>NC_085141.1:391458453-392888275 GCF_024139115.2 Armigeres subalbatus
TTGGGAGGATGAGGTTCTGCCGCAGGAGTGGATGGAAGGTGTCGTGTGTCCCATCTACAAAAAAGGGCGATAAGCTGGATTGTAGCAACTACCGCGCAATCACATTGCTGAACGCCGCCTACAAGGTACTCTCCCAAATTTTATACCGCCGACTAACACCAATTGCTAAGTCGAGTCAAGTACGAGACACTGAAGACGACCACACAGTTGTGGTCGAAATACGTATCTGCAAAGATATCGAAAATAATTGGTGGAATTAAATGGAGAGTACTTAATTCGTCTTAGACAGTTGAATACATTCCACTAAAAGAGCTTAATATATTTTTCTGACGAGTGGTACGATTTTCACGAAGTCAGTCCAGTTATTTGGTTTCGCCGACGACATTGATATCATGGCACGTAACTTTGAGAGGATGGAGGAAGCCTACATCAGACTGAAAAGCGAAGCTAAACGGATTGGACTAGTCATCAACACGTCGAAGACGAAGTACATGATAGGAAGAGGCTCAAGAGAGGTCAATGTAAGCCACCCATCACGAGTTTCTATCGGTGGTGACGAAATCGAGGTGGTTGAAGAATTCGTGTACTTGGGCTCACTGGTGACCGCCGATAACGATACCAGCAGAGAAATTTGAAGACGCATAGTGGCTGGAAATCGTACGTACTTTGGACTCCGCAAGACGCTCCGATCGAATAGAGTTCGCCGCCGTACCAAACTGACTATTTACAAAAAGGCGAAGTGCAGCCATGGCCCGAGCTGAATGGAGAAGACTTTTATATGCAGCACAATCCACTCCGGCCTTAGTCTGGTGATAAATAAACAAAAGGGGTCTGTAGTATACGGCCGATACAAGTATTTGAAAAATTATGTCTCTTCCGCCCTCGACCCGTGTTCCAAGTGGGATTTTTAAAACATTCTTTAATAAAGCTGAGGGATTCTTAAATAAAACCACCCCCTCCCCCGATAGAAATAAGAATTTAGGATAATTTTGACAGGCAGAAAAAAAGAATATTTCCTATCATCTTGTGTCTATTGTCACATTGACACTCATACAAATATGACTATTCTTGTCTAGTTTGGCATCAGCGCTATTCAGAAGCTAATAAAATAATATTTTGGCCAAATAATTTACTAAACAAAACATTCGAGAAACGATTTGCTTCATTAGGTATTATTCCATAAACATTAAACAATATCTGTTCAACATTTTGAGATGATAATATCTAAAATTATCTGTAAATGGTGTTTATTTATACAGTAAATATAAAAAATACGTAAAATGCACTTTGATGCTTATTTCATCCAAAAATCTCTTCAATTTCCAACTTCAACCTAGAAAATATGTAAGATGTCTTTTTATGGATCATGTTATAAAATCTTGTTACACGCAACATTGGGTAAAGCTCTATAATTAAATACAGAATTATAATTTTTGTTTTCACTCAAAATCATTATTTAGCTTTCTAAAATCGATATTATCACTTTTTGTGCATTGAATTTTAATTCACGATTTTGTCAATTTCTCACTTTGATTTTTTAGAATTTTGGTTTTATCCAATCAAATATTTTTTTGAATCTTTTAATTTTTTTTTTTGATTTTTCAACATAAGTATTTAGAGTTTAAAAATTCCTATTCTATGATGACTTATTGCAATTTTTTAAATTTTCAGGGTTATTTTTTTCATTTTCCGTGTAACTTCTTCTTCATTGGCATTACATCCCCACACTGGGACATTGCCGCCTCGCAGCTTAGTGTTCATTAAGCACTTCCGCAGTTATTAACTGCGAGGTTTCTAAGCCAGGATACCATTTCTGCATTCGTATATCATGAGGCTAACACGATGATACTTGTATGCCCAGGGTAGTCGAGACAATTTCCAATCCGAAAATTGCCTAGACCGGGCACCGGGATTCGAACCCAGCCACCCTCAGCATGGTCTTGCTTTGTAGCCGCGCATCTTACCGCACGGCTAAGGAGGGCCCCGCTCTCCGTGTAACGAGTTGGATAAATATTTTAGAGAGTAACATTCATCACTGTTATCTTCTATTGAATAATGTTAGTTGTAGGAAAATACTAAACTACGCATATTTCACTCTTCAAAGGTAAACAAGCGAAAACACAGAGGAACAAAATATTACTCAATTTTTAATGTTTTTTTTTTATAAATTTTCATTGAACTTTATATTATTGATCGACATCAAAAACTTTTTGAAATCTGATCAATTTAAACAAAAAATAATCAAAATACCCCGTCTAAAGGCGGTCTTGGACATTAGAGGGTTAATTAAGCCTTTGGTCTCCTCTGTGTGTCATCCGTTAGCGCAGCAATATGAAAGTGTGAAACTTCTTGACTTTTCCTATTCCGTGGAAAACTATGTTTCTGAACATTGACCTACCTTATACGGCGTTCCTGAAGGCCTTAAAAAGACTAACACTTACGGTGTTCGGGTCATATTGACCCGGATTTGACTTAGCAATATCTCAGGTATTTCTCAGCCAAAATCACATGTTTATACACCCAAAATATTTGTCAGCACATAAATTTTTCGAAACTGACCTCAGAGTATTGATCGGCTACACCTGCATCCTGTAATCGTTGGAGAAAGAATCGTCTGTTGGCCACTATTGATTTAATTGATGATTTGGACAACTTGGAACATACGGTTTGGACATATCTAAATTGTAAAACACGCGCAAGATCTGTAAGGGCCTGTATGGGCCTGTATTGCTATTGGCTCTGAAATCCAGAATGGGTTGGAGAACTTAGAACATCTGTAGAAATTTTGGTTACTTTCATTATTCGTCCATCTCATCACATTTATAAGAAAAAAAAACAGCAATGAAATCGTTCATACGCGATATTATTGTGTTATTTACGTCCATATAAAAGAGGCCAAATAACGATCTTTCCTTCGACGAATCAAGGAGGTGGGTGTGGCCGATCAACAATTTTAGGTCAGTTTCGGAATGAGCTGATTATTTTTATTTGATTATTCAGGTTATATGAACAATAAACATGTTAATTTGGCTGAGAAAAGCCTGAGATACTACTAACTCAAATCCAAATCACCGTAAGTGTGAGTTTTTAGCACTGTAGGAAGGTAAGTAATATTGGATACAATAGTATGATCTTGTCTTCGTGTCTTCTGGAAAAAAAATCCGCCTATTTTTTATCATTCTAATTTGTTTAAACAGTATTACATTGTCACCCCCAACAATGATATCTAGTTACTATGTGTAGCAAAATATCTTATATAAAACACTTCCCCTCAACGATATATGCAATATAACAGACGATTTCGGATGCTGTGATTCGTCAGTTATGGCCTCAATTGCATGTGAGCTTGCGCAGTTCGTATACCATCACTCGTCAGCATCCCGGTAAACAGCTCTTCCAAGGGTGAATCTTCCAATCCTGGAAGGCGGAATACGGTAGCACGCCATAGGGGAAAGGATACATTAAGAGTGTCGGATCTGAAAAGGAAGTCAATTTCACGTAATTTTTAGATTAGGGTGATTTTTCGGCTCACGCGCAATCCAGCCTCGAACGGCACAACCTTGGAGGGTGTGGAAGCACATCGGTATATAATTGCACCTATGATGATGATCGTACCATGCCTTCTTGATATTGACTGCGGGGGAAAAATTGCTAGATGAAATCGATTTCCAGTGCCGATAGTCAGTCGGCGAACGGAAAGAGGAAGGATAGGTGTTTTTAATTTGTTGCATTTTCGTTTTGCTCTTTTCGTATCCCTTGTTAGTTTTGACTGTTTTTGGGTTTCGTAAAGTAAATAAATTGAGGCCTTTGCGTGTAATAATTTCAGACCGAGTCAAGGCTGCGAGCAGGATTTCAAGGATAAGATGAAAGGGTAATTATATGGATAGTAACAGCAACAACAGATGAAGGCTTATCTCCAGATTATCTCACGAATAACAAAATATTTGATGAACCATAAGGTCGATTCAATTGTAACATAAACAAACATTGATAAAGGGCTGTTACATATGACAATGAAAATAATGAAATTCATATAATTGAAATATTCTAAATAATTCGTTTGCGATACTTATGTTGGTACACATTATCAATCTTACCATTAAACGTTAATTTTGAATTACCTCTAAAGTATTATGATATCGTCCATTATGCGAACCATTGAACGAAAAATACCTATAACTAACCTATGACCTAGGATTATTTGTTGTTCTGTTCCAATTTTTGCAATCATATGTCTGAAAATAATTTAATCAGCATCATAACAAACAGACTGTTTTTCAAAACATTCCCCAGTCGTCAACTGTGTCTGTTTACCAAAATATTCCGCAATATGTATTTCCTTCGAGACAACTTTTTCCTTCGCTCGCACGTAGTGCCAGCCGCTCAGCCCATTCGCATCCCACGTGTCCGCCTGGGCAAAGTCACAACGTAGGTACTGTGTCTATGACCTACATTTTCGCACATACAAACAGTGCTATGTAGATGTCGGATGCCACACCGCCAGCCCTTTATCACACATGGCTGTATTTTTGCTGCTTTTATTACATTACGAATCGCGCACCATTCAACAGTGGTTGAGAACGGTTGCGATTCGGATTTTATTACCAAGAAATTAAAGATCTAGCTTAGAATAGACGTCCATAGTTATTTTCATTTTTTTAACTTCCTTATATTTTATACCTACACTGAAGATGATTTACGATTGTTAAAGATTAATGGTATGAAACTTTTCATATAAGCGTAATTGATATTATTGATATTCGCAAAGCCAAGCTCTTAGCAAACATATTTTTGCTAAGATTTCAGTCAAAATGAATAATATTTGCCAGAATATAAATTTATCATATTGTTGAGCACGCAATTGTGCAGATTGTAGATTGCGAAAACAAATGTGTTTGTAATGAAATAGTAATGAGTTATGTACGACTGAAGGTTCACATTCATTAAACCGTGAAGGGGCACAGACTGACTTATATAGGCAGACAAACGGGAATCTTTTATTATTTAACATTTATTTAAAATGCTCAGTCATGACAAAACACTTTACGGAGCCGCACGCATTATTATACAATTCTAGTTTTCAATATTTTCATTTGTTATCAATATAAAAATTCATCTGCTTAACATTAACCGCAGTTGCAATCCGAATCTAATCCTTAGCTATCAGGATTTGTATTTCATTCTTGTCGTCGATCCATTCGTACGATGCGATTCTGTATTTTATCTTCCCTCGGGGAAAGTCGGAAACGGTAACACAGTTCAGTTCAATCAAAGTTAATTTCCTATTTCCGGGGATTAAACCACCCGACTTGGACATTAATTTACAATTTCGAATTCTAACAGTTACCTGCTAGAACTGATCAATTTGTACCTATTATAGGGATAGAAGATGGAAACGGTATGAAAGCCCATTTCCAGTTCTAGCGATTGCTAGAACATGAGAAATATATGAAAAGATACAAAGTAGGAGGAATGGAACGGGCCTGGGATTAAACCCACGACCTCCTGCGTATGAGGCAGAAGCGGTAGCCATATGACCACCAAGCCCGTTAGGATCTATTTCTTTTTCAAAAAAATTCTGTTGTTAAATAACACTCTGTTGTTTATAGCACATATAGAACATCTGGGATTATCTTTTCCATCTAAAGGCTTCACTAAACTGATATAAATCTGATAGAAACCGGTCACGTACTACGTTTTTGACATCATGGATAACACTTTGGAGTCAGCGATCTCCGATGGTAGATCAGTAATCCGAAGTTTTTCCTCCAGTGACGGTGACCAGTGCATTCACAACAATAAGAAAAGATTAGAGTTTACCATGCAAAGTTCAGAAAAATATATTAAGCTCTTTTGGTGGAGTGTATTCAACCGTCTAAGACGAGTTGAGTACTCTCCATTTAATTCCGCCAATTATTTTCGATATCGATATCAGACACTGAAGACGGCTACACAGTTGTGGTCGAAATAGTATCTGCAAAGATAACGAAAATAATTGGTGGAATTAAATGGAGAATACTTAATTCGTCTTAGACGGTTGTCATGCAAAGTTATTAGCATTTTACGCAAATAGGGACACGGCAGGTATTTCCGTCCATCGTCGTAGGGGCTAAAACCAACGAAAGCAACGTACATTTGCTAGAACTCCACTATAGCAGAACGTTTCTCCTGAGCTTACGATTTGGTACGTATGAGTTTTACAAAAAAGCGTCTCTTTGATTGGTTTTCGAGACTATGACGAACAGACGAAAATACCTGCCGTGTCCCTATTATATGGATGAATTTATTACTAGGGAATGAGTGCTAGTAATGGACCCCTTAACGACGGAAACTTACTTCAATCGCTTCGCTAGAGTAAGACTCATGACAAATTGCCATTCTGCAGCACTAGATGACAAGCAACAGGTATCAGCATCGCGTTTCGTACATAACACATGATAAAACATTTATTTTTACTACTAAAATATTTATTTTAAAATTATGTAGCCAGGTTGCCTATTATGGTCGTATTAAATATGGTCCCCGCATTTGATTTACATGTTCCATTTCCACATGTTCCTGTTGCCTATCATGGATCCCCCTTCTGTGCTAGTAATGGACCCTCTAGCGCGTTTACATTCATAAATTAGTTAATATAACTAAATTTTAGTCTCCCAGTACAAAACAATTGTATGGAACTTCTACCCTGATAAGTGAAGCAACTGTATCCTACGGAAGTTTGCAGGAAATTGTAGATTCAAGCGTAAACTCTCGGTTTTTGTTAAGGGGGTCCATTATACGCGCGGGGTCCATTACTAGCATTCACTTCCTATTCTAGTGTAAAAGAAACGAAATTTGTTTTTGAGGTTATGTTAAAATGCACTTTCTTCGTTTGCATGTCATTATTTGTATCATGAGCTCTCATCGTGATTTATAATTACCCCAAAAACTTGAACAAATTTTCCGGCTAATGTTGTGTTTGCTACCGGTCGAAAATCCTTTCTCGAACATGTTTCTGTAATCTCCCTCTCGCAAAGCCATGAAGATTGAGACTCAATCTAAATCAGTGCCGTTGGTATTTTCTGAAAAACTTTAGATCATGGCTACCTTCGGAACAACTATGGATCACTATCATATAACGCAGCATGTGGTTACTTTTTACCCCTAATTCTAACTCTAGTTGCGTACAGGGATTTTTCGTAAGACAATGATAGACCCATTCCCCTAAGCCATGACGTAATTTGCGCGCAGCCTCTATAAACTCTAGGTTACTTTAGACTTTTTGAAAACCGTCATCCATATGGCCACATGGGTCGATGTTTGAATTTTGATGAAAGCTCGTACTGCACTCTTCGCTAATAGTATGTCAATATTGACTTCCGGTTTGTCACAAGAAGTCCCATAGGTTGTTCTCTTTTGCTCATAAGTACCTACGCACTGTGGTCGGATATCATGAAATCATGGCATTAATAAATAACCCCTTAGGGTTGCCTCATAGAAGTTTGGTGTCTTCCACAAAGTTGTTGCTTGATAAGTAGGCCTTCATATGGTGATCAAAATTTAGTTCGGAACTCTCCCGTAGGGAGGCGCTTCAGCTAATTTTTTATATGAGCATGACAGGTTGATGGTGTCTTCTGCAAAGTTTGAGAATTTAGTATTATGAGAAACTCTTGCGAAGGAACCATCTTTGAAAAGGCTTTTGATTCTGAGATACAATGTCTTTTTTGTTAAAAATGTGCTTTTATTCCCAAAATTTGTTTTTTTTTTGTTTAATTTTGTATCTATGTACAATATTTATATTCGCATTAACTTTCTGTATCCCAGAGAGTAATATATGGTAGGGTCTGACCCGATTTAATCGACAAACAACCTAAAAAATGTCTTAATTATTGTAAAATATTTAAAATATATAGAAAAATCGTTTTATTTTCCCACCCCCTCCACATCCCACCGAGATTTTATCTCGGATAGAATCTTTGGGTTGTAAAGAATGAAATGGAGGGGAATTTGGTTGCAGAAACTTGCCGTAACTCTCAAACGAGCTACTTTTATTTGTTCAACTGAATGATTTTGCGCTCAATTTAACATATGCCACAAATTTCTTGGATGCAGTCCTACCATTACTACCATTTATAATACCATGCAATAGAAATTTTCTGCTGGTACTATATTTTTCTTAAATAATAGTTGTAAACATTTTAATATTTATTTAACGTTGGCATACGAACTGTTTATGCAGAACATAATATAAATACAAAATGTTTTGTACATTAATCATCGAAGAACGTACTTATCTTTTTTCAGAACTAGGAGCTGTTTCAGAATTTCCGGTGATGTTTCATGATAGCCCATTTTCAACGATTTAGATCTTGAAGACGAAAATAGAATATCGCCAAATATACTGACACCCGTTAAGAATATGGATAAAATCAAACCTTCTTGTTTCGAAATCCGTCCAGAGTGTACTAACTTTATCTTAAAGGGAACCAAATCTGTAGCGTCATTTAGTGATTTCTAAGCTAAATTCCAGACCAATATATTTTAAAATAATACTGCAAAATAACCAAAACGAAGCCCAGAAAGTTGTTGTGCTTTTTATAATATGAATTTTACGGTCTACTTTGATTGAATAAGTGACAAGGTTTCCGTCAAATACATGCTGAACTAAATAAATATTAAGGCACTGTGGATGATTTACGGCAAATTTCTGCAACCGAATTCGCGTCCGTTACATTCTTTATAACCCAAAGATTCTATCCGAGAAAAACTCTAAGCGGGAAGTAGAGTGAGTAGGAAAATAAATCGATTTTCCATCATATTTTTGAAAATTTTACAAAGGAGTTTTGGCTACACTGCCACGCGACGGTCGTTCTAGTTTTCAGTTCCGCAAAATACATAAATTGTAGTGAATTACTTAAATTAAAATTCGGGTGAAACATGTAGATTCATTGAGAAGTGTCCAATATTAATACATATTGTGCAGATCAGTGATAAAATTGAGTGCACGGCCGAATAATAGTGTTTTTTCTTATGCATGATCGTACTTGTTTTTTTTTCCTACATCTACTTTCGGAAAAAGTATGTCAGTGTTGGCAGAATGGAAACCGAACAAAAAAGTTCTCTAGA
Organism: Armigeres subalbatus; assembly: GCF_024139115.2. Taxonomy (NCBI): domain Eukaryota; kingdom Metazoa; phylum Arthropoda; class Insecta; order Diptera; family Culicidae; genus Armigeres; species Armigeres subalbatus. Next base: position 391,467,559 of record NC_085141.1, read on the forward strand.
TAGACACATAATCGTGCTTTAAAGACGTGAAAAACGGTGTGCATTCAATCATATCCGAAATTGAATATTGTACGCGAAGATGGAAGAGGAAATCTGTTATATAAAACGGGTGTATGTTCAAGTCCAAGAGGAAAATCAGCAAGGAAGAGGAGAAAACAAAAAATCCCGGTGAGATTATTCCATGATTATTCTATTATTATTCTATTATTCCATGTACCCCTATGTCGTAGCAAAAAAAAGTTTTTCCCTTGTCATAAGACGAGGCCTTGCGTTTGAGGTCGAGGTACGTATCTGTAAAGGTACAATTAAGTGGTGGAGTTGAGTGGGATTGTGCTAACTCGTCTTATGACAAGTGAAGACATTCCACTAAAAAGCTCAAAATAATTTTCTTATCAAAAAGTTTTTCTCCAATTGTCTCTTTTTACAATTCGTTTAGATATTGCTCTTAACATAATATAAATACCGCCCCACAAGATGCTGAGTCAGTAATAAACAAGCTATACTGGCAACTGCATTGCTTTTTGTTCCATTGCAAAGCGTCCCAGTTCCTAGTGCTCTGCCATGGTGTGGTTGTTTCTCAGTTTTCCCAACAGATGGCTACAAAATAAAAAAAGCTTTGGAAAAAGTACTACATAGCAGGAACTTGCTTTAGGAAGGAGCATACATAAACGATTGAAACTATTCTTAGGTTTTATACCTCCGATTTTTGAGATATATGTTTATGTCCAATACTTCGATCTTGAGTTTCAGTACCAATCTGCGCTTAGGAGCAGAATCTCGAGTGTTGTTCAGTGCTAAGCTATAGAAACGAAAAATAGGATAGTTTATCCAGAGATGTGCGAATACTTGAAAATACGCTGAAAACTTGTAAAGTTTCCATCATTAGATTTAAAAATGCAAATATGAATAACCATACGATTAGAGCAAAAGAACTTGACGCCACACCATAGCTCTTCCGTGAAGTTGCGCGAAGGTTTAAATATTTCATATGAATTGTTTTATTTTTCATTCTGTTCATATATTTATAAGAGTCGTAGTCTAAATGGCTAATTTACATATACTATTCATAACAATTATAACATTCGTTCTTTCAACGCAAGATACTTTCAATCTTCATTTTCAGGCTCATGGTTCTGTTACGATATATATTTGATATGGATTATTGTTACAGATCAAACTCGATTTCTAAGTTTCTTTTCAGAAGCATATCTAATTCAACTTTCCAGATCCATTTGTTTTAGTGAGTTTGTTTGCTTACTATGTTTCAACGTTATAGTTTATTTCAGATTTTTTTGTGTTGATGACTATTAAATACTGTAACAATATTCTACCAGCTTCTCATGCTTTTATGTTTGTTTGTACTCATATTTTTGTATCTTAATTTCTCAATTTCATGTTTTCATTTTTTTTAAATTTTCATATAGCAATTTTTATTCGTCTATGACATTAGAGTTTCTTGGTTCTTATTTTCATGGTACCAAAGTTTCGTGTTTTCGTACTTTTATATATGTATATTATTGTATTATGTACCTTCATATTTTCATGATTTGACATTTTCATAGCCCACTACAAAACATCCCAGGAAGGAAAGCTTCCAACCTGCCATGTAACCTTTATGCAGATGACGTCCCGGCACATGATCTGCTATCTGATACTAAACATTCAAAATAATAATTAAATTCTTTACAATTTCCAGCTTCTTCTACAAGATGTGTACATCCTGAGTTAACTTCGGCTCCTAGTTGATGTTATATTCTACAAATATATATAAAATTTGATATAATCTTTTATTATAATGTTATACATTTCACTACATATTTATATACAACTACCAAAATAAGAACTTAAAAAGAACGCGGTGCGTATGGTACGGTATCTCCTAGCATCCTTCAACCCCTGTAGATTCGTGATATGTACCATGTTGAAGTGACTACTTAAACACGATACATCTCGAAGAATCATCTCTGCGGCAAACACAACGCAGTGAGCCTCAATATTGACAAGAAAAATTATTGGGCGTCATCTAACTCAATGATTTTCCAGGATGCTTTCTTTGTACTGGCTGCATTTGTGTTCGATTAGATTAGATGAGATTATCATAAATGCATTTTTTCATATTGATAGAGTTTATTACTAAATACGCGCCAGGATCAAAAAAAATTAAATTTTGATCCAGGAAGTGTGAATGCACTTCAGATATCCTTATGATATGTGGGTGTAATCACGCGGGGCTTATTGTACACGACTATAGCTTCGGAATGCTTGCGTTCTTGAAATGGGCTATAGGAGTTACAATAGAGCTATCACCTTCTAGCTCCCGGATCTAAGATTCTAGCAATTATATTAAATTTAAATAGTTGCACGAATATTCTATCCATAATGCCACTGCCAGACAGTGGGAGTTAGATTGTAATAACACACACACACATATTTTTGAAAATTTTACAAAAATTAAGGCGTTCTGCAAGTTATTTCATGGTCCAATCGGCTCAGACACTACTATATATTACTCTCCGAGATGCAGATAAATTATGTGGTAATAAATATTTCACATAGATACAAAATTAAACTAAAAATAATCAAATTTTGGATATAAACTCACATTTTTTACATAAAATGCATTGTATCTCAGAATCAAAAGCCTTTTCAAAGATAGTTACTTCTCAAGAGTTGCTCAAAATACTGATTCTTGATTTTTGCTGAAGACATCATCATCCTGTAATGCTCATATAAAAAGTTAGCTGAAGCGCCGCCCTAGCGGTAGAGTTCCGAACTATATTTCTATCACCATATGAAGGCCTACTTATCATGCAACAACTTTGTGGAAGACACCAAACTTCTATGAGGCAACCCTAAGGAGTTATTTATTAATGCCATGATTGAATGATATCCGACCACAGTGCTACGTGGTGCATGTTTAGAATCTATCCCAAACCTACACAGTATTAAAATGTTACAGCATATATGATGTAACGAAAAGGCTCCGTTTAATTCGACTCATTTTTCCATCACTTTTTAAAATTACAGGTCGTGAGGAGTTTTGGCTACACTGCCACGCGACGGTCGTTCTAGTTTTCAGTTCCGCAAAATACATAAATTGTAGTGAATTACTTAAATTAAAATTCGGGTGAAACATGTAGATTCATTGAGAAGTGTCCAATATTAATACATATTGTGCAGATCAGTGATAAAATTGAGTGCACGGCCGAATAATAGTGTTTTTTCTTATGCATGATCGTACTTGTTTTTTTTTTTCCTACATCTACTTTCGGAAAAAGTATGTCAGTGTTGGCAGAATGGCAACCGATCAAAAAGTTCTCTAGATAGACACATAATCGTGCTTTAAAGACGTGAAAACGGTGTGCATTCAATCATATCCGAAATTGAATATTGTACTCGAAGATGGAAGAGGAAATCTGTTATATAAAATGGGTGTATGTTCAAGTCCAAGAGGAAAATCAGCAAGGAAGAGGAGAAAGCAAAAATCCCGGTGAGATTATTCCATGATTATTCTATTATTATTCTATTATTCCATGTACCCCTATGTCGTAGCAAAAAAGTTTTTCCTTGTCATAAGACGAGGCCTTGCGTTTGAGGTCGAAATACGTATCTGTCAAGATACAGTTAAGTGGTGGAGTTCGGTGGGATTGTGCAAACTCGTCTTATGACAAGTGAAGACATTCCACTAAAAAGCTCAAAATAATTTTCTTATCAAAAGTTTTTCTCAATTGTCTCTTTTTACAATTCGTTTAGATATTGCTCTTAACATAATATAAATACCGCCCCACAAGATGCTGAGTCAGTAATAAACGTAAGCTATACTGGCAACTGCATTGCTTTTTTGTTCCATTTCAAAGCGTCCCAGTTCCTAAAGTTCTGCCAAAGTGTGGTTGTTTCTTAGTTTTCCCAACAGATGGCTACAAAATAAAAAAAGCTTTGGAAAAAGTACTACATAGCAGGAACTTGCTTTAGGAAGGAGCATACATAAACGATTGAAACTATTCTTAGGTTTTATACCTCCGATTTTTGAGATATATGTTTATGTCCAATACTTCGATCTTGAGTTTCAGTACCAATCTGCGCTTAGGAGCAGAATCTCGAGTGTTGTTCAGTGCTAAGCTATAGAAACGAAAAATAGGGATAGTTTATCCAGAGATGTGCGAATACTTAAAAAATACGCTGAAAACTTGTAAAAGTTTCCATCATTAGATTTAAAAAAATGCAAATATGAATTATCATACGATTTGAGCAAAGGAACTTGACGCCACACCATAGCTCTATTGTGGAGTTGCGCAAAGGTTTAAATATTTCATATGAATTGTTTTATTTTTCATTCTGTTCATATATTTATAAGAGTCGTAGTCTAAATGGCTAATTTACATATACTATTCATAACAATTATAACATTCGTTCTTTCAACGCAAGATACTTTCAATCTTCATTTTCAGGCTCGTGGTTCTGTTACGATATATATTTGATATGGATTATTGTTACAGGCCAAAGATTTCTAAGTTTCTTTTCAGAAGCATATCTAATTCAACTTTCCAGATCCATTTGTTTTAGTGAGTTTGTTTGCTTACTATGTTTCAACGATATAGTTTATCTCAGATTTTTTTGTGTTGATGACTATTAAATACTGTAACAATATTCTACCAGCTTCTGATGGTTTTATGTTTGTTTGTACTCATATTTTTGTATCTTAATTTCTCATTTTCATGTTTTCATATTTTTTTATTTTCATATAGCAATTTTTATTCTTCTATTACATTATATTTTCATGTTTCTTATTTTCATATTACCAAATTTTCATATTTTCATGCTTTTATATATTTATATTATTGTATTATGTACCTTCATATTTTCATGATTTGACATTTTCATAGCCCACTACAAAACATCCCAGGAAGGAAAGCTTCCAACCTGCCATGTAACCTTTATGCAGATGACGTCCCGGCACATGATCTGCTATCTGATACTAAACATTCAAAATAATAATTAAATTCTTTACAATTTCCAGCTTTTTCTACAAGATGTGTACATCCCGAGTTAACTTCGGCTCCTAGTTGATGTTATATTCTACAAATATATATAAAATTTGATATAATCTTTTATTATAATGTTATACATTTCACTACATATTTATATACAACTACCGCGGTGCGTATGGCACGGTATCTCCTAGCATCCTTCAACCCCTGTAGATTCGTGATATGTACCATGTTGAAGTGACTACTTAAACACGATACATCTCGAAGAATCATCTCTGCGGCAAACACAACGCAGTGAGCCTCAATATTGACAAGAAAAATTATTGGGCGTCATCTAACTCAATGATTTTCCAGGATGCTTTCTTTGTACTGGCTGCATTTGTGTTCGATTAGATTAGATGAGATTATCATAAATGCATTTTTTCATATTGATAGAGTTTATTACTAAATACGCGCCAGGATCAAAAAAAATAAATTTTGATCCAGGAAGTGTGAATGCACTTCAGATATCCTTATGATATGTGGGTGTAATCACGCGGGGCTTATTGTACACGACTATAGCTTCGGAATGCTTGCGTTCTTGAAATGGGCTATACGAGTTACAATAGAACTATTACCTTCTAGCTCCCGGATCTAAGATTCTAGCAATTATATTAAATTTAAATAGTTGCACGAATATTCTATCCATAATGCCACTGCCAGACAGTGGGAGTTAGATTGTAATAACACACACACACACTTTTTAAAATTACAGGTCGTCGTTACCATGGAGCTTGTATTCAATATTGCGTACAAGAAAAAGTTGGATGTAAAATTAAAGGCTATTGAACACAAAAATATAGGATCAATAATTTACATAGCGTGTAATTTTCAGAATTTTTAACTGTGTAGCTCTATCCATTTGCGTAGTAGAAATTATAATTTAGTAAACGGACACATTCATAGTCGGCTCTGAACTGTCAATATTCGGTTGAATATTAGTCATTGAATATTTATGCACATTTTACAAATTGATAAATTATAGTTCAGTGCGTGTTGGCTCTTGTTTCGGACGGCAGAACGACCGCGCGATTTGCCGAAATTTTGTGTTTTGCATTGCGCGGCCGGTAATAAAGTGAATTCGCGAAGTCGAAGCAAATTCTGCTCTTCCCTCCTATGGGAAATCCCATTGCTATCTGTCAGAGTTTGAGTGAAACATGGCCGCCATCTCCTCCTCTCTGTTGCTCTACTGTAAAAACCCATAAAGAACTGTCATTGTTTGTGTGAAGAATTTTGCTTCGACTTCGCGCATTAGTTCAGTGCGTGTTGGCTCTTGTTTCGGACGGCAGAACGATCGCACGATTTGCCGAAATTGTGTGTTTTGCATTGCGCGGCCGGTAATAAAGTTAATTAGTTCAGTGCGTGTTGGCTCTTGTTTCGGACGGCAGAACGACCGCGCGATTTGCCGAAATTTTGTGTTTTGCATTGCGCGGCCGGTAATAAAGTTAATTAGTTCAGTGCGTGTTGGCTCTTGTTTCGGACGGCAGAACGATCGCGCGATTTGTCGAAATTTTGTGTTTTGCATTGCGCGGCCGGTAATAAAGTTAATTAGCTCAGTGCGTGTTGGCTCTTGTTTCGGACGGCAGAACGATCGCGCGATTTGCCGAAATTTTGTGTTTTGTTTTGTTTTTCCCTTAGGACGGTTCGTAAGTAAATTGATGAATATATTTTATTACTTTTACAGCACATACTGTTATTGACAAACGCTCTATATTGTCGAATAGAGCTCCCTATTATTCACCTTTCCCACTAGCACAAATTTTCCTTCCCGAGACATCTACGAAGGTAGTATGGGTTCCCTGCATCTTCACTAGTAGATGTTGAACTAACATTCCTTCCCTTCCTTCCGTGATTGTAAGGACGTGGCCAGGTATACAACTGCTACTGTATAGGAAAAGGTACTAATCCCAAGTACCAATTTGCGACAATATACAGTAGATTGCTCAATTCAAGCTCTGTCTGTTGGGGGGCGGGTGTCGCGGGAGAGGGTTCTCTTCGTCGACTTCCCCTCATTTGAATGAAAGTGACAGGCAGGGAGTTTCTTTGCAGTTTATCACCTCAGAATGCAAGTTCGCATTGTTTTCTTTCGTTCTGAAGTCATAAACCACAGAGAGATCTGCTGCTTGTCACTTTTGTTTAAGGGAGGGGGGTCGACGGGGAGAATCTTCTCTTGCGACATTCGCCCTTATTCCGGATGGAGCTTGAATTGAGCATTGTATAGCCACCCACAATTTGTACAATCACATATGCTATGCTATGGTATGCTAGAAATTATAATTTAGTAAACATGCTTATAATGCCTGAAAGTTTTTTTCTTAAAAGGTTTTCTTGAAAGGTTCTTAATGGAAAAAAGGTTTCGTTCTATATATTTGCCACATGAACGAAATAGGCTGAATAAAAAGAGTATTAGTCGTTTCAAATTTTAAGGTCAATCATAAGATTAGGTTTTTTTTTAATTATTATACAACATCCGTCATTTTCTTTTTTTCTCAGATAGCCCCAGAGATCACTAAAGGGGTGCATGTAGCCTACGATGAGAACCGCTGTGATAGATGAAAATTTGTTTTTACTATGCATGTCATAGTTTCCTCAAGAAATGCTTGCTTACAGCAAACGCTTGCTCAGGAAATGCGGGAATTTTCTTTTCGATGCTTGTTTACAAAATCAGATACGCCATAATTGCATGGTTCCGATTTGTCAAGGTCGCTTTAATATCTCAGTGACCACACACCTAATTCTGTGTTCTGTAAATTTGGACTTTTTATGAAGACTTAAACGATGACATTCGCTATTTTAGTATTCTTCCTAAATTGTTGGTAAATTTGGAAATAATTTGACTGAGCACGTGCAGTTCGAAGTTTGAATGAAATCACTATGGAAACAGTAACTTTTACGGAAAACCGATCCGTAACGTTGGCCATTAGGCTTTAAGGCTACTCTTGACGGAATCCAAGTTTAAAAGTGCTCGCGTTTTTGGGGGCACACCACTCGATACGGAAGCAACGGACAACTGTCATTTTGATTTTTTTCACGCATGCTGCGACGCAGCAAAGCTGAATCAACAAAAATGACAGTTGTGCGCCGCCTCTGAATCGAGTGGTGTGCCCCCGAAAACGCGAGCACTTTTAAACTTGGATTCCGTCAGGAGTGGCCTTAAAAATATATGAATACGTTGTCAACATAGGAATATTAGCAAGGGAATAGATTGTCTTGATAGAGTTCATAGATTCATGCAGAAAATATTGAATCTTGAGACATTCAATTTAACACGTAAAATAATAGCATCTATATTACATTGCAACATATGATTGAATAGATTGTCTTGATAGAGTTCATAGATTCATGCAGAAAATATTGAATCTTGAGACATTCAATTTAACACGTAAAATAATAACATCAATATTACATTGCAACAATTAACTGTATTTTGGCTTAGGAAATATTCTGTCGCATTGATTTTTAATACACCCTGCTTGTCCTTGAGAATGCGCAGTGAAAAATTAGTTTCAGCACAGATAACAGATGTTGAGGCTGGCATCCCATAAGTGTGTAAACATCCGCAACCGTTAATTTAAATGTATTTTAAATTGGGACCGCGTTTGGCAATCGATTGGAGATGGCGCAAGAATCATTGTTATTGAACATGCAGCCCGATTGCGGCTGTCAAATGCATTGGCTGCGTTCGACGGTTGTAATTCAGCTGCATCCTTAGGTACTGCCGCAATCAGTTGAGTAGATGGCAGTAGTGGGCCAACGTATATCAATTCAAAAGTTTACACAGGATTTTCGATAAAATTTATTCTAGCTCCAATGTCTGTTATCTGTGGTTTCAGGCTCACTCAGACCGCATCGTGCTTTCGTGCTGTGCGGTTCTTTCTCTCTTTGCGGAAGGAAGTTTTTAATACTACCCGAAGCTATTTTAATTTCAACGGTGCTTCTTAGCGCTATTTGTACCCACTGATCCCGTTACGATCTTTGCAAGGACCCGTGCCTTCGTTTTACGTTGGACCCGTTTGCGGAAGTAAACTTCCGACAAGCGGTGGTAATCCTGCAGGGACACCGTTGTGGGAAAAAACCTCTTAGAAGGTCACGTCTTCACGCTTAGCAATGAGCATTAATAAAAACAAGAGGAATGATGAGTCTCTGAATTCTCCACTTCCTTCAAAGAAACAAGGTTTCAAGACCGTCCTGCCAAAGCGCGGAAAAAATAGAAGGAAGCTGGAGAATTCAGATATTCCTTCTAACTCTAATATCGGAAATAATTCTTCTCCAATCGAACTGAGCAATCAGTTCGATTTGATTAATGATGAAATTGAGCAAATCGAATATACCTCTAGCCCAGGTGATTCGATTCATGCGAAAAAGCAAAGGATTCCGCCAATTGTGGTATCTGTTGCCGAGTTTTCTGGCTTCCGGAATGAGATTTTGAATAACCTTCAGGGATCAAGATTTCATTTCAGATTGCTAGGAAGGGTGACTGCCGCGTTTTGCCGGGATCCTTTGACGATCGCAAACGTCTTCTTCAGTATTTAACTGAGAAGCACCATAAATTCTTCACATACGACGACAAAACTGAGCGATTGTTCAAAGTGGTCTTGAAAGGTCTCCCCAGTGATGATAAATCACTGGATGAGATTAAAATTGAAATTTCTCAATTACTTGGATTTTCACCAGTCCAAGTTATTAAGATGAAAAAGAAATCCCACTCTGGTACTTCCCAGAGGGGCATTTCTCAAGAATTTTATTTAGTTCATTTTAACAAAAGCGAACTAAATAATATGAAAAGTTTGGAAAAGGCCTGTATTATGTCCCATGTCCGTGTTACATGGGAACATTTCCGCAGGCCTGGGGGAAATTTCCAAAACCCCACCCAGTGCCGTAAGTGCCAAAAGTGGGGTCATGGAACCAAACATTGTCACATGGATGCTAAATGCATGATTTGTGGTGGAACATCTCACGCCAAGGACGCATGTCCTGTGAGAGAAGATTCCAATAAATTTAAGTGTGCAATTGGAATCATAAATCCAATTTCTGGGAATGCCCTTCACGCAAAAAAGTTTTGAATTCCCGAGCAAAATTGATGACGGGAAATTCCAATCGGATCCCAGATTCGACGGGTAGAAATTTTTCAAACGCTCAAATTTCGAAACCAGTTACCGGTCGAGCAATTCATACCCACCACAATTCACAAACAAATTTTGCCGCTCGTCAACGGGTAGCAAGCACTTCAGTAAATTCCAATTTTTCGAATGTACCAACGTATGCAAACATCGCTGCTGGTAGACAAAATTTCTCTTCTCAAAATGAGGTTTATACCCATGTCCCAATGGAAAATAATGGTCATGTTGCCGATTCAGGTAGCATGACTGCTTCCGATTTTGATTTTTTAACTGAACAATTGCATCACATGATTGATGCAATGTTCAAAGCAAATACCATACCAGAAGCTGTTCAGGTTGGTATAAAGTACACACACAAAAATGTTATCGGACTCCGTTTTAATGGATCTAAATAATTGTGTGAAAGTTCTAAATTGGAATGCCTGCTCTCTAAAGGGTAAGGAAGATGAATTATTCAACTTCCTAACAGTTCATAATGTGCATATTGCCATTATAACAGAAACTTATTTAAAGCCCGGACTCTCCATTAAAAGAGATCCAAATTATTTTATCTACAGAAATGATCGTCTTGACAGCGCCTGTGGTGGGGTCGCCATTGTCATTAATAGACGTATCAAACATAAATTATTTTCTTCGTTTGAAACCAAAGTTTTTGAAACCTTGGGAGTTTCTGTTGAAACAAATTTTGGTCAATTTTCCTTCATTGCAGCCTATTTGCCTTTTCAATGCAATGGGCAGCAAAAGAATTTGTTGAAAGCTGATCTTCAAATTCTGACTCGCAACAAATCAAAATTCTTCGTAATTGGTGACTTCAATGCCAAACACCGTTCATGGAATAATGCTCAAAGCAATTCCAATGGCAAAATTTTATTTGAAGAGTGTTCTGCGGGATATTATACTATTCAATATCCCAATGGCCCTACTTGTTTTTCTTCCAGTCGAAATCCTTCTACAATTGATTTAGTTTTAACGGATTCAAGTCAGCTGTGTGGCCAATTGGTAACTAATGCTGACTTTGACTCTGATCACCTTCCTGTGACATTTGAAATCTCACAAGAAGCTATTTATAATCCAATCAGCTCTACTTTCAATTATCATAGGGCTGATTGGGATTTATATAAAACGTATATCGATAGGAATTTTGATGTTGATATTCCTCTCGATACCAAAAGTGATATTGATAATGCTCTCGTATCTTTGACAAATTTAATTGTCGAAGCCAGAGGCATTGCAATTCCTAAATGTGAAATTAAATTCAACTCCATTATTATTGACGACGATCTTCAGCTACTGATCCGTCTTAAAAATGTGAGGCGAAGGCAATACCAAAGAACTCGCGATCCCGCGTTGAAAGTTATTTGGCGAGATATGCAAAATGAAATTAAAAAACGTTTCGCTATTCTGAGAAATACCAACTTTGAGAATAATGTCTCGAAGTTAGATCCCAGTTCGAAACCCTTTTGGAAATTAACGAAAATTCTTAAAAAACCTCAAAAGCCAATTCCAGCGCTTAAAGAGGGAAATAAAATTTTATTAACAAATGGCGAAAAGGCTCAAGTACTTGCTCAGCAGTTCGAGAGTGCCCATAATTTTAGTCTAGGTCTCACTAGTCCAATTGAGGATCAGGTTACACGAAGCTTCGAAGACATTCTCAACCAAGATAATGTTTTTGACCCTTCGTTGGGAACTAATTTGGATGAAGTGAGATCTATTACTAGAAAATTTAAAAATATGAAAGCCCCGGGTGATGATGGTATTTTATACATACTTATCAAAAAACTTCCTGAGAGCTCTTTATCCTTTTTGGTTAATTTATTTAACAAATGTTTTCAATTGGCATACTTCCCAGATAAATGGAAAAATGCCAAAGTTGTTCCAATTTTGAAGCCGGAAAAAAAATCCAGCTGAGGTTCCTAGTTATCGCCCAATCAGTTTGCTTTCTTCAATCAGCAAACTGTTTGAAAAGATTATTTTAAATAGAATGATGGTTCATATTAATGACAATTCTATTTTTGCTGATGAGCAATTTGGTTTTCGCCATGGGCATTCAACCACTCATCAGTTATTAAGAGTTACGAACTTAATTCGGCTCAACAAATCTGAAGGATATTCGACTGGAGTTGCTCTTCTTGATATAGAGAAAGCATTTGACAGTGTTTGGCATGAAGGTTTGATTGTAAAATTGATGAATTTTAATTTTCCTTTGTACATTATTAAACTGATCCAAAATTATTTATCAGATCGCTCACTGCAGGTAAACTATCAGAATTCTAAATCTGATAGATTACCTGTAAGCGAACTAAATATTTAGGACTTCTGCTAGGTCAAAAATTAACTTTTAAAAATCACATTGAAGGCCTTCAAGCCAAATGTAACAAATATATTAAGTGTCTATATCCACTTATAAACAGAAAATCAAAACTTTGTCTTAAGAACAAACTTTTGATTTACAAACAAATTTTTAGACCTGCCATGTTGTATGCTGTGCCAATATGGACTAGTTGCTGCAATATCAGAAAGCTCTTCAGAGGATTCAAAATAAAATTCTGAAAATGATTCTGAAGTTGCCTCCGTGGTATAGTACCAATGAACTTCATAGAATTTCTAATATGGAGACATTGCAACAAATGTCCAACAAAATAATTTCCAATTTTAGACAAAAATCGTTGCAATCTTCTATTGCAACGATTAACTCCTTGTACCCTTAGTATAAAATAGGTTAAGATTAGTTTAAGTTGAAAACATTGTAATTCCTACATGGTTCAATTCAACCAGAGGAAAAATTGTAACTGCCAGAGGCAATTGAAATGTATTAATAATAACTAAAAATATAACATAGCAAATAAGGATGTAGTGTTAAGAAAACACGGAACACCTAGTCTAAGAGATGAATGCATGTATTAGATAATTAGCAAATAAAATTAGTTAAAAAAAAAAAAAAAAAAAAAAAGTTTCAGCCTCACAGAGTAGACATTCAGTTGGTGCGCGATCGATCGTGTTGCTGCTTCGCACGTCAGCTTGTCTGGGAGAACGCGAAATGATAAAAAGTATTGGAAACATTGAAGGCGTTCTTTTCTCGTCGCAGTACAAATGAGGTAAATTACTAGTGCTTGAAGGATCGTGCTTCTACAGTGCGCGTTGTTTTAGTCGGAAGAAGCGCGACACTATTGAGTAAGCAGAAGCCACTGGCAAGCATTGTGTGGAGTATATTTTATAGCTTGTTAAACGAAAACATTGATTTCGCGATCAAGCACGGGTTTCATCCTCGTGCTATTGAAACAACTTCGCATACAGTAACTAATTAGTCGCATACTAAGATGATGTCCCATGTCTTTCTCAACTAACACATTTTTGTTTCCCGAGGCGCTCGCACAGATGCAGAGTATTCCTCGGTCTCTTTTAACAATCAGTGCTGAACTAATTTTCATCTCCTAATCTTGGAGGACGTGGCATCGTTATTGCTCTTGAACTAATGAATCATGTAAAGTGAAAATAGCCAATCCCAAGAAGACTATTCAATTGGTGAGCTGGGCATATTTGTTGATTTCCGGCCAATCACGACTAGCAACTACGAAGTGTACAGTCAATCAAGCGAAGCTAAGTTTTATACAGATTTTGCAAAATTTAATTCAGAACTGTTTAGAAGCTTGCCATTCACTGGCTGGGTGTACTATTTCTATGTTTTTTTTTAAACATAGAAGCATTTGTTGATTAATAGTAACTAAGTGAAAATGATTATTTTTAGCCCGAATCGCCAGAATTTAAATAGCATCTAAAGGGAGTTTTTTTTAATGTTATTTGTTGCAATCGTAACCCAACCGGTGTTTGTTAGATTGTCTAACAATTCTGTATAAGAACCTACCAAAACTTGTATAAGAGTTAGGTATATGCGAAAATGCTAGATTCTTTTACAAATATTGTATGAGACCAAAGCTTTTCTTACAATATTTGTTTGTGAGCTTACACTTTTTGTGTAAGAATCTAATTAACCTCCAATTGCAATATTATTATTTTCATAAATACGCCAAGGAAAAATTTAGTGTTACAAACATTTTGTTAATAATATTACGCATGATAAAAAATGATACATTATACCTGTAACAATGTCCCTTACATAAAAATCATTGTCTCACCTGTTTTGAACCACTGCGACCGTGCCGGTAGTCTTGGCCAACTACACGTGTGCGAGGAGCGAAAACAACATTCAACGGCGCGAATACGAATAGCACACAACCAGCAGCTTTGCCTTCGCGAGATAAGACGACTCTATCTCGGTAGACTGCAGCACAGACCCGTTTCTGTGTACTTCAACCAATACCAAACGAACCAAAATATATTTTGAATGAAGACGTTTAGCAGATTTGAGGGACGTTTGCTTTGTGCGTGTGCTAATTTCAAATATTTTTGCTCGTTGCGTTTCGCCATCTCGCTCGTCCCACATTGAGGTCACGTGGAATTTCGACATCCCATCCGTGGTTCTGCGACTGCTGCGCTATAGGAAATATTTTCGTTGCTACAACTTGAGATGCGAAATAATCAACGAGGACAAATGGTTGTTTTCTTGTTTTTGTGGCTTATAACTGTGGAAGTGTTTGAAGAATACTAAGCGGCAAGGCGGCAAACTTTCCGGTTGTTAGTTACAATGCCCGTAGAAAGAATGATAAAAGAGGCCTTTTGGGCATCAATGGTAAGACACGCGGTCGCAAAGCAGACCATGCTGAATGTGGTTGTACTCGAATCCTGGTACGGTCTAGCAAAACATCTGATGGGAAGTTTCTCTGTATCAAATCCACTATTCTCATTGTGGTTTATGAAAGAATAGTAAAATTGAAAACATTATACATAACTACATAATATGATCAAGGGCAGATGATGTGCTGATTTGTTATCGTAACATGTATCAAGGATATTTGTCGTAAGCAGAGTTGACACATTAACAAACTATATTTCGGAAAAATATATTAAGCTTTTAGTGGAATGTATTAAACCGTCTAAGACGAATTAAGTACTGTTCATTTAATTCCACCAGTGAATTTTCGTTATCTTTGCAGATACGTATTTCGACCACAACTGTGTGGTCGTCTTCAGTGTCTTGTACTTGACTCGACTCGACGGAAACTATATTTATTATGAACACGATGAATAATTACAGATTTTTTGGATGGAATAGAAAAGTTAAAAATCTGAAAATTATAGACCGATTTAATTTTCAGTCATAACGCAAAAGTTTACCTATTCAATAACCTATTAGTTTACTTTTAAAATTTTCCTCAATGCAATCTTGAGTATTATTATATTATTTCTAAAATACTTAAGAATTCGTATTCACTTCGCAAATTGGAAGTTTAATAGATAATGTACCATGCATCGATGACGATGCTGTCATATTTGTCGTGTTAATGTTTCAATGTTAATCACAGCTTTTTCTACTTATAATTAATAAAACTGCTCTTTGCGTAATATTCAATGCAAAGTGAATTTTTATGGATGAGCCATCAAGCAGGTTTTACTGAAAGCAGTGATTGACGGAAAATAACTGTCTCACTTTAGCGTCTATTAGTCAAAATATTAAGCGACAACCATAGCATAACTTCGAAAATAAGTTGAGTCCAAGAATAATTCTTGTTAGGAGAAATTTGTAATTTCTGTCCAGTGACTTCCAAATTTAAGTCTGGAATTAAAACAGCGCCTAAGAGGTGGAAGATTTTGAAAGTAATCAAGTAAAAACGCCACTTCGCTGCCACATGGCCTGCATCATAAATACAAACATCAAGGAAAACCTGTTTTCTGGAGGCTGAACTCTTCGCGCATGCAAGCCCATCATTGAAATTCGCCACACACAAAAATGGCGTCCACGCCATTGCCGCTGACCGTGTCGCAAGCTCCGCATAACTAAGCTTCTGCGTTATGACTATGGATGAGAAATTTTAACCATCGAAAAGGGCAACATTTTTGTCACTTTTCTCCACCATCGCGTCGTGCCAGCCGTCGTGTCATCGTCTGCTCAGGTGTCGGTTGCGCATATCCACCATGCACCCGGCAGTAGTGTATGGTTGACTTTCTTTCTCCACCTTGCAACGGCAATCTTGATCCATCAATCACTGCCCACTGGCCTATCGTTCTCTGCGAATGCTTTGATATTCAGTGAAGTTTTATCTCTGATGCGAGTTCGTACATCGTGGGTCACCGAAATCCACATATCTATGGGACCGTACAATAAATACGTAATTTGTGTGATTTTTCACAAAATTTCTTTTACTCAAATTATTTGTTTATTTCAGTACTTTTTAACCTGTTATAATCTTTAAAGAGTAGAATATGAAATAACTGAAACGTTGTTCATTCGGGACTTCCTTCATATTATCAAGTTGTTATGCTTTTACCAAATTGAAAATCACGGTGAGTGAAACTGAAAGTTCTTTAGATGTTAATTGATTCATAGAAGTTGGTCTCTTATTATTAAAGGATTTATTCGCTATCTTTTATGCTTTAAATAGTTACTTCCATTGGTACATTACATTGCAGTTCAACTTTACCTAACTCGTCTGTACATGCATTTTGGCAGTTATTTTATTTACCTCAAATTAGTTTGAGCTAAGTACATCGAACCGCAAAGAATCATACTTCGTCTGTATAAGCATAACATTTGTTCGCTAATAATTTTTCTCACGGAATCAAAGTTGCACATCTGATGACGATGCCAGAGGATACAAAGGTCCTACATATAAAAAAAAACATTAAAAAGGTTGACTTTATCCCACAAACTTCCCACGCTTAGAAACCGATTAAAGCTGCTTTTCCTTTTTCTTCTTTTTATGATGCAGAGCAAATGCGAACAATTTTATAGGATGCCAAAATATTAATTCCTTCCACAAACACACTCACTGGAAAGGCATTGATTGGCACTGTGCCGCAGCCACCGCGGCGGTGTTCGCTACCCAGCCCAAGCTGTGGCCGTCGATATCCACATTATCCTTTTCCACCTACCCTTGAATAATCGGATTCGATCCTCGCGTGCAAGTGCGTAACATTCCTATGAATGCTTCGGTCTCCATATCCTGCAAGAAACGGATCGAGGTGCGCAGGCGGGTGCATTAACCGGTTTTTGCTTTTCTTTTGCGTTCCCAAAGTTCAGGTTCGTTCTGGCGCATCTCGTCATCCTAATAAATTAAGGGGATTTTGATTGCCAGATTTTGATAGGAGCTGGTGCAGTAGTTTTTTTCTCTCCTTTTTATCTTCCATTGGTGAATTCAGGCTCGGGGTTTAAATTGTATGCTTTGTTACGCAAAACCTAGCCCACACCGAGCGTGGAAGCCAGCGTGGTCCTTTTTTATTTGGAAAAAGAAAAACAGCACTGAAAAGGGAATCAAAAAATTATATTTTGATAGGACTCAGGTCCGGCAGAGGGATGGATGGAGTGCAATGTAAGCCGTACGTGTGCTTAGGTGATTTTTTTTATAACGAAGGGATCGGTCGTCCAGGTAGAAAATGCATAAAATTTACAAAAGGATGTACACTGAATGATTCGCTAGCATTTGGAGAGACTGTCCTGGGTACAATGTGATGATCGAGACGTTGGTGTTGAAGTTGCATGTTTTTCAAAGGAATTTAGATTTCATCCACTTAAGTGCGCACTTCAGTATTGAATTTTTTTTCATACTTTGCCCTTTTCAAGCTGGTTGTGTCGAAGCTAATGCAATGCGATGAAGCTTTTCAATTTAAGGAAGCGCAATAATGAATATAAACTTCAATTTTGTTTTGGGGTATTGATATTACTTATAATTTTACTGACAATAATTCAAACACTAGATACCTATATCATAAAAAATGATTGCTTTACTCGTACAACAAAGCACCGAAAGGCTATCATTTAACATTAAAAACATTATTTACAACGGCCTACATTGTAATTATTGATAAATATTATGTTACACATAGGGTGGTTCAAAAAATCGATTTTGCTCCACAACGCTCATCTAATTCTGTATCATGTTCCGAAAGTCCTCTGAAAATTTGAGCTGATTTGGATAAAAACTGATTTTGCACAAGCCATTTCAATTGCATTCAAATTAGTAAGGGGAAATTTATTTTTCATTATACTTATTATGGCGCTTCCCCATTAAGTGCAGTTTAAAAGAAAACCTACAAAGCTAAAAGCATTCACTCAACGAAAATCGCATCTTAATTAATCGTTCCAATCAGATCAAATTTTCAGAGGACATTCAGATCATGATACAGAATCAGATAAGCGTTGTGGATCAAAATTTATTTTTGAACCACCCTAAATGCTGTACAGTGCATCACTTCCACTACATTAGTTCAAAAAACCGATTATCGGATTTTCTTGAAATTTTTAAGGAATTTTAAACTTCTAATGAGTTAAGATTTACAACATTTGTTTTATTCGATTTCATCACTCATTCCGAGTGCACGCACCTT
The DNA here is from genome assembly GCF_024139115.2 of Armigeres subalbatus. Taxonomy (NCBI): domain Eukaryota; kingdom Metazoa; phylum Arthropoda; class Insecta; order Diptera; family Culicidae; genus Armigeres; species Armigeres subalbatus. The sequence continues at coordinate 391,486,145 of NC_085141.1, forward strand.
TCTCTTCACTCTTCACATAAAATTTTGTACAATAGATTTTCCCAATGTTTTTTCCCAAATTTTCTTTAACTCCAACTCTATTTTAATAATTTTGGGATGTTTGCAAAGTTTCGTCTTCACAATTGCCCAGAATTTTCAAATTGTGCGAAATTCCGGTGAATTTGGTGGGTTCATATTTTTGGTCACAAATATAACTCCGTTAGCTTGGTACAACTCCAACACGTTTCGAACAGAGTTGCTGGACGCTATATCAGGCCAAAAAAGAGTTGATACTTTGTGTTTCTTATGAATGACATAAGACGCTTCTTGAGGCACTCTTTGTTGAAAATCATACCGATGATTGTTCCGGAACTAATGAAGGGAGCGCTTACTTCACCACATCCGCAAATCAAAGTCATCTGCCTTTTTTGCAAATTTTGATAACTTCTTCGTTCGGACATCCTTCGCAACATCGAACTTAGACTTGGTAACGAAATATTCTTGCCCAGGAAGTTGACGGAAGTCAGCCTTGACGTTGCTTTCATCATCCATGCCGATGCAACACGATTTGATGAACAACTTCGCGTAAAGTTTCAGGGCGCGGGTTTTTTTCAGTGATGTTTTGCTTTTTATTCCTTTTTATTTTTTAGCCCCAAAGGCTTTTTGCACCCACCCTGTAAACATGTGACCTAGCACGCTTCATGGTTTTCTGCACAAAGCCAACCGATACCTTGAACTTGTTATCGACATCTCGAATGGACATATTTTGAAACTTCTTGAGCTGTTGTACCACTCTTGATCATTTGGACCACTAACTTCTTTCCTTCAGACACCCTAACGCTCCTTGAAGGTTCTTATTACACGAGACACAGTAGAATTTGCAATCCCAAGCCTTTCAGCGATCGATGCACATGCACAAGATGCACAAACATTTTTTTCTTTTTTCCTGGCAATTCCTTGTTCTGATGACATGATTGAAACCACTGTATGAATAACTACGAAACTCTGCAGATGTAAACAATACACTACCGTCATCGGGGGTGACAATGGGTTATCGCTCTCACCGGCAGTCTACAGGTCGTAGAGCAAAATCGTTCAAAAAGGTCTCTTATATTTTAGTCTTCTTGCCCTCAGATACATTCAATCTATTCTACAAGCACTCTAAGTAGTTGAAGCAGTGATATAATCTCACTCTCATTTGACCCATTGTTACCCCCAATGACGGTATGATTAAAATTTGCTCAAATGTTCAGGTTTTTTACTCATACGGTTCAAAAGTTACAGAAGATTTTCGGTGTGCCATTTTTATCAAATACACCCTTAAGTCTATAGTAGAAACGTTACTGAGCAATTGATTACTTACTTACTTACGGATCCTGTACACCTCCGGTGGTGCAAAGGGCCGACTTGAAAGATCTCCATCCTGAGCGTTGCCCGGCTATCGCTTTAACCTGTTGCCAGGTTAGATTTCGGTCGACTTCTTTTATTTCTTTATTGAGGCTTCACCGCCATGAGCCTCTGGGTCTGCCTCTGCTGCGATGTCCGCTGGGTTCCAGTCTAATGCTTGATTACAGATTTCGTTTCCGCCCCTACGTAGAGTGTGGCCGACCCAGCCCCACTTCGATCCAATTTCTGTTGCTATCAGCCTCTGGCGACAACGACGATGGAGCTCATTGTTTGAGATCCAGTTGTGAGGCCACCAGGCCCGAATTATATACCGCAGGCATCTGTTAATGAGCAATCGATTAGCTCAATCATAAAGACGCAGATCTAAGTCGGTTATCATATTTGTTTTCCTTGCGGTATTAGCCTATATACTTCATCATCGTTGGTCCCTGATCTTGTCATGAACCCAGTTACCAACAAAAGCAACGTTTGGTGATATTGTTATCCACCTCAGTGCCAAGTATATGGCTGAGCAAAATGGTTTTAAGCCGTTTCTATGCTCAGTCGAAAACAAGATAACAAGAAATAAGTTAAACAAGTCTGAAACTTTTTTTTAACTTGTATGATCCATATTGATCAAAAAGAATTCAGAAAAATATATAAAGCTCTTTTAGTGGAATGTATTCAACCGTCTAAGACGAATTAAGTACTCTCCATTTAATTCCACTATTTAATTTTCGATATCTTTTCAGATACGTATTTCGACCACAAATGTGTGGTCGTCTTCAGTGTCTCGTACACTGAAAAGATATCGAAAATTAAATAGTGGAATTAAATGGAGAGTACTATATTCGTCTTAGACGGTTCAAAAAGAATTGTAACTTACAACGGTTAGGTACATGGAAATAGTTTGATGTCAACAGTTGAAAATAATGCTTAAAATGTTGATACTATTGCTTTTGCGACAACACGCCTTGCATAAACATTGATGCCACAATTTTCAATCGTTTTACATACGGCGGAATAGTTCTAGAACCAATAAACCTTTATTGGTGTCTTGTACTTTTTATCTGTTATGGTTATGTTATGGAGTTTGTGAAGCAAATGAAAATCTTTCACTGACCTATGCGCCGATCCACTTTGACCTGGCGGCGGCGTGAACGCAATTTTTTAACGGCGGCGGCGGCTTAGCCGGCGTTACACCGCAGTAGTTCTTGGCGGCGGCGGCGGCTCGGATCGGCGCGATACAAAATTCTCATTTCTACGGTGTTGACGAGCAATACTTTTTTGGAATATTATTTGCATGTCTCGTGCATTAATTGCAATAAGCATAATTTATATTGAACGCTGTTAAATAATCTCCCAGGAATACAATGAGAAAATGCATCCAAGATTCCTTTGAAAATGTCTTTTGGAATTCTTCTTCAAATATCTTGATGAAATTCTTTAACAGTTCGTCCGGAAGAGTTCTTAATTCCTAGTGAAAATACTATCAAAAATCCTGAATTATGCCTTCCTTCCTGAAGGTGACTGGATCCATTTCATGGTACGGTGTAAGTTTTTTTATTGGTTCTTTCCTATACCTACCTATGAGCATCATTGTGTTAGTGTTATGGCACAGAAATGCAAAAATAGTGAATCTACTTAGAAACCTCGCGGATAAAAACTGTAGAAGTGCTTGATGAACACCAAGCTGTGATACCTATACGGTTATTTTTAAATGGGGGATGTAATGCCAACAAAACAGATCAGATGAGAAAATTCCTGAAGGTCAGAAAATCCTACAAAAATTTACAGGAACTGATGATGGAAATTTTCCAGGAGTTTCCCATACAGAAATTCTGGGACACGTATTATTCATTCCTCAGAACTTCTGGACAAGGGAATCCCTAAAACTCATAGATAAGGAATTCTTGGAGTGAATTAAAAAAAAACTGGGAGTATAAACCACCCTTTCCTACAATTTCACTGGAATTCTAGTAGAAGGAACTTTTTAGAAATCCTATCGAAGGAATTCCCCAGAATACAAGGAGAAGAAATTTCCTATAATTCATAGGAGAAGATTTCCTCATAATTCGCGACGGAGCCGCTCCCCAGATTTATCAGAGAGAGAATAATATAGATTTTTATTGGGATGAGTTGAATAATTTGCCTGGATCCTCGGAGGATAAATTCCTCCAAAATCCTTAAAGAGGAATTTATCTTAATTTCTGGAAGAGGGATCCCGCGATTTTGTTGGAATTATTCCCCATAATTCCTGAATGGGCAAGTTCTCAGACCTTTCGAGGAAGGAAATCCCCAGAATTCCTCGAGATGGAATAACCAAGAATGATTGAAAAATTAGTTTCCCTGAGTCCATGAAGCAGGAATTTCCATGTGTCCTAGAGAAATTGTTTAAAATTAAAGAAAAAATACAGCCTGCAGGGGGACAAAGTCCTGAAATCCTTGGAGGAAGAATTTCCCATAATTTCTGAAGCTATAAATAATCAAAATTCCTGGGTAGGAGTTCTCAAGAACTTCTAGAGAAAGTATAACCCTGTATACTTGGAATACGAGTTTCCCAGAACGGAGATGAGCCAGGCTCGGGCTGAAAGTCTCCTTAATAAAGAATAAAAAAAAAGAGTTTCCCAGAATTGCTAAAGAAGCAATTTTGCAAAATTTCTGGGAGGAGATTTTCTCAGAATTAAGGAGTCCAAAATTCTTAACGGAGCAAACCCTCAAAATTCTTAGTGTGGGAACTCCCGAATTCTTAGAGGAGTCTTGAATCTCCAGAACTTCTGGAGAAAGAATCTCTGGTTTCTCACGAAACTCTGGAAAATTCATTTCTGGGATTATGAAATTCTCATAATCCCAGAAATGAATTTTCCAGAGTTTCGTGAGAAAAACTTTTCTCTAGGAAGGGTTAGCTAAAAATGTGCCTGGGGGATTTCCTGGTTTGATATCACTTATGTAAAAAGATGCTCAAAAATATTTTTAGCTCTCTTATGTCATTGCCAGAAATGCTATACTGATCACCAGAGCTTTAAATAATCGATTATTTTTCCTGAATAATCGATCGATTATTTCCTGAATCGATTATTTTTCCTGGCCTTCTTTGTCACTTATTTCATATTTGGATCTGCACTGTCATTTTTCGATGGGTCAAGTGAGTACACCCGATTCTGTTTTTACACGGATTTTTTTTTACACGGCCGTGCAAAAAAAAATCCATACAAAAATTTTGCAAAGTTGCGCCATTTTGCATGATTCGTCGAGAAATCATAAAACTTTTTTTACACGGATTTTCAAATTTTGAACTGAAAACTTTTTTTATACGGAACGCATCCCCCGTGTAAAAAAAGAATCGGGTGTATATATTTACATTATAAAATAACCGTAAAGCTGAACATATTTTAGATGATTTAAATAAAACACACGTAGACATAATACCGACGATCAACTGAGAGGCACTTTTAGCGGAAAATGTCAATCAAGGCAATCAAGGGCCACCAAACACAATGGGTACGTATCTATTGTGTGTGGCCCATTATTATGTTTATTGGCATGCAGTTACCATAGTCAGTGGTTATCAAATGAGTGAGTTTATGAAGAAGAAAACTGAGTAAGTCATTCTATGTTTTGAATAATCAAAACACGAATATCAAATATCGAATTGAATGAACCATTTGATGGCACATCGCATCGTGTCTGTCATTAGTTAAATACAAAATCATGTTTCTTTAAAAACGAACCGATATAGAAATAAAATGCATCCCAGTACATACAAGAATTTCCTGAAGTATGGGCCTTGAGCTTCTTGAGAGTCGCTCACTTTTTTTTATTCGTTTATGCAGACTGTGGTCCATAGAATTAAATTGGATGAGAGTTCAACAACTTTTTTATTACAGCTCATCCAAGAAATCCCTAGAGTTTAGACATGAAGGTCTTCACGTGTATCCAAACGGCTCTTATCTCTTTTTCAAAATGGATGATGCGCTTTGTATTCAATAGATCCAATTTGGTTGCTCAAACATTATTTTACTCCAGGTCTTCCGAGAATATCCTTGAGTCGCGGAATTCTGGGTTACCTGTAATGGAACACATGTTGAATGTACGTCCAATTTGATTCATGAATCGCTAGGAATATTTATATATAGACCGTAAAATATTAGTTTACTAGTCGAGATCTGAAAGCATCAACCCCAGGAAATTATTGAATTACTTGAAGCAAATCTAGCAATAACATATTTTATTATTTATTTTAATTTGGGTCTTTGGATTGCTACACTGCCAAAAATATCTATATAAGATATATGTGTCGCCGTTATAGATTTTTGCAATAGCTCCATCCAAATATAATTGATATAGAACCACACATAAATTAAATAATTGCTAATTCGAGACCACACATAAAGTTTATTTGGATATATATTTTATAAGTAGTTCGCGTGGAGAATGGTTATGTGTGCGCTGATATACATCATAAGTTAAATCTATGGATTTTTGCCAATAAATATGTGTGGATTTTAAGTAGTGTAAGTATCATGTTGAAAATAATTCGAAGATCATTTAAAAGAAAAACAAGAATTTTTTTTGCATCCTAACAACAAAGTGACATAAAAAGAGGTTTGAGTGTTGTTCTTTTCAGTGGCGCAGCTGGAATTTTTCAAATATAAGAGTTTGAACGGATTTTTTCTTCTAAAAAATTGGGGGAGGAGGATGAACTCCCAAAACTATCCCCAGCCTACGGCAGTTAAATTATTTCAACGGCGCGCCCAAAATTCACCGGCGGCGCGGTCAAAAAATTGCAGCGGCGCGCCGGTCAAAAATGGTGGCGGCGGCGGCGCATAAAAATCATCGGCGGCCGCGGCGCACAGCTCTATTTCACTCTGAATGCTCTGAATCCAAAAACTCAGCTTCAGACGGTAAGGATACAAGTTCTGACTCATGATCCACATGCTTCATATATTCAGCCCAATATTAATTATTGCTCAATACTATCATTTCAACATCATTGGCCAACAATTTTGACCTAAACGGAAAAGATAAGAAAATTGGATATAGAGAAAAATAAAATTAATAGGTAATAACTTGCCATTTTCGAATCGATAATAGGTAAGTATGTCGAAACTTTTGATGTTTCTGTGTGGTGCTACATGATAAACATAAACAGAACATGCCACATGGTAGCGGTTATATGTCAACCCTACGCACTGACATTCATTACAAGTATTCACGCATCTTAGCAACCCAGAAGCGTGGGGCGTATCCGAGGATGGAGAGATGCGGCCTCGAACCGTGCATTGTGGCGTCAAATTGTTGATTCAGTGTTATCTGTTTAGATGTTAACTAAATAAATGAATGAGCAACCCAGAATATCTCTTGCTCATTGTGTTCCAAGGAATCTGACAGGTAAGACGTGCTTACTCAAATGGTCCCTTTTCACAGCATTATATTAGACTTCCACAATGGCGATCCTGCCAGGAGTTGCAAATTATTCATCGTTGTAAGGGGTCGTACACTTATTACGTAAGCATTTTTTCTGGATTTTTGACCCCCCCTCCCCCCATGTAAGATTTTTTTTAATACAAATGATTTTTTATTTATATGGAGCGTAAGATATTGACCGCCCCCCCCCCCCCCCCCCATAAGTGCTTACGTAATATGTGTACGGCCCCTAACGTTAAGAGGAACCTAATAAAGCAATTTTGTCGAAAAGGGATCATTTAGAGTATATTTTTATTCGAATTGCTCATCCAAAAGAAGGAAACAGATTAGTTTCTGCTCAGGTGAGTAAAAAAGACTGTTGGCGAAGTGGACCTGCAGAAGAAAAGTGTATATCGCGGTAACTGAGCAGATCTTCAAGATCGCGCAGGGCGGGCCACATAGACCATACAGAGCGGGTCAAGTGGACCGCGCAGAATGGGTCAAATGGATCGCGCAGAGCAGGTCAAGTGGACCGTGCTGAGCGAAATAGAAGAGTCTCATGAAGCGGATACTAGCTATCGCGCTGAGCTGGCCAAAAATACCGCGCTAAAAAGGTCGAGAGAGAGTTCATTGATTAATGGTTTATTCCTTGTCAATTGAGTCTAAATTGAATAAAGCCTGTCCACGTTAAATTTCGGACACTCAGTCAATGCCCAACTGATTTTTAGCCATTTTATCAATTTGGACAAGAATGAAAACATGCTGAAAGCATCACGCAAAGCGGAGAGATTCAGCTGTCAGGTAAATTGATCTTCTCAGTGGTTTGTGAAAATTTTAAAAAATCACGTTGTATGATGGGTGTCCGGACAGGCTTTAGCATTAAGATTGAAAAGTAAAGACAATCGAAATGTTAACTGAAACTGCATCTGTGCCCTCTAGAGTTCATACCAATCAATAGAGATATGCTACATTTTTCGCCAGTTTTATTCGAATTTATCAATGGGACAATCATGCGATAACTGTACGTTCCATGATGGAGAAGATTTCTCATTGATACTCACTAACATTAATTGGTGTACAGCTGAACGCGAAGTAAGTTGGTGGCTCGCAAGAATGATTCTCTCGACCCTGTATATATTGATGCAACTGAATTAATGTCACAATGAAATTAATTGCTTGGAGATAGATTGTGTATCATTAAGATCAGGGATGGATCGGTAGACATATCTTTCTGCCTTTCGGAATACCAAGTAATCAAAGAGAAAAAGGTAGCATCTGCAGCAGACATCACAATGCCGATGACAGTCGGAGATGCTCTAGACTAGACTATTTTCTTCCTCCCCCCTATTTATGTTTTCGTACCACAATTTCACACCGTACACAGTAAAAAATAAAAAGTAATATTACATCAGATTTGATGCACATCATCGCCGTCGTAAATATGATGTTTTATTACATCTGAATGACGTAACAAAAAGTTGACGTACTTCATATTTCGTCTTCGAATTAAAGCAATGTAATTCATTTTCAACGTAATATAGCCGATGTAACTGAAAAAACGATGTAAAACGGTCAGGAAAAAACCCGCTTTCGGCAGCGGGGTTAGGGGGATTCGGATGTTTTCTTTCATGATCGAAAATACATTTTTAGATGAAACTTTTTTACATTTTATTTATTTTGGAAGCATTTAAATTTAAACATCTTATTTTTTATTTTATTTTTGAATTTTTTAATTTTTAATTTTTTGGAATTTTTACTTCAATTTACACGAACATATTTCTTCACAATTTTCCAAATATTTCTTCAAAAACTATCCTGAATGTATTCTTATGTTTATAGCTGTGCGCCGATTCATCTGCGGCAGTGTAATAGATCGTTTTCAATCAGCGGTGACGGTGCGGCGATGTCTCGCCGTGGGTGGCGGCGACGGCGTAGGCGAAGTTTCTCCAGGAATTCCTTCGAAAGTTCTTCCAGGAATTCCTAAAGAAACACCTTCGGCAGTTCTTCAGGAATTTCTTTGGAGGTTTCTCCAGCAGCTTCTTCGGAAGTTTCTCCAGCAATTCATTCGGAAGTTCCTCCAGCAGTTCCTTGGTAAGTTCCTTCAGCAATTTCTTCAGAAGTTCCTTCAGCAATTCCTCCGGTAGTTCCTTCAGGTATTCCTTCGGAGGCTTCTCCAGGAATTACTTCGGAAGCTTTTCCAGGAGTTCGGAAGTTCTCCAAGAATTCCTTCAGAAGTTCCTCCAGGAATCTTTTCGGAAGTACTTCCAGGGATTCATTCGGAAGTTCTTCCAAGTATTCCTCGAAAGTTTTTCCAGGAATTGTTTCGAAAGTACCTCCAGCAATTTCTTCGGAAGTTCCTCCAAGTATTCCTTTGGAAGTTCTTCTAGTTGTTCCTTCGGAAGATCCTTCAAGTATTCCTTCGGAAGATCCTTCAAGTATTCCTTCGGAAAATCCTCCAAGAATTCCTTCGAAAGTTTCTCCAGGAATCTCTTCGGAAGTTCCTCCAGACATTCCATCGGAAGTTCCTCCAAGTATTCCTTCGGAAGTTCTCCAGGAGGTTTCTCCAGGAAATCCTTCGGAAGTTCCCTCAGGAATTAATTCGGAAGTTCCTCCAGGAATTTCTTCGGAAGTTTTAGGAGGAATTCCTTCGAAAGTACTTCCAGCAATTCTTTCGGAACTTCCTCCAAGGATTCCTTTGGAAGTTACTCAAGGAACTCTTTCGGAAGCTTTTTTAGGAATTTCTTCGGAACCTTCTCCTGGAGTTCCTTCAAAAGTTCTTTCAGGAATTCCTTCGGAAGTTCCTCCAGGAGTTCCTGTGGAAGTTTCTCCAGGAATTCCTTGGAAAGCACCTCCAACAATTCCTCCGGAAGTACCTCCAGCAATTCCTTCGTAAGCTCCTCCAACAGTTCCTTCGGAAGTTTCTCCAAGTATTCCTCCGGAAGTTCCTTCAGGAATTCCTTCGAAAATTCTTCCAGGAATCTCTTCTGAAATTTCTCCAGGAAGTCCTTCGGAAGTTCCTCCTAGAATCCATATGAGAACATCCGGTTGAATTCCTGGAGGCACTTCCGGAGAAATTACTGGAGGAACTCCTAGAGAAGCTTTCGCATAAATTTTTTGAAGAACTTCCGAACGAATTCCTTAAGGAAGCTCCGAAGGAACTCTCAAACGAATTTCAAGAGATTCCTAGAGCAACTTCCGAACGAATTCCTGAAGGAGCTGAAAGAAGAACTCCTGGAGAAACTTTTAGAGAAGCCTCTGGACAAAGTAACGAAGGAAGTTCCGAAGAAATCCTAGATGAACTTCCGGATGTACTCCTGATGGAACTTCCGGAGTAACTCCCAGAGGAATTCCTGGAGAAAATTCCGGAGGAATTTCTGGAAGAACTTCCGGAGGTATTCCTGAAGGAACTTCCGGAGGAATTCCTGTAGGACCTTTAGGAGGAATTCCTCCGGAAGTTCCTCCAGGAATTCCTCCCGAAGTTCCTCCAGGAATTCCTCCGGAAGTTCCTCCAGGGATTCCTCCGGAAGTTCCTACAGAAATTTCTCCGGAAGTTCCTCCAGGAATTCCTCCTGAAGTTCCTCCAGGAATTCCACCGGAAGTTCATACACGAATTCCACTAGAAAGTCCTTCAAGAATTCCACTGAACTTCCGGATGTACTCTTGATAGAACTTCTGGAGTAACTACCAGAGGAATTCCTGGAGAAAATTCCGGAGGAATTCCTGGAGGAACTTCCGGAGGAATTCCTGAAGGAACTTCCGGAGGAATTCCTGTAGGACCTTCAGGAGGAATTCCTCCGGAAGTTCCTCCAGGAATTCCTCCCGAAGTTCCTCCAGGAATTCTCCCGGAAGTTCCTACAGAAGTTTCTTCGGAAGTTCCTCCTGGAATTCCTCCGGAAGTTCCTCCAAGAATTCCTCCAGAAAGTTCCTCCAGGAATTCCTCCGAAAGTTCCTCCAGGAATTCCTCCTGAAGTTCCTCCAGGAATTCCACTGGAAGTTCATCCACGATTTCCACTAGAAAGTCCTTCAAGAATTCCACTGGAAATTCCTCCGGAAGTTCCTCAAAGAATTCTTTCGGATGTTTCTCCATTCCTTCAGATCTTTCCTTGGAACTTCGTTCAAGAATTCCTCCCCAAGTTCTTCCAGGATTTCCTCCGGAAGTTTCTTTCGGAAATTCTTCCGGATGGTTCTTCAAGAATTTCGACTGTAGGTTCTACAGGAATTCCTCCTGAAGGTCCTACAGGAATTCCTACGGAAGCTCCTTCAGGAATACCTCCGGAAGCTCTTCCAGAAATTCATCCGGAAGTTCCTCCAGGAATTCCTCTGGGAGTTACTCCAGAAGTTCCATCAGGAGTACATCCGGAAGTTCATCTAGGAATTTCTTCGGAACTTCCTCCGTCACTTTGTCCAGAGGCTTCTCTAAAAGTTTCTCCAGGAGTTCTTTTTAAAGCTCCTTCAGGAATTCGTTCGGAAGTTGCTCTAGGAATCTCTTGAAATTCGTTTGAGAGTTCCTCCGGAGCTTCCTTAAGGCATTCGTTCGGAAATTCTTCGAAAAATTTATGCGAAAGATTCTCTAGGAGTTCCTCCAGTGATTTCTCCGGAAGTGCCTCCAGGAATTCTTCTGGTTATTCCTTCCACTAAAATTCTCCAGAAATTCAACCGGATGTTCTCATATGGATTCTAGGAGGAACTTCCGAAAGACTTCCTGGAAAAACTTCCTGCAGGAACTTCCGAAGGAATTCCTGGAGGAACTTCCGAAAGAATTCCTGGCGAAATTTCAGAAGAGACTGAAGGAACTTCCGAAAGAATTCCTGGAGGAACTTCCGGAGGAATTCCTGGAGGAACTTCCGGAGGAATTCCTGGCGGAACTTCCGGAGGAATTCCTGGAGGAACTTCCGGAGGAATTCCTGGAGGAACTTCCGGAAGAATTCCTGGAGGAACTTCCGGAGGAATTCCTGGAGGAACTTCTGAAGAAATTCCTGGAGGAACTTCCGGAGGAATTCCTGGAGGAACTTCCGGAGAAATTCCTGGAGGAACTTCCGGGGAAATTCCTGGATGAATATCTTGAGGATCTTCCGAAGGAATTCTTAAAGGAACTTCCGGTGGAATTCCTGGAGGAGCCACCTAAGGAATTTCTTGAGGAACTTCCGAAGGAATTCCTGGAGGAACTTCCTGATGAAAATTCCGAAGGAATTCCTGGAGGAACTTCCGAAAAAAATCTTGGAGGAACTTCCAGTGGAATTCCTGGAGGAACTTCCGGTGGAATTCCTGGAGGAACTTCCGGTAGATTTCCTGGAGGATCTTCCGGGGGAACTTCCAGAGGGTCTTCTGTAAGATATTCCGACGAAATTCCTCGAGGACCATCAGAAGGAGTTTTGGAGAAACTTTCGAAGGAATTGCTTGAGGAAGTTCCGAAGGATGTTCTGGATTAACTTTTGGAGAAATCTCCAGATAAATTCTTGAAGAAATTTCCGTAGGAACTTCCGAAGGAATTCCTGAAGGAACGCTTGGAAAAACTTCCGTAGGTATTCCTGGAAGAACTTCCGGAGAAACTTCCTAAAGAACTCCTGGAGGACTTTGGAGGAACTTCTGAAAAAAAATTCAAATTTATTTCTGAGGAGCTTAAGAGAAATTTCGGAAAATGGTGAATGAAATGAAATAAGTTCACGCCGACCCACGCTGCCGCCGATAAAATTCTAATCGTCGCACAGGTCTAATGGATTTCATGATGGATTTTTTGTGGGAATATTCAAAGAAGTTCCTAAAAGATTTCATAAAATAATTCCTGGTGGTATTCTTATAGTTTTCCTGAAGAACTTCACGAAGGAATTTCTGGTTCAAACCTCCAAAGTATTTTTTGATAAATTTATGTGAGAATTTGAGATGAAATTTCAGAGCCATTTCCAAGTGGAGTTTCTAAAGAAATTCTTCAACAAATCTGAAAAGGGCTGTTGAAGAAAATCTTGGTTCGAATCCTGAAGAAATATTTGGATGAATCTTTGAAATAATTTTGGGTGGATTTCGCTGAACTAGTAATTTCAAATAAAGCTCATACCTGATGTCGACTTGTCTCTGCGGGCCCGGTGGCATGCTGCACTAGCAACAACAACACAATCGTTTATTTCAGCTCCTCCATTCTCTGTAAATCGTATAGGTACAAACTAAATATTATTCTGGGCAAAACGCTGAATGGATGTTTCAGATTATTTCCATCTAAGATGCCACCTTACCTGTTAGATTCCCGAATTGATGCCCGTTATAATTGACGTGCGCCTTCTCTGTGCGCCTGCCCGGTTCCGTTTTACCGAATTATCGTTTTCACCCGCTAAATCGTTTTTTCTGAGGGCCATCATTGCTCCATCATCACAAATAGATACTGCTTCAGGTTCCCGGTAATGTGCGATGAACGGAAAATGCTGGTACGATTCCACAGGATTATTTGATCTGCAACAAAGAAAACAAGGTTTACGAGCAACTGTTTGAAAATAACAGATTTTGGAAAATAACAGGAGATTTGGTTCAGCTTTCATGCATCCGAGAATATTTTACCTGAATTCCTTGCTTCCGAATAAGGATTTCCGCTTTCCGTCCAGAGTCCGTGAGGTGATAATTCGATGGTCTTCCACAAGATTTTTGCTGACGCAAATTGTTTTACTCCAGCCGACAAAGTGAAAACTGATAGCTCGACTGAGTTGACAGTTGTGATTCGGTTCCGGCAATATTACGTTGATTACACGCAATATATCGCTTTTTCATGTAATATTATGCTTGTTTTCATACTTACATAATGTGCATCTTTTCTGATGTAGTAAAATACAATAATTTAAAGGTAATATTGTGATTCTTTTACGTAGTGATGGAAACATCTTCACCAATCATGTTTTACATCGATCCATGTATATAAGCATCAATCTGCTGTAAAAATACGTTAAATCTATGTTTACGTAGAATTATTGAGTACGATCCGAAGAGTTACGTCGCGGCATATTAATATTTTTTTTGCTGTGTAAGATTGATTTTATGAAGAAAACCTTTGATTTACTATTCTTTTCATAGTTACGAGATTTGAATCAATGAACAAGTCCCTTCGTCTACCACACTTTCATGGCTTTGATTACAGGTAGTTGTACTCGATTTTGTGTTGCTTGCGGTGCGTATGAGTAATAAAAAAAGAAATGTCGTGCTATGGAACGATTGGCAACAGGTTTTCGAACAGCAGCAAACAAATTGACAAACAAATTAATTTCGTATATTTATAAAGCACTGTCTTGAATTGAACGAATAAAAGGTACATTTTTTTTCAAGCCTGGTTCAGAGAAGTTCTAGCTCCAAGACTTGAAACATATACAATGAATCCTGCGAAATAACCGAAAGCCACCAACTTTAGGTGATTGCAGATAGATGCCAGAGCATATATGCATCTAGCATTATTATCAATTACTTTTTGTATAGTTTTATTCAAAATTTAATTTGAAAATGTAGAATTTAAAAAAAATTATCTGAATTTTAACGTTTGACTTAGTTTGTAGTGGCGCAAACTGCTCATGTCATGGCGGAAGTCTTATTAGATATTTAAATGTGCAATGAAAATAACCGAACCGATTTTCCTGAGAAGAGGGAAGATGTGTGGTACTACATGATAAACATAAACAGAGCATGCCACGTGGTAAAAATAGTGAAAAAAATAAAAACTGTTCTATATCCCCCAATAGAACATTTTAGTTTACCCACTATTTGAAAGAGGAGAGCATATACTTCACGTGGTGGGTGTTTCAGACATACTGATTTTTGAAAAATAATATTTCCCCATAGACACACCGTGTGAAATTATTGCATCAAGCGACCGCAAAACACAGAAGGTTGATGTGGAACATTGCGTTTTCTGTAAAGATTAAAGACTGATCAGAGTAGTTTATGTTCACGTTGAAAAAAGGAAGGCTGGGGTGGCATTGCGCACCTCGACTCGAAACGAGCAAACCACGTCGAAAGGAAATGCGCAATGAGGCCCCTGGTTTGCTTAATTTGTTCGGAAATTTTTGATATATTGAAGGAATAAAATATGAATCGAAGCATTCTGTGAAATATGAAAATTAAAAGGGGTCCAGTTGATAGAACTTCAAAGGCTCAAAGCTCAATAAATTTAAATTTCCATTTAGGACGGAACAAATATTCATTTCTTCTTTCGTCCCATTGACCTTTCGATAATGAAGTGGGTGGGAAATAAAAATTAAAGGCGTAAATTGATAAAATCCAAAAACTCATCAGTTTTCTTACAGAATTGTCTAGAAAGCTCAATATTTTATTATTTTCCCGGTAAAACTTTGTACCTAATCTCCCCTCAAATAATAAAAAAATTGTGTTCAAAATTTTGAGGTATCATTAATTTGCGCGGTGAAGAGTAAAAGTTCTCGCAGAAGATTTCAAAGCTACGTCTACGATTACGTGAAAAAGCCGCTGTTCTACTCTCTTGCAAACGATGAAGATACTGACGTGAACAACGTGGCGAAGATGGCTGTCTTCATAAGAGAAATTATGGTCATTCTCGAATGACAGAGAAATTGGCAGCCCAATGCAGGGAATAACTAACGGGAAAAACCTGGTGGCTGTTAGTAACTTTTTTTCTCCGTCGAAAACTTAAGTGACCTTACGATTGATGGAGCAACAGCAATGACAGAAAAGAACAATGGCGTTGTGATAATTTTAAGCAAGGAAAAACTATCACATAGGTATGGCGATATTTTCCATATTCACCAAAAGAATCGATATACAACGATTAATATTTCTCAAGTATTGACGCTTATTTTTAAGACAATCAACTTTATTAACGTAAGGGAACTCAACCTTGCGTATTTCAGTTACTAAGCCGCGGTACCATGCTTGAGAGATTTTGTTCTTTTCGAAAAGAAAAAGACACCATTTCTAAAAGATGAAGGAAAACCACTGCCCGAGCTGAATGATCCTGAATAGATGAGTAACTTGGCGTTTCTAGCAGATATCGCCAAACATCTCCATGACTTGAACATAAAGCACTTTGGCACAGTGGGTTTCTGAAGTCTAGTACATTTCTACAACAGTTCATGCAAATCTGTTCAATTTCCATTTTTTAATAACCGGTAAATGATGTGAATTATTTATGTTTCAAATGCATCTCTAATGCAACGACGAAAACAAAATAAACAAAAAAAAAATGTTTGACCGCAATAAAATCTTGTTTAGTTTTTTCTTGAAAATGAAAAAAAAACTATGATAATTTTGAAAATATTTAAAAAGTAATGTACCGAGTATTTACTGGCCCGTCAGCAAGTGTGAAATCTAAGAATTGGCCCGTGGCTTGAAAAGGTTGGGCAGACCTGATCTAAGCCAACCAAGTTTAGGGTGGACAACGCAAATTTCAAAAGAAATTAATAACAGGTCAGAATAAAAAGCTGGATGCGTAACGCGGGCGATTTTACCTTTTGAGTGTCGTCTATTCGGCGACTGAGTAAAATTGTAATGCAGTTTCATTCTAAAGAAATTTAACTCAATTTTCGTTGAAAGTTGACTCAACATATTGAATTGTCGAAAAAAAAACGGAAATTGAGTAAAAAAAAAGCTTGGGACTTTTATCAATTTTGGAATCAATCTTCTTCTAGATTAAAAATATACATTGATAGCAATCTTGCCAGACAGGCATTGATTAGTTTTTTCTCAACCCTTGTCTTGATCATGCTTTAATGAGAATTATTATTTCACTAGTTGACCTATTTGAACGTCTGCCGTTTGTCCTGAATAGAAGGCGCTAGTGTTCGTTTTACATTGGCTTCACTGCTCATGCAAAGTTCTCATACCAATCATTATTTAAGTTTCCCACGATTTTCTCAGCTTTACTTGTGATTTTCACATGAGAAAAGAACCGATAAACCCACCCGTCGACGATTATAACCAATAGATTTGCTAGAGTAATGAAGAAAATCCATTCAGCCGTTATGCGTTTCAAGATGACTTTTTTAATATTGAGTGGACAAGCGATTAAAACTACTAAAAGTACAATAGTGCTGTCCAATAACCAGCTCGAAGTTATTCCAACCCCTTCCATGTCCATGTCATGAATGGATTTGTTGACAAAAAAGAGCGAGCACGACGGGAACAACTTCGAGCTACTTCGAGCTACTCATTGGACAGCACTAATGATACAACCTTGAAACATGATTCCAATATGAAAGCCTGAAAAAATCTTGTAGGATTTATTTAACATAACATAACACTTTCATCTTCCGTTGAAAAACACCATAAGAGGTAAACTGGAAGAATTAGCATATTTTTTCACTCTGGTTCATCGATCATGCGGATACCGGAAAAGGATTCTGACAATAATATTGTCTACATCCCAAAAATGAGATCTCCAGTTGGCTTTGCGATAGTTGCGTAGGATTGAAAAACCGGAGATGGCGAGTTCGATTCTCGGTCAGGTCTAGGATGTTTTCGGGTGGAAAACATGCTCGACTACCTGGGCATAGTGCTACCCATACACTATACTCATGCAATGGCCGGCAAAGAAAAGCTTTCAATTAATAACTGAGGTAATGCTAAAAGAATACTTTGTTGAAAAAACAGCCAAGTTCCAGTTGAAATATAGAGTCATAAAAGAAGAAGAAGAAGAACATCCCAAAAACTTTCCCTATCAGTTGGCATCAATTTTGGTTTCGATTTCAACGACGATGCGTTTAGCTCACATCACCTCTCTTCTACGATTCGAAATCCTCCAACAATGGGCACTTCCTTCGCAGCGAAAGAAAGGATATGGCACCTCAAATTTCAATATTGACTCGGTATTTTGACACCCCCACAACTCTTCCGACAGAGTCAGTTGTGCAAGATCCTAACTAAATATCTAACTGGACAAACACGAGGGGAATCCAACCAGAAAAGTCTCCTACAAAGTTCCTTTCGAATAGGAGTTACCTTTCCCGATACCTGCGGAGACCTGTTGCGTAATGGATTTACAAGTCTGCCTACCCACATTCGATTTATTTCATTCCGCCCGCTCGCTCGCCAGGCCGGACGTTGCTTGAAAAGGTGTTGAAGTTCCCGGTCGGTCGGTCCGTACGGATTTGCTTGTTTTGTACTTTTATCCACACGCACAATCCTTTTGCTTTCGTTTTTCATTTTCCCATTCGGAAAGGGAATCACTGAAAGGCTATCGTTTCATGTGTAAACTACGCTCTGAAAAAGGAAGATTGGATTTGTAAAGCGTTGCATTTTTATATCTGGAGGGCGTCCAAAGACTTTCAATATGAAATTGATTATAAAAAATTGCTCTTAGGATGGTAACATAAATGGAATGTTAAAATGAAAAGAAATATGCACTAGTATGACGAATTGGGCCAAAAGTGATGCAGTACACAACGAATTGTTTATTATTATACAGACTCATAATTTGATACAAATTATTTAGACAGTGATATCCCTTCTGGGTGGATCAATCATATATATTTCCTGTTCCTCAAGATCATCGCTTTTCTGGGCAGAAAAGAATCACACCGGGCGGTATACTCGAAAGGGATTGTTCTTTCGTTTCGCTTTTTTGTTTGTTAATTTGTGAAGCAACCAGAAAGTGGTATGAATTGTTTGGACGCAATTCGGTCGGTGAAGGAAGCAGTTGGGAGGCAAAGCATTCGTCTGCAGATTGGAACTGTTCCTATTTGAGGGAAAGAAATTCTTCATATGGTAGTACATGCAGAACCTCTTCCTGTTTCTTTGCGGAAATGTGGGTGATTTGTCTTTCAGGATGACAAAATGATCGTACACAGTAAAAAAAAATGAGTAATATCACATCAGATTTGATGCACATCATCGCCGTCGCAAATCGTATGTGATATTACATCAGTTTTGTGTTACAAAAAGTGACGTACTTGGAATTTTCTCCTCAAAATAATGCGATTTGCGACGTAATATTTTCGACGTAATAACCAAATCGACGTAAAAATCAGTCCGTAGAAACCTCGCTTTCGGCAGCTGGGTTAGGGGTGTTCGGGAATTTTCTTTCATGCTTTCGAAATACACGTTGAAGAAATGCAATACATTATTTTATTTAAAAAAATGTTGTACAAGAACATAAAGTATAATAACAAATTATTGATGTTCGAGACACGTTAGCTTTAAAAACTGCTTGTAATATGAAAGTTCCTAGATTTGAGACATTCAAAAGTTTTTATTGTTCCTTAGGTTTAAGATTTTAATTTGTTGGGATTTTTAGTCAGATTTTTATACTTTTAGATACTAATGGACATTGTCGACTGATTTCATTATTGCATGACAGATCATTTTCATTCGGCGCGCCATGGCTTTGGCGCGGCGGCAGCATGGCGACGTCATGTTATTTGCATTCATTTTCATACATCGGCGTTGGTTGACGTGGGTTTATTTTACATATACAACATTCTGCCGAAATCTTCGGAAGCTTCCAGGAGTTCCCCGTAAGTTCTTCCAGGAGTTCCTCCGTAAGCTCTGCCAGGAGTTCCTCCAGAAATTCCTGATCCAAGAATTCCTCCATTAGATTCGCCGGGAATTCCTCCGACAGTTCCTCCAGGAATTCCACCGGAAGTTCATCCAAAAGTTCCACCGGATGTTCATCCAGCAATTCCTCCGAAAGTTCCACCAGTAATTCCTCCGGAAATCATCTGAAATTTCTTCCAGGAATTTTTCTGTAATTTCCTCCGGGAATTCCTCTGCAATTTGCTCCAAAAATTCCTCTGTAATTTCTTCCAGAAGCTCCTCTGGAGTTTCCTCCAGGAATTCCTCCGGAAGATGCTCTAGGAATTACTACGAAAGGTTCTCTAAAAATTCCTCTGGAAGTTCCTCAAGGAATTCCACCGGAAGTTCATCTAACATTTCTTCCAAAGATTCTTCTGGAATTTCCTCCAGGAATTCCTCCGGAAGATCCTCCCGAAGTTCTTCTAGGAATTCCTCCGAGAGCTCTTCTGGGATATCCTCCGCAAGTTCCTCTGAGAATTTCTCTGAAAGTTCCTCTAGGAATTCCTTCGGAATTTCTTCTAGGAATTCCTCCGCAAGTTC
The DNA here is from genome assembly GCF_024139115.2 of Armigeres subalbatus. NCBI lineage: Eukaryota > Metazoa > Arthropoda > Insecta > Diptera > Culicidae > Armigeres > Armigeres subalbatus. The sequence continues at coordinate 391,505,966 of NC_085141.1, forward strand.
CTCTAGGAATTCCTCCGCAAGTTCCTCTAGGAGTTCCATCGGAAGTTCCTCTATGAATTCCTTCGGAAGTTCCTCTAGAAATTCCTCCGGAAGTTCCTCTAGGAATTTTTCCGGAAGTTCCTCTAGGAATTCCTCCAGAAGTTCCTCTAGGAATTCCTCCGGAAATTCCTCTAGAAATTCGTCCCGAAGTTCTTCTAGGAATTCCTCCCGAAGTTCTTCTAGGAATTCCTCCCGAAGTTCTTCTAGGAATTCCTCCGGAATCTCTTCTAGGAATTCCTCCGGTAGCTTTTCTAAAAATTCCTCCGGAAATTCTTCTAGGAATTCCTCCGCAAGTTCCTCTAGGAATTCCTCCGGAAGTTCCTTCAGGAATTCCTCAAGAAATTCTTCCGGAAGTTCCTCTAGGAATTCCACCGGAAGTTCATCTAACATTTCTTCCAAAGATTCTTCTGGAATTTCCTCCAGGAATTCCTCCGGAAGATCCTCTAGGAATTCCTCCCGAAGTTCTTCTAGGAATTCCTCCGGAAGCTCTTCTAGGATATCCTCCGGAAGTTCCTCTAGGAATTCCTCCGAAAGTTCCTCTAGGAATTTCTCCGAAAGTTCCTCTAGGAATTTCTCCGAAAGTTCCTCTAGGAATTCCTCCGCAAGTTCCTCTAGGAATTTCTCCGAAAGTTCCTCTAGGAATTCCTCCGGAAGTTCCTCTAGGAATTCCTCCGGAAGTTCCTCTAGGAATTCCTCCGGAAGTTCCTCTAGGAATTCCTCCGGAAGTTCCTCTAGGAATTCCTCCGGAAGTTTCTCTAGGAATTCCTCCAGGAATTCCTCCGGAAGTTCCTCTAGGAATTCCTCCGGAAGTTCCTCTAGGAATTCCTCCGGAAGTTCCTCTAGGAATTCCTCCGGAAGTTCCTCTAGGAATTCCTCCGGAAGTTCCTCTAGGAATTCCTCCGGAAGTTCCTCTAGGAATTCCTCCGGAAGTTCCTCTAGGAATTCCTCCGGAAGTTCCTCTAGGAATTCCTCCGGAAGTTCCTCTAGAATTCCTCCGGAAGTTCCTCTAGGAATTCCTCCGGAAGTTCCTCTAGAATTCCTCCGGAAGTTCCTCTAGGAATTCCTCCGGAAGTTCCTCTAGGAATTCCTCCGAAGTTCCTCTGGGAATTCCTCCGGAAGTTCCTCTAGAATTCCTCCGGAAGTTCCTCTAGGAATTCCTCCGGAAGTTCCTCTAAGAATTCCTCCGGAAGTTCTTTTAGGAATTCCTCCGGAAGTCCCTCTAGGAATTCCTCCGGAAGTTCCTGTAGGAATTCCTCCGTAAGTTCCTCTAGGAATTCCTCCGGAAGTTCCTCTAGAATTCCTCCGGAAGTTCCTCTAGAATTCCTCCGGAAGTTCCTCTAGGAATTCCTCCGGAAGTTCCTCTAGGAATTCCTCCGGAAGTTCCTCTAGGAATTCCTCCGGAAGTTCCTCTAGGAATTCCTCCGGAAGTTCCTCTAGGAATTCCTCCGGAAGTTCCTCTAGGAATTCCTCCGGAAGTTCCTCTAGGAATTCCTCCCGAAGTTCTTCTAGGAATTCCTCCGGAAGCTCTTCTAGGAATTCCTCCGGAAGTTTTCTAGGAATTTCTCCGCAAGTTCCTCCAGAAATTCCTCCGGAATTTCCTCCAGGAATTTCTCCGGAAGTTCCTCCAGGAATTCCTCCAGAAATTTCTCTGGAAGTTCCTCCAGGAATTCCTCCGGAAGTTCCTTTAGGAATTCCTCCGGAAGTACCTCCAGAATTTCCTCCGGAAGTTCCTTAAGGAATTCCTCCTGAAGTTCCTTCAGGAATTCCTCCGGAAGTTCCTTCAGGAATTTTTCCGGAAGTTCCTCCAGGAATTCCCCAGGAAGTTCCTCCAGGAATTCTTCCGGAAGTTCCTCCAGGAATTCCTCCGGAAATTCCTCTAGGAAGTCCTCCGGAAGTCCTCCGGAAGAAGCGGCGGTGGCGGCGTGGCGCGACAACGCATAGGCCTATTCAACATTTATGTTTTGTTAGCAAATGTTTTCAGTCGATTAAGGTAATGGTAGCAACAGTGTAGGTATCAGTAAAACCACTGAAGACAAAAATAAAAAATGCACAAGTTTATTTTATCGAAGGTCTTTAAGAAAATTGCTATACAAATTTTCTTGCGAATTCTTCTACGAATTTGTCCGAAAATTATAAATTCAAAATGGATTCCTCAGGAAATATTACCAGAAATTCCTTCTAGAATTTAGTAAAGAATTACTTCCTAAAAATCCCAGTAATTCTACCAAAAAGGTTCCATAGAAAAACATCTGAAAATTCATTCAAGAATCCTAGAGAAATATCCTTAAAGAGTTCCTCACATAATTAAAAAAAACTGTAAATTTCTCGTGGAATTCTTTAAGCCGGAAATTGTCCCATAAATCCTCCAGAAAATGCCCCAAGATTCGTTGATTCAGCCAAAAGCAGAGGAACTTAAGTTATTTCAAGAAACCCGAGAAAACGTCCGTAAATTCAACCAGGAAATTCTCCAAAAAATTCTCAAGAAAAACTAGGAAAATTCTCTCAGGAATTCCTTAAAAAATACCCCCAGGAATTATTTGCGAAACTTCCTCAGGAATAAATCCTACAACTTCCCAGTTATTCTTGTATAAATCCTATAGAAATTTCGTAAGACAATCAACCAAAAATTTCGTCAGAAATCCTAGGGAAGTTTCCCTCAGGAGTTAGCCCAAGAATGACTTAAAAAATTCCGTCATAAATCTCTCCAATAATTCTCCCATTCTTTGAAAATCGCATAATAATTTCTCTGGAATTCCTCTGGAAATTCCTTTAACAAAATCACCCAAGAACTCCTCTAAAAATTCAACGAGGAATCGTTCGTAAGAGCAACCAGAAATGATTCCAAAACCAAAAAAAAATGCTCCGGAAATACTCCGGAAATAAAACTGAATTCTTAAAATTTATAACTTAAAACTTAAAACTAAAAAAATAAAAACTTAAAACTTAATATTTAATACTGGATTCTTAAAATTAAATACTTAATACTTGATACTTAATACTTAACTAGTACTTAACTTAATACTTAATACACAGACAAACAGACATAACACATTGAACATTTACTTATTAAATTCATCGTCGTTCAAACACTTACGACATCTATTGTTTTTACTAAGTTGGGCAAAGCACGAACAAGATGGCAGTAGTGAGCAAACGTCAAACTCGAGAAAAAACGATGCGCGCGCCACGAGTGATCGATTGGCCAATTAATGATTATTTGAATTGACCTGCAAATCAATGAACGATGGAAATTTGACGAGTGTTATGTCTGGCTTAATACTTAATACTTAATACTTAATACTCAATACTTAATACTTAATACTTAATACTTAAAAAATAAAACATAGAACTTAAAACTTAAAACTTGAAACTTAATACTTAACACTCCTCGGTCGGTTAGGTTTTACTTACACGAACGACCAAGCCTCGAAAAAAGTCGGAACGCTATTTTCAAATCGCTATATATCAACTGTTAGTGAATCGATTTGAAAAATTTTGGGACTCACAAATTTTCTCGTCCTCCAAGATTTGTCTGAGACGTTGAGACCTCCGATAGGACCTACCGGATTTCATTTTGACTACTGGAACAACTTTGTAGAATACTGCAACTTTCGAAATTTTACGGATTCTAAAATATCCAACCCAACGAACATTCCCATATACACTAGCGCCGCCAAGCGGACGAGTTCCGGAATAATATGATCTGCAACAATTTCATTTTGACTTCTTGAACAACTTTGTAGAAGACTGCAACTTTCTAAATCTTACGGATTCCAAAATATCCAACCCAACGAATATTCCCATATACACTAGCGCCGCCAAGCGGATGAGTTCCGGAATAATATGATCTGCAACAATTTCATTTTGACTTCTTGAACAACTTTGTAGAAGACTGCAACTTTCTAAATCTTACGGAGTCACAATTATCCAACTCAACAAATACTTTCATGAACAGTAGCGCCGCCAAGCGGATGAGTTCTGAAATAATATGATCTGCCATGATTTCATTTTGACTTCTTGAACAACTTTGTAGAAGATTGCAACTTTCTAAATCTCACGGATTCGAAAATATCCAACCCAACGAATATTCCCATATACACTAGCGCCGCCAAGCGGATGAGTTTCGGTATAATATGACCTGCTTAAATTTCATTTTGACTTCTTGAACAATTTTGTAGAAGATTGCAACTTTCTAAATCTTACGGATTCCTAAAGTTCCAATCCAACGAGCATTCCTGTGTACACTAGCGCCGCCAAGCGGCCGAGCTCTGGAATAATATGATCTGCAATAATTTCCTTTTGACTTATTGAACAACTTTGTAGAAGTATGCAACTTTCTAAATCTTACGGATTCGAAAATATCCAACCCAACAAATATTTTCATATACACTAGCGCCGCCAAGCGGATGAGTTCCGGAATAATATGATCTGCAGCAATTTCATTTAGACTTCTTGAACAACTTTGTAGAAGACTGCAACTTTCTAAATCTTACGGATTCCAAAATATCCAACCCAACGAGCATTCCTATATACACTAGCGCCGCCAAGCGGACGAGTTCCGGAGTAATATGATCTGCAACAATTTCATTTTGACTTCTTGAACAACTTTGTAGAAGACTGCAACTTTCTAAATCTTACGGATTCGAAAATATCCAACCCAACAAATATTTTCATATACACTAGCGCCGCCAAGCGGATGAGTTCCGGAATAAAATGATCTGCAACAATTTAATTTAGACTTCTGGAACAACTTTTTTAGAAGACTGCAACTTCCTAAATCTTACGGATTCCAAAATATCCAACCCAACGAAGATTCCCATATACACTAGCGCCGCCAAGCGGATGAGTTCCGAAATAATATAATCTGCGACAGTTTCATTTTGACTTCTGGAACGACTTTGTAGAAGACTGCAACTCTAAATCTTAAGGATTCCAAAATATCATACTTATATCACCATGAACATCGAGCTGGTGAGCACCAACCACGCAATTTGTATGAAAATCACGACTTGCTACGACGTTCTGATGTCTCAACGTCTCAGACAAATCTTGGAGGACGGGAAAATTTGTGAGTCCCAAAATTGTTCAAATGGGTTTACTAACGGCCGAGATATAGCGATTTGAAAATAACGTTCCGATAGTTTAGGAGGTTGTTTCGTTGGAGTGTAGTACCTACTTAATGCTTTATAATTACAACATTAAACTTGAGATTTAAAAAATTCGATGTGAATTTAAAATTTTTATATTTTTGGTGTTAACTTTATTTTAGTTCTAGGTTTGGAAAATTTTAATTTACCCTTTTTTGTTTCAATTTTTAGTTTAAATTATAAATTTTTGAATTTAAAATTTTGAATTTCTAATTTTTTATTGTTTATTGTTGTTCCATTTTTTTAAAAGTGTAATTTCTAATTTCCAAATTTTTAATTCCGGTGGAGTCCTTGATTAGCTACATCATTAGTATGTTGGATTTCGTCTTTTTCTTTTCCATTTACAATATGTATAGGAACAATCTAAATTTCTTGCCTACCTTAATGCTGCTAGGATTCCGCAGTATCATTCGATCAGCTACAAAACAAAAAGAGAATATTAGAAAAACAAATGGCATTTTTTTTTAAATCAGCTCGAATTTTCGTGCGTCGAGGATGTTACCTTTGACCTCGGATTGATGCTAGTTGGCACTGGCGTTCAGTTCATTGGCGCTTCATTGGGTCCGTTTCACTGTCCGGAATAATTTCATGCCACTCTTTTCCGAAACGGGACCGTTATGTTAGTGCAATTCTCATTCGTTGCTCTCAGCTGGTTCCATTAACCGGTCCGGTTGGTTGTTACGCTCTCTTTCGGGGAACTTCTCCGGCTTCATCCCATCTCCAGCTTGTTGATTCTCCAAACGGCAAATGATTCCGCCGGAAAATTTGTCCTGAAACCAAAAAAAACAAGTTCGAAAATGAAAAAGGTTGAAAGTGTTCGTGCATCGGAGGTTATCTTACCTGCTTGTTCTGGAAGGGCTCTTATTCTTCGATGAAATTCATGAGGACTTTCTAAACACTTGATGATACCACAAATTGAATTTTTCTTCTGACGAACGAATAAAAACAATCAAAGTGAAAACTTATCTACCGACTAAGATGACAGTTCTGATTCGGTTCTGTAATATTACACTGCTTTTGCGCAATATACCACTTTTTAATGTAATATTTTGTTTGTTATTGAACAAAAATGATGTGCATCATTTTGAATGTAAAAAAATACATAAGAACGAATGTAATTTTTGGGAGCTGGCCATTTGGCATAAAGTCATTTGGCATAACGCCATTTGGCATAAGGTCATTTGGCATAAAGGCCATTTGGCATAACGGTCATTTGGCATAACGGACATTTGGCATAATTGTAACCAACGTCAAAAATGAGGGTCTTTTGGCATAACGGACATTTGGCATAATTTTTCTTTGCGTTCGCTAAATGGTGACTAAGTGGTGCGGGAAACACCCCGGAATAGTAAATATACAGTGACCGGCATATTAAAAAGCCCACTCGCCGTTTTTCATACAAAATGGTCAACTTTGGAGATCTAGATCTCGATTGCGTGTGAACCAATTTTGCTGAAAATTTGACCAGAGCTCAGATATAACTTGAATTTTACCACACCTGAGTTTCGACCTTATTGATTCATAGGGTAAAAAATTATTGCGGTGAGACCAAAATAAATTTTTCGGCGAAAAATTATTTTTTAAATATCGTGAATTCTATAGGTTGTAAACTGATGGCTTATTCAGCAAAAACGCGTATTTTTGCAATACAAAAAAGTTTGCGGAATATACTAGTAACACTAAGTGTTGTAGTTTTCAAGATATTATAAAATCAATTTTTTTACCAAAAAAATCGCTTTGGTATTACCGCGATAATTTTTACCCTATGAATCAATATGGTTCACACGCAATCGAGATCTAGATCTCCAAAGTTGACCATTTTGTATGAAAAACGGCAAGTGGGCTTTTTACTATGCAGGTCACTGTAACACCCGTCGATAACAATATTAAAAAGACATTGTCCTCTCGAGGAAAGAATGCATTTGAAATGCAATGCAAAAGTAGGCGCATGCCCGGATTAGAGCAGTGGTGGATATAATCCCCTCTTTAAATGAAGGCGTGTTGACGGATTATGGCAATGAAGGATGTGATCCCTTCTTCAAAAGTAGGTGCTTGCCCGGATTATGGCAATGGAGGATATGATCTCTTCTTTAAAACTAGGCGCTTGCCCGGATTAAGGTCATGGTGGATCCGATCCCTTCTTTAAAGGTAGGCGCTTGCATGGAGTATGGCAATGGATGAAGTGATCCTTTCTTTAAAAGTAGGCACTTTCGCGGATTATGACAATGGTGGATGTGATTCCTTCTTTAAAAGTAGGCGCTTGCCCGGATTGAGGCAATGGTGGATGTGATTCCTTATTTAAAAGAAGGCGCTTGCCCGGATTGAGGCAATGGTGGATGTGATCCCTTCTTTAAAAGTAGGCACTTGTCCGGATTATGACAATGGATGACATGATTCCTTCTTTAAAAGTAGGCGCTTGTCCGGATTATGGCAATGGTAGATGTGACTCCTTCTTTATAAGTAGGCGCTTGTCGGGAATAAATCAATGGTAGATGTGATCTCTTCCCCGAAAAGCACAATTCAGATTGATTTGGTTGCAATAACTCATATGTGACTTGATTGATTTTAGTAACTCGTCTACGACAAGTGTGTTGCTTGAGTTTTTAAAGTTAGGCGCTTACCCGCATTAAGGCAATGGTGGATTTGATCCGGTCTTACGGCGCATGCTCGGATTGAAGCAATGGTGGGTGTAATTCCTATTTTAAAAGTAGGCATGTGGCCGGAATAAGTCATTGATGGATGTGATCCCTCTCTCGGAAGTAATTCTGCCGTTTTGTTATTTCGTTCTCCCGGAAATGTCTACCATCAATCTAAATTTATCAGAAAACAACCCCGACCTACTTTATTTACGCTAAACATTACATGAAATATCTCTTTCGCTTTCACAGCTCGAAATTATGCCAAATGTCCGTTATGCCAAATGACCCACTCTTTTCTTACAGTTCAAAATTATGCCAAATGTCCGTTATGCCAAATGGCCATTATGCCAAATGGCCTTTATGCCAAATGACCTTATGCCAAATGGCGTTATGCCAAATGACTTTATGCCAAATGACCCAGACCCGTAATTTTTTATTGATTTAACGTAGGCATATAATTATTTTTGGAAATTAAATTTTACATTGAGCGATGTACAAAAGCATCGAAGCCACGTAATAATACGTAAAATCTCTTTTTACATAGAAATATTAGGTACGTTTAGAGAAGTTACGTCGCAACATATTAATATTTTTTTTGCTGTGTACATTTGACATGTAACATGGAGATTTTCAATGTGAAATATCGTAAGGTAGATTCACAAATCGTGATGGTAGCACACAATCGTTAAAATTAAAGATTATTGAAGACACAGCAAAAAAAGTTGTTGAATATTACATCGAAAATGATGCAACCCATCGAATCCATCGGATGGTGAATATTACACTGCGCGATGTACTCGACAGTGTAATAAACAAAAGCGATGTAATTTTTCTCGATGTAAAAATTATTCGACGTAATCAAGGCGATGTAGAATAAAGTTACGTAAAATAAGGCAACGTACTCCATTGAGTTGTTTCGTGTTTTCTTCTTTCAATAAGTTGTATGCCTAGATTTTTTTTTAATTATTTGTATATTCATTATATTAGGATCGACATAAAAATAATAAATATAACCAATTTTTGCCCACTATCAGCACTTTCTTGATGCAAATGTTTACGAAAGCGTAGTATTCCGTCGCCTTCATAGATCACATACACTTCAAATCGGTCAACGGCTTCATTTCCATCAGGTCATAGTGTCCAACGAGCTGATGTCGGTACGCTTCTCCATGTTTTCGTCATCTTCCGCCGGGGCTGGATCATAATAGTGGTTCCTGGCCCACTGCAAAACTTTTCGCAGATTGGGCGAGTTGATATTGAACAATTCCCTTCCGGGTAATTCATTCTCCGACTGCATTTGATGAAAAACCATCTGGAATCCTGTATCGATCCACAGAACAAAGATAGCCCTATCCTGCCGGTTTACCTTCGCCGTAGTAATGTTGTACAAAGCTGCACGGAAGGCTTTAGCATTCAGAGGCGCATCAAAGCCGCTAAAAATGAATGAAAAATGTAGTACGAATAGGTACATTACGGTCTGGATCAAGTATGGGTTTTGTCGCTAATTGCTTAAGCTTTTTGTGCAGGCGCTCATGTTGTCAGTTTTTATCTGGTTTACCCAGGATTCCAAATGCAAATAAAAAAAACCTTCTAGAATTTCGAATAAATTCCATCTGGGATTCCGAGGATTATCCTCCAGGAATTTTCAAAGAATCCTTCTGAGATTCCGATGAGAGTCTTTCAAAAAATCGAATGGGAACGCGTCTTCAATTCAAAAATAAATCGTTTTTATTCTATAGTGAGTTTTCCTGAAATCCCTAAAGTTTTTTATCTGAATTCCCCATCCAAAACAGACGAAAATAATGCATCATGGATTCTGGAAGAAACTTGCTTTAAATCTGGTGAGAAACACCAAGGATTCCGAAGGAAAACCTTCGGGGAATACAAGGGAATCTTCACTTACGAAAAAAGTTCTTCTTAGATCAGTTGTTATGTACGTTACTATCCCATTTACTTCCACCACTTAATTATAACTTTACTGATACGTATTTCGATCCTTACAGTAAGGCCTTCTTCAGTGTCTGGTTCTTGACTTGAAGTCGAAATACGTATCTGTAATGTTACAGCCAAGTGGTTTTGATGGGTTATGACGATTTTTTTTTTATAGAATCAGCGATTCTGAATGGAATCATCCTACACAGTTAAAAATTCTGAAAATTACACGCTATGGAAATATTTGGACCTATATTTTTGTATGTACGCAATATTGAATGCAAGCTCCATTGTAACGACGACCTGTAATTTTAAAAAGTGATGAAAAAATGAGTCGAATCGAACGAAGCCTTTTTGTTACATCATACGTGCTGTAACATTTTTATACTGTATAGGATTCCAAAAGAAAACCTCCTGGAATTCCAAATCTAATTCTCTTTGGATTCCAAATCTAACATGAAATCCTTCTGCGATTTCAAATATAATTATTCTGTGCTTTCTATTGAAGAGTTCATGGGATTCTCATCATCCTGGGATTTAAAATTCGAGTCTCCTAGGATTTTAAATTCAATCCTTCTGGAATTCCAAATGAAATCCTTATAGTGAGTTCAAATGAAAGGCTCCGCGAATTCTAAAAAGAAAACCTCCTGGAATTCTAAATGGAATAATTCTGAGATTTCAAATTGATTGGCTCCTGGGATTCCAAATGGAATCTTTCAGGTATGAGAGGGTTTTAAGATTCTAATTGGAATACTCCTGGAATTCCAAATAGAATCCTCCTGAAGTCCTAAATCGAATCTTCCTGAGATTCCAAATGAAATCCATTTAGAATTTCAATTGGAAGGAATCCTCCTCCTAGATTCCGAAAAAAGTCCTCCTAGGATTCCAAAGGAAATCCTTCTGGAATTCTAAATGAAATCATTCTGGAATTTGAAATAAAAGCCTTCTGGGATTCCTAATGGCATTCTTCTGAGATTTTTAATGGATGGCTCCTGAGAACTCTAAACGGGATTAAATGGAATCTTCCTTCTGGGATTCGAAACTCCTGGGATTCTAAATGAAGGCATCCTGGGATTTCAGATCAAATTCCTCTGGGATTCCAAATGAAAGGCGGTAGATTTCTGGGATTTCAAATTGAATTATTCTGTGACTTTAAATGGAAGTTCTTTGGGGATTCCAAATCGAATCCTTCTTGGATTTCAAATGTAATTATTCTGTGACTTCAAATGCAAGGATTCTGGGGATTCTCAATCGAATCATTTTTGGATTGCGAATAAAATCTATCTATAACTTTAAATGGAAGGGGTTCTAAATGGAATCATTCTGGGATTTCAAGCGCAATCCTCGTGGGATTCCAAATAGAATTCTCTTCGGATTCCAAATGGAATCTTTCCTCTGGGTTTTCGGAAGCCTTCTGTGATTACAAATGGAAGTTTCCTGGGATTCCGAATGAAATCCTGCTGGGATTTCAAATCCAATTCTCCTTGGAGTCAAAATGTAATCCTACTGGGATTCAAAATGGAATTCTCCAGGGATTCCAAATTGAATCCTCCTGGGATAGAATCTTTCTGGGATTTCAAATAGAAGGCTCTAACGATTTTAAATCAAAGCCTCCTGTGATGGCGAATAAAATCGTTTTGTGATTCCAAATCAAAAGCTCTTGGGGATTTTAAACAGATTTTTAACAGAATGAAACCTGAAACCTCAAAGGATTCCCGAATGAATCCTCAACGGATTCCCGAATTAAACCTCAAAGGATTCCCGAATGAATCTTTTAAGGATTCCCAAATCAATCCTAAAAAGGATTCCCTAAGGATTCTTCAAAGAATTCCTAAAGAAATTCTTGAAGGAATCCTCAAAGGATTCCCGAATGAATCTTTTCTAGGAATGCTCAACCGATTTTCGAAGCAATTCTCAAGAAATTTCCAATAGAATCCTCAAAGGATTCCCGAAGAAATTCTCAAAGGATTTCCGAATGAATCCTCAAAAAAATCCTGAGTGAATCCTGGAAAGAATCTGTGTTCCCGAAGGAATTCTTAAAGGACTCCCGAAGGAATCCTCGAAGCATGAGTGAGTCCTCAAAGAATTATCGGAGCTGTTCCTATAATCCTCAAAGGATTCTCGAAGGAATCCACAAAGGATTGAAACCTCAAAGGATGGCTGAATGAATCCTCAAAGGATTCCCGAATGAATCTTCAAAGTATTTCTGAAGGAATCCACTAAGGATTCCCGAAAGAATTGTCAAAAGATTCTCGAATGAATTCTCAAAGGACCACAAAAAACCTGATTTCGAACAAAATTGTGTAAAAATTGGGTAACTGCATTTCGGATATAATAACAAATGTACATAATTACATTCCAAAATGTAATGTCATCACTCGATATTTCGTAAGGGGAAGGTTCGTTTGGCCGAAAGGGTCATTTGGCCGAAAGAGTCATTTGGGTCTTTTTGCCGAAAGGGTCATTGATTGATTCACACTCTATACAAATCCGCCCAGCCCGTTGTTGGGGGCATAGAGTGTGATGTTCTCGATAATAAAAACAAGGTGGAATCGCTTGACTGTCGATATACAAGTAAAGCACATGTGAAGATTGGACAAATCAAGCGCCCGAAAGATATTCAATTTGCAAAAAAGAGCTAATAGCGGTTGAATTTGGATTCTGATGGCTTTTCGGCAAACGTGCCCTTTAAGTGGTCTTTTTGTTGCGGGGTTCGAGTTCCTCCAAGACACGTGATTCTTTTTCGCAAATTTCATATCAATTTGTCCATTTCGAAACATGTGCTGACCAAAATAGTTTGAATTGAGGGCACAATCGCCATTCTAAAAATGAAGGTTAGAATCAATTACGCCCATTAAAAAAAAAGTTCCTAGATTTCGCGATACGATATTTGGCGGATTGTAACTTTTCGCCGAATGACTTTTGGCGGAATGTACCATTTTGCGGAATACCGTTTTGCAGAATATTGCATATGCCAGTATGGCATTTTTTCAGTTAAGAATTGTGTAAAATTAAGCAGATTGTCATTTTCTCAGATTAGCATAGTACAAAATGGCTTTTTTTCTTCTTCTACTTTTTCTTATTCTTGGCTTTACATCCCCCACTGGGACAACGGCGCTGCAAAATGGTGGGTTGACATCAAGGAAGGAGCGCCCAACAGAGCTCTGGTCCCCACAAGTCCCTATCTCACGCTTCCACGGGTCGTCCGATGACAAAAGACCGCCAGCTAAGGGTTGTGTACTTAGCTGGTAGTGCAGCCTAGGCACTGTTGTCCTTCTGACATCAGCTAGAGTGAGAAGGTACGCCTCGAGGGTCTGTTCACCAGGAGGTGCGGCTCAAACAGCGTCTGCCTGGTACCCAGCGGCTGATTAACGAAATGCTGTATCGCGTCAGCTATACCTAAGGTGGCAGCCCCATCATCGCGATGTAGGTAACGCGACCCCGGTAAGGTAGCTTACTGAAGCCTCTCAAATACCACGAAAATGGAGATAGAAGAAAAAGAGAACGTTATTTTTGGCAACCGACCCGGCAACGAAATAAGGACTATGATTGGAAACTCGGTACCTGGAATGTCAGGACCCTAAATGAACCTGGACGAGTGAGCCTTCTGGCTCGTGAACTGCAGAAGGTTGGAGTGAACGTGGCTGCTATTCAAGAAGTCCGATGGCCTAGATCCGGAGAACGTGAATTCCGAGCCGTGGACCCCACGACCAATACTGCATTCAAGTATAACATCTATCACAGCGGCGGTGAAAAAGCAGAGCATGGAGTTGGTTTCGTAGTGATGGGCAAGCAGATGAAGCGAGTGATGCGGTGGAAACCCATTAGCGAACGAATCTGTGTGTTGAGGATACAGGGCAAATTCTTCAATTACAGCCTAATCAACGTTTACGCACCGACAAACGATAAATCCGACGACGTGAAGGACACGTTTTATGAATGTCTTGATAAAGCCTATGGAGAGTGCCCAAAGCATGACGTGAAAATTGTTATCGGAGACGCTAACGCCCAGGTCGGTAGAGAGGACTTTTCCGTCCCATAATCGGTAGGGAGAGCCTTCACTCCGCTACCAATGACAACGGCCTACGGCTAGTAAATTTTGCTGCTGCCAGAGGGATGGCCATCAGTAGCACCTACTTTGCACGAAAGAACATCCGAAAGCACACCTGGAGACACCCAAATGGTGAAACTTGCAACCAGATAGACCATGTTCTGGTGGATGGGCGCCATTTCTCGGATGTTATCGATGTGCGGACATTCAGAGGTCCGAACATTGACTCTGATCACTACCTCGTTGTCAGTAAAATTCGATCACGGTTGTCTACTGTATCGAACGAAAGATCACAGCGAACGATGCGTTACAATATCCAGCGATTGTCGGCGGAAGGAGTATCGGCTGAGTACCGCCAGAAGCTCGACGAACGGATAAGTGCAATCAACGTTAGCGACAACATCAACGATCTATGGGAGTCGATCCATGGAGCGGTGAGCACAACAGCACAGAGGCGACCCAGGACGGGTTGGTTCGATGTGGAGTGTCAGAGAGTGATAGACGAGAAGAACGTTGCCAGAAGCCGGATGTTGGTGTCGGGTACCCGATCGAATAGAGATCGGTACAAGGAAGCAAGAGCAGCCAAAAAACGAACCCACCGCAGGAAGAAAAAAGAGTACGAAGAACAAGTTATTAGTGAGGCGCAGGAAAAAATGGAGCAGAACGATATGCGGAGGTTTTATGAGTCTGTCAATGGCGTGCGGAGAAAGACAGCGCCATCTCCCGTCATGTGCAACGACCTACAAGGGAATTTGCTGACAGATAAAACTGAAGTGGCTGCCAGGTGGAAGCAACACTTCGAGACTTTGTTGAATGGAGGAAGTGACGGTGCATCGGTGAACAGAATAAATATTAGCGACGATGGACAAGCTGTGGAGTCACCTACACTAGATGAGGTTAAAAAGCTGTCAAAGAGCTGAAAAACAATAAGGCTGCGGGGAAGGACCAGCTCCCGGCTGAACTTCTCAAACATGGCAGTGAGCAGCTTTATGAAGTTCTGCACCATATTATGTCGAAAATGTGGGAAGACGAGGAATTGTCTGCTAGATGGTTAGACGGCCACATTTGCCCTCTCTTTAAGAAAGGGCACAGACTGGAGTGCACCAATTACCGAGGAATAACCCTCCTTAATTCGGCGTACAAAATTATGTCCCGTATTCTGTTCAACAGATTGAGACCGCTTGAAGAGTCCTTCGTCGGCGAATACCAAGCAGGTTTTCGTGAGGGCCGATCAACGACGGATCAAATGTTTACCCTGAGACAAATCCTTGATAAATTCCGGGAGTACAACTTGCAGACACATCATCTGTTTATTGATTTCAAGGCGGTTACGATTCAGTGAAACGGAATGAATTATGGCAAATTATGCTTGAACATGGTTTTCCGGCGAAACTGATACGGCTGATTCGTATAACGTTGGACGGATCGAAATCAAGTGTAAGGGTTGCGGATGAAATATCGACGTCATTTGTTACCTTAGATGGATTAAAGCAGGGTGATGCACTCTCGAACCTACTGTTCAATATAGCGCTCGAGGGAGCGATTAGGAGAGCTGGTGTGCAAAGAAGCGGTACCATTATCACAAAATCGCATATGCTCCTGGGATTTGCGGACGATATCGATATTATCGGAATTGATCGCCGTGCCGTGGAAGAGGCTTTGCGCCTTTTAAGAGGGAGACAGCGAGGATTGGACTCACGATAAATACCAGCAAAACGAAGTACATGGTCGCTGGCAATCAACGTGGGTTCATTAGTGGTGGTGGTAGCGAAATAGTGCTGGATGGTGAAAAATTTGAAGTGGTAGAAGAATTTGTGTATCTTGGAACATTAGTGACGTGCGATAATGATGTTACCCGCGAGGTGAAAAGGCGTATTGCAGCTGCAAATAGGGCTTATTACGGACTTCGTAACCAGCTTAAGTCCCGTAGTCTGCAAACGAAAACTAAACTCGCGCTGTATACTACTCTGATTCTTCCGGTGGCTTTATACGGCCATGAAACATGGACGTTAAAGGAGGCTGATCGGAGAGCTGTATTCGAGCGTAAGGTACTGCGGACAAGTCTCGGTGGTAAACAGGAGAACGGTATCTGGCGACGTCGCTTGAATCACGAATTGTACCAGGTGTATAAAGGGCTGGATATTATTAAGCTTATATAACACGGCAGACTACAGTGGGCTGGTCACGTTATTCGTATGCCGGAAGAAAGTCAAGCGAAGGTAATATTTAGTAAAGAACCCGAAAAGGCCGTAAGCTTCATGGAAGGCCGCGTACACGATGGCTTTTTGCAGTTGAAGAGGAACTGAGGGCGCTCAATGTTCAGCGCGACTGGAAACGATTGGCCCAGGATCGAGTTCAGTGAAAAAGGATACTCCATTCGGCCTAGGTTCATCGAAGAGCTGTAGCCCATCAAGTAACTGGGACAACGGCGACCCGCAGCTTAGTGTGCATTCAGCACTTCTACAATTATTAATTATGAGATTTCTAAGCCACGTTACCATTTTTTTGCATCCATATATCATGAGGTTGACACTTTGAAACTTTCATGCCAATTTTTCAAGACAATTTCCAATCGAAAAATTTCCTGAAAGTCAGTCATCTTGAACATAGTCTTGCTTTGCAGTTATGCATCCTACGGCTGTGGAAGGCCTATCAGAATAGAAGGAAATTTAATTGCCGTTCAATTTGATTAACTTTTTGATTTCGAAAATTTAATTGCTTTTACAAACTATTTATTATACCTGACAGGCGAGTCCCTTTAATGAAAGGATTATCCCAAGAAGGCATTGTCTACTTCTTTCGCCTTATACCGGGCAGACGTATCCATTTGAAGAATCTCCATTTCGCCTTACACCGAGCAAACGAGTCCATTTCAAGAGCGCAGTATGCCAAAGTATTGTTATCTTTTATTGCTTTAAACCACATTCGAAAGAATTTAGACTAACACTAGCACCATTTAGTTAAGTAAAATTCAATAAATATTTCAACGATAATTATTCTAACTGAATTCCGCCATTATTCGTTAATGGTGGGCCGAAAACTTAATTGCGACCAAATGGCCATATTCTTTAATGCCTATTCTACGTATTGTCTTCCCGACCAAGTGGTATTCGACGAACCATCATTCGACTAAATGTCTTTTTACCAGGTGTTATGCCAGTGTTGCGAATGGCTAAGCGCATTAGGTTTCTGCGGTAATATTTTAGACTTTGTCCGGAATTTCCTGATAGGAAGCTCTTTCCAAGTCCTGTTCGGCAATCAGTTATAACCTTATTTTGCTTTCCGGGATTTTGTGGGTATGCAATGACACATGAAACCGGTGATTGCTAGATTTTCTAACAATCCTGTATAAAAGAACTGGACACATGCGAAAATGCTAGATTCCTATACAAATATTGTATGAGACCTTACAATTTTGCGAGTTTTTTTAGAATAAATATTTGTTCGTGAGCTTACATTTGTTGTATAAGAGTCTAATAATTTATAATAGGACCAGTTCTTATACAGGTTTTGGTAGGTTCTTATATAGAAATGTAAGAAAATCTAACAGTCGCTGGTTGGGTCCAGAGATGGAAAGTGCTTTAAAAAATAAAACTCCAACCCTAACCTATTTTGAGTGATTTCTAAAATTTGAAAAGATCAAGACGATTTAACGAAATACCTACCAACACTTTAAATGCTACGTAATTTTCGAAAGGTGAACGAAATTTTTCGATGCTTGTTATATCCGCTGTTTTGAGCACGCTTCTCATACCAACATTGCATAGATTTTCAACAGCTTTATTTCATAAATTTCGAATTGATTGTCGTAAACAAACGATGCGAATATTTATACGATTCGAATTCATATTACTTCTACACATGCATATCATGGCGTTGTGCCAATACCCCGCATGGCTATCAAATGAATTGCTTGATAGCTATTTAAATTAACGAAGAATTTAAATTAGATTAGTATGCAAAATAGACCTTCCCCTTGCCATTCGGCATCCGTAGCCTGGTATAGTAGCAAACCTTCTTGAAAAATGCACACCCGATTGACGGTTGGTGCTCCTTGTGATCCCAGCTGGGTAGCCCTACAGGGATATGAGACCTGCCAAGAAGACAACGGCGACTGCCTATTTTTAAATGCACCGTTCTTACGGCACATCGTTGGGACATTTTTTTCTCTCTTCTGCGATCATAATGCATACATTAACTAGGAATTCGTCGTTATCCTTATGCCGGATACTGCATCGGCAGTGTTGCTCTAAAAGGTAAAGAAGGGGTTTAAGCGACTCGAGAAAAAAAAGCTGGTAGATTGGCGCACTTTTTGTCGTCAGTCTGCATGCGTTGCATTCCGTTTTCGGATGCAAAACAAAGTGGTTAGTTGTTTTTATCGGTTTAAATTATGCATATTTTTTACGGACTATTTTATGGAAACGAAAAATAGAGATGGATATCTATTCGTCCAGCAAACTTTAAGAATGTTCCAGACACCTTGTTTATGAAAAACTCAATGTATAAACGATTATAAATTTGATTTTGTGACTCATGCTAAAATATACGATTATATAGCTGATTTGTTATACGTCTTTTTGCTTATACAAGCATTGTTGATTCAGATAGATATGAGTCTTATATGTTTAGCGAAATGACTGTGTTGTATTGTAAAGCTATTTTGTGACTTTTAAGGCTCTTCAAATCCAATCTGTTAAAAACTGAAACATCTAGTATCAGTTAAATTCAGAGAAAACTCTTAAGGCAAATTGTCAATGTTTGCTTCTTCGTGATTTGACGAAACCGCTAGGAACTAGGTACATGCATACTTCCCCATCTACTGTAAACGGCACTACGATTCAAATCAATAGCTGTTGATACTCTCCATCTAATTTTGAATTACACATTCAGCAGTTATCTGTTTTTTTTATCAACAAATGACGCCATCCATGTCCTTACTATCAAATCAAAGAGACCCAAATGCGCCAAATATTATTTTCTCATTAGTTTCGTACCAACAGAATGGCCCTTCATGAGATAATCGTGACAATGAAGACAATTCGCATGCATTTCTATATTTTCCTTTTCTGGACTACGCCAGAAGCATCGACACAAACGGTTAGATTAGAAAATCTTTCCCATTCTTCCCTATCTTGCATAATTCCGAGACACATGTATGCGTGTGCAAATGCACATCTTCGAAGGGGGAATCACATAGGAAAAAAACTGGCAAAGCGAAAGTAAACTTGCATGCGAACCCTTTACTTGCATAAATTATCGCATCCGGGACAACGGAATAGGGCATGAAGACGATGACGCAAAGAAAGTGTACCACGTTAGAAAGGTGTCTAGCAACTCTTTATATTCTGCATCTGCAAATGAATGCCGAAATAATTCGTTGCACGCATATACGGTGCCTCCAAAAACTGGGCAATTTATTCAAATGAGATCAAATAATCGCATCCTTTCCGTTGTTTGGATGCTGCAGTCTAGATGATTTAAGTTATCTGGGTGTCCTATGCCTGAGAAACTGCCGGGCTGGAAAACGCATACCAGTTGGCATGGCACTGCATGTTGTGGGAATTTTCCCAGGCTTCGACGCTATCGAGATTGTTGAATGCTAATAATTTGCATTTCAAATGATGAGCAATCGATCGAAAAGGTCTTTCCTCTGTCAAAGGAAGTTGGCTTTACCGTAGGGAAGATTAATGTTCCAGTATTATATTTATGTTCTAAATAATTCTTTGGCTCTGCAACACATTTCTGGGGATTCAACATGTTCACAGCGGCACTATCTCGTTTTGGTTTTCACTTCTTTATATGCATAATTCTATGAAAACAAATAGTTATTTTGTAAAATTATTGTTCAATGGATAATTAATTAGTAAAGAGAATTAATTAGAAAATTTCAAACCTTTCCACAGTATATTCTTTGCGGAAAAAGTTCATATTTACAAAAGCTTCATGCTGAATCCCAATCAAATCGAATCGATTTACTCATTTTTTTCTAGCTAGCAACACACACACACTGTCCATAACCTCAAGGACTGCAAACACCTACCGAGAGGCGAACTAGAACCCACGGATTAAGCAATCGCCAATACTCTTTGACAAAGTCGCATTTTTATCACCACCAGCCGCTGTATGCTATGAGTAAACCATGCAGCTAGAAGCACCGGCCTTCTAAAGCTGTCAACCCTTGCTAACGGCCTAGTAACTCACCTAACCAGTCAGCCAGTGACTTCGTCGTCCTTCACTAGCTCTGCATAAACTTGCTACGCATTGCCTACATAGGGCCAGCGTGGTATCTGTTCGTTGGCATTTGCATTTAAATTGCGTAAAGCTTGCGTCTTTTTTTTTGCTGCCACCAATTTATATTCGCTGCCAATGCTAGGCCATAAAGCTCAAGGGAGTGTGCCGAAAGACGCCGTCACCGGTGTCGTTTATTTTCGCGCTCAAGAGAAGCAGACCATCATCGGTGAACAATTCTTCCAACCACAGTCATCAATCAGCGATGAACGGTATGCGATGTGAACCTGCTTCGTGTTGAATGACTAAAATAAAAACGTATTATGGAAAATGGGACATATTCTAAAGAACATTTAGACCATCTCATTGAATTTCATTGAATTTCCATAAATAAAACCATAACAAACATTACCTGCTAGAAAAATAGTATTTGTTGAGTGTTGGAAAGGGTGGAGATTAGAAAACCATTTTAATGAAATGTTATCACTTGTCATATGATGAAGTTTCTTTATATCATAAAAGACACGTATTTCAACCTCAGCAGTAACGCTGACTTCAGTGTCTCGTACTTGACTTAGTCAAGTCTTATAACAAGTGAGAGTGGAGAGTAAAATCAATAATATTTTCATAATAAGCTCATCAAATTTGTTAAAGAAGGATTTGAAAATAATGGAATATTGTATGGACTTTTGTAATTGCCCAATGAATTTGACATGTTATTTTTTGTTAATGGTAAATATATGACCAAAAGTATTCTACCGTGAAATAAAAGCTCCTTTGTTTATTCATTTGCTATTTTTGCGAACAAGGTTTTAAATCCGTTTTGAAAATAATATTGTTTTAATTTCTAATTATTTAAAAATCTTATCAAAACTTAAATGTGTGCACCTGCTTGTACGCACCAAAGTGCAATATGTCACTAGTCTCGATTACAAGAGGAAAGCTTCTAATCGATAACTTATATCATATCATACATCTTGCTGCTCTTTTTTTCATCAAAAAACGATTGAGATAGTTGAGGTGAATTCTTTTTCTTTGTTATTATGGGTTCCATTCACACTGCTGACCTGGTCAAATTTTTTCAGCATTCAGCTCTTCTTACAAAAAATATCGTATACCCCTAACGTCGCACAACCGAGCAAATACTCCGCCAACCTTTTGGGTGAGTTCCTCCTAGCTTATCTAAATCGAAATCGCTCTGCCTATATTTTAGGCCCTTTTTCGTACCACATCACAGGGAATCAAGCGTTCGCGTGGTCTTGCTTTATTGGCACTTTCACGTAAAAAGTGACACCTCCGACAACGTAGGTACCTACCCGCAGCATAATTCATACGCACATAGCACTGACCTAGATCCGCGATCGTGAGTGAGACGTTTCCAACGGTTCAGCAATTAGCACAGGCGCAAAACTGAACATCGTGGGTTTGGTTTTGCGCTTGTTTCGGCTGCGTGTAAACACGTTTGATATTCTTCGTTTGATTATTATTGAACCATTATCACTTTACAATAGCTAATTCGATTTGTGACTTACTCTGTACAAAACATCGTTTTTGTTTTGCGAGATTTATCAACTTAGTTCGCGTTCTTAACAATCAAAGAAAAAAGGAATCGTTTTTTTTTTACTTTTCAGGTAAACTAATAGATAGGACTGCTTCGTACACAAATACACAGTATTTACATTTTTTTGAATAAATATCAACTAAAGTTAGACAACTTTCACTTAAAGATTACGATGCATTATGCGAATGATTTTAACGGAATTCGCGAGGTCGTGCTTGAGGTAACGCTGCCTATTACTGAGAAGTTGAGCATCGTGCCAGAGAAAGTTGGGTTCCACACACAAACTACTGAGTGGGTTACTTTTTATCTCTGGTTCCACTAAAAACTTTACCTTTATTATTATATTTACTTTCATTATAATATTTGCTTTCAGTATTATATTAATTGTTATTAGTAATGAAGGAATTAGACACAGACAGTTTTTGAAGCAGCATTTTTTAAAGATCAGATGTTGAGATATTGCAGGATTTTCTTATGGAGACTGATTTGGCTGAAAGCCATTTTGCCGAATGTCACTTGGCCGAATAACACGTTTGGCCGAAGTTTAAATCCATTTGGCTGAATTGGCCGTTAGACTGAAACGCTTATTTGGCCGACACCGGTATGGCCGAGTACTTCATTTGGTTGAAACGGTCATTTTGCAGAAAGAGCAATTCTCGCGCTTAGTTTCATAGGGGCGTAACTATATAGATCGATGTCTCTTCGCCGATGTTTTCTATCTTTTATTGTACCGAATTGCGCTAGTTTGTCGATGATTTAATGGTTTGGTGTGATATAGGATGATTGTATTTTGCACCAGAATCAATAACCACGGTTGTAGCTTTTGAAACAATTGAATTATTAACAAAATATAAAATCGATTAAGAGATTTCGATCAATACAGTTACGAAACTGAACGCGAGAATTGTGCCAATAATGTCATATGGCCGAACCGATCATATTGCCAAAAATGTTGTTCAGTGTTGTAAAATATCATTGGAGTTCATTTGTATAATTTTCCCAGAACTTTTTTCAGTTGAGTCAAGTACGAGACACTGAAGTCGGCCTTACTGTTGAGGTCAAAATACGTATCTGTCATAGTTACAATAAAGTAGTGGAATTGTTAGTGCTTTTTTCGGAATTTCTTCTGCTAATTCTTCTTAATTATTTCGGAAAACTCTTCACATTTGCCTCAGCAAGTTCTTCACAATTTCCTAGGAAAATTCTTCGGGATTTACTCGACAAATTCCTCAAAATTTCCTTAATAAATTTTTCTTGGCAATTCCTCGGCCACGTTTCCTCGGCGAATTAAAAGGAATACCCTCGGCAAATTCTTCGAATTTTCCTTGGCATATTCTTTTGGATTTCTTTTGGGAATTCTTCGCAATTTTTGCGAATACTTCCAAATTTCTCGGTAAATTCTTCGAAACTTTCTCAGTAAATTTCCTCTCCGAATTATTCGAAACATCCTCAGCAAGTTCTTGGAAATTTCCTCGGTTAATTCGTCGGAATTTCCTAGGCAAATTTTTAGGGATTTCCATTTTTTAGTCTTTTTGTCAAATTCTTCGATTTTTGGTAACGGGCTTGGTGGTCATATGGCTACCGCTTCTGCCTCATACGCAGGAGGTCATGGGTTCAATCCCAGGCCCGTTCCATTCCTCCTACTTTGTATCTTTTCATATATTTCTCATGTTCTAGCAATCGCTAGAACTGGGAATGGGCTTTCATACCGTTTCCATCTTTTATCCCTATACATACCTACAACTTGATTAGTTCTAGCAGGTAACTGTTCGGCATCTAATTAGAATACTACACCACCCTTTCATAACTATCACATTGGCAACCCGTTAACCAAGACGAACCTCTGCCATAAAACCTTAACCCCAAGATCCCAATAAAATTCCGCAGGAACTCGTGGCGAGTGCAGAGGTGTTCTCGGCTTGCAGTGGGCGAGTGACTGCATCATTAATTCCTTCCCATCCCCGATGACCGTGAGGACGTGGCCAGCGCTGTTATCGACTATCCAAAATACTAGAACCCTCGGACTGTGCACATTGAGGTTGGAGAGCAAATCCCATGCTTCCATCCATTGGTTCCCTGTGCAATTGCGATTGTTCTGGTCGATCACGGAGTAGCAACTACGAAATGCACGGTCATCATGCTCATGCTCATGCTCATGCTTTTGTCAAATTCTTCGATTTTTGGCAAATTCTATTAAATTTCATTGGCAGTTTTTTCAAATTTCCTTGGCATTTTTTTCCAAATTTCCTCGGCAAATTCTTTGAAGTTTCATCGGAAAATTATTTACAATTCCCTCAAAAAGTTCTTTGCAATTTGCTCAGAAAAAATCTTTCTTCGGAACATTTATCAAAAATCTTTTAAAGAGTTCTTCGCAATTTCCTCGGGGTATTCTTCGAAATTTCGTTGGAAAATTCTTTGAAAAATTATCGACAAAATTTTTAAAATTATCTTCGGCGAATTCATTGAAATTTCTTCTCATTTTTTTCCGAATTAACTCATCAAATCCTTCAAAATTCCCTCCGAAAATCTTGCTTAAAAAAGTTATTCGCAGTTTCCTTGGAAAATTCTTCGGCAAATTATTCGAGATTTCTTTGGCAGATTATTCGAAATTTTCTCGGCAAATTCTTCAGGAAGTGAAATGAGGAAGTTCAGTAAAATCTTCAAAATATCATAAATATTATAATCTTCCTAGTCATATTTTTGGGGATTCCATTGGAATATTTTTCGGTGTTTCCTCGGAAAATTCTTTAAAATTTCTTCACCAAATTGTACGGAATTTTTTCGGCGAATTTTGTCGAAATTGGAGAATTAAACAAAACATCCTAGTCAAATTCTTTGATATTTCCTCGGTAAATTCTTCGGAATTGGTCGGCAATTTCTTCCATTTTTTTCAGAATTTCCTTGGCCAATTCTTTGAAACTTCTTGGGGAAATTCTCCGTAGTTTCTTTGGCAAATTCTTTTAAATTTCCCTAGAAAATTATTTTTAATTTCCGTAGCGATTTCTTCGAAATACTCTCAAAAAATTCTAATCAATTTCCTAGTCAAAATTTTTAGGATTTCTTCAGCCATATGGCCGAAAATGTCACTTGTCGCCTGATTTTTTTGGAAAAGTCGTATGCCTAAAAGAGAGGCTAAAAATTTTCTTGGCAATCCCCCGAAATTCTTATGGCATTTTTTTCGTCATTTTATAGGCGATTTTTTAAAAATATATAAATATATAAATTTCTTAACATCATCTTAGAAATTTGTTGGAAATTTTCTCGGTAAATTCGTCGATATTTTTTGGGAAAATTCTTCGCAATGTCCCCGAGAAATTTTTCGGTATATTCTCATCAAAATCTTTAAATTTATTTGACAAATTCTACTAAATTTTCTGTGCAAATTCTTTGAAATTTCTTCGGCAATTCCATCAAAAAGTCCTTCGCAATTTTACTCGAAATATTCTCGAAATTTTTTTAGACATTCCTTTGGATTTTTTTTGTTTTAAAGCTTGTCCACGTTAAATTTCGGACACCCATCATCCAATGCGATTTTTAAAAATTTTCACAAACCACTGAGAAGATCAATTTACATGGCAGCTGAATCTCTCCGCTTTACGTGATGCTTTCAGCATGTTTTCATTCTTGTCCAAATTGATAAAATGGCTACAAATCAATTAGACATTGTCTAAGTGTCCGAAATTTAACGTGGACAGGCTTTATATCTTTATTAGCGAGACTTTCAGCCCAAGACTGGCTCGTAACGTATATCCGTGAATAATTTAACAAAAATAATTCAAAGAGTTCTTCGCATTTTCCTTGGGAAATTCTTCCGAATTTTCTCGACCAATTTTTTGGTATTAATTCGTCAAATTCATCAAAATTTCCACGGAAAATTCTTTAAAATTTACTTCTCAAAAAAGATCCTCGCAGTTTCCTTGGCGAATTCCTCAAAACTTCCTCAGTGAATTATTCAAAATATCATCAGCAAATTCTTCAAATTTTTCAAATCTTTGATATTTCCTTGGTAGGCATATTCTTCGGAATTTCTCGGCAAATTTTTCGGGATTTTCTTGGTAAATTCTTTGCAATTGCTTCGTTTTTTCAACATTTCCTGGGCAAATTGTTTGATTTTATTCGGGAAGTTCTCCGGAATATCTTCGGCAAATTCTTTAGAATTTCCTCAGCCAATTCTTTTTAATTTCTTTATTGAATTCTTACGAAAACTCGAAAAAATCCTCAAAAAAAATCTCAGCAATTTTATCGGCAAATTTTCTGGAATTTCTTCTGGATTTGCTCGGCACATTCTTCTAAATATCTTCGGTTGATTCTTTTCAATTTCCTCGACATTTTCTTGGCAAATTCTTCAGAATTTCCTTGGCAGTTGTTTCAGAATTTCGTTGGAATATTCTTCGAAATATCTACTCGTCATTCTTTGGAATTTCCTATCATATGTTCTTCATTTTCATATCATTTTCGTAATTCCCAAAGAATTCTTCGGATTCTCAGAGTAAAAAAATCATATTCCAGCTTTGTAATAATTTGCTGTTGAATAATGTAGTTTCCTGAACTAAAATTTCCGGCAATCTACAGGAGTCAGGAGTGAGAAATTATAAATTAGATTGAAACATCTATTATTGATGCAAAAATGTCGGCGGCGGCGTATAACGTCAAAAACTGTAGGCGGTTGCGTGGCGCTACGGCGCTATTTTCACGGCAAGGAGTGAGAAATGATAAGTTAGAAGAGAGAAATGAGACGTCTCACTCTCTATTATTATTATTATTTCAGACTAAGGCCGAAGTGGCCTGTGCGGTATGTAAGAGTCTTCTCCATTCGGCTCGGTCCATGGCAACACGTCGCCAGCCACGCAGTCTACGGAGGGTCCGCAAGTCATCTTCCACCTGATCGATCCACCTTGCCCGCTGCGCACCTCGCCTTCTTGTGCCCGTCGGATCGTTGTCGAGAACCATTTTCACCGGGTTATTGTCCGACATTCTGGCTACGTGCCCGGCCCACCGCAGTCGTCCGATTTTCGCGGTGTGAACGATGGATGGTTCTCCCAACAGCTGATGCAACTCGTGGTTCATTCGCCTCCTCCATGTACCGTCCGCCATCTGCACCCCACCATAGATGGTACGCAGCACTTTCCTTTCGAAAACTCCGAGTGCGCGTTGATCCTCCACGAGCATCGTCCAGGTCTCGTGTCCGTAGAGGACTACCGGTCTAATGAGCGTTTTGTAGATGGTCAGTTTGGTACGGCGGCGAACTCTATTCGATCGAAGCGTCTTGCGGAGTCCAAAGTATGCACGATTTCCAGCCACTATACGCCTCCGAATTTCTCTGCTGGTATCATTTTCGGCAGTCACCAGTGAGCCCAAGTACACAAATTCTTCTACCACCTCGATTTCATCACCACCGACGCCAACTCGCGGTGGGTGGCTCACATTGTCTTCTCTTGAACCTCTTCCTATCATGTACTTCGTCTTCGACGTGTTGATGACTAGTCCGATCCGCTTGGCTTCCCTCTTCAGTCTGATGTAGGCTTCCTCCATCTTCTCAAAGTTACGTGCCATAATATCTATGTCGTCGGCGAAGCCAAATAGCTGGACGGACTTATTGAAAATTGTGCCACTCGTGTTAATCCCTGCTCTTCGTATTACCCCTTCCAAAGCGATGTTGAATAGCAGACACGAAAGACCATCACCTTGCCGTAACCCTCTGCGGGTTTCGAAGGGGCTCGAGAATGCCCCTGAAACTCGAACTACGCACATCACCCGATCCATCGTCGCTTTGATCAACCGTGTCAGTTTATCCGGAAATCCGTTTTCGTGCATAAGCTGCCATAGCTGGTCCCGATCGATTGTATCATATGCGGCTTTGAAGTCGATGAATAGATGATGTGTGGGCACGTTGTATTCGCGGCACTTCTGCAGTACTTGGCGAATGGCGAACACCTGGTCCGTGGTGGAGCGTTCGCCCATAAAACCCGCCTGGTACTGCCCCACGAACTCCCTTGCAATTGGTGCTAGTCGACGGCATAAAATTTGGGAGAGTACCTTGTAGGCGGCGTTCAGCAATGTGATTGCGCGGTAGTTGCTACAATCCAGCTTATCGCCCTTTTTGTAGATGGGACACACGACACCTTCCATCCACTCCTGCGGCAAAACTTCCTCCTCCCAAATCTTGGTAATGACCCAGTGCAGCGCTCTAGCCAGTGCCTCACCACCGTGTTTAAATAGCTCTCCTGGTAGTTGGTCAACCCCAGGGCTTTGTTGTTCTTCAGCCGGCCAATCTCCTCCTGGATTTCCTGGAGATCCGGGGCCGGTAGAATTATGTCCTGCGCGCGTTCCCCTAGGTCCATCACCATACCGCCATCTTCGTCTGCCACATCGCCATTCAGGTGCTCTTCGTAGTGCTGCTGCCACCTTTGGATCACCTCACGCTCGTTCGTAAGAAGGTTCCCGTTTATGTCCTTGCACATATCAGGCTGTGGCACGTGGCCCTTACGTGAACGGTTCAACTTCTCATAGAACTTTCGTGTGTTATTAGTGCGGTACAGTTGCTCCGTCTCTTCACGGTCTCGATCTTCCTGCTGACGCTTTTTCCTCCGGAAAATCGAGTTTTGTCTGTTCCGCGCCTGTTTATATCGTGCCTCATTCGCCCTCGTGCGGTGTTGCAGCAATCTCGCCCATGCTGCATTCTGCAAATTACCTCATCTGCCAAACGACCATTTTTGTCAAACGGCATTTTCGGCCAAATGACCTGTTTGTCCAAATGACTTTTTCGGCCAAATGATCGCCCGAACGACATTTTCGGCCGTTTATCCATTTCGGCCATATGGATTTCGGCCTAATGATATTTCGGCCAAATGCCATATTCAGCCAAACAACTTTTGGCCTAGTGACATTCGGCCAAATGGGCCTTCAGCCAACGGTTCTCAGGCAAGTACTTGTTAAGCTCAAATTAATCACTTCCTGACGCCTTGTCTGATTCCAGCAGAGTGAATGTAGAATCTCAAACCGTTAGAACCCGCAATCGGACACCGGGACGCACACTTGCCGCTGGCCGTGACGAAGAACCTTATCCGTCCACGGTCCTGTGTATGAATCAGAAAAGAGGGTCTTCCGCCAACCATCTTCAGGCAAGTACACTCTTATTAGGATCGGCTCACTGCCTGACATCTCACGTGATTCCAGCCGCAGTGTGATTCGAGAACTTCAGGCCGCTCCGTATATCGTCTTCAGGCCGCTACGATACACCGCATCTGGCAGTTACGCCTGCCAGCGCTCGGCATTCTTCAAACCACATGATACCTGTGTACTAAGGGGGCCCTCCTTATTCGTGCGGTAAGACGCGCGGCTACAAAACAAGACCATGCTGAGGGTGGCTGGGTTCGACTCCCGGTGCCGGTCTAGGCAATTTTCGGATTGGAAATTGTCTCGACTTCCCTGGGCATAAAAGTATCATCGTATTAGCCTCATGATATACGAATGCAAAAATGGTAACTTGGCTTAGAAACCTCACAGTTAATAACTGTGGAAGTGCTTAATGAACACTAAGCTGCGAGGCGGCTCTGTTCCAGTGTGGGGATGTGATGCCAATAAGAAGAACCTGTGTACTACCAGAATGTGAGAGGGTTGCGCACAAAAATTAGTCAACTTCGTTTGGCGTTATCCAGCAGTGACTATGACGTACTCGTTTTCACGGAAACGTGGCTATGAACTGATTATCAAAAGAAGAGAAATTGCTTGTCGTATCTATGAGTATCTTCCGTCAAACTCTAATATGCAGTTACATGTTGCTCATGCGAATGCTGTACGTTCCACAGCAGTTAATTCCTCTAAGTCTGATATAGTTCTATCGAATGTTGACTATAACATTCCATCTTTGCGCTGGAATTTGGATGTCGATGTCAACGGGTACGTCCCTTCCAACGTTTCCACTGACACCGAGCGCAACTTCATGGAAGCAATGTTCACCAATGGCTTGAGGCAAATTAACCATGCTGTAAACATAAATGGAAGACTTCTCGATCTGATATTCACTACTCCCACTCTCTCTGAGATCGTTGCTATAATTGAGTCAACTTCTTCGCTACTGCCAATTGATATCCACCATAAACCAATCATCGTACTTCTTGATATATGACTATTCGGCATGCGACTTCGACCTGATCCTACATCGATTGGATACCATTCCTGCGGTCTGATACAATGAACGGAATGTTATCGGCCCTCCACAAATTCTGGCATATAAAGCAATCATTTCTGCTGCCCACGAAAACTATGTGCACCACGTTCAAGGTTCTGTAAAGGAGAATCCTTCCCGTTTCTGGAACTACATCACAAAGAGGAAGAATGACAACGGCTTTCCCAGTTTGGTGAAGTTTAATGGGACAACTGTGAGAACAAGCAATGAAGCAGCTAACCTTTTTGCTGCGTACTTCGAACATGTTTTCCGTAGAACATCTCTTGTTCTTCGCCAGAATTGTTTTGGTCAAATACCTTCCTACGATATCAGCATCCCATGCTGTCATTTTTCTCCTGATAAGATTAGAACAGCTCTGAATGATCTTGACACATCTAAAGGTCCAGGAACAGCCCATCTTCCTCCCGCATTTTTTAAGAATTACGCCGCTTCGTTGGCGACTCCAATTGCTGCAGTGTTCAACCGCTAGCTCCAATACAGTGTTTCCATAAATCTAGAAGCCGAAATTGCGGGGAACTATCGCTGTTTAAGCAAGGTTTTCGAAAAGCTGATCTACGCACGATTGTATAGAGCCAACAACAATAAATTTGATGTGTTACTTGTCAACCATATCTCTAGAGCTTAAAGCCAAGCGACAAGTCGGTTCCATATAGGGGAACTGTTCCATTGTCCATATCACTGAACATATATTCATCTCATCGCAAAACAGAGAAATACAGCACCAATCTTATCACTTCTTTTTGCTAACATGCGTTCTCACTGCTGACAAAAAATCACAAAAATTAAAAAAACAAATCAAATTCCTTTTCATTGCTTTGTTTTTGATGGGATGGAAATGAGAGCTATGAGATGAAGTGCCGAACCGTTCCCTTATATCGATTTTGCAAAAGCCTTCAACACTGTACCCCATGATATTATTATCGACAAACTGAATAACATAGAATTCCCAGGGAGGAGCACAGAATGGCTGCACTCTTTACCTATCTGATCACAAGACTTTTGTGACAGTGAACTGCAGGCGCTCCAATACCTTTTCAATGACATCTGCAGGGAGCGTCGTCAGTCCTCTAATATTTGTCATCTACGTTAACGAACTCGGTTTCGTGATTTCATCAAGCAAGATTTCATATGTTTTATATGCAGTCAGCACCTGAAATTTTTCTGCATAATTGCATCTCGTACGGATTGTGCTGTTATTCAGGACGACATTAATCGTTTGCTTGTTTGGTGTGGCGACAATGGATTGCGTGCAAACAGTAAGAAATGCATTCATAGCTTTCACATGCTCCGCCAACGCTATCCTGCAGCATTATTACGTTGGACCGGACGGATTGGAACGCGTCATTTAACCTCCCGAGCTATCCAAGTCGTTGTAAGCTGATCGACTTGGGAACTCTTTTCGCCAGGCGCCCAAATATGCAGATTGTTTATCTTTGACCTCCTAATAGGGAATCTGGATTGTCCCAAGCTACTGGAGCTCGTACGTTGTAATGCTCCCTCGCGCAGATTGCGAAACTCGCCTTTATTTGAGATTCCTGAGATTCCATATAACAAACTTTGGCTACCATAATTGTTTTGATTTGTGTTCGCATTCTTTTAACAAAGTTTGTCACAAGCTCGATTTTATTCTGTCCAAAAATGTGTTTAGGATCAGAAAATAAAAATAACTTAGCTATTAAGGAAGCAATCTATGCGTCATGGTCGAAGATGGTGCACTAATAAATAAGTAAACAGTTGAATAAAACATATGTTTTTTTTAATTATAATGAAAGCAATTTTGTCGGACAATAATTATGAACTGTTTATACTTCTAGATTGTATTTAGTTAGTTCACGGAATGTAGAGTAAATAAACTAATTAGTGCGAGTTTTTCCCATGTCATGGACGCAGAGCATTCGCAAAGTCCGAGTTCGTGGTTCTGCTTTGTGCGGTCAGTGATTAATAACAAGCTTGATGGTCTAGTCACTACCGCTTCTCCGTTACAAGCAGGAGGTCATGAAGTCAATTCCAGGCTCGTTCCTATTAAAAAAGTATGGCATGGACTACATTACTTTCCTTAGTGAGTCCTCGATTGATGCTTCAGTTTATCTACCCTAACCAATAAATAAAACTTCCTTTCTTTGGTATTGTAGGGATGCAGGCAGAGGTATTCTCGGTCTCTATAGTAGCAACAATAACTACACTCTAACATTCCCTTCCAACCCAACTTTCCCAACCAACAAGATTTATGAGCTGCTGAAACGTGTACTTCGTGAATAGGTGGCCCATCTCATCCTTTATTCACTTGGATCGTAGTGCAATTTACACCAGTTCTGATCAATCATGAAGTAGCAACCATTGATATGTACAGTCAGTCTAAGCTAAGCTATTTAGTTAGTTTAGTTAGTTTAAAAAGTTTCATATTTTTATTGCTCTTTATTGATTTTTTTTGTGGAAAGTTTTTATTTTTTTGGGGAAAAAATATTTAGTTGAAAAATTTGTAATTGTTTATTGCTAATATTGATTTATTTATGGAAATTTCGTATTTTTTCCGTGGAATATTTTGATTCCTTTATGGAGAATTCTGCTTTTATAATTGCTTTTAAAAGTGCTATGGTAATTTGCCAAATGTTGAACGGCTAATTTCTTCGCCTATTGTTGAACGCACGTGCATTTCTTATGGGCGTTCAACAATAGGCAAGAATTTTAGTCGTTCAACATTTGGCGGTTTCCCCTAATTTATTTTCTTTTTCTGGGAAATTTTCAATTTTTTATGGAAATTTTGCATTATTTTTGGAAATTTTATGTTTACTTATTGTTCATACCCTGATTTCTTTATTGGCAATTTCCTTATTTTTTATGGAAAGCTTCAACATTTTTTGGGGAGTTTTTATTTTAGTCCTTTTCAGGACCGGGTGTGTTTTTTCGAACTGTAACTTTTAAGCTTATTTCGGGAAATGAGACAGCCCCCAAATCGTAACTAAATGTAATATTTGAACCTATCAATCGAATCTATCGAATGCGCAATCATCGTAAAGTATCCAACATAATTGATTTTCAGCTTAGATATGCGAAATTTATGATGTGAAACATGCATCCAAAATCAAGCAGCAGTAATCAAACTTTTCTGACAGACTCGAAGTGGATTCTGTGATGATTAATTCCACCCATTTGATCCCAGGTTACGGTACAATTAAAAGTGCTCTTGTTGTCTGCAAATAGCTTGAGGGTTACATTTTCGTCTAAATACCATCACCAAGGCAGCCCTTCATTGGTGGGCCAGTCACAGGGCCAAACATCCACAAGCCAAATCAATGTTATATATTAAAGATTTCGCTGGACACCGTTTCTGGTTGGAAACCTAATTAAAATGCTACAAGACTGGTATCGTAAACCTCCTTTTTGATTTCTTCTTTGCGTTGCACCTTCCACAAGCTAAAGTCACTCATATATTCGCGGCGCACGGATTTTGCCCGTTTAATGCCCTTCACAATTCCCGCTTGCCTTTGGTTCGTTCGGTTGTGGGCGCATTTACAATCCACTTCTTTGACCGCATGTTTCTGTCCGCCATAGCGCAGTCCACGTCGTTTTCCGTCCCTTCAAATCAACTAATCGCGAACGGCACGTAGCGGAGATTTTTTTGTTTGGCGGCGGCTTCATTCGCGACTCGCGACTGCATTCGGAACGAGTCAGAGTGCGAGGGCAGCGGAAGAAAACGATCGTTAAGCCCTTTAGCAAAACAACATATAAAGAAGGGGCATAAGCAAAAAGTCCAAAAGCGGCAACATGATATACGAGCCGTATTTGGTAACTGGGAGGGAATTCGGACCTCTCTCGCGATCATGTTGCGTCCGTGGGCAGTTCCGAGACGTCGAACTCCACATGTGTCCCCGAAACTGCTGCCACAACATGTATGGGATTCCCGTTGAATGCAATCGTAATATCATCGTACGTTGCACAGTGGGTAAAAAATGTCTGTAACGCAAATAAATGTATTATCTCGGTTTGGTGTAGATAGGATGCGATAAAATTTCGACAAATACGAAACAGTGGGTACTAATTATAAGGTCAAAAAATCATGCGTACTATTATAAACCAGGTGTTGGAATTGAAGTACTATAACGTCTAACATCACACTGAACGAAGCTCGAAAACATAATCTTCTTATCAACAATATCTAAGGTTTCGGAGGACGGACAATATTTTTGGTGAATTATTTGCTACTACAAATATAAACTAATATTAGAGGTCATTCGCAAATTCCTTTAAGCTTTAGGAGTGAAAAAGGGTGTTGAAAATGCTTTACTATTTGTGTTAAATGCCTTACCGGTATTTTTAGCGCATTTTGAAAAAAAAAATCGATGTTCGTAGAGCTACGCATTGTGAGCATCTTGGCCTCGATCGCCGCGGCGAGCTAACGTCCGCGAACCGTCCGACCGGTCCCGCCGTTGCACACGTGGGTAGCCCATATGTGCAAAGTGAAAGATCTGACCAAAAATTAGCGTTTGTTAGATAAACACTCGCGTTGGACAGTAAACTGGTTTTATGAGGGCCCTTCGCCATCACTTGGAGCCCGCGAGCCGATCGGAACGAACACGCGGCATTTTCGGACCTATCAAACGGAGCCCAAACGAAAGGGCAAAAACTGTCTCGCGGCAACAGACTCACCCGAACGGAAGGCAATGGAAGGAAGAGGCGGAGGTTGCATTTTTCTGAAGGTACAAAATCAAGTTGTATCCACGGGGCGCGATGGCTGGAGGCATTATCGCCGCAAACACCGCGAATGCACGAAAGCGGATCAGATCATGACAAGTTGATTGGAGTGCATAGAGAGAGAGAAAGAGCCACGGACCTAAAGGGTCTGCACGTGCTTTTAGATAGAGACTCTTTTTGCCATTTCACTCTGAAATGTTGATTTATTGACCGTTGGGATTAGTGCGACAAGCCAAAAAGCGTCTGATGAAATCTTTGACAAAGATAGAAATGAGAAAAATGATAGTGGATATGGTCGATAGGCGGTTCAACATCCGCAAAGCCAATGTGAAATTGATACCGGTTTTCGTTTGAATTTATCAACATTTGATCCTGAAAAGTAGCATTAGACATTTGGGAGTTTTGATAATCATCTGTCAGCTGTTACATCATGGAATATACAGTAACAGCAAAAAAAAAAAACAGAAATGTCTAAAAATATTCCACATACACAAAAAATCAAGCATACATACCAAACTTTAAACAATTTGATATTCAAATATAACGTCCAATTTTTCAAAAAGACAAAAGATGGGACCCCGTTTTATACCAGAGGTTTATAGATGACCCGATGAGAAGAACTTTCCGCGACTAAGAAAAGTTGCCTTTTTCTGGGAAGAATCAAACACATACTATAGAGCAAATGCGTCCAGACGACTGAAGCCGATCATTAGAAAACGAGGGCCTCAAGAGCGTTTCAAACCTAATCAATTTTAAGACTCTTCGTGGCACTTTTTAGCACTCAGTCCATTGTAACGCTTGTATTAAAATCCCATATTACTCCCACAAGCGATGACATTGCCTTCCTCAAAATATAGCACTTTGAAGAAATAGATCCCACTGTTTGCATTATTGGTAATAACTTAAAAACGCAATGACTAAACTGCCAAATTTTCATTGGGAAATATTTGGACCGGATTCCCAGCGATCATATTGTGACGAACAAATCGGTTAAGAATAAGTGCAAAAAAATGAGTGGGTTTTTTGCGCACATACACACACACACACATATATTCATTACCTCAGTTCTTCTAGCTGAGTCGATTGGTACGTAATAATTTCAGTCAAAAAAAAGTCTTCCAAAAAAAGGGAACATGTAGCCTTTCGGTACACTAAAGATTATTTGAATCAACATAAAGATTTTACTAAACTAGTTTACCACTATTTCATAATTTAACAAAACCAAATAATATCATACTTATTTTCCAATAATCAGAAGCAAAAGAAAATAATTTTAATAATTTGGTCACTTTTTAGTTGCGCCTCCGCTGGTTCCGCCAAGGTCAAACTAAAAGGCAATCATTCGTCAAAATTCAGTATTAAACGGTTTTGATGGCACTGGATTTATGATGCTCAAGCCAAAATGCACGTGGTCAAATGGCTGTCAGTTGACCCAAATAAAATACAAAATTAGTTACTTGGTCGAAATACGTATCTGTCGAAGGTACAATGAAGTAGTGGAATTAAATGAAATAGTTCAACATCGTCTTATGACAAGTTCCAATGTTTGTTAGGTATAAAAATATTATCTAAAAAAAATATAAAAAAAAATATGAAGTTTACATAATTATAAAACATGATGAAAAAAAAATTAAAAATATGGAAGTATAAAAATATAAAAAAATGAAATATTTTAAATTATAAGAATAACAAAATATGATAACATGAAAAAAAACCCAGATTAATCCACCTAGCGGTGATGATGCCTTTCTCGCTCATCATAAAATGTATCTCCGCAAAGTTTGAGACGTCAAAACAGCAATTATCGGGAATAGATCCCATTATTTCCATCATATTTATTTGTTTTTGGTACAAGCTTATTATGTAGACTACCAAAAGATTCCACAGACATCTTGGACAAATTTATAATAAGCATTAGTTAGTTGTTTTTAGTATTATTTTTGAATATGAAATTTTGTTAAAAAATGTGCCAAAACTTAGGCGTAACTGTCAGCAAATTGATGATAGACAAAATCGGAGACACGACCAAATTGAGGCGTGATAAAAATCGAGTCATCACTGTAACTTGTACATATTCATTTTTGGAATGATACAATGTGCAATATTATTAATACAGTAATATGCCGATTATATCACCCACCTGGTGAATTTTGAGGTGATAAAACGGGGTTGTGACAAAACCGAAAAAAAATGTTTCCAATTTTTTAATTCATTTCACAGATATGAATAATTTTAACGCTTGGAAAGGCAAAATGCGTGAATGTACCATTCGTTATTTCTTGTCGAAAATGCTTACAGAATCCCTCGCAGGTACGTACTTAGTCGATAAGTCGAGACAAGTATGATACACTGAAGACGACCTCACAGTTGAGGTCGAAATACTTATCTGCAAAGATAACAAAACTTAGTGGAATTAAATCTTATAGTCTTAGACGGTTGACTGTAATTTGATTTTAAGCAATTATATTTGAAGAAATAATCATTCCGAATGCGCTCAGTTCTGATAGACGCCAGAAAAAGTACTTAATTATTTAATAAGCAATATCTTGACAAAGTTTATATATTGTATCTAGTTATAAAACTTGTAAGGGTCTGTTCACAAATTACGTAACGCAAAAATCCGAGTTTTTGACCCCCTCCCTCCCCCTCGTAACAAAAAGTAATATTTTCGGTACCCCCTCCCTCCCCCATAAATAACGCGTAACTATGAAAATTTTAAAGGCAGATTTTTTTTCCCTTTTCTGAAACAAATGGGTTTTGGTATTTTTATTAACACTATTATACGAATGGTTCATGATCAAAAACCAAGGATAATAAGACTGCAGTTAGTAGAAACGCAAATAGAATCTGCGACCATGACCATTCGAATAGTTTTTGAACATATCAGTTAAATTGAATGTTTACATGGTTGAAGCTGGGTTGCCTCTAATAACTTTGGCTTTGGTTTAGAAGATTTATTCATGAAATACAATACCTACCAATAAAAGCGTCGTTTCCGAGGTCGTTCTATAAAACAATATAATCTGTAGCAATCGTGAATATTCATCGTGACACAAAAATGCCTAGAAATATAGCAACAATGTTTCGATCAAAACTCGCTGTCTCGTAGATTTAGAAAAAATACACCAAAATAGCCTGCTCTGACCTGCTCTGACTACAAAGACTAACATGGTACAATTATGGAAAGTGTGGTAGTGAAGATGATAGGTTGATGCGTATTCATCGTCAAGACATGTCAACGATTACTTCAATCAGTGATTAAAAAACATTTGAAATAAATTTTCAATTCGCGTTATGCGTAACATTTGGTAGTACCCACCCCCTCCCCCACCTTTTGGTGTAACAAACTATAACGCAAGTTGGACCTCCCCACTCCCCCCAAAAGCGTTACGTAATTTGTGAACAGACCCTAATTTAAATAGACTATTAGCATCATTGTAACCATCCTCACCTTTTAAAAAAACAAGCATGTTTAAACGAAAAGAGACAAGAATAGAGCATTTTCTACCAAAATATCCTCGTTTAATAGCGTTTCATATAAAAGAAATGTTTAAACAAACTAGGTTTAAGGCAAAAAATTTCACCTTTTGTCATAGTACCGAAAACCAATAAAAAGACACTTTTTGCCCAACACATCCGTACCAAATCGTAAGCTCAGGAAAAACGTTCTGCTATAATGGAGATTTTTCAAATTGATGTTGCTTTCGTTGGTTTCAGCCCCTATGACGATTGACGGAAATACCTGCCGTGTCCCAAGATCTTATTCAATTTTCTTTTAAGCCTTCGGATAAAAGAGTAGAAATTTGAGTTAATTCATTTGACGATACTTTGAACTACTAGCTCAAAACCCTATGCACGGTTGCGCTTTAGGAGCTAGAGGTAGATAGAAGCGGATTAAACCTAAACGGGCGAATAGCTACTTTTAATTAACCAGGTTATAGCAGAACTCGTTACCCTCAACCTCTCACCAAAATTTGGTTCTAAAAAGTCGAATAAGAATCGCTTACACCGATTTACGTATAATTAGATCCACACAAGGTTCCGTCAACCGAACTATCGAATTAGACCTTTTTGGAAATGTGCGGTGCGGCTGGTTATAATGCGCTAGAACGCGAAATCAATAGGTTTGACAAAGAGATGCGTACACAATAACCAAAATCAATAGAAATTGTCACTGTTGGAATTCAACAAGAGTTATGCACAGGGTTTCAATTTTTCGTTTCAATGAGACCAAAGCAAGCGTTTCTCGGGCCAAGGGAGAATCTGTTTTCGTTGTTTATGGTGAGGATCATCTTTCACTCATCAATCTTTCTCTACAATTAGCCTTGGATGATAAACGAATACCTTGCCTATTAGATGAAAATCCTATTTCGTTTCATCAATGAAACCCACTCACTCACTTTTCGTGAAAATTATCGCAGAACAATTACAAAATTGTATGGCCGCGCCAGGATTCGAACCCAGAATAGAAACAATAATAGCCGTAGGGATGCACTTCCTCTAGACACACCACCAAGCCATCTGTAGGAAAGCATCAAGTTTATTGTTCCACATATGTTCTACTACCATTTGCACTGATGATGCCACGAAAAGACTCGAATATGAAAGAAAAAAACAACGTTTGGCGGCAATCGAAGTGAACGAAAAATGGTTCACTCTCCAGGCTCTTTTTCTTTCCCGAAAAGCGATTTCTCTCCGAAAGTTTTCTTAAGGGAGCATCCTGTGCTCCTGAGATTGAGTGAACGATACGAACCCTGGTTATGCATAATTACTATTGGGAAAAAATAACTATGGCAAAAAATCCAGTCAATTGTGCGATTTGTAATAGGAAATAATAATGATCCGTCAAATGCAATTTGTCGCAAGCAAATCGGTTAGCGTGCCCGAAAAATGAGTGTATTGTGCTATCGAAATAGAAAACAACGGGATAAGATTCCCCCACTTCCAGAATCGAGTATTGATCTACGAGACTGGCGAAGGCTTGGCATCACGGCAGGTGTCCCACAGGCATCAATTCTCGGTCCATTACTGTGGAGCTTGATGTACGATGGCGTGCTGAGGTTGAAGCTCCCACCAGGAGTCAAGTTAGTGGGATTCGCCGATGACGTTACCATGACCGTGTACGGAGAGTCCATCGAGGAGGTCGAATTGACTGCAACCTATTCGATCAGTATAGTAGAGGAATGGTTGCGCACTAACTATTCCTCTACTTATACTCCTCTACTACTAATGTCCCCGGTTCGAAACGAAAAGGAGTGTTGAACGCATGAGTAATGGACACTACCACCGATAACATCGTCGGAAGAATGCGCCTGAGCCCAGAACAGTGGAGAGCTGTCGCAAGAGTGACGCTCAGGTTAGCCGACAACCAACGACGAAGTTGGCGCACGGAACAGCAGCAGGCAACCATTGCGGATATCGGACCATCAGCACTCCGCCGCGGAAAATATATGTCGATTATGTATGAGAACGCCTGTGCCAGCTACCAACGTCTTCAGCTAGCGGCGACTGCGTAGCGGGGAACTCCCGCTTTCGGGGAACTTCTCGTCGGAGTAGGTTAGATCCGCCGTCGGGGACTATCCAATTCGTTCGCGATCGCGAGCGAGGCGGGAGGCTCAACGAATCAGGTGGAGGCTGAATGGTTCAACGGAATGGAAACGGGTGATGATCGTAGTCCCAATACCAAAACAAAACGCGTTCCACTACGGCCACGAGACCTGGACGACGCGTTCTGATGATGCATTTCAACTTGTTTTACACAGCTGTGTGAACAAAATATGGTCCCCAACATGAAATGAGCGAGAACAAAGCGTTTTATAAAACCCCATCGGTGGGGGCAGCCTATCCGAATCAGTTTTTTTTCAACTTGTATACTACCGTCATACGCATATTTGTCCCATCTTTGCTGGGATTTCCTATATACATGGGACAGTTATGCGTATAACGACAGTATACAAGAGCGATAGTTTTGTTTTCATGGCTTGTTATGATTCGAAGAGGTTTTTGCCTCTCTATTGCTTTGTTCGTTATCTATTGAGATTTCTGCAAACCCTGCTTCTAAACGTACGTGACCAATTACAATTACTGTTATATAAGATTTGAATTGTGGCTCAATTAAGATATCAAGATATCAAGTCATAGATTCAATGAACCGAAATCCGTACACTGTGGACGGATTTCGATTCAAGAAGAGTTCATTTTATTCGTATTTTAAACAAGCATAACCAAATAAATGTGTCACATCAGAAAAATAGATACCCGTTTCAGACATAACATATAACAAACATGTTAGTTGAATTAAACTTGTATGATATAGTGACTTGTAACCACGTGACCACGAATGTCGCTTGTTGCAGCTTTCGCCTTCTTTCGAGGGTGTCCATATTGAGCAATTTGCACCGAGCAGGATATAGAGGAAGATTAAGTGGATCACGCCATGATAAGTGACGCAGGGCCATTCGAATAAACCTCCGTTGGACACGTTCAATTCTCAAGTTCCATACAACGTCATTCGAAGTCCAGACAATTGAAGCAGTTTCCACGATAGGTCGAACCAGCGCACAGTACAAGGACTTCAAGCAGTGCGGATCAGTAAAGTCCTTCGCAATTTTCGATATGAAACCCAGTTGGTGGTTTGCCTTGGCTATTATCAACGTATAATGGGCATTGAACGTCAGTTTAGGATCCAACACAACTCCAAGATCAGTAATCTCCGTAACTCTTTGAAGTGTGGTTCCATCAATACTGTAATCAAACAATGATGGGTGTTTTGAACGATGGAAGGTCATAACAGAGCACTTTGGAACATAGCCAATTTGTTCAGGTACCAGGTAATGAACACGTTCAACTATTAGTACTATTAGATATATTTTCAGGTCGTCTGCAAAGATAATTCTGCAGTCCAAACCCAATTTCGATGCAACGTCGTTGAAGTAGAGTGTAAACAGCAGAGGTCCCAAGTTGCTTCCTTGTGGCACGCCAAATAAGTTGCAGAAAGGGGACGAAATGCACGAGTCAATTTTCACACGGAGTGTTCTGCCAGTTAGGTAAGAACCAAGCCACGAAGTGAGTTTGGTCGTTGTTCCGAGGCGGACAACATGATGTTGTGGTCGATCTTGTCGAAAGCCGCCTTCAAATCGGTGTACATAACATCTACTTGAGCCTTGTTCTCCATAGCAGTGATACAAGTGTGAGTGAAGTTGAGCAGGTTTGTAGTGACTAATCTACCCGGGATAAAACCATGCTGATCGGTAGAGATGTAGTTCTTCGATTGGCTAAGAATAACATCACTGACAATTATTTCGAATAACTTTGATGCTGCAGACAAGTTGGTTATTACTCGATAGTTCTTGACATCTTTTCTATCACCATTTTTGTATACCGGAAACATATAGGATTGTTTCCAAATGTCCGGAAAAATGCCGTCGTCCAGTGATCGATTAAAAATGGAGGAAAGTGACTCAGCAAAAACAGCTGCACAGAATACAACAAATGGGATGCCATCAGGACCAACGGAGAAGGAGCTTTTCAACTTTTTGGCAGCAGCATCATTCCAGGAGTAACCCCAAATGTTGTCAAATTAAGAAGGTCCAGAGGTACATTTAATGATGCAGATTCAGCTTCGGCGTCTGTTGCTTGCACTGGCTCGAACACTGATGCAAAAAATTTGGCGAACATTTCACATCGTTCCACGAGTGTACTTGCTTCGTCGTTATCATACATCACATTACTTGGTATGGACGAATTTTTCCTTTTGCTATTGACAAAATTTTCAAAAATATTTCGGATTACGCCTAAGACTGGTTTGTACCCTCATAATATGTCCCTTATTCTTCTTCTTCTTATTGGCATTACATCCCCACACTGGGACAGAGCCGCCTCGCAGCTTAGTGTTCATTAAGCACTTCCACAGTTATTAACTGCGAGGTTTCTAAGCCAGGTTACCATTTTAACATTCGTATATCATGTGGCTAGCACGATGATACTTATATGCCCAGATAAGTCGAGACAATTTCCAATCCGAAAATTGTCTAGACCGGCACCAGGAATCGAACCCAGCCACCCTCAGCATGGTCTTGCTTTGTAGCCGCGCTTCTTACCGCACGGCTAAGGAGGGGCCACTACATGTGCCTTATACAGAGTTGAATTCAAACGACGGTATGCATTACTGGTGCGCTGGAAGTTGATTTTGCTCTCAGCAGACTGTTTTGCACGATGCTTACGTTGACTGGCATTTTTAACACGTTTTAGGTTCCGAAGAAAAGGTGTACTCCAGACGGGCGAAAGTGGACGACGTTTTGGACGCACGTTTAGTTGTAGCCGGGTTAGGGACAAAAGGTCGAAAGACAAAATGTCGAAAGGACAAATGGTCGAAAGACAAAACGTCGAAAGACAAAAGGTCGAAGGGACAAATCTCGCGTGATTTTTGAAAACGTCGTAAGTCTAAATGAGAGACTCTCTTTCATTACGCTCTCTTTTGCTAATATCAAGGCTAGTTTAAAATTTGTTGCAATATTTTCACCTCAGCTAAGCTATTTTCTTCCAATCGGTACTGGAAAATCCAATGTAAATGTTAGTATGGCTTTGTAATAACCGAAAGAGAAAGTAAACTCTTTTGGACTTACGACGTTTTCAAAAATCACGCGAGAAATGGTCGAAAGGGACAAAAGGTCGAAAGGACAAAACGTCGAACCGCCAAAGCAAGATTTGTTGCTATTCAAGTTGCTGCGATCGCAACGGAATACATCTTCTTCTATATAATAAAAATGAGTTGTGATTTCCTTCCTGACTTAACTCGCGAACGGGTTGACCGATTTGCAAGATTTTGTCCCTAATCGATTCGTTTTGCGATCCGCAAGGTTTGTATCTACAAAAAGTTGGTAAATTTAACGGGCAAATGTAAAAAAATCATTTGAATACAATTTTGGGTCAGCTGTTAAGGGAAACAAAACAAACGCGCGGAAATTGCAAAAACTACAAAATTTTGGTCAAAGCTGGGTCTCTTTCGCTAGTTATAAATACATTATTGTGCGAATAATGTGCTTAGGTGGACGGATTTCGGTGCTCCACGCTTTTAAAACTTATTTATTTTATTTAGCTCTAAACCTGACCAAAGTAACTTGTTTTGATGATGCGCAATCGATCATACTTATTTATGTCGTTTTGTGCGTATTGCTGAAAAATCTTACTATGACATCTAATCGACTACTATTCCTGCTGTCGATGAGAGAAACTTAGATGTTTACAGCAAAATATGTAATCAATTATGCAGATAAAAATTTGAAAAATCTCATGACACAATACGTAATGAGATTTCCATAACATAATTTCAAATGCCTGCTATTTGTCGGAGTACATATACTTAGAAAGGATTTTTTTAAATCGACTCTATAATCAGTGAATGCATCTGTTTATGATAGTTTTGGAACCAACAAACCTAGCGGCCCTTTAAAATATTTGCCTTAGGTAACTACTGCTTCTGAAACTTTAAACTCTTTTCCCCTCTTTCTCTTTTACTTTCAGTAAGATATGCCAATATTACTTCGCAATAGGTTATCCTATGCATAAAGTATAATAAATGAAGCGCACCAATATTCAACTTCTATCTGTATGCAAATGTCCCTTTAAATCCGGAATCAAACACGTTTGCGCGCAACTTTCTCCGCGATTGCAGAAAGACCAGCTGGCAGTTGAACCGAGCGGCAATCAACGGTCCTGTACGAAAAGATACATTCGAGAAGATAATTTGCATATCCGGCGAAGTGCATCTTGACAGCTATGTTCCCATCGATCGGGTGCGCCAACATCGATTTAAATGCCATATGCAAATCAGACAGCGAGTTGATTACTTTGCGTAACCCTTTCCCACCATGATTTCCTCAAATCTAGGAGCGCTCGAACGGTTGCAAAAGAAATGTAACAGTTTTGCCCAATTTTATGCAAATGATCTTTAAATACCTAACGAACGGTAAGTGATTTCGCGCCAAATGCAAATTCCAAGTTGCAGCACAGCGGTGGCACTCGGTTTGACCTGTTCTTGAAGGCAGCTTGGCATTTAAATTAACCGCCGTGCCACTACTGATGGGCTGCCGTTGAACCAGCTGAAATTAATTCATGCCATTTCTGTCCGTTAATTGATTAACAATGCCGATTTTCTTCCTTCCATGCCCTCATTCTATGGACCACAAAGCTACTGTCGAACAGTGGAAGTACCCCGGGATCAGAGAAATTTGCATATCGATCGATCTAAATGGCATCCTTCAGGAGCGCAATGAATGCACGTTGCCAGGGGCAATATGGATAAGAGTAGAAGACGTTGAGAAAACTCGGAAAGAAGAGTGTTGCATATTCTTGAGGTGGTTAAAATTATTGCGTTAAGTGTGTGTGAAGATGCGAAAAAAGTTATTTGATTTTTTTAAGAAAACTTTTGCAACAATCTATCAACTTTTGTATACCGATCAGCCATATTAAAATAATCTTACGGAACCCAACTTATGCATTCTTCAT
Organism: Armigeres subalbatus; assembly: GCF_024139115.2. Classification (NCBI taxonomy): domain Eukaryota; kingdom Metazoa; phylum Arthropoda; class Insecta; order Diptera; family Culicidae; genus Armigeres; species Armigeres subalbatus. The sequence goes on from NC_085141.1 coordinate 391,550,949, forward strand.
TATAATGCAGAACAATTGAATGTTATCCGGAAACATAACAACAGTAACGTTGTGATTCTGCAACGAACGACCAACATATAAAAGCGAGGGAGAGAGCACTTATCAACCGTTCATTTTGCTTCTCACTAGGCCTTGTTCAAAATAATGATAAACGTTTTCATAAATGCGGTCTTGAGTGCAACGGTTGAGTGGAAAATGTATGCTGTTTAGCTTTCTCTCGCAAAAGCATCGCATCAACGCCTTCGTGGTCGTTATCACTCGTCATCATGTGCGAAACAGTCGGTCAGTTCAATAATTCCACACTCTGAGCAGAGCTTTAAAATATACATTCTCTTAAGTGGTCCAGATCTTAACGGAACAAACTAAGCAATGATGGGTTTGCTCTGTGTTTGACCAAACATTTCCATATGAATTTTCTTTTAGTGAAATTTTAATTAGCTATTTATTGGCCGGACAATATTTTTGATGATACTATGGTAGCTAATCACATTTTCTACTAAACTAAATCTTTCATGAATTTGTACATTACATGGCAGGAGTCAGATGTTTCTTACAAAAGTCAGAAATTTCCTACTCAAAAGCATAGTCATATAGATTAGTTTGTAAGAGTAGCTGCAAATCTCCACAAATATAACGATATGTCAACGATAATATTATTCATGTTGTTCAGAAAGATTTTTCTTGTGCGAAAGACTTACCCCTGTTGGAATGAAATCATTTATGAAATTTCTACAAAACACTTTTAAAAAATTTTGCTCATCTCCTCAACTATATGTTCTTCTACTCAATATGATTAACTACATTATTGAGGCATGCCGCTCTTCAATTTTGCATTTTAAATTCAAACAGATGCCATACACATGACTCTATTCCATATTTCTGCAAAAACTCGCTCTATGTTTCCTATGTTGAACAAGCAGCTATTCGCTCAAGAGTGCTATGTAGGTAGGTGTATTTACTGTATTTCTTAATTATTTTTATATCCATTTTTTCAGCAAATTGTGCGCGCTTATGTTTTGTTTTCCATTTCTCTCTTTCTCCGTTGGGTCAGCTTCAGCCGTTGGTTTTTCAATTTTGTCTAGTCATTGAAATTTCACAAAATTTTATCTGTTGGCTTTTGGCTGTAGAGCCAAAGCAACGCAATTTTTAACGAAATCGCTCGCTTCGATACCGCTCGCACATCGTACCCAGCCGTGAAAACAAAAGCGGCTAGCATTCGCAACATATGCCCGAACATGCAGAAGCCGAATTAGCGAAAGAGAAACATAGTTCGGCATCGTCGAGCACCGAACCAGCCGAATTTCCCCTCAATTATATATCATGCCTGAGTACCGACCGTGAGAGTTGGATCAGTTTTCCCCTAACATAAAAACACAACATCATCTATGTTGCATCAAGTTTCCCCTTCATTGTGGGTTGCTTTGAGTGGAACCATTGAATGAGCAGTGAGTTCCCGTCAAAGATGTATTGTGCGTCGTTTCTGTATACCATTCTACGCACTTTTTCATACAGTTGAGCTTGTGTCAGTCTACAACACATAGAGCAGATATGGATGGAAGCTATTTTATTTTTCATTTCTTGGTTTTTGCTTGCTCTTCACGTTATGCTGGCTTATGTGTGTCACAATGCGATGCGATTCTACTACGCGCGCAAGATCAAACCTTCTACAGCGTGATGAGCCATGGAATAAAGAGAATAGGACTTTAGCAGCTTGGATGATCTACTCTATGACTGTGTCGTTCTTGGCCCACCACCAACCAGCCTATGCATGCTTGATGTTCGATTTGGGTTGATGCAACTGACCCGAGCTTCAGGAAGTGAAAGTGAAACGCAAAGAATAAAGTTTGAGTTCGTGTGATTGACCACAACGGTAAGCACCGTAATAAAGCAACTCAGAGAAATGAGTTTGACCTCTTTGTTGGTTAAGATTTTTTTACAACATGCATTTTTTTATTTTGGAATTGTAAAGGTTTTGATTATTTTTGTTTCAATTTAAAAATACCGTCGTCGGGGGTGACAATGGGTCAAATGGGGGTGAGAATTGGTCACTGTTTCAACTACTTAGAATGATTGTAGAATGGATTGAATGTATCTGAGGGCAAAAAGACTTAAATATAAGAGACCTTTTTGAAGGATTTTGCTCTACGACCTCCAGACTACCGGTAAGAGCGATGACCCATTCTCACCCCCCAGACCCACTGTCACCCCCGATGGCGGTAATTAAAAAATTTGCAAAATTCGGTATGCTAAATAATAAGGCATGATGAACGAAACCTTTTTCGTCTTATACCTTACTGAAGAAATTTCAAAGAAAATGAATGATGGTTTCCTCGTTTTTTGCTAAGCGTAATATGGAAGCCATCAAATGAAGAATTGAAACAGTAAGCCTATGCTTAGGCGTAAATCAATTATTTCCAGTGAGAAAAACTGATGTACCACGCGCCTCCACATTCTCTACGCACAATTTTCGGGGCTCCAATCAAAAGGACAGCCAAACCTACCAAAACAGGATTTGAAAAAAATGCCTATAGGACCAGGGATATATGTGGCCTATTTTATTCCGATCGAAGTCGAATTCGATGAAAACAACAAATCCTTTAATTCATTTCATTTTTATTTATTTAGTTTACATCTAAACAGATAATGCTGAATCAACAATTTGACGCCACAATACACGGTTCGAAGCCGCATCTCTCCATCCTCGAATGCGCCCCACGCTCGCCAAATCGTTTTGCACCTGGTCTACCCACCTCCCTCGCTGCGCTCCTCGCCGTCTCGTACCTGTGGAATTGGAAGCGAACACCATCTTTGCAGGTTGTTGTCCGGCATTCTTGCAACATGTCCTGCCCATCGTACCCTTCCGGCTTTAGCTACCTTCTGGATACTGGGTTCGCCGTAGAGTTGGGCACCCGTCTCTCGAATACTCCGAGTGCTTGCAAGTCCTCCTCGAGCATTGTCCATGTTTCATGTCCGTAGAGGACAACCGGTCTTCTAAGCGTCTTGTACATGACACATTTGGTGCGGTGGCGAATCTTTTTCGACCGCAGTTTCTTCTGGAGCCCGTAGTAGGCCCGACTTCCACAGATGATGCGCCTTCGTATTTCACGACTAACGTTGTTGTCAGCCGTTAGCAAGGATCCGAGGTAGACGAATTCCTCGACCACCTCGAAGGTATCCCCGTCTATCGTAACACTGCTTCCCAGGCGGGCCCTGTCGCGCTCGGTTCCGCCCACAAGCATGTACTTTGTCTTTGACGCATTCACCACCAGTCCAACTTTTGTTGCTTCACGTTTCAGGCGGGTGTACAGTTCTGCCACCTTTGCAAATGTTCGGCCGACAATGTCCATGCCATCCGCGAAGCAAATAAATTGACTGGATCTGTTGAAAATCGTACCCCGGCTGTTACACCCGGCTCTCCGCATGACACCTTCTAGCGCAATGTTGAACAACAGGCACGAAAGTCCATCACCTTGTCTTAGTCCCCGGCGCGATTCGAACGAACTGGAGTGTTCGCCCGAAATCTTAACACAGTTTTGCACACCATCCACCGTTGCTTTGATCACTGGTAAGCTTCCCAGGGAAGCTGTTCTCGTCCATAATTTTCCATAGCTCTACGCGGTCTATACAGTCGTATGCCGCCTTGAAATCAATGAACAGATGGTGCGTTGGGACCTGGTATTCACGGCATTTTTTAAGGATTTGCCGTACAGTAAAGATCTGGTCCGTTGTCGAGCGGCCGTCAACGAAGCAAGCTTGATAACTTCCCACGAACTAGTTCACTAATGGTGACAGACGACGGAAGATGATCTGGGATATCACTTTGTAGGCGGCATTAAGGATGGTGATCGCTCGAAAGTTCTCACACTCCAGTTTGTCGCCTTTCTTGTAGATGGAGCATATAACCCCTTCCTTCCACTCCTCCGGTAGCTGTTCGGTTTCCCAGATTCTGACTATCAGTTTGTGCAGGCAAGTGGCCAGCTTTTCCGGGCCCATCTTGATGAGCTCAGCTCCGATACCATTCTTACCAGCTGCTTTATTGGTCTTTAGCTGTTGAATGGCATCCTTAACTTCCCTCAAGGTGGGGGCTGGTTGGCTTCCATCGTCCGCTGAACTGACGAAGTCATCTCCTCCGCGTCCTTGACTTTCACTGCCTGTACTCTCCGCGCCATTCAGATGTTCCTCGTAGTGCTGCTTCCACCTTTCGATCACCACACGTTCGTCCGTCAAGATGCTCCCATCCTTATCCCGGCACATTTCGGCTCGCGGCACGAAGCCTTTGCGGGATGCGTTGAGCTTCTGGTAGAACTTGCGTGTTTCTTGAGAACGGCACAGCTGTTCCATCTCCTCGCACTCCGCTTCTTCCAGGCGGCGTTTCTTCTCCTGAAAAAGGCGGGTCTGCTGGTTCCGCTTCCGTCTATAACGTTCCACGTTCTGTCGGGTACCTTGCTGCAGCGCGACCGCCCGCGCTGCGTCCTTCTCCTCCAGAATCTGTCTGCACTCTTCGTCGAACCAATCGTTCCGTCGACTTCGACCCATATACCCGACGTTGTTCTCCGCTGCGTCGTTAATGGCTGCTTTGACTGTATTCCAGCAGTCCTCAAGAGGGGCCCCATCGAGCTCACCCTCTTCCGGCAATGCTGCCTCGAGATGCTGCGCGTATGCAGTGGCGACATCAGGTTGCTTCAGTCGCTCTAGGTCGTACCGCGGCGGTCGTCGGTACCGAACATTGTTGATGACGGATAGTTTTGGGCGCAGTTTAACCATCACCAGATAGTGGTCAGAGTCGATGTTAGCGCCACGATATGTCCTGACGTCGATAATGTCGGAGAAGTGCCGTCCATCAATCAGAACGTGGTCGATTTGTGATTCTGTCTGCAGTGGCGATCTCCAGGTGTACCGATACGGGAGGCTGTGTTGGAAGTAGGTGCTGCGAATGGCCATATTCTTGGAGGCGGCGAAATCAATTAGTCGTAGGCCGTTTTCGTTCGTCAGCCGGTGAGCGCTGAACTTTCCAATAGTCGGTCTAAACTCCTCCTCTTGGCCAACCTGAGCGTTCAAATCTCCTATGATGATTTTGACGTCGTGGCTTGGGCAGCTGTCGTACTCACGTTCCAGCTGCGCGTAGAATGCGTCCTTATCATCATCAGTGCTTCCGGAGTGTGGGCTATGGACGTTGATTATGCTGAAGTTGAAGAACCGGCCTTTGATCCTCAACCTGCACATTCTTTCATTGATCGGCCACCACCCGATCACGCGCCTTTGCATATCGCCCATCACTATGAAAGCTGTTCCCAGCTCGTGTGTGTTGCCGCAGCTCTGGTAGATGGTATGATTACCTCTAAACGTTCGCACCATTGATCCCTTCCAACAAACCTCCTGCAGCGCTACGATGCCGAATCCACGGTCCTTGAGCACATCGGCGAGTATGCGTGTGCTCCCGATGAAGTTGAGAGATTTGCAGTTCCACGAACCGAGTTTCCAATCGCTAGTCCCTTTTCGTCGCAGTGGTCTTCGCCGATGGTTCCGGTTCGTACTCTCTTGTTGATTGTTCGATGCGTGAGTTTTTTTTTTGGCTGGTTTGCAGGGCCTGACACCAAACCCCCTAAATTTCCGGAGGACCATTCCTCCTTATTTCCGGTGGACCATGGTGCACAGTTTCACTTAGAGTCCCTCGCTGGCACTCGGACGATGATCAGCCGCCCCTAACATGGAGAACAGACGCCTTTCTGAGCCGATCCTGACATGGAGAACAGACGCTCAATAAGATTTGCACCTCCGGAGAGGAGCAAACCCCCCCTTCCCTGTCAGCATACGACCATAGTTCCCACCGGGGTTGGCTACCCGATCTTCCCTAAAGTTGCTCGTATCCCGGCCAGCATCACGAGGAGGTAGGGATAGGAGTTGCTGGGTAAGAGGCTAAGGACCGCGAGATGGGGTCTATTTTATTCCTTCAGGAACGCGAAGTACCAATGGTACGCTTTACCCAGCATTTGCCGTGCCTCGTCTCATATACCCGACGTTATTCTCCGCTCCGTCGTTAATGGCTGCTTTGACTGTATTCCAGCAGTCCACAAGAGGTGCCCAATCGAGCTCACTCTCTTCCGGCAACGCTAACTCGAGATGCTGCGCGTATGCAGTGGCGATATCAGGTTGCTTCAGCCGCTCAAGGTCGTACCGCGGTGCTCGTCGGTACCGAACATTGTTGATGACGGATAGTTTTGTGCGCAGTTTAATCATCACCAGATAGTGGTCAGAGTCGATGTTAGCGCCACGATATGTCCTGACGTCGATAATGTCGGAGAACTGCCGTCCATCAATCAAAACGTGGTCGATTTGTGATGCTGTCTGCAGTGGTGATCTCAAGGTGTACCGATACGGGAGGCTATGTTGGAAGTAGGTGCTGCGAATAGCCATATTCTTGGAGGTGGCAAAATCAATTAGTCGTAGGCCGTTTTCGTTCGTCAGCCGGTGAGCACTGAACCTTCCAATAGTCGGTCTAAACTACTTCTCTGGCCAACCTGAGCGTTCAAATCTCCTATGATGATTTTGACGTCGTGCGTCCTTATCATCATCGGTACTTCCGGAGTGTGGGCTATGGACGTTGATTATGCTGAAGTTGAAGAACCGGCCTTTGATCCTCAACCTGTACATTCTCTCATTGATGGGCCACCACCCGATCACGCGCCTTTGCATATCGCCCATCACTATGACAGCTGTTCCCAGCTCGTGTGTGTTGCCGCAGCTCTGGTAGATTGCATGATTACCTTTAAACTTTTGCACCTTCCAACGAACCTCCTGCAGCGCTATGATGCCGAATCCACGGTCCTTGAGAACATCGGCGAGTATGCGTGTTCTCCCGATTAGGTAGAGAGATTTGCAATTCCACGAACCGAATTTCCAATCGCAGTGGTCTTCGCCGATGGTTCCGGTCCGTACTCTCTAGTTGATTATTCGTTGCGCGAGTTTATTTAAAGGCTGGCTTGTAGGGCCTGATACAAAACCCCCTGAATTTCCGGAGAACCATTCCTCCTTATTCCCGGTGAACAATGGTGCACAGTTTCACTAAGAGTCCTTCGCTGGCACTCGGACGATAATCAGCCGCCCCTCACATGGAAAACAGACGCCTTTCTGAGCCGCTCCTAACATAGAGAACAGACGCTCAGTAAGATTTGCACCTCCGGAGAGGAGCAAACCCCCCCTTCCCTGTCAGCATACGACCATAGTTCCCACCGGGGTTGGTTACCCGATCTTCCCTAAGGTTACTCGTATCCCGGCCAGCGCCACGAGGAGGTAGGGATAGGAGTTGCTGGGTAAGAGGCTAAGGACCGCGAGATGGGGTCTATTTTATTCCTTCAGGTACGCGAAGTACCAATGGTACACTTTGCCCAGCATTTGCCAACCATCGATTCGAGTCCACCACATTACAAGTCGAAACCGAAGAGAAAACGAGAAAACAAATTACTTATTTTGGCGCTCTTCCAAAGTGTCTGCAATGTAACAAGCCAAAATCATTCAATCCTAATTTTGCTGAATATCGCAAATCGAAACCGATGAGAAACAATACATTTTTCAATTCGGCGCTCTTCCAGAGCACCTTTGACATCACAAGCCAAAAAAAATTGGAATGATTTAATTTTTTATGAATATTGAAGATAGGGAAAGATATCCACTACGCCCTAGCAGGACTAACTTAAGATGTACTACGCGCCTTCACGAATCATCTGCACTAGAATGCTGTTTGGCCACGTAGTAGGGAAGAGGCCCCAAAATGCCCCCGAGGTAAAACTTTTTGTGGGTATTCCCTTATATTCACCGTGTTTGAGATGGCCGTAACAAAACTAGACCGAAAATTATGTTGGTTAGGCGAAAAACGTGTCAAAATAATAAATATCAAGGTAGGATCCAGTCAACACAAAATCGTATATGATGCATCATAAGATGCTAAAGTGGAGACGATATACGTACATGTTGTATCGGGAAGTACCTATAACGCCTCCACCTTAGCATTTTATACGATCTTGTGTTGACTGGGGAAAAACCGAAATTTTCTACAATTTAATGAAAAATCTAACATTTCGGGGAGGCAAAGCGCCCTACTGGGACTAGAGGTGTGCGTCACCAACAGTTTTTGGCGTTACGCCGCCGCCAGTATTTTTGCATCGACGCGCCGCTGTTTAAAATCTTTCGCGTCACTGATCTATAATTTGTCACGCCGGTTTAAAATTCCGGAGAAGCGAGAGATCGAGAAATTTTCGAATCATTTTCCGAGAAATGTTCGAATAGGAGCAGGAAGTTCCGAAAAGTTTTTCGAGCAAAATTGTCCAAGATTCTTCCGAAAAAAAAAATCCGAACCGTTTCCATAGGAAATATCGAAGAATTCCTTAAAGAATATCCGAACAATTGCTCGAGAAAATTTGGAAAGTTTCACGAAGAAATTCTGTAGAGTTTTCAGAGAAATTTACGAATTGTTTATCAGGACAATCCCAAACTTATTGTGTAGGATTTTTTTTTGTGTTGGCAAAAATTGGAAAAAAAAATGTTTCGGTATTTCAAAACAATTTTCCATTCATATCTCAAGGAAACTTTCGTGAAAATTTAGAAAGTTTTTCCGGTAAAACGCAAAGGAAGCTTTGGGGCCGTTCGAATGAATAATTCTTGGATATTTAATGGAAAACTCTTGGGAAAATCCGATGATATTCAGAAGCTTTTTTTTTATTTCAGATACAGTTTCAGCTGAATTCAGCAGATTTTCCTTAAGTTAAAGGGATACCCAGGAAAAATTTATTGGAATTTCAAACAAATCAGAGGAGCTTCCTGTGGAAGTTCTGAGGATTTCTGCGTGAGAATTCAGAAAAATTCCCAGTTGAAAATCTGGAATTCTTCCGTAATTTTCTATACCGTCAACTGGGGGGAAGATGATCATTTTTAAAACAAAACATGCAATAACAATGTGTGTTTACATTTTAAATCGAAGCAAATATTTTCAAAACATGTACTGCTATACGTTGCAATAATCAACAACTTTAGTTTTCTGAAATGCGTTCGCATTTATTAAAATAAATTAAATTATCACATATTTTTTGAGTCATCTGGTTTGGGGTGAAGTTGATCAAGACAGCTCTACTAAAATCATTATGACCTAGTAGTCAAAATACACTAGGTTATGTGTATGAATGTTGAATTTCCTACGTAAAGAAGTCTACGAAGTCAATATTTGAAACGAAAATAGAGTCATTTATGACTATCTATCTCTTTCTTCCACAAAATACATTTTCATGATTATAATCGAAAAACTCGGATTTCTACCTCGCGGTAACATAACATTACTTGAACTGAGAAAATTGTTGACTACCGCAAGTTCTGGATATTTTCTCCCAGAAAGTAAAAAAATCATGAAAAATCATAGTTTTTTATTCAGTGGAAATTCAATAAAAAAAAACCTAAACGATTTCATCGCCGCGATTCTATCGTTGGGTCGCTGCAAGCAATGTTCCATTTACACTTCCATACCAACGCCGACAGAATCGCAGTCGCCAAGCGATGGAATCGCGTCGCGTTTGTTCCGTCGCGTGTGTTTGGGGGAGCCTAAAATCATGAAAAACGTCGCCGCCGATGATTTCCGGACCGGCGCACGGTGGCAAAAATCGTGTCTTAAGCGCGTTTATTCAATACAATATGTAATTTATTTATATTCGATTCTCTACATTTCGATGTTCTATATCTCGATATCTCTCCCTATGTCGATGGTTTCATCGGTCCCTTCGATCTACATACATTTGGGCATTCTACATCTCGATAACCTCCCTATCTCGATATCTCTCTATCTCGATGTGTTCTAATCGTATTTTGCTCTGGATTCACTCTCCTTATGTCGATATGTTCAAATTTTTAGTCTACTAGACTATCTTTGGACAATAATAAACATATCAACAACAAGAAATAACATTTGTTTTGTTGTCGTTTTTCATAGCAACGAGGTTTTTTGGATCTAGTACCCATTTTAATTTTCCTTCCATTCCTCGATCTCTCCCTATCTCGATGGTCCCTTCTATATCGAGATGTGGAAAGGCGACTGTAGTACCTTTATTAAGTGATTTAGCGCAATGGCGTCTTCGAGACATTTTGTCAGTAAGTCGATACGCTTCTTTGGAGGTATTCAGCCTTATGATCAATCCCCCTAAAAGTGAGATAGAAATATTATTTTTTTACAATTTACAACATGCAAGGTAAATGTCGTCGTGAGAGTTGTAGCAAAATCCCTCCTGAACATGTTCGACGTATAAGCATACAAGAATATGGAGGCGCATGGTGCGCTGATTCATTAACTCCTTGTGAAGGAATAATGATTTTGCTTTGCATAGTAGGAAATGTTTTTTTTTATGAAACGCTGAATTTGCTTACAACTATACAGTTTAGGTTTTAATTTAAAGTTCATTACTTGTACTTTGTTATGCGTATGAGATTGACTGCCACAATTAGCCCGTTGTCAAGTTGCAGTTAAATCAAATATGACTAAAAAATCCAATAAAACTGTTATGACTTTTCTATTTTTCAAGTTTTTAAGTCACAATAGCCACCAAACGGCGTATTTTTATATTATCTAAAATTTTCTAGAACATGCAAAAAATGTGAAAATGAAAAGGAAAAATATATGATGAAGAACCCATTTTTAAAGGTGTTGTCAGCATACAACGTAAAAAATCTCCAAAAGTAGCGGAATTACGAACTTGGTATCTACGACAAAGTTTTTCAGGAGAACTTTTGCTACAATTTCTATGAAGAATCAAACCTTATATGTTGTGAAGTGGAAAAAATATTGAAACAAGCACATTAACTTACTGATAAAATATCTCGAATACACCATTACGCTCAATTGCATAATAAAGGACTCAGGGATTGAATCCTAAAGAGAATGAGCAAGTCTCTCACTTATCATCTTGTCCCGTTACGCTGGGATATGGATACTCTGAAGTAGTGCGTAACGGTGTAAATCCGGTCATATCGCCAGGCTCGGTACAACACTGAAGCTGACAATATGACGTCCCTAACCCCGAATCCCAAGGTGTCAGGCGACCCGTGCTGAGGGGATGAATGGCCTGGGGTGAAACAATTAGCCAGGCAGTTAACGGAGCCTGTAATGCTGGGTAGACACTCTTCGTGTTGCATTACGGAGTAAGATCTACCACACTGTGCTCTAGTTCCTACTATTCTTGTTAATACTTATGAGTGATGGTCGGAAGAGTATGGAACGACTATAATTTGCTTTTAGATGACCCATTTTTTGCTCCTTTTGGATGGAGTCAATGGAGTAAATTGTAAAAACGTAACTCAACCTAAGGCTGGTTTTCGAAGCCGACGACATGAATCTCCAAGCTCCAGGGCACTGATTAATTAGGAAAGAAGCGGATACGAATTTGGCATTCGGAAATGCCAAACGCAATGAAATCAGATCTCTATACAAAAACGAATTCGGAACTCATAAGAAGAAGCAAAAATATGTTTGAACTTCAGTACCGATGCATGGTCAAAATCAGTATTATCCCACTTATTGTTGAGCCGAAACTGATTGAGGGGCGCGCGTTCGAGAGTTGGTATAAGCCATTTTTTGAAGGGTATAAATAGCGGTACCTTTATCTAAAGAGGCCTTACATTAAGCTTGAGAAATATATGAATAAAAAATGACTACTTCATTTCTTCTCAATAGAAATGGAGCAGAAAGACATGCACTAAACAAATGACACGGGTATACTACAAAAGTTCAATGAAATGGACTCAGTGGTTCATCTCGAACAAAAAAAAAATCATCTCTGTGAACATATACGATATGTAGCATCCCGCGAGAGACTTTTTTCGCAAGTTGTCATGATAGAGAACTGATTCGGGAGGCTATACCCCATGATAAATTTCTTTTAGAATGCTCCAAATGAGGGAAGCTCTGGCCCTGATGATGCATTTCAACTTGTTCTACACAGCTGTGAAGTAACCAACACGAAATGAGCAAAAACAAAGCGAGAATCACCATTTTTCTGTGGGGCTGCCTATCTGATTCTGTTTTTTCGCAATTGTATACAAGTTTGATAAATTTGTTATCATGGCTTGTTATGATTCGGAACAGTTTTTGCCTCTCTTTTATCGTTGTTCGTTATCTATTGAGAGCAATTTCTGCAAACCCTGATAAAGGTACTATTAAATAAACACGCTAAAAACACGATTTTAGCCACTGTGCGGCGCTCCCCTCTAAGTGGGACTAACCAAAAATGTACTACGCGTCTCCATGCCCGGTCCATACCAGAATGCTGATTCGCCGACGCTTGGTACCAGCTAGAAGGCGTTTTCTCTCATGAGTTTTCCGGCAGCGAGATATAACCTTTTTTTTATGTGAATTTCTACATGTTTAGGATAGCATCAGCTAACTATATTGTTTAACTGTTGCAGCAAATAGTTTGTCATAAATTTAAAACACTTTTTATCTTTTAAATGAGGCTATCAACAAGGCTACAGGAATATGTGCAAAAAAGTTTATCATATTGTTTAAAAGATGACCAAAAACTTAAGACCTAGAGTGATTTTATTTTGTAGGGATCCCCAAAGCTGATAAAGTCTTTTATGTATTTTTTTTTTTATATTCAGTTGCAATTGACTTTTTGTATCATACATTAAACATGTATAGTTTACTGCCAATGATTGCATATCAGTTCCATCTTTGCTGGATTTCCTACTCATATGTGAAGAATATGAGATTGTGGGCAGTTTATTCAGGAAATTCTTTTATTTCCATGAAGACTTAATTTATGTTATCACCATAAATTATGGTTTATATTTTTATATTTTTTAGAATGAAGTCAATGTCATTTGCACACCAAATGAATAAAAGAGGGACAAGATGGGAGCCTCATCGAATTTCTGGAGTGACGTAAAGAGGATTGGATTTCTTTCCGGTTAATTCTAGACAAACATTTGAAAAGGGCGTAACAGCCAAAATGTATTCCTTCTGTATATTCGTCTACATACCTATATAGTTTTATATGTGGACGAAGAATAGGAAGGAATAAATTTTGACTAAGAAAATTATTTTGAGCTTTTTAGTGGAATGTTTTCACCTGTCATAAGACGAGTTTAAACAATCCCATTGAATTCCACCACTTAATTGTATCTTGACAGATAAGTATTTCGACCTCAACAGTAAGGCCGTCTTCAGTGTCTCGTACTTGACTCGACTTCGTCGTACGTCATACGAGACACTGAAGACGGCCTTACTGTTGAGGTCGAAATACGTATCTGTCAGGATACAATTAAGTGGTGGAATTCTAATGGGATTGTTTAAACTTGTCTTATGACAGGGGAAATTTTGACTGTTACGCGCTTTTCAAATGTTGGTCTAGAATTCTGTACATTTTTTGTTTATTTGTTGGGGGTCTTTGACATAAGATTGAAGCCATCTAAGGAACCTTGGCTTTATTACTTTTTTTCGAATGTTTTAATTTTTGTTCAGATTTCTGATTTCGAAGAATTCATTAAAAAATATAAGCCTCATTTTGTTCTGCTTCAAATATCCCACACTTGTCAGGCCATAGCAGTATATTGCGTACCTTGCAGATAGTGCTACACTGCGCCGTTTTCATTGCTGCGTTCATCGCTGAGCCTAGCCTACGGCTCAGCCTTCCACATCCACACTTGTCGTTGCGCGTATGCCCTTGTAGGACTACAAACTTTTACGCTGCTGCCAGCACTAATTCCCCAGCCCACACCCCACCCGCTACCAGTTCCAGATCCAGATGCGCTGTTGAAATTTGATGCACCTCCTCCGTCGGCCTCCTGCTTATCTCCTCCTGCTCAATCAACTCATCCACCACCGTCGAACTTCGGCGTATATGCGCGTCGGTTGTTGCAATGGTGTTCGAAAAGGTCGTATCTCGCATGTTTCCCTCGCGCTGCAGGCACCACGCTCCGCATCCTGTCCGCCCACCCGGACTCCGTTCCACGAACCACGAGTGCGCGATTCCAATTTAGTTTTTAGTCAAAATACAACATATTTTTCTGGAACACATAGGCTTGGTAGCGTTAGTGTGTGCAGTCAATGGGTATGCGATACATTTATTTTTCAGTGTCATACGAATTTGAGCAACTTGAATTAACGATCTGCCTTTATTGTGAATTCTGCATTGATAATTAAAAATGACTCCCGCAACCACGCTTCAATTCTAATGTTTTATTGATATGGGTTCTTCCTTATGCATTGTTTTGTTTCTATGGGGCCATCCAGAAGGCACATGGTTGGTTATGTTATCAAGGTTTTTCATCGCATATCCATCCACACTCGATTTGCACAATTTCTTGGGTGGTAAAATCCTAAAGCTCTGACTTATGTCATGGGACTACATACCCGTTAGAAAGAAGCAGTCGAGGTAGGTTCTGACGCAGTAGGACGTAGGAATCATTCATGTGATCAAAACATCAATTTGTTTTCCAGCAGGTTGTTTATTTATACCTTGAGCATACTGGTCGTTGTGCCAATGTTGCACTTATTTTCATGGTTCGTTGATTGTCTGATTGTTTTATAAATAAAACACCAAACCACATTTTAAAAATATGTTCAATATCTTTAACTTTAACGGAATTTGATTTCAAAGTATCGAAACAAAACATATCTACATGCCTGATACCCTTATTACTAGATGCACGCATACTTTCAATTCGCTTTTCTAGGGATTCATCTAGAGCCTCTTACTTGGTGCCTATGCACTGGGCTTAGGTTAGACGATTTCGATGCACCCACACACTGACTGGCTGCGGTTTGGTAGCCGTCGAAAGCACACAGGCGAATTATGCGTGACAAGCGAGATAGCGCGCAGCGCAGTGCAACTCTCCCGGCCCCGGTACCGGTTCCAGTGCGTTCCTCTTCTGCCGTACCAAAGCCAAGCATAGGTTTCTAGGATAGAATGGAAGTTTGGTTCAACAGAGAAGAGTGACTTTGCAAGGCGACTGCTGTGGGACGGGCGCGAACTGCACCAGCGGCAGGCACTTTTTGACTTTGAAATGACCGTGAATTTGTCGAGGGTAACGACCCGTGGTTCTACGACAACCATCGCGACGACGACGACGACGACTTTGATGATTTTTGGGATTACTTCCCTTTGCCTCACCGATCGCACAGCGCAGTGGCTTCAAGACGCAGGCACGGGGAGAGATAGAGGTTCCAGTAAGACGAGAGTTTCTGGATTCTTTTGGCCGAATGCGTTTTATGCGTAGGATTCTAAATAGAACCGTGCTTCTTCGTTGCGCTTTGCACAGGTTTCTTCTTCGACCGAGTTTCTGGGGTTTCTGCGCTTGGCTATCTATGCTAGTTAGACTGGAAAAGGGATTTTTTAATGTGTCTGGAGCTGGGGTTGGAGATGCGTGGTCCAGCGAGTTATTTTATCTCGCCAGAAGCGCAGGAGAAAACAGCAAGAAGAAAAAAAAAAGCGAGTTTACATAACTTTTTAACATTCTACAGACCTAGAAAATACATTCGCTTGTTCTTTTTTTTTATGTTGTGTCGCAATGATGATGCGCGGCTTCGTCTTTTGAAATGCTTTGGTACGGTGCGCTTTGTAGTCGCTATTTGGAATTTCGAGGTCAAGCTATGTGTAAGTTTTATTTAGCAAATAAATAGAATATTGTCGCATACTCTCCAAAGATTGATTTACTAATAAATAAATAGAGTTAAGTATTTACTACATACATTATATCTATGAATAATTTAAAACTTTCTTAGACATGTGAGAGCTATTTATGCCAAAAATTTGTTTCATAAATTAATCGAAATTATCAATGAATAATGACAATATGTTCCACAGAATAAATTTATTGTTCAATGAAAGTGCCTTAGAAATCATTAAAAAGCAATGGAAAATTTCCATCATTTCCATCAAAAACTGTGAAAAAAATAAACCATTATTATTTATTATTATGCATAAGTGCTTATTATTCATATTTTTTTATTATCTGTTGATGGAGGCGTTTTTTTATATTGTTTTTAAATGTGTTAGTCATTGTGTTTATTCATCCCATGTGAAAAAATTTGATTTTGTTAAAAATTAAATGATTTACATATTTAAGAAATAAAATTGATTCAACAAAGGTTTTTTTTTTAATACTTTTTTGAATACTTCAATTCTTTCCCAATTTTTGAAATATTATAATACATTATAAAGAGTAAATTTAGCTAAAAATTATATGTAGGATATAAGCATTGGCATAACTGCCCCTGATGCCAAAGGGGGGGGTTGTATGGTCCTTCCATCTATTTTCGCCATTTCTATTTTTAAAAACTGTCGATCATCTAACAATTCATATTTTAAAGAATGGACCAATTTGAAATTCAAGCCAAATTAATATATTATGTTTTGTTTTTAGCTCATGTACTACAAGGCATAACGCATCAGAATTTCTTTAAATTATTTTCGCTATTCGTTTTGTTAATCGCCTATTGTTTGTCGTTTTTATAAAAACCGCTTCTGTAGTTGAGCTCGAAGCCAGTACTTTATCTTTTACAGTAGACATTTGCTAATTAGGGCTTCTTAGGAGTGCTTTTAAATTGAATCAAAACCCAATAAATGGAAGTTGGTTAGAGGCCGTGCTCTAATTAGCGAACGATCGTTGTACTTTGTCGTCAGCGTTATTATGATCTGCTTCAGCAAGTTGGCATGAAGTAGATTTATTGCAGTTTATCAGGGGTGTATCGGCAACAAAGGCTACTTTTTCATACGCTGGTTGTTTGTGTGCTGAAGTTTCGCTAATATTTGGTAGAATAATGTTCAAACATTTTCTCTGGAGATGTTCAGGTCTTGAACACCGTCTGTTTATAAGCAAACGAACGAATTTAACACAGGACGATATAGGCTGCTTGAGCATTACTTACTGCATTTGTACCCCGTTTGGAATGCCGAGGATGTAGTGCAATTTATATACTAATCCAAACTTCGTACAATTACCAGAGTAATTCCGAACAAAATTTAGAATGAAATAAAATTCATGGGATTTTCGAAGATTTGTTCGGGTAAATTGCTAAGAATGTTCAGATAAGATTTTCAAAGAATTTCTCGACGAAACTTTGTAAAATTTCCAGAGGAAAATCTAAAGAATATTTTGAGGTAATTTTGAAGAATGTCATAAGAAAATTTAAAAGAACCTCCCTTAGAAATTTTGGAAAGTTTTTCTTAAAAATTCCAGAGATTTTTAGGAAATACCGGAGAGTTTCTGGTATGCTAAGCACTCGCCCAGCCCCCTATGATTTAAAAACAAAAATTATACAGGTATGAGACTCATCTCATAATTTCCTACATACATGGCTGAAATGGAAGTAACTGGACCACCCGGGTGCACCTGTTCAAATTAAATAAAAGTAAAAACATCATGAATCTATACTTGATTTCAAATATAATTCAATTTTCGTACATGGTTAGTTGTATCCAGCGCAGTTAGTATCTTCATAGTGTTAAATAATATCAGTGCTTATATCCTTTCTGTTTTAATTTTCATTTCATTCAAGACCAGCATATTATGCATTGCCTAATTACACACGTGTGGGTTCTAATCCC
The DNA here is from genome assembly GCF_024139115.2 of Armigeres subalbatus. Lineage (NCBI taxonomy): Eukaryota > Metazoa > Arthropoda > Insecta > Diptera > Culicidae > Armigeres > Armigeres subalbatus. Next base: position 391,568,528 of record NC_085141.1, read on the forward strand.
GCCTTCTACTAACCTAGACTCCAGAACTGCACGATTCAAGAGAATGAACATAAATTTGTAAATTTATTTTATTACCCCCAATTTCAATTTCATCTTCTTCTCTTCTCTACGCTAGCTCGATCTCCTTCCGCCGTTGCCTACTTTGAATGCTGGATCTACAGCCAAGTGCATGTTTCTTCCTTGTGGAGTCTATCCTGTCGTCATTGAATCGTACGGTACGATGGGGTAATATAACTAAACTTTGAATGAACATCAAAGCATTACCATTTAACGATGACACAGTTTGAAAGCATAAGAGTAGATCATAATCTAAATTTACATAACTCTAAATTCCAATCAGATTTATATTTACACAAATAATTTTCAAATGGAGATTTGTCTGCAACATTTCATTAAAACGTTTCATGTGATTTTTCATAGTGAATCATAGTGAATTTCAAGGTTGTGTGAGTGAAAATAGTCGATTTTTTGTAAATGCTAAATTATTGTAATAAATCTAATTAGCGAACGATCGTTGTGCTTTGTCAGCGTTATTATGATCTGCTTCAGCAAGCAGGGTTGGCTATTTTCTCACGTCTTCGTCAGCTCTAAACGAATTTGAATGAACTGCCAACCAAACGTACTGATACAATTTCAAGGAAGAAAATTGAGGGAGAATTGAGCCAAGAAATCTTACTGATCTTTTATTGAAAACGACTCGATGGATTGAGGTGATGTCTGTCTTTGCGACTGACTACGCGTATCTATGGTTGCTACTCCGTGATTGACCTACTCCGTGAAATTAATGAATCAACTAAACGACTGAGTGGGATTGGTCAACCATTCTTAGTGTGCAAGTTCCAGTATCTTAAGAACTCAAATGATCAATAACAGCGTCTGCCAAGTCCTTATACCGTTTTGGCTCAAATTCCAAACATGACTCATATTCCGAACACTGGCGTTTTTAATCGGTTTTCCGTACTGAGGATGACGATTACAAACGAATTGAAGATCCTATGGAGACAATTTCACGTATAAGCCTAAAATGGGCATCTAAAAGCGAGTGTTCGGAATATGAGTCATGTTCGGAATTTGAGTCAAGTCGGAAATTTAGGAGCAATATGAAAAAGTGGTTTTTGCTGTTTGAAGACCAAGCATCGCCTCAAAAACCGCTGTGCCGCCAGTTTTTGTTTTCTATACAGTGATTTTAACACTAACAAACACTTATAAATTACCTTCGTTGTCCTGCGACGAGAAAAACTGACACCATGCATGCCCGATGTCATCTGCACACTGTCTTGAGGTGATAACCACATGAAATACATTTCCATGCCATGGCAAGCCCAAAAATCCTTCAAATATAAACAGCGAAAATATTTAATATATTTTCAAGGTTGAATGCAGAAAGAATGTATATTCATGAATTTCGAAAAGTAGGAAAATAAAATAAAACTAAGAGAGCCTGGCCCATCTTGCCCGAATAACGATCTTGCCTCGTCCTCCCCTAAAGCAATATCCCAAAAGGGGTACACGAATGTAGGTGCGATGCGTTTCTGCTGTCTAGTCGATTCACTGTGATGTTGTTGTTAATTTCTATGATGGGCTCCTCCATTCTTGATGTTATTCTTCGCCTTAAGGTGAGGTCCAAGCCTGAGCATATCCCTACAAAGTGCGTAGGATTTGAAAATGGGAAGAAAAAAACCGAATGATTGAGTAGAAGCTGGATGCAGGAACAGGTTTTTCCGTTTAGGCTCTAATTGGATTTTTTTAAGATACATGAGTCGTTTTGAGCTGGCGACGGGATGCACATCGAGACATGGAGAGTCATTTCCAGCTTCAATGTGAGATACGAAAAACCTATTTAAGCTTGGAAAGGAATAAGATAACGATAATTTATTGAATAGGGATATAAAAAGGACGGGTTTGGTAAACCACAAAAGCGTCGCATTATATGCACTAGATATTCAAAAACATCAATTTACTTCTACGGGGGAATCTCAGCTTATTCTTTTTCCTTTTTCTGATCTCTAACTGGAAAAGATATATTTTTGCCGAGATTTCATTGAACATTGACAAGAGACAAATGAAATTTTTGTTACAATAATTTAATAAACATCATTCAAATGTGGTGACAGTGCTAGGTTCTACCTAACCTAAAAACTTATGATAGGCTTTTTTCATATAGATCATTGAGAAGCTCAATTTGATAATTTTCATACTCTAAAAGTTTCATTGAAAATTTGGAAACGAATTGGTCATTGCTTAATTGTCCTTGAAGCTAAGTAAAGTTCCTGAAATTTGTACTCGAACGTTGTGTAGTAAATCCTTGCAGTCCGCTATAAGGTAAGTAATGGAGTACATGGCCCGCAGGCAGGAGGAAGATTTCGGACTTCGAACAAGAAACTTTCACCGTTGCCCTTAGGCTAGAAGAGTGAGTCCCGAGGCCTAATAAAATAAGGGACGAATTAACAGCCGTACTGTTACATGCGTGCGACGTGCCAATGCCCAGAAAACCAACCTGCGAACGTCGCAAGTCTTCGAACAACTTGTCTTAGAGCCAGGAGAAGAATGCAGAAGTCTCGCGCAGCCAAGGCTTGGGTTGAGTCCACAGAGGTTACAAAGTCCAGAGCTGCGAAATAAACCTTCAACAAGTTCATTAAAATAGTAAAAGAGCATGTTTTGGCGGGGAAGGGTCATTTGGCGGAAACCCATTCGGCCGAAAGCCATTTGGCCGAAGTTAGTGGGGGCCAGGACAATGAAGAAGGTATTGATGAGGAGATTATTGAGGAGGACACTATTAAAATCTTAGTAAACTTCGCTTCCACAGATAATAATACCATAACATTATTGGATCATGGTTGAAACCTGAAGCTAGTCAAATGAAGAGAAGCTCAAGCCGCGATATCCTACAAAGCCTGTCAACGGAACTTGACTCTGGAAAAGCACAATCGAGAGCGGACTCTGCTGGTGCCGTTGAAAGTGAGACATTATCTGCCACAGCCATAGCCGTAGCGTGGATTCCCAGCATCCTTGGCGAATCTTAGTTACTTGCATGCTCTGAGCAAAAAGCGTGATAAGAGCAGAAAGAATTGAAAACATATTTTTTCCGTGATGGACTTGATGAATTTTTGATTTATGAATTACTCAAGCCTATATAAACTACATATATTACAATAGATATAAAGTAAGGTTTACTTAAAGTTCAGAACGTTTCTAGAACTCCAACTGCCAGTCGGTGGCTGGAATTCTATCGGACCTAGTCGCATCAAGAAGAACCCTACTTTGAAGTGAATTGAATGACTTTCGGAATCGTCATTAGACCTATTGATGAAAAAATCCCACTGTAGAGTGCCTTGGTCGGTGGTTTGAAAGAACTATTGGACTTTCAATAAAATTCAAGTTTGGAGTGGATTGGTAGAAAGTAGGAATAGCATTGGACCAAGTCGTATCAAGAAAAAATCAACTCCGGACCTTTTCGGATCAAAATATAAATTTCTGGAGTGGGAATGTCAACAGTGGCCTTGATTGATTTTGTTGGACCAATAAATTTTAACTCTGAATTAGATCAGTTGCCATCATTACTGAAATCCCTCGATGCCGGTTCTCGTGTTCAGCATGCCGGACAAGAAATGTCTTCGCTAATAGGCGTTTACATTATGCTAATACCGCGCTAGTATTGTCGGATAGTATTGTAGGACAGTGCATTGTCCGCTAGAACTAGCGAATATGTAAACGGGCCATTATGAACAAGCCTCCCGGAAGAGCACACCACTCAATACGAAAGCAACGCACAACGCCATTTTTATTATTCCACACATGCTGAGCAAGTTTAAATAATAAAAACGGCAGTTGTGCGTTGTCTCCATATTGAGTGTGCCCCGCGAGTAGATTTTAATAAGGATTCCAGTAGGTTTGTCCCTAACTCTATACTAGTTTATATAGAAAACATCTAATTTCAGTTATCACGGGCCGTCCAGAAACCACGTGGTCATATAGGGGGGGAGGAGGGGGGTTGGAAAATGACCACGATAAGCCACATGGGGAGGGGTGTTGCTCTCAAACCACGTGGTTTTTTTTAACACGAAAATTTTTGGTAAATAACAATAGCGGTGTAAAAATACAAATCATCAAAATTTAATGATTTAATCATTAAACGCAAAGCGCATCTTAGGGCCGATGCCCACGTAGCGTCTTTTTCAACTCAGTGTTAAAATGAATTTAGCATTAAGCATCGAGAAAACCCGGTAACGCAGCGTCGGTCGCAACGCCGATGCATATCTGAGTTATTTGGCCAACTTAGCTTTAGATCCTATTTCCATAAAAAAAAATAAAAAGCAGGTTGCGTTTCAGTCTCAATTTTCACCAAAAAAATTGGGAAAGAAAAATGAAAAATATTTTTTTAAATTCCGGCGCAGATGGTTTTTGGCATCACGCCGCCGACACTTTTGCATCAGCGGACTACAGCTACAATTTTGAAAACTGTTCATGTTTTTACAATAATTCAAGAAAAATCTTCAAAAGAATGTCTTGTGGATATTCAGGAAAAATCCAGTAAAAAATTTCCTGTAAAAACTTCGACCTTCATACAATCCTGATAAAGTGCTAGCATTCAGAATGTTTTTGAACAATTCTCTCTGGAAAATTTTGCTACAAATTGGTCATGAAAAAAAACAAAATATCGGCAGTGTAAATGCCGAAAAAATTCCATGTGAATTCTGTCTGAAAATTCAAAACAGTCTCGTGGGAAATACATATAATTTTTGGTGGAAAAAAATGTTCATATTTTCATATTTTTTTACATTCTAATGAATTTCTTCGACAAGTTCTTCCGAATCTTCACCAGAAATTCTATTTCATTTCCAAAATAAGTTTTTCGAGCATTTTAGGGAGTGCATTTCAAAATGTTTAGCCTCCAGTTATCCTTACGAGCAAAGGCATAGGATTGCCAATCCGGAGATGACGAGTTCGATTCTCGTTCCTGTCTAGGATGTTTTCGGGTGTCAAACATTGTCGACACCCTAGGTATGTATAATGTATCCTTCGTACTTGCTCTACAAGATACATACTGGTATAATTGCTGGCATTTAATACTTTCAATTTATACCTTACGAAATGCGAATAGAATCAACTAAGTTTTCACACAGGCCAACTTCCAGTTGCAATATGGACCCATAGAAGAAGAAGAAGACTTCTATATTTTTCAAGATAAAATCTTCTGAATTTTCATGAGAAATTAAATAGCCAATGCCACATGAAACACTTTGATATTACCGTTGATTTTTGTTTTTGGATTTTGTTTTCAAATTTGGAATTTTGAAATGAAATTTTTTACGCTCTTTGTGAGTTCTATCACATTTATTAAATTTTACAAATATTTTTTTATTCGAGGCATTATTTAGAATTTCCACGGAAGAGTCTATGGATTATCTTCAAAAATACTTTGGATTTTCAAAGAATAAATCTTTAGAATTCTCAAGGTTCGTGTTTTTTTAATTTGCACCATAAATTCTTCCAAAATTTCATGGGAAATTCATTCTTCTTCGGAAAGTCATTTTGATTTCTTTGTAGGTTCAGCTAAACATTGCTTTAAATCTTTACCATGCAAAGAAGCACAAGAAATGATTTAAAAATTTTAAGGAATTTTCACATCAGAAAATCTTTAAAATTTTGATTTAATTTTCTAAGGAATTCCTATTGGAATTGCTTCTAAAGTACAACCTTCACAAGTACTACAAAAGTGCAATTTTTTTCGTTATTTCCACTTGTAAAAACATCGAAATATCCTCGGGAAATTCATTATTGGTGTTTTAGATGAACTTTTTTTCATTTTTTTTTTTGAAAAACGAAAAAAATTTCCATTGGAAATTTAGAAGAATTTCCTTTGAAGATTCATTAAATTTGCCCAGGATTTTGAAAAAAATCTTTAGAGATTCTGTAAAAAAAAGTAAGCTGGATTTTTTTTTCTAATTTATGCCGGAAGTTCTTCGGAATTTGATGTTTATTGGAATTTTCATGCATTTAGGATCCTTCTACGGATTCTTCTAGTTCTTCAAAATTTCTACCGAACCTTTTTTAGGAACTTTTCCACAGAATTTCGAAAAAAAATCGTTGAAATACTGAAGATTTTTCCGTGGAGACTCCGAAGAATTTCTTCTAACTATTCTGAAGGGTTTTCCTTGCAACTCCAGAATAATTATTCTTGAAAATTAGGAAGATCTTGGAATTTAAAATTCATCCAAGCAATACATGTAGGCAATTATTTAGGATTAAGAAGCCTAGTTCTTATGATATTGAATAATTAGGCTAATTGATCGAAAAATTTAATAATGCACCTATTTAGAACATTTAGGTTATTTTATTATTATTTATTATTTATTCAGACTAAGGCCGAAGTGGCCTGTGCAGTATGTAAGAGTCTTCTCCATTCGGCTCGGTCCATGGCAACACGTCGCCAGCCACGCAGTCTACGGAGGGTCCGCAAGTCATCTTCCACCTGATCGATCCACCTTGCCCGCTGCGCACCTCGCCTTCTTGTGCCCGTCGGATCGTTGTCGAGAACCATTTTCACCGGGTTATTGTCCGACATTCTGGCTACGTGCCCGGCCCACCGCAGTCGTCCGATTTTCGCGGTGTGAACGATGGATGGTTCTCCCAACAGCTGATGCAACTCGTGGTTCATTCGCCTCCTCCATGTACCGTCCGCCATCTGCACCCCACCATAGATGGTACGCAGCACTTTCCTTTCGAAAACTCCGAGTGCGCGTTGGTCCTCCACGAGCATCGTCCAGGTCTCGTGTCCGTAGAGGACTACCGGTCTAATGAGCGTTTTGTAGATGGTCAGTTTGGTACGGCGGCGAACTCTATTCGATCGAAGCGTCTTGCGGAGTCCAAAGTATGCACGATTTCCAGCCACAATGCGTCTCCGAATTTCTGCTGGTATCATTTTCGGCAGTCACCAGTGAGCCCAAGTACACAAATTCTTCTACCACCTCGATTTCATCACCACCGATGCCAACTCGCGGTGGGTGGCTCACATTGTCTTCTCTTGAACCTCTTCCTATCATGTACTTCGTCTTCGACGTGTTGATGACTAGTCCAATCCGCTTGGCTTCCCTCTTCAGTCTGATGTAGGCTTCCTCCATCTTCTCAAAGTTACGTGCCATAATATCTATGTCGTCGGCGAAGCCAAATAGCTGGACGGACTTATTGAAAATTGTGCCACTCGTGTTAATCCCTGCTCTTCGTATTACCCTTCCAAAGCGATGTTGAATAGCAGACACGAAAGACCATCACCTTGCCGTAACCCTCTGCGGGTTTCGAAGGGACTCGAGAATGCCCCTGAAACTCGAACTACGCACATCACCCGATCCATCGTCGCTTTGATCAACCGTGTCAGTTTATCCGGAAATCCGTTTTCGTGCATTAGCTGCCATAGCTGGTCCCGATCGATTGTATCATATGCGGCTTTGAAGTCGATGAATAGATGATGTGTGGGCACGTTGTATTCGCGGCACTTCTGCAGTACTTGGCGAATGGCGAACACCTGGTCCGTGGTGGAGCGTTCGCCCATAAAACCCGCCTGGTACTGCCCCACGAACTCCCTTGCAATTGGTGCTAGTCGACGGCATAAAATTTGGGAGAGTACCTTGTAGGCGGCGTTCAGCAATGTGATTGCGCGGTAGTTGCTACAATCCAGCTTATCGCCCTTTTTGTAGATGGGACACACGACACCTTCCATCCACTCCTGCGGCAAAACTTCCTCCTCCCAAATCTTGGTAATGACCGAGTGCAGCGCTCTAGCCAGTGCCTCACCACCGTGTTTAAATAGCTCTCCTGGTAGTTGGTCAACCCCAGGGGCTTTGTTGTTCTTCAGCCGACCAATCTCCTCCTGGATTTCCTGGAGATCTTTAGCCGGTAGAATTATGTCTTGCGCGCGTTCCCCCAGGTCCATCACCCTACCGCCATCTTCGTCTGCCACATCGCCATTCAGGTGCTCTCCGTAGTGCTGCTGCCACCTTTTGGATCACCTCACGCTCGTTCGTAAGAAGGTTCCCGTTTATGTCCTTACACATATCGGGCTGTGGCACGTGGCCCTTACGTGAACGGTTCAACTTCTCATAGAACTTTCGTGTGTTATTAGTGCGGTACAGTTGCTCCGTCTCTTCACGGTCTCGATCTTCCTGCTGACGCTTTTTCCTCCGGAAAATCGAGTTTTGTCTGTTCCGCGCCTGTTTATATCGTGCCTCATTCGCTCTCGTGCGGTGTTGCAGCAATCTCGCCCATGCTGCATTCTTCTCTTCTACTAACTGCTCACATTCGCCGTCATACCAGTCGTTTCTCCGATCCGGGGGCACCGTGCCAAGTGCAGCGGTTGCGGTGCTACCAATGGCGGATCGAATATCTCTCCAGCCATCTTCAAGAGACGCTGCGCCTAGCTGCTCTTCCGTTGGGATTTCCACTTCCAGCTGCTGCGCGTATTCTTGGGCTAGTCTACCGTCTTGTAGCCGCCCAATATTGAGCGGCGTCCGACTTCGACGCGTGTTGTACACCGTCGAGAGTTTTGAGCGCAGGCAAACTGCAACGAGGTAGTGGTCGGATTCAATATTCGCACTGCGGTAAGTGCGGACGTTCGTGATGTCGGAGAAGAATTTACCGTCGATTAGAACGTGGTCGATTTGGTTTTCCGTTTCTTGGTTAGGTGATCTCCATGTGGCCTTGTGGATATTTTTGCGGGGAAAGAAGGTGCTTCGGACTACCATTCCGCGGGAGGCTGCGAAGTTTATGCATCGTTGGCCGTTTTCATTCGATACGGTGTGCAGACTATCCGGTCCGATGACCGGTCTGTACATTTCCTCCTTCCTACTTGCGCGTTCATGTCACCGATGACGATTTTGACGTCCCGCAGTGGGCATCCATCGTATGTCTGCTCCAGCTGTGCGTAGAACGCTTCTTTCTCGTCGTCGGGTCTCCCTTCGTGTGGGCAGTGCACGTTGATGATGCTATAGTTGAAGAAACGGCCTTTAATCCTCAGCTTGCAAATCCTTGCGTTGATTGGCTGCCACCCAATCACGCGTTGGCGCATCTTTCCCAGCACTATGAAGCCGGTTCCCAGCTCGTTGGTGGTGCCACAGCTTTGGTAGAAGGTAGCCGCCCGATGCCCGCTTTTCCACACTTTCTGTCCTGTCCAGCAAATCTCCTGCAGCGCCACGACGTCGAAGTTGCGGGGATGTAATTCATCGTAGATCATCCTGTCGCAACCTGCGAAACCTAGCGACTTGCAGTTCCATGTTCCAAGCTTCCAATCGTTATCCTTTATTCGTCGCCTAGGTCTTTGCTGATTATATCGAGTCGCATTATCTCTTATATTGTTCGTAATTATTGGTTTTCCAGGCGGCTTATTGGGCCTGCGCAAACCTCCTGTCTCGCCGGAGGGCCGTCGTGTCAGGGCTGTTTAGCGTCCCACCTAACACCAGGACTTGGGCTTGTGCGCTTAGAGCGGCACACGGTCGCTTTGGCGGAGCCTACTTGCGGATACATGCAGCTTTTTATAGAGGTTTAACAGGGCCCACTGTCAAACCCCACCACATCCTAGGCAGGCGCCACAACTCGCAGATGGCCTGGGGAGGGATCGTCAAGCCCTTGGACAAAGTCCCTGCTGCCCCATTTAGGTGCATTTTTAAATTTTTCGATCAATAATGCACAAAATTCTAGTAGTGCGTATGAAAAAGGTTATGACATAGAGAAGTTTGCATTTAAAAAATCAACATGAAATTCTAAATAAAATGCTTTTTAAATTCATAAAAGGGTCTTAGAACTTAGAAGAGTCCGGCGATATGAAAAAAAGTGGCAGTGTTCCAGAAAAAAACACTCCAATTCCTAAAACAATCTAGGGTAATAAATAGTGTTATAATAACGATTGAAATTGAATTCCAAAACAAATCTCAACCCTTTCAGGACGGATGGGTCATATATGCCCAGCGTTTTAGATTGGCTATTAAATCACAAAAGAGAGCTAGACCACCATTTTCTTCAGTAAAATTGTTCATCTAGATATTGGTTTTACAGAAAAAAAATATGGGAGCTCAAATTTGACTGACCCTGAAAACTCAGTTATCCGAGATTTCGATTCTAAGAGCATGCAAATGAAGTTGAAATGTTTGAATCATTCTGAACACTCAGATAAGATGGGTCATCCTGAACGTTAAGCCAGTGATTGCTCTCAAGTTCAGCCCACGACTTCTCGGGTGATCAATCATGACATTTGTAATGTCCTCATCATCGGTATGTACCCAATCCGATGAAATAAGCATATGATCCTAATTTCCATTAACATGAGATCTAAGAGACAAGGTACCCAAAATTATCTTGAGTCAACATCAAGCTGCACAATGACTATGCCTTTTGTAGGGCCTTAGAAGCACTGGGTTCACTGACTTGAATGATTAAGTAGTTCAAACATTCCGACTTCCAGGACGTTTTTTAAAACCTAAAAGTTTTGTATAACCTAAGTCGAGTCAAGTACGAAACACTGAAAACGACCTTACTGTTGAGGTCGAAATACGTATCTGTCAAGGTACAATCAAGTGGTGGAATTAAATGGGAAGGTACAAACTCGTCGTATGACAAGTGAAGACATTCCACGCAAAAGCTCAACATAATTTTTTAACTAAAAGTCTGTAGTAGCTTGTACAAATAACAATTGCCATATCAACCCATTGGACCTAATGGGATATTATATCATACATCATTTATAATTTGGTTAATTAGATAAATCGAATGATCCGAACTCCAAAATGATAATTGATCTATAATACATTCATTCTTCTATGAGTCCACCATTGACTGAAGCATATTCGAGATATGGAATAGAAGTTCCTTGGGAAATTATTCGAAAGACATCAGAGTGAACGAGAAAATATGTTTAGTATGGCATCATTGGATTCCACGAGTCAATATCAAAATAAAATTTCAATGAAGAATTAGAAATTTTGAGAGATGAGCCAGCTCTAGATTATTTATTAGAGAAAAAATAGAATCTTCGAAATAATGAAAATTTATAATTTCCATGCTGGGTTTTAGTTTGATTTTGAATCAGTTGAAATTGTTCATCTTCAAAATTGATCGGATTAACCATATGTTTTAGTTACACATTTTTTTTAAATTTTTGTGCTTGAAACAGAAAACACGTGGTCAAAGGGGGGGGGGGTCTGCCAAATGACCACGATAGACAACATGGGGGGGGGGGGGGGTTGAAAATCTTCAAAAATATGACCACGTGGTTTCTGGATGGCCCCTCACTGCTCATCGAATATTCAACGGTTTTGTTTTGTTTTTTCACCATTGAACTCATACAAGTTTCTGCTCTACAGAAATACAGAGATCGTTATAGTTCGTTTTCAAACCTCAAATAGTTTGTCTGCATAGAATGAGAGAATCTATCACAAAATCACGCGTTTTTTACAGTCTACTCTGTGCTTCGCCTTTGGCGTATTGAAGTCCTCATCTAGGACTCCTATCCAGAAGCTTGTTCCATGCTTCTTTCTGCATATCCTGTTCCTTGAATTTTACACTTCCTTTTCTGTCAGATAAATGACGAAAAAGACAGTGAAGGCGATATACAAATCTCCCAAATTGAGGGGGATCCGACGTTGGCCTTCCGGAAATTAGTTAAACGGTTGATTACGGTTGATCCAGGGCAGCAGGGACTATGTCCAAGGGCTTGACGATCCCTCCCCAGGCCATCTGCGAGTTGTGGGGCTTGCCTAGGATGTGGTGGGGTTTGACAGTGGGCCCTGTTAAACCTCTATAAAAAGCTGCATGTATCCGCAAGTAGGCCCCACCAAAGCGACCGTGTGCCGCTCAAAGCGCACAAGCCCAAGTCCTGGTGTTAGGTGGGACGCTAAACAGCCCTGACACGACGGCCCTCCGACGAGACAGGAGGTTTGCGCAGGCCCAATAAGCCGCCTGTAAAACCAAAAATTACGAACAATATAGGAGATAATGCGACTCGATATAATCGGCAAAGACCTAGGCGACGAATAAAGGATCACGATTGGAAGCTTGGAACATGGAACTGCAAGTCGCTAGGTTTCGCAGGTTGCGACAGGATGATCTACGATGAATTACATCCCCGCAACTTCGACGTCGTGGCGCTGCAGGAGATTTGCTGGACAGGACAGAAAGTGTGGAAAAGCGGGCATCGAGCGGCTACCTTCTACCAAAGCTGTGGCACCACCAACGAGCTGGGAACCGGCTTCATAGTGCTGGGTAAGATGCGCCAACGCGTGATTGGGTGGCAGCCAATCAACGCAAGGATGTGCAAGCTGAGGATTAAAGGCCGTTTCTTCAACTATAGCATCATCAACGTGCACTGCCCACACGAAGGGAGACCCGACGACGAGAAAGAAGCGTTCTACGCACAGCTGGAGCAGACATACGATGGATGCCCACTGCGGGACGTTAAAATCGTCATCGGTGACATGAACGCACAGGTAGGAAGGAGGAAATGTATAGACCGGTCATCGGACCGGATAGTCTGCACACCGTATCGAATGACAACGGCCAACGATGCATAAACTTCGCAGCCTCCCGCGGAATGGTAGTCCGAAGCACCTTCTTTCCCCGCAAAAATATCCACAAGGCCACATGGAAATCACCTAACCAAGAAACGGAAAACCAAATCGACCACGTTCTAATCGACGGTAAATTCTTCTCCGACATCACGAACGTCCGCACTTACCGCAGTGCGAATATTGAATCCGACCACTACCTCGTTGCAGTATGCCTGCGCTCAAAACTCTCGACGGTGTACAACACGCGTCGAAGTCGGACGCCGCGGCTTAATATCGGGCGGCTACGAGACGGTAGACTAGCCCAAGAATACGCGCAGCAGCTGGAAGTGGCACTCCCAACGGAAGAGCAGCTAGGCGCAGCGTCTCTTGAAGATGGCTGGAGAGATATTCAATCCGCCATTGGTAGCACCGCAACCGCTGCACTTGGCACGGTGCCCCCGGATCAGAGAAACGACTGGTATGACGGCGAATGTGAGCAGTTAGTGGAAGAGAAGAATGCAGCATGGGCGAGATTGCTGCAACACCGCACGAGGGCGAACGAGGCACGATATAAACAGGCGCGGAACAGACAAAACTCGATTTTCCGGAGGAAAAAGCGCCAGCAGGAAGATCGAGACCGTGAAGAAACGGAGCAACTGTACCGCGCTAATAACACACGAAAGTTCTATGAGAAGTTGAACCGTTCACGTAAGGGTCACGTGCCACAGCCTGATATGTGTAAGGACATAAACGGGAACCTTCTTACGAACGAGCGTGAGGTGATCCAAAGGTGGCGGCAGCACTACGAAGAACACCTGAATGGCGATGTGGCAGACGAAGATGGCGGTATGGTGATGGACCTGGGAGAACGCGCGCAGGACATAATTTTCCCGGCTCCGGATCTCCAGGAAATCCAGGAGGAGATTGGCCGGCTGAAGAACAACAAAGCCCCTGGGGTTGACCAACTACCAGGAGAGCTATTTAAACACGGTGGTGAGGCACTGGCTAGAGCGCTGCACTGGGTCATTACCAAGATTTAGGGGGAGGAAGTTTTGCCGCAGGAGTGGATGGAAGGTGTCGATAGGGCGATAAGCTGGATTGTAGCAACTATCGCGCAATCACATTGCTGAACGCCGCCTACAAGGTACTCTCCCAAATTTTATGCCGTCGACTAGCACCAACTGCAAGGGAGTTCGTGGGGCAGTACCAGGCGGGTTTTATGGGCGAACGCTCCACCACGGACCAGGTGTTCGCCATTCGCCAAGTACTGCAGAAATGCCGCGAATACAACGTGCCCACACATCATCTATTCATCGACTTCAAAGCCGCATATGATACAATCGATCGGGACCAGCTATGGCAGCTAATGCACGAACACGGTTTTTCGGATAAACTGATACGGTTGATCAAGGCGACGATGGATCGGGTTAGGTGCGGAGTTCGAGTGTCATGGTCAGTCGCGTGTCCCTTCGAAACCCTCAGATGGTTACGGCAAGGTGATGGTCTTTCGTGTTTGCTATTCAACATCGCTTTGGAAGGGTAATACGAAGAGCAGGGATTAACACGAGTGGTACAATTTTCAATAAGTCCGTCCAGCTATTTGGTTTCGCCGACGACATAGATATTATGGCACGTAACTTTGAGAAGATGGAGGAAGCCTACATCAGACTGAAGAGGGAAGCTAAGCGGATCGGACTAGTCATCAACACGTCGAAGACGAAGTACATGATAGGAAGAGGTTCAAGAGAAGACAATGTGAGCCACCCACCGCGAGTTTGCATCGGTGGTGACGAAATCGAGGTGGTAGAAGAATTTGTGTACTTGGGCTCACTGGTGACTGCCGAAAATGATACCAGCAGAGAAATTCGGATACGCATAATTGCTGGACATCGTAGGTTCTTTTATATCCGCAAGACGCTGCGATCGAATAGAGTTCGCCGCCGTACCAAACTGACAATCTACAAAACGCTCATTAGACCGGTAGTCCTCTACGGACACGAGACCTGGACGATGCTCGTGGAGGACCAACGGGCACTTGGAGTTTTCGAAAGGAAAGTGCTGCGTACCATCTATGGTGGGGTGCAGATGGCGGACGGTACGTGGAGGAGGCGAATGAACCACGAATTGCATCAGCTGTTGGGAGAACCATCCATCGTTCACACCGCGAAAATCGGACGACTGCGATGGGCCGGGCACGTAGCCAGAATGTCGGACAATAACCCGGTGAAAATGGTTCTCGACAACGATCCGACGGGCACAAGAAGGCGAGGTGCGCAGCGGGCAAGGTGGATCGATCAGGTGGAAGATGACTTGCGGACCCTCCGTAGACTGCGTGGTTGGCGACGTGTAGCCATGGACCGAGCCGAATGGAGGAGACTCTTAAATACCGCACCGGCCACTTCGGCCTTAGTCTGAATAAATAATAAATAATTGATTACGGATATAGTCCCCTATGGGAATCATCTAAAAGCTTGGATCTGAATCACTTTTAACCAATGAATTTGAGAATAATTTGTCATCATTTCCCATAGCAAAATTCTGGATTTTGGCGCCCCTCTGATGAACAGATGATGAGTCTGCAAGTTGTACTCCTGGAATTTATCAAGGGTCAACCGTACTATAAACATCTGATCTTTCATTGATCGGCACTCGCGAATTTTGTACGCAGAGTTCAGAGAGATGATCATGCTGTAATTGGAACATGCTACACTCACTCCGAAGCATGTACAGTGAGAATAGCTTTCTAGTCCCGAGAAAACTATTCAATTGATGAGCTGTGCATTATTTGTTGTTTCTCGGCCAATCACGGGGCAAAGCTAAGCTAAGCTAAGTTCAAACTTCCTAGATCCGAGTTTCTATTGGTTGTCATTTATTTGTTTCCGGGTATGTTGCCGTTGAAGCCATCCGTTTGATTTACTTTTTCTTGGTAACTATAGCATCTTCGGTAGACTACCTTACCAGGGTTGCGCTACCTACGTTAAAGGGGCTGCCTTCTCGATGCTGACTCTATGTAGCACTGGGTGTACAGTTTTGCTTAGAGTCCCTCGATGGCACTCAGACAAAACCCCTCTGTCCAGTCGGCATACGACCATAGTTTCCACCGGGGCTGGTTACCTGATCTTCCTAAAAATTGCTTGCACTCCGGCGAGCACCATGTGGAGGTAGGGATAGGAGTAGTGGGGCGGACCGCGAAATGGGGTCAATTTGATTCCATCAGGTAGGCGAAGTGCCAATAATGGTGCCAACCCATTACCGCGTTTTTCACCTGTTTACGAATGTGATACATATTGGAGTGTGTGCAAAGCCTTAAAAAAATCTCACAAACTGATAATACAGTTCAAAATTTCCTTCCGAACTTTGACTGTCGTCCTGATAAAATCATCATTCTATATAGTTGTAATTTCATCGCTTTAAAACGTTGATATAAGAGGAATATTATGATACGTTTCACTATCAAAGTTTAAGCAAAACACTGAATTCATTGTATTTCAGGTCTTAGATCTAGCACAGAAATACTTGTCCCGATTATTAATATGTAATGGATACAAATGATGTCTGAAGTACTTCATTTTGAACTATAAAATAGATTAAATGATTTTACATTTGTTAAATGATGACTCAAACAAACATAAAAATCTTTGTTACCGGCCTTTCCAAATGGTTTTCAAGAAAATTCATAACCTTAGCAAAGCAGGGAGTGACACACATGTGTGATCTTCCCTTCTTTAGTAATCCAATCTTATTTAGAAGGAAAAGTAGACGATATAGGTGAAAGAGTCAAATAATGAAATAGTTCCACGCTTAATGGTTGCATATTTTTCACACTCTCAAGACCTCTTCGAAATGTACTCGCAGAAGGAGCAACATGCGAACAGTCAAACTCGGCATGCGTGGGATTTTCTACTCATAAGGAGAGTGTGTATTTTCTGAATAGGTAAAGATATCATACTGCAAACAATATGAAATCAAATATTTCAAAGTCGTTCTTTACACAATTTGTGTTTTTGTCGGTTATAATTTTCGTTCCAATAGAACGATGAAGACATACCATGAAGTCCTAAAAAATCAGAGTAAGTATTTGAAGAGCTGAGATTGTTCATAGCACTAATGAAATCTAAACTTCCTCATAAAAAAAAACGTACAAAATTCCAAAAAAGGTTTGACATTTTGGATGATTGCACAATATTTACGAACATGTGTTTTCATGACACATATCATCATTATTAAAAACATAAATCAAGAATTTTCAAGTAAAAATAACAGTTGTGTGAGTGCCATTGATATGGTCTCTGTTGCACCAAGAAATTTTCATAAGCTCAGCTTAAGTTGGTGGTATAGTAAAGCCTCAAAGAAAAATAGTGGTTTAGTTAACCGATTAGCCATGTATATTTTAATATACCCTATTAATCGGGACCGAACTACCGAAATTCGTATCTCCATCTTATGCGATGGGTAGGTTACCACCAGCCGCAAGCGGACTCGAAGCGAACGGAAAAATGCATAAATTGTGCGCCGGTCGACATGATCATCGCAAAACCGTGGTGCTGTGCCGAGTTGCGTCTCGGTGCCTTTCAAGGGCGAGGCGGGTGCCAACCGTAAATGTGCGTTCGGGAAATGGCAACGCGGACTCAGTGGGGTGCGGTTAAAAAGGAACATAACAGCCGCGCATATATACTTAGGTTAGGTGCCTACTCGAAATAGAAGATCGCGGAGGCGAAAATTTTCGAATGCATCGTTGCGTGAGCTAGGTGGGTTGGAAATGACTGCATCGCAACAAAGCTATACACAACAGCCAGCGGCGTGCGATCTGCGCGGCGAGAGACGACGGCGGAAGACGCGCTCCGCCAGAGCTCTGTTCATGATTATATTTTGCGGAAGTCGCGGCTGGAAACGAACGAAACGAGATGGCAATCAACGAACGGTTTGTTATATTTCGGTACATTTTCAAAAAGCCCTCGTAGCGGGCGGAAATTTGTGACAGTGCGGATGGGTTTTGCTGTCGGTTGAGTAAACTGCTCATTGGATGGGTCTGAAAATTCGTTCGGTTGGAAAGTACGCGCACATTGCAATAATAAAAGTACTATTAGGGAGAGAACGTGGGACGAGCACGGTTGACTGAAAATGATGGCACTTGAGACTAAATATAGAAATAGATGTTGGATGCGTTGTGCGTAAAATATTGCATTAGTGGGAAAAACATGGATTTTTATCCTCAAATTGGGGAATGGAAATTATTCAACTCTGTTGCAAACCAGACATACTGGGCTTGGGATATAACTACTAAGAGGATTCGGATTGCAGTCTTGAAATTGCTATTTGAATTACTTCTACCATTACCATACGAACCTTAGACAGGATTTTAGTTAACATAGTAATGCATTTTCTGACCAAGTTAATAACATGATAAAAAAATGGCTTTTTAAGCGAGAATTTTGAGAATTTTTCCGAAATAACTCATTTTTGAATTCTCCATGGAGTTACTAAAAAAATTAGAAACAGTTCCTTACAGAAATTACAAAGAAATTCCTAGAAGAAATTTCGGAGGAACTAGTAACGTAATATCCAAATGATTTCCCAAAAGGAATTCCAAATTCCAAATTCCAATCCCATTACTTGAGAAAATTTTAAAAGGAATTTTTAAACGAACTGTTCCGTTTTCCATCTCACTGAACATATATTCATCTCATCGCAAAACAAAGATATACAGCACCAATCTCGTAGCTTCTTTTTGCTAACACCAGTGCTCACTGGTGAAAAAAATCACAAAAATAAGAAATAAACCAAATTTCTTTCCATTGCTTTGTTTTTGATGGGATGGAAATAGGAGCTATGTGATGAAGTGCCGAACTAGCGTTATCTAGCATATGCCCAGTTCTTATACAGGTTTTGGTAGGTTCTTATACATAATTGTTAGAAAATCTAACAATGAGCGGTTGGATGTAACACTAGGTTTGAGCCACGGACGTAAGCGTCGGCAGGCCAGTATGTAGATCACACGCCCATCAACGCTAGAATAGTTTGAAAAGCAACTGCGTATAAGATCGTTTTTGGTGAAATAATGAGTCGAAGTTTCATAAGGTACCACTTCCTATATTATTTATTTCGATTTTTATTTTCGATATATGTATATTTCGTTAGTCTAGTTCACTGAGTGAAGAGCATAAATATTTGTACCTCTCTCAGATAACAATGGAGGAATATTGACCTCGCAAAATTAGTTGTTTACAAGTCAATACCAAATTTTCAAAACGACTTATCTACTTTCGTGAACAAAGGTTTAAACGTTTATTTGACGAATCTAAAAGCACTCCCCCGCAATCCAACACCGCCAACAGGTAATTCAAGCCTTCACCTGCCCATTGATGGTGTTGGTTTGCGTTCGAGGGCAATCATATTCGTCAAATCGACGTTTAAATCTTTGTTTACGAAAGCAGATACAGTGAACTCTCCCTTACTCGATATTGAAGGGACCATCGGATTAGGGAGGTATCGAGCTAAAGAAAACATTTATATTTTTTTTCCAAAATATCAAACACAGAAATTCATAACATGTAAAAATATGGTTTAGGGTCACTTGACAGAAGGCTATTTGGCCGAATGGAGTTTGACCGAATACTTCACAATTCTTCCAGATCTACCTTCCCAAAGAAAGCAGAAAGGAAGGAGAAGGAATGATGAGAAGAAATTAAGATTACGATTAAGAATTCCAATTTTCACCTCACTTTATTTCTCACTACTTGGTCGTCTTACTTCTCAGTTCTCACTTCATTCTTCTCACTCACTACTCACTTTGTACTTTTCACTTTTTACCATTCACTTCGTACTTCTTGCTCCTCACTTCTTCCTTCTCCCTTCGCATTTCTCTTCGAATGTCTCACTTCTCGCTTTTCACTTCTCGCTTCTTACTTCTCACTTCTCTATTCTCATTTTTACCTTCACTTCTCACTTTTCACCCCTCACTCCTCAAACTTATCACTTCTAACCTCTCACTTTTCACTTCTCACTTCTTAAACTTATCACTTTGTTACCGAACGGTAACATTTACTTATTATTTGTATAGAGTGGAAACATAGGGAAAAATGATGTGAAGTTAGATTCAACCGCCAATTTAAATTGGGCGGGCGATGAATATGTGGATGAACCAGATGATGTGGTCTTGTTGGTTGCCAAATTTGGCTACCAAAGTGAGCAACAATATGCAGCTATAGAGGCGGAAATATGGGCCGTTAGCCTGCACTGGAAAGCCGATGGGGTAGAAGGAGAAACAAAAAAGGGAGGCCATTCGAGACACGTTCGTCATTCGAGGAAGAAGTGCTCCGTTTTCCCAAGAATTCGCTAGTCCGCGTGTGAAATCCGGTTTCGGACCGGGAGTGGAGATTTTGAAACTTATTAGCCAGCACCGTCCCACTACTAGCCGCCGGGGAATTCCGGAATAAGTTTATTACTTATCCACCAAGGTATCCGACCGCCATCTTGTCCGTGGTGTTTGGTGACGCAGCCCAGCGAATACTCAACGCTGCTCGCCGTGTTGGCCCTTCGTGCCACCTGATTCCCATCACCGGCCTCCGTGCATTATTATCTCGGCAAAGCAAACTCCATCTCGTAGACCGCCCTCCTGCCACCCGTCATCATTGTATGTGCTGGCCATTCCCGCCCATCGACCACCTCGTGGGATCCGACGCTCGATTACCGGTGCCCGAATTACCGGCGCTCGGTTACCGGCGGTGATCTCCGACACAATAACGCTGGACTCGACGACATAAATCATCGCGCAATTGCCGACCGGCACCCGCATCATCCGCAACACGCTACCTTTCTACGTGTTCCATCGTGGTACCAGTACCGGTCCCGGCCTTCCCACTGTACCGTACCGCCCGCACCGGTCATCGTTGAGCTTTCGTCTTCGTGTCAACCATCCTTAACGTCCCACCAACGTCGGGTAATTTGTCGCCCTGCTACCGGCTGAGAGCTCCGACGCTAGTCCCAGTATCCCCGTCAAGACAAGTCGTCGTGCCAACCTTCCGCATCAGCTGCAACGCGGCGCCTGGCGCCTCACTACGTGCTTCATCGTGAGGCTACTGCTGGAATCGGTCGCCCCACTGTACTCAATCGCCCGCCCCGATCGGTCAATAAACCAGAAAGGTAAAGTTCAATTAAATTTGATTGTTCTAGGATTTCCACTCTTCGAAAACTCCCCACGCTCACACACCCTGGGACCCGGGATAAAAGAGGCCTTTCGCGCCCACCCCGGAAGCTGCCGTTGGTCAGACCAGCAGCTTGGGGTCTAGGCGAGTCCCCTTCCGGGACAGCGAGGAATCCCGGGGTCATAACGTTTCATTGGCGCCCAACGTAAAAGTAACCTATTGAGGTTCCTAGGAGGGAAAAATATCTTCGGATATTTTTCCTCAATTAGCGTTGGGGGAGTTTTCGAGATTAGAATATCTCAAATCCACTCTGGTCACATTAGGTGTCAAAACAATATATTTTGATTTGCCCGCTGGTGAAGCTCTGGTACTAGTATCGATTTGGGGAGAGCACATCGCGAATAATTACAATTAGTCACTTCCAAGGGTTAGGTTCTTTCCGATCTGGAAGCAAAAGCTTGAGACCTTTAGGTGTTTGAATAACAGACGAACCTGAACAACATAACGATTAAAGGTCGGATGTTTGGGATTATTCTCGTAGGGTAAATGCCCTAAATACCTTCCACGACTCTTTATTCTTCCCCGTTTCGAACCATGCCACCTCGCGTGTCCGTGTCCGGACCGGACTTTAATGTGCTTTATCGCGGAATGCGGGTAGACCATCTGTCACCCGGGGAGCTGGATTACGAGCTCCTGCTTCGTAATGTCGTCATCGCGGACGACGAATCGCGGTGTAAGCGACGCAGGAGACTGAAGCAAATATTGAAAGATGAAAGAGAAGGTCACGAATTTATTATTCATTATGATCAGGATCCGGAGATCGACTTGGATGCGTGTAGTTATTTTTTTAGGGAACTCGAACAAAAACTTGCTAGAACCAGCAATATGCAAATTAAGAACACGTACAGGGCTCGGCTACTGCATTTAGGTCATCGACTCGCCGTGATAAAGAATCACGCAATCGGAGAGCTAAAAGTGAAGGCCGGCGAAGCTTTCAGAAGCGTGTTGAACCTTTTTTCGGAACACTTCTGGTCAGACGATGCTTTTTTGCAGAATCTGAACTGGAAGCCGATAGTGAGGACGAACTTCTTGATGAAGCTGCTGGAGAAATGGAACCACCTCCAACCCCGGCTCCCAGATCGAGACGGTCATTAGGCGCAATTCCTAAACAACCTCAATATGTAACAGTGGAGCAATTTAATCAAGCAATGACGGATATCGGAAGCTTGTTTAAGGCTCTATCAACCCAAATCAGTGGGCTGAAGGAAGATATGAAGGGACCTCCTCCACCTACTCATGCCCCAAAACTCAATAGCACAAATCCATTCCTTGAGCCTCAGGAAGCTCCACAAGTACTTCCTGCGGCTCCGCGAGTAAATTGGGCCGATTTTGAAAGTGGTACAAGGCCTATGACAGGTCCGACCATTCGCAAGCAAAGCACTGCTTTTCCGGAGTCCACCTTGGTAGGTGCCGAAGCACTGAACAGCTCCCTCCAACAAAGATTAGGTGATTTGTCATTTACGTCTTCGATTGGCGGGAATGCACCTGGTCAAACTAGTGCAGCTCTCAGGGCTCCAACAGTTCAATACCTACCGCAGCCCTATCCGGTAGCTCCACAACAAAGGGGCACCCCTGTTTCCCAGTGGAAAATAAGAAAATACACGGGAAACGACCAGGGTCTCGGTTTGAATGACTTTCTGTCCCATATTCAACAGTTGGCCATATCCGAACGTGCGTCGTCTGATGATTTGTTTGATTCGGCCATTCACTTGTTCGATGGCGCGGCATTGAGCTGGTATACAGCGTGCCGAAATCGAAACTCACTTCTGGGTTGGGAACACCTCGTTCATGAGCTCAAAAATGAGTTCCGACACCCAGACCTAGACTCTGTTCTCCGTACAAAAGTCTACCAAACGCGGCAACAAAAGGGCGAATCGTTCCAGCAATTTTATTTGCAGGTCGAAAGACTCTTCCAAGCCATGAATCAAAGAATGTCGGAGAAGGAGATAGTCGAGGTCCTCAAAACAAATATGCGGTACGATTGCCGGAAAGCCTTAGTAGGCAGAAACGTTCGAACCCTGAAAGAATTATTAAACATAGGCAAAGAGTTGGATGCAACCGACTTCTCAGCTTTCTCGAGGGTATTTGGGAGCAACAAACGGGAGACCTGTGCAATATACCCAGGGGGAAATGGACCTTCCAACACCAGGACTTTCTACTCTAGTAGCAGAACCCCAGATTTGGGGAACACCTCCAGACAATTCTCAAAAGTAGGCAAATCCAACGCCAATGGATCAAAGGGACAGCCAGCAAAAGGTTCAAATACGAAAATCGATTCAAAACTCCTTGAAAAGGAAATGAAAACCGGGGCCACACCAAAAGAACCATTGGCAGGGTCGAGTACCCCTAGTGCTCTTTTGAAGATGGTTGCCAATTATTCCTCTCCAGAAGATGGAGAATGCTTTCACTGAGGAGAAGAACATGATCTCGCGGATTATCCGATATCGCGCAGCGTGTTCTGCAATGCGTATGCCTTCAAAGGGTTCACCAAAATGAACTGCTAATATTGTTTAAAAACCAGTTGAGGAAGTCTTAAAGCCGCAGAAACTTCCCAATGCGCAGAATGACGACGAATTTCTCAACTGGTTAACTGAGCTAAGTAGTTTTTATGAAATAATTACAGATAGACCAGAAGAGGAAACGTCTTCACCTCAAATTCATAAAATCACTCTCAACAACTTTCATGACGATCGACCCCATGTCAAGATCAATATCTTCGATGTCGAGGTCACTGCCCTACTAGACTGTGGAAGCCATTTAACTTTCATAAATCAAACCCTGTTCGACAAATTCCGACGGATACAAATCCGAGATCCAACAAATCCAGTTGAGTTACAAACAGCTGATGGATCTCCGTTAGCAATTCTCGGCGAAGTACTCATGCCTTACACCTTCAAAGGTAAAACAAGGGTACTCTCTACTCTGGTAGCTCCGGAGCTGACTAAAGAATGCATATGCGGCATGGACTTCTGGCGAGTCTTCGGAATCTATCCAGCCATAGCCTCCATAAACTATTGTTCGCCTGACTCAACACCGATCCCCGAAACACCCAAAGTAGTTCTGACTTCGGCTGAACAAGAAGTTTTAGAGCAAACTAAACAACTATTCAAAGTTGCCCAAGGGGAATCGTTGGACACAACCCAGCTTTGTGAACACACAATCACTCTGGAGGAGGAATTCAAGAATTCCAAGCCCGTCAGGTTGTATCCTTATCCAATTTCACCAAAATTCAAGAGGGATTATTCTCGGAGTTGGAAAGGTTGCTCGACCGAGGGATCATCGAAGAGTCAAACTCCGACTGGTCACTAAACATCGTTCCCATTCGTAAACCTTCGGGAGCAATACGTTTGTGCCTAGACGCTCGTAAGCTCAACGAGCGAACCGTACGTGACGCTTATCCCTTCCGCACCCTGGACGAATACTGAGTAGATTGCCCTGAGCGCGTTATCTTTCGACCATTGATCTCTCGGAAGCATTTTTACAAATTCCGCTCGCAAAGCAATCACGGAAATATTGTTCATTCAGTGTGCAAGGGAAGGGGATGTTCCAGTTCACCCGCCTTCCATTCGGTTTAGTCAACAGTCCAGCAACACTGGCAAGGTTGATGAACCGAGTTTTAGGCCAGGGTGCACTGGAACCATATGTCTTTGTCTACTTAGATGACATTGTCATAGTGACAGAGACATACGAAGACCACATATGGTTGCTCGGGGAGGTTGCGAGGCGTCTCTGGGTGGCGATTATGTCCATTAAGTTGAAGAAATGTCATTTCTATCTCGCGGAGATCCCTTTCCTTGGCTATATCCTATCTTCTAAAGGATTACAAGTTAATCCTGAAAAGATAAGAACGATAGTCGAGTACGAACGGCCAATGTCCATTACGAAGCTTCGTCGGTTTCTAGGTATGTCCAATTATTATCGGCGATTTATCGCCGACTATAGTCGGACAACCTCCGCCCTTTCAGAACATCTTAAAACGAAGTCTAAAAACCTGAAATGGACGCCTGAAGCCGAGGAGGCCTTTCAACAAATAAAAGAAAAGTTGATTACAGCTCCGATTTTGACCAGTCCGAATTTTGAACAAGAATTCGTGGTCCACACTGACGCCAGTGATCATGCCATAGCTGGTGTCCTTACACAAAAAGTCGATGGACAAGAGCGAGTGGTTGAATACTACTCCAAAAAGCTTACCACCCCCGAAAGATCATATCATGCTACGGAGAAGGAGGGGTTGGCGGCTCTCCTCTCTATAGAGCACTTCCGTGGTTATCTGGAGGGAAGTCATTTTGTGCTGGTGACAGATTCTTCGGCGTTGACGTTCATCATGCGTTCGAAGTGGAGAACGTCATCACGTCTCAGTCGATGGAGCCTGTCGCTCCAAATGTACGACATGACCATCATACATCGTCGGGGCAGGGACAATATTGTCCCCGATGCACTGTCGCGAAGCGTGATGGTCATATCGAAGAACTCCGACAGTGATGGGTATAATTCGCTCGTCAAACAAGTTAAAGAGTCACCAGAAGAATACCCGGATTTTCGCCTTGAAAATGAACAGCTTCTTAACATACGTTTTGAACGACGATCTTACCGATCATCGTTTTGATTGGAAGGTTGTGCCTAGTCCGGAATCCCGAAGGCAATAATCAAAGCAAACCACGACGATTTTATGCACATTGGAGTGGATAAAGCGATAGGAAAGATTCGCCAACAGTTTTACTGGCCGTGTATGTTTCGAGATGTTCGAGAATACATTCGAAAATGCTCGGAATGTAAACAGATAAAACCTCCCAACTCAGCCACCACCCCTCTCATGGGTGATATGCGTCCAGCTTCACGCCCCTGGCAAATTATTGCCCTTGATTATATAGGACCCCTACCACGCACCACTACAGGGAAGCAATACATATTGGTGACGTTAGATCTTTTTAGTAAATGGGTCCAGTTGCACGCTTTTCCCAAAATATCTTCCAAAACGCTTTGCTCAGTTCTAGTCGATCAATGGTTTTTAAGGAATTCAGTTCCTGCCATCGTACTAACTGATAACGCCACGACATTCACTTCGCGTGAGTTTAGGGATCTGTTATCGCGGTATGAGACTCAACAATGGTTAATCTCGCGTTACCATTCGCAGGCGAATCCGGTTGAACGCGTAAATCGCGGGATCAACACATCGATTCGTTCATATGCTCGAGACAATCAGAGAACCTGGGACTCTCGATTGTCAGAGATAGAGGTCGTTATAAATTCCACCATTCATTCATCCACCGGATTCAGCCCCTCAAGAATTGTGAAAGGAGAAGAGATCATGCTTAAAGGGACAGATCACTCTCGCTTTGAAAAAGAGGGAGAATCATCCATCAAAGAGAGGGTGTTTCGAATAAAGGATCAAAACCCCCGACTGTTTACACTTGTGCAGAAAAATTTGCAAAAAGCACATGAGGCCTCGACAAAAACCTACAATTTACGCACCAGAAAACCTGCTAAACCATTTGAAGTTGGTGATGCAGTATATAAAAGGAATACAAAACTGTCTAATGCTAACGAGTATTATAATTCGAAGCTGGGTGCCCAGTATGTACCTTGCACAGTAATAAAGAGACACGGGTCATCGTCCTATGAGCTGGCTGATAGCCACGGCCGCAACATTGGTGTGTGGCCGGCCAGTCTGTTGAAATCCGCCTAACCATTGCTATTGTTAACGAGCATGCTGACGACGACGCTGAACCGTATCAGGTAGCTTAGTCAGGGCTCTGGGAAAAATAGAATAATAAATTGTGAATAATAAATCCACGACCAGCCATTAGTTTATTTCCAAATTGCAAAGCTACCTTTTGTCCTGTAACCCTTTGCCTAAGGCAATCGCTTTCGCGAGGCGATCCGTGTAGGATATTTCGGGTAATTAGGAGAGCTGTAGAAGCAGTTAGAACGTTATTTCCGTCTTTAAGAGGAGACGTCCTCAATAAGAGGGAATGAGCAAAAATACGCGCGCGCGGTTTAAGTTCCATCATGAACGACGACTAATCTCAAACTAATGTCTGGACATGTAATTTCCGACCTCCAGATAGGCATATCGGAGAAACTCTCCCAACTGAGGTTGTTAATATACCTAATCGTAAATTATACATAAGAAATACACCGGTATATGTATATTGAGGTACTAGAATAAACAATTAAATTGTCTAGTGTGCCCATAGCACAAAAGCGTAATTGTTATGTCCTATTGTTTCATTATGTACTAATGTTCAATGTGTAGGGATCATCAGAAAGTTGATCTCTCAAGATAGATTCTCGAGCTAGTAGCGTTCGGTCTTTCGCGAATATCGTTTCTGTCCCGCGAGACAGTCGGTGGCGGATACGAAATTTGAACCCCGGCTCGTATACGAGGGGATAGAGGGAATGTGGAAGTGTAATCCGCGATAGATGGGTCGATCCACCTTAGAATGTCACAAGAGGTTGTGATATGAGAAGATTGAGCCAACCCAAAGGAATGTTTTGACCTTCGAACTCTGAAATTCGCGATGGGTTCCCATTCAAACTTGATCTAGTTATTATGGTTTTTACTAGTGTTGAGGCATGTAGTTTTTTGTTGTTTTGGTATCTAATGTTTAGTTTTTTTTCGGTTTGATTGTTGTGTTTTTCTTGTTAAAAAAAAATGTGTAAATTCCCATTTCTTCCCTGACCAGAGGGGGATTGTTACCGAACGGTAACATTTACTTATTATTTGTATAGAGTGGAAAGATAGGGAAAATGGATGTGAGGTTAGATTCAACCGCCAATTTAAATTGGGCGGGCG
The DNA here is from genome assembly GCF_024139115.2 of Armigeres subalbatus. Lineage (NCBI taxonomy): Eukaryota > Metazoa > Arthropoda > Insecta > Diptera > Culicidae > Armigeres > Armigeres subalbatus. The sequence continues at coordinate 391,596,058 of NC_085141.1, forward strand.
ATGAATATGTGGATGAACCAGATGATGTGGTCTTGTTGGTTGCCAAATTTGGCTACCAAAGTGAGCAACAATATGCAGCTATAGAGGCGGAAATATGGGCCGTTAGCCTGCACTGGAAAGCCGATGGGGTAGAAGGAGAAGCAAAAAAAGGGAGGCCATTCGAGACACGTTCGTCATTCGAGGAAGAAGTGCTCCGTTTTCCCAAGAATTCGCTAGTCCGCGTGTGAAATCCGGTTTCGGACCGGGAGTGGAGATTTTTTGAAACTTATTAGCCAGCACCGTCCCACTACTAGCCGCCGGGGAATTCCGGAATAAGTTTATTACTTATCCACCAAGGTATCCGACCGCCATCTTGTCCGTGGTGTTTGGTGACGCAGCCCAGCGAATACTCAACGCTGCTCGCCGTGTTGGCCCTTCGTGCCACCTGATTCCCATCACCGGCCTCCGTGCATTATTATCTCGGCAAAGCAAACTCCATCTCGTAGACCGCCCTCCTGCCACCCGTCATCATTGTATGTGCTGGCCATTCCGCCCATCGACCACCTCGTGGGATCCGGCGCTCGATTACCGGTGCCCGAATTACCGGCGCTCGGTTACCGGCGGTGATCTCCGACACAATAACGCTGGACTCGATGACATAAATCATCGCGCAATTGCCGACCGGCACCCCGCATCATCCGCAACACGCTACCTTTCTACGTGTTCCATCGTGGTGCCAGTACCGGTCCCGGCCTTCCCCCTGTACCGTACCGCCCGCACCGGTCATCGTTGAGCTTTCGTCTTCGTGTCAACCATCCTTAACGTCCCACCAACGTCGGGTAATTTGTCGCCCTGCTACCGGCTGAGAGCTCCGACGCTAGTCCCAGTATCCCCGTCAAGACAAGTCGTCGTGCCAACCTTCCGCATCAGCTGCAACGCGGCGCCTGGCGCCTCACTACGTGCTTCATCGTGAGGCTACTGCTGGAATCGGTCGCCCCACTGTACTCAATCGCCCGCCCCGATCGGTCAATAAACCAGAAAGGTAAAGTTCAATTAAATTTGATTGTTCTAGGATTTCCACTCTTCGAAAACTCCCCACGCTCACACACCCTGGGACCCGGGATAAAAGAGGCCTTTCGCGCCCACCCCGGAAGCTGCCGTTGGTCAGACCAGCAGCTTGGGGTCTAGGCGAGTCCCCTTCCAGGACAGCGAGAAATCTCGGGGTCATAACGTTTCAACTTCTAACTTCTGACCTCTCACTTTTCTCTTCTCACTTCTCACTTCATACTTCTTTCTTCTCACTTTTCACGACTTAGTTTTCACTTTTCGCTTTTCTTTTCTTGCCTTTCATTTCTCACATCTCACTTCGAATTTGTCACTTTTCAATTCTTATCTCACTGCACTTCCTATTTCTTATTATGAGATGTCCAAAACATCGCGTTCCCCACTGCACACTTCATGTTATTCCTACTACTCATTATTCACAATATACGTTTTTAACTAGTCGGTCAAACGGCATTCGACCAAATGGCGTTGTGCATTGCATGTGAACTGACTCTTACAACATCGACTTAGCGATGCGAAAATGCTTTGGTTAATTACTTCGACTTAAAGAATATCGAGTAAGGGAGGTATCTTCTTACGGAGGTAACGAAAAGAATGCAAAATTCAAGGGACTTTAAATTTCATCGAGTAAGAGAAAATATCGAGTTACAGACCATCGAGTTAGAGAGTGTTCACTGTAAGTCGTTTTGAAAATTTGGTACTGAAGTCATCCTTTATATAGCTTCAAATATTTTTTGAAACTAATTAGAGGCAAATTTCCATGCAAGCGTTTTACCAATGATCAGCTTACAGACCATAGTTTGGGAAACCATGTTCTCAAGAATTTCCAAATGAATTTCCGTTAGAATTCCTCCAGGAATAAACTTAGCAAAAACTCAAACAGTTCTCAGAAAAACTTCGAGGGCAAATCCGAAAGAATTCCAAAATCAAATTTCCGAAAAAAAAGATCTAAAAGAATTTTTAAAGCATTTTCTAATTTAATTTCCGCAGGAATTTCTAAAAACATGTCCGTATGAGTACATTTTTAAAGGAATTTCTGAATCCACAGAAATACCTAAGGGAATACCCTAAAGAATAATTATTTTCATAGGCATTACAGCAGCTGTGTTCATTCAGCACTTCCACAATTTTTAACTGCGAGGTTTATCATCTTGCGAGCAAAGTTACCATTCATGCTTGCAAGATGATATTTTTATGCCTAGGGAAGTAGAGAAAATTTCCAATCCGAAAATTTTCCATACCGGATCGGGAATAGAACCCAGCCACCCTCAGCATGGTTTTGCTTTGTAGCTGCGCATCTTATCCTATGGCTAACGAAGGCCCAGGAGACTTTAAAGTATTCCTGAAGAAATTTTCGTTTAACAAAATCCTAAAAAATTAAAAGAAAAATCACATTGTAATAATTATGCGTTGAACATTTAGGATGAGTGCAAAATTGAGAAAATATAAATCGTGTAAAACCAGAATTCAGTGTAATAAGAATTCCTTCTATGAATTAGAGAAGTAATATTTACAGGAATTTCCAAAGAAATTTCTAGATTTACTTCTGAAGTAGTTTCCGAAAAATTCCTTGAAGGATTCCAAAATGCAATTCATGTCGAAAAATCCATCTGTAATTCATTCAAATATTCTTAATTTATTTCCAAGGGAATACCTGAAGGTATTAATAATAAAATTCCTAAATGACTTTCTGAACAAATTCCTAAAGAATTATAAAGACAATAACAATATCGCCGTTTTCAACCAGAGAAAACACTAACTGATTTTTTGACACCTAACATTAGACAACAGACAAGAAATTTCACACAACACCCAATGCACCAGTGGAGAATTTTCTTCATACTAGGGCGTGAATCGAACCCACACGAGGCATTCCACGGGGGCATGTCAGTCGATCCTGAGCGACCATTTCGAAAATATTTGAAACTCTGCACAGTTTTTCAATTTCATCTAAATCGTCATTTTTCGATATCAAATCTTCATATTGAGTCACGACTAACTTTTCAAAAGGGTGTATGTGAAAATGGTTCAAAAATATTTAAAAAGCTGCACAGCAAAACGGAATGTTCGATTGTTATGATTTTTCAGCAAAGTTAGACAACTAAATGGTGATTCTTAAGAAAAAGTGCACAGTAAAAAAATTTTTTTGCCTTTAAAAATATCATTTTGTCACAAAACTCAAATATCTCAAAACCCTATCTTTTTCGAACGTAATTTTTTTAGGGAAAACGGTCCATTATATTAGCTATCTACCATAAAAATTTGGTGATGGTAAACTAATAAACAAAAAGTTATGACATTTCAAACATTTCACAATTTTCACATTTAGTAAAAAAATTTTTTCTGTGTAAGTTATTTCGAGAATTGCAGTTTGATGCAGATTTTATTGTTAAGGGACGTGATTTAAACAAGTTGTTTTCATGATATTTTGATTTAATTATTCATAGCATCTATAAGAAACTTAGACACGATCCAGTGTTGTGATCAAAAGTATTGATAGTGTCATAATTTTCATTGCACGTGACTGGCGAAAAATTCTTTTAATAGTGTTGAAACCTGTTGATAATAACGTTGATAGAAACATATCAGAAATGTTCTTTGTAAGACAGAAGCTGCAAAAGCAAAGATTTATATACACGTGTACGTCTATAGTTTAGCTGCAAAGACGATACCTCTTAGGGAATAGACTTTATGATCGGGAGGAAACGGGTATCTTCAACAACAACAAATGCATGATAGGTACCTACCATGACAATGCTCACGAAAAAGCAAAACAATTACTACTACTAAGGTTGTTAAAGATCTTATAGTAATTTTTTCTTCAGTCAAGCAAATGACACCAAACTTGTCAGTAAAAACTTAAAAGTGATTTTGTTTATTGAAATATTACGAACAACATGAGTAGCCGCTTTCTCAACTGTTGTAGGTCGTTTGATGGAAAAAGTGTTCAAAAGAGTTACGAAATCTCACCGAAAGCACCATAGATAAACTGAAAGCGACTGGTTATGCTCCAATGTCCACATTGAATACAAATTTACGCATTTGCACGTCCTGCCGTCTAAACGTTGACAAAAGAGCAATCTGTATATCATCGGTTGAGCAGAGCGCAGGAAGTTCGAAAACGACAGCAACTGAGGAATTGCCAGATGTATCGACAACAACTGAGGAATTACCAGAAGTATTAAGTGCTGAGAGCCTTGCCACCGTACCATCAGCGAAATCTGTTTCAACAAATCAATCGGAAGATGAGTGTATCCAAAAGGTCAACATCGAACGCTTTAACGAGGGCATAGCTGGGATAAAAGTGACTCCGATTAAATGGAGTAAGATGGACTACGTTTATTACCCGGAGAAAAAATATCGTGAAATAAACGAAGCTGTACGAAGAAACCTCTTCAAATTAGGACCTGATGATGTGGAAAATACAGACTACGATGAGGTAATTATAAATATGAAGGAAAGGTTCTCGAATGCAGCCACGACAAGGAAAGAAAAATTATTGATTTTGTCGATGCTGCCAAGTTCGTGGTCTATTCAGGATGCCATTGATGAGTTCAAAACCAATAGAAATACAGTAAAAGAGGCAAAACAATTGAAGAATAACTGTCTTTCAACCAAAAATACTAGGTCTAGTACTGCATTAACAGATGAGACAAAAGAAATAGTAGTTCAATATTTTGAAGATGATGAAGTAAGTCGAGCTATGCCTGGTCAAAAAGATTATGTATCAGTAAAAAACCCAGATTAATCCACCTAGCGGCGATGATGCCTTTCTCGTGCATCGTAAAATGTACTGAAAAAATCACATAAGAAAGGTCAAAAAAACGCTTTAGGGAAATAGATCGCATATTTTCTATTATTTTGCATTAATTACTATGCATTGCCACCATTCTTGAAAAAAAAAATTTTCCGGTTTTGAAATTTTTTTTCCAAGGGGGGACCTTTGGGAAAAAACAATGATTTTTCAATAATTCCGAAATGCAATGTCCTATCGGGCCAATTTTCAATAGCAAACAATGGGACCGCATTCCCCGTCGAATGCAACTTGTTGCGAGTAAATGCTAAGTTCCAGAAAGTGTGTCTACGAAATTTGTACACATACACACATACATACACACACACACATACATACATACAGTATGGGACTATGTCCAAGGGCTTTACGACCCCTCCCCACTGCGAGTTAGGGGACCTGCCTAGGATGTGGTGGGGTTTGACAGTGGGCTCTGTTAAACTTCTACAAAAAGCTGCATGTATCCGTAAGCAGGTCCTATCAAAGCGACCGTGCGCCGCTCAAAGCACACTAGCCCAACCCAGTGGCATCGACAACGGCAACGTCAACGGACACGAGCGGAAATCGAGATATACAACGAATCTAGGGCTGACAGTTGTGTCATTCCACTCCTTGAGTAAAGCCGGGTGACACCGTCTTGAAATGGCGGGTGGGCTAATGCCACAGCTGCCTTCCGTCCCGTAAAACCGTGGCAGGCCTTGGGGCACGCCGTCCCAATCCAGCCGTCTGGCTTAACCAACCAGATGGGAGTAGGACCAGTTGATTCCTTCCTGGCTTACGCCGATCCGGCTCTGAACACCGAGGTGTCAACCCCCGCATGGCCTCACTGCATCTGCAAAGATAACCATGGGATCAAGAAGGCGACTATTCCAGTTGGGTTCGAGGGCAGCCCTAAGGGGGACCCAACAAACATGAATAAAGCTAAAGCAAACAAACAAGCATCGGAAGTGAACCCCTTCGCAAGGAGAGGTTTGGAGAGATCTCCACCCAACGCATCGGGTGCGAGAGAAATGGAGACGAAGGACACGAGTAGCGAAGTAGTCGTCGTGGAGAGCGATAACGATACGCCAATAGCCGATAAGCAGCAGCACAATGCAGTGGAGATAGGGTCGAGTGGCATCCTGCCGAGCTTGACCGTCGTCATGGTGCAACTCGATGACATTATCGACTTCACCAATGAACGGGGCAATATGTCGAGGGAGCTGAAGCTGAAATTGCTTAAGCTTCGCAATTTGGTTCTTGCTGCCAAGCAAGAACAGGAAGTGCTTGCGGCCAGGCTGGAAGGCTGTGGTAAAGCGGAGAAGAGTGCACAGACTGCTCCCTTCTCCTTCCATAGTACCACAACCATGGCACAGGAGGCGTTAGATTTTGCCCTCAGAGACAGAGCGGTAGAGAGGAGAACAGATAAGCGAGCCAGGGACTCGCCTGGCATTAAGCGCTTTAAACAGAACGCAAAAAGGCGTCGGGAGAGCGCAAATCAGAAGAGCGGGCCCACGGAAGTTGCAAACATGGGAGAACGGCGTAAGAAGAAAGCGAGGACGAAACGAGCCAGTCGGCCACCGGAGGAGGGAAGCCAACCCGACCAAGACAACCTGCGGTCGGACGGTCCCTGGCAAACGGTAGTAAATAAACCGAAGGTGAAAGCGGCAATCACGCGCCCGGCGAGAGCCAGACAGAAGGGTGAAGCACTTCTCATTAAAACAGAGAAAGAGCGCTACGCCGACGTGCTCAAGGCGATGCGCAGCGCCGAGAAACTGGCGGACCTTGGTAAAGAGGTTTGTAGCATAAGGCGGACGAGAGCGGGCGAGATGATCCTTGTCTTAAGGAAGGGCTCACAGGCGAACGGTACCTCATATGGAGCGCTAGCCCAGGAAGTCCTAGGCGAGAGCGTAGAAGTGAGGGCTCTACACGACGAAGTGAGCAAGCAGCTGCAAGCAGCTGGACGTGGTCACGACATCGGAAGAGATCGCCTCGGCCATCAAGGACCAAGGTGGAGTGGTGGTAGCAAATGCGTCCATCCGTCTGCGAAGAGGACCGCAGGGGACGCAGATTGCCACGGTGAAGTTACCGGCCATCGACGCTAACAAGGTGATCAAAGTTGGTAAGCTGAAAGTTGGCTGGTCAGTATGTCCAGTCAGCCTCTACCAACCACCGGTAGTCGACAAGTGCTTCCGCTGCCTCGAACCGGGACACAAATCGTGGGCGTGCAAAGGGCCGGATAGGAGTAACCTATGTAGGCGATGCGGCGAAGAGGGCCATAAGGCGCACACGTGCGAGAAAGCACCATCGTGTACGCTATGCGCGAGCAGGAAGCAGGAACATAACCACGCTATGGGTGGACCTGCGTGCCCGTTGAGTGGTTATACGAGGAAGCCGTGCAAGTAACGCAGCTCAACCTCAACCATTGTGCGGCCGCCCAGCAGTTGCTGTGGCAGTCGGTAGTAGAAGCGAGAACGGACGTCGCTATCTTGTCGGACCCGTACCGCATCCCCGCGGATAATGGGAACTGGGTAGCGGATAGATCCAAAGATACCCGATCCAGGAAGTGCTGAACACAAGAGCGGAGGGTACTGTTATAGCGAAAATAAATGGAGTGTACTACTGCAGCTGCTACGCCCCACCAAGGTGGCCGATAGAACAATTCACCGAGATGGTCGATCGGCTAACATCAGACCTAGTGGGTAGCAAGCCAGTAGTAATTGCAGGAGACTTCAATGCGTGGGCGATAGAGTGGGGCAGTCGCTTTACTAACCGGAGAGGGCAAACGCTGCTAGAGGCTTTCGCCAAGCTGGATGTCGTGCTGTGCAACGAAGGCTCCAAAAGTACCTTCCAGCGAAACGGAGTGGAATCGATAATAGACGTAACGTTCTGCAGTCCAAGTTTGGTCGGTGATATGCAGTGGATGGTCGACGACGGTTACACCCACAGTGACCATCTAGCTATCCGGTACAGGATAGGCAGCGAGGCAAGAAGAGAAAGCCGGAGAGCTACTCCCACAACCCGGTCGTGGAAGGTCGCCCACTTCGACGGTGGGACCTTCAGTGAAGCTATGGGTCTGGAAGAAAACACGGGAAGTTTAAGCGGCGACGAACTGGTTGCGGTCCTGTCTCGAGCTTGTGACGCGACCATGCCGAGGAAGGTGCGACCACGGAACTGCAGGCCACAGGTATACTGGTGGAGCGATGAAATTGCAGCCCTTCGAGCAGCCTGTCTCCGGGCTAGAAGAAAACACAAAGGACACGCTTGGCGGAAGTGAGGGAGGAACGCATCGAGCAATTCAAAGCAGCGAGACTGGCTCTAAACAAGGCCATCAAAGAAAGCAAGAAAGCCTGCTTCGACAGACTGTGCCAGAGCGCCAACTCGAACCCATGGGGAGACGCCTATCGGGTGGTGATGGCCAAAACAAGAGGAGCACTGGCTCCTCCCGAGCGATGTCCAACGAGGCTGAAGACTATAATCGAGGCACTATTCCCGCACCACGGCCCAACCCACTGGCCGCCAGCAGCGAGGGTAGCAAATGATGAAGCGGTGGAGAAGGTGACGGTAGAAGAGATATTGACGGTGGCAAAGTCCCTCGACCCGAGTAAAGCACCTGGTCCGGACGGGATCCCGAATATGGCATTGAAGGCAGCCATAACGACTAACCCGAACATGTTTAGGTTGGCCATGCAGAAGTGTCTGGACGAGAGGACATTCCCGGATATATGGAAGAGACAGCGTTTGGTCCTGTTACCGAAACCTGGCAAGCCACCAGGAGACCCCTCAGCGTACAGACCAATCTGTCTTATAGACACGGTAGGGAAGCTACTGGAGAAGTTGATCCTGAACAGACTGTCGCCGTACGTCGAGGAGGTAGGAGGATTATCGAGCGAGCAATTCGGCTTTCGGAGAGGAAGGTCCACTCTGGGTGCCATTAAATCGGTGGTTGACACTGCAAAGGTCGCCATCGAATGCAAGCGGCGCGGTATACGTTACTGCGCAGTAATAACACTCGACGTGCGGAATGCATTCAACAGTGCGTGCTGGATGGAGATCGCGAACTCGTTGCTTCGGCTGGGAGTACCGGTAGGGCTGTATAAGATTCTGGGAAGCTACTTTCAGAATCGATTATTGATCTACGAGACAGACGAAGGCTTGGCTACCGCCCCCATCACGGCAGGTGTCCCACAGGGATCAATTTTGGGTCCATTGCTGTGGAACGTGATGTACGATGGCGTGCTGCGGTTGAAGCTCCCGCCAGGAGTCAAGTTAGTGGGATTCGCCGATGACGTAACCATGACCGTGTACGGAGAATCCGTCGAAGAGGTCGAATTGAATGCAGCCTATTCGATCAGCCTAGTGGAGGAAATGGTTGCGCAGCAAGAAGCTACAGTTGGCGCATCATAAAACGGAGATGATAGTCGTTAACAATCGGAAATCGGTTCAGGAGGCGACAATTAGAGTCGAGCGGCTGTGACATCACCTCCAAGAGATCTCTGAAACAATTGGGGTGATGCTCGACGATAAGTTGAGCTTTAAAGTCATGTCGACTACGCCTGCCAGCGCGCGTCGACGGCGATAGCGGCACTATCGAGGATGATGGCGAACAACTCTAGGGTGTGCTCCAGCAAGCGCAAGCTGCTGGCAAGCGTGGCGGTTTCAATACTACGATACGGAGGACCAGCTTGGGTGTCAGCGTTGAGCGTAAACTGCAACGTGCGAAAGCTGGAGAGTACTCATAGGCTAATGTGCCTGAGAGTTATCAGCGCATATCGCACCGTATCTCGCGAAGCGGCATGTGTACTCGCGGGCATGATGCCTATCAAACTGGTGGTAGAGGAAGACGAGGAGTGCTACGCCCTCAGGGGCACCGATAACGCTCGAAGGAATATAAAGGCAGCAACGGTAGCCAAATGGCAGAGAGAGTGGGACAACTCGCCCAAGGGAAGGTGGACCCATCGCTTAGTCCCAAGTGTGTCGGCATGGATTAGCAGACCTCATGGGGAGCTAAACTTTGGCTTGACCCAGTTCTTAACAGGCCATGGATGCTTCAAGTGGTACCTACACAGGTTTGGTCACGCGGCTTCTCCCACCTGTCCGCAATGCCCAGACGTTACAGAAACGGCTGAACACATCCTGTTCACATGTCCTCGGTTCGAAACGGAGAGGAGTGCGATGTTGGGGGCATGCGGAACGGACACCAACACCGATAACATCGTCATAAAAATGTGCCAGAACCCAGAACAGTGGAGAGCGGTTGCAAGAGCGACGTCCAGGATAGCCGACATCCTGCAACGAAGTTGGCGCATAGAGCAGCAGCAGGCAGCCGTTACGGATAGCGGACCATGAGTCGTGGAAGTCGTGAATATATATGTCGATAATGGATGGGAACGACAGCGTCGCAACTGTATTCAGCTTGCGGCGAGCGCGTAGCCGCAGAACGTGGCGAAACGGCCGGGTTCGGAGGAGCTCCCGCTTTCGGGGAACTTCTCGTCGGAGTAGGTTAGATCCGCCGTCGGGGACTATCCGAGTCGTTCGCGATCGCGACCGAGGCGGGAGCTAAATGGCTCAATGAATAAGGTGAGAGCTGAATGGCTCAAGGCAAATGAAACTCGGTTATCGGAGTAGGCTAGGTCCACCGCCGGGGATCAGCTGAGTAGACCGTGGCGTGCGAATGTACCGGCTTCGGGTCGTCGGGGCACCATTGAACTGGAAGTTATCTCCACCGGAATCTTTGGATTGACCTCGGCACTCGCCCGGTCACCCGTTGAGACGGGTCGTCGGTTACGGGGAGCTTCCGACGTCGGGGAACTCCCTGTCGGAGTAGGGATTGATCCACCGCCGGGGACTATCCGAGTAGTCCGCGACCAAGGTGAGAGCTGAATGGCTCATCGGTTAAGCAAGAAGCTGAAAGGCGCAGTTCATGGGAAATCGGTTAATCGGAGTAGGCTAGGTCCACCGCCGGGGACCAGTTGAGTAGATCGTGCCGCGTGAATGCACCTGCTTCGGGTCGTCGGGGCACCACTGAACCGGAAGCTATCTCCACCCGGAATCTTTGGCCTGACCTCGGCACTCGTCCGGTCACCCGTTGAAGTGAGAATGTGCGTAGGACTTGAGCGGATCTATGAACATGCATACCAGGTGAATGTGTAGTGTTGATAATGTAACAGCCATCCACGAATGCGGGTCGTCGGTATCGGGGGAGCTTCCGCCGCCGGGGGACTCCCCGTCGGAGTAGGGTAGATCCGCCGCCGGGGGACTATCTGAGTAGCTTGCGAGCACGTTGAGAGCTAAATGGCTCTAAAAATAAAGAGGAAAGTAGATGCGTTGCTGAATGGCACAAGGAAAAAAAAAAGTAAAGGGCTTAAGGGCCCACGCTTTTGTGTGCTTGCTGGCACCAATAAGGGAGCCAAAGGGCTCAGACGAATGACAAAACATCAAAGAGAGGCACTGTGAAAGGTGTTGTTTTGGGAGGAGTACTTTTAGTACTGCTTTTCCCCACAGAAGTAATACTGAAAGGTAGTCCCGGGGGGAATTGTGCATTAGAAGAGAGGGTAACTCAAGTAACCTTCTGTTGCTTGGGTGGGTTTAGTGGGTCCGGCGGTCTGGCCTTCTGCCAACCGCGCCAACCCCACTCCCTGAGTGATAATTTCAGGTGTCTGTATGCAGATTTGCCTTCATCCCTCTATAAAAAAAAAAAAAAAAAACATACATACACACAAACAGACATCACCTCAATTCGTCGAGCTGAGTCGATTGGTATATAACACTATGGGTCTCCGAGCCTTCTATCAAAAGTTTGGTTTTGAAGTGAAATTATAGCCTTTACGTATACTTAGTATACGAGAAAGGCAAAAGATGGAAAGCGTCAAACAATACACAAACGATTAATCATGACGACTTTGAAAGAAGCGTACACACCCTTCAAGGAAATTCACGATAATATTAAAATAGGTTTTTCCTCATTTGCAAGCCTTCGGCCAAGGCAATGTAAGCTTCTTTCCAATTCAGGAACACATAATGTGTGTGTGCACAACCCATGAGAATATTAATCTTATTTTACATAGTTTGAAAAGAATCAATTTAACAAAGGATATTAAAATGTTAACTGGTAGTCTTTTGTGTGAAAATACAACATCAAATTGCTATCTACGATCTTGTTCGGATTGTCCAGATTCTTCATCATTGGAAAATACTTTATTCGCTGAGTTTGAAGAAAATATATTGATCAGTTATCATTTGAGCAATGGGTGACCACGGATAGGTGTGACATAGAAACTATTGTAAAACCTGTAGATGAGTTTGTGTCATATTTTGCTTGAAATTAGAAAGTTTAATCCCTCACGATTTCATTAAAACAGAACAATCCAGCTTTTTAAAAATACGAAAATACATTACAAAATGGTGAATTTTTAGTCATTTGTGATTTTTCTGAAAATTACAGCTTTGTATTGCAAGATGAAGTGCAGTCCCATCACTGGAACGTACAACAAGCTACAATTCATCCATTCGTTATTTATTTTAATGGAAGTACGCAAATTGAACACTTAAGTTTTATTATAATTTCCGAAGATTTAAGACACGATTCAGTATCCGTAAACTTGTTCATTGAAAAATGATTAACTTTTTACGCGTTGATAAGCATAAAGAAGTCAAAAAGATATATTTCATGTCTGATGGAGCAGCGTCGCAGTACAAAAATCGTAAGAATTTTTCGAGCCTATGTCAATTTAAATCAATGTACGGAATTGATGCAGAATGGCATTTTTGCTACATCACATGGCAAAGGTCCTTGTGATGCTATTGGAGGAACAATAAAGCGCATGGCCACAAGAGCAAGTTTAGCCAAAGAACGTGAGCATCCAATTAAAACTGCGAAAGAACTTTTGATTGGGCAAATCGTAGAAAAGAAAAGATTTAACCAAATTATCATTTTGTTTTACTACTACTGAAGAGTACGAAATAAAGGCTTCAGAGCTCAGCGAGCAATTTAATAACGCGAAAACGATCCAAGGAACCCAAAAATTTCACTGTTTCATTCCATTGTCGGAAAATAAAATTAAAGCAAAACTATACTCAAACTGTGCTGATAATAATTCAAAAGTGTTCGATATTTTAAAAAATTTGAATAAAAATAAATAAAAATAAGTATTAATAAACTGTTTTCATGATATCATAACCCATACCAAAATTCAAACCCAAAACTCTTAGAGTTTCTATAACAACATTGTGTAACTGCCACATTTAATTTAATACTTAGGATAATATTAATTCATTTTTATTTATTTATACATATAATATTTATACATATAATATACATAATATTGATGAATACATAAATATGGAATATCATACACACAACTTGTTTAACTCACGCAAGGCAACAATAAAATCAGCATCAAACTGCGATTCTTGAAAAAAAAATACACGGAAATTTTTTTGTTTACTATATGTGAAAATTGTGAAATGTTTGAAATGTCATAACTTTTTGTTTATTAGTTTACCATCACCAAATTTTTATGGTAGATAGCTAATATAATGGACCGTTTTCCCTAAAAAAATACGTTCGAAAAAAGATAGGGTTTTGAGATATTTGAGTTTTTGTGACAAAATGATATTTTTAAAGGCAAAAAATTTTTTTACTGTGCACATTTTCTTAAGAATCACCATTTAGTTGTCTAACTTTGCTGAAAAAATCGTAACAATCGAACATTCCGTTTTTGCTGTGCAGCTTTTTAAATATTTTTGAACCATTTTCACATACACCCTTTTGAAAAGTTAGTCGTGACTCAATATGAAGATTTGATATCGAAAAATGACGATTTAGATGAAATTGAAAAACTGTGCAGAGTTTCAAATATTTTCGAAATGGTCGCTCAGGATCGACTGACATGCCCCCGTGGAATGCCTCACTCTAAATGCGCCCAGGCGACTGACGCTGCTTATCGTACGGCCACAAAGCCCACGGAAAAGGTATTTACAAAAAAAAAAACTGCCTGGAGGATTTAGTGAACGAATTTCTGGATAAAATAACTCTTGGGCAAACATTCCTAAAATTTTCTGAAGGAACTCCTGAAGTAAATATCCAAGCTATTCTTATAAATATTCGAATAAGCATGATGATGGTTCGATTCTGATATCGATATTTTTGGTGTTTCTTGACATGCAGTGTCGCAACAGGTTTTAAAGAATTATTTTACTGCTGTCCTAAACATTCATAAGATCCCGTTTTGACAAAATATCGAAATTATTATTTACGAGTCAAAATTTAATAATCTGCGCATTTGGTTCATATTTTTTTGGTTGATCAGTTTTCACTGAGATTAGGTAACTTGTCATAGAAATTCTGTAGTTAAAAACTGTAAAAATCCCTTATTTATGATAATCATATAATGAATTTGGTACTACATTTTTAATTTATATATGTTTATTCCCTCCGTTTCTAAAAATATTTTAATTCAAATTTTTGATTCTTAACTTGGTTTAAAAATAGTTTTTATTATATTGTAATTAGTCGTCGGGTTGATGAAGTTATGATCAGCGGCGCGCCAGCCCAAAATCGTCGTCGGCGGCGGCGCGCAGGACTAGGTGATACACTCGAGTAAACATTTTGTACAATTTTTGTCAGTGTGTTGATAAATCCCGCAATTGTTTTCTTCAGTAGTTCAATTTCCTCGCCAATTGAATTCCCATTCGCGATCTAAGCCGGACCGCAACAAATACCATCTCGCCATTATTCATACAATCATCGCACAGCCACGAGGGCGCACAGCCCGTAGCGTAGTTGGCTGCACGTTCGCTTTACAAGCGGATGGTCATGGGTTTGATTCCCAGCCCCTCCACCAAACCCTCATCAGTCGCCGGATACACAGCCCATACGGTGGCGTTTTGGGGTACCTGATGACGACTGACAACTTGTTCTTCTCGGAGGCATAGGGGAGGAGAAGACCGCCAGCCGTCATCGTGAGTAAAAGTAGAACCATTGAAATTTCGCACGGTGTGGTATTAGAAATGAAGTATACTTATGTAATAAAAAAAAATTCAAGATGTTTTTCAAAAAATCGTGGTAAGGGGTTATCACACAAAATAGACATGATATCTCGATAATGCACGAACACGGATTTTCGGATAAACTGACACGGTTGATCAAAGCGACGTTGGATCGGGGGATGTGCATAGTTCGAGTTTCAGGGGCATTCTCGAGCCCCTTCGAAACGCGCAGAGGGTTACGGCAAAGTAATGGTCTTTCGTGTCTTCTATTCAACATCGCTTTGGAAGGAGTATTACAAAGAGCAGGGATTAACACGAGTGGTACAATTTTCAATAAGTTTGTCCAGCTATTTGGCTTCGCCGACGACATAGATATTATGGCACGTTACTTTGAGAAGATGGAGGAAGACTACATCAGACTGAAGAGGGAAGCCAAGCGGATCGAACTAGTCATCTACACGTCGAAGACGAAGTACATGATAGGAGGGGGTTCAAGAGAAGACAATGTGAGCCACCCACCGCGAGTTTGCATCGGTGGTGACGAAATCGAGGCGGTAGAAGAATTTGTGTACTTGGGCTCACAGGTGACTGCCGAAAATGATACCAGCAGAGAATTCGGAGACGCATAGTGGCTGGAAATCGTACGTACTTTGGACTCCGCAAGACGCTCCTCCGCCGCCGTACCAGACTGACAATCTACAAAACGCTCATTAGACCGGTAGTCCTCTACGGACACGAGACCTGGACGATGCTCGTAAAGGACCAACGCGCACTTGGAGTTTTCGAAAGGAAAGTGCTGCGTGCCATTTATGGTGGGGTGCAGATGGCGGACGGTACGTGGAGGAGGCGAATGAGGCGAGTTGCATGAGCTGCTGGGAGAACCATCCATCGTTCACACTGCGAAAATCGGACGACTGCGGTAGGCCGGGCACGTAGCCAGAATGTCGGACAGCAACACGGTGAAAATGGTTCTCGACAACGATCCGACGGGCACAAGAAGGCGAGGTTCGCAGCGGGCAAGATGGATCGATCAGGTGGAAGATGACTTGCGGACCCTCCGTAGACTGCGTGGTTGGCGACGTGTAGCCATGGACCGAGCCGAATGGAGAAGACTCTTATATATCGCACAGGCCACTTCGGCCTTAGTCTGAATAAATAAATGAATAATCTCGATTTATTTATTTTTTCCGAATAAGCAGTTAATGCTTAAGATTGTTGAATTTCTAACACCACAAACTTAAAATTGTTTGACTATTTTGCCTTTCTCGTATACTATCATATACACTGGTGGAAGTGGAAAAAGGGGGTAAGTGTAAAAATCGACTCGAAAAATTGGAATTGTACATACTTTACAGTTTTTACCACATCATAACATTATGCAAGAATATACTTTGATGCTCACACTAATACTATGTAGAAATTTGTATAATACATACACTAACACGGTTAATGCTGGAACTGTAATTTTTGGTTTCGCGAAAAGTTGATTTTAGCATTCATAAAATCAATTGTTATTTGCATCAATGTTCCTTTTTTTTCAAGTGAATTTATATCACAGGTGACCGTTACAATACAATTAAACTAATCCCATTCAATTGGTAGTGGTTTGTACCAAGAAAGCAAATAATTCAAAGATTTTACACTTACCCCAGGTATCAAACACTGCGGGGGAAGTGGATAATACTCTAATTACGCAATTTTTTCTTCCCTCCAGGGTTTATTTCGATAGCTGTGAATCTAAATATGTTCCTTCTTTGTTATCATTGTGATTCCAGTGGTGATTGGACTAATATAAATGAGAAAATGCCTGATTAATCCACCTATCGGTATTGATACCTTTCACATGTTTTACATATGAAAAAAATGTATAAGAAAGTTAAAATAGCACTGATAGGTAAATATATTGTATAATTCACATTTTTATTCATAACAAGTTTCGCCGTTGAATGCAATTTTTGGCGAACAAATTGGTTAAGGACAAGTGCTTAAGAATAGCTGATAATTTTGCACGTGCTTTGCGCACACACTTACATACAAATACGCACATACAGACATCATCTCAATTCATTAAACTAAGTTGATTAGTTTATAACCCTGTAAGTCCCATTTTTCCTTGAAAAAGTTCATCTTTTTGGCGAACATATAGATTTTACGTACACTTAGTGTTCGAGAAGGCAAAACCAGCCCTCCCCTAGCTATTACGAGAATTCCTTGAGGATCTATTCCGTTAAGGTAATGAAATTATTCCACAAAAGATACTCAGAGCAATTATCGTATTGATTTTAGTTATATGTAACTACTCATCACTATTGAAGGTCAAGGTAACATGGGTTTTCCACTTACCCCATCCCACTAGGGTAAGTGGAAAAACAACTCCTAATTTTAAAATCTATTTCCATAAATTTCAAGCGACCAAAATGGTATGAAATACCGCACAGTTGGTGGAAAATTGACTGTTCTTGATAGCCCATTTTGATTGAACGCATTTAGATCATTTAAACTGGTTTTACACTAATTCAAACATGCACTATCGATTTTTCCTTTTCCACTTCCCCCAGTGTACCTTATACGGTAAAGGTTATATGATCGCCCCAAAAACAAACTTTTTATAGAAGGACCGGAGACCCATAGTGTTAGATACCAATCGACAGTTCGACGAATTGAGGTGATGTCTGTGTGTGTATGTGTGTGTGTATGTGTGTGTGTGTGCGCAAAACTACTCAAAAAATGTCACTCATTTTTCGGGCACTTATCCTCAACCGATTTGCTCGCAACAAAATGCATTCGACGCAGAATCCTGTCTCATTGTTTCCTATTTGAAATTGGCCAGATCGAACTATGGGATCGAAAGTTATGGCCAAAATACAAATTCATATGAAAAAAATCGCGTAAAAATGTCACTCATTTTTCGAGCACTTATCCTCAACTGATTTACTCGCAACAAGTTGCATTCGACGCAGAATCCTGTCCCATTGCTTCCTATTTGAAATTGGTCAGATCGGACTATGGGATCAAAAGTTATGGCCAAAATACAAAATCATACAAAAAAATCGCGTAAAAAATGTCACTCATTTTTCGGGCACTTATCCTCAACCGATTTCCTCGCAACAAGTTGCATTCGACGCAAAATTGTGTCCCATTGTTTTCTATATGAAATTGGCCAGATCGGACTATGGAATCAGAAGTTATGGCCAAAATACAAATTTATACGCAAAAATCGCGTAAAAAATGTCACTCATTTTCGGGCACTTATCCTCAACCGATTTTCTCGCAACACGTTGCATTCGACGCAGAATCCTGTCCCATTGTTTCCTATTTGAAATTGGCCAGATCGAACTATGGAATCGAAAGTTATGGCCATAATACAATTCATACGAAATAATTGCGTAAAATGTCCCTCATTTTGCGAGCACTTATCCTCAACCGATTTGCTCGCAACAAGTTGCATTCGACGCAGAATCCTGTCCCATTGTTTACTATTTGAAATTGGCCAGATCGAACTATGGGATCGAAAGTTATGGCCAAAATACAAATTCATACGAAATGATCGCGTAAAAAATGTCACTCATTTTTCGAGCACTTATCCTCAACCGATTTGCTTGCAACAAGCTGCATTCGACACATAATCCTGTCCCATTGTTTCCTATTTGAAATTGGCCAGATCGGACTATAGGGATCGAAAGTTATGGCCAAAATACAAATTCATACGAAATAATCGCGTAGAAAATGTCACTCATTTTTCGAGCACTTATCCTCAACCGATTTGCTCGCAACAAGTTGCATTCGACGCAGAATCCTGTCCCATTGTTTCCTATTTGAAATTGGCCAGATCGAACTATGGGATCGAAAGTTATGGCCAAAATACAAATTCATACGAAATAATCGCGTAAAAAATGTCACTCATTTTTCGAGCACTTATCCTCAACCGATTTGCTCGCAACAAGTTGCATTCGACGCAGAATCCTGTCCCATTGTTTCCTATTTGAAGGTGGCCAGATCGAACTATGGGATCGAAAGTTATGGCCAAAATACAAATTCATACGAAAAAATCGCGTAAAAAATGTCACTCATTTTCGGGCACATATCCTTAACCGATTTGCTCACAACATGTTGCATTCGACGGAGAACCCTGTCCCGTTGTTTCCAATTGGAAATTGGCTAGATCGGACTATGGGCTTAGATGTTATGGTCAAATTACTATTTATTGCGAAAAAGAGTTCAAAAAGTCTAGCTCACTTTTTTAGCACTTAGACTTCATCTTCATCCAAGCAACACAAGTTCAACAAATCTGGTTGCAGTAACCATATTGTGACTGAATCCGGTCATATATAAGTTACTGTGATTGATGTGCAATATGTAATAACTTCTCAGGTCGCTCGCAACAGATTGCATTCGACGCAGAATCTTGTCCCATTGTTTCCTATAGAAACTTGGCCGGATCGTACAATTGGGTCAAAAGTTATGACGAAAACACTAATTTAAAAAAAAAAAAACCCAGATTAATCCACCTAGCGGTGATGGCGCCTTTCTCGTTCGTTCAAAAGATTTGGAAATATCTCAAATAACACCAATATGTGGATTGGTCTTATTTTTCATATTTGTTTACATGCATAAAAAAAAATCTCGCCAAACGCAATTGGTTGCAAACAAATCGGATGAGCATAAGAGCAAAAAATGGCATTTTATTTTGTAGTTTTAAAACTAGTATTTTCGCCATAGCTTTTGACCCAATTGTACGATCCGGCCAAGTTTCTATAGGAAACAATGGGACAAGATTCTGCGTCGAATGCAATCTGTTGCGAGCGACCTGAGAAGCACATATTGCACATCAATCACAGTAACTTATATATGACCGGATTCAGTCACAATATGGTTACTGCAACCAGATTTGTTGAACTTGTGTTGCTTGGGGAATAGATGAAGTCTAAGTGCTAAAAAAGTGAGCTAGACTTTTTTGAACTCTTTTTCACAATAAATAGTAATTGACCATGACATCTAAGCCCATAGTCCGATCTGGCCAATTTTCAATAAAAAAATATGAGACATTCTGCGTCGAATACAATTTAATGCGATGATAATGACTGAGTCTTTAGCGATTTTTCCATAAAAAACCCAGATTAATCCACCTAGCGGTGATGGTGCCTTTCTCATTCGTTCAAAAGATTTGGAAAAATCTAAAATAACACCAATATGTGGATTGGTCTTATTTTTCATATTTGTTTATATGCATAAACAAAATTCTCGCCAAACGCAATTTGTTGCAAACAAATCGGATGAGCTTAAAAGCAAAAAATGGCATTTTATTTAGTAGTTTTAAAATTAGTATTTTCGCCATAACTTTTGACCCAATTGTACGATCCGGCCAAGTTTCTATAGGAAACAAAGGGACAAGATTCTGCGTCGAATGCAATCTGTTGTGAGCGACCTGAGAAGCACACATATTGCACATCAATCACAGTAACTTATATATGACCGGATTCAGTCACAATATGGTTACTGCAACCAGATTTGCTGAAATTGTGTTGCTTGGGGAATAAATGCAGTATAAGTGCTAAGAAAGTGAGCTAGACTTTTTTGAACTCTTTTTCACAATAAATAGTAATTTGACCATAACATCTAATCCCATAGTCCGATCTGGCTAATTTTCAATAAGAAAATATGAGACATTCTGCGTCGAATGCAAATGCGAGCAAATCGGTTGAGGAAAAGTGCCTGAAAAATGAGTGACATTTTTTTAGCGATTTTTTCATAAAAAATGGTATAATTTTCGATCCCATAGTCCGATATGTCCAATTTTCAATAGGAAACAACGGGACAGGATTCTATGTCGAATGCAACTTGTTGTGAGCAAATCGATTGAGGATAAGTGCCCGGAAAATGAGTGACATTTTTTACGCGATTTTTTCGTATGAATTTGTATTTTGGCCATAACTTTCGATCCCATAGTTCGATCTGGCCAATTTCAAATAGGAAATAATGGGACAGGATTCTGCGTCGAATGCAATTTGTTGCGAGTAAATCGGTTGAGGCTAAGTGCCCGAAAAATGAGTGACATTTTTTACGCGATTTTTTCGTATGAATTTGTATTTTGGCCATAACTTTCGATCCCATAGTTCGATCTGGCCAATTTCAAATAGGAAACTATGGGACAGGATTCTGCGTCGAATGCAACTTGTTGCGAGCAAATCGGTTGAGGATAAGTGCCCGAAAAGTGAGTGACATTTTTTACGCGATTTTTTCATATGAATTTGTATTTTGGCCATAACCTCTGATCCCATAGTCCGATCTGACCAATTTCAAATAGGAAACAATAGGACAGGATTCTGCATCGAATGCAACTTGTTGCGAGCAAATCGGTTGAGAATAAGTTCCCGAAAAATGAGTGACATTTTTTACGCGATTTTTTCGTATGAATTTGTATTTTGGCCATAACTTCTGATCCCATAGTCCGATCTGGCCAATTTCAAATAGGAAACAATGGGACAGGATTCTGCCAATTTCAAATAGGAAACTATGGGACAAGATTCTGCGTCGAATGCAACTTGTTGCGAGCAAATCGGTTGAGGATAAGTGCCCGAAAAGTGAGTGACATTTTTTACGCGATTTTTCGTATGAATTTGTATTTTGGCCATAACTTCTGATCCCATAGTCCGATCTGGCCAATTTCAGATAGGAAACAATGGGACAGGATTCTGCGTCGAATGCAACTTGTTGCGAGCAAATCGGTTGAGGATAAGTGCCCGAAAAGTGAGTGACATTTTTTGAGTAGTTTTGCGCACACACACACACACACACACACACACACACACACACACACACACACACACACACATACACACACACACACACACACACACACACACACACACACACACACACACACACACACACACACACACAGACATCACCTCGATTCGTCGAACTGAGTCGATTGGTATATAACACTATGGGTCTCCGGGCCTTCTATAAAAAGTTTGTTTTTGGAGCGATCATATAGCCTTTACCGTATACTTAGTATACGAGAAAGGCAAAACAAAATAAAACGCCATTTTTTGCTCTTATGCTCATCCGATTTATTTGCAACAAATTGCGTTTGTTTGTTATGCATAGGGACACGGCAGGTATTTCCGTCCATCGTCATAGTGGCTAAAACATCGAAAGGAACGTCCTTTTGCTAGAACTCCAATATAGCAGAACGTATCTCCTGAGCTTACGATTTGATACGGATGAGTTTGTCAAAAAAGTTTCTCTTTTATTGGTTTTCGAGACTACGACGAAAAGACGAAAATACCTGCCTTAACCCTATAAACAAATATGAAAAATAAGACCAATCCACATATTGGTGTTATTTGAGATTTTTTCAAACCTTTTGAACGAACGAGAAAGGCAGCATCACCGCTAGGGGCTGGATTAATCTGGGTTTTTTTGTAACGTTCTAGAGGCATTTTAATTCTCATTTGCAACGATCATTGGATACACGACATGGACAAACCGGACAAACGGACACAATGGACGAATGATGAGATGGACTGGCAACGACAACCATAATGAATAATGGTTATCTAAAAATAGATTCTGTGTGGATTCTGTACAGCAGAATACCACAGTAGATCTCGGCACAGTAGCGGTTAAGGTCACTCCTGACAGAATCCAAGTTTCAAAGTGCTCGCGTTTTCGGGGGCACACCACTTGATACGGAAGCAACGTACAACTGTCATTTTTATTTTTTCAGCAAGCAGCAAAGCTGAATCAACAAAAATGACAGTTGTCCGCCGCCTCCGTATCGAGTGGTGTGCCCCCGAAAACGCGAGCACTTTGAAACTTGGATTCTGTCAGGAGTGACCTTAAGAAACACAGAGTGCCTACCAAATAAAGTTAGGAATAAAAAAATCATCGCGCGGCTAGATGATGTTTTTCGTCGCCAGAGCGCACAGATCACTTTCACTAAGAGGAACACAGAGCTCTGGCATAAAACAATAGCGAGCAATCTCCTCCACACACAGTGATGCTCTGATAGCATTTTGAACACACTCTTTCTTTTTCTATTTTAGCGTTGTAATGTCTGCCGAACAACCTTTCAATATGTCGTAGCCAAATAGTATATTATATTTTTCAAATACGATCCAATGTATGATACGGAAAGTAAGACCATTTGCCTTAGAGCTTTGTGAACGTTTGGTCCCCCCAATAGAATGAGCAAATAATAAAAACATTATTAAAATGAGTCAAAAAATACATTGAATTGATTAAATAATGAATTTGAATATTTAATTGACATTTTTGGCCATTTGAGGGAGTTCAGAAAGAAAGGTCTGAAAAAGATAGAAGGAAGTTGAAAAAAAGTCAAGAAATAAACTTTGATTTGTATAGTTCGTTTTAGAGATACTTGATTATTCCAAGTAGTTGCACATTCAACTTCTTTCTTTCAGTTGTGGACATCAGCTCTCTCTCTACTTTCATCCAATCTTCATGAGAGTCCAACATTTTCCAATAGTGACAAACTTAGGTGAGTTTGATAGAGGTCATAGAGGCTTTCGTAGACATTCTTGTTTATATATTTCACAGCCTACAACGCCACGGCCGACTGATTAGGAAATTCCCAATCATTGTTGACATTTGACATTTCAAAATTCAATCCTCTGGAATGTCAAAATATGATTTCGACTAGATATTCCTGCTTGGCTAGTTAACAGGTCTATTTTAGCGACCATCTGCGGAATTTTTAATAACCCAGTTAAAAACTTAGAGGTGCAGACCAATCGGGTTGTACGCAAAAGTGACGTAGAACTATGTAGCTGTATCTAATGTATAAGTTTTCGACTGTTATGTTCGACGAGACCAAAGCAAGCCTTTTTGAAGCTCAGGGTGAATCTGTTTTTGTTGTTTATCCTGTGCTCCTGAGATTGAGTGAGCATTACGAATCCTGGTGATGTATTTAATTTTTTGACCAACATTTGAAAAGGATGATAACAATTTCAAATAATCGAGGACGAACAACACTCTCAAGCGATCACAAATCCAAATTATCAATTGATGAAAACTCGCTAGAGAGTAAGAATCGTTCGATAATTGTATCTCGATTCGAAGCATTGGTAAATGCTACTTTTGAACTTATTGCGTTCACTCTGACAGACACCTAGGAATCAGCAAAAACGAGCCGAAGATGCTCAAGCTTTCGAGAGAAAACACGAGTGTATATTAGCAAAAACGAACTGCACCGCCTAAAAGCCTGTAAGTTGCATTAATTTGGCCAGGTCTTCAGTTAGCTTTGCGAACAAAGGGGCAGAGTCCGGAGATGGGGGCACACCACTTGATACTCGCGTTTTCGGGGGCACACCACTTGATACGGAAGCAACGTACAACTGTCATTTTTATTTTTTCAGCAAGCAGCAAAGCTGAATCAACAAAAATGACAGTTGTCCGCCGCCTCCGTATCGAGTGGTGTGCCCCCGAAAACGCGAGCACTTTGAAACTTGGATTCTGTCAGGAGTGACCTTAAGAAACACAGAGTGCCTACCAAATAAAGTTAGGAATAAAAAAAATCATCGCGCGGCTAGATGATGTTTTTCGTCGCCAGAGCGCACAGATCACTTTCACTAAGAGGAACACCGAGCTCTGGCATAAAACAATAGCGAGCAATCTCCTCCACACACAGTGATGCTCTGATAACATTTTGCACACACTCTTTCTTTTTCCATTTTAGCGTTGTAATGTCTGCCTAACAACCTTCCAATATGTCGTACGAAATAGTATATTATATTTTTCAAATACGATCCAATGTATGATACGGAAAGTAAGACCATTGGCCTTAGAGCTTTGTGAACGTTTGGTCCCCCCAATAGAATGAGCAAATAATAAAAACATTATTAAAATGAGTCAAAAAATACATTCAATTGATTAAATAATTATTTTGAATTTTTAATTAACATTTTTGGTCATTTGAGGGAGTTCAGAAAGAAAGGTCTGAAAAAGATAGATGGAAGTTGAAAAAAGGTGAAAAATAAACTTTGATTTGTATAGTTCGTTATAGAGATACTTGATTATTCCAAATAATTGCACATTCAACTTCTTTCTTTCAGTTGTGGACATCAGCTCCCTCTCTACTTTCATCCAATCTTTATGAGAGTCCAACATTTTCCAATAGTGACAAACTTAGGTGAGTTTGATAGAGGTCATAGAGGCTTTCGCAGACATTATTGTTTATATATTTCACAGCCTACAACGCCACGGCCGACTGATTAGGAAATTCCCAATCATTGTTGACATTTGACATTTCAAAATTCAATCCTCTGGAATGTCAAACTATGCTTTCGACTAGATATTCCTGCTTGGCTAGTTATCAAGTCTATTTTAGCGACCATCTGCGGAATTTTTAATAACCCGGTTAAAAACTTGAAGGTGCAGCCCAATCGGGTTGTACGCAAAAGTGACGTAGAACTATGTAGCTGTATCTAATGTACAAGTTTTCGACTATTATGTTCGATGAGACCAGAGCAAGCGTTTTTGAAGTTCATCAGGGTGAATCTGTTTTTGTTTTTTTATCCTGTGCTCCTGATATTGAGTGAGCATTACGAATCCTGATGATGTATTTAATTTTTGACCAACATTTGAAAAGGCTGATAAAAATAAAATATTCAAATAATCGAGGACGAACATCACTCTCAAGCGATCACAAATCCAAATTATCAATTGATGAAAAATCGCTAGAGAGTAAGAATCGTTCAATAATTGTATCTCGATTCGAAGCAATGCTACTTTTGAACTTATTGCGTTCACTCCGACAGACACCTAGGAATCAGCAAAAACGAGCCGAAGATGCTCAAGCTTTCGAGCGTGTATATTAGCAAAAACGAACTGCACCGCCTAAAAGCCTGTAAGTTGCATTAATTTGGCCAGGTCTTCAGTTAGCTTTGCGAACAAAGGGGCAGAGTCCGGAGATGGCAAGATCGATTCTCGATCCGATCTAGAATGTTTTGGGGTGGGAAACCTTCTCGACACCCCGGGCATAGTGTATCCATACTATTTGATACATACTAATGCAATGGCGGGCATAATAAGCTTTCAATTATTTACTAAAGAAATGCTAATTACTAAGTTGAAAAGCAGGACAAGTTCCAGTTGGAATGAAGTATTATGGAAAAGAAGCTTGCGATGCACTTACGAGATCGACTGATTCACCGAAACCGATTGCTAAGTTTAGTTTTCGAAAGTAAAGAATCATACATAAATATTGTAACACACTGGAGTCGGTTTTCACGCGGAAGATATTGGCCGCGTAAATTAAAACAATGTAAAAAACTGCGTAAATCCCAAAATAGGTCTGAATAAACCGCGTAAATCCCGAAATTCATAGCTGTGGTAATTTTGAGGGCGAAACATCGAAACACCTGCTCTGCGCTGAATTGCGATAGTTTTTATCAGTGAGCTATAGGATGAAAATTAGGGACATTTATTTCCATTCAAAAAATCCACGCAACTGTACAATGTCTAGTAACTGAAATCCAATGCAACATGCACTGCTAAAAGTAATTAAATGTAAAACAGGAAAGGATTAACAATCAGACTTTTCGATCGAGTCAAAACGTACCATCTATGTATCTATCCTGTTCGTTTTCCCTCAGAAGGACCGGCGGAAGCTATTCATCATTAGCGATGTGATATGCCATCTGAGCCTCTCACGCACGCCGATTTACCCACCAGTTCTGTCC
Source organism: Armigeres subalbatus (assembly GCF_024139115.2). Classification (NCBI taxonomy): domain Eukaryota; kingdom Metazoa; phylum Arthropoda; class Insecta; order Diptera; family Culicidae; genus Armigeres; species Armigeres subalbatus. Next base: position 391,622,572 of record NC_085141.1, read on the forward strand.
TATACTTGCACGCTCCTTTCGGCTTGAATCTGAAAGCACAGTCTACCTTTAACCCGATCGTTCTCTGAATCCCTAATGATGGCCATAATGATTCTCTCGCGTCGAGCTCCACAGAAAATTCCGACCCAACATGCAAACAAAATCGTGTCCCATCGCACACGACTCCTCTGCTTTGCCCTTACCCCTTTCTCCCGAGCGGTTCCTGTTTGACTATGCTGGCGGACGACAGTGACCATGAACCCTAGAATTAAGTGTCACTATGGTGCAACGCAACTATCTGCCAACCGCGGTCTGTGATATGTTATGTAGGTGCCGGTTCTGTTGTCTGTATTTCCGTCTCAATTTTCTATGATTCTAATCGGAACATGGCGAGCTCCACGCAGCACCATGCTGCAGCATAATGTGTGAGACTCGAACAAGCGCCAAAGCCAGTCATCCAGCCCCGAACCAGACACTGACTGGGTAGGTAGTGCATTATAGAGGTTTCCTTTATGACCATACCAGCGCGCCATCGTGTAAAGAATGAAATGTTTGGAAATGACAACAACAAAAAAAAACGCCACCGGCATCAAAAATCCATAGAACCGATGATAGTGTGGAGCCGGCCTGGGCGGGATTGGAACTAGACAAATTTGTTGGCCTAGGCCTGGCTAATCTCTGGTGACTGGGATGGATTTTCCATCAATTGAAAACCTGGTGCATAATTATCGAACTGTGGGCTTGTTTGAACCTAGAAACTATAAGTTTAGCTTTTTCGAGTTTTACTGAGTATGTAATGTCTGCATATAGAAAATAAATTAAAACCCGTCTGTTTTAATTATAAGTAAGTTTGTATTACTGTATAAGTTTCACGTACTATTCGAAAACCGTTTTTTGCGGTTTAATAAAACCCCGACTATGAAAAGCATACAAACGAAGCAAAACCTTGGATTACTAATTCAATAATGTAACTATTTTAGAACCTGGAGAAAATCAAGATTCACGCAATTATTTCAGATTAAAATAAAAGTATACTGCAGCTTCACAACTGCATCCAGTCGAAATTTCCTACATATTATGAAGAATAGCGCGGCAGAAAAAGAGGTGTGATGAATCAACAACGGGTTACATATATCCAACATATAAAGTTTGCTTTTTCTTCTTCCTAGGAAAAAAGGATGATGGCGACGCGAAGGCGACGACAACGAGGACCAGAAAAAAAGTGCTTAAGAAAAGGCAATAAATAACCCGCGAAGATCGAGCTTCAAACGCGAAGACCAACTCAGTTTCGTGAAAAAGGAGAAAAAAAACGCGTTGCACTTGGGCTTCGGTGGTTTCAGTGTAATCAAAGAAGTCGAGTGGCGGATAGCTTTAAGTTTGGGGAATCCAGAGGAACCAGAACTACGGCTTCCCTGCAGTGAGGAGCGCGGTTTGATGGGTCTCTGTAGGAAATATTATGCGCGGCCATGCTGCTAGTTGATTGCGTTTGCACTATTATGTCCACAAATATGGCGGGATATGTTGTTGGTTTGTTGAGCCGAAGCGAGAAATTTGAGATTCTATCCAACCATTCAAAATTGAAATTCTATAGGTGCGAAGCCTGACATGAGCTGAAGGGAGATGATAGGTTGAGTTTTTAACTTGGGTATCCACTTATTTATAAAGGAAATTAGTGGAATTGCATCTCACAATTTTTATATTGGCACCTCGAAGTCGTGAACAGATGTTCATAGAGTAAGTTAGCTTTTTCATAATAGAAACTTAGTACAGTGGAGTCTGTTTTTATTTATTAATTTATTTACTAGCAAACCCGATGAACTTCGCTTCGCTTAAAATTGATTTATTCTCTGATTAATTCTCGAGTTATGAAGAAATTGATCACTTGTCATAAGACGAGTTTATACAATCCCATTGAATTCCACCACTTAATTGTATCTCGACAGATACGTATTTCGACCTCAACAGTAAGGCCGTCTTCAGTGTCTCGTACTTGACTCGAGTCAAGTTCAATGGGATTGTATAAACTCGTCTTATGACAAGTGAAGACATTCCACTAAAAAGCTCAAAATAATTTTTCTTATCAAGAAATTGATGCTTCATTTGTATTGGAGCCCCCCTTTCAAAAGGGGGAGGGGTCTCAAACCATCTTAAGAACCTTCCCCGGCCCCAAAAACCTCTGCATATAAATTTTCACCTCGATAGGTTCAGTAGTTTCGGAGTCTATAAGGTTCAGACAGACAGAAATTCATTTTTACGTATGTAGTAGAAGAAGATTTATTTACATTATCATTATAATCGAATAAATAATCACTTACCAGTTTTAAAAGCTTACGCAACTATATAATATCTCCTAACATACAAAAATAGTAGTTTGTGCAACAAGTTGCAAAAAGTTGATTTGTTGGATAAATACTACGAGTGCTGAAAAAAATCGAGTTTTGCAACGAGTTGCACACGGTATTTTTTGCAATGACGAAAAATGGACTTAAATTTGATGGATCTGTACCAAAACTGTACAATCTACTGTACTCCACATGATCATTATTGCCAATAAATTATATTGCTGCAGAGAACAATCAGATTCCATGTTACCGTGCCACATTGCATAGTTCGATAAGCCGTGAAGCGATAGATGTACTCGCCTATGGACATTGTTGATTGTCCATCAAACTATTTCATTAATTACGCGATGGTGAGAATACACTATTTGAACACTTACCCAAGCTGATTCAGTAAAATGTAGTCATGTAACTACTGTTCTGATGTTGGTTTTTCATTATAGCACCCAAATGAGTGCTATAATGAATATTATGCAACCCATTTGAGTTGCATAATGTTCATTAAAGCACCCATTTCGTTTGTATGGAAAAGTAGGCCGTTTTATCACTCAAAGACGAACTGTAAACCAGGTATTATGATCAGGAATTGCAAAAAATTAATTACATACCAAAGTACTATAAGGAATTGAAGTGAATGCTCACATTTCGTTCGTAAGCAACAATGTGTAATGTCATTTCGCTTCGATGATTACGTGGCAATTCGTGCCAAATGTTGACAGCACGGGCACGAAAAGAATCTCTCAAATGATTGGAAACGGCTTTATAAGTAGAAATTCTCGAGAAGAGCTTGAAGAAATTTTGGAGGTAAATGAGGGGTCATTTATTATTTTATATGGTTGAATGCATGTTCTTGGATTGATATGATTCAAAAAGTTACACCCAAGTAATGTTTTCTTATAAACAGATTTATGGTTATACTTTTTGAGATTGCATGCTTTGCATATCTTACGACAGAATTGAAAGCTTGGTTTCGTTTATTTTTAGATTCGCCTTTGATACAAGACCAAACAATATGTCTCCATAATCGAATAGAGGTTCTTAAAGTGACCAGGCTAATTGAATCCTGATATGTTGAAGAGTACAACGCCGCAGTAAAAGTAGAGAGTGCAAGGCGTTATGGACTTTACTGGAAACTGTGTTTGTCTTGTTTGACCAAGTTAAATATGAATCCATCAGAAGGCCAAGAATTTGAACCACATTAGAATACGTGATGAAATCGTTTGCAACTTTAATTGAAGGAACATAGGATAAGGTTGCAGGTTTGGTGTGAAAAATTATAGCCAGTTTTTTGTCACGTTTCTATTCACACCATTCTAAGATATTTTGAACATCTGAATTCGTGGAAATTGTGGATTTATGTGAAAATTGTACTTTAACTTCTCACGCAATCGTCGATAGTTCATGCCTTACTAAAATCCAAGAGAGTAAAGATAATGATCATTTTTTTGTCTAATGCTTTTCTTAAAGCCTGTCCACGTTAAATTTCGGACACCCATCGTATAGAACGATTTTTGAAAATTTTCACAAACCACTGAGACGATCAATTTACATGACAGCTGAATCTGTCTGCTTTATGTGCTGCTTTCAGCATGTTTTAAACACGCCAAAATTGATTAAATGACGACAGATCGATTGGACATTAGCTAAGTGTCCGAAATTTAACGTGGACAGGCTTTATGTTATTTTCAATTTTAACCAGTGCAGTCACTGTATTACATAGGTACCTTCCGATACCCCGATTGGAAAGGGCATATCGAGTTATTTCGGGTGAAATTTTCATTCAGTTGTTTAGGAAGCTCAGACTCAGAAACTTTAGAAAAATGCCTAGAAAATGATATACATGGATTATCAATCTTATTAATAGGAATAACTTTGGCAATTTTCTAATCGACAGGAAGTCGGATGATGTACTGCAGCAATTGAACATATCAGTAATATACGTAAGAGTGACACCTAAAAGACAGCTTTAAAACATTTAATGATTCAAAGCCGTTTCCTACAGCATCGCATAAAGCAATGGCGAGCGCAGCTAAAACTTTATCCCTAGTTAGACATCTGAATGAAAATTTTGGTTGTGATTCAACATCTTCACTTTCATTGAAACTAAGTCTGCTATGAAGTGTGCAACAAAAAACATATTCAAGGTGTCAGCAGCTACGTCACCTCCACCTACATGAGTGTTAGTTTGTTTCAAGCCTAAAATTTTCCCTTTCATGTATTCTGGTTACCTTTGTCCCATTTCCAGCACTCATAGGCTTCGGAGCGATTTTTGATCAATCGATTAACATACCTGATAGTCCAAGTATTTCTTGGATCTTTGGTGACCTTTTTCCTGAGTGGCGCATGTATGTCAAGAACGGCAAAGAGTAAAACATTAAAACACCGAAGTTTTTTGCTGATTCCCACACAGTTGTAAACAGCACTCAGCCAAAAAAATTGATTACTGATGCAGCCTAGCGTACGATCGAGGAGCATAAAGAAGCATCGGCAACGTAAGAGCAGACAAGAACCAGTCAATGGTATTCGGAGGTATTCTAGAGGAGAGAGTTAAATGTTATTGCAGACGGGACAAGCGAGCGTGGATGGATTCCCGAAGGAGAGAAATCTACAACAACCGGCAGCATTTGCGTCCTCTACGAGACCTAAGAGGCGGATAGACAACTTCGAGAATGCCAATGAACGAAGCGACCGATTAGGGTAAGGGAGGTATTTTGGACCACTTTAGGAGATGGCCGAACAATTTTTCGAATAAAAGTTAGATTTTGTAATAATGCTTGATCAATTGCCTAAGCAACTAAAAAGTGATGAATGCTAGGTAGGATTTGTAGGTAAAAATGTTGTAAATCCCACCGAAAGAGCCAAACTATCATAAATTCTGAAGATATGTTAGATTTAATTTTGGACCACCTGTTTTTATTTTGGACCACCTAATGAACATATTTTGGACCACTCGAATAATTTTGTATTGCTAGTAAAATTATGTTACTATTAGATTAAATGAGTGATCTTCAGAATTTTCGGCGTTTTCATCCTTAAAGTGTTTGTTAAACAATACATTTTTTAAGCACTCAAAAACTTAGAACAATATCTACCAGCTAAGGGTATTGAAACTAATAACAATGTAAGTACCAATCGGTACAGCATCATCAAAGCAAAACAAACGTGTGGCCCATGGCCGTGATCCATGCACGTGGTCACTCATATCCTGCCATATTTGTTATGTAGTTTGCCTGAGCTGTTCGATTTGCGACATTGATATTAGTGGGTTGCCCGGTTCTGCCTTACTCGCCGGAGACGAGCAAGCCTAGGGCTGAAAGTCTCCTTAATAAAGATACTAAAAACAAATATTTCTTACTTGCACATTCTTTTACCAAACGAAACATAATCGTAGAACGCGGAACTCTGTTGCATTGGCAAGCAGCATGGACGGAGAGCTCTAACAAAGATTGGTCATGTAGTTTTCCTAACTATTCTCGTATGGAAATAATGAAAATAGTTACATGTTGGTTTAATAGTCATTTTACTAGGGCGTACATCAATTAACGGTAATTCATAAATGCAGTATGAACAGTGATTTATGAATGGTTTCAAACTAGAGAAACAAATGGGTGGTAAAAACAAATCTATGTAGAAATAAATTTACAGCTTTTGAAAGTTGACTTCAATTTTAAAATGCTTTCTTGGTTTTGGTCTAATCCAGCCGGAATGGGTAAATGCGTGAAAATATTCTTGAAAATTGCTATATTCTTTAAGAAACAAATGTAGGAGATACCTAAGTTTATTGTTGCCATAAAATTTAAATGCTGCATGTTTTATTTAGTTTTGTGTGATATAAATGCAAAATTCAGCTAGGTGGACCAAAATATGAGCCCGGTCCAAAATACAGCCGTTACCCTAGTTACTCACCGACGATAATTTGAAACGATAGAGCTACAAAATAAATCAGTCTTCTGACACTTCAGACTTCTCAGAATCTCATGAGTAGTCATGAAAATGCTATAGTTTCTTTTTAGCCATGCAATGGCTACAAAACAGGTTAATGGGACCAGGACTATTGAACTGCATATTCAACGACTCCCGGAACTTGAGTGGTAGTCGTAGAATGACCAGCTCAAATCCTGCAAGGATTATATTCTAAAAAGTTTGTGGTGTCGGAAGATATGTTTTATTGTTCGATACTAGTCTATCCGAATGGGCATTCCAGTTACTCCTCCAAAAATCTTCGAACTTCGAGGTGTTGAAAGACTGATTCATTTAGATGTTCTATGCAGGTCTTTTTCACAGAAAATACCAGTTGTTTGAAACTTGTTCCGTGGCCATCGCATGACCATTTCAACGTTACAGAAAAAATGCTACTCATGAGATTCTGAGAAATTTTATATGTCGGAAGATTAGTTTATTTTATAGTTCTGAGTTGGTCTGTTTTACCGCCATCGGGGGTGAGAGTGGGTCATCGCTCTCACCGGCAGCGTGGAGGTCGGATAGCATTGTTCAAAAAGGTCTCTTATATTTTAGTCTTCTTGCCCTCAGATACATTCAATCTATTCTACATACAATACAATACTTGAAACAGTGGCCCATTCTCAACCCCATTTGACCCATTTTCACCCCCGATGACGGTACCGTAAATATCGGGTTTACGGAACCTGTTCCGTGGTCTTCACATGTTTAGTTTTACCCTACAAAGAAGCTATAGCGTTTTCTAGACTATTCATGAGTTTCTGAAAAGCTTGAGGTGTCAAGTTAAAGTCAAAGTATCGGAATATTGACTTATTTCGTAGTTCTATGTTGGCATATTGTATCGGAAATTCAGAATTTTCGGAGCCTGTTCCACCACATTGCCAGTTCTACCCTACAAAGAAACAAATACAAAAACATTTTTTATGACAATAAAAACACTGATCATTTGCTCTGAACAAGACTTGAGTCACACCTCAAAGCTTTCCCCTTTAAAAGAGGGAGGGTCATTCTGAGCATTTTACCCGATCACCTTCTGGAACTACTATTTCCTTGGTTGACAGCTTGCACTTTAGACGAAAATTAACCGTGAACGAGCTGTTTTAAGTTGTCGAGATTGGACCCAGATAGTACCCCTCGTAGGGTGGTCTAACCGGTAATACCGAAACCGATAATACCGGTAGTACCGGTCAATTTTGAGCACCGAAAAACCGGTTTTAGAGACGGAAAATACCGGTATTTTCGGTATTTCTAATTTTGTTGTGTGTATAAAAATCTCGAATAGTTCTCAGTTTTAAAGATTCACCGGGCCTCAAACACTTACAACAATTGAATGCGCGCATGATTGAGAGGATGGAGGAAGCCTACATCAGACTGAAAAGCGAAGCTAAACGGATTGGACTAGTCATCAACACGTCGAAGACGAAGTACATGATAGGAAGAGGCTCAAGAGAGGTCAATGTGAGCCACCCACCACGAGTTTCTATCGGTGGTGACGAAATCGAGGTGGTTGAAGAATTCGTGTACTTGGGCTCACTGGTGACCGCCGATAACGATACCAGCAGAGAAATTCGGAGACGCATAGTGGCTGTAAATCGTACGTACTTTGAACTCCGCAAGACGCTTCGATCGAATAGAGTTCGCCGCCGTACCAAACTGACTATCTACAAAACGCTTATAAGACCGGTAGTTCGCTACGGACACGAGACCTGGACGATGCTCGTGGAGGACCAACGCGCACTGGGAGTTTTCGAAAGGAAAGTGTTGCGTACCATCTATGGTGGGTTGCAGATGGCGGACGGTACGTGGAGGAGGCGAATGAACCACGAGTTGCATCAGATGTTGGGAGAACCATCCATCGTTCACACCGCGAAAATCGGAAGACTGCGGTGGGCCGGGCACGTAGCCAGAATGTCGGACAGTAATCCGGTGAAAATGGTTCTCGACCACGATCCGACGGGAACAAGAAGGCGAGGTGCACAGCGGGCAAGGTGGATCGATCAGGTGGAGGACGACTTGCGAACCCTGCGCAGACTGCGTGGTTGGCGAAGTGCAGCCATGAACCGAGCTGAATGGAGAAATATTTTATGTGCAGCACAGGCCACTCCGGCATTAGTCTGATGATAAATAAATAAATGATTGAACATTTGCACAAGTAAGCATCATAGACGACGTTCACGCTACCGCAAAAATCTATCATCATCGTAATTAAGCATACATGCTGCTCTATTCTTTTAACCATATGTCAAATTACCCATGACTTTTTTCTTCAATGAAATTGTGAAAACGGTAAGTGCTGTAGTAGTTCTCTTCCGGAGATTAAAATGGGGAACTGCTCTTTGAATTCTTACCATGCACCCAAATCAATACCACTCGAAAACAACGAATTGGTGCGCTAATTGTTTTATTTCTAATTTTGTGATTTTTTTAGCAGTGAGCACGCCGGAAAACAACAAAACACGACACAAATTGAGCCTAAATTGCCTGTTTTGCGAATGTTATTGATATAGGAGCATATTATTAATAATGGAACAGATACCCTATATCCGTTCTGAAGTCGGAAAAGAACTTGTATTGGCAGCTGACACCAAGTTTCACGGGGCCGTTCACAAAACTTTGGTCGATTTGAAGCTGCAATCCAAACTTATCTTCTGTGGTTATGATTTTTGTTTTCGGTAGGTGAAATAATTCAATCCCTCGAACCTGTTCAAGCTGCTGTAGAACTACTATGTCGACGTGGCAATTTTCAAGTAAAGCCACAGAAATTGCCGCCGTTGCGATGCTCTCAAAGAACGAATTCAAGAGACGATCAGAATACGCTGATTTGTTTGCTTTTCTGAATTATCTTGCCGAAAAATAATTGATCAGACATGATTTTGGCATTTTCTTCAAGGCATCCATCTTTGATTAAGCAAGTGGACGAGATCTTTAAGCGTCTAATCATTTGTGCATCAGAGCAGAATGCGTAGCCAATGACCACATCTGACGACCGGTGCATAGAAGATTTTTTAGGTTTATCTGTAAAAGAACAACTCGTAAAGAGACTGCAGCAGAGCATGGAGTTACTCAACTCGTCTTAGACGATTTAACATACATATGTTCATGCCGCATGTTCATTTCAGCCAGACGGCCCTTTTATGGCAAACGACCATCTAGGCCTTTTTGGCTAAATGAACTATTCGATTAGACGACTTTTCAGCCAAAGGACCTGTTCGGCCGAACGACATTATCGGTCAAATGCCGGTCGAGTTTCAGAATAATGACATATTCGGCCAAACAACAAGCGGCCCTTCCCCGTCAAAATATTTGATTCAATGAATTTCAACAGGAAATCTTTGGAAATTTTCGCAGGCAATTCTTTGAGATTTCCAAAGGAAATTCTTTATAATTTACCCGGGAAAATTCTGGAATTTGCACCTGGTGGGCTTCGTGGCCGTGTGGCGCCAGTCGTCTAAGCGTATTTGCAAGCCTTGGAGTGTGAGTTTGATTCCCGCCTACATTTCGTGAAGCAGAAAACGCTCCGCTGGTTCACTGGGTGCTGTGTGAATGTCCTGTCCTTTGTTTAATGCTAAGTGTTAAGTATTCAGTCTGTGCGACCTCTGGTTAGAGACGGTGATCCTGTCTTCCTTTCTTTTGAATTCTACAAAAAGATCTTCGAAATTTTTGATGAAATTTACTCAGAATTTCAACGTTAGTATTTTCGAGATGTCGAAGAAAATTCTTCAGAATTTCCAATGAACGTTCCTAGTTTTACGAAAAGCTTTTTCGATTTTTCATCGAAAAATTGTATGGAATTTTCAAGAAGAATAGCCTTTTTCACGAGAAATTCTCTGGAGTTTCAACGGGATTGCCATAAACTGTCGGCGCTGTCGGACCTCTAATGACTATGTGGTCATGGTCCTCCAGGAAATCTGAAGGATCCCCAAAAATTAAAACTTCTAAATTTCATCGTTAAGCACCAAGATTTTTTTCAGATGCACTTGATGTTGTGGCTTATACATGTCGTGGCCATGAAATCAAACATAAATAAAACATAGAATAATGAATTTCATCGCATTCTAACATCGGAATTTATTTCATTTGATTCATTCAAACTAAGGCCTCTGCAATACATAAAATTCATCTACATTCAGCTCGGTCTGTAGCTCGGCACGTCGCCAACTTTGTAGTCCACGGAGGGACCTCAAATCGATCCAGCTTGCTCTCTACGCACCTCGCCTTCTTGTCCCCTGTGGATTCCTGTCAGGAACCATTTTCATTGGTTTATTGTCGGACATTCTGAGCATGACATTGTGCTTGGATCACCTTGGCCACCGAGTGATTTTTTTGAAAATGAAAATAATAATTTTATCATTAGAGGAGGATTCATTAATTAAGTAATGCAAAAATGGTAATTTTTAATCCCCCCTGCACCCTATGTCACACTTTTTGTATGAGGAATCTAAAAAAATTGCATGGATTGTCACACTTCAGGAAACCCCCCTCTCCCTCTAAGCGTTAAGAGATTTACGGATGTTCCCTAAACACAAGGATTTTTCAGGGCCATTTGTTGTTACTATGAATATATACAAAGCAAGAGCATGCTGAGGGTGGCTGGGTTCGATTCCCGGTGCCGGTCTAGGCAATTTTCAAATTGCAAAAACAAACAAACAATACAAACCAATTAAACCTTCCATATAAAAAGCGTTACGAGGGGGAGGATGGAGGTCCAAAATCTTCAAATTTAGCGTTACGTTATTTGTGAATGAATCTATTTTGGATATTCCCTAGGGCCATTTGGTGGCCAGAATCACAATGGCAATGCTGTACTCAGAATGTGGGGAGTGAGTGCTAGTAATGGACCCCTTAGCGAGGGAAACTTAATTCAATCGCTTCGCTAGAGTAAGACTCATGTCAAATTGTCATTCTGCAGCACTAGATGACAAGCAACAGGTATCAGCATCGCGTTTCGTACATAACACATGGTAAAACATTCATATTTACTACTAAAATATGTATTTTAAAATTATTAGGCCAGGTTGCCTATTATGGCCACCCCCGGGTCCATAATACGCAACATCGAGTTTGTTTACATACGTATTATGGTCCCCCCATTTGATTTACATGTTTCATTTCCACATGTTCCTGTTGCCTATTATGGACCCCCCCTTCTGTGCTAGTAATGGACCCTCTAGCGCGTTTACATTCATAAATTAGTTAATATAACTAAATTTCAGTCTCCCAGTGCAAAACAATTGTATGGAACTACTACCCTGATAAGTGAAGCAACTTTATCCTATGGAAGTTTGCAGGAAGTTGTAGATTCAAGCGTAAACTCTCGGTTTTTGTTCAGGGGGTCCATTATACGCACGGGGTCCACTACTAGCACTCACTCCCTACATACAAAAGCTTCAAAAAATATCTGTGCTTTGAATTAAAATTCATAAAATGATCAATTATGAATGTTCTTGATTTCCGCTGACGCTGACGATAACGCTGAATTTGATAATTTTTCAATTACAATTTTTCCCTCTCGTAACTTATGGAAGGTTTATTTTTTTGTACGGATCGTAACGCTTGGTCCGACTTCCTTATCGTTACGTAATTTGTGAACAGTCCCTTAGGAAAGCGAGAAAGTCACTATCATTACTAGGTGTTTCGCACATATTGGATACTTAACGGATACACAAAGATAATATTTCTATTTTTGTAAGATGGGTAAAAATATTACTCCGGATAATCGAGCCATTTTCTCCGGTTAATCGAGCCCCGGATGATCGAGCCTCTGATTAATCGAGCCTCCGGATAGTCGAGTCCGGCATGTACTACCCTGACCCGTCCAGTGGTTTTATACGGTCATAAAACATGATGATGTGGATAACGAGGTGGGCGAGACTAGTTGTTCTTATCACTGAGAGCGTCAAACGAGGATAACATTCAGTAGAAATCCCAGAAGAATTGAAAGCGATTGGCCCGGGATCGTATCCAGCAGAGATGGGCAGTCTATTCGGCATAGGCTTATCGAGGAAGAACTGTAATTCACCAACGAAGTAAGTATGCCTATTGCTTTATAAAGTTGTTTTTGGTAAAACAGCCATCTCTATAGCACAAGATAAATTGTACGATCATTGGCATGGACTTTCTGCAAGCAGATTTCTACTATTTTCCTGCATTCAGTTGCTATAAAAGTCCTCTTATGTTTTCATACGAGCTCCTCCAAGTTATTCTCTTGTATCTCCGACTTACTTTACTATAAATAGTGAGGGATTATTTGTATTATTTGTGTTGTGTACGCATAACAAAGGGAAGATTCATTAATTACGTAACGCAAAAATTGGGCATTTTCCAAAAATTGGGCAGTTCGAATAAATTAAGTTTATACACTGTGCGAAATAAAAATAGCACCAATAGAGTCAGTTGTTAGCAAGTGATTTAAATTCGAAATTGATTATCAGTCATAATTATCATAAGAAAAATATTTTAAGCTCTTTTAGTGGAATGTATTCAACCGTCTAAGACGAGTTAAGTACCGTTAACTGGGGGGAAGATGATCGTTTTTAAGACAAAACATGCAATAACAATGTGTGTTTACATTTTAAATCGAAACAAATATTTTTAAAACATGTACTGCTATACGTTGCAATAATCAACAACTTTAGTTTTCTGAAATGTATTCGCATTTATTAAAACAAATTAAATTATCACACATTTTTTGAGTAATCTGGTTTGGGGTGAAGTTGATCAAGACAGCTCTACTAAAATCATTATGACCTAGTACTCGAAATACACTAGGTTATTTGTATGAATGTTGAATTTACTACGTAAAGAAGTCTACGAAGTCAATATTTGAAACGAAAATAGCGTCATTTATGACTATCTCTCTCTTTCTTCCACAAAATACATTTTCATGATTATAATCGAAAAACTCGGATTTCTACCTAGCGGTAACATTACTTGAACGAAGAATATTGTTGACTACCGTTTCATAAAAAAATTGGCACTTTTGACTGACACATCAAATGATCATCTTCACCTCAATGATCATCTTCCCCCCAGTTGACGGTACTCTCCATTTAATTCCACCAATTATTTTCGATATCTTTGCAGATACGTATTTCGACCACAACTGTGTGGTCGTCTTCAGTGTCTCGTACTTGACGTAAAGTCGAGTCAAGTACGAGACACTGAAGACAATCACACAGTTGTGGTCGAAATACGTATCTGCAAAGATATCGAAAATAATTGGTGGAATTAAATGGAGAGTACTTAGCTCGTCTTAGACGGTTGATAATTATTATGTTGTTTTTTTTTCCGAAAGTGGTGCTATTTTTGTTTCATACCTTTTTTCATGAATTTCTCAGTTTTAATATAAATGGTCCGCATAAACATTAATGTAATACACAAAAATTGCGAAACAGAATGTGCTTACATTCTGAACTAAAATTACCATCATCTATTCACAATTTCAGAAAATATGAAAAAACCCGAAACCCATTTGCGATGTAATGCTCTCACGTACAGCTTTTATTTGAGTGCAACAGGGTTTAAAGGTAACACGGTCGAAGAGGCTGTAATCTAATTAATTAAAATTCTACTCATCTCATCCAAACAGGTTCGGTATTAAATGCAGTTCGTGTTCTAATCGTAAAACCCATTTCTATATCTTTTCATTCGTTCTACTCCTGGCATAATCCTAGTTCATCATGCGGCACGCATAAAACATAAAACGCTGTACTCAACACAGCGCATATGCACGCTGCACGCACCACAAATGCATACCTGCCGCTGCTGTATTGGCTTAGTCACTTACGTCGTTGCGCTTTTCCCATGCCTTTGTCGCTGCAGGTGAATTCTCACTATCCACGCACAAGTCCAGAGGTTTGCTCGAGACGGCATATACCTATATGTAGAAACCTGCCGCCAATGACTTGAAAGTTACCAGATAATCTTATTCTACATGATTGCACAATTTCATCCGCCAGGACTTCCTTATGTGCTAACATATCGTCTGATGCAGTCGAGTGCAAAAAGGAACTCGTAAAACAAGCAAGTTGGCGAATGATGAGGAAAAATGTCCCGAAAATGTTTGGCTATGAAATGAAAAAGCCTAGTTTTTTTTCATCCACCCTATGCAGCCAGGCTGAATTCTATTGTTGCACATTTTGTGAACTTTCAGTCAGGTGCAGCAAGAGCATAACAATGTTGCGTTCAAACGTTTTGATCGTTATTTTTTACTCTTTTACTTCTTCGATCATTCCGACGGAACATTGGCATCGTTTTCTGTTATTCTTTTCTTCCTGAGATGTTTGAATTTTGTTGATTTTGTGCGTATCCTTTGCACTTGATCCTTGGAAAAGTTGCGCTATTCCGATAAAGTTTTCGGATGGTATTAAAATCTTGCAGTAGGTATTGTGTAGACTTTCGGCACAAAATAAATAATCGCACCGGTCGGGGCTAAGGATGCATGTGAAACCTGTTCCCAACCGAAAAGTCGTGATCGCATACGATTTTGTTTTCTCCAATTCGTATGCTAATCAGTTTCAATCGTTGGTACTAATTTATACTGACAACATAAATGAACTTGAGGAAAACAAACATGTGTGTAATGAAGATGTGTTTAGTTCTCCGACAAAAATGTGCATCATTTGGTTCTCCGCACAGGTAGGTATATTCTACACAAGTCCAATGACGGTGGAGGAGGTTTGAATCACAAATTCTAGCGACTACCAGATTTATTGAAAATTTGGCATTGAAAGACATTGTAATTTCGTTATTTTTTTTGCATTTCATTATAAGATAGTTATATAAAACTTGGCACTGCAAGCCACCTATAAAAATTTTGATTCTGGAGTACGAGAAAGGTAAAACGTAACACGATTTTTATGAGAAATTATCATAATC
The DNA here is from genome assembly GCF_024139115.2 of Armigeres subalbatus. Lineage (NCBI taxonomy): Eukaryota > Metazoa > Arthropoda > Insecta > Diptera > Culicidae > Armigeres > Armigeres subalbatus. The sequence continues at coordinate 391,637,727 of NC_085141.1, forward strand.
TGATTATATTAGAATAATAACACGAGAATTCAGTTACCTAATTAACTTTCCCTAATTATTAGCCATCGTTTTGTTGACATCACATTTGTTAAGAAAATTATTTTGAGCTTTTTAGTGGAATGTTTTCACCTGTCATAAGACGAGTTTATACCATCCCATTGAATTCCACCACTTAATTGTATCTTGACAGATACGTATTTCGACCTCAAAGGTAAGGCCGTCTTCAGTGTCTCGTCGAGTCAAGTACGAGACACTGAAGACGGCCTTACCTTTGAGGTCGAAATACGTATCTGTCAAGATACAATTAAGTGGTGGAATTCAATGGAATGGTATAAACTCGTCTTATGACAGATGACATTTGTTGTTTTTTTTTGTGGGTTAATTTTAGCCAACAAAAGCAACTAACCGATACCTTTCGCCCCGTCCGGTTCGCTCTATTGGAAACGAAACTATCAAGTGTTTTTCTGTCGTTTTTCTTTCAATTGTTATTCTTAGGGAAGATCTGTCTTGTTGTAATAACAGTGATATTCACCATTAGTCAATGAAATAAGCAGCATTTAGGGGAAGCATACAAGGAAATGAAAAACCAATGGTTTTGTATGATGCTGATCACATGATTTGAATCAGCAACTTTATATGAAACCTACGGCTACGGAAGACGGCTGATTACACATCTAATTAGTGACTGCAAATGAGCAGCTTCACTGCTTTAGAGTTCATTACGAAATACATCCGTGGTTTTTGAAAATACTTTTCGGTTGTTAAGAAAGCTCGTTACGTGATATGTTGTAAGGTAATTCTTGTCAAATTAATTCGGCAGTGTTTACCGGTATTTTAAGAAGCGAAACTGTGATATTCCCATCAGGTATCAACACGTCGATTTAGGAAATATGTCGCTGTGAAAGATTTGTGTGATCAAACATACGTATTGGCGAAATTCTCTAGTATAACTTTCCAATAAAATTAAATAATGTACCACATCCCTATCAGTAGTGTTGTTTCTTGTTTTTTTTCCTTCGAGAAAACCATTAACATCGCTCTGAGTTTTGTACACTTCCATATAGTTGAGAAACTTCACTTGAGTCTGTCAAACTTTTACACAAAGACACACATCTATCTCTCAGTTAACGTTAGCATCCCTTCTGAGCTAAATTTCATGATGCAATAATTGTTTACTTTAAAGGTCATTGCGCCGAATGTAGATTACACATTTTTTCAACCATATCATCTCCTTGTGCATGAAAAATCATACATTTTCCATCCGGTTAACTAAATATAACCCTCTCAACTCGCCAAGCCAGCCCCGCTTCTCGGCTGGAAGTGAATAAACTTTTTATTATAAACAGAAACGCAAGATAGATATGCATTTTCAAAAACGGCAGTGTGTTCAATCCGGTTGTCTTCTTTCATACCGGCGGCGGGCGCGGCGACCATCATGCATGCAACGCACAGTTTCAATGCTGCGAGCACGCAGCCACACCACCAGCAGCATCCGCAGGTCGCCATTGCGCTTTTTTTCGTGGTCGCCATTAAGATGCTGTGGGGTACGGCGGCGGTGCAGGAACTGGAAAGCAGAGGAGTTTATGTTTAGAGATGATGACGGGCCTACTGCAGCAACAAACAGTTGTATAGAAGGGTTATCATAAATGTCTAATTAATGTGAAAAATACAGCCAAGGTACAAAACGAATTTTAGTTTGTTGATATGTTCGGGTGCAATTCTAGACGATGCGAATCAATAGTGTTGGGTCTAGTTGATAAACTCATTTCTTTGAAACGTATGTAATTAAGAAATAATTGGTAAGCACATGTGCTTTTGTCTAAGCGTAAGTATTATTTATTAAATGACAAATCAATTTAGCACATTCCATAACTAATAATTAAAAAAGGAAGGACTTGTATTCCATCAACTTAAATTGAAAAAAAAATTGACTTCATATAGAGTTGAACTATCTTCTCAATAATGTATACAAAGTAACGCAAAGAACCCACACCAGACACCAGTTTGTGGCACGTTAGGATTCACTTGGCAAGAAGGTTCATTAGTTCGTTTTCCTCTGGTGCCTATAATTTGCTACCGCCGATCGTATCTAGCAACGTATGATGCATAAACTGCATCTAGAAGATCTGACTCTGCTACTGTTGCAGGAGAGGGGTGAACAACACTTGAAAGTAAACACATTCCTTTTCATGGCCGTCTTAATGTGAGTGTCGTCAGTTTTCACTAGAAAATGCCAGAGTCATGTGCATGAAAATGTTTTTTTTTTTGTTATTAACCTTTCCGTCCCCAACGTCTGTTTAAGGGCTTTCAAAAATCTAAACTGCTGTAAAAATCGCATTTCTTGACCGATTCTTTCGCAACAAGTTGCATTCCATCCGGATGGATCCCAATTTTTGATTTATACTAGTTTCGAGGCTATCCACAATACGGTTCCAGAATTATTCCAGATTCCGTTGGGGTCAGTTGCCCCCGGAATAAGTGGCCATTTACAATTTTAAGTCAAAACAGGTCGTGCGACACCTCAAACTTCATGATTTCACAAAGCAATGATGCAAATGATATTTTTGGGGTTCCTGGCCCACTCGGACTCAATCTGGCCTCATCGGTCACAATCCGGGGACCTACGGAATGGCCATTTTCTAAATTGATTCAAAATAGGTCGTGCGACACCTCAAACTTCATGATTTCACAAAGCAATGATGAGAATAATATTTTTAGGGTTCCTGACCCACTCGGATTCAATCCGGCCACATCGGTCCCAATCCGGGGACCAACGGAATGGCCATTTTCTAAATTGATTCAAAATAGGTCGTGCGACACCTCAAACTTCATGATTTTTCAAAGCAATGATGAGAATAATATTTTTATGGTTCCTGGCCCAATCGGATCCATTCCGGCCACAATCCGGAGGACCTACGGAATGGCCATTTTCTAAATTGATTCAAAATAGGTCGTGCGACACCTCAAACTTTTTGATTTTTACAAAGCAATGATGGGAATGATATTTTTAGGGTTCCTGGCCCACTCGGATTCAATCCGGCCACATCGGTCCCAATCCGGGGACCAACGGAATGGCCATTTTCTAAATTGATTCAAAATAGGTCGTGCGACACCTCAAACTTCTTGATTTTTACAAAGCAATGATGAGAATGATATTTTTAGGGTTCTTGGCCCACTCCGGCCACAACCCGGAGGACCTACGGAATAGCCAATTTTCTAAATTGATTCAAAATAGGTCGTGCGACACCTCAAACTTCATGATTTTTCAAAGCAATGATGGGAATGATATTTTTGGGGTTCCTGGCCCACTCGGACTCAATCTGGCCTCATCGGTCACAATCCGGGGACCTACGGAATGGCCATTTTCTAAATTGATTCAAAATAGGTCGTTCGACACCTCAAACTTCATGATTTTACAAAGCAATGATGGGAATGATATTTTTAGGGTTCCTGGCCCACTGGATTCAATCTGGCCTCATCGGTCACAATCCGGGGACCTACGGAATGGCCATTTTCTAAATTGATTCAAAATAGGTCGTTCGACACCTCAAACTTCATGATTTTACAAATCAATGATGGGAATGATATTTTTAGGGTTCCTGGCCTTTTGTTCCTTTCGACCTTTTGTCCTTTTCGACCTTTTGTCCTTTTCGACCTTTTGACCCGTTCGACCTTCTGTGCCTTTCGACCTTTTGTCCTTTCGACCTTCTGTCCCTTTCGACGTTTTGTCTTTTCGACCTTTTGTTCATTCGACCTTTTGTCTTTTCGACCTTTTGTCCTTTCGACCTTTTGTCATAGATTCCGCAACATCCGCTATCAATTTGCGTACCTGACTATGCACCGCCGATCTGTTGGACAACATTCGTGATAGGGATTTGCTCGCTAATGAAGCCCTTTGGCATGCATAATCGACGTGACTCGTGAAGTTGAGCTTATCGTCGATCATCACACCCAGATGCTTTAATGACCTAACGGAGTTAACTGTGTAGGTCCCAACCCTTATCTTCGCCTGCTGCAACCCATGGTGGTTATGCACGACCACGACCTCTGTCTTGTGGTGTGCTAGGGATAACCTCCTCGACCCTGCCGATCGCATAGGAAGCTTTGAGCTCAACTTCCTCGAGAGTGTCGCTGGCTACCTCTAGCATTACGTCATCCGCAAAGCCTTCTATCTTCACACCGGCCGTGAGACTTAAGCGTAATACTCCATCGTACATGATGTTCCACAGAACCGGTCCGAGGATCGATCCCTGTGGAACACCGGCTGACACTACCATCGATTGCTGCCCATCGACAGTATCGACCATCCGGACCCGGCGCCTTATTGAGTTTAAAACCTCTTGCGGTTTCGATTAGCTCTTCGAATGTCACTAACTAAACCACGTCAACCGACCTATATGGTGTATCAGGCCAGTCTGGTGAATCATGCTTTGGGAACAGCCCTTCGATCCTAGCTAACATCTCCAGAGAGGTGTGCTATTTGTTTTAGCCATCACTATCCTGTAAGCATCCTCCCATGGAGTGTTGTTTGCCATACTGCACAGCCTTTCAAAGCAGGCTCTTTTACTACACTTTATTTCGTAGTTTAGAGCTCTGCTTACCGTCTGGAACGTCCGGCGTCTATCAAGTCGATCAACCTCGTTTCTTGCATGTCGTAGTCTTCTTTTGGCTTTAAGACAAGATCTCAGCTATCACGTCAGTCCACCAGTACGCTGGTTTGCGGTTTCCATATGGCTTACACTTCCTTGGCATTGTATGGCCATATGGCTTACACTTCCTTGGCATAGCCATGACGCAAGCTCGTGTCAACACATCGGTCAACTCGTCACTCGTCATTAGGGTTCAAAGTCCGATCTTCCCACTGCAATGATTCAATCAGCAGTTCTCGATCGAACTGTGAGGTGCGTCATCCTTGGTCAGCACCTTTGACCTTTCTCGTAGCTCTAGATCCAGTGGGGGTACAGCTAACCATAAAACGAAGTTCCTGATGGTCACTAGCTGTATACCCTTCATGTACTCTCCAATCCGGATCCAACGTCCATCCCGCGCTGCAGAAGGTCACGTCGATGCATGATTCACCGTTCGGTCCTCAGAGTGTTGGCACTTGGCCTTCATTCAGCAGGACTACATTAAGTCCCGCTAGAGGCTCTAGCAGAATATGACCTCTAACGTTGGTGAACCGGGATTCCCAGTCCACCGCCCAGGCGTTGAAGTCACCTGCTACTACTAACGGTTTTAGACCAGTTAGTTTGACCGCAAGAGTGTCCACTACCCTAGTATACTGCTCTATACTCCATCTAGGAGGATAGTAACAGCTACAAAAGTAAACTCCGTTTACCTTTGCTATAACGAAACCCTCATCGTTAGGAGATGATATTATCTCCAGGATGGGGAACCGCCCGCAAGTCCAGATTGCCACAGATTCGGACTTGTCCGCAACCCAACTGCCGTTTCCAGCAGGGATGCGATATGAGTCGGACAGCAAGGCAACATCAACTTTAACTCAGTAACCGACTGTTGTAGCAGCGCTTGCGCTGCCTCGCAGTGGTTTAAGTTTAGCTGTGTTACTTGCATGTCTGGACCCTTCTAGAGACCGGACAGGCCTGTGCACCGGTGAGGTGTCTTTTGTCTATACCAGGGGGACAGATCAGACACCTCGGTGCGGCCTGACAGGTGCTAGCTTTGTGGCCTTCAGCTCCACACCTGCGGCATAGCTTACTATGATCGGGACCCCGACAGTCAAAGGATTTATGACTGTAGCCGAGGCACCTATAGCAGGACTGAAGTGGCTGGATTATGCTCAACGAGCATACCGACCAGCCCACCTTCAGCTTAGCCTTATCTAGTACCTTCTTGGTATCAGCCAGAGGCACTTGGAATGTGGCAACCTGCATTCCAGCAAAGCTATTACGAATCCGAATCTCAGATTCCTCGAGCTGGAAGTTGCACTGATCGCTCAGCGCGTCCACCAGGTCCGCAGCTTCGGTTATTTCATCCAGGCCGCGGTACTGGATCGAGTTCAATGCATAAGGATACTCCATTCGGCGTAGGTTCATCGAAGAGCTGAACCCATCAAGTATCAAGTAAGTAATTCTACTAGGCTGCATAGGACTGAATGATGATATCCATTTCTCTAAGGTGCGTTTATTGTATGTAAACAGCCGATTTTGATTGCTCCGGAGGTTTCCCTGTAAAAGTTGGAAGTGTCTCCAGGGCAATCAATCCTAGAATCATATTTTGATGCCATGATTTGCTGTGTCTCAACAAATGCTCAATATTAGTGATTTTCTGAAGATAGAGGCTTCCGAACTGTCCACAAGGTGACCAACACCCAATAATAAAGATTAGAAGCCACAATTCGCTTTGTCTTGACTTTGTTATCGATTTTTTGGTTATTGAATATGTTATCAGATTGTTCGAATCGATTTTAAATTACAACTCACACATGTTTGTGCCAAATTGAAATGAGAAATTTAAAAAAAAAAGTTAGTTTAGTACTACTTCTACTTCTGGATGGCCCTCATTAATACTAGAAGTACCGAAGCTAAGAAAACAAGAACTAAATATTTTGCCAAAATTATTTTACAAGCATCAGTTTATAGAGGATATGATGGGTTTGGCATGTTTCGTTATGTTATTGTCAATGGGTTTTTGTTGATCAAAACTTCGTGGAATTCGGTGCAAGATTCATTAATATAGGGTTACCGCATCTGTTCTTCATCTCATAGCTCATATGTTCATCCCATAAAAATCCCGTGTAATAAGAAAAAAAACTGGCGATGCCGTCGTTTTCCCTGAAATGAAAATGCAATTTTTTTTTAAATTTATTATCCAATTTTCAAAACAAATTGACAAATCGACATTTGAATATTTGTTTCAAACAGCAGATAAGTCGTTATCAAATTTGGTACTAAATTATAAGATTACAAAACAAATTTACGTAGGCAATAACACAATGAAACTTCGTTTTGCCTTTCTCGTACAACTAAGTTGTACCGAAAGGCTATCATTTCACTCCAAAACCGAACTTTTGATAGAAGTCCCGGAGACCCATAGTGTTATATACCATTCGACTCAGCTCGATGAGCTGAACAAATGTCTGTCTGTCCGTGTGTGCGTGTGTGTGTGTATGTGTGTGCGTGTGTGCACAAAATGCCATAAAAAACATTAGCCAAATTTTCACATAGAAACTCTTATCCGATTTTCTTGCAACAAGTTGCATCCGACAGAGACTAAAACGATGTTGATCACTATTGAATTTCATAATAATTGCAAATTGCAAAAAATAGATAATATTAAAATAGTGATGAGACATAGTCACATAGAACAATAATGTGTTATGAAAAATGCCTTGCATCTATGAATATTTTATCCGTGGCTTCCCATTAAGAGTTTCATCGTACTATAAAGATGCTCGTGTTGCACGCATTTAGGCGTAAGTATGCTCTTCGTTCAGTTTCATAGTACTATGAAATTGTCCGAAAGTCAAAATTCGAACATAGGAAATTCGAGAAACTTTTGGCAGCGCCATCTGTCGTCTACTAGTGTAAATTTTCTATCATAACATTAGACGGTGTAACTGTTTTGCCTTTCTTGTACATCATCGAGGTGTAAGCGTAAAGGCTACATTTATTACCTTTTGCGCGAGAAAGGCGCCATCACCGCTAGGTGGATTAATCTGGTTTTTTTAAATAAAACTTCTGTATAAAAGTAATTTGAATGCGTATCCAGTTGGAAATTATTCAAAATCCAAAATAATTTCGTTGAATAAAATTTATTCGTTAATTTTTGGGAAAAGCTTGCGGCAATTCCTGTGAAAGTTAGTCTAGAAATTGTGCGGAAAGCCATCCTTGAGTACTAGAAAATAAAACTTCATTTTATATTCATATAAAGCTCATCCGAAAACTATGACAAGATTTTTTTTCAAAAATTTCTGCATTTTTAAACTGCAATTCTTCGGCAGAAATTGACCTTAACCGTAAAAAGTTATCGTTTTACTGTCTTAGTGGATTCTTGGTCAAGGTCAATATTCCCAAAGACCCCATATTTTTAAAATTTCTAATTATTTACTTAAATTTTAAGAAAAACTGAAAAAGTGCCACATGTATAAACCGGCCCGGAAAGTTGAGATTTTTTACTGAAAATTTCTATGCAAAAATTCAGACGTGTTTTTTTTCGTACCCTCAAGTAAATTCTCACATATTCATCTACGGAAAATCGTCCAAGAACACATGTGTAAATTTCTTAATGGGTTCCTTTGGAAGCCGCTTTAGAGATCCTTGGAGATACTTTTTGGTGAACTCCTGTGCAAAATCTACCGGAAAGTATTTCAGGCAGAATTTCTGCACAATTTTTTTCACACATATTCCTACAGTTATCGCTCTAGAAATTTTCGCGAAAATAGGTACATGAATTGTTCGCAAATCGCAAATATCCTGGGGCGATGATGAATTCTCACGGGATTTTTTTTCGGAAATTCGAGGCGAAATTCCGAATATTGAATTCCTGTGAATTGTTTACAGAAGTTCCTATGGTTTCACTCCAAGAATTGCGCGAAATCTCCTCAAAAAAGTTTTTGAAAAATTTTGGATGTAAAACCTAAAGAAGGCATCTTCGAGCTGTGGGATTTTTTATATCCCATAAAGAATTAATGTGAAAATCTCTTTGGGGATTTCCTCGCAGTTTTCAGCAGATATTCTAGTTGAGTTATCCAAAAAAAAAACCGAAATTCCTACAGATTTTTCTTCATTTGATTTTTTAAATTTTTGGTCAAATTCCTCTGGAATTTTTGAGGAAATACTTATTAAAATAAGGCATCAACATTAAATTAAGCTTTATGTTTTTAATTCTGTATAAACCCTGATTTGTTATAGATCAATGTTATATATGCAATATGGTTCGCCCAAAAAGGGTTAATCAATCATTTCTTCCTCCCCTTATAAAACTTGTTTGATAAATGCTCAAAAGTCCCGGTTTTGTGCACATTGAGACGTCCTAGAAAATTTCAACTAAGGGAGACTGGGTTGACTTGATCGCTTTTTCTGATTTCCGATGTATCACAACCAAAAATAAATAAACATACGCGATTTCCATACAGACTCTCTAAGAATTATCGAAATTTAATTTTTACATATCCTCTCGGCTACTTCGACATAGAATATTATGTTTAACCAACCACTCCTGAACAAATTACGCCAAATTTGGGCCTCTAAACCGAATGATGGCTGTTTACAATCAACACTGCGAAACTATTGACTTAACAATGTCTCGGCATAGCATTAGACAATATTTTCAAAGAACAAACATTACAAATTCAGCAATATAAATTCAAAATCAAAGTTATACATCACTTTACTAAAAAAAACTATTATTTAATCATACAATTACAAAAACAAACATGTATATGTATATGTACTAGTCTACATACTAGTGTCCCCATATTGAAGCAATAACTTCAAATCCAAATATCCTAAAATTTTGATGGAATGTAGACATTTTCATCAGTACAGATCATTAAGCATATTTATGGCTTTGTGCTGTGAAAAAACGAAAGCATTTCGTCATTGTTATGAAAAGTTGTTCAAATTTTGTGTGGCCAATAAAAAAATCTTCCCGAAAGTCAAAACACACACACGCAGAATGAATAAGGTTTGTCAATCCAGAAAACAACTCACCACATAAAGGTCATTTGTCTAGAGGATCTTTACTTAAAAATACGCTAGAAAAAAAAACTTTAGTTCTCGATAAAACAGGGGGTGATCAAATCTCCCGGGGATCAAGCACAATCACTTCTCCGCTATGGATGTTTTCGAAATAAAATGTGGAGCTGAGGGATAAACTTCTGGAATTCATAATTTTAGCGGATGTCCCAAATTTCAGGTCACACAGGATTTTCACTATTTACTCCAGACATAATTAACCGTTACTACGTGAATGCTAACAAAAATGCTTAGGTCTGGGATCAAATTTTGGGATTAACCTATTCTATGGATGTTTCGGGTTTCTAGAGGACCGTATTGTGGTCATTTCGGGCCACAATAGATTTTTATTATTGACTAGCAGGCCCGACAAACTTCGTTTTGCCTAAAATTTGTTTATTCTCTATTTCTCGGGTACTTATTCAAAAGGACGTATGTGATTTAGTAAACAAATATTCAAACGTCGATTTGTCCAATCTGATAGCACTCCCACGCAAACCATCACCATAGACAGGTAGGGGAAGCCTTCGGCTACCTGTTAGTGGTGTCGGTTTGCGTGGGAGAGCCATCAGATTGGACAAATCGACGTTGAAATCTTTGTTTACAAAATCACATACGTCCTTTTGAATAAGTACCAGAGATTTAGTTCTCGAATTATGCGGAAATTTCTGGTTCATTTGTATGGGAGCCCCCCTTTCCAAAGCGGGGAGGAGTCTCGAACCATCTTAAGAACCTTCCTCGGCCCCAAAAACCTCTGCATACAAATTTTCACGCCGATCGGTTCAGTAGTTTCCGAGTCTATAAGGGTCATACAGACAGAAATTCATTTTTATGTATATAGATTGCATTATCCATTCGATGGTATAAACAGTTTCGAAAATTTGCTTTGAGATGAACTTTTGAAATTAGCCACTTTTACGAATATTTCGGATTTCCCGGAGGGCCGTTTGTGGTCATCTCTTAAGCAATTTATTGCGTACACAATTTGCCCGTATGGATGGTTACAAATAAAATAACAATGCTCTAAAATGATGTTGTGGTATCGGACCCTTTCGGGAGCATTTGCGGTTCGCAGAAGACTTGCACAATTGATTGCACTGTTATGAATGAATTGCGAAGCTCTAAAATGTATTTTTGAAATTGGCCACTTTCACGTATGGTTCGGATCTTTCGGATGACCGTTTCGGGAGCTTTTTGGGATCACTGAAGACTTTCACTACTGATTGCATCCATTATTCGTCAGGATGGATGATTACGAAATAATGCGAATCTCTGGGATTACCTTTTGAAATTAACCATTTTTACGAATGTCCCGAAAAAATCGCAAAGCTCTGGGATTAGAATTGGACATTTTACGGATGTTCCGGATCTTCCGGAGGACCGTTTCTGGGACATTTTGGGGTCACAGAAGTCTTTAACTGTTTGTTGCACCCACAATTTGCCAGAATGAATGGTTACCAAAAAATCCCGAAGTGCTGGGATGAACTTTTGGAATTGGCCACTTTTACGGATGTTCCGGATCTTCCGGAGGACCGTTCCTGGGACATTTGTAGGTCACAGAAGGCTTTAGCTATCGATTGCCCCCACAATTAGCCAGAATGAATGGTTATCAAAAAATCGTGAAGCACTGGGATGAACTTTTAGAATTGGCCAATTTTACGGAAGTTCCGGATCTTCCAGAGGGCTTTCCGATGACCCCTCGCGGGATAAATTTGCCCAGAAATGGAATATACAATATAGCAAATACAGTTGGGATCATCAGAGCACATATTTGCAAGCAATTTTATGTTTCATAACACGAAACTCGAAAATTTGGTGCCAAATTGAGAAGTTCAAACAGTACCTTTTTAGCATAGGTTCCCCAGGAACTAGAGTGGTCAATTTAGATGAATCACCCCGTGGGCTTGTTATTGGAACCTACAGCTTTCATTTGGTGCCTAAAAATCGAAAATCGGTTTAAATTTGAGTTTTTGTGATCGAGATGAAATCTTGGGTCCAAATGGACCCCAATGCACAATGTGTAACTTTTTTCTAATGCATTAAGAAGGATAATGAAGTTTTTGCAATTTCTGATCAAAATACCTGCTTTACAGTTCGTGTTTGAGTGATGAAACTTCCTACCTATCCATATCGATGAATGGTGCGGTAATGACCATTATGCAACTCAAATGGGTCGCATAAAATCCATTATAGCACTCATTTGGAAACCAACATCAGAGAAATAGTTACATGACTACATATTGCTGAATTAGCTTGCATAAGTGTACAAACATTGTATTATCAGCGTCGCGTAATATTTAAATGAAATAGTTTGATGGACATGACATACAAAGGCAAAGCAAACGACTCGTGCTGATAAAATAATCTTTTTGCAACTATTTTTATCTCATTTGAATGCTGTAATTGTCATTTTAAGCCTCATTGCTCACATGGCTACGGCTAACGGCTACGCAACTTCTCGATGGAGTAGAATGATGATGAAGTACATGAGCATATTCCGAGGCTCAAGATATCACAGACCAAGACTAAGGTATCTGATGTTATTATTTCTACAAACAGGGACTACCCAAAAAATATTTGCTTGCATTATACCAAAAACGGTCGTTGCAGGAGAAACTGTTCGATCACATATTGCCACTTCTATTTACACACATGCGTTTCCAGCGCTGACAGGTTTCGGGTGCGGAATTGAATAGCCCTTCCAATTGATCAAAACCAGTTCCACTAGCCGGAAAAGGAACATAACACCTCACGTTCAATTAAAACCATTGGAAGCGACGTACTGCAGTGTGATGCACGATCACAGATAACAGCAACCGCGGTGGCGACCAAAATATACGAAGACCACCGCCGTTGGCTGATCTAAAAAAAAAGCTCCGGATTACCAATTGAATTACCTTCGTGCGGTGACTGAACTGAAAGTAGATAACCGCAATCGAAATCAGATAAACGGCATTTCCGAATAGACAAGCATTGGAAAGAAACCAAACCGGCGATCGTTCAGCGCTGGATCGTGCTGGACCGCAGTACAATGTGCGTAAATCGCCTCTGGGCAGCAGTTGTGACCATGACCCCTCACGTGTGCTCTGCTGCACTCACCCACCGACGAATATTGCGTGGTGTCGTCGTATGTCTCATTTTGTTCATCTAATATTGCACCAGGATCAGGATTTCCATAAAAACAATTTTATTGCATGCGTAGGGTGTCCTAAATTGCTTATTTTCTGCCTATAATTTTAATTGCATTCGATCTGATTTTACTTTAAAATACTTTTATACTGAATTGCGTGGAAATAATACTAAACATTACGGGACGGGTTCCCGGTCAGCTTCCAAAAATGTGTCGTGGAAATATTCAATAACCTTTGAGTCACCCTATATTAACTCCTGTGCATTCACCAGGTCTCCACTGTCTATCCACCAAGTTCAAGCTATGCTCAGTAATGCCTATAGAAGCAATTTATTGGGGAATAGAAGGTACAAGATGCGCAAAAGGCAGGCAGCAACCTTGCATACAGCGCGGCGAAGGGGACCACCCAGAAAAACAAACCAACACTTGCCGCACCGCTTTTGATGATGATGATTCAAGGTAGGTACAACGCACGAACTAACCAATGAGCAATGTGGGGTAGTTTGGTTTTACATTTCCTTCCGTTTTCAAGTGCGCTTGTCAGCAGATATTTACCTACCTGTTTGGAAACTTTTCACAAGAGTCGGCATACGAGATGCGCAATCAAAAGTCGCGCTAATGATTGCAAGCGGTGGCCATCAAGATGACGATACCTACCCTTGGATACACTACCGGTGTGTGTACAACAAAGTTGTCCAGAATTGGTCGTTGGATGATTTGTTCCGCTTGGGAGTGCCATCGTGCTGTTTAATTACCAGTTCTCGGGACAAAGATTACCTGCAAAATACTAACCTGTTTCCACTGTGTGCATACAATCCAACATGATGTGCAAGATATTAATAGCTATTTATCTCGCGGAGCAACTTTTCATTCCGCTTATCATGCCTGGGTGGGTCATCAAAATGTTTTTGATCGTTTTGATCTGTGCAGAAGACGCGAATGGAAACAAGTTTGAACAACAACTCCTCGTACTTGATACAGCTAATGCAACGAATAAGCCATATTTGAAAGGTGGCGAAATTGGATGTTTGTTTCAAATTGCTTCCTGATTGTTGAGCAAGATTTGAAATCGCTTGTAAATTTGGCATTCATCGCGTTTTTCTGAGAGGTTCAACAATGAGATGCACAGCCAATTGCATGTGTTATATTTTCTTGGAACACTGTTAAAAACCTCCCAAAGGTGGGGCACATTTTGAAAATTGAAATCTCGATCGAAGTTCCTTTGTTGCTTAGCGATAAAGCAGCCATCTATAATACTGGGTCATGGGTTCGAATGAATTTCCTCTGGAAATTCGAATGAATTTCCTCTGGAAATTCGAATGAATTTCCTCTGGAAATTCGAATGAATTTCCTCTGGAAATTCGAATGAATTTCCTCTGGAAATTCGAACGAATTTCCTCTGGAATTTCGAACAAATTTCCTCTGGAATTTCGAACATATTTCCTCTGGAAATTCCTATGAATTTACTCTGGAAATTCGAATGAATTTTCTCTGGAAATTCTAATCAATTTCCTCTGGAAATTCGAATCAATTTCCTCTGGAAATTCGAATGAATTTCTTCTGGATTACTGTCGAATACGTAGATTTTACCATTATAACAAATTAGCTAATCATCGAAGTTGATTACAATAAACATGAAAAAATCTAATAATGCAGTGCAAATTATATAATCAATCGTATGGAACAGGTGTCTCATTTTTTAAATGACTTTCGAGTCTATTTGTTGTGTCTCATCCCGCCCTCTAATATCTCTATGTTCTGTTTTTGTTCCAGATATAATTACAAATCATTCTTCTCTAATTGCTTTACAACTACTGAAACAATGCAAAAAGCCAAACACGATACCTCCATAAAACGCAAACCAATCACCAAATGGTCAATTGAACAAAGTGTCTCCAACCGTGCGCTCGACACAGGACATCTACCCAAAGCTATCGAAAAAAGCAACCTGCCACAATGATTTATGAAAGGAGCTCAAACAAATTGCTCAACAGAGCAGAATGCAACAGAAAAAGGAATAAGAGACAGACCGTGTGACTTTTTGACCGGTGCACGCACAGCATCCGTATTTCGAACAATGAAGAAAGCCTTCCACTTGTTTATCCTTTCCATTATATCTGTTTCCCGAAAGCCTAAAGCCCATCGGTGTTGGTGGATAGAAGATACCTCGCGAGGACTGAGGACCTGGCTGATACCCTCAGTGAGAACCGTGTCGTCCTTTGCGTCGATTCGATGAGGGTCATACACGGACGAAGCATCGCCCCCGGAGGATGGCAACAATAAAAATTACACCTTCCCTTTCCACTTCAGGGTCCACTGCAAACGGGATCGGGACGGGATGCGGTAAAATGGGATTGAATGCAACGGTTCGGTGTTGCCAAACGCGGCAGTCGAAACTGGATTTAGTATGAGGTGGGCCCTTCTAGAGAATTGGCAACACGCTCAATCGAAAACAGTCGCCCAGCGAAATCGGTGGGAAGGTGGAGTTATAATCACGTGAAAACGAAAACATTATAGTGAAGCCGGACAGGTACGAATAAACTATTGGTTAGAAAGGATATTATTTTATTCGTACCTTTTTTTCAGCGATCGGCTTTGTGGGAGATTTTTTCCCATTGCGTAGTATGATTTGCACCACGCTCATTTTTACGGGCCGCTGGAGAGCAGCCGGTTCCCGATCCTACTACTATTTTCCCTCGATATTCTTTTGAGCCCGACCAATAAGAAATTATTAATCGCAAACTTTGGTAATACTTATACTGTTATATACTTCATACTAAGATCCTCTGATATCGAACACAGCTGGAAAGTTCTGGATTATTATTTTCTTAATTGAACCTTTTTTTATATAATACGCTCTAATAGCTGCTTTTCCTATACATATTTACCATGATCTATCTGTATGTTTCAGTTATTTTCATCCGCTCGGGTAGAAATGGTCTCGATGCGTGAAGGTACCGAGGCGAAGAAAAGGCAACGAGGTATATCCATTGTCAATTTTGATTTGCAACGTGAATTAAAAAATCCATCTTTTGTAGGATCGAGACCTGATGCATGGCGGGTGGAATCCCACCAGACCGTGCCTACATTGTGCATCGTGGGATGCTCCAAAGGTATCGACTTCTATTCTGCTCTTCTCAGTTGCATTATAGGATTATTGAATGTTAGCTCTTTGTCCTTTGTTGGTATTAGTCTTTAGGGAACAGTTTCAATGGTAAAATAACAGCGCTCGGTTTTACTGCAAATGTGAAGTCGTGAGAATTATGTTTTTTTTGCGGTTTATAGGGTTCGATTACCTTAATAATCCAATAGGTGGAAATCTCGCATTATCTCTTGATTACAATGTGCTCAAAATTGGGTTTACAATATAGAGTTAAAAACATAAATGTAAGTGTCGGACCATGCAGGATTCATAAGAGTTTTGGATTCCAAGGAAAATTTCGGATGAACTGTGACAGCCGATGGAGATCATTCATAGCTTACTGGCAAAGCACCCATGTAGCGTATTGGGTTCATACGGAAGTGATTGCCTGCCTTCAAACAGGATTCAGATTTCTCACTCACTAACTTAATCTGCTGCAGTGAATAATTCTGCGAACTTTACTAAGAAATACGTGCATCTATTATCATTTAGTTGTTTCTGCTTTTTTGATTTTTCACCGATTCCCATAGTGAAATAATTTCCAATTTTTCGTTAATACACTGAGCGGAATAAAAATAGCACCACCTGTTTTTCTGTAATATATTCTGAAATTATGAACAGATGACGGAGATTTCAGTTCAGAGTGTAAGCACATTCTGTCTGCAGCTTTTCATTGCATCACATTCTCCAAATCGTGCGACTACGGTATGTGATCTGTAGCCTTTAGGATCTATTTCTCTGAAAAAGAAACTTCATATTAGGTATTCAATCATATCAGGATTCGATCATATTAGGATTTCATTTTTATCATCTACTAGTCCACCCGGCAGACGTTGTCCTGCATAGTAGGCGAAATTGTGCTTTTTCAACTGCCCATGCAAAGATTCCCATACAAAATCATGTTTTAGTTTTCCACGATTCAACCAACTTTACTAATGATTTTTGCATGAGAAGATATCATATAAACCCGTCGGAAACGGTAACGAACATATCTGCTGAAGGAATGAAGAAAATCCATCCAGCCGTTTTCGAGTTATGCGGATACGAACACAGACCATTTCATTTTTATTATATAGACTAGTCGACCCGGCAGACGTTGTCCTGCATAGTAGGCGAGAATGTGCATTCCGAACTGCCCATGCAAAGTTCCCATAGGAATCACAATATTAGTTATTCACGGTTTGCTCAACTTTACTCGTAATTTTCCCATTAGGAAATATTATATAAACCCGTCGGAAACTATAACGTATGTTTCTGCTGAAGAAATGAAAAAAATCCATCCAGCCGTTTTCGAGTTATGCGGATACGAACACAGACCATTTCATTTTTATATATAAGATTTCGTATAAAAATGCTGCACTCGACCCATTTCTGCTACCGAAAACAAAGCTCCGTTTCATCAGTTTTCGCATACAACTTCTTTTCCGCGTTAGTTGTAAGCACCTGACTCAAATTCGGTCCGAATTATTATATTATATATTGTTTTCCAAAGTGGTGCTATTTTATTTCGCATCTTTTTTCATTAATTTTTCAGCTTAACTGTAAATGGTCCACATTAATATCAGTGTAATGCACCGAAAAGTTGTGAAGTAGAATGAGCTTACATTTAGAAGTGTGCGCCGCCGCCCTCATCAGGAAATTGTTGTTGAATCAGAAGTTGTTCCAATTTTCTACAGAAAAATATTATGACTATTCGCGGAAAGTTTCTGTTGAGTTTCTTTTGAGTACTCTTCAAAATTTACACAGAATATGCTTCTTGTGATTGGAAGATGCTTTAACGTTGATTTTCTCAATTCAGAGAGTTTGATTTTCTCAATCTTCTAGATTAATTAAGATGACCAGTTTGCAAAGCCAACATTAAAACAGAAAATTCTTCGGAATATCCGCGGGAGACCACCTGGAATTTTCAAAAATTATTCAAAGCATCCGCGGAAGATTATTCAAAATGTAAATTCAAAACAAAAACTTTGGAGAACTCAACGGAAAATTGCTCGAAGTTTTTTAAGAATTTTCTTTGAATTTCTACAAAAAAAATCTTTGCATTGTCCATACGAAATTTTTGGGAAGTTCGATTGGCCGAAAGAAGCAGACGGCCGAACTGGTAATTTGCCTGAAAAAGCCGTTTGCCCTAGCAAGTCGTCTGACCGGAATGATCTTATGGCCACAGGAGTCATTAGACAAAAATGCCTTTTGGCCGTTTGGCCGAAAATGTTATTTGGCACACGGCATTTTGCATAATGTCAATTACTGAATGGATAATATCCATCCAATTTTTTTCAAATAGCCGTAACTGTATTTGACCTTGAAATTTGAAATGATTCATACTTTCTCTATGCAGCATATTTCGTTCAACTGACGTTACTACGAGATACAAGGGTTAGACAAAAAGGTTGAGATAGGCAAAATTTTGTCGAAGTTCAAATCAGCATCACTTTGCGTAAAGTGATCCGATTTCGATGAAACCTGGACCTTCGGACGCGGAAACTCTTCTAGTATACTTTCCCCATGCAAAACCTCAGATTGGCCCTTGGCCACCGGAGATGTTCCGGGTTTTCCGAGGATATGTTAAAAATGCATTTTTTCTTCTGCTCGTCGTTTTATCTGACGTTTACTGCCATCATGTTATACACTCTTCCTGGAAACTAGAACTAATATGCTGACCAATGCTGGCTGCAGATCGAAAATTCGTTTGGTATACGCAAAGATATGGCCATTTTCGTAAAATCGGTAGGGATTGGCCATACACCCTGAACAAATGTCACTTTCGCAAAACACCCGGAACCTGTTACAAATTGGCCAGAGAGTCTTACAGTCACCATAATGTATCTTTAATAAAGATCCTATATTCATCGGCTTGGGAAAACATGAATTTTGACACCCATATACGCATAGTTCCAGACGGTGCCAAAACCGGCCCCTCCTGGAAGGCCCTTGGAACCTGCTATAAGGGTGGCAGTGGACACTATCATTCTGGAAATGTTTCTGTAATCATCGTCTCGCAAAGCCATGAAGATAGATACCCATATTTGCATTATTCCGATCTGTTATCATTTAATTATGTTCCCGGAACAGTTTTTACGGAAATGGCCATATCTCTGCGTAGTTTTGATGGATTCTCGATCTACAGTCACCATTGGCCGGCATATTAGCTCTAGTTTTTGGAGAAAGCATAAAACATGATGAAAGTAAACGTCACATAAAATGACAAGCAGTGGAAAAATGCATCTTGAACATACCTTCGGAAAACCCGGAACACTTACGGTGGCCAAGGACCAATCCTAGGTTTTGCAGGGGGCAGTATACTAGAAAACGTCCGGTTCTGATGGTCCTGATTTTATCAAAATCGGATCATTTTACGCAAAGTTATGATGATTAGAATTTCGACATAATTTTACCTATCTCAACCTTTTTGTCTAACCCGCAATCTATTCTTTCTGTTGGGTGCATGAATTGACGAAAATAATTTGAATAGGGCACTGCACGGAAACATCTCTTTCTCTTTCGTTCCTCATAAATTTTGACGTTTACTGGCCTTGTTGTTTTCAAATTTCTTTGCAGCGAGAAAGAGACAAAGCAGTCTGCTGCTTTGTCTCTTTCTCGTTGCAAATAAATTAGAAAGCAACAAGGCCAGTAAACGTCAAAATTTATGAAAAACAAAAGAGAAAGAGATATTTTTCCGTGCAGTGCCCTATTAGGAGCACAATCATTATTCCAAAAATCAAGGTCAAAATCGATTAGGTCCATTTGAAAAAAGTTTCTTCTTCTTCTTCTTCTTCTTCTTGGCATTACATTCCCTCACTGGGACAGAGCCGCATCGCAGCTTAGTGTTCATTAAGCACTTCCACAGTTTTTAACTGCGAGGTTTCTTAGCCAGGTTACCATTTTTGCATTTTGCATTTGCATTAGACCGGCACCGGGAATCGAACCCAGCCACCCTCAGCATGGTCTTGCTTTGTGGCCACGCGTCTTACCGCACGGCTAAGGAGGGCCCCTGAAAAAAAAAGTTTCTAGATATGTTTTTTTTTACCATATCTAAGTTTCTAGATATGGCAAAAAATGGCCATTCGTTCGGCGAAATTGTCAAATCACAGTTGAATACGATTCCGTAACCTTTCTATTTTTTAAGCCGATACTGGCCGTTAAGCCAAAAGTCATCTAACCAATTTCCATTTAGCCAAGCCGAACTGAACGTTTATGTAAACTGGTATCAGGTCGGAAATTGTTTGACCGGAAATGTAGTTTGGCCAACATACAACCAAAAGGAGCATTCGACTAAAAATGCCGTTCGGCTGAAAAAGTCGTATAACCGAATAGATCATTTGACCAAAAATGCAATTTGGTAAGAATTAAATTTTGTAAGAAGTCGTTTAGCCGAGAAGGTCATTTGACAGAAAATGCCGTTTGTCCAAAAGGGTCGTTTTGCAGAAAGGAGATTTTCGGGCCTAATGGCTTTTTCTGCCAAATGACCATTCCTACCAAACGGCATATTTTTGGTCAAATCTAGGAACCTTTTTCGAATAGGCGTAACTGTATTTGATCTTGAAATTTGAAAGGACGCCTACTTTCTCTATTCTCCATATTTCGTTCAATCGACGTTACTACCTGATAGATCGCGATCTATTCTTTCTGTTGGGTGTATTAGTTATGCAAAATAGTTTGAATCGCCATTTCAAAAATTAAGGACAGAATCAATTAGGCCCATTTGAGAAAAAAGTCCCTAGAAATGAACTATTTGGTCTTACGATTTTTTCGGCCAAACTACGTCGAATGTCCCTTTCGGCTGTATTTCGTTTTTGGCCAAGCAACATTTGCGGACAAACTATTTTCAACCTAATAGCAGTTTCGGATATACGTTCAATTCGGCTTAATGGTATATGGTTAGATATTTTGGTAGAGAGGTTGCAAATTTCGTTCAATGGTCTTTTGACAATAAGGCCATTTCGCCGTAAATGTCATTTGGCCAAATGGGTGGAAATTTTCGACCATATTATCCGTTCAGTAATTGACATTTGGCCATGTGACTAGTTTGGCCAAACAACATTTTCGGCTAAACTACCTATTCTCAGACAAAATATTTTAAGCTCTTTTAGTGGAATGTATTCAACCGTCTAAGACGAGTTAAGTACTCTCCATTTAATTCCACCAATTATTTCGATATCTTTGCAGATACGTATTTCGACCACAACTGTGTGGTCGTCTTCAGTGGCTCGTACTTGACTCGACTTCTGTCAAACGACCATTTCGTCGAAACGGCATTTCGTGCTTATGGCCAAATGACCATTTCGATCAAACAACCTGTTAGGGAAAACGCCTTTATTTGGTTAAATTACCAGTTCGGTCGTATTTTGTTTTCACTCTATGGAATTTCCCAAGAATTTCTCATGGACAATACACTAGTCGTTAAATAACTGCAACATGTTTACGTTAGAGTATAGCGAATGTCGTTCGATAACTGCAACGCATTCAAGACATCAAACGGTTGTCAGTCGACGTCAGATGCAATAGAAGTGCACCTGATTGTGCAGCACACTCCAGCTATCATCGACTTTGTTTGAAATCGTTTTGAAGTTCAGCGGTTCGCTAACTGCAAAACTGTTGCAACTATCGAATTGCAGTCGAAAAGCATTGCAGTTATCAAACTTCTGCTGTACAATGAATTTTCCTTGGAAATCCGACGAAATTCCTTAAAAACTCCGAGCAATTTTCCGTTGAAATCCAAATATTTTATTATTAAAATCTCCTGTCATAAGACGAGTTTATACAATCCCATTGAATTCCACCACTTAAGTGGTGGAATTCAATGGGATTGTATAAACTCGTCTTATGACAGGTGAAAACATTCCACTAAAAAGCTCAAAATAATTTTCTTATATTAAAATCTACTTTTTGAACAACTTTGCGCGGAAATTCTAAGGAATTTTCCATTCAAATTTCAGAGAGTCTCCCGCGGATATTCTGAAGAACTTTCTGTTTTAACGATGGCCATGCCAAATTAGCTTAATTTTTCTAGACTGAGCAAGCTAACGTTAAAACACACATTCTACTAGCCGCACTCTTCGACAATTATGAAGAATTTTCTGAGTAAATTTCGAAAAATATTCAATAGAGCCTCAACTGGAACTTTCTGCGGATAATCCGAACATTTTCATGTAGTAATTTGGAACATTTTCTTATGTAAATTCCAAAGAATCTCCTGCTGAAATTCAAAACAATTTTCTTTTGGATTACCAAAGAGCTTCTGTTGGTAATTCCGAAAAATTCTCGAAACTTCAAAGTAGTTTCCGTGAACAATCCGAAAATAATTTCCAAATGAATATTTTGGAAAAACTTAAAGATTTTTTTGAAGAAGTTCATCAGATTTTTCAGGCGAAATTCGAAAGATTCTTCCGTTAATGTCTTGAAAATATCCCGAAAAAAGCAAAAAAAAAATCTCAAAGAAACGTATTTAAAAAAATCGCCACGCCGTTTCACGCCGCCGGTTAAAATGGCCGAAAACGCCGCCGCCTAAAATTTAGACCAACGCCGCCGCCGCTGAATATCGGACCGGCGCACACCTCTACACATTCTGAACTGAAATTACCATCATCTGTTCGTAATTTCAAGAAATATTAGTAAAAAAAGATGTTGGTGCTATTTTTATTTCGCTCAGTGCATTTGAAAACCATTACCTATCCATTTAAAAACATTCAATGTTAGCACCATCATCAATATTTTCATTTGGGATTTATTTCTCTTCATTCTTCTCCTCCTGTCTTCCTCTCGAAATATTTTAGCAAACTAGTTAAGACGTTTTGTAAAGTTCACTCCACGAAATATTTGTCAACATAGTTATAGATTCATGTTATCTTCAGCTGAAGCTGATCCATTATCCGTTGAAGTCCTCTCCTATAGCTCCTTAATTAATCCAAATTTCCACTTCATTTGAAGATCTGCATCACTGACGCTGTCTCGTTGAATCATCAACTGATCTCTTTCTGTTCTCCTCAGCAATAGTCAACAACTGACAAAGAATAATTATCTCCCGATCTGAAGCAAAACGTACTGGATCTCACGAAACTCGTAAATCATTCACTTTGCATTCACTTCCGTTCCCCAACCAACGAGTTTTTCTGCATCTCTGGTGGGGATCTCAGATGAATTTAGCTTCGGGTTTTTTTCAGCCTTGGAGTAACTATCTTCTCAACCAATCAAAACACGATCCAGTATATAACATATTTCCATTTCCAACTATTTCGTTTCACATCGCCATCAAGAACAAATTAAAAAAAAAATTAAATGCTTTTTTTTCAAATATTTAAATAACATGCACTTTTTTTGCTAAATGTTTTTCAAGCAGGTAATGAAACTCTATTAATAAACACCTAACGAGATCTTCCACGATGAGAAAAACGTTTTCTGCAAAAGTAACAAAACTCCTTTCTGGCGCTCCGAAAAGAAATGATCGGCAACTCGCAGAATGAATCGACTGCTTTGAGCGTGCTTACAGCGGCACACTAGGAGTTAACTTCCTGAAATCAGTATGGCGAAAGGCATCTAAGGTTCGATTTCTCAAAATTAAGCACTTTAATCGAAAAAATATTTGGTAGGCGTAGTAGCGGACACCATCCCTCATAACCGGTACCAAATAGTTTTTCATGAAAAGTTCTTAATTTTGAGAAAACCAGCGTTAGATGTCTTTCGCCATACAAATTTCTGGCGGTTAACTCTTGCTGGCTATTTTGTGCATATACTATAGCGCCTGGATGTGGCTGCGGCGAGTAGAAAATCAGCCACTGCCAATAATTCATTCGCAAACGTCGATGAATTTTGCGCTCATTCTAAGCTCATAATGATGATTCACGAATTCGTTCGGGCTTCCTGGTGAGTACTCGAGATGGAACTGGTAGACTGCCGTTGGTTTCTTTTCCTACTGCCAAATAATTTTTCGCCAACCCAAACTTTTTCTTCATCATTCGTTTATAATTTTGGCTCATTTCTGCAACTGTTTCCACCAAATACTTTTTTTTCACTGTTTTTTATTTCATAATTTTCCCATTCTTACTTACAGACTTACAGATTTATGTTTCAAGCCAACTATTTTTCACTGTTTTCATTTTCCCTGTGTACTTATCATTTTTTTTTGTTTTGCTTGTTTTATCATCTTCACCAGTAAAATAAATAAAACAAATCTTGTTTAACACACAGAATTCATTATCCTTCGAAATTTTCTCTCACTACTCCAAAGTTTCAACTTTTCATGCTTTATTGCAATTGCATCACTACTAAATCCAGCGATGGCTCTGCAACTGTTGTCCATTGTTGAGAACCCGTTGTCTACTGATCTGTCGTCATACGCATATTTGTACCATGTTTGCTGGGATTTCCTATGTACATGGGACAGTTATGCGTATAACGGTAGTGATGATCCCCGTTGATGTATTCTCTAACTTGCAGAGAAACTATTCTCTTCGGTTTCTTCATAGAAGTTTCGCTATCTTTATACTAATTTCAATGGTTTTCTCATTTCACTTGGCCTCTATTTTCGCTGTGCACATTTCATATTCATGTTTCGTTTATTTAATTATCTTCACCATTAGAATAAATATAACAAATTTTGTTTTTAACATGCAGTATTCATTATTTTTTTAAGTCTTCTCCTATTGCTGCCAAGCTTCCATTCTTCTTGCTTTCCTGCAATTGCATCACTACAAAATCCAGCGTTGGATGGCTCTGCATCAGATGTCAGATTATTCCTTTGAACCGTGCTAAAGCAACGGGAATTTGAACTCACGAAATCTGCAAAAAATCCACTTTACAGTGAAGCGAAATTTTTGCACCTTTGGCGGGGATCGGGTTTTCTTCTACCTCAAAATAACGATCTTCTAAACCAATCATAGCATCTGAAATCGTTTATAATTTCGGCTCATTTCTGCAACTGTTTCCACCAAATACTTTTTTCACAACTTTTTTTCATATTTTTTCCATTCCGACTTACAGATTTATGTTTCAAACCAACTATTTTTCACTGTTTTCATTTTCGCTGTGTACATTTCTTTTTTTTTTGTTTTTTTTTTTTGTTTAATGATATTCACCAGTACAATAAATAAAACAAATTTTGTTTTTAACACACAAGATTCATTATCCTTCGAAGTTTTCTCCCACTGTTCTCAAGCTTCCATTCTTCTTGCTTTCCTGGATTTACATCTCTCCAGCGTTGGATGGCTTTGCATCTGATGTCAATGTCAATGTATCTGAAGCAACGGGAATCGGAACTCACGAAATCCGCAAAAAATACACTTTCCAGTGACTTCAACTCCCTCACCAGCGAAATTTTTGGCACTTTTGGCGGGGATCGTAAATGGATTTTGCTTCGTGTTTTCTGCTACCTCAAAATAACGATCTTCTAAACCAATCATAGCACCTTCTATTTTTATATAATTTTACAACAGCGTTCAGGTTGATGTTTTTTCGTTCTTTACATTTTTAAGCATTTCATATCATCATGTTTAACTTGCTGCTTTCGACACATTCACTGCTAATTCGTATTCGTTTTTCAAACTGGCCTTCATAGAGAAAATTGTGTAGAACTTCGTCGTTTCAAAATCTGGTGCAAAATATCTCTTCAACTAGTTTCAAATACTCGAATGCAGTAAAATCATCATCGTGCACGTTTGTTTTTGAAAGAATTTTTTCTTGTAATTTTTTAGCAAATGTTATCAACTTTTTTTTTGGCAAATTTAAAGAGATTTTGCATGGAATATTTGCATATTTCTGAAAAACTGAACCATTAGATGTATTTAACACATGCTTTAACACAACTTCATTTTCCCCATCTTTGATGAATGTTCTTCTGATAGAACTTCAGTTTTACTCGCCCGTAGCTCCTCAATGTCGAATTGATAGGCTCAGAACATAACTCAAAGTTGCTTCCTGAAGTATTATTACCACTGAACGACCGACACGCACAAAACACCCATTTTAATCCGTTCACCTTCGCGATCCGAAGAGAAATGATCTGCAATTCGTAAAATTTGCGAACGTTGATGAATTTTGCACTCATCCCACACCCCTACTAACGATTCGCGAATTCGAGTTGGTAGACCGCCGATGGTTTCTTCTCCTACCGTCAAATAATGGTGCACAGTGAGTTGCGAATGTTTTCGTTAATCACATTTTAGTTGTTTTTTTTTTTACACGTTTGGCTCACACATCCGATTTACACACTAAAGTTAAGTTCTTATGCGCGTAGAACAATTGTTGAGCTTGATCACTAATTTGTAACATTCATTTCCAAATATGTGAACGATTCCCCAAAATAAATAACTTTCAGCTAATCCCACAGGACTCTACAGGGGAAAGGATTCAAATTTTCCTTTCTTTTTTTTTTGTTTTCGCCAAAGTTTTTTTTTATTCAGCAAAACTTATTTTTAACATGCAGAATTCATTATTTTTGAAGTCTTCTCCCACTGCTACCGAAGCTTCCATTTTTCTAGTAATCCTTTGAGCCCTGGTATCTAAAACGAAGTGTACTGGAGCTCACGAAATTTGCTAAACATCCACTTCAACTCCCCTACCAGCGATTTTTCGGCCCTTCTGGTGGGGATCGGGAATGAATTTGGCTTCGGATTTTTCTTCTACCTCGAAATAAAGATCCTCTAAAGTTTAAACCAATCAAAGCACTTTCTGCTTTTTTATACCATTTTACAGCAGTATTCCAGTAAATAACTCATTGTCATATTTTTGTCGTTGTTCTTTACATGTTTAATGCAATGTGTTTACGCTAGGTTCATCTGGTTTCTTTGGATATATTCACTGCTAATCCATATTCGTTTTCCAAACTGCTATTCATACAGCAAATTTTGAAGAACTTCATCGCTTCAAATTCTGGTACAAAATATCACTTCAAGTCACTAGTTTGAAATACTCCAATGTAATAAAATGGTTACCATCTATTCTTAAAAGAATTTATTCTTCACTTTTGATTTTTTTAGGACATTCTATCGACTTTTTTGGCGAACATAAATGAGAGATCAAGTCGCTTAGAACCTCATTATTTCCACCTTTGATCAACTTAAATATTTTTTTTTAAATGAATTTTCTTCTGATAGATATTCAGTTTTCCGTGTCCATAGCTCCTCGACGTCCAATGGATAGGCTCAGAACATAACTCAATAAGCTGCTTCTTGCAGTATTTTACCGCTGAACGACCGACACGCGCAAAATAACCATTTTCTCCATTCACGTCCGCGATCCGAAGAGAAATGATCTGCAATTCGTAAAATTTGCGAACGTTGATGAATTTTGCACTCATCCCACACCCCTACTAACGATTCGCGAATTCGTTTCAAACTCCATCTCGGATACTCCTGTTTCCTGTTGAGTACTCGGAATGGAGTTGGTAGACCGCCGATGGTTTCTTCTCCTACCGTCAAATAATGGTGCACAGTGAGTTGCGAATGTTTTCGTTAATCATATTTTAGTTGTTTTTTTACACTGTTTGGCCCACATATCCGATTTGCACAGCAAAGTTGAGTTCTTATGCGCGTAGAACAATTCATGATGAGCTTGATCACAAATTTGTAACATTCATTTCCAAATATGTAACCGAATCCACAAAATAAATAACTTTCAGCTAATCTCACAGGACTCCACACGGGAAAGGATTCAGATTTTCCTTTTTTTTTGTTCGCGCCAAAGTTTTTTTTATACAATTCAGCAAACCTAGTTTTAACATGCAGAATTCATTATCCTTCCGAGTCTTCTCCCACTGCTCCCAAGCTTCCATTTTTCTAGTAATCCTTTGAGCCGTGTGTCTAAAACGAAGTGTATTGGAACTCACGAAATTTCCTAAACATCAACTTTGCATTCACTTCAACTCCCCTACCAGCGAATTTTTCGGCACTTCTGGTGGGGATCGGAAAAGAATTTGGCTTCGGATTTTTCTTCTATTTCGAAATAAAGATCCTCTAAGATTTAAATCAATCAAAGCACTTTCTGCTTTTTTATACCATTTTACAGCAGTATTCCAGTAAATAACTCATTGTCATATTTTTGTCGTTGTTCTTCACATATTTAAATCAATGTATTTATGCTAGGTTTCTTTGGACATATTCACTGCTAATCCATATTCGTATTCCAAACTGCTATTCATACAGCAAATTTTGAAGAACTTCATCGCTTCAAAATCTGGTACAAAATATCACTTCAACTAGTTTGAAATACTCCAATGTAATAAAATGGTCAACGTGCACGTCTATTCTTAAAAGAATTTATTCTTGACTTTTTTGGCTTATTCCGACGCCAGCATCAATGAGAGGAAATTATTCTTGAAAAACGTATAACCATTAGATGTATTAACACATGTTTTACCCTGTGTTAAAAAAATGAAGAGAACAAGTCGCTTAGAACTTCATTATTTCCATCTTTGATCAACTTCAATATTCCCATCTTTGATGAATGTTCTTCCGAAAGATCTTCAGTTTTCCTTGTCCGTAGCTCCTCGACGTCCAATTGATAGGCTCAGAACATAACTCAATAAGTTGCTTCCTGAAGTATTCCACCGCTGAACGACCGACACGCACAAAACAACCATTTTAATCCGTTCACCTTCGCGATCCGAAGAGAAATGATCTGCAATTCGTAAAATTCGCGAACGTTGATGAATTTTGCACTCATCCCACACCCCTACTAACGATTCGCGAATTCGTTTCGGGCTTCCTGTTGAGTACTCGAGATGGAGTTGGTAGACTGCCGTTGGTTTCTTCTCCTACCGTCAAATAACGATGCACAGTGAGTTGCGAATGTTTTCGCCAATCACAACTTAGTTGTTTGTTTTACACTGTTTAGCCCACAAATCCGATTTGAACAACAAAGTTGAGTTCTTCTGCGCGTAGAAAAATTCATGATGACCTTGTTCACAAATTTGTAACATTCATTTACAAATATGTAACCAATTCCGCAAGAAAAACTGCCAGCTTATCCCGCATCCAGGATTCAAATTTCCTTTTTTTGTTCTCGGCAAAATTTTTTGACACACACAACCATTTTGCATTGAACCTTACGTAGGTTGGTTTCAACAAATAGGCACAGTAGCACATACATAATCAGCACATTTTCCAACGATTTTTATTTTTAACATGCAGAATTCATTATCCTTCGAAGTCCTCTCCCACTGCTCCCAAGCTTTCATTCTTCTTGCTTTTTTTGCTTTTGAATCACTCCTAAATCCAACGCTGGATCGCTCTGCAAGTGATGTCCATCGTTTTGTTTGATCTGGTTTGACCCCTTTAGTATTATTCAACAACTTGCACAGAGTAATCATTTCAACTGTGTATCTAAAACGTTGTGTATTGGAACTCGCAAAATTCGCTAAACATCCATCTTGCATTCACTTCAACTCCCCTATCAGCGAATTTTTCGGCACTTTTGGCGGGGTCGGAGATGAATTTGGCTTCGAGTTTTTCTTCTACCCCGAAATAACGATATTCTAAACCAATCAAAGCACTCTCTGTTTTTATAAAATTCAACAACAGCGTTTCAGTAAATAACCCATTCACATTTTTTCGTCGTTCTTTACATTTTTAAAACATTTTGTTTGCGTTAGGTTAAACTGGTTTCTTTGAACTCATTCACTGCTAATCAATAATCGTTTTTCACAATGTCTTTTACTTATTTCAAGGCCAACATAAATAAGAGGAAATTATTCCTGAGAAACGTAAACATTAGATGTATTTAAGTACGTGCCAAAAAAAATCACGAGATCAAGTCGCTTGGAGCTTCATTATTTCCATCATTGATCAACTTGAATATTCCCATCTTTGACGAATGTTCTTCAGATAGATCTTCAGTTTTCCTTGTCCGTAGCTCCTCGACGTCCAATTGATAGGCTCAGAACATAACTCAAAGTTACTTCCTGAAGTATTCTACCGCTGAAAGACCGACACGCACAAAACAACCATTTTAATCCGTTCACCTCCGCGATCCGAAGAGAAATGATCTGCAATTCGTAAAATTCGCGAACGTTGATGAATTTCGCACTCATCCCACACCCCTACTAACGATTCGCGAATTCGTTCGGGCATCCTGTTGAGTACTCGAGATGGAGTTGGTAGATCGCCGTTGGTTTCTTCTCCTACCGTCAAATAACGGTGCACAGTGAGTTTCGAATGTTTTCGCCAATCACAGCTTAGTTGTTTTTTTACGTTCACAAAACCGATTTACACACCAAAGTAAGTTCTTTTACGCGTAGAACAATTCATGATGACCTCGATCACAAATTTGTAACATTCATTTACAAATATGTAACCAATTCTGCAAAAAAAAAACTTTCAGCTCATCCCACATGACCACACAATTCAAATGATATAAATGAATATTAATGAAAGGTCCAAGAATTTGCTTTATTTCTAGTATTTGATAAGTATTTGTTTCATTGTATTTATTCACTATTCATAGACAATGTCTATAAGACATCCACCAAGCCTTTATTATGTATAGTAGTCCATTCTGCCTTGAATCTCACGCAGACTTGTTTCAACAAATAATTGTGCATACACAATCATCAGTAAACTTTCTTTTGCTTGATGAATTCTTCAACTTGCTGAAACAAAATTTCTACTCGGTTTCTGCATAGTAGCTTCCGTATCTTCATATTAATTTCAATAGTTTTCTCACGTTACTCACTTCTTACACTTGACCCCATCGACATCACGTGAGGGGGAGTTCACAAGTCTCTCTAATTTGACTGAACTGTTTAACGATGCACGCGCACTAAATTATTTTTTTAATCCATCCACTTTGGCGATCCGAATAGAAATGAACCGCAGCTCGTGGAATTCGCAAAAATTCATGCAATCTGCAATGCTGCTGTACTCCTTCAGTGATTGGCGAATTCGTTCGGGTTTTATGGTGGGGACTTGAGATAAAGTTCGCCAAATACCGTTAGTTTCTTCTCCTACCTTCCATACAACGAGTTGCGATTTTTTCGCCAATCGCCGGGTTGGTTGATGCACGACTAAACGAACCATACAAAGGAGAGAGGAAGATCTTCATGGACCACGCAAGAATCCGTTAATGAGAGTACCGAACTATAAAACACCATTGCAGCATGTATGAAATGCACTTTGCGTTCAAACAGGCGAACAAAAATCGTTGAAATTATATCAATATAAAATAATCTAAATAAGTTTCGTATCCATGAGTAAAAATAAGTTCAAATCACGAAAAGTTCAGATTAAAACTGACGCATCAACTCCAAACCGCAAAATGGCTGCAGTCTTTCTCCGCGCTTTCTTTTGTGCAAGCTGCGCGAGAGCGAGAGCCTTTTTGCAAAATCCACGCGAAAAGCTGTCCCCGCCACAGCAAAGCGCTCCGCAAGTGCGCTATTCCGTTGGAGAACGGGAGAGGCCCGGCGAGAGAGCTAACACACCTCCTCCATACGCGAGATTCGCGAGAATCCGCAAAGAAAAGGGATCTCAACGCGACCCGTTCCCCCCACCATATCGCGCATGGCCCAGACAAGCGTTTTCGCGAGGACCGATGGGATAGATTTTGCGTGAAACCATTCCGCGAAGCGAACACAAAAGAGTTGCGCGAAAACCATTCGTTGCCAGAGGAGTGGGGAGTCACTCAATAAAATCATCAGGATGACAGAACGGGCAGTTGATTGAATGGTCTTGCGAGCAAGCGAGAGATAACGAGTTGCAAAATTGGGGTAGGTTAAGTTGGCGAGTTCTCTAGAGTGTGTCTGTAAATATGAAGAGGGTTGCGCAAACTGTTATCCTAGGTCAGTGCAAGTGGTTTGGCCAGTAACGAACCTGAAATGCGTAAATTTTTGCGCGGCGACGAAACAGTCTTTGTGAATGGGTTGCCCCTATGGTAGTACATTAGGAGGAATGATGTGTTAGTTTGGGCCGGTTTGGCTAATGCGTGGGTACTAGTGCGAAACTCGATTTCGTTCTAGATTGGAGCAGCTAACAGCGGGAAAAGGGGGAATTATGGGGTGACTTTGGGGGGTTTCTAGGCGATGCGTAGTGCGTATTTGTTTGTGATCGTGAGATAAACCTGGCGCTCGCGAAATTTTCAATGTTAAGGTTAAGTGCGTCTGTGTAATGATTAATACGATTCGCAAACCAGCCGTATGCGTGAGTCAGAAATTCACGAGATTCGCGATTGGATTAGCTAATGTCGAAAACTGTAGAAAAAGGAAGGAACGTTTATTCACTGTTCCACACTTTTTTGGAATGTGATTTGATTCAACTTCAATATGTTTTGTAGATCCGGTTAAATATGTCAATCATACATAGCGGAAAATAAATGTCTTTTTTTGTGATTTGGGAACATAATTATGTGAGTCATAAAGATAACTTCACAACATCTCTGTTTTGCACCGCACTGTACGCCTTCAAATATGTTTAACTGGTTTTCCAATTTATTCCATCGAATAAAACTTTTATGATACAGACATATTTCCAATTATTTTGTTTGATTTGTTATTATTTCGTAGTTTCCTAATAATTTAAGTCACAATCTGAAGTTAGTGATTGAATTTTTAGTGGCATAAACCGTTCAAAATTCATTAAGCAGTATCATGCATGAGCAATCAACGAATATTATATACACCGAAGACTTCTTATTAACATACTAACATATAAACTGTATTTAGCTAGCATAAATCATTTCATTTCACAAATTATCTGAACCTGCGTCACACTAGCATGAACC
Organism: Armigeres subalbatus; assembly: GCF_024139115.2. Lineage (NCBI taxonomy): Eukaryota > Metazoa > Arthropoda > Insecta > Diptera > Culicidae > Armigeres > Armigeres subalbatus. Next base: position 391,670,398 of record NC_085141.1, read on the forward strand.
AGCTGAAAACCTCACAAATAAAGCAATAAAAAATTGGAGATCGGTACCAAATAGTCCAAACTCAAACCTGGACCATGTAAGATAAATCGTTCAGATGTTCAAATTTATATAATTCACAATCTGCTGACCATACAGGAATTCGCAGTTCAACAACTTTGGTAGTGTATGTTTTGGCAAATAATTTTCGCGCAAACAACTTTGCGCTCCTAGACGTGCGTACACGCACTTCAGGCTTGTATGCGTACGAAAGATAGGCAACTTCCTACGCTGTTTGTTGGTTGTTCGCGACCGAGAACTTGAAAATTTCGCTATGTTGTTATGATGAATTGGGATTGATGGGCAAAGGGGGCAGCCGAGGCCGTACACGAGAGATCAAGGGGCCGGCAACATAGGAGAATGCGGTCGTGTGGTCGTTGGTAGTACACGTGTACAGATGTTGCGGAAATCGAATGGCTACTCCACACTACCGCCAGCCAGCGTTCAGCCGGGGGGAGCAACAGAGAATGGCGAATTTATTCCTCAATAGCTCTTCGGTATCGCTGCGATGTACTGCTCCTCTTCCCAGCGATGGTGGCATCGGTCTATCGGTCGGAGAAAAAACAAGGTGTCGGTCAAGGTTACTACGCGCTGTTGCGCTAGTATTCGAGTCGCTTCAACCAGTTACACATTTAGTAAATTGGTAATAATGTGAATCAAGGGATTACTTTTGTTTTCGTTCGATTTGACCTGGCCTGAGTGCTTTGCAAAAATTAAGACAAAAAATATATGTTTGGCAGAAGAAAAACATCAAATTATTCATTAGTGAATCAATACTTTTTATCAGAAAATGGTGAATCATCGACTGAGAAAGTCAATTAATCTGAAAAACGAATGAAACTGAAACCAACGTCATAGCGTACACAATCGAAAAGTGTGCAATGTGCCGAAAAACACAAAATGGAGCTTTCGTTGTATCATAGTGCAAAAAATGTGGTGAAATTTAAGTGTAATATTGGCGGTGAGTAAAAACCTCAACGAATCGAAAGACCTTCGTGGAAACACTACACTAAAGTAAAACGCATCAGCACAGGAATTGATATTCACTGCACTATGGAAAAATATCACAAAAATAGAATGTAGAAGAATCCATTCTTTCTAGCTTCTTCTCAACCAAAACAGAAATGGTTTCGATTCGTCATTGCAGGGTTAAGTTCGTACATCTAATTGTTTTGCTCAGGTTTCAATTACTTTGAAATTTGATGGAAAGTTCTGAGACGTTTGGCATAAATGGACTCAGTTCGGCAAATAGAGGTGATATTCGTTCGTTTTGTTAATGTTAGAGCATTGTTGTCTTATAATTAAGCAAGCACACAGAGAATGCGGAGAGAATGTCTAAGCGTTTTTTTATTTCCCAATTTCAAATCATTTCTTAATTTTTCAAAATAAATATTCGTATAAAATTACTATTAATTACGCGCATTAATGTGATTTGTACAACACTGTTGCAAAGCCTTGTTTGACTCCAAAAAATATATACGAAAACTCAATGTTGCAACAAATTTCGCTATATTAAATACTCACAGCGTTATAGCGTTACTATCTACTGATTTATTATTTATGATAAATTGCACTCTTTAAGAATAATTAATCTCACTTTTGTAGTTCAACACCAAAATTTGAAAAAAGAAAAGAAACAGTTGGAAAAACACTTCTTATGTTACATTTGAATTCAAATGTCTGCTTCTGAAATGAGTCAAGCTATCTAAATGAACAAAAAAAATTGACGACATCCTTGATCTTATCTAATTTGAAAACGAAAATCTTCTAAAGAGTCCTAACCTGGCGAACTATGAAACATGGAATAGAACACGTGAATCAAAGATGAGAATATTCACACACAAGAATTCGGATCCGGAGACCGTCGTAGTAGTGAAACAGTGTATCGAAATGTAAATTTTAATGGATGTAAATATATTTTTTGCAATTCCTGATCATAATAGCTGGTTTACAGTTGACATTTGAGTGATGAAATGGCCTACTTTTCCATACCAATGAAATGGGTGCTTTAATGAACATTATGCAACTCAAATGGGTTGCATAAAATCCATTATAGCACTCATTTGGGTGCTTTAATGAAAAACCATCATTAGAACAGTAGTTACATGACCACATTTTGCTCAATTAGCTTGGGTGAGTGTTTAAATAGTGTATTCTCCGTGTCACATAATAAATTAAATAATTTGATGGGCATGACATCGAATTCTTCAAAGGCAGGTTTTTCTATCGCTTCATGGTCTATCGAGCATACAATGTGGCACGATAACATGCAATATGTTTGTTTCCTGCAGCACCATGATATTTTGGCAAGATTGATCATCTAAATTGTACCATTTTGGTACGAATTTATCATATTGAAGCCTATTTTTCGTCATTGCAAAATAGCGTAGTAACTCGTTGCAAAATTCGATTTTTCTAGCACTCGTAGTATTTATCCAACTCGGCAAGCCTCGTTGGATAAACGTACAACTCGTGCTGAAAAAATCATCTTTTTGCAACTAGTTGCACAAACTACTATTTTGCAATTCCTGATCATAATACCTGGTTTACAGTTGGCGTTTGAGTGATAAAACGGCCTACTTTTCCATACCAATGACATGGGTGCTTTAATGAACATTATGCAACTCAAATGGGTTGCATAAAATCCATTAAAGCACTCATTTGGGTGCTATAATGGAAAACCAGCATTAGAACAATAGTTACATGACCACATTTAGCTAAATTGGTTTGGGTGAGTGTTCAAATAGTGTATTATCTGTGTCACGTAATAAATGAAATAATTTGATTGACATGACATCAAATTCTCCAAAGGCAGGTTTATCTTTCGCCTTATGGTCTATCGAACACACAATGCGGCACAATAACATGGAATCTGTTTGTTTTCTGCAGCAACAAGATTTTTTGGCAAGATTGGTCATGTTAAGTGAATAAAATTGTACTATTTTGGTACAGATTTATCATATTTAAGCCCATTTTTCGTCATTGCAAAAAATAGCGTGTGCAACTCGTTGCAAAACTCGATTTTTTCAGCACTCGTAGTATTTATCCAACTCGGCAAGCCTCGTTGGATAAACGTACAACTCGTGCTGAAAAATCATCTTTTTGCAACTAGTTGCACAAACTACTATTAATGGATGTAAATATATAATTCATCCGATTCCAAAGCATTTGAAAATGGTAGTGTTTTTCAAATCGAATTTATTATTTTTATTTCTATATTCTATTGGATTATTTTGTTTTTCGCATACACGAAGTTGTACTAATTATGCTTACAAACATAATGGTTTTGTAGCATTTCTGGAGCTAATGTAATGTTACCGTAATGTTATGTTTAGGGCACAAATCTCCCGAATTGAGGTGAACGTACCCCTGGAGCCGACGTTCTGATATATCGTATAAGGCATACTACGAAATAGGAAAAAATATTATCACAATGAAGACGTAAAGCAACGAAATGATTTCACCTCAATATTTAAGTTTTATTTTGGACTAGTCGACCCGGCAGACGTTGTCCTGCATAGTAGGGAAAAATTCGCGTTATGAATTGCCCATACAAAATTCTCATACAAATATTTATTTTAGTTTTTTACGATTTACTCAACTTTACTGTTGATTTTCAACTAAGGAAATATCATATAATCCCGTCGGAAACTATAACGAATGTTTCTGCTGAAGAAATGAAAAAAATCTATCCAGCCGTTTTCGAGTTATGCGGATACGAACACAGACCATTTCATTTTTACATATAAGAAGATATGTGTTGTTATTGGATGGTCCAATTAAATTTAATATAACAATTTTAACTCTCGCAGTTCTCATTCAATCACTGCACTGTACGATGTTCTGGAGAGTTGTCTTTTAGTGGTCTGGTGGTAAATTTCTCAACATTATCGGGATAGCGACCCCCTTTACGATTAGCCAAGTGACCCACGGCCCCATGCATATGTTACATATTCTTAAGTCATTTAATATCAATATCCTTTATCAATTTATCAATATCAACATTCTTCAGCAATAATTCATTTAGTATGATTTTTGTACTTGCATATTATGTGATACTAGCGTCGATATACGAGGTTTCGTGTCTGATAAAGCCAATCTCAAATCGTCCTTAATGTTAAGTCTATTTGGTATTTATCTGGAGATGTGTTTAAAATCCACTCTTGCATAGTTATGTATAGAAGCAAACGATATTACAATCTTCAAAGCTTGGAACGCGTTGCATTATGTGAAGTCACACCATCACTGGAATAGTTTTGTTTTTTGCCGAATAATTCACGAGATGATAAACCATTCCGCATGTCCAAATATTCCTTCTGAGTTTCATCTGGAAGGCTTACTAATGAGGCATATTCTTGAGCCAGCTCAGGAAAATATCTATCCAACTATTGCTCCAGTGAGTCAAGATGAGAGATGAGTTCCAATTTGAGATCTGCATTTAGTTTAGTTGATCCAACGAGTTCAGCGAGGTCAGTTCATCAAACATGTCTCCCATCCTTTTTCATTTATGTTGGTAAGTAAATTATTCTCACCCTAACCTAACCCTCAGGAAAATTTCAATTTCATTCCTCAGCTCAAAATACGGTTAAAAACATTACCTATTGATTAGGGTTCCCAGCAAACACAAGATCATAGCGAATTCCCAGCAAACAGTATATCATAGCGAATAAGTGTATAAAGTGGAGGCCATATACGTACACTTTGCATGCAGCCAAATGGAAAAATGCGACTATATCGTCTCCACCTTGTATACTTATTCGCTATCATATATGACTTTGTGTTGGCTGGGTTATGATATAGCGGTACCGAAAATCCCAGGAATACCGGAATACCCAGGAATACAGTACCGGAAATACCGGAACTGAGTACCATTGATAACCGGTATTTTCGGTACCTAAAGAAGCATTTACTTGATTTTGAATAAAATTGAAAAATAGAGTCGGAAATAAATTCTTCAAAATGACAAATATAGTTTGAAACTAATTCACAATTTTATGGCCAATGACATAAAAATCTATACCAGATTTATTATTATTATTGTCTTTTTATCAAGACTTTGGCTCATCTCGTGTAATACCAGATCTCAATCAATTTCAATATATCTTATAATGAGCAGCTCTGAGCTGGAGCTGGAGCTCACATTTATCAATTACTTTAAATTAAGTTGGAAGAGCGAAAGCGCAGAGCAGAAATATAAAAAAAATGTGAAGTTTTTTCTACACAATTACGTTTGCGAATGTTTTAGAATTCAACACCTAAACAAACTTTTTAATTCAATAAATCTCATTCTAGTCACATTCTAGTCTAGTTTAGGATGCAAAAATTGTAATGTGGTAGCTTGTTTGGTGGTTTGGTAAACAGTTTCTTTTTCTCGACTCAACTTTTTCCTACTACAAGCCACCAGATAAAAAAAAATGAATTTATTATAGCCATGATGTCATCGCTTTAGGTTGTAGGTTGTCAAATCACTACAGGAAAGAAACTCTTCCAAATATCATGATTCTGAGTAAAACTAATAAATTGATTTGTATACCTACATACAAAAATAATATAATTACAAAAAAACTCGCAACTTCAACCCCTCCCCTCAACCCCCCCCCCCCTCCAGGGGCTGCGAACCATCGGTTGGGAAACACTGGGGTAGAAGATCCTATAGTGGAAGAACTAAGCAGGTTCTTACACTAGCTAGCTTTGACTGACTACACATATCTATGGTTGCTACTCCGCGATTGATCAGAATCAGTGGATTTGCACAAAGAATTGACTGATTGATTGACTGGAATTGTTCAAGCAGTGACTCGAATTTCAAATTCTCAATAACGGCATCGACCCCGTTGTTGTAGTCAGTTAGGAAGAGAGAAGGAATATTAGTAGGTGCTTTTTGCTATTTGTACACCATGTTCACCTCTGCTTCTCCACAAAAACCCCAGGAAGGATTATCAGCTAGTAGGTAGGTCCCCCTCATGCTCCGTAATGGTGTCCTATTTGTAATGAACACTAATGCTGTAGAAAGGAATCACTGCTGAAGCATAAAGGGTGTCTTCAGGGAGTGTAGAAGATCGGATGGGGATGCACCTGCTGAATCTATGACAAAAGGTCGAAAGACAAAAGGTCGAACGGACAAAAGGCCGAAAGACAAAAGGTCGAAATGACAAAAGGTCGAAAGGACAAAACGTCGAAAAAACAAAACGTCGCAAAGGACAGAAGGTCGAAAGGACAAAAGGTCAAAAGGGACAAAAGGTCGAAAGAGACACAAAGTCGAAAAGTACAAAAGGTCGAGAAGTACAAAAGGTCGAAAGGGACAAAAGATCGATCAAGAACAAGTTGATAACAAGTTGAGGAAAGGAATTCGTGATGCATTTCAACTTCAAGCGGAAGTAATAAACTTATCTCATCAATCAAAGTTGAAGAATGAGCAATTTTCAAAGAAGGAGTAATTACTATGAATATGAAACAATATTATGAACAGCTAGATAGTTCTGCTAGAGATAAAAAGCTTATTAAGTTAAGAAATAAATTAAACTTGTATTGTGCGAGATTGATTCTCTTTGTCTCAGTTTCTCGTCTATTTCGACCTTTTGTTCTTTTCGATTTTTTGTTTCTTTCGACCTTTTGTCACGTTTGACATTTTGTCCTTTCGACGTTTTTTCCCCTTTCGACTTTTTGACCTTTTCGACCATTTGTCCCTTCGACCTTTTGGCTTTCGACTTTTTGTCTCCCGACCTTTTGTCTTTCAACCTTTTGTCACTAACCCGCACCTGCTTTCCACTATAACAGTGATGCTCAGCATTCTGTGTGTTTATGCCCTTAATCTGCTTGTCACACAATAAAAATGTGCTTTCACCTTACAAGTTGGTACTTGGACGAAAGATTTTGAAAATATCTGTCAGCTGAAGATATTAAAACGGAATTGGTGTTGAACGGAAAGTCACTCCATACGACTTGATCAAAGTAAAATTACAGTAACGGCCTCAGTTCGTGGAGCTGAGTCGAATGATATATGGATCTTCCTACTTTCTTGAAGGCGATTCGGTACTTTGTTGTATAAAAAGTAGAAGGTTGTGTCCGAGACGCAACCGCCAATTATACGTAGGATTACGTAAAATGTAGTGCATTCAATTTTGAAAAATTCAACAATTTTACTAAAGCTGAGGGTAAGCATTATTGTATAAAATGATGGCTTTGAAAGGAATCCAGGAAGGATTCGAAAGGAAACCAGGGATTCATTCCAAAAAAGGGTGAAAAGTATCTCACTTATCATCTCTGTATACATATACGATATGTGGCATGCCGTTAGAGACTTTTTTCGTAAGCTGTCATGATAAAGAACTGATTCGGGAGGCTATACCCTATGATAAATTTCTTTTAAAAAGTCCCAAACGCGGAGAGCACTGGTTCAGATGATGCATTTCAACTTGTTAACACAGCTGTGCCATCTCCAACACAAAATGAGCGAGAACAAAGCGAGAATCATCACTTCTGACGCAGTGACGCCAACGTCATTCATTTCATTCATTTATTTAGTTTACATCTAAACAGATAACACTGAATCAACAATTTGACGCCACAGTACACGGTTCGAGGCCGCATCTCTCCATCCTCGGATACGCCCCACGCTCGCCAAGTCGTTTTGCACCTGGTCTGCCCATCTAGCTCGCTGCGCTCCATGCCGTCTCGTACCTGCCGGATCGGAAGCGAACACCATCTTTGCAGGGTTGCTGTCCGGCATTCTTGCAACATGTCCTGCCCATCGTACCCTTCCGGTTTTAGCTACCTTCTGGATACTGGGTTCGCCGTAGAGTTGGGCGAGCTCATGGTTCATTCTTCGCCGCCACACACCGTCTTCTTGCACACCGCCAAAGATGGTCCTAAGCATCCGTCTCTCGAATACTCCGAGTGCATGCAAGTCCTCCTCGAGCATTGTCCATGTTTCATGTCCGTAGAGGACAACCGGTCTCATAAGCGTCTTGTACATGACACATTTAGTGCGGTGGCGAATCTTTTTCGACCGCAGTTTCTTCTGGAGCCCGTAGTAGGCCCGACTTCCACAGATTATGCGCCTTCGTATTTCACGACTAACGTTGTTGTCAGCCGTTAGCAAGGATCCGAGGTAGACGAATTCCTCGACCACCTCGAAGGTATCCCCGTCTAGACGCCAATGTCAACCACTCGTTAATTTGCTGCTGAAAACGCGAAAGACTCCATTCATTCGAATCAGCTTAGCAGCTTCTCTTTCCGACGAGCCGAGCGCTTGCACTACTACCGACGCCATGCGATTATGATTTGCCCTTTGGAATTGGCTCGACCCCGGTTGTGCACGGGTGCACTGGCATCGAACGAACGAAAAGTGAAGCCAACAAAACAAAGTCAACGGTACCGGGCACCGAAGGGGCGAGACCTCGGTCTCAATTGAAATTGAATACTGACAAGCCGAAGTTTGGTTTTAGTGACCGATCGGCAGAACGATTCATGCGAATAATGTTTTGCAGCGTCTCCCTCCGACGAGAGCTTCGCAGGCCAAGCAATTATGATTTGCACATTGAAAAACATTTACATGGCACAACTCGAAATCAGAAAATTTTCAGAAACGATGATTCGAATTTGATTATTGATTTTTACGAAAATCGCGAATCCTTTTCATGCGTTGATACCAATGGATTAGTTTTGTATGCTGCAGCAACAAAGCTTCAAAAAATCGACGAATTCATGGATTTTAATGATTTTTTCGAGAAATCGTAGAATTTTGAAATTGATGTGACTTTTGATATATTGTGAAGTTTGACCTGGGTCTTTGTCAGGTAAAACTTTATACCGGTTTCCGTGCTTTGTCATAAAAATGTCAAAGACGAAATATTGTGAGTTGTGCCGACTCGACCTTCTCTTGTGTAAAATTAACTCATTTGTTTTCAATAATGTGCCTTCCAAAACACAAATAGCAACAAAATCGAAATCAGAATCTGGAGAAATTTCATTTCAATGCCAAAGTCAGCCACTCGATGATTTGAGACGTCATCCCTGCGAATAAATATTTGAAGCGTCTTCCTGCGACGAGCGGTTGCGCTGCTACCGACAAAGAATTTCTACTGTCGTCAAGCGATTACGATTCACGTTTTGAAGTAATTTGAAAACAGATATTCTGAAAAGAATCAATTTTCAATCCAAGATGTGCTCACGGAACCAAACGACAGTCCGAACCTTGCGTAAAAATCTCACTTGTCTAATCGATGATTTTCCGCTTAGACGTTACCATTTAGAATAGAATTTCAGTACCGCCACTGTACCGCAACCAAAGTCATTTTGTCCTGGAAAGAACCGGTTTTCTTTTCCAAATGCACCTTCTAATTGCTAACAACAAACAAATGGTTCAAACATTGCGTTAAAATTTCTCTTAAGTGCCGATGTCAATCGATGAATGAATCGTTCTCTCCGCTGGTACCTTGGTGTCTTGGTTGAACTGTAGACCCGAGTCTAGATCGTCAGTTGTACGATTTTGATGACTGTGTTTGTGATGCACGTACGCTAGCGATTCTCAACCTTTTTCTTGAGAGGTACCCCTTCGAAATTTTGCATTAATTGAGGTACCCCACCTTAAAAGTAAGGTTATGCCTTTCTTCATGAGAGGCTTCTGAGCGTCTTGAACGCCAGCTTTCGAATCACTTGAACGAAGGTTTCCTTTGCATCTTGAAAGGACGTTTCTGAGACTCATGAAAAAAAATGATTCCAAGCCTCTTGAAAGAAGAAATCCGAGCTCCTTGAAGCGAGGCTTTCGAACTAGTTGAAAGGAGGCTTCCGAGCCTCTTAAAAGGAGATTTACGACTTACGAGCCTCTTACAAGCTTACAAGCCTCTTGGTAGAAGCCTTCCGAGCCTCTTGAAAGGCGTCTTCCGAGCCTCTTGAAAGGAACCGAGGCTACCGAGGCTACCGAGCTTCTTGAAGTAGGCCTCCGGGCCTCTTGAAACGAGGGTCTCTTGTAAGGAGTCTTCCGGGTCTCTTGATAGCAGGCTTCTGAGCCTTTCGAAAGAAGGCTTCCGAGCCTGTTGAAAGGAGGCTTCCAAGCCTTTTGAAAGCAGATTTCCGAGCCTCTTGAAAAAAGGATTCCAAGCTTCTTGAAAAAAGGCTTCCAAGCCTCTTGAAAAGAGCTTTCCGAGCCTTTTGAAATGAACCTTCCGAGTCTTCCGAGCTTTTTGGAAGAAGGCTTCCGACCCTTTTAAAAGGAGGCTGCCGAGCCTGTTGAAAGTAGGCTTCCGGGCCTCTTAAAATGAGGCTTCCGGGTCTCTTGAAAGGAGGCTTTCAAGCCTCTTGAAATGAGGCTTCCAAACCTCTTGAAAGGAGGCTTCGAAGCCTCTTGAAAGCAGACTTCCGAGCATCTTGAAAGAAGGCTTACGACCCTCTTGAAAGAAGGCTTCCGAGCCTCTTGAAAGGAGGCTGCCGAGCCTCTTAAACGAAGGCTTCCAATCATCTTGAAAGGAACTTTCCTAGCCTTTTGAAAAGAACTTTCCGACTTTCTTAAAAAGAGCCTCCAAGCCTTATGAAACGAGGCTTCCAGGCCTCTTGAAAGAAGGCTTCCGAGTCTTTTGAAAGCAGGCTTGCAGGCCTTTTGAAAGGAGTCATCCGAGCCCCTTAAAGGAACTGCTTGGAAGAAGACTTCCGAGAAGCGTAGAAGTATGCTTCTAATCCTCTTGCAAAGAAGCAACCGTGCTTTGTTTGAAAAAAAAACCTTCATGCCTTTAGATCTTAAATTTTAGTTCAGAAGCATATTCTTAACATATTATTCATCATTTTGTTTCGTTTTTTGTTAACATATTATTCATCATTTGTTTTTTTTTAATTTGTTCATTCGACGTTTTGTTCGTTTGATCTTTTGTTCAGCAGCCCTTCATACATAGTGCTGGTTGTGGAAGCTTTAGTTTACTGATCGCCTTGCATATTATGTACACAAAGTTTTGAAATTAAAAATACACAATTAATAAAACTTTATTAATGAGTTTCGATTAGAATTAAATCATTTGTTTGATAAACTGCCTATATTCATTTTACACAATTTCGAGAAAACAACAAAAAACTGGTTTTAAACAAATTGGCACCGAATTTTTCGATTTCTTTAATACAGATCATTTTTTTTTTAAATACGTGCACAAATGTAGTTTCTCGAACAAACTTGCCAAAATTCATTTTTTCAATAGTTCAGCGTCCAAAAATTTGGCAAAATCTTAAAGAGCACGTTGATCGATTGATACCAAAATCTCGAAAATCGGTTGAAATACGGCTGAGACGGCTCAAATTTGAATCTGCAGAATGACTTATCTTCCCGAAGGACGTAATCCTACGTCAAAAAGGCAAAAATGATGATCAATGTGGAGGCGCATGGTATTTCAAGTAGCTCTGTTAATTATAAGGAATGCTACCACTCAGTCCAATCATCACCTACCAACCTATACCTATGCTGCCGCTAACCGCAAGTCGAGCACATCTATATATGGGATCTGTATACATATGTGCTCGACTTTCGGTTAGCAGCAGTATGATGGTCGTACACTCCCTGTTGTCCGGAGCAAACCAAATGTAAGGTCTTGTTCTTGTTCCACTCTGCTTGATCTTGGGCCGACAACCGCCAGTCAACCTGCACGCCGGCTGAACCCGCATCTTCTCGATTGCACACATTCAGCGAGTGTGGCATCCTCTTGCAGAATATCTGCTAAAAATTACTTCACCACGCTACCGCGCAGTATTCTCCGCTCAAACATTCCGAAAATTCAATAGTCTGTATCTTTCAGCGTCCATGCTTCATGGCCGTACAGGGCGACTGGACGAATCAATGATTTACAGCAGTGATGGGAAATGTCAAAAAAATGTCATGGGGTTGCTATTACTAATTTGCTAATAACTTTTTTCAAAAGTTGTTTACAATTCGGATTTTTTTATTAACATGTAATGCTTAAAGCATCCTACAACTTTGCCAAACAGGTCGTTGTTCTAAATATACAGTGTGAGGCATGATAACGAATTTTAAAAAATGTCACGGAATGTCATGACATTAATGTCATTTGACACTAATTCGGCTCTCACGTCGCCAATTTTAGTTTTAGAGCAATGACCTATTAGACAAATTTTTAATATCCTTTGAGTTTATATAAAGTTTATATAAAACATACGATTGTAAATTACTTGTGAAAAAAGTTATTAACAAATTAGTCCCATGACATCGATATGACATTTCCCGTCACTGATTTACAGAGCTAGTTTTGGTTACGAAACTAGCTGGCTACGTAAACCGTAAAAAGTTCTACTTGCAGCAGCAACACGTCTTTTCACCTCAATCTGCCGTAATCTGGGAAAGTGACGTTTTAACCATTTTCCAAAAATAGTGTTAACGAGTAGTACTCATCGAGCACTTTAACAGAAAAATGGAAAACATGCATGTTGTAAAATAGCGCATACGTCACTTTTTCAGATTACGGCAGTCAAGGTCAACGTCATTATCACATGAAACAAGTGTTTCAAGATATGTTTATGAATTCGTCGACTACCAAAAATCGCATCCCGTCCATTTCCAGCTCAGAACCAACACCGTTTGGACTGCCACGTTCTCACGTTCTTTACCAGCCATTAAGCACTTAGTTTTGACAGAGTTTATCTCCCGTTTGAAAGGCTCTTCCACTTTTCTGCTCTCTAGACCAATGATGTCGATGTCATCCGCAAAACCAAGGAGCATGCAAGACTTGTTGATGATTGTTCCGATTGTTAAAACCGTTTTGTTATGCGCCTATAAAGTTCTCCGCAAACGGGCACAGTCTGTTAATCAGAATTCGAGAGATTACTTTGTAGGCGGTATTGAGGAGTGTTATACCTCGAAAATTAGCATAATAGAGTATGTGCTGTTTCTTGTACATAGAACATATGAGGCCATCAATCTAGCTCGAAGGCATTTTTCCTCCCTCCCAAATCATTTCAATCACTTGGTGGATTTGTTCGTTCACCCAATTTTTGGAAACTCGGCCGGGATTCCATCCTTCCCAGCGGCCTTACCGTTCTTCAGCTCCCGAACATTTTGTCTTCGTCTAGCGTTGGAGGCTTCACTGCTTGTCCATCATATTCAATCCTGATTCTACTTGTGGCCGCTCGGTCGATCAACAGATTTCCGGAGCTGTCATTGATCATGACTGGTGCCGGTGCGTTTTTCCTGCGTATGTTGTTGATCGTTTTGTAGAACTTCCGTACGTCGTTTCTGGCAAAGCTTTCCTCTGCCTCCTTATATATCCCAGTCAACACAAAATCGTATATGATGCAACATAATATGCTAAAGTGGAGGCGATATACGTACAAATTGTATGGGGAAGTACCTATATGGCCTCCACTTTAGCATCTTATGTGACATCATATACGATCTTGTGTTGACTGGGATGTAGCTATAAAATTAATTACATACTATTTGCTGCCACTAATGTCTAGTGTCTATTTAAATGAACAATATATTCAGACCTCCGGATGAAACATTAAAAAAAAGTCATGTTGATAAAGATAGACAATAAGCCAAAACTATACTTTATATGGTACGCTGTTACTGACCAGCAGCAATTTTTCAAGCTGCTCGTTGATCTGAGCCTTAAGCTGTGTGCACGCTTCTATGTAGCACGCGTTTTCAACACCGGCCTGTTGCGAATGACTCGCAAAAATAAATCATAATGAGACTCACACGCATCATCAGCATCTGCGGGTACTGACCGGAACACTGCGTAAGATGTTTTGTTGAATTGGATTATTCGCTACTATTTCGATCGTTCCATAGGAACGCATAATGTGAAGCAAAACACGTACACATAGCTGTACGGGATACGGGAGATGTGGCAACCATTACCTCTTCTGCTTTGACGTTGCAAATGTCTGTTGCTTCGAAAGGTATGAGATGAGAAATGTATCACATTGTATGCTTAGAAGTAAAGTAGCAGTGGTTACAGGTTATAATGGGAATTTTCACATAAATAAAATGTCAAAAGTAGACCTATCTTCCATCTACACCCTATCTGTATTATATAATCCAAGAAATGTCATAACTTACACCACCAGTCCAACTGTTATATTTGTTTTATTCAATACATGTAAACAAGCATTTTTATATTTCTTGTACATACTTATGCCAAATTCTCATCAGCTCCGTATAATGTATAATATATATAATGCAGAAAGGAATTATAATTTGGCTCAAAAACAATATTTTACAATTTTATCAATGATATGTATTCATGTTCATATTAATGGGTGGATTTGGCAGTTATGAAAACTACTGAGTCATTTCGGAATTCAGAATACAAGTTTGAAACAACCTTCAATAAATTGTCCAACCAATCACGATTAACTTTTCGTCAAAAATGCTCCAAATATCATAAAAAAGAGAACGTAAACCTTTCTGACCGATATCATTTGCTACTTTGTGACATAAGCAAATTTTATTCCTTTCTATCATCATAAACCATTGGCACTGAGAACTGCACAAAATGTTGCGAGCCGAAAGCATTATGATGATTGTTTTACGACATCTTCCACAGCCATCGCGCCACTTTGACTCGTTCTGAAACCGGTTCCCGAAAACAAAAACAACATCAAACCGATAGTATTTTTATAGAGGCTGACGGTTTTGGCTGACCATGGCTTATCGTGGTCCGCTAATCGATGGAAAACGCAGAATGCTTTTTCCACTTCCGGACGACGACCACATTACCAAAAATTACGGCCCCATTGGCGGACTTTGACAGGTGGAATCTTGAGTATTTGGTTTCTAATTATTCGATATGGGAAGGTCCTGCAATTTGCTTACCCATGGTTTCCCGCCACTACGCAGTATCAAGGGTATGTGGCATCTCGAATAAATTTGATTTTTTGGTAATAATAATTCGAAAGAGATTACTAATAGAAGAGTAACAATTGCGATGGATTTTGATTTTGATAAATCTAATTATTGATTCAATTTGTCAAAATTAAATTAAATAATGTATCTTGAAAAGATAATCTCATTTTTAGATATATTATCCATCCTTCTTTCATCATTTGCATAAATTAATGTTGGTATCAACAAATACCTATTTCGTCTTCAGATTGAAAACTGCTTCTGTGTTTTCGATGCTCAGGTTTTTCAACATCCAACAAATCGTTTCATTTTGACTTCACAAAATGTCATACCGAAGGCCCTCACTCAGTATTTTCGATGGCGTGCTGGGGCATTTGGTTTGAACGCAAATCTGTAGGCGTAGCACTGCCAAGTCGGTTATTAGATTAACATAAAATTCGTCCATCGTGCCTTCGATAGTAATGCCACTGCCACGACCTGGTACGACCCCGTCGTCAACGAATTTGTGCATTTAACTTTTATGAGCGATATTGCTCTCGAAGAGATTAAACGTTTAAGAAGTGGTGGTGGCAACATCAGGAAATTGAATAATAAATGCGAGGGTGTAACATCTGAATGAGACCACGCAATTTACTCGCTTGATTTCGTATTCTGGGAATTGGGTATAGAAATGGGGAGTTTGGGAAATTTAGAGTTGAAGCCTCACTCCCATAGTGTTTATACCACCCCCTGTTCCTTTTTTGTTGTATATCGTTTTTAACATTTGAGTACAAACACTTGCCTATGTTGTCCATTAAGTATTCATCGCTGCTTCTTTTTTGGAAAATTACCGGGTATGTAACATGACGAGAACAAATTCTATTGACCAAAAAATGCTATCAATCGATCGCAAATACTCCACACACGCAAAGTTCTGTCCCCTCCCGTCTGCAGCAAATCGATACCAACCTCCAAAAAACAACGGGCAACATAAGCACGGGGACACCGAAATTTCCTCCAATTTTTGGACATACATACTTTCACTCATCAATTTCGTTCCTTCCGTAAAATTACGCGTTTGAATTAATCATCATCTATCGTCCTGGGCCATAGGAATGGTCATTCTACGCTGTGTGCTTGTGCGCTCTTTTCCACGTGTGCAATTGTCCATATTCATAGTTAATGAAGCAGCCCAATTTCGAGCTAGGCAGTAATGGTGGTGGCCGAAATTGGCTCGTTCGAACTTTTGCTATCACGCAATCGCATCGCATCGACGGCAGCACCGGCCAATGCGGAGGAGTGAAAGAAGGAGATACCGTCCTAAAGGACATCACGCGCGTATACCGAGGACATGGCAGCTGTCGGTTTCGACAATCTGCGACGCACGTGGAACAAATTGATGCCTTCGATTGGTGGTGGGTACGAATAATGACGTTGTAACTGAGGATATCCATTTTATATTATTTTTTATTTTCTCTGATATGATAAAACATAGAAAATTAAATTATTTTAGATATTTCAATATTAATCTGATAACAAATATTGGCATACAACCCTAAGCAAAATATAAACCTTCCATCGAAAAATGTCGTAAAATGTTTATATGCTAGAAAGTTTGCATTAGGCAAAATTTCATTCAAATGACAGTATGGCGAATGACACGTGACTTTTTTAGAGATTTTGCTTTCTTCCTTATATCCTATATTTTGAGCAGTTCACTGTTGAAAATAATATGACTATTCAAGAATTACGCGTTTATTGGATTTTTTTTATAAATCAGGCTTTTACGAAAAGTAAATTTCACAAAACTGGGTTTGATATCTTAGAAGTTGCTTATAATCATATTACTCTATGTATTGACGCAATACGCACCAAATCGTATTCGGATCTGGCAGCACTCTCTCAGATTTCAATGAAACCATATTAAACTTTCTGGCATTGTATACTGAAAAAAAATTCAAAGTCAGATTGCAAAAAAAAAAACACTTTTGATTTGGACGAAATTTTATCTCGAGATAGGCAATTATGTTCCATACCAACCGTTCATACATCGTTAGCTGGGCACTTTTTAATAAAAAAAAGTTTTTCTAGCAAAAACTGTTTCTTGTCCAAATAGAATTTTGTGTCTGGAAATAAGTGGTCGGAGTTCAGCCAAATCACACCGAGCGCCATCGAAAAATTACCGATTTTTCAGCTCAAACTTTCGTTTAGCAGATTTAATTGATCGCAAATCGCATCGAATATCCCTCAACCCCATAACTGAGGATATCCTACTGCAAATGTATGCTTAAATTGATATGAGACTATTTCCGTTGTCCTTGTACGAACAAAATATCACAAGTCAGTCGAAAAGCCGCTTGGTGCGGTTTGGCTGAACCCCGACCAAGTGTCCGTGAAATAAGTGAAAGCCATTATCATCTCAAAACCCAAAAAACTCAATTTGTTATCAGAATACGCACATTTATCTACTAATACGTCATTTTCACGATCGAAATACAAAAACTTGAAAAGTATTTATTAGCAGGGTTGGCTGTCGATAGGGACGTTAGATGCGCCAGAAAAACAGCCTGGGGCTTGGCATGTTTTTCATTCAACGATCCCTTTGTTCAACACCTGGCCAGGTCCTTACGATCAGTGGGGATTTGGGTGGGAAGTGTTGATTAGATACCTACTTAAGAAGATGCGGAGAACAAAAACTTGAAAAGTATTTATTTTGGATAAAGGGTTTGTTCACAGAAGTTTCAGCATCTTGTGATAAAAACAGTTTGATGATTAATCCCCCTAAAAGTGAGTTACAATGTTCAGCGAAAGTTTTATGACCCTCTTGAAGACCATAATTTACTCTTCAAGAGTGTTATAAAACCAGCATAAAACCAAAATGTTACAAGGAACAAGAGATTATTCATATTTACGAGATTCTAATCAGCCGTATTAAGCTTGGGGAACGTGGGGTAAAACGACTTATAATTTATAATGACTGGAAGGAATGTATCGCGACTGTCGATCATCACAACTTTAATGTTAAATTCATGTTATAAATCCAATACAATACAAATCTTTCTGTTATTATTTGGAAAGTTGCTAAGGGCGTCCAGGAAGGTTGTGATTTGTGAAAAACTCCAAAACATGAATATAAAATAATAGAATAAAAAAACAAAACTATCATACAAAGTACTGAGACGTTAAGCTAAAAATGATTGAACTCAATAAAAAAGTACACTGAAGTCGGTTTTTACACGAGGGATACGTTCCATGTAAATCAAAACCACGTGAATTCCAAAAACTGCGAAAACTCTCAAACCCGAGTGAAATAAAAACCGCGTAAAAATAACTTCATCAAGAATCGATTTTTCACGGTTTTTATGGGGTTTTCAATCTTGTTAAAAAATCGCAATAAGAAAACTTATATGGAAATTCACGTAAAAAAAAATGCGTAAGTTGCTTAAAACAGCGATCCCAGTGTAAACAACATGATTTCGTTTTAGCAAGCTGTCACCACGGAGAACATCAAAACTCTTCCTAGAAGAAATAAATGATGGTCAGCTGGTAGACGAATTACGAAGAATGATGATGCCTTGGCTCAAAAGATGAAATCAATGCGATGTTTGAATGGTTTAGTGAAGACTAACTCATTCATTTTTTTTGTTTCAATCTTAAACATTCATTCACTCACAATATCACACATTCACATATTCGCTTAATCTTTTTTTCTCATCTAACTCACAAACTGATTCTCATATACATTCACTTATATAACCTCTAACTATTTCACTTTTTCACTCAATCACATTCTCACTCATTAACTCAATCACATTCACTCAGTCACTAACTTACACACATATTGGCTCGTTATCTTATTAGCTAACTTCCTTACCCACTATTATACTTTTACATTTGCTTACTCACCTACTGAATCACTTATTAACCTACCCACTCACTATCTCGCATACTCACTTTGTCACTAACTCACTCACTTTCTCATCTATTGATTAATTTGTCCGTTTTTTATTCTTACTCAAATAATCATTAATGTGTGCTTTTTTTTAAATCTTTATTAACGTGATTTTTTTGTATAATTAAGTTCATCACTTATTAATGTGTGCTCTCGCTTACTCACTTTCCACTCATTCACTCACTTACTTACTTATTCATTTGCTCACTCACCCAATCAGTCACTCACGGCTCCACACGCACACTTCCTCACTAATTGATTAACTAGTCCTTTTACTAACTTACTCAATCACTCGTTCCCCTCGTTCATTAAATTTTTCTCACTCTCAAGTTTTCCTCATCATCTGATTAACTCTTCACGCACTCACTTATTCACTGACTTAATTACTAACTCACTTACTCATTCACTCACTTACTCTCTTACTAACTTACTTTCTTATTCACTCACTTACTCACTCACTCTTTTACTCACTTGCTCACTTACTCACTCACTCATTTACTCACTCGCTGACTCACTCACTCACTTAAGCAGTCACTCATTCTCTCATACGATTATATCTTCATTTATTGGTTTATCGCGTTCATTTACTAATTATTTTATTATTCATACTCTAATGAACGATAATCATAAATTCACATGTTCGCTTACTCACTTACTTGCTCACTCACTTATTCGCTCACTCACTCACTTACTAATTCAATTACTAATTTACTCACTCACCAACGCACGTAGGAAACCTACACCCTCATCAACTAGCAATTTGATCGGATTCTACATACAGTCATATACTTATTATACGGTGCACTGGGGTTGCTCTTTACGCAATTTGTTTTTAGTTGTTTTTGGAACTTGGAACTAACGAAGCTTTCCGTTTAATGATCGAAAAATACTACAAAAAATCAAGGAAAAATTATGTGAAATTGAAAAAGTCGTGAAATTTGGGGTGACCGCAAAATTTATATCAACCGCGTAAAAAGCGAGCTCGGTGTATATGAAGGTCATGTTATCCTTAAAACTGTTTTATATCAAACTAACCAAAAAACAAAGTAATTTGAGCAGTTTCAACCAACAAAATAGTTTATTCCGGCTAGATTGACAAAATACCCCTATGTGCGACGGTACTTTTTTAATAAAAATAACGACTTTGGGACAGAAGGTCGAAAAACAAAAGGTCGAAGGACAAAAGGTCGACGGACAAAAGGTCGAAGAGACAAAAGGTCGAAAGGACAACAAGTCGGAAGGACAAAAGGTCGGCGGGACAAAAGGTGGGAAGCCCAAAATTCAAAAATCTATAATTCTGTACACACGAAAAAGTTAAAATATACGACAACAAGTTGGAAAATATGCCTCTGAAAAAAAAAAATAGCTTATTATATTTCCTAGAGATTTCTCCTTCTTTTATTTCATGGGCAGTTCTTTAACCAATTTACAGGGAATATACAGGAGCCAGGGCGAGCATTGTATGATTCTTATTAGTTATCGGGACGATGTAAGATCGTGCTCTTGCTACACGTGTCGGTTCGAATGCATGTTTAAGTGAAACACGTTACCCGGGTAGAAGATAACAGCAAAATAATTTCAAATTTTACTATTAATATATGAATAACTGAATAGCAAAATCTGATATTAGTTAGTTTGATATGGTTGCTAAAATAGCAAAAATAATAAAAGACATTGCTCTAGCAAATAGCTCATAAGTAACTCATTTTGCTATTATAATAACAAAGCAAAAGCAAAATATTTGAAGAAAAAAAAATATCAAAATCAGTTATTATTTATATGTTGAAAATGCAAATGATATATGAATAACGAACTTTGCTATGATTGCAAAAAGTGTTCTTCATTTGTTGTTCTGCTTTTTCTTACAATAACATATAAATAACTAATTTTACTATTATAACAAAATTTGCTGTTGGGATGCAATTCATGTTATTTATGAATAACATAAGAATAACTTAATCTGATATCATAGCAAAATTTGTTATTATTATATTATTTGTTTGTTATTCACTTCTACCCACTTCTACCACTTCTATTGGTATCTTTGAATCAGTATCGTATCCAGTATTTTGCGCTCGATAATGGCGGCGTGAGTGACTCGATATGACATTCAAGAGGTAGAAAATATTTACATATTTTAATCAATGTAGGCTTTGATTCATTAAAAAATACTGGCACTCACCGAAGTTCTTGAAAACAAACAAACGTCAAGCATTTTTCTTAAGAATTATTTTCTGATTTTTCCGTTCCAATTTTCTGAATATTTATTTTAATTACTTTAATTTTGTTTTAGGAGGTAAAAACTGCAACACATAAACGAAGCAATGTGTTGCGTCATATTGTAGCGGGACAGTGAAAATCTGTAATTGTGAAAATCCTTGGTGGATATAATACTTACTTTAATCAAGTCTAGAACTATAATAAAACGGATAGAAATTAAAAGGGATGGGGTTGTATGGAACTACATATGGCAGTCAAATGCGCGTCATCGTTGGAGTGATTATCGACTAACTATTTTTATCCAAGTCATGTAATCCTGGACAGACGATATTTACGATAGAGTCGAACATTTCAACCCCCGCACAAATGTATGGAGATTCTGAGATGTATAGAAGGTCTTGCAATAACAAACACCATCCTGACCATCTCTTTGATTTTCAAAATGCTTTGAGTTGTTGTGCATTAGGGGCCCCATACACGCTCCGACATGTTGTACAACTTTGACTCCACCCCCAGGAAATTTGGTTCGGTCGGAGTAAAGTCGGAGCGTCTGTGGGCAAGTTGTACGACCGTTGGGCAATTCAACTTGCCCACAGACGGTCCGACTTTATTCCGACCGAACCAAATTTCCTGGGGGTGGAGTCAAAGTTGTACAACATGTCGGAGGGTATATGGGGCCCCTTATAAATGTGAATATCAATTTTTTTTAACTAGTGGTTTTACAATAATTGGCATTCACAGCCGGAATCGTACAGCGCTCTCCCCTTTAGGTAATTGATTTTTGTTATCGCATATCATTATATTGTTGGGTGGAATATTAGATCGTGTCGAATTCGCCATGAAACTACTCCGATCTCAAAGTGCTCATGGACCTCTATGAATAAAACGTTCAGCAGAAAACATGATGATTTCTTTTACTTGAACAAAAAGATATTTTTTTTCACTACTATGAACAGCTATACGAAATAGGTAGAGATAAAGCTTATGAGATTTGGAACGGATCATAAAATAGTAGTTTGTGCAACAAGTTGCAAAAAGATGATTTTTTCAGCACGAGTTGTACGTTTATCCAACGAGGCTTGCCGAGTTGGATAAATACTACGAGTGCTGAAAAAATCGAGTTTTGCAACGAGTTGCACACGCTATTTTTTGCAATGACTAAAATTGGACTTTAATTTAATAAATCTGTACCAAAATTGTACAGTCTAATTTAATCCACATGATCATTCTTGGCAATAAATTACGTTGCTGCAGAGAACAATCAGATTCCATGTTACCGTGCCACATTGCATAGTTCGATAAGCCGTGAAACGATAGATGTACTTGCCTTTGAAAATTTTAGACGTCATGTCCATCAAACTATTTCAATTATTACGCGACGCGGAGAATACACTATTTGAACACTTACCCAAGCTTATTCAGCAAAATGTAACTACTGTTCCGACGTTGGTTTTCCATTATAGCACCCAAATTAGTGCTATAATGAATATTATGCAACCCATTTGAGTTGCATAATGTTCATTAAAGCACCCATATCGTTGGTATGGAAAAGTAGGCCGTTTTATCACTCAAAGACGAGCTGTAAACCAGATATTATGATCAGAAATTGCAAAAAAGTTTATTAAGGTTTTCATTGGTATATTTGCACGGCATGGTTCGCCAAGTGTGACGTATGGTAGCCCACCTTTAAATTCGTAATTTTTAATGATTAAAAAAAACAAGGGATCTTTGTAATTAAAAGCCCATTAAAAGTTTCATTAAATTAGATATTATTTCCACTGAGGATTACCTATCAGCAGTTTTCACCGGCCGCTACAGCATGACGCAGTGCATTACATCGTCTATATGTTGTGGTTTTTACACACCTAAAAACAAAATTAATGTAATTCAGAAAAATGGAATGGGACGAATCTGAAAATGCTTGACGTTTATTTGTTTTAAGAACTTCGGTGAGTGCCAGTATTGCTTAATGAATCAAAGCCTACATTCAGCGCCGTAGCGTGTGGTTGGCCAGGTTGGCCCCCGCCAAGGGCGCCAGGTCTTAGGGGGGCGCCGAAATCCAGAATTGAACTATAGGAAATGATGACAAATCTCATCAAGGTTTTTTACGCGGTTGGATGGATACCACTAGAGACCTGAATTCAGGCCTCTACATACCACATGAATTTTCTCCATTTTTTTTTGTGATTTTTTGTGGTGAGGTTAATTCCTTGTTTTATTGATCAATCGGGTCTCAATCGGCTAAAATCAAACCGTGGTAAAAGCCTTGGTATATTCTCAAATTTATCGGTTCAAAGTGTTTCAGATTCAAGCTTTTAATAGACGTTTCCCTCGGGGACTACATCCGCAATCAACCGTTTGAATAATTTTCGAAAGGCCTTTTGCCGTCAATAACTGATACAGGTAACAGAACGTAGGCTCAAGGAGCATCTTCACTGACTATTTTAGAAAAATAGAAAATAGAAATAGAAATAGAAAGGAACTGGAAATATAAATGAAAAGAAGATTGGAACAAGTTTCTGATGAGGAAGCCCTTGAAGACTTAAACATGCCAAAGGCAAAACACAGAGTAGACTGTAAAAAACGCGTATAATTTTTGTTCGTGAGTAATAAATCAAAGCTGTTTCCAAATAACAGATGTAGTGATAGGGAGTTTGTTTTAATTTAGGAAAACATCGGACCATAACGATCGCATTTGATCCTGTGAAATTTTCGATTCTTTAAACCAGACAATTGTATAAGGGTGAAAAAACATACAAAGGCGTTCAATATTCATACCATTGAATATTTAAATTTGATTTTTTTTTCTTTTGGGTGTATATAATCTGGTAATTAAAGCGTTACGAGGCACTTTTCTAAAGACATGCTGAATACGAGAATCTGCATCGAGGGATCTCAGTAATGATGGCAACCGATCTATTTCAAAATTGATATTTATTGGCCAAGTGCAAGTCAACTAATGCCACCAAACTACCGAAAGGCCCACTCTAGGAATTGATATATCTTGATAGGCCCGGAGTTGTCTCTTTTGTACGACTTGGTCAAGTCCAGTAGTCCAGTAGTTCTACTAGTTGGCTTCCTCAGTCTGAAGAATCAGGACGATGGTTTTTTACTTGTCCGACGTTGCAGCTGTTGTATGTGAGAAAACAAACCCAATTTTAAAATCACTTTTCCAAAATTTTACAAAAAGCAAGCAGGAAAGCACCCTCTCCACCACTGATCAAAGTGGTTTACAATTATTTATGATAGACGACAGACTATAATAACCTTCAAAAAGGCTACAACTCATCGGCCGAAACGTTGGGCAATTAAATAAACATCGTCCTGATTTTTTATACTGAGAAAGTTAAGTTCCGAGTATTAGATCTTATCCAGCCGAAAAACACCCTACCCTAACACCATGAGTCCAGTAGTTCTTTCAAACCACCGACCAAGGTCTAATGCCGATTCCAAAGGTCATTCAATCCACTCCAAAGTAGGGTTCTTCTTGTTGCGACTACGTCCGAAAGTGATCCAATCGCTGACCGGCACAGTTGATAGATGGATTTTATTGGCCTAGCTAGATCCACTAGTGCGTGAATTCACAAGGAAGTCTGGATTTTGTGTCAGTAACACACGCACTACTGGATCTAGTTTTTTTATTTGCGTAGGTTTATTTAATAATCTTTCAGAAAATCGTTGAAATTTCTATAAAAGGGATTTTTAGAAATGTTAAAATGTTAAAATCCTTCATTCATAAAGCAAACATTTATTAAATCCACCACGCAAAAAAATTTGATTTTGAAAAAAAAAACAGATCTTATCATGTCATTTATTTTGAACATGCATGAAAGTAAGGGGCGCCCAATAACGGTTTCGCCAAGGGCGCTGGGAGTCCACGCTACGGCTCTGCCTACATTGATTGAAATATGAAAATATTTTCTACCTCTTGAATGTCAAATCGAGGGTAACTCACGCCGCCATTATCGAGCGCAAAATACTGGATAATGAATTATTTCGCAGCTAACCAACGCGACTTCCTATACTTTCCTATACATTACATTCCGATGTCGATCATGGAGATACAGAAGATTGTCAGTCTCTTGTAGCAATGTGTGTCAAATTCATTTTCCACTCCTCACCATGTATAAGATGGGGATGTTATTGGTGGAAAATGGTGCTATTGGGGGCCCTCCTTAGCCGTGCGGTAATATGCTCGGCTATAAAGCAAGACCATACTGAGGGTGGCTGGGTTCGATTTCCGGTACCGATCTAGGCAATTTTCGGATTGGAAATTGTCTCGACTTCCCTGATCATAAAAGTATCATCGTGTTAGCCTCATGATATACGAATGCAAAAATGGTAACCTGGCTTAGAAACCTCGTAGTTAATAACTGAACACTGTGCCACGAGGCGGCCCTGTTCCAGTGTTGGGATGTAATGTTGATAAGAAGAATAAGAAGAAAAATAAAAAGAAGAAGAAGAAGTTATTGGTTTTATTTCAATGTGACGTCGTTATTGGTTGTAAATAAGAAATAAACAATAACACATGTACACTGAGACTTGCCCTAAGCTGTACATAACAGCTTAAATTGCATATTATCCGGTGATTCAACCATACGAATCATTTAATTACCACTCAAACATGCGTAATGTTGTATTTTGTACAACATTAACGAAAAAACATCTCTCATGGTACACATCATGAACGAGCCTGCATGAGTGTTCCAGGACAGCGCGCGTCCCGAACGGTTTATAATCATGATTGTGCATATGCATATTGCATATTGGTGGTAGAATTTTGTTTAGAAATAAGTGGTTTTGGGTTCAAGTCAAGATTGGGCCATCGTTCTCTCGAACAGTCTGTAGGTCGGCTATCTAAATCGCTCAAAAGGGTATCTTATATTACAATTTCCTTGTGCCCAGATACATAAACTCCATTATAAAGACATTCTAAGTTGTTGAAAACATGGCCCAATCTGATCCCTATTTGGCCAATTGTTACCCCCGATGACGGCACCTACATCATAGTTTTGCTTTGCATAGTATTGGCTTTTCAATTTTAACTAATTTTGTAATTTCGACCTTTTGTCCCTTCGACTTTTTGTCCTTTCGACATTCTATCCTTTCGACCTTTTGTCCATTCGATCTTTTATCCATTCAACCTTTTGTCCTTCGACCTTTTATCTTTCGATCTTTTATCCTTCGACCTCTTGTCCTTCGACCTTTTGTCTTTCGACCTTTTGTCCTTCGACTATTTGTCATAGATTCCGCCAAATTTCAAAACACATGTTTCCATTTTTCTGCTAAAGAGCTCGATGAGTACCTACTACTCATTAGCACCATTTTCGGAAATGGTGTATAAGTCACTTTGGGCAGCAAAAAAAATCCATAAAGAATTTAAAATTTTCTATGAAAAATAGGATATTTCCAATAAAGAAATCAGGGTATGAGCAATGAATAAATAAAAAATTTCCACAAATAATGCAAAATTACCATAAACAATTGAGAATTTTCCACAAAACATAAATTAATTAGCACTTTTAAATGTAGTCTAGTCTATACATACACAGGCAGTTCATGAAAAAAGTGATAGACCCGCCTAGATCTATCATTTTTCTTGTCAATATTGACATCAATATTATTTATATTGAAGCACATCATATTGTGCCTTGTAACAAAATGACAATTTTCGTGATCATTTTCCAAGGCATTCATAGATGTGAAACATTTATCCGCAGTACAAATAGCATGTGCTATTAAAGCATTTATCGTCACAATCAACCACGCGTCAACCAAACTTTCAAAAATATCAAAGTAGCTTTTTTCTGACGGTATGTTTTTCTTAGGCGACTATCTGGCGCTCATTTCCTGTTGCGATTAAAAATAAGAGGAGGAGTAGATTTTTTTTATGAGCGGTACAGTAAATGTAGTTCAAACATAAAAGCAGCCAGGCATCCCCCGTGTAAAAATAGAATCGGGTGTACACTCCTTAGGTCCTCAACAAAATTGCAATTATAAACGAAGATTTTTCCATAAAGAAATCAATATGTTCCATGAAAAAGAAAAATACAGAATTTTCATAAATAAATCATTATTAGCAATAAACCAAAATTTTTCCATGATTAATTAAAAATTTTCCACAAATTAATCAATAACAAGAACAAAAAAAAAGAAAATTTTCATAGAAAAATACAAAAAAGCAATAAATTGATAAAATTTTCCATGAACTTTGAACGCTTTTAAAAAAGGGCTCATCTATGAAAAAATGCTCAGTTTTATTGCTTTTTTATATTTCTTTAGGAAATTTTCTTATTTTTATTGCTCTGAATTAAATTTTTCGGAGGAAGTTCTTATTTTTTTGTGGAAAAAAAAAAGATTTTGTGGAAAATTTTGTAATTGTTTATTGCTAATATTAATTTATTTATGGATATTTTGTATATTTTCCGTGGAACATTTTGAATTCTTTAAAGAAAAATCTTCCTTTATAATTGCTATTTTTGCTTTTAAAAGTGCTAGTTTATTTTTGTTTTGTGGAAAATTCTTAATTGTTTATGCGATTTTGTATTATTTGTGGTGATTTTATACCTATATATTTATTGCTTTATTGGCAATTTCCCAACAGAAATTTAATTTCAAGAGCTTGTACAGACTATGGTCCAGGATACAGATTTACGCGGAAAGATGCATTTCACGCCAAAACTATATATTTTTAGAAAAAAGTGTTGTTCTACAAAATTGTTCGAAATAGTAAGGCCATCATTATGGTGCTTATAATAAAATAGGGTGGCTAATTTATATAAAAATATTTGATTTTTTTTTTTGTTTCTCGGAATATTGACATGTAATGTTGTACATAGTTGTAGCGCAGCGTATTCTTATAAATTTTGCTCAAAACGCTTTTTCTATAGCTCTTAATTTGGCTGATTTAGAGCAATTTTACCAACTTGGATTGGGGTGTTCATAAAAAAACAGTATTTTTGATCTACTTTTTTGTTTAGGATTTTCGAAAAAGTCGTGTCGGGGTGACTTTTAGAGCTATAAAAAAGGAACTTTTCATTGGTAAATATGCTCAATATCTTTTTCCGATCAACAGTCAGTCTGTCTGTCAAAATAACATTTTTTTTTCAAAAGTTGACATCTCCGATTAGGTCAGACCAAAAAAAATATGTTTACACGGCATTTGAAAGATCAGTTCATATATCTTATTATGTAAAATTGGAGATATATTATTTTTTTATCTCAAATTCTAACTACTAAAGTCATATTTTTTCGACGAAATTGATATAACTCGACAACGGAAGAAGATACAGACGATGTTCTTATAGCAAAACACGCATTGTGAAAAGCCTCAAAAGTCTTCAGAAGGTGAAATTCGTAGAAAAAAATGAACTCGTCCAGCTCAAGCCTTTGTAGGGGCATGTGGCGGGACCATCATCATCATCATCATCACTCACTCACTGCATTTTTAGCATTTATGGAGATGAAACATTTTTAGAAACAACGAGGCTCCTATCGAAAGATTGACAGTACGACTCTGTTGTACAAGAAAGGCAAAACGTTCATCGCGTTGGAATAGAATTCACACGGGTCTGCATCACATTGGCACAGCACATAATTTGCTATCTAAGCAATTGGCAAATCATCAGGGTACCATTCAATCTTCAGCACTTGATTGAATTAACTTCTCTACCTTAGGAATGATTCTATTCTTTGGTGCTGTTTTCTACTGGCAATTTCTAATGCTCGTTCTTCGATTAATAAAAGTGTCAATTATATTATTGCCACCACTATTCCAATTTCAGCTCAATGGTGTACACTCGTCCCCCATTCGTCCGCGAGCAAGGGCATTTGCAACAACGTCGTCATTCTGAAAGCAATGGAATGGGCATTAATGATGTTCACGGGGTTTTGAACTTCGAACTTTACGTAGTATCGTAGATGAGAGAGATGCACTATAAGATTCTAGTCGGTCAAAAAAAAGTACATATAATAATTTTTCAACCCAAAGTAGATGTTATTTCAATCAATAAGTTAATCTTTTCAATGTAGAATTAGGGTCAGTAGAATCTGATCTAAGTTTTTGAGAAAAATGACAGGCTTCTGGAAAAATAGAATTCCAAAATGCTGAGAATTGCCTTCAGAATTATTAGAAATTCAAAAAATTAATCCACTCAAGTCAAATTCATACCAGTGATGTCGTGAATAGAAGGCCTATATCAAAACCGTGAAACTATAAACTTTTCATTATGCAATGAATGATAATATTCAGATAATTCAACTAACCAGAAGGATGCTAGAATTGGAGATATAATGTTGACCACCAGTCTGTACGAATATCCCACATAGTGCGGTAAATAACTTCAATATTGCTACATCCCGCATGATTACTGGTGACCGGGAGTTATGAATGAAAGTGAAACATGTATCCTAATGGGGTAGCACCAAATTATTCTAGCACTGCTAAATGTATGCCGTCGATAGACTACCATCATATCAATTGAGAAATTGCTCTTTTATTAGAATTAGCAACAGAAAAATGTATAAAGTACATGCAGCAAGCATTAATTCGTCATGCATATTGTAAACCGTCAGTCCTTTGTAAAAGCGATTCAACAATAGCGGAAATTCACAGACACATGAGTGACCTTTGCTGTACCTGCATTTGTCTTAAAGTATGTAAATACATATTACCTATCTTTTTGAGTAAATAACAATTATGATTCAACAGATTTATGGCAAATAATTGATATGAATTGTTCAAAGGAACGCATCTAACTTCAACAATTTCAATTCCCTCGAGGTACCACTGTGTCATCTTGATTGCTTCGGAATCATACCATTGCACGCGGGTGCGATTGCCAGTTGGCGATTGAATTTTCGTAGAATTATGACAATGTAGAGCACGGCGCGTGCAATATCTCTGCCACATTTGTCAGGAACGTTAGTGTGAAATGGGGAGAAAGGTTTTACTTAGAACGTCGAATAAATGATTAGCTCGGGCAAAAAAAAAATTACAACAATAATTCGCTGATTCAACATATAGAGTGTAATTCATTGACCAATCATGAAGATAAAATACTCAAACGTTTTTATGACTGTAAAGTGTAAACCATGTAAACTGCCCTGAAAAGTGTTATCGAGTTGAGATGCCTAATGAGGTATCTAACTACATCTAAAAGAGGAGTTCAGTTAAAAATTATCCTAATTTAAATCAGCAACGAAAAATTTCAGCAGTTCTTGAAAAGTATTTGCCTTGAAGGTTGAAAAATTCTTTAAACTGCAGTAATCTTGGAAAAAAAAACTATTTCACTTTGAGCTAAAACACACTACACGTAACTCTTGCCCCATTTCACATTATAGATTGTGAACGGGAGAGACTCAGAAAGTGCATTGACCGCGGAATAGACTAAACCGGAGTTGATTGGCCAAACACTGCGACGACTACGCAATGCAGCGCACACAGCCAGCACCGCGATACGGGTCGTGCAAGCAAAATGCACGGATCTAATGCGTGTTTGAGGCGTCCATAATTTGGCTGCGTAGTTTTTGGAGAATCTTCTGTGCCACAGGCGCGCTGACTTACCGAAGACCGGCCACGAGTAAACCGTCGAAATTTTGTCTTTTGCTGTTATCATACTGAACAAATACACATTACCGGAGGGACTCGAATTAGAAACGGTACATTTTTTTTCGGTATGCCTTTTCCAATTTGTTAGAATGGCGGGGGCTCATTGTTGCGCTGCTCAAGTGTTTACGCATTGATAACGAAATATTGACTGCATTATGCAACGTTTACAGTGGTCTTCATTCAGTGAAATAATCAAATTTAAGAGAGCAACAAGTCAAAGGTGGAACGATAGGCTCCTAATCAATCATACTATCTAGAGGTTGTTAGTCCTACACTTGGTAATCATTATGATCACTATGACAAAATAAGGAATCATCGCATCGGTATGTTTCCAATATGTAATATATTTTATACCTAAAAATTATGATGCATCGAATTCCACACATCTTGTTACATTTCTAGGGCTAAACATGATAAATCATATTTACATATTTGGTAGAATATTGTTGCAATAAAATAAAATAGAAATACTGAATACTGAAGTGCCGTAATCTGACAAAGTGACGTATGAACTATTTTCCAAAAATGATGTCGTGTGTCAAGTACGAGACACTGATGACGGCCCTACTGTTGAGGTTGAAATACGTGTATGTCAATGGTACAATCAAGTGGTGGATCTAAATGGAATTGTATAAAATTTTATCCAAATATGCATCCTTTCATTTTTTGCCCTAATTTTTTGATATTTTATTATATCCCTAAGAAAAGTAATCTTGATATATTTTTTTTGCCTTATTTCTTGTGCTAGCCTAAGTTGGTGCTCAACCAGCGTGTAGTTCGTAAGGGAATTGGCTAAACGTTTGATAAAATGCGTCTCATTCAGATGCCACTGTTTCAATAGAGGCGACAACACAGACGAGATGAGAAGGTCAGTATTGAAGCTTACCGCAACGCGCTTCCGGATCCACGAAATCCACTATACCGATGGTTCCGTTTCCGACAGTATCGCGGGTATCGTTCTCCTGGATTCCTGGTCACTGCGACATCATGGGGAACATGCTGACGCACTTGCCGGTATTGGACATCAAGGTATACGCTATGCCAACTCCGTCCCGCTGGCCTACGTAATGAGTTTTCTAAAAAATGTCCGCTTGCCCGCTGTGCATCTCACCTTCTTGTTCCCGTAGGATCTTTGTAGAGAACCATTTACATCGGATTACTGTCCGACATTCTGGCTACGTGCCCGACCCACCGAAGTCTTCTGATTTTCGCGGTGTGAACGATGGATGGTTCTCCCAACAGCTGATGCAACTCGTGGTTCATTCGCCTACTCCACGTGCCGTCCGCCATCTGCACTCCACCATAGATGATACGTAGCACTTCCCCGAGTAGCACACTTGTTACATATCAGTCACTGTGACTCATATGCGACCAAATCCAGTCACACTGGAGTTGCTGCAACCAAATCGATGTGAACTGTGCTACTAGGGTCCTTTCGAAAACTCCCAGTGCGAGTTGGTCCTCCACGAGCATCGTCCAGGTCTCGTTTCCGTAGAGGATTGCCGGTCTAATAAGGGTTTTGTAGATAGTCAGTAGGGGCCCTCCTTAGCCGTGCGGTAAGACGCGCGGCTACAAAGCAAGACCATGCTGAGGGTGGCTGGGTTCGATTCCCGGTGCCGGTCTAGGCAATTTTCGGATTGGAAATTGTCTCGACTTCCCTGGGCATAAAAGTATCGTCGTGCTAGCCTCATGATATACGAATGCAAAAATGGTAACTTGGCTTAGAAACCTCGCAGTTAATAACTGTGGAAGTGCTTAATGAACACTAAGCTGCGATGCGGCTCTGTCCCAGTGTGGGGATGTAATGCCAATAAGAAGAAGAAGAAGAAGATAGTCAGTTTGGTGCGGCGGTCAACTCTTTTCGATCGGAGCTTTTTGCGGAGTAAAAGGATGTACGGTTTCTTGCCATGATGCGTCTCCGAATTTCTCTGCTGGTATCGTTTTCAGAGGTCACCAGTGAGCCCAAGTACACAAATTCTTCTACCACCTCGATTTTGTCACCACCTTATATTGGTGGTGGGTGGCTTACATTGTTCTCTCTTGAGCCTCTTCCTATAATGTACTTCGTCTTCGACGTGTTGATGACTAGTCCAATCCGTTTAGCTTCGCTTTTCAGTCTGATGTAGGTCTCCTCCATCCTCTCAAAGTTCTTCTTTTTCTTCTTCTTATTGGCATTACATCCCCTCACTGGTACAGAGCCGCTTCGCAGCTTAGTGTTCATTAAGCACTTCCACAGTTATCAACTGCGAGGTTTCTAAGCCAGGTTACCATTTTTGCATTCGTATATCATGAGGCTATGGCATGATGATACTTTTATGCCCAGGGAAGTCGAGACAATCGCCAAACCGAAAATTGCCTACCGGCACCGGGAATCGAACCCAGCCACCCTCAGCATGGTCTTGCTTTGTAGCCACGCGTCTTACCGCACGGCTAAGGAGAGCCCCCTCTTAAAGTTACGTGCCATAATATCTATGTCGTTGACGAAACCAAATAACTGGAAGGACTTCGTGAAAATCGTACCTCTCGTGTTGATCCCTGCCCTTCGTATTACCCCTTCCAAAACGATTTTGAATAGCAAACACGAAATACCATCACCTTGCCGTAACCTTCTTGCCCGCCACTATGAAACCAGTTCCCAGCTCGTTGGTGATGCCACAGCTTTGGTAGAAGGTAGTCGCTCGATGTCCACTTTTCCACACTTTCTGACCTGTCCAGCAGATTTCCTGCAGCGCTACGACGTCGAAGTCGCGGGGATGTAATTCATCGTATATTATTCTGTCGCAACCTGCGAAGCCTAGCGACCTGTTCCAATCGTGATCCTTTATTCGTCGCCTAGGTCGTTGTCGATTGTATCGAGTCATATTATCTTCTATGTCGTTCGTAGTGGTTGTTTTTAAAGGCGGCTCATTGGGCCTGTGCAAACCTCCTGTCTCGTCGGAGGGCCGTCG
The DNA here is from genome assembly GCF_024139115.2 of Armigeres subalbatus. Taxonomy (NCBI): domain Eukaryota; kingdom Metazoa; phylum Arthropoda; class Insecta; order Diptera; family Culicidae; genus Armigeres; species Armigeres subalbatus. The sequence continues at coordinate 391,703,985 of NC_085141.1, forward strand.
TGTCAGGGCTGTTTAGCGTCCCACCTAACACCAGGACTTGGGCTTGTGCGCTTTGAGCGGCACACGGTCGCTTTGGCGGAGCCTACGGATACATGCAGCTTTTTATAGAGTTTTAACAGGGCCCACTGTCAAACCCCACGCCATCCTAAGCAGGCACCACAACTCGCAGATAGCCTGGGGAGGGATCGTCAAGCCCTTGGACATAGTCCCTGCTGCCTGTTTATTCTTCGCATACATCTTTTAAAATAATTTAGAAATTTTAATTGTAAAACAAAGCACCACATCCTTTCATGACTGCCTTTTATACGAAATTATCAAGGAAACCACGATTCTTTCATTTGCTCTTTGTCTTATGACGATCACCACCTATTTAAGTACTGGTTCTGAGGACTTACCCTTCCGAAATTATGGTGATTTCTTCCTCCAAGAATTCTAGATAACCCCAACTTTCTCCCTCTTCAGGTGTTCCTTCTTGTTCTAATTATCAAGTGATCCCTCTCTTAGAAATTCAAAGGAATTCATCCTCTAGAAAATTGGAGGAATTTTCTTCCGAGTAATCTGGAGAATCGCCTCAGGCCAAATATTCTGAACGAATTCTCTACCGAAAACTCTGGGGAATTTCTCACTTTAATTATGGGAAAATCTTTTTTACGAATTATTGAAAATGTCCGATCCGTGTTTCTAGGGAATTTCTTCTACCGATCTTTTGGGGAGCTCCTTCTTTTAGAATTCCAATGAAATTCTTATTTAAGATGTCTGGGAAGTTTCTTATCCCATTTTATAAAATTAAATTATCACTATATTATTTATATAGGAATTTCGTGGTTTTCCTTCATCCAGGAGTTTTGATGTACGAATGAAGCATTTCCCATCATTTTTTTATCGAGAAATTCTAAGCCTCTTCAATACTAATGAACCTAACTCGATGATGCCCAAGTCCGAAATCTTCCTATATCTACCATGAATAGCACCTAGGAAAGAATCTATGCTGAACCTCAATGAGGAATTCCTGGGAAAATCTTTGGAGGAAATAGTAAATAAATATCTGAATAATATCATGGAGAAACGTTAGATAAAACTTCTCATGGTATTGCTGCAATTCCAGGGTAACTAAATCAGGATTCTTGAAAAAAAAAATCCTAAAAGTATCTTCAAGAGATGTCTGGAGGAGTTCGGCAGAATGCTTGCAACAATTCTAGACCAACATTTGAAAAGGGCGTAGTAGTCACAATGTATTCCTTCCGGTTTCTCGTTTATATACACGGCTTTATACATAATAAAAAAAATCGCGAAATTTCTCCAGTATTTTCGAAGAAACACTTAAACCAAAATTTTGAAGGAATTATTTGGAATTACCTGAAAAAAAGTTCAGAGTTCCCAGTATAATTGTTATAATAAATACTGAACTAAGGGGTCGTGCACTAATTACGTAAGCACTTATGGGGGGAGGGGGGTCTGCCATTTTCTTACGTTCCACATAAATAAAAATTGATTTGTATGGGAAAAATTTTACATGGGGGGAGGGGGGGTGTTTGAAAAACCCAGAAAAAAATGCTTACGTAATTAGTGTACGGCCCCTAAGACTAAATATAAAACGTTTTGGCCTCAATACTGAGTCAACTCGAAAAGCAACATTTATAAATACGAACAACAAAAGATATCGTTGTTTATTGGAAATTCCAAAAACACACACTTTCTTGCCACAATACAGAGTAAACAAAGATGACTAAATAAGATACAAAAAAAATTAAACCCTGATTTTCTGAAACCCGTATACAACCAAATATTATTTCCAATGATGCTTACCACTATAAGTGCACGAGAAATGGAAACATTTAAAACTTTTCATAGGGGACCCGGAGACCCATAGTGTTAAATATATGTGTGTGTGCTTGTGTGTGTGCGTAAAAGTCTCACCATCTTTTCAGGACCTCACCATTAACCGATTTGCTCGCATTCGACGCAGAATCCTGTCCCATTGTTTCCTATTGAAAATTGGCTAAATCGGACTATGGGATCAGAAATTATGGTCGAAATACATTTTTTTAAACTAAAAGTTCAAGTCTCGCCAACGCTAACTGGCACTTTTACTTAACCGATTTTCTCGCAACAATTGTTAGGTAATATGTGTAAAACACTTTGTCATATATTTTTTAAAAGGTGAACTCAAACTTATGGCCGGAAGTGTAGGATAAATTGCCCAACAGTGGAGCGGAATTTTGCTCTTCCTGTCATAAGGAGTAGACATTTTCAACATACTAATTCCACTTGATATCTAATAACAAGTTCTAACGATAGATACATAAAACACTCAAACATACGACGTTAGCTGTTGAAATTAGCATTTCAATTTATGACTGAATCCGCCCTATGGTAGACCCCCTGGGGGTCCATGATAGGAAATTGCTTCCCTATAGTCGACGCTTCATTTGATTTTGATGTTCCGTTTCGGGACATTCATCTTCTCTATTAAGGACCACGCACCTCCCCCCCTACCATAAATATTCCTATAATGGACACTCTCGTGTTTAATTTCTACAAAATTGTAAAAAAAAACATCTAATTTAACTTTCCGTAACATTTCCAATGCATGTAATCAAATCATAGGACTGTAAGGTAGGTTCTTTCGATGGAATTTCATAGCAAAATGTTTACACTGTCCTGTAATAATGTAAAAATGGCTGGAGGGTCCACTATTGGTTGGAGGTACACTATTGGTCATTTTACCCTATATACTTGGAGTACAGTGAAGGGAAATTGATCAAAATTCTTCTTCTGATCTATTCCGGTTGATACGAGGAGTAAGAAATTGATGAGCGCCAAATCACCAGAAAATACTATTTTTTCAAGTATATTTGGGAAGAAGTTTCGTTTAGGAATTTTTTTTACTACATTGTATGTATGATGCTATTGTAATTAACGATTAATCACTACAAATATTTTAAAAATGTCAAATAATCGCATAGCTCGCAGTCGAAGCCCCACTGTTCGATAGATAGCAGGTCATGCTCCGATTCCACTACATATTCGGTGACAATTTCGTTCGAACAAAATATGATGAATAGGAAGAGATACGGCATGGAAGGGCACAAAAAGTGGGACGAGTAGGGGAGGAGTGCATGCATTGTTATGGACGATAAGTGCATTCATTACAATTTTAATTTTCGGTAGCGCCAATTCTATGCATGAGCTCGAACGTCCGTCCATATGTCACCCAAATGCTGAACAGTCGCACAGGTAGAGAAAGGTAAGCCTGCTTGCTGCAACAATAATGGTGGCAAAGGCGCCAGAGTTCAAAATATTCATAAATTTGGACGAAACCGCAGGCCAAATTCATATCGGTGCCAATGACTGTACGGTTCACTGAACTTACGCGACAGGAAGAGGGTAGCTTTTGGATATTTTTTCGGGAATGGGGTGTCATGGTGCGTCCAGCGCAAGTTTAATAGTAATATGAATATTAAAAATGAGAACAAATGAATCGCCAGATTCAGCGGCAGGAAAAAATACAATTTTGCTTGTTTTCGGTTTTTCGGTGTCGCTCAAAATACAGAGATAAGAAACATAGATCCACGAGCAATGAGCTATAAATACAATGAGCTACCTGGATATTAACCTTCAATAAAATGAAAAAAAAATAATATGGAAGCTTTTTGCAGTTAAAAGCAGGCAAATCTATAAAAGTCCTCTTCATTTTTTTTTAACAAAAGGAAAGGATTCAGAAATTGCAATCCGCATGAGGGCAGTGCAATTTTCTTGGGATCATATCGTCAAAGGGTTTAGACAATTTGACAATCCTTTCGCAAAGGCAATTATGTTTCAGGGTTCCATAAAAAACGAAAAATGCAAATTTCTTTTTCGGTGTTGCTTACCTTTTTGCACCATTTGCCAACGCAGATTCAATCCTTTTGGTCAAATTGCGTTATGCCTACCTGCAATATTGGCAAAGTGCGGCATGTTGATGACTGTCGAGCGTAAAATGTGTAGCTTAAAAATAATGGAATAGGTCGGCATACATTTCAAGAACCAAATATCTTTTGGCATAAACTATTTACATTTAACCGTCTTTGACCCGTACCGTTGTAAAAGTAGAACATAATAAAATCGCCTCTTGCTGTTATGCATAACGCGGGCTAGACTATTTTTTTGTTAATCAGGTGTACCGGAAGATCAATTGCTTGAAAGTTGAATATTTATCACATTTGTAACTTGAAGCCACTCTGTAATGAAAAGTAGAAGTCATCAAATAACATTCAATCTACTCAATCAGCTTATCGGTGGTAATAATTTGTTCACTTGGATTATACTAATGCAATTAATTTAAGAGAAATTCGAACAGTATTTTCCTACTAATATTCTTTTATTCTAACAAACGCTGTAGACAAATATTGGCGATCATTCTTGGCTCTGCTAGGAAGTTTGCTATTAACCCTTTCACCATTCTTTTTGCAATTCATTACTATGTGCATTATTATCACATCGTAAACGAAAGCTATCTTGATCCTAATTGTGCTGCCACAGCAAAAAAGGATTAGACAAGCAAAAAAACAATGCAATAGTAAGGCGTAATTTGCATCGTCATAAAAATGGAATGTACCGAGCAATAAAAGTGTCGCCTCGCTTCGACGACTTATGCTGAGCTGGTGCGCTGCAGAAATGTATGAAGAAAAATGTGTCTACGAAGAGTAATACCATTGGGTAATGATAGAAGAAGGGTTGGGAATAAATTTGCTGATATTTCTCATTTGTTTGTCCTCAAGACTTCTGCAAATTCAAAGAAATTCATCCACAGTGAACTCTTATGTATGTTCTATATGTAGTTTTACGATTATCAATTGAGAGTTGTTTGACTAATTTTCAAATAAAAAAATTCAAGTACCAAATTTCACTCAAGAATGAACATTGACCGCATTAGTCTTAATCTGTTATCTTTATGATGAAAGTTAAATTCAATTTGTCTAAGAGCTTGACGACCCTTCCCCATGGCCACTGCAAGTTAGTGGTTCTGCAATGGGCAACCAAATCTAAGCTTTGGGATAGCTTTACTCATCGTCTCGCAGTAAATAATATTTCCGAGTATCGATAATTTTCTTAAACCAAAGTAGCAGTTGTTAGATCCGTTGCTATGGGATGTGTTTGAGAAGGTACATATGTAACATTTTCGGTCAAAATGTACTTTTATACATCCTGACAGAAACAATAGTTTTCTCGAAAGAACATGAAAGAACTAACAAAAATCTTGTTTGTTTGAGAAGCGAAACATGTCCGTGCACTTTGAAGTGCAATTGTATATAGAGCATTTGTTGAAGCCCTGGGCTTTTTTGCCTCTAGCTATTGATTTTTATCAAAGAAATCGAAAGATTTGGTACCAACAAGCAGTTTTTCTCGTAGTTTGAATAGAGGGACTTATCTTGCTTCACAAGCAAAAGATTCAATTGTTCGGCTTTCGCAATCAGGTTTCTGCAATTATTATTTTTTCATAGAAACGACGTAGTTTTTCGCTGATGGTATCTTTTATTTGTTAGTCTTTTAGGATATCACGGAAATTTTAAAGTGGGTTGCCCCTTGTGGTTCTGCTTAAGATGTGGCGAGGTTTGACAAGGCAAAACATACTTTTGCATATAAACGATAAAGACGGATCCATAAAAAACTGGAAAACGATCCATAAATAACATCTGAATGTTCCTTAAAATGCTACCAAAAATCCATAAAATAGTTAATGAGATTCCATAAAGAATAATTTTTCGATCCATAACTAAGCTAAAATTTAGCAATTAATTGGGAAATATGATCCATTAATATGGTCAAGAAAAACAATACAATTCTTGCAATTTTCCCATGAAAATATGACAAATGATCCATAAAAAACTATATTTTGATCCATAAAACTTCAAATTTGCGCATTTTTTTTAACCGTGATGATGATCCATAATTTCAGTAATATGATCCATAATTTTAGTCATATGATCCATAATTCTGGCCATTTGATCCATAACTTTGTTAAAATGATCCATAGTTTTGGTGATATGATCCATAAATTTTGATAAATGATCCATAGATTTTATTAAATGTGGATCAATTAATATAGTTTCATTGGCCTTCTTTCCAAGAGTTATGGATCACATGATCAAAATTATGGATCATATGACCAAAATTATGGATCATATGGCTGAAATTATGGATCATCATCAGGATAAAAATTGCGCAAATTTGAAATTTTATGGATCAATTTATAGTTTTTATGGATCATTTTTCAAAGTTTTATGGATCATAAAATATTCTTTATGGAATCTCTCGAAATATTTTATGGATTTATGGTATCGTTTTATGGAACATTCAGATGTTATTTATGGATCGTTTTTCATTCTTTTATGGATCGTTTTCCACATTGAACGGTGCAAAGTAAGGGCTGCCGTTTGACAGTGGACTGTTAAGCCTCTACGAAAAGTTTCATTTTTTCGCATGCAGATCCAGATCATAGCTCCATTCTTCTTTCATAGAAAGGAGACACCCGATCGATGGTCGCAAAAAAGGCGAATGACATAAGATTGAGGTTAGGGCGAAACAAGTCAGTCGTCCACCGGTGGAGAACCAGCGATCAGACGGTCTATTGTGAACGGTAGCCTGGAAATCGAAGAGAGTACGCAACATCTACGCGCCCAGCGAGAGTCAGGGAAAAGGGGGAAGCCTTGCCTATAAAAAAGAAAAAAACGCTATGCCGAAGTGCTCAAAGTGATGCGCAGCGTTGAGAAGCTGGCGGACCTCGGTAAAAAGGTTTGTAGCAATTGGGCGATATTAACCTCGTCCTAAGGGGCCCCACACACGCTCCGACATGTTGTACAACTTTGACTCCGCCCCAGAGTTTGCGCGACAAATTGAATTTAATTGGAACGTGAATGGCATGTGTCGTAGCCAGAGTGTAAAATAATCGAAAATTTTTGGTGACGTCCACCTCGCTTCACTTGTCAGCTCACTTCCAGACACATTCATAGTCGGCTCTGGACTGTCAATATTCGATTGAATATTAGTCGTTGAATATCTATGTACGTTCTACAAATCGATAAATTATATGAAATCTGAACAGGTTTTAAATGAGTAAAGTTGTTTATCACATAGAACTGAATCCGATTTTCATTCACGAGGCACTTTTAACGGTAAACATGAATATAAACAATGCTAATTATGTTTTTTTTTCTGCACATAGTAAGCACATTCAGTGACAGCCGAATGAATGAGTTGGTGGAGCAGTCGTCTGACTATGTCATTCTATGTTTTGAATAATCATGCGATGTTTGTCAAAATTCGGACTGAAATTGCTTCATGAAAATGAATATGTTATGCTTTGGTCGTAGCCACGCAAATCCGTTCTCCAACCAGCTTTTTTTTTTTAAATAAGCGTTGGACAAACAAATGCGTGTTTACGCCTCAAGAAAACGAACACTGAATGATCTTTACATATTTTCTTTGTCCCCTGCTAACAATCTAGAATTCCCTGTCAGCCTACTGAGATTCAATTTCAAATTTCTTCTCATTAGCTTCTTAGTATGCTGGCGTTTCAAATACCTACTACGAAGGTAATTTCAAATTCGTTATCAATGTAACCAAAAACTGCAAATGCTTTTTTTCAGGCTCACTTTATTCCCCACAGCATGGTATTGGAATTTTGGTGATGATAGATTGGAATACGATTGAACTTTGCTTAGAGTTGGAATTGAATTTGATTATGATTGGAAGTTTCGAAGAGGAATCGGAAGTTTCTCCCGGAGTTCCTCCGGAAGTTCGTTCTGGAAATCCTCCAGAAGTTCATTCCTAAAGTTTTTTCCGGAATTCCTCCGGAAGCTCCTCCCTGAATTCCTCCCTAAATTCATCAGAAAGCTTCTCCCGGAATTCCTCCCGTAATTGCACCGGAAGTTCCTCCGGAAAATAGAATTGGATTGTTCCACCAGGACTTCCTCCAAAAGTTCCTACATTAATACCTCCGAAAGTTCATCCAGGAATGCCTTCACCGGAAGTCTTTTTTTGGATTCCTCCGGAACTTTTTAGCACTTAATTGTATCTTGACAGATACGTATTTCGACCTCGAAGGTAAGTCAAGTACGTCGAGTCAAGTACGAGACACTGAAGACGGCCTTACTGTTGAGGTCGAAATACGTATCTGTCAGGATACAATTAAGTGGTGGAATTCAATGGGATTGTTCAAACTCGTCTTATGACAGGTTCCTCCGGAAGTTCCTCCCGGAATTCCTCCGGAAGTTTCTCTTGGGATTCCTCCGGAAGTTTCTCTCGGAATTCCTCCAGAAGTTCCTCCCAGAATTCCTCCGGAAGTACCTCCTGGAATTCCACCGAAGGTTCCTCCCGGAGTTCCTCCGGAAGTGCCTCACGTAATTCCTCCGGAAGATCTTCCCGAAATTCCCCCGGAAATCCCCTGGAAGTTCCTTCCGGAAATCCCCCGGAAGTTCCTTCCGGAATTCCTGAGGAAGTTCCTCTCGGAATTCCTCCGGAAGTTCCTCCTTACGTGTTTCTCCGGAATTCCGAAGATCCTCTTGGAATTCCGATGTACCTCCCGGAATTCCTCCGGAAGTTATCCTAGAGTTTCCTCCAGAAGTTCTTAAAAAAATTTCTCCGGAAGTTCCTCCGAGTGAAATTCCTTATGGAGAAACTCCGGAAATTCTGCCAAAAAATCTTCCGGAAGTTCCTCCAGAAATTTCTCTGGAAGTTCCTTCAGGAACTCCTCCTAAAAGAATTTCTCCGGAAGTTCCCACAGGAATTCTTCCTGAAGCTCCACCAGGAATTCCTCCGGCAGTTTCCAAGGGATTACTCTAAATAGAAGTTCCTCTGTGTATTCCTCTAGAAAGTTCTTCACTTTCATTCTGTGTATTTTTTGGAAAGTTTTTTCGCATTTGTTCTGTGGATTTTTGGGAAAGTTTTTTCGCTTTCATTCTGTGGATTTTCCATATGAAATACTTCACAATTTTTTCCTGGGAATCTGTCAATGAATTCCACTAGAAGTTACTTTAAAAGTTCAAGCGTGAATTCTTCAGAAAATTTTCCCGGATTTTTAGATATGGTCCCTCGGAAATTCTATCAGTAATTCCGCAATCAATTCCTCTGAGAAGTTCTTCAAAAGTTCTCTCTGGAGTTCTCCTGAAAATTCCCTAAAACTGTGTTTAAATTACTTCTCCAACTCAACAAACATTACTTACTCATTCCCAGAATTTCCTGCCAAAAAAACCCAAAAAAATCTCCAAATAGTTTCAAATAGTGAAATCTAATAAGTGGAGGTATTTTTAAAAGGAAGTTCATATGGAATTTTTCATAAAATCTCTGAATCTGAAATTCTTGAATTATAGGAGCATTTCCATAAATTCCCGAAGATAAATATGGGACATTTTTTGAATAAATAAATAATCAAGAGAAAAAAAACGTTTGACCGAGCATACGCTGTATAACAAGGGGCGTAGTGCCAAGCGGCATGGTAAATTTTAATACGGCAGCGGCGCAAAAAAAATTACCGGCGGCGTGACGCGAAGGCTTACAGGTCTAATATTATCTTATTATTATAATATTTTTATTATTATTATTATCGCAAACTTATTTTCCGTATTATCGCAAAAATCACTTTCTGCTCCTGGATATTCGACCAGGAGAATTGAATGCAACAGTGTTGTACAACAACACCACACACAATGCAACTTGGTTGTACAACATTTGACTCCGCCCACCACAAGTCTGAGCAAAATCAAACTGTTTTGATTTTATCCGACCAACTTTGCAACTTTGAAACCGTCCGTCCGACAGTCGTACAACTTGTCCACAGACGGTCCGACTTGGCTCCGACCGAACCAAATCTCCTGGGGGCGGAGTCAAAGTTGTACAACACGTCGGAGCGTGTGTGGGGGCCCCTAAGGAAGGGTTCGCAGACCAAGAAGACCTGTGTGAGGGTGTAGAAGTGAGAGCTTTACACGAACAGGTGAGCCTCCAATGTAAGCAGTAGAATAGATCATCTCGGCCATCAAGGAGCAAGGAGCAAGAGTGGTGGTAGTACAGGCGTCCATCCACCTACGAAGAGGACCGCATCCCAGCAGACGAAAATAGCTCAAAAATTTTTTGAAAAAAGAGATTTTTATTGTTTTTTTTTCTCCAATATTCGGTATAAAGAGTCAATTGATGACTCAGCAATGGATGAATCATAGTAATTAACCCTCAAAATTGGAAATATACATATTTTTAGTTTTTCTGTACAGAGAACCAATATTTATACGGATCTAAAATGGTAGAAAATCTGTTTTTGTAATTCAAGCGTTACTTAAGAGTTGTTTTTTGTTATTTTTTTAAATGAATAACATTTTTTATCTATCTCCGGTATCTATTCTGCTCTCTGTTAGATAAAATAGCTAATTCTATCTTCCAACATTTCGCCATATTTTGTAAGATTTATAACATTTTCTTTTTTGAACTCATGTGTATGAGCCACACGCTTTATTCTGGCCGCTCACTTTAAAAGCCAAACTTAGTCCTAGAACTAATTACGTAAGCCGAAGGTAACATCATTCGTAGTAAAAATGCTTCACAGAAAACATCATAATCGACCTCTCCAAGCATATGGACATTTCAACACCTTTTCAACACAACCCAACTTTTCAAGCACTACCTCAGCACAAACTACACAAAACTTATCTCTGTCTCTACTCGCAACCATGTACATCATCTAAGCAGAGCTCCTGGGTTTTTCAGAAGAAACTGAGCTCATTTGAAACGATCGCAGAGGTCTTACTGAAGATTGAAACGGTAAGAATAGACATAACCATTCACTTTACCAATACGAAGTAGATTGTTACGAATAGAAATTAAATAAGAGGATATGTAGGAGATGTGATTGGAGGTGTTGAGGAAATTGTTTACCTTGGAATGCTTGTGAAGTAGGACAATGATCCCTGGTAATATCGTTGTAGTGGTTTCACAGCACACTTGAAGAATAAATCGCTATCTTCAAGAACATTATGAAGCCATAATTATTACTTGGGATGTTTCCCGTAAGGTTGAAAGACGTAATGCTGCTGTAAAAATGGTCTTCTAAAACGTAAGTAGTTAGTTTACTGCCCATAAAAGCATGAATAACCCCCGCAGATATGGAACGCATCAAATATGAGACTATCAAGCGTTTAGCAGCAGCCATTTTCCGGTAGCCATTTTCAGACATGAAACCTGGAAATAATGACTCATAATTCATTTGAAGCTTTTGTGGTTTTCAAGCAAAATGTGATGTGTACCACAGAAAATTTTGAGACAGTGTATCAAGAGGAAAATATAAAATATGGCAGACTGACAATGGGCTGGCTATCTAGTACGAACGTTGGACGAGAAAAAAAATGCAAATACAACATTTAGCAGAGAACTGGATAAAGGCTGGAAATAGATGATAATTGCTGGAAAAAGATTATGACTCATGCAAAAATTAAAAAAATACAAAAAAAATACTTCTAAAACGCTTAAAATACAGAAATAAATGATTTTTCAACATTTTTGATCCGTTTAAAAATTTGTTTTCTGTAGAAAAATATTACAAAACTGTATATTCTCGATTTTGAGGGTTAATTACTATGATTTATCCATTACTGAGTTATCAATTGACTTTTTATATGTTGAATTGGAGAAGAAAACAATAAAAATTACTTTTTGCAATTCCTGATCATAATACCTGGTTTACAGTTGGCGTTTGAGTGATGAAACGGCCTACTTTTCCATACCAACGACATGGGTGCTTTAATGAACATTATGCAACTCAAATGGGTTGCATAAAATCCATTAAAGCACTCATTTGGGTGCTATAATGGAAAACCAGCATTGGAACAATAGTTACATGACCACATTTAGCTAAATTGGCTTGGGGGAGTGTTCAAATAGTGTATTCTCTGTGACACGTAATAAATGAAATAATTTGATGGACATTACATCAAATTCTCCAAAGGCAGGTTTATCTATCGCCTTTAGTCTGTCGAACACACAATGGGGCACGATAACATGGAATCTGTTTGTTTTCTGTAGCAACATGATTTTTTGCGAAATTTGTCATGTTAAGTGAATAAAATTACCATACGATTTTGGTACAGATTTATCATATTCAAGCCCATTTTTCGTCATTACAAAAATAGCGTGTGCAACTCGTTGCAAAACTCGATTTTTTCAGCACTCGTAGCACTCGGCAAGCCTCGATGGATAAACGTAAAACTCGTGCTGAAAAAATCATCTTTTTGCAACTAGTTGCATAAACTACTATTTTTCAAAAAATCGCCGATGAAATATTTTGAAACACCTTGAGGCTCATTTCTAATGACCTTGCCTAACTTTCTGAGGAAAAAAAATCAGAGGTACATGAAACTTCGATAATCCATTTTTTTACACCGTGTGCCATTAGTTTGTTCTTATCCATGGCATATCTTAATATTTTGATATTTCGGTGCAAATTTTTGATATTATTGCCTGTTCTTTATCTTAATCAAGTCCATATCATGTTTTGTTATTCTGTCCATGGCTTCTACCCGGGATAGGACGCGGATTGTAACCTTGAAGTTACCTGCCATCGACGCAAATAAGGTGACCTAGGTGGGTGAGCTGACAATTGTCAGTATGTCCAGTCAGCCGCTACCAACGACCGGTACTCGAGAAGTGCTAGGAAGGAGAAAAGGAAGATACCCTATCCAGGAAGTGGTAAACATAAGAGCGGAGGGTGCATTTGAAGCTGCTATGTCCCACCAAGGTGACCAAATCATTCAGAAGGTCGATCGGCTGATATCAGACCTAGTGAGCAGTACCCAAGCAGCACAAGTCAGATAAAAATGGTTACAGCAACTTGATTGTGACTGAATCTGGTCACATATGAGTTGCATTGACCTATGTGGAACATGGATGCTGCTAGGGTAAGCCAGTAGTAATTGCAGGATATTCAATGCATGGGCGACAACCTACTCTGTCGCTGTATTATCCGGAGAGGGTAAACGCTGCTAGAGGCCCTATCCAAGCTGGACGTCGTGCTGGAATTTACATTCACACGAAACAGAGTGAAATCGCTAATAGACGTAACTGTCTGCAGTCCAAGCTTGACCAGTGACCTGCAGTGGAGGGTGGACAATAGTTACACCGTTTGGCTATCCGTTACAGAACAAGCAACGATGTGAGATGAGAATGGCTCCCACTCCTCCAACAAGATTGTAGCAGATTGACCATTTTGACTGTGGGACGTTCAAGGAAGCTATGGGTCTGGATGAAAACACGGGAAGTCTGAGCGGTGACGAACTGGATGCGGTTCTGCCACGAGCGTGTGACGACGCTACCATACCGAGGAAGGCGTCTGGCGCAAGCTGGCATTAAGTCCCGTAAACTGGTTCCTCCTTCCAACTTAAAAGTTGAGTCAATGTGAATCGCTATCACTACCACACTCTACATTTGCGCAGTTAACTTTCACCTTGATAAAATTGAGTTGAGTTCAATTTCTTGGAAATGAAATTCTTACAGTTACCTTTTCCCGTTATCCTCTCGATCCTTTATCAGTCAAACAACACAACAGTTACTGGATGCATTTAGTACTTCTGGTCTCGAATTCTAAAATTAAAGAGCAACAACTCTGTCCGCCTGAGTATTGAGAGTGAATAGCGGCATCTATAATCAAAATGAGCTTCAGGCGTGTCATCAGATCGCATTGAGCTCTTGTACTGTGCGGTTGTCTGTTCTCTTTGCTGAAGGGGGTTTTTAATACTACCCGAAGCTATTTTAATTTCCACAGTGCTTCTCAGCGCTATTTGTAGCTACTGATCCCGTTACGATCTTTGCTTGGACCCGTGCCTTCGTTTCACGTTGGACCCGTTGCGGAAGTAAAATTCCGACAAGCGGTGTTAATCCTTCAATGACACCGTTCTGAAAAAAAATAAAAACCTCTTAGCAGGTCACGTCGACCACGTTCTAATCGACGACAAAATCTTCTCCGACATCACAAACGTCCGCACTTACCGCAGTGCGAATATTGAATCCGACTACTACCTCGTTGCAGTATGTCTGCACTCAAAACTCTCGACGGTGCACACCATGCGTCGGAGTCGTCCGCCGCGGCTAAACATTGGGCGGCTACAAGACGGTGGCACTCCCAACGGAAGAGCGACTAGGCGCAGCGTCTCTTGAAGATGGTTGGAGAGATAATCGATCCACCATTGGAAGCACCGCAACCGCTGCACTAGGCACGGTGCTCCCGCTTCAGAGAAACGACTGGTATGACAGCGAACGTGAACAGTTAGTTGAGGAGAAGAATGCAGCATGACCGCACGAGGGCGAACGAGACACGATACAAATGGGCGCGGAACAGACAAAACTCGATTTTTCCGAGTAAAAAGCGCCAGCAGGAAGATCGAGACCAAGAAGAGACGGAGCAACTGTACCGCGCTAATAATGCATGAAAGTTCTATGAGAAATTAAACCGTTCACGTAAGGACCACGTGCCACAGCTCAATATGTGTAAGGATATAAACGGGAACCTTCTTACAAACGAGCGTGAGGTGATCGAAAGGTGGCGGCAGTATTACGAAGAGCACCAGAATGGCGATATGGCAGACAACGGTGGCGGTATGGTAATGAAGCTAGGAGCACGCGCGCAGGACATGCGACTTCCGGCTCCGAATCTCCAGGAAATCCAGGAGGAGTTTGACAGGCTGAAAAGCAACGAAGCCCCTGGAGACTCCCAGGAGAGCTGTTTAAACACGGTAGTGAGGCACTGGCTAGAGCGATGCACTGGGTAATTACCAAGGTTTGGGAAGATGAGGTTTTGCCGCAGGAGTGGATGGAAGGTGTCGTGTGTCCCATCTACAAAAAGGGAGATAAGCTGGATTGTAGCAAGTACTGCGCAATCACATTGCTGAACGCTGCCTACAAGGTACTCTCCCAAATTTTATGCCGCCGACTAACACCAGTTGCAAGAGAGTTCGTGGGGCAGTACCAGGCGGGAGTTATGGGTGAACGCTCTACCACAGATCAGATGTTCGCCGTACGTCAGGTATGGCAGAAATGCCGCGAATACAACGTGCCTACACATCATCTATTTACCGACTTCAAAGCCGCATATGATACAATCGATCGGGACCAGCTATGGGAGCTAATGCACGAAAACGGATTTCCGGATAAACTGATACGGTGATCAAGGCGACGATGGATCGGGTGATATGCATAGTTCAAGTTTCAGGACGATTTGCGGACCCTCTGCAGACTGCGTGGTAGGCGACGAGCAGCCATGGACCGAGCTGAATGGAGAAGACTTTTATGTATAGCACAGGCCACTCCGGCCTTAGTCTGGTAATAAATGGTTAACGGGCCTTTCAGCCAAAGGGCGAAGCCTACGTGTCATTTGTAGTAGATTGCAAAAAAGTTTGGATATTTTCTCCACTTACTTGCAAAAATTGAAAATTTCCCCAAATGCTTCCAAAACTTAGCTTATAATTTTCCCACATAAGCCGAGAGCTTCTTATTTGAAACCTTTTTAGCAGACATATTGTCACTATGAATGGGGTTCCAATTAATTGGTCTAGCGAGCTTAATATTTAGGACTTTTGCCAGATCAAAAATTGACTCACATTGAAGGCATTCAAGCCGAATTTAACAAATATATTTAGTTAGATACTTCCACAAACAGAAAATCAAAACTTTGTCTTTTTTGTCTTTGTCAAATTTTTGTTTTACGAAATTTCTTTTAGACCAGCCATGATGTAGGGAACGGGACCATTTGGGCAGCACCCCCTATTCCCGTCTAACTAACCATGTACTAAAAAACAAGTAACTCGGTTGTAATGCGCTCGAGTAATGAACGTTGCTGACGGGAATAGGGGGTGCTGCCCAAATGGTTCTCTACCCTATGCTGTGCCAATATGGGCTGGTTGCTGCAACACCAGAAAGAAGGCACTTCAGAGAATTCGAAATAAAATTTTCATTAGTTTTTATTACGTTATGTTTGGTTTATGTTATAAATATTGTAATTCCTACATGGTTGAATTCAACCATAGGAAAAATCTGAACTGCCAAATGCAATTGAAATGTATTTATTATTATTTTAAATTTATCGTAGCAAATATGGATGATAGTGTGATAGCAATTAAAATTAGTTTAAAAAAAATTAATAGCCAAATAAAAAGAGGCATTTTTATTTTCAAGAGACTAAATGAAAATGTAGCGGATTCCCAGTAACCTGTCACATTACAAGTACTCATGATGGGAATGTGAGAGCGGGAGACAGTTGAAGAAAATCAAATAAATATATAACTAACTGGTGGTCAGATGTCATCGGCAGACCCGTAGACACGTGACTCACGTGTCGTGAGATTAGAACTTGTGAGGACTAGAGCTATGTTTGAAACCCCTTCTCAGATGTCAACTCACCATTACGTAACCCTCGTTTGCTAGGGCAATAAACCGAATACTGAAATTGTTTTTAAAAAATGAATGTAACTTGAACATATTCCATGTCTTTTTGAATAAAATTATTTTTTTTAAAAATCATACTAGAAATATTTTTCTTTGTGTTCCGAAGATGAGATTCTGGATAATTAAGCCGGATTTGAATCTACAATCGAATCGAGGTCAACCTATATTAGTTTAATTGGCAATTTAACTCAATACCAGTATGACAGTATGACCGGGAGACTTGAGTTATTTTCCTGTGGCGATGGCGGCGCACAGGTCTACACTAGATACTAAGAAACCAACCCTTCGAAACATTAATCATGAAGCTAATTTGTAATCAGTAAATCACTCAAAGCCGATTTATTCGGAATTGCAAACGCTTGCACAATCACGATGTATTTCTTATAATGAATTCCACAATCCACGGAACAGTAGTGCGATTTTCGGTCCCCTGTTCGCGTAAGCAATGGAAATATGCGGCGACTGACCGTCGGAAAACCACAGAAGCAAAGATTCACGACCGCCACCATGAATTAGGGAGCGCAATATTTCACAACCCACGACAGGGTGGGTGCCTATTTGCGTAATTCTGTCCAAAAACAGTATTCGGCCGGGAAGGTGAAATGATTTGTGGTGAAATCGTCGTTGGCTGGTGCCGGGTTCAATGGAGCTTCCAAGTCCCATTGTCGTCAGAGTGCAGATTACTGGCCGAGGACTTTTCTCGGACTTACGCTTGTGAAAAAAGCAGCTAATCTGTTTGATTCCCAGAAGCATGGTCCGATCGGAGTGTAAGAAGGGGTTGATTTGTTATTTTGTGCGATCTGGAAGTGGTACTATTCGAAGGGAATGAGAAATGATGTGTCGTTTGACCGAGCGAGTCCTCTGAGAGTAATGAAACCATTGTCGTGTCGGAGCCATTTTTATTTCATTTATCATTGACACATTTAATGCCGAAATTGTAAGTTAGCAATTTGGAGGGTGTTCAGGAGGAATTGCTTTATCGCAATTAGAACGTAGTGTAATTATGTAATTAACGTCTGATGAGTAATGTGAAAAATATGCAACAACATTTCAGAATTAGCGTAATGGGGAAGCCCTACATGGCGATTGAGACAATAATGGCTTGGAGAATTGTATTTATTCAATTTGCATTTCACTTTAATTTTTGACACTCCAGTGACAATATGTTTTCTTTATTATCAAAAAATCAAAAAATTTGAATAATCTTTTGAATCTTATAATTTTAGAATTATTTTTGGGGAGCAGTGAATTCGAAGGATATTATAAAACATATAAGAATACATGTATTGAAAGGTCTCATAATAGTTCTTGCTTGAATGTAAATTTCAGGGCAGTAGAATTTAAATTACATTTATTTTGTTCGCCCTAAATGTCTATATCGATCCTGAGTTGCCGCTGATCTCTTTGAAACCGAAAAATACTCAACTCTAAGCACAAAATGCTCCATTCTTGTGCTGCCAGTGTAATTTTCCGATCAATATGAATAATGGATGTACACATGGTCAATATTTCAGGAAGCTCGCCTTTAACGGCGACACCGCCCGTCTGCATGAAAGTACCCTGGCCGATGGCTAGGAAAAACGCACATAGTCATTATTATTTGGCTGACACAATTTTTGGGGAGAACAGCAATTTCGTTTCGTGTCATTTTGACAGGTTTGTAAAAAACCTCCTCACGCGCGCATAAATAACGAAACTTCTGCTGGATGTTTTCCCCCGCCCACATCACTATTGGCTGTATTAGGTAAAAAAGATACATAGTTCGATACGAACCGCGAAGGTTCGGTCATAATTTAATAGTGATTAGTTTTTCACCCAGCTATTTCACCTAGCGGGCCATTTATTTCATAAGTGTGCTGTTATGATCATAGTGGTAATGATAAACGAAAACTGCGGTATAAGCACCAACGTTCGCCGTAGCATTTTTGAGAATTCAAGCTTGATTGACAGCCCGTAATTGTTACTTCATTATGTCCAGATCAGATGTATTTTGCTTAGAGAACTATCAGACGCCATTGGTATCAACATATTCATCCTCATTGCACGAATAGGGTACCTACAACGACAGAAATGCAATAAATGTCAGCATGGATGGAGCTATATTTTTTGATGGGCTGTGTAGCTCTAAGATTTTACAATTTTTCCATTTTATCAGAAATCTGCGAAATTGTAGAGCTATGTTTAATCTTAAATTGTTTCTTCATGGTTATTTATTGATCAATTATTATGCAGACATTTTGATTAAAAAAAGAATTCGAATTGTCTCGTTGCCCAATATCTATGCAAGTTTGCCATGTGACAATATTGACAACAAAGTTAAACATTGCGTACCTGACGTCTATTTAAGAATGGTTGCAAATATTCAAATAGTATTCAACAACTCAATTCTTGACCGTTTTTTCACACAAAATTACGAAGTGGCCACTTCCGAAATTAAGCCTGAACGGGTCGTGAGATGGCTCAAACTTCGTGAAACAGATGTGGTGTTTTTGGTTCCAAGGCTGGTTCGGATAATTCAGATCATATTGACCAGAATCTGGTTCAAACTTCATAATTTCTTACAATAATGATAAAAGCGTTATCATTATTGGGAAGCGTTATTTGGTTGAAAACCATTTTTCCGTACGAATACCGCTTGGTCGAATAACACATTAGGCCGAAAATCATCAAGCCGAATTCCATTTGGACGAATTGAACGTTTGACAGGAACGCTTATTTGGCTAAACACGGTTTGATCGAAAGGAAAAATACGGCAGAAAATATCGTTCAGCTGAACTGGTCATTTGGTTGAAAATCCATTTGGCCGAACAGCTCATTTGACCGTTAATACCGTTTGGCCGAAATGGTCAGCTATATGGCCGAGAAAGTCTTTTGGCCGAATAGGTCATTATCCTTAAGTACAATTGTGAATGTGATCAATGTGAAGATATTTATAATAATTAGGAAGTGAGAAGTAAGAAATAAGAAATGAGAAGAATGTTACAGAAAATACAAATGACGGAAACGCGAAAAGCAGAACTGTATAAAAAATTATTACAAAATAAAAATCAAAGAAGGGGCCGTTTATCCGGAGGTCATTCGGCCGAAGGCAGCTAGGCCTAAATTTGTTTAGCGAAATATGGTATTTGGCCAAACAAACTATTAGGCCGAAAGTTTTTTGGCGAATTTCAGTTTAGCCAAAACAGTCGTTTGACAGAAATGACTATTTGGTCGAACATGTCATAAGGGCCAATATGTCGTTTGACCGAACAATATTGAATGTGAAAGTGATTAATGATAATACAGAAGTGAGAAGTAAAATGAGATCCGTTGTGCTAAATGACAATTTCGGCTATTTATATGGACGTTTCAGTCAAAAGATCATTTCGGCCAAACGACTTTTTCGGCTAAATGACGGGCTCGGTCAAATTTCCCTTTCTCCCAAATGACCATTTTGGCTGAACGGCATTTTCGATCAAATATTCTATTAGACCAAACGACTGTTTCGGCCAAATGAACAGTTCGGCCGAACAATATTTTCTGCTACAATGTTCCTTTCTGCCAAAAGAGATTTTCAGTCAAACCCTTTTCGGTCTAATGATCGTTTCGGCCAAACGACTGTTCGGTATTTTCCGCGGAAGCTGCAACATTCCTTCAGGCCCAAAGCCCAAAGGTCCAAAGCGATTGGCTCGAATCCCGATGTGATTAAAGATTTTTAGATCGTAATTTACTCATCAGAACTTTTCGCTAAAGTAAGTGAAACTAAAATAATTTCATCAACTAGGCACAATTTTCGCTTGCCTTCCGAATTATAGAGTGAGTGAAAAGTGTTTAACGCTTCAAACTACGGAAAATATCTCATCGAAACGATAAGAAGATAAAAACAATCATCAATGTGCCAAATGGAGTTTTTACCTCACTACATGTCTACGAAAATAGTGGTTCACTTACAGTATCGCATTTCAAAGAAATACAACTCTCATTGGAACAACAAAAAATCAACCCTTCCTGCAATAAAACCCTTTGATCGACAGCAGTAAAATCTAGGACATAATACTTTGGTAATTATTGGCAAAACGCACTCCCTCAGGCCAACAAAGGATGTCCCATTCATGTCACACGAAACGAAACACACACGCAACTTTGCGAGAATCCTTTGCCTTTCTTCCATTGTCACCATGCCTGCCTATACCTTCCTCGCCGGCCACGAATGGGTCTATTGAGAAGCCTTTATTGTGCGGTTATTAGCATCCTTGTTTTGGCAAACAATAACGACCGGGAGGAGTTTGCTGGTAAAAATGCACTCGGGAAAGGAAATCGTCAACGAGAACAACAAAACTGTTCAATCTTCACAGAACAGAAAGTCTACTCAATCAGTCCGTCAGTCGGCGGTAACAAAAGTGAAGAAAAGGTTTGCAGAATAATGAAAACGAAAAATGTTCCCACTTTCCTCTGCATTACATACCAATTACATAATTGTCCTTTGCAGGGCTTAAAAAGCCATAAAGCAGAAAAGGCTTTGCGGATATTTTGATTTAGTTTTGTATTTTACATGGTTTAGATGGTTTAAGAGTTAAGCGATGCATAACTTTTGAAAAAGCGAATTTTGGGTAATAGACATATTTAATTGATTAAGCTAAAATCTGTTTCCGACGACAGATCATTGTTGAAAGAAATCATAAAATCAAGCTTAATCGAATCAAAATTCAATTTGAGTGAAAAAAAACTGGTCATTCACGAAATTGTTTATTGGCGTCTTAGCTTGGAAATTCATTATCCCAACACGTTCGACAAAAAACCCCGCATGCCGTACCATATAGTAGAAGGGGAAGGAGCCGGTTCAAACATCAAAAACCAAGCCGCCCATTATCCTTTTCCTCCGCTCATTATCACTTGCACCAGCCGGTTTCCAAGCACCCGCCGGCCGCCGAGTTCGAACGGCAGCGTCATAGTCGCAACATAGTATTTTCTATACTCTTATGTCCAGGTAGGTTTATGCTGAACCGAAAGCGAAAGAAACAAAATTGAAACGTGCCGACGCCCGGGTGAGGTGTCTTGATTTTAGCGTAGCAAGTGTGCTACGCTCGCATAATGCACTCACGCAGAGACCAAACTATTGTTTGAAGTGGTTCGAAAACCATATGATTTTGTGCTGTTATTTTGGAGAATCTGTTTTGGAACGCTGCGCTGGTCTTGAAGTGGAAGTGAAGAATTAAGTTGAATGACTTCTTGAAGCAGAATGTCTGAAAAAATTGTCAGATTTCTTCAAAATATTTTATTTATGGCCAGGGCAAATTGAGGCAAACATGAAATAGTTTTAAATCTTGTTTCTTTTTTCTGTCATTTTTTCAGTATGTTAGCAAAAAATATTAGTATTTTAGCGATTCGCACAAATTCGTCGGTAGTATACAAGCCTAGAATATGGTAGTTGCTCCAATTCCATTAATACTACATTGATCCATATCTATTAGATGAAATCGAAGTAGTCTCCAGCAGTCGAGATTTGGGCAGCCCTTTGAGAATGCTGTTGAAGGGGAAGGATGGTTAGTAAGAAAATATGCAGTGAACGCTTCGACCTTTCATATGTGCCACGCAAAATTTGAGAAATGTTAGTGTGGCATGTCACGCTGTTGTACCACTGGTGAAGATGGTGATGATATGCTCAATTATTAACTCTACTAAAACAAAAAATATGCTGATGTTGAGCTTGATGAGGATGAGTTAAGAGTTATTGGATAAATAATTTACCTTGGAGCGTTTGTGACACGTGACATTAACGTTTCTCGTGATGTGAAAAGAAAAACTACTGCTGCATGTCCAATGTAATATCGCATAATAAAATCAAGGCTTCAACAGCGTCTGTTCTGGAATCCAGCGACTGAGAATGAAGCTATACCTAAGATGGCAGCCGTCCCGGTGGATAGGGACCAACAACCTACTGTTCCCGAAACATCAATTTGTTCGAGAATCCGATAATGAAAGAAAACGAACTGATTTTACGGCAACGACTCTTAGCGCGAAACAACGGACACGAATAGAAACATGGAACGTTTCAACCCTAGCCCAGCGGGGTAAATTGGCACAACTTGCCAATGAGGCACGCCGCATAAAGCTTGAGGTCCTGGGACTGAGTGAAGTCCGTTGGTCAAACTCTGGAGAACACAGAATGCCGTCGGGACCAATTCTGCTTTACCATGGCTTACGAGATTAACACGCTCCCCGGCATCACGAAGTTGACTTTCCTACTAAGAGAACCTAAGTGAAAGGATAATCGTTGCCATATTTAGAACACGGGTCCGAAATCTCACTATAATCAAATGTTATGCGCCAACCGATGCTGCCGATCTGCAAGACAAAGAGAACTTCTACAGCCAACTCAATGCCGTCGTAGATAGAATTCCGAAGGGTGATATAAAAATCTGTAATGCGAAGATCGGATCCGCCAACTCGAACCATGAGCGCATTATGGGACGCCATGGTCTCGGAGAAATTAGCAAAAACGAAGAGCTGTTCCCAGAATTCTGTAGTAATAACGACATGGTGATCGGGGGATCGCTCTACCCTCATCGACCGGTTTACAAGGTAACGTGGGTCTCCCGTGACGTCTTTACAGAAAATCGAATCGACCACATCTGAATCAACCAAAAATGAAAACGGAGCCTTCTTGATGTACGGAATCAACGTAATGCCGATATCGTGTCTGATCATCACTACCTCATCGGATAAATACGCCTGCGCATTGCGCGGATTCGTCGGCATGAGGAGAGAGTTGGACGACGGTTCAACACACGCCAACTGGAAGATGCCACGGCGAAACGGTCCTTCGTTGAAGAACTGGTGACGCGTGCTGCAGATATTCCGGAAGGAGGCAGCGTGGAAGACCAATGGACCTGCATCAAGAAAACCTTCATCGCCGCCAGCGAGAATAATCTGGGCGAACTGCGCACCCAGGGAAAATAATGAATCACCGATGAGACCTGGAGGAAGATAGAGGAACGAAGAGAAGCCAAAACCGTGATTGAGCGAACAAAAACCAGAGAAGTGAAAGTCTTAGTGCGTCAACGATACTCGGCTCTGGAGAAGGAAATAAATCGCTCATGTCGACGGGATAAGCGAGCGTGGGTGGACTCTCTCTTCGCCTCCTTTACGATATCTCACGACGCTTAAGCGGGGCAAAGATAAATACAATGATGCCTGTGAAGAACTAGAATAAAACGCTGGTTCGAATAACATTTTCAATTACCAGCCAGGCCACCACCACCTCGGCATGATCTACCTAGGATCCGACGTATAACACGCGTCAATACCGAAACTTCATCACTGCTACAGATTCAAACAGCCATCCAAAGCAGCGGTTCTCAACCTGGGGTACATGTACCCCTGGGGGTAACTACATTAGCCCCAGGGGTACCTCGGACAAGAATGCGTAATGGCGGATGTATTACAATTCCAAACAAAACTTATTGATACATTTTAGATAATTGTGTGAATTTTTTATTTCAAAACTTTGTCTTGTACATAATATGTATGGCGATCAGTAAATCAAAGCCTATTGAATCCTGCCCTTCAAAACCAGCACAGTGTATGAAGGGTCATGCGATAAAAAATAAAAAAAAACAAAACGTTGAATGAACAAATTTTGAAAATCTTCAACGCAATCGAAACAAAATATTGAATAATATGTTATCAACATGCTTTTGAAATGAAATTTAGAGTCTGAAGGTACGAAAGCCTGCATTTGAGAGGCAAGACGGCTTTATCCGAAGAACTTAGTTGCTTCGTTGCAAGAGAATTGTAAGCATCCTTCCAAGCAGCTCGAAGCATCAAAAGGCTCGGAATCCTTTTCCAAGAGGTTCGTAAACTTCCTTTCAAGAGGCTCAGTAGCCTCCATTAAATAGGCTCGTAGGCTTCCTTTCCAGAGGCTCAGAAGTGGCTCGAAAGCCGCTTCGAATGGCTCGAAAGCTTCTTTGCAAGAGGCGCGTAAGCCTACTTGCTAGAGGCTCAGAAGCTTCCTATCAAGGGGCTCGGCAGCCTCCTATCAAGAGGCTTGGAGGCCTACTATTCGAGAGACTCAGAGGCGTCCTTTTTAGTATTTATTCAAAATCCACCTCGAAAGGCTATTTCCAAAAAGC
Organism: Armigeres subalbatus; assembly: GCF_024139115.2. Taxonomy (NCBI): domain Eukaryota; kingdom Metazoa; phylum Arthropoda; class Insecta; order Diptera; family Culicidae; genus Armigeres; species Armigeres subalbatus. Next base: position 391,728,551 of record NC_085141.1, read on the forward strand.
CTACTTTTAAAGGCTCAGAAGCTTCTTATCAAGGGGCTCTAGTCGGCAGCCTTCCTTCAAGAAGCTTGGAATATTTCTTTCAAGAGGCTTGGGAGAATACTTTCAAGAGGCTCTGAGGCGTTCTTTCTTTACTCAGATGCCTCTTTTTAAGTGGCTCTAAAGCCGCCTTTCAAGAGCCTCTTTTCAAAAGGCGCTGTTACCTACTTTAAAGAGGCTCGGAAGGATCCTTTGAATAGGCTCGGAAAGCTCCTTCCAGAAGGCTTGGAAGAGTCGGAAGACTACTTTCAAGCAGCTCAGAAGCCTCTTTTAAAGATTCTCAGAACATTCCCAACAAGAGGATTCTTTCAAGAAACATGGAAGCGTACTTTCAAGAGGCTTAGGAGCTTCCTTTCAAGTGGCTGGAAAGCTGCCTATCAAAATGTTCTGAAGCCTCTCTTCAAGAGGCTCGGAAGCCTCCTTTCAAGAGGCCTCTTTTAAAAAGGCGCGATAGTCTACTTTCAATAGGCTTGGAAGGGTCCTTTCAAGAGGGAGCCTCCTTCCAAGTGGTTCGTAAGCTCCTTTCACGGAAGCTTCATTTCAAGAGGCTCGGAATTCTTCTTTCAAGAGGCTTGGAGGCATGCTTTCAACAGGCTCAGAAGCCTCCTTTTAAGAGGCTCAAAAGCCGCATTTCAAGAGGCTCTGGAGCCTCTTTTCAAGCTGCTCGGAAGCCGCCTTTCAAGAGGCTATGAAGCCTGCCTTTGAGATGCTTGGAAGCCTCCCTTTAAGTGGCTCGAAAGCCTCAATAGTAAAAAAAAGTCTTGACGCATAAATTCATTGAACTGTAATTTTAACGGAATAATGAAAATTTTAGCCAACTACATAGAGAGCCTTATATGCCGTTAGTTTTCAGGTCCGTTTTTTGTATATTTTATCTACGCTTGTTTTCATTTACAGCAAACAAAAGGGGTACCTCTCAAGAAAAAGATTGAGAACCGCTGTTCCAAAGAATGGAATCGAGCAAAGCCCCAGGGGTCGAACGCATATCAGCCGAGATGCTCAAAGCTGACCCCACGACATCCGCTCAACTACTGCATCGTTTATTTCGTAATATCTGGGACTTCTCAACTTTCCCGGTCCACTGGATGCAAAGTATCTTTGTGAAGGTGCCCAAAAAGGGTGACCTGCCGGTATGTGATAAATAGCGAGGCATTATGTTGCTGAGTACCGTTCTAAAAGTTCTGTACAAAGTTATCCTAGCCCGGATTCAGGAGAAGATCAATGCGACTCCGTGTCACGCTCTGGAATAGGTCAACGAATTCCAAGAGACCCTTTACTTGATATTCATTGACTACGAAAAAGCTTAATCACGAGAATATATGGGGCACTCTGAGACGCAAATCATCGGCCTCGTGTAGACCTGTAGAGTGCTGCACAATGGGGTCTTGTCCGACCCTATCCAGGTCATAGCTGGTGTGAGGCAAGGATGTATTCTATCACCGTTATTGTTCATCATCGTAATCGACGAGATTCTGGTAGGTGCGATTGACAGTGAACAAAATCGCACCTAAACTCCTCACTCAACAGCGCTCTGATACGCAGAGTAAGCTTAACGACCTTGCCGAGCGCTTCTTTTCGGCAGGTAAAGTCTTCAACGTCAACAAAACCAAATCGTTGGATGTAAACACGGCGACCCCTTCCAGTTCCACAGTAGCGGTATCAGTGGAGAAAACCTCCAATATCTTGGTAGACAAATGGCGACAGACAGCAGTACCAAGATCTACATAGGCGCACGGATCAATGAAGCAAGGGCTGCCTTTGCCATGTTAAAAAAATATATGATAAAACAGGCAGATAAGTGAACGCACCAAAATACGAATTTTCAACTCTAACGTGGAAACGTCGGGCGGAAATGAAATCTGTAATCAACCATTAGACTGAAACCCAGCGGGACATCGCAGAAAAGGCAGTCCCAAAGGCTCATGGCGGCGAAGCCTCAATAAAGAAATGAAAGAAGTCCTGGCCTAACCTGGCAACAGATTAAAGCGATAGATGGACATCGCTCAGGAAGGAGATCTTTCAAGTCGGCTCTTACACCACCGGAGGTGTACACGTACAGGACCCATAAGTAAAGCTTACATTTCATAATCTATTTGGTATGGCACATACTATTTATTTTCCATTTAAATATAATATTATTTTCTATTTTAAATTTTGAAACCCAAAAAAATTATCTATTTACCGATCGATCGGTAATACATATAAAGCTTCACCGAAAATATTGGTAAACTTTTACCGACGTCTGTTATTTTATTGACATTCACGGTAATTGAATTACTGAACACGTCGTCAATTTGTTACCGAAAAAACTGTAATTTTTGACAGTTCATTTCATTTTTAATTACTGAGAGTTCGGTAATCCAAAAACTTGAACTGAGCCAGTAATGTTAATAATACTTGATCATCCTAATAAAAAACCAGATTAATCCACCATGCTGTGTGGATTTCTGTGCCTTTCTCGCCTTACCCCATAATGTTCTGTAGAATTGATCTTTAACATATCAACTGCCTTTGTTGCAATTCTAAGCTCAATCGGGCATACCGAACCAATTTCCTGAACGAAAGAGTGACGGAGGTGTATTTTCCTATGCATTTTGGCTGAAACCACCATACAAACTTCAAATCAAATGCGCCAGCTTATGCCACAAGCAATTGAGCTGAAACTTTCAGCGATTGATTTTCTTACCCAAAGGCACAATCCTGGGGGTGCCCCGTAAAATTCGACAACTTTTTTTTTCTCCGCCTGGAGTTGACCAACTACCAGGAGAGCTGTTTAAACACGGTGGAGAAGCACTGGCTAGAGCGCTGCACTGGGTGATTACCAAGGTTTGGGAAGATGAGGTTCTGCCGCAGGAGTGGATGGAAGGTGTCTTGTGTCCCATCTACAAAAGGGTGATAAGCTGGATTGTAGCAACTACCGTGCAATCACATTGCTGAACGCCGCCTACAAGGTACTCTCCCAAATTTTATGCCGCCGACTAACACCAACTGCAAGAGAGTTCGTGGGGCAGTACCAGGCGGGATTTAGGGGTGAACGCTCTACCACAGACCAGGTGTTCGCCATACGTTAGGTATTGCAGAAATGCCGCGAATACAATGTGTGGGCATCATCTATTTATCGACTTCAAAGCCGCATATGATACAATCGATCGGGACCAGGTATGGCAGCTAATGCACGAAAACGGATTTCCGGATAAACTGATACGGTTGATCAAGGCGACGATGGATCGGGTGATGTGCGTAGTTCGAGTTTCAGGGGCATTCTCGAGTCCCTTCGAAACGCGTAGAGGGTTACGGCAAGGTGATGGTCTTTCATGTCTGCTATTCAACTATTCAAGGGAGTAATACGAAGGGCAGGGATTGACACGAGTGGTACGATTTTCACGAAGTCCGTCCAGTTATTTGGTTTCGCCGACGACATTGATATCATGGCACGTAACTTTGAGAGGATGGAGGAAGCCTACATCAGACTGAAAAGCGAAGCTAAACGGATTGGACTAGTCATCAACACGTCGAAGACGAAGTACATGATAGGAAGAGGCTCAAGAGAGGTCAATGTAAGCCACCCACCACGAGTTTCTATCGGTGGTGACGAAATCGAGGTGGTTGAAGAATTCGTGTACTTGGGCTCACTGGTGACCGCCGATAACGATACCAGCAGAGAAATTCGGAGACGCATAGTGGCTGGAAATCGTACGTACTTTGGACTCCGCAAGACGCTCCGATCGAATAGAGTTCGCCGCCGTACCAAACTGACTATCTACAAAACGCTTATAAGACCGGTAGTTCTCTACGGACACGAGACCTGGACGATGCTCGTGGAGGACCAACGCGCACTGGGAGTTTTCGAAAGGAAAGTGTTGCGTACCATCTATGGAGATGCAGATGGCGGACGGTACGTGGAGGAGGCGAATGAACCACGAGTTGCATCAGCTGTTGGGAGAACCATCCATCGTTCACACCGCGAAAATCGGACGACTGCGATGGGCCGGGCACGTAGCCAGAATGTCGGACAGTAATCTGGTGAAAATGGTTCTCGACAACGATCCGACGGGAACAAGAAGGCGAGGTGCACAGCGGGCAAGGTGGATCGATCAGGTGGAGGACGACTTGCGGACCCTCCGCAGACTGCGTGGTTGGCGAAGTGCAGCCATGGACCGAGCTGAATGGAGAAGTCTTTTATGTGCAGCACAGGCCACTCCGGCCTTAGTCTGATGATAAATAAATAAATCCTGGGAAAAATTGCGCCAACTTACCCGAGATCCATTTAATCGCAGGAAGATCCATTGGAGGTCCATTTAGCCAAAGAACGCAATTTTGATCAGATGTTACCCATTAGCAATCTTTTTTCAAAAGTTGTGATGGAGTCCACTGCCTTTAAATGCTTTCACATATGTGTCTTTGTCAAATCCCAAAAAGTTTCAATTGGAATTTCTTAAGAAAAGTTTATTGAATCCATCTCCTTGAGTATGGATTCGACTTCTTTTGCTTTGAACCAGACTACCGTGTTTATCGCGTAATACAATTATGGCAAAACCGGCCAGCATAGTGCTTGGTTGAGATGCTTTTGGACAATGGGCTGTAGCCGCCACAACAAGAATTCTCGAACGTACACATAAACGGTTATTGTATTGGTGTTGCAAATAGATTTGAGAGCATTCCACACTTACAAATTGCTTGCCAAATCATTCATTTATTACATAATTTTGCTAAATAAACTGGCTTATCAGCATCGTCATTATTTTACCAGCACGGATCGTGTAGAAAAGGTCCCGTGGACGCATCTTAAAATTTAATTTCACTCATGGTTCATCATCTAGAACCCATGTTCTGATACATGCGGCTTATTATTTCGTTTCTTCTGCTTCCTGAAGGTCCGTAGCTCATTTTGTGTCTTGTTCGGTCGACCTTATTCTTCGATGTTCTCAGATTTTTCCACATCTTGAACGGAAGAACCATTTTTAGGGGAAGCGGCCCCTTGCCGTCATTAATATGTCTGTAACAAAATTAAATCTAAAATTATGTAGGTTAGGCGAAAAAAGTTTCAAAATAGTGTATGGGTAGGTCGGAAAAAACGAAAATTTCCACATTTTGAAGAAACATCTAACATTTTGGCGAGGCAAAACGCCCTAGTGGCACTAACCTACAACATACTTGCGTCTCCACGCACTATCCATATCAGAATGCTGATTTGCCGACGCGTGGTGCTTTGTTCCCTAGGAGCTGCCAGCTAAAAGGCGTTTTGCCTCATGAGTTTTCCGGCAACAGAATATCACCACTTTTTTGAAATGTGATTGAGATTTTTGACAATTTTTGAATGGCATCAACTAGCTATCTTGTTTAACTGATGCATAATGTAAAAATACCCATGAATAGCGTTACAAATAAGACAATAAAGCAGTGTTTGCTTAGCTAGGGCATATTGCCCCCCTTCCCCTACGGGAAAAGCTGGAACGATTTTCCGATCGAGCATATGGTTCATCGCGACCGATTTACGTCCAGATTTGGTTTTGTCCTGAAATGAAAACTCCTCAGCATACTTCCGAATCGCATAACAAACTGCTCCGATGTACTTATCTTCCGTTTTCGCCATCTGACTCAGTGAATGTTGGAAATAGTGCACAATTTGTAGAAGGTCACAGGACATTTCGTTATTAGTGAACATAAAATAAAAGATGATATTCAAATTTGGCTTAGATATGATTGAGAAATATACCGAATATTAAATTCATAAAATTTATAACGGAAATGGAGAGTTCGAATCTCGGTCCGGTCTAGGATGCACGCACACACACAAGATGTATACTCATGCAATGGCGGGCATAGACAAGCTTTCAGTTAATAACTGAGGAAATGCTAATAGAGTTGAAAAGCAGGTCAAGTTCCAGTTGGAATATAGAGCCTTTGAAGAAGAAGTGAAAGATGGTAGATAATCTTTAATTTTACATCCAACTTATTATTGTACACAAGCTCTATAGAAAAGCCCACTTGTAATTTTAAAAGCGATGGAAATTATGTTTCATAATTTTTCGATGTGTATTATTTCCACTTTATCTATGACATATATTAAATACGACTTATGTAAATGTTGCAAGCTATCTCTTGCAAAAATTAACAATGTTATCAAAAATTTTATGAAAAAATTATACTGAAAATTAGAAAACCACTTCGACCATTGTAGTTAAAATTGATTTTAATTAGCACATATAGATATGATTGTAATTAAATTATACATTTCATTCGTATCATTTAGGTCATCATTATCAATAATCGCAAGAAAAATTAGCTTAGTGAAAAACCCAGGAATAAGGATAACAACGATGCCACTGCCACCAAGAGCGGGAAATCGTGCAACTATCGACGTGACCGTGCCGTTGATTAGGAGATTAGAAATTGATGGAATGACTAAAACTTAGACAACCCGTTCGTTCTGCACGTCGGCGGAAGGAGCTCATGACGGGGGAAAAACATAAAATTGCACGAAAGCTCTTTCATCGACGCCAGCTTTCGAAGAATGGTTGGGGGAAAATGACTTCTCCTCTATATTTTCCAGCTTATGTCTGACGGTTTTTATCGCGAGCTGCTCTAAAGTGCTTTCGCACTTGGGTACATTGTCCACATGAAAGGGTCATGAATGAGAGATGGGACACCCCAGGCTGGTGGCCCAAAAAAACAGCAACACGCTTCAATGAAAATCGCATGCAATCGTGATGGGGCTTGTTTTTTTTTCTACTAGAACAAGCATCAATAAAACAATAGCGATCAATTTGGCTATTTTTTCTATTTGTAGGAAAGAGGCAAAGCGAAATGAACAATAAATCGCAAATTTTCGTGTTGGCAGGCAGACTGACGAACAATGTTAGATGATTGGATAGTGGATAACGTCAACTGTTTCGTTGGATTAGTGATTTTTTATGAGTTTCGAATAATATGTTGTCCTTTCCTAATGATGCAGTCAAACTGTGTAAAATTATTGCGTTCGTGACAATGTTTTAGGGGAGAGGGGGAAAATATTGCAAACACCTTTCAAATAAATAGCTGGACATTTCGTTATTAGTAAACATAAAATAAAAGATGATTTTCAAATTCGGCTTAGTTATGATTAAGAAATATACCGAATATTACAGTCATTAAATTTCTAACAGAATATAGCAAAATAGGATATAAAATAGTGGTTCCACCGAGTATTACTCGATAAAACTGGCCCAGTCCTGTGATATGTTCTTCATTATATTTATGGTTACTAATCCCAAACCCCCTCTGTGCTTATGGTTGCTGTTAATGTGGCATAAGGTTTAAAGTTCGTGCATGATACTCGGTCAACAAGGGAAACCACAAAGGGCAAGGCATGAACTTGCGAATTACTGGTGTGGACTGTTGGCCGCTTGTTTGGCAGTCAACGAACAGGACTGCTGACCACAATCGCATTATTACTTTGACTTGGATACATCAACTGCTGCTAGCAAACATATAGACTTAGAGTGGAACATGGACATGGAAGCTTGTGGTTTATGTGCTGCTTTCTGCTAGCTACAATCATCGGACACATGATTCGCAATTTTTGTTTGGACTTGGCACGAAATGGCGCAATTTTGCTGCAGTGTACTTAGAGCTGAATTTTCTACAGTAATCGCATACCGTGGGTACCCTCTCGACGGGGCGAAATGATTTGAATATTTTATTAGCATTTTGATTATGAAACATGCACTGCTCGGATTGGATTTCAATATGACTGCATTTGATAACTGTTTAATTCAATTGATTTCTGAATGGTTCTATTACAATCTGTAACGTAGTATCGTAAACTGAGTGGGAAAGCATTGTACCACGTTTTGAACCCGTGACCAATTATCACAGTACTACTAGCAATGTCCTAGGTTGTCACTGAAACTTGACCGAACATATTAACAGATATCAATAGTAGATTTTCTGTGCCAGACATCTTATACCCAGGGAATAGCCCACTATTTAAGATATGACAATATGGGAATCAAAATTGTACCAGATGTATGTTATGGTATGTTATGCTTAGAACCATTCTCAATATAACAGAAACACCAACACAATCTTGTACTGCCCATGATCGCATATTTGTAACATTTGCATTTTGGTTGATTTTGTAAATCGCTTGTTAATCCACCCACAAACTCAATCATTTTCAGGTTACCACAGATAAGCAAGATAGTAAACCCTATTTTACTGTTGTGGGATTAGATGCAGTAAATTGAGCTTTCTGAACGATTCAAAATGCAAAATGTTGCTACAAAATGCACAAAAATGCGAGTGTTACAAATATGCGATCATGGGCAGTGTACACCCCATTCGAAGAATAGAATTTTTCTGCAATATATCCAAAAAGAAGTATTTCCATGCTCTGACTCAACAGCATAAAACCTGTGAAACTATTTTTAAAATAGCTTCCCCTAGAAAGCCATTTATTTCTGAGACTGCCATCTACATCACAGTTGACATTCATGGAATGTTTTCTACTTCTTTGTATTGTTTGTCTGCTTGCCTCCATTCTTGAAAACCAAACGCAGCATCATCCATGCAGCAGCGCTCCTCCATGTTGTCTCCACCGGTTTCACCGTGGGCCAAAATCAGTACGAAAAACAAAAACCGGACCAATCGCCCCACACCAACACTTGACTCAAAGTGCATTTTCGCTTCCACGAACGCGCGATGATCCCGTCAAAAAAAAGCATACATATGCGTATGCTTCCATTCATTCCATTATTTACCATAAATATGATCCAACCGCGCTGGTATTTGTATGTCCAACTCATACACCCTAGCTTGCAGGGAAAATGTTGTGATGAAACTTCACTCAGACAATAATTTGGCGGCGGCAGCCGAGTATCGCTTCCCCCCATGCATAAACCCTTCTCCGCCAGCCTCTGTAGTGCTGTACTCGAGTGGCCCCGCGGAATTTTCCGCGCTGCGCCAAGCAGCAGTTTTATGTCGCTATCGCGCATACACAGTGATCGAGCCGCACAGCATAAAATCTTATGTTGTGTTTCTGCTGAATGGATGGGCGGTGGGCATAGTGAAGTGAGTAAACATGCATCGTCATCCCCACCATCAATCGCATGTTTTGACTTTGATTGTGGGACGGAGCTCACTACTTCGAGATTATGTAGTGCTGCGTTTTATGCTGTGATAGAATGGGTTCCGGCAATGCAGTATACACAAGAAAGCAGTCAAATCAGTGGTGCCAGAGAAAGTTCGGTCTAGGATCGAAAGAATGATTCTTCTAGTAGAAAGCAGTAGGAGAGTCTCAAATGATTGCCAGTGTTTTTCTGAAAATAATGGAGACGCATTATAGGTTGCACTATTCCTTACTCACTTAGATTGTGAATCAGACTCTCAGACTCAATAACCAGCTAAGCTACTTTTTCGCTATCTTCAAAAGGTCGAAAGACAAAAAGTCGAAAGACAGAAGGTCATAGGATAAAAGGTCGTATAGTTCCAATTTACAGTTCATCTGCCCATATCATACTGTACGATAAAACACAAGGTCGTAAGACAAAAAGTCGGAGGATGGACGGTCGAATGCAGAAAAGACAAAAGCAATGATGTTATCGATCATCTAGTAATTTGCATTCGATCATTTAGTAGTTTGTCAATAACTAATTCCAGAAAGTGAATTTCAACATGTGTTCTATGGTGGACCTCTAGTGCGAAGGTATTTTTACAACTCTGCCAAATGAGTCGTTGTTCGAATTCCACTAATAACGGAGTTATAGCTATAGTTTCATTAACATTAACTAAGACTAAATGATAAACAAATCTCAATTATTTAGTTTAAGTTACTGCAACTAGCCCTATAACTCCGTTATTAGTTGAATTCTAACAACGAACCATTTGGCAGAGTTGTAGAAATACTAGAAGTCCACTCTACAACACATTTTGAAATTCAGCTTCTGGAATTAGTTATTGCTAAACTACTAACTGATCGAACACAAAATACTAAATGACCGATAACATCCTTGGACAAAAGGCTTGCCTGATTTCTTAAAAAGATACACTCCCTCCACAGTTATGGAACACTTAACGAAGTTCTCAATATTCAATTACCTACTTCTATAATGAAACAGAATCAACCAATTGTAGAAATTCATACATGGATGCCATCGTCAGGATCTAAGCTTTTGATCCCGCTATCTTCTTCTTCTCTTTTCTTCTTCTTTCTATATATAAAAATGAGTTTATTTAACCTTTGAGGCATTATAACTCACGAACGGATGGGCCGATTTTCAAGATTTCCTCACTAACCGATTCGTCAAGGGATCAGCTGTGTTTATATATGCTAAGAGTTGATCAATTCGACGGGGAAAGATGTAAAATTGTCAAAATGCTACGGTTTCGTGATTACTGAACAAAGCCATCAAGCCCGAACTGAAATCGATCTAGAGTGCGATGCTGCAATCAACAAAATTATTGACAGATAGAAAATAAAACCCGAGCGATATCGGGCAGGTTTGACTAGTCTATATATAAAACTAGTCGACCCGGCAGACGTTGTCCTGCATAGTAGGTGAAATGCGCGTTGTGAACTACCCATGCGAAATTTCCATACGGTTCTTAATTTTAGTTTTTCACGATTTGGTCAACCTTATTCGTGATTTTTGCATGAGGAAATATCATATAAACCCGTCGGAAACGATAACGAACATATTTGCTGAAGGCATGAAGTACATCCAGCCAGCCGGTTTCGAGTTATGTGGACCATTTCATTTTTATATATATAGATAGATAGATAAGTTTGCTTTTCCTTTGAGGCATTATAACTCACGAGCGGTTGGACCGATTTTCAAGACTTCTTCACTGATCGATTCGTCTTGGGATCAGCTGTGTGTGTACATACTAAGAGTTGATCAATTTGACGGGGGAAGTTGGAAAATAGTCAAAACGCAACGGTTTCATGAGTTCTGAAGAAAGCCGTCATCTAGAACTGAAATCGATCTAGAGTGCGACGCACAGTGCGTTGAATATACACTCACCCTCGATAAATATAGGCAAAAGTTTTTGGCTGTATTTTCGCTGTCTTTCGCTGTCTATCCGATTTCGGATATTGTTAGCTCAACACAAATATTTTTTTTTTCTTATTGGGTTTTTAATCACTGCGACCATTCGTTAGATCTATTGTGATATATAATACAAAGAATATTAGTAGATCTAGTATCGTAGGTATTTTAAACTAACAATTTCAATTTTCTTAAGCATGAGCATGAGCATTATAAACGCACAATTCGTAGTTGCTACTCCGTGATTGACTGAACTTGCGAAATTGTACAGAGAGCACAATGAATGGGGCTTGGGATTAGCTACCCATTCTCAATGTACACGTTTCGGGAGCTCAAATATTTAAAGTCAATAACGGCGCCGGCCACGTCCTTACGGTCATATGGGAATGGAAGGATTGTTAGTCCGACTCTCGTTGCTAAAAAAGGCCGAGTATACCTCTGCATCTCCACGATTGTCTTGGGATAGGATATCGTTTTAGTTACAAAGGATGATTTATCTGGATTCACTTTGGTAAGCGATGCGATCTATGGGATGGGAAATAACATTAATACGAGTTAAAAGTTAAAACCTGCACGCCCGGTGGCATATGTAAAAATATGTGTATTTTTCTCGAGATTGAGCCAACAAAATTTCGAAATAAAAAGTGGAACGGAACCCAATTTTAATCATCTTTGAGATGCATTGATGAAATTTCGGCGAGAAATCTTGTTTTATTTTTTAAAATCAAAATGTTTACTCAAGTGCATGGAATGCATCGGCCAAAAGTTTGGGTTCACCCACTATATCAGGTATCAGGTATCAGGTATCAGAACGTCGGCTCAGGAGGCACGTTCCCCTCAATTTGGGAGATTTGTGCCATCGCCTTCACTGGCCTTTCTCATCATTTACCTGACGGAAAAGGAAGTGAAAAGGGGAAAGGAAGAGGAAGTGAAGTTGGAAAGGAGAATGGAACCATTTATAGGAAAGCCAATTATGTGGACTTACACGCATTCAGCTAGGGACTAAAGAGAGGTCACAAAAACACAGAGGACGTAACAATGGACGAACGTCAAAGACGAAACACAGAGTGCACTGTGAAAAACGCATAATTCGAATCCATATAGGTGACAAACACAAAGTACGTTGTAAAAAAAACGCATAATGCAAATCCATATAGGTGAAAATTTGTTGAAAAACTAAGTAAAAAACATATTCATAATCCCACCCTTATTCAACCTCAAGTTGAGATTAAACAAAAGTAGCTGAAGCCGAACGTCAAAGACGAAACACAGAGTACACTGTGAAAAGCGCATAATGCGAATCCATATAGGTGGAAGTTTGTTGAAAAACTAAGTAGAACACATATTCATAACCCCACACTCACGTTGAGGATGAACAAGAGTAGCCAAAGCCAAACGTCAAAGACGAGACACAGAGTACACTGTGAAATACGCATAATGCGAATCCATATAGGTGACAATTTGTTGAAAACTAAGTAAAACACTTATTCATAACCCCACTCTTATTTAACCTCACGTTGAGATTGAACAAGAGTAGCCGAAGCCTAACGTCAAGGAAGAGACACAGAGTACACTGTGAAAAAACGCATAATGCGAATCCATATAGGTAACATACACAAAGCACATTGTAAAAAACGCATAATGCGAATCCATATAGGTGACAATTTGTTGAAAACTAATTAAAAGACATATTCATAACCCTACTCTTATTTAACCTCACGATGAGGTTGAATAAGAGTAGTCGATTATCTCGGAGAAGTAAAAAGTCAACTACGCCATAGCTCCGGTTAGCGCAGCGAGGGCTCAAATACTGTGAAGGGGGCCCTGGTGCTTCACAGGCTTCACAGGCTCCTGGAACGGAACCCAATTTTAATCATCTTTGAGATGCATTGATGAAATTTCGGCGAGAAATCTTGTTTTATTTTTTAAAATCAAAATGTTTACTCAAGTGCATGGAATGCATCGGCCAAAAGTTTGGGTTCGTCCACTATATGGTAAATCGGTCATAAGTTTGGGTTCACTCTCCGGATATGCGATTTAATTCAATTCAAATTCAACTGAAAAAAAGGGTAAAAGTTTTGAAAATCCTCAAAATTATCCAAATTTTATTTTGTTGCCCCCTCAAAATATTTTTTTTTTGGCAAAAAAAATCCCTGGGGGGGGGGGGAAATGGTTTTTTAATATTTGTATTGTGTAAGAAATAAAAGACGAGCCAGCCTAGTACTAAAAGTCTCTCAAAGAAGACAGAAAAAATGGGAAGGAATATAAGCCAAGGTACTCATTGTGACTCGAGGTTAGGATAACGATGTTTAGAGATGGACTGGGCTTAGGATCCGGGTATTTGGCGTCAGGGAAAATGTGGCGTTTCGTCATGCTCGAGGATTGGTTCGATTGGGAGCATCTTCCGGATAGCTAGAGTTACGGAGCTCCGCGGAACATAAAAGCAGACGTAATATGTAAAAAAAAAACTTAGAAGGGAGGAAAAAAAACAAGTATTAGATTTTTAAGTCGTAATCACAAAGAAAACTATTAATGACGAACACTGATGTTAAAAATTAATAAATATTAGTTGCAAATTCGTCTATAGGTACCGCCAATGCCATTTTTGCAATTTAAAAGCAACCCCCAGTTATTGCTTTTCATCGTCGACTCGTATAAGATATGTTTTTATATAACGCGTATTTTTCTCTAATCAATGGCGCATAAATATAGCAGAATTAAATTTGAAAGTTCCATGATGAATAATGAGTCATGTATGTATAATGCATGGACACAAATTTCAACTTCCATGTCTGTGTATTTTAATTAATTTAATAAATTGAGTCTCCAGTTAGCCTCGCGAGCGAGGCGCAGGATTGCCAATCCGGAGATGGTGAGTTTGATGCTCGGTCCGGTCTAGCATGCTTTCGGGTGGGAAATATTCCCGACTCCCCTGGACATAGTGTATCCATTGTGCTTGCCACTCAAGTTACATTATCATGCATTGGCGAGCATAGAAAAGCTTTCAAACAATAACTGAGGAAATAATGAAATAAAAATAATGCAAGTTCTAGTAAGAATGTGGAACCATAGAAGAAGAAAAAATCAAAATGAAATTCATAGCTGATTTTATGTCCCGAATTCTAAATAAAAAAAAATCCCACAATATCTGTAAAATGATTTTTTTTTTATTCTGATAGAAGAGATTCCTGAGTTTTTGGAGAAAAATTTCATCGGTATTTTTGGAGAAGGAAATGCCCAAAATACAAAAACAGAAATTTCCCGGAATTCATGAAAGTGGATTTCCTCATAATTCAAAAACAATTATTTCTGCGAGGGAGGATTGATCCCCCAGGATTCTGAAGCAAAATTCCTGGAGGAGGCATCCCGACTAGAAAAGCATAATAAAAACCGATCACAGTTTTAACATATTGTGCTATTTATAACCTACATATTTTGAAAACGTTTTGTTGTTAATAGTCATTATCTTTCAAACGTTGCGTTGCTGCAATCTCCACCTTCACTTTTTGCAGCTTTCGAGTAAGGTTTCAATAGGATCCTAACGGTCCAAGTTCCGAGTTTCCAATCAATTGTTCAACCTGTATTTTAGATTACATTTTTTCGGGGTTGATAATTTGGATTTTCGATATGCCGCCTTACCTAGCCATTTATTTTTTCAAGATATTTTCTTTTACATTCTAACAAAATAAAACATGCGATACTTTGACACGTGATAGGGTTACCATTTTTGGAATAGCTTACGTGACATCGCATTTCTTGTTCAGCCGCCCGCTACAGGTTGGACGCTGTTTCGGGCCGCCCCTAAGATGGGGAACAGACGCTCATGTAGGTTTGATTAAAGTCCTCCCACTCAAGGATTAGGTTAGTGCGCTTTGCGCGACACACGATCGCGGAATAGGCCTCCCAAGTTGCACCCCCTCACTCTAGCTGATGTCAGAAGGACAACAGTGCCCAGGCTACACTAGCAGCTAAGTACGCAACCCTTAAGTGGCGGTCTATTGTCATCAGCAGATCCGTGGGAGCGTAAGAATTGGAACTTGAGGGGACCAGAAGAATGTTTGTCGCCTCCTCCCAGATGTCGACACACCATTTCGTAGTCCACAGGGATAAGGACTGTATCGAAAATAAGTTATCCACTTTCAAAGTGTTACTACTCTGAAGCTCATGAAGGTAATGGTTTATTTTTCCCTGCAATCGATGTATTCATGTATTAAGTTTCAAATCAAAATTTGTTTGTTTGTTGAAAATTTGTTGTTTCCGATGTATCGCAAATTGAAAGTGATATTGAAATTCGAGTTTTGGACACATGGCTCCGTAAGAAGGGCATCAAGATGGATAATTTGACCAAGCGTTTTGCTATCCACCCCAAAGGTAAAAAATCATGGTCAACAAGCTTAGGGAATACTACACGTTCGCTAACCTGTCAGAAAAGGAAGAAAATCAAAATCAGGGCACCGGAATTTGGACCAGAAAGTAATCATGTTATAAAATGAGGCAACTTAATGTCGATTTGTGACCAGGAAGAAAATGCTCGAATAAATGTTGGATTAGTGCAATATTTATTCAATATTAAAATTTTCATAAAACTTAACAAACAGAATTAACATATATTGCTAGTCAAATTTTATTTTTTTAAATCCATCGGATTTTATTCGAATAAAAAGATGTGGATAACTTATTTTCGATACAGTCCTTACTGGCGATGAGAGGCCCAAGAACGTGCGACCTGAAATAAGACATTACTTTCGATTTTGCTCCAGGCAACACATTGAACAGCCGAATCTAATTATTGATCTGTCAAACCATCAAACCAATAAATATTTGTTAGTACTACTTTGAAGAATTACGATGATATTCAATATGGTGAATTGAAATTTAATAGCCTTTAGGGGCTTTAGGACATGATAAAGAGTATCTTGATGCCAACGTTTTTTCACTATATTGTTTAATAAAAAAAACTCTATAGAACCGCGAATTAAAGAAATAATATTGAAAAATATTCAGAAAATGTTTTTGAAGAATTTTTTCGTGAAGACTTCTTCGGTGGTGATTGGTCTAAGCTAATGTGACCATACGTCCCGCGATTCGCGGGACAGTGCGTTTTTCAACTTCGTTTTACAAATTTACATACAAATAAATATTTTTCCAATTTTTTTTGGGCCGAAATCTATACGAAATGCACTTTTGGAGAATCCATGTTCAATCCAGTGACGCAATCCAGATAGACGTCCCGCGTTTCGCAGGACATTCGCTGGTCACATTAGTCTAACCATCCCGATTCAACCGTAAATCAGTGCTCCGGCTCCCGTCGTTGTACCGTCCAGAATTGCTAACTTCACAAACTAGGTGCGATCATTCTTTTTTTTTTTTGAACTCGTTGTTTCACCACAGGAACTACATCCTCAGGTGAGTGTTTTTAACTTTTACACTTGTGTAGAATTCATCATCATCAGTTAATAATAATGCCGATTTTAAAAATTGTAATTTCAACATCTTTTCACTGGCACAAATTTAAAACAAGGAAGCAGATATGCTTCTGACCAGGGTTGTAAATATTCGGCAGCACTGGATGAAGGTGATGTTTTTTTATATCATTTTTTTATTTTCTTCCTGCTTTGAAATCAACCTCACATTCCCGGAGAGGCAGAAAAGTAAACAACAGAACTCACATCACCCACAGCGCCGCGAAGATGAAATTTACCACAGCAAAATATACACATTCACCCAGCAAATTGAAAAAATTCACCACGCGTTTAAATGGGCTACTCACAGTCATACGGAAAGGCGCGAACTGAGCAGCATGTCAGAGCGACTTGTTAGTGGCTGAATGCGAAATTGAATAGTCGGTGTTGGAAATGATTTTTCGGCTGCACCCAGTCGCACTCACCACGGCGGCGATGAAGGCGACAGCAGATTTTACTGAGATCCATCTTTTTCACTGCATTGACTGTGAAATATTTCTACCCTGCTTCTGACTACCGCCGTCGGTCGGGGTGAGAATGGGTCATCGCTCTCACTGACAACCATGACCTCCTGCAGGAGGTCGGATAACAAAATCATTTAAAAAGTCTCTTATATTTTAGTTTTCTTTCCCTCAGATATATTCAATCTATACTACATGCATTCTAAGTAGTTGAAATAGTGACCCAATCTCACCCCCATTTGACCCATTGCACTATGGTCCAATTGGTCCAGGATACAGATTTACGCGGAAAGATGAATTTTAAGCCAAAACTATATTTTTTAGAAAAAAAAACTGTTGTTCTACAAAATTGTTCGAAATAGTAAGGCCATCATTATGGTGAAACCAAAAAATAGGGTGGCCCACAATATAAAAAAAAAATTAGAAAATATTTTTTTATTTCTCGGAATTGATAAGTTATGTTCTACAAAGTAGTAGCGCAACTTATTCCAATCAATTTTGTAAAAAATTTTTCTGTAGCTCTTAAGTTGGCTGATTCTGATTCAGAGCAATTTTACCTAATTGGATTAGGTGTACCCCAAAAAACAGCTTTTAATCTACTTTTTTTGTTTTGGATTTCTAAAAAAAGTCGTCTTCAGGTGACTTTTAGAGCTCAAAAAAATGCAACTTTTGATGGTAAATATGCTCAATATCTTTTTCAGATCAAAACTTATAATCGTTTTTCTGTCGAAATTACATTTTTTTTCAAAAATTGATACCCCCGGTTAGGCCAGACCAAAAAAATAAGTTCACACGGCATTTGACACGGCATATTTTTTGATTGCACCATAATAATGCCCTTGGTATTTCGAGCAATTTTATAGAACAAAATTTTTTTTAATATAGTTTTGGCGCATCTTTTCGCGTAAATCTGTATCCTGGACCATAGTGCATTGTCACCTCCGACGGCGGTACTGGAAAAGGTTATTAAATTGAATTTAGGTAGAAATTCGGTTTGGAAGAATCCTCTGGAAAATAATGTTTTACAAATCATGCAGTGTAAGTATTGACACTAGTTGATCAAATTAGAACGACCTTCCTTTTGCGAAGCTTGTATTTGAAGAAGAAAGGAAGAGTCAGTGTTGAAATCAGTTGCATCAATGAATCACCTACTTTGAGCATGCTTACAGCGGCACACTAGAATTTATCTTCCGGAATCATGGGCGAAAGGCATCTAAGGCATATGGACAAAGGCATCTAAGGTTTAATATCTCAAAAATAAGCAACTTAATCGAAAAAATATTTGGTAGACGTAGTAGCGGATACCGTTCTACATAACTGGTACCAAATAGTTTTTCATGAAAAGCTCCTATTGTAGAGAAAACCCGCGTTAGATGTCTTTCGCCATACAAATTTCAGGTGATTAACACTTGCTGGCTATTCTCACATATACGTTAGCGCCTGGATGCTGTCTGCGGCGGGTAGGAAACAAGCCACTGTATGTGATTCATTGTAATAATTAAATTCTTTCAATCTTTTGACTATTTGAACTCGTATGCAAAATTCCTTTAGATTCGACCTCTACAATAGATTCAAGTTCTACGCCTTCAGTTCGTACAACCAATGAATTATATACAGTGGTTGGTTTCCTACCTGCCGCTGCCGTATCCAGGCGCTAACGTATATCTAAAAATAACCAGCATGAGTTAACCACCTGAAGTTTGTATGGCGAAAGACATCTAACGCAGGTTTTGTAAACAGTAGGAACTTTTCACGAAAATCTTTTTTTTTTTTTTTTTTTGTGTCTTTATTAACCTTCTGTCTGTGCTCAAAAAAACTTACGTTGTCTGTGCTCTGGGGTCAAATTGACCCCAAATTGAAATTGCTATAACTTTTTTAATGTTTGGCCAATTTTTGATTTATGGGGCTGTTTCGAAAGATAATTTAATCATTTTTCAGGTCGTTACCAAAGATTGACTATTGGTGGGCGGGTACATCGCGGGGAGGGGTTTTAGTGAACAAGGGTATAAAACCAGTGATTTTTCATGATTATTTTACTTATATCCGAAAATCCTTTCCATTTTGAACTGCACCTTTTTTAAAAAGGTTATGCAGGAAGGCATGTGCTCTGGCATGAGGCGTTGATAAGTTTAGAACTCGGCCGCCAGGTGGTGGTATATTTGAATTCATTATTTTGGACTACTTAAGATATTCCGATATATAGAATTCTCCTCAGTGTAAATATTCTTATCGCACAAATTCAAAAATTGGAAGACGTACTCATTATATTGAGCACCGCTTTGTAGTGCTAGACATCCCGAACAATGTTGCCGAATACAACTTGAGTGTAGGTACAAGGGATCTGAAGCTAAAGCAATATTTCATATATGCAAGAATATTGCAAGTAAGCTAGCGCCGCCTATTTGTAAATTTCCTGATTATTTATTCCGTCACATGACAGTCCATTCCCATCAGACGAACTTTATTAAAGACGTCATCGTTACAAATTGCAAATTTGTGCGATAAAAATATTTACAATGAGGAAAATTCCATATATCGGAATTACTTGAGTAGTCTAAATTAATCAATTCAAATATACCGCCACCTAGCGAACAAGCTTTAAACTAATCAATGCCTCATATCAAAGCACACGCCTTCCTGCATAACCTTTTTGAAAAGGTGCAGTTCAAAATTGGTAGGATTTTCAAAGATATGTGAGATAAGCATGAAAAATCACTGTTTTGTACCCTTGTTTACGAAAACCCCTCCACGCGATGTACCCGCCCACCTATCGTCAACCTTTGGTAACGACCTTAAAGATGATTAAATTATCTTTCGAAACAGCCCCAAAAATCCAAAATTGGCCAAGTATTAAAAAAGTTATAGCAATTTCAATTTGGGGTCAATTTGACCCCAGAGCACAGACAACGTAAGTTTTTTGAAAAAAGTACACTGTAGCGCATATTTTCAAGATTTTTTAAGTGAATTTGCACCTAGGAGACAGATCTCGGTGAGTTTTACCAAACTACCAAAAATTAGGAGAATCGGTTGAAAATTAAAAAAATGGCAGCCACTCAAAGTGGCCTGGGGTCATATTGACCCCAGAGCACAGACAAAAGGTTAAAGAGACTTTCAGCCCTAGGCTGGCTCGTCTCCGACGAAAATCTATTTGGTACCAGTTATGTGAGAAAGTGTCCGCTACTACGTCCACCAATTTTTTTTTTTGATTAAGGTAATCATTTTCGAGATATCAAATCTTAGATGCCTTTCGCCATACCGATTTCCGAAAGTTAACTCTTAGTTTGCCGCTGTAAGCACGCTCAAAGTAGGCGATTAATTATAAGGCTATCCGTTGTATGTATTAGGTTAAAAAAAAAACAAAGCAAACGTTTTTTCCTCTAAAATTTCGTGACAGACATTGCTTCGATACGTATTCGTATTCGAGCTACCGTGCGGGACCGAAATCCGTACAGCACCGAAATCCGTCCACCTCATAAGATATCAATAAATTATAAGGGGTTAAAGAAAATTATTGTAGAAATAATTTATCTTATCCTGTTCAGATACTTGGCAGTAAGCTTTTAGGGAATAGAAATGGAAAGAAGGCTTTGAAATTAAAACAACAAAAATCAAAAACAAATCTCCACTCACCAAACGCGGAGTTTTTGCCGCTATTTTGTTTTCGGGTAGAGCAAAATTGCACCAAAAGTAACTGTGTTTTAATTTCTAATTGCGAATCATTACATAACATAAGCGGAATACAAATCAAAAGGATCGCTTCTCAAGGTGCGTTTCGAACTATTTATAGTGGTAGTTTAGTCAATCAGACTGCTTTATTTTAAATATTCAGTTAAAAAATAGCTGTACGGATTTTGATCCTTTGATTCGAAATCCGTCCACGGTGGACGGATTTCGAGTCAGGAGAAGTTGATTTTATTCATTATTTTATCATGTTTTTCGTAGTTTTTAATGAGTAATGTGAAACACTTCAAAAGTAGAAGCCTCCATGCTCCTGTGTCATTGACAAACGTTTTATTTCCATTCGATTCCAATTTTCTAATGACTTTTTCATATACTAAGGTGCTTAAGTGTACGGATTTCGATGCCTCACGGTACCAACATTTGTTCAAGTTGGCGTGAAATCCCTCAATATTATTTACGAAAAACTATTTGATACCAGTTATGTAGGAAAGTGTCCGCTACTACGCCTACCAAATATTTGCTAGATTGAGGTGCTTAATTTTGAGAAATCGAACCTTAGATGCCTTTCGCCATACTGATTTCAGAAAGTCAACTCCTAGTGTGCCGCTGTAAGCAGGCTCCAAGTAGGCGATTCATTGCTATGAAAACAGAAACTTTTGTGGAAATTTAGCAAGAACACAGATCGTTTTTGTTGCGAAACGATTTGATGCTTGCAAGAAAAGTATTTTGTTTTCTTAATAACTTTGCTTACAAAATTCAAAACGCTTCACTACAATACAACAGCTACCTTATCGCTTGAAAAGTATTCTTCAAAGTCAACGCGATGATTACATGTAAATTATTGACTATTAGTTCACAGACCACCCCACTCAACGGTCTTTTACATAAGTGGACAATTCGACAATAATTTATACCATTATGAATTTGACGTTTTACTTTTTAACGCTAAGAGACGGAAGACCCCCAAGGAAGCTTAGCTTTGACTGACAACACATAACTATGGTTGCTACTCCGTGATTGACTAGAAACAATGAAATTGTACAAAGATTCAAGTGAATGGCTAACTGTTTCAGTGATTCAAAGATTTAAATGATCAATAACGGCGCTGGTCAGTAGTCAATTAACGGAGTTGAACCACCCTAATAAAGATAAAAAGTAGTCAGTTCAAAGATGGAAGAATTATAAGTAGGTGGCATTTGCTGTAACAAGACCGTGTTTACCTCTGTGTCTCCACAATACCACAAGAAAGTGTGTTAGTTAGCTGGAAGGCATCGATTGTTATGATTAGTGAGGTGACCATGCCAGTTTATTCATCCCTACGATTTGAAAGAACTACTTAGAATCCGCGTTACCTAATGGCTTCTTAAAACTATTGAGGACCACACTTCTATGGGCCGAAACGATGCGCAATGCAATCGCACGATCCAATGAACCCTTAATAATAACTTTCAATATCCCGCGACGAGAAAAATAACTACAAAATCACGCATGTCCGATGGCTTTGGGAAACTGATCGCGCTTTTAACGGCCAAAACAACGTAGCTTTATTAACTACATAAAAAAAAGAAGGATTTAAGCCCAAAATTGAAAAGTTACGTGGAAATCTAGATCAATAAACCTATCCTTTATAAGCCTCAACTCAAATATGGAATGTTGAAGTAGCACAATGACAATGACCGACACCAAGATCAACCAGAATCACAAAAGAGCGGGAATGTATAAAAGGGTAAACAATATTTTTTGTAGAGTTGCTCAATTACAGCCTTCAGAAAACTGCATTTGATTTATTTTTTCCAAATACTACATCCGAATCGAAATATCATCAGAGTAAAATCCTTCATCCATATGTCATAATAACATTGGCTCTCACGTCCTGTGTGAAATTGGAAATCAACTTCATTGTAGTTCCACTGAATTGGATTTTCTTTTTAATCATTTTGTGTTGGTGTTTTCGGTGATGCTCAATATATTTACAAGCCATTTGAAAACCGAAACAATCGGTGTATTTTATTACGTAGTATTTTCCCGGCCGTAGTACTAATAACCCAAGCAGTAGAGAATAACAATTGTTTATCATATTGTGTTATTGAGTTTAACATTTTTTTTAGCATGCTATTAACTTGGTACAAGATGTTGTAACTAACACGTTTAACAAAACTGTGAAACATATCGCCCGCTATTATAATTTTGTTTGGGAAAAATTCGAGTACAAGAAAAAGATTCAAAATTTGTCTAAAAGTGAGAAAAGTCGTAAATTATTCCATCTTCCAATTTTTTTTTTTGTTTTCCAAATAACCAGATGCAAATATGACTTCATTGCCATTATATGCAAAATAAAGGGTGATGGAGACGCTTGGTTAATAAACTTGCATTCGGGATAATTTATTATTAGAAAAATAATCGGAAATCTAATCAAAGAAGAATCGAACTTCTAATCTTCTAGTCAACTTCTTGGCTTGGCAACTCTGCTAAGTTACAAAGTCCAACTCAGTTGAATTTTCCTATCTCCACATAGCTTAAATCGCCTAGACTCGAGAGACACTCAGTGATAGATGTACATTGTACATCCATCCCCTCCACCGTCACAATCTATGCTCTAGCCCAGCAACAGCCCGAGTGTATCATAAATTTTGCATTACCCCCACCACCGACTGGTGCGTACGCACGCACACTGCAACTGCTGCATCCCGAGTGCACCCAAAATGCACTCACCCGCCGGGCCCAGACTCTGCTGCCATCCACAGAGTCTCAATAATCTAAAGACGAACGCACATAGGCAGAACATAGCGAAACCCTCCCCTCGCCTACAGTTTCGTCTTGCCTGTGACATGCGTCGTTTATGCTGTTGATGCTGTGTGGAGTTTGTTGGATTTTTTGGTTCCGTTCGCACATTGCATTCGCGTTGCGATACATAGAGCATGTTGTCGCTTCGGTAGATGGTGCATTTTATGCTATGTGCAATCCTGTCGAGCTGTTGGGTGTTGAGCTCCGACAGTGTATGGGTGAGTGATAGTGGAGTGTGCGCAGGACAGGAATATCTGCGATGAGGTGAAAAACTTAGAAGGGATGAAAAGGACGTCCTCAGATTGCGAGCGGGTTAAAGCAGTGGATGGTGGAAGGTAGTCTCGATTCACTGGGAAAGGCAGTGCGGGAAATGTCGGAAGGTCGGATGCGCGGAACTCACCGTCAAATTCGGTGGCATACATACACGATTCGTACGTAGAGCCGAAGTTTGGCCTGGCAGGCGATAGTTTGTCGCGTTTCTGAGTTTGTTTACGGCTTTTCGAACGAATTGGTTTGGCCAGTAACCGAAAGTCAGTTCACGTGTGAACAGCTTCTTCATTCCGCTGCTGTGTTGCAACAGTGACGTTTCGAGTTAGTGCCCGTCAATATCAAAGGTCAAACATTGTAGGAGATCATAAGTTTTGCCACTTTTTAGGCAATGTAATAATATTCAAAATAAACAAGCAAGTGACATATTTTTGAATTCAATGTGCAAAAAGTAACGTTTCATAAAGTGATAAAAGTGTTTCCACCAAGGTCCACGTGTGCATACTGAAAGCGTTACAAGAGTTGAGGCGCAAAAGTGCACACGCAACATTCCACTTGTCACGCGTAGTGCGGCATTCTGTCGTCGATCGTCAGCGATCGTGCCAAGAAAAGGCACTCATACGCACTTTGTGATCGTCCCTCCGTGCGATCCCTTTCGAGGGAACAACACAAACAGCATCGTGAAGGGAACTCACCCACACAACAGTTCTTCTTCTTGATCCCGAATAGCAATAAGAGTGGCAGCATAATCGCATCGCAATCGCAGCACTGCAGACGACGGTGTGTGAAAATGAAAATAAAACTATCAAAACAGTACGAAATGAAATTTTGTTGAGTGAGGACGAAAAAGTTTGCCCCTCTCCGCGCGAAGAGATACAGTGTGTGAGCCCCAGAACAGCGGTGGGCGCGAGCGTGGTGCACGCACACAGGAAGTGCAACGGTCAAAGCGAAACTGTGCGGCGGAAAAGTGAGCAAGAAGTCAAGTGCGAGTGGAGAAGAAAATGAACATGTGAAGGGCGAATAGCTGCAAAAAAAACTTCTGTAAATTTATATTTGGGAACAAACTGATAAACTAAGTGATAAATAGTAAAGAAGAAAACAAACTGAACAAATGACGAAAGTGTAACCTGTTAACAAAAAAAATCAAACTAATTGAAATAAGTAGTGCACGCTTAATTAGCAAAATTATTTAAACAGTTAGAAAATTCCCTCGCACAGCAAAATTTTGGATTTATATTAAAATCGATCCTTGAGAAAAAAACACCTCATTGCTTTACAATAATTGTTTCGGACCCGCTGTGTTTGAGGTAGTCAAAATTTATAAATTGCTCAATCCATCTAATTCTGAAAGCAAAACGAATTACTGGACACACAAGTCAAAATTTCTACAAAAGTGTGTTCAACCAAACTGAAGAAAATTAACGAATTGTAATAATGATCCACTGCCTGGCTGAAGCTGTGATCCTGAAGCAATACGTCTGACAAGCTAATTAGCAATCTACAACCGTTTGAAATAAGGTAAGTTGAAAATGTTTATCTATCACAGTTCTACATTCACCGGAGCAGAATCTTCAACAGGACTTAGACAAAAACGACGCTCTTACGGACAGACATAAAACGAAAAAATCCTAGCACACATGTTCCCAAAAAGGGACTTTTCGCGTCCTTTTACTGAAACTATACCACATGTGGCTGTTTTCCGTATCTACTTCGTCGATTTGAGTGCATTAAATTGCACAACGCAACTCCGACGCGAGTTCTCGCTAGGGAAAAAAGGACGCTTTCGACATCGGGTTTTGGATACACGTTGACTGGATGCGAACAAGCTGCAAACGATCCTCAGTGATCTCCGTGGCAGATGTTCTGTAATGTAGTTTGGGTATAAAAATAGCTAAGGAGGAACTAAAATGCCCACCGACTTTGGCTTAGCGAAAGCGAACAGACTTACCAAGAGATGAGATGGAGGCGCGTGATTGTTGACGATCATTCGCACAGCAACCCTTTACGGTTTCTCTCGGGGGCTTTATTCTAGCAATAAAAATCTATCATTATTAGATTGGCATTTAGAAGTCTTCGTAGGTTTGATCCAAATAGCATTTCTGTCTAGTATAATTGATTGCGATGAAGTTGGTTGGTCTTTTGGTTTACCAAAAGAAGTATTTTGCTAATATTTCGCGACAATTAGCGGTCAGGAGTGATCCATCCTTTTTTGAAGAATCAGAAAATAGTTATTGTCTACTTCGGATATTTACAAATATTAAGTACACTATTTTTTTCTCAATTTAACGTGTAACAAATCTAGACAAATAAAATCGGCTGTTCGATGCTGAATTTAAATTTCCTTAAAAACAACTCGAAGTGAGTTTTTAGAGTCGTATAAAAATGTCTTCGGCCCAATAAAGAAAGAGTTGGATGTGTCTCCATTGGAAAAGCATTCAAAACAACACAAAATGGCTTAACTACGTAAAAAACAACCACGCACGTGAACAGATCAAAAGTGCAACGTTCGAATAAGTACGGCGTAACATTGTCGAATCGTAAAATAGAACTGATCATGTAGAGAATACTACAAGCTCAGACACAAATGCAATATAGCATCTAAGTCATAAAAATTACGCAAGCATATTGACATTGACATCTCAATCAATTCTGTACACAATTCCTTTTTGAAAACAGGAAATCCTTAAATTGGATAATCATTAGTGCCCTAAGATCATCCCGTACCAAATGGCACCACACAAAAGCTGCCGAGCGGCGATCCGGAAATAAGGACCTCAAAGAACTTGACAACTTAACTTCTGGCTCATCGTTTTCCCATGGCTCAGGGCCACCAGAAAACAATAATCCCCAAATTCCCATCCCGGCCTTTGCAATTCAGCATAGGATGCAATAATGGCACACTACTGAGCGAGAAAAAAAAATAGAAAGAAAAGAATCAAGCCGATGATGCGGGTGATGCATTCTTTATGTTCTGATTTTCCGCATTATATTCGATGTAAAGTGCAAAAATCCCCCGGTCCTATAATCCCGGCATGCTTGCCGTAAAACCAGCAGCTACGAGTGCGTACGATCTCCTTTTTCAGGTATACAGTGCCCTTTGTTTGACCCATTTTTGACGAGCGTTCTCATAGCATTTTTATGACCTTACCGAACGTGGTGGTTTTGCCAGGGATGGAAGAATCCCGATGAAGATGGCCCTAAAGCGTAGGGCGAAATTGTGCAACTTTTACTTTTTTTCATGAGACTGGGTGTTGTTGCCTCATTTTTTTGTGATGAATGTTCCGAAATGATGCTCAGCTAGTCGGCTTATTATGCGGTGTGTGTGTCCGAACATGGTTTTATAGGATTAGTAACTACGATTGTTCCTTCAAACAATTTCAAGTTGATAAATTGCAAATTTACGGAAAACTTTATCGATTTCAATTGGACATTCAATGGGCTTAGCAGATTTGACTTTAAGGGAATAAAAATAAAAGTCTCTACCTACTAAGCCATGAGATAAATTTAAATTTGAATCTTTACGCAATCGCGCATCGATTTGGAATTGAGCGAATAAAGCTCCACATTGTTATTTCTTTGAATTCAAAAAATTTGTTCTAGAAAAACTAAATTAAAACTACGAAAGCAAAATTGTTTTGTAACACTCAGTAAAGTAAATGTAACTCCGTCGCAGGTACACCGAGTTTTGCGAACAAAAATTAACGCAAT
This sequence comes from Armigeres subalbatus, assembly GCF_024139115.2. Lineage (NCBI taxonomy): Eukaryota > Metazoa > Arthropoda > Insecta > Diptera > Culicidae > Armigeres > Armigeres subalbatus. Next base: position 391,755,977 of record NC_085141.1, read on the forward strand.
TTATTTGCGCTCAAATAACTAGTATTAAGTGATTGCTAACAAATATTTCAATAGATTAATAGTTTTGCGTAATTTTCGGCATTTTTTTGACAATCAAACGTTAGAACTATCATTAACTAATCATTACGAATTCACATTAGAACACTTAAAGCTACATATTCATTTGCGATTTTGATATACGTTGTTTTGTAAACAAACTTATTTTTCACTGATTTCTAGTAACGTTTTTCTACTAAACTAATCCTCTATACCTAGATAGTTAAGTTTCTCGAAGGTTTTAAAAGTGAAAGCAACGCCGAAATCCACACTGCATCGAAATCCGTCCACTTCAAGAGATGTCAATAAGTTATAGGAGATTTAAAGTAATCAATTAACAAATAATTTATCTTATCCTGTTCAGTTCATATGCTTGACAGCCAGATTTTAGAACATTGAGATGGAAAGTAGGCTTTGAAATTAAAACAACATAAATCAAAAACAAATCACCACCCACCAAACGCATAGTTTCCCGGGCAGAAGCCATACACAGAATAACAAAACATGATATGGATTTGATTGATATAAGAGATAAAAGAACAGGCAACAATATCAAATATTTGCACTGAAATATCATTTGAATATCAAGATATGCTATGGATAAGAACAAACTAATGGCACATGATATTGATCACTTATTACAAATAGCAAAACTTGATCTCCTCATGATATTTTAGTGCAAAATATTGATATTGTCGTCTGATATTTTATCTCTTATATCAATCAGGTTCATATCTCATTTTGCTATCTTATCAACATTTGATATTATTGAGCTATTTTCGTCTACTCGGGTTCTGACGCCGCTTTTATGTGAGTACAACATAACTCCATCAAAATTAAGTGCAACTAGATTAAGTAATGTAAGCGGAATACAAATCAAAGGCATCACTTCTAAAGGTTCGTATTTAACTATTTGCAGTGGTAGTTTACTCAAATAGTCTGCTACAATTTATATATTTAGTTAAAAAATAGCTGTATGGATTTTTACCCTTGTATTCAAAATGCGTTGCTTAAATTTATTATTTTATCATATTTTTTGTAATTTCTAATGTGTAAACGTGCAAACTTCGAAAATAGAGGCTTTCGCGCTCCTTTTTTAACGATAAAAATTTGCATTCGTTTTCAATTTTCCAGACCCTTTTTCACATACTGAGGTGCTTAAGTGTACGGATTTTAATGCCCCACGGTATCATAAGTTCTTGTTTAGTTTAGTTTCTGTGTTTTAATTCGCCATAATGTTCGTCAGGCGATTACAATACTTCCGCTCTACCAATAAGGTTTTGTTTACTTAGCTCAGTTGGCAGCCGATGTTCAAAAGATAGATTTGACTCTACTTTTTGTGCAACTATTTCTAATAGACTCTGATAGAAAAAAAAAACTTATGTTATCAAGCATATGCGGAAAAATTACAGAAACATATCGCTTATGAAAAATTGCATACTCCCCTCAATTCTATCAAATGTCCTCCTGTAGACACTTATATTCTTTAGTACCAAAAATGAGAATCAATTTTGCTAAAACTAAAAGCACTTTTACGAAAAAAAAATAGTACCATTGACGCCTCAAGATCTCCACAAGATGCGGACTAGAAATAGTAAATAATTTTCTTCTGATAAAGGTTTGCGTCTACTAAAAGCGCCTTTTGAAAGAATGTCTGCCATTAATGCTGTCAAATTTACCGCCACAGCACTAAACATTTTCCTCTTGAAGATTTTAGATCTTCAGAAAATTGTATTCACAATCGCTACGTACCATATACAATTTTTTTCTTATTTTTTATCTATTCCGTTTATTTGACAAGCTCAGACGTGTATAACACTTAACGGAGACGAGACTCTTTACGATATTTACGATCGATATCTACAGTTTTTTCTTCACTAAGAGCACTTTTCTAATGAACACGCATACGAACCACTAGCATTGAGTAAACGCCACGTCTTGCCTCTTAGCATTTGTATTTCTGAGAATGTTTGCTGTTGTTTATATACTCTCTAAGAAATGCACACCTTTATGAAGAATTCGAGCTCTCAATATTTGGCATAACTAAATAAGAACACCACAAAACTCTAGAATTTATCTCCTGAGGATTTGCACTGTTTTTTTTTTTTTTTGTAATTTTGCTTCCCGATAGATTTCAAGCATACATATTTAGGGGGGCCCTCCTTAGCCGTGCGGTAAGATGCGCGGCTACAAAGCAAGACCATGCTGAGGGTGGCTGGGTTCGATTCCCGGTGCCGGTCTAGGCAATTTTCGGATTGGAAATTGTCTCGACTTCCCTGGGCATAAAAGTATCATCGTGTTAGCCTCATGATGTACGAATGCAGAAATGGTAACTTGGCTTAGAAACCTCGCAGTTAATAACTGTGGAAGTGCTCAATGAACACTAAGCTGCGAGGCGGCTCTGTCCCAGTGAGGGATGTAATGCCAACGAAGAAGAAGAAGAAGATATTCAAATTTGCCACAAATCAATGGCTTTTTCATTATAGATTTGTTTTTCGTTTTTCAAAAATGTTGCGCCCTTGAAGATCTAACATTAATGAATGGGTCCTTCCAAAGTACTGTCGCGCACGCACTAAACCCTAAATAACCAGCATCACTGAATAAGCTTGTGCTTGCAAGCTTCTTTCCTGTGGATTTTTGCTCGTCTGGGATGCGTTGCTTGGGTTGCCTTTCAATTTCTAAGACGCCATAAGTCACAAATAATTTTCTTCCACTGAGAGTGTCTTTCCGAAAAAATATTCGTTCTTAATAGTCCGCATCACTGATCACCATACTGGCAACCCTCCAAACTCTTAAATTTTTCGCTCATTTAGGATGCGTTATTTGTGTGATTTTACGCCCCCATGAATGTAAAGTCCTCTATGCAATGCAGCGGAACGGTAACGGAAACGGCAGGATTCGTTAGTTTGCCCATACATTTTCTATCAAGTCTCACCGTTTCTGATGCCGTTCCGCTGAATTGTGTTTGAAATTTAACTCATCTAGAAGGCACCTCCTTAATCATAATGCACTACAAGTCAATAACTATTTAATTCTAAAAAAATACAATGTCCAGCATCACCGAGCACGCACCAATGAAACTCTCAAATTTTCCTCCTGAGAACTTTCGCTCATCTATAGTTTTAATTTTTTCTGCATCCCACTGATAAGGAATATACGAATTTTTCGACACTTCCAATTAAATAATAATTTACTTCTGAATGAATTTCCGCACAGAAATTTACCTAAGAAGCATTTTTAGTGGGCTGATATTCATTAAAAAGTGTCGTTGCTAGTTTAGAGTTTCAACAATTTAAATTGTGTGAGAAAATGTTTATGGAATAGATAGAAAATATAATTAATGATGCATTATAATGAAATATATGAAAAATCATCAATATAAAAGAATAAAAGAAAAGGTAAAATGTGTATATGTGTAACATATCTATTAAATTGTGGCAAATCTGTGTAGTGGGTAGACATCCCTTCAGAAATTTCGGTCATGGATTGGGATTCTTACAAATGGCAGAAAAAAATGTATCCCAGGAGAGTAGAAATGGAAATAATTTCCTATAAATAATGTCAAATTGTTATATGCCTCGTTAGTGCAGTATATTGTGCAAACTTTATTTTATTCTTATTTATGTAACTCTGTTTAATCATACTTTTAGCTACCCTTCCTAATTTGTACAGGAAAATATGACCCGAATCGCACTTTCAAATTGTAATAACATTTTATCGCGACAATGTTAAGATCTGAAACTTTTTTCTATTTCGTGGAGAACTATAGTCCTGAACGTTGACCTACTTTGTACGATCTTTCTGAAGAGCTAAAAAAAAACTCACACTATTCGTAAACCCATAAATTTTTCGATACTGATCTCAGATTGTTGATCGCCACGCTTTTATGTACGAAAATTGCATAATAACACCGTGCATGCTACAAATACTATTTCAGAGGGGGAAGGGTCGTTTGGCCGAAACCCATTCGGCCAAAAGCCATTTGGCTGAATGCCACTAGGCCGAACAAACCATTAGGCCGAAACTCATTTGGCCGAAAGGGTCGTTTGGCCAAAAGGGTCATTTGGCCGAAAGGGTCATTTGGTCGAAAGGGTCATTTGGCCGAAAGGGTCATTTGGCCGAAAGGGTCATTTGGCCGAATAGGTCATTTGAAAAATGAGAAATTAGGAATGAGAAGAGAGACGTCTCACTTCTCACTCTTCGTTTTTCTCTTCTTCCTGTAAAAAGTGAGAAGCGCGAAATGAGTATTGAGACGTCTCCCTACCCACTTCGCACTACTCACTTTTCACAGTGAGAAGTGAGAAATGAGTAGTGAGGCGTCTCACTACTCACTTTGCCCTTCTCACTTTCTACAACGAGAAGGGATAAATGAGGAGTGAGCAGTAAGACACCTCACTTCTCACTCTTCATTTTTCTCTTCTCACTTTTGACAGCTAGAAGACATGAGGAGTGAGACGTTCATATGACCTATTCGGCCAAATGCCTAATTCGGCCAAATGTCCTATTCGGCCAAATGTCTAATTCGCCAAATGTCCTATTCGGCCAAATGACCCTTTCGGCCTAATGACCCTTCCGAACTAATGACCCTTTCGGCCAAATGACCATTTCGGTCAAACGATCCTTTCGGTCAAATGACCCTTTCGGCGGAATGACCCTTTCGGCCAAATGACCATTTTGGCCAAATGCCCCTTTCGGCCAAATGACCCATTCGGCCAAACAACATACGGCCTAGTGGCATTCGGCCAAATGACCCATTCGGCCAAATAACTTTCGGTCTAGTGGCATTCGGCCAAATGGGTTTCGGCCAAACGGCCCTTCCCCATTTCAGAGAAGTCGGATAACGAAATGCAGTCCATATTTCTACAAAAGTTCTAGGTTCGTCAAATCATTCTGGAATTCAGACCAATTGATCTACCAAGTCAACTGGGCGATACAAAACCAATATCAAACGATTGAAGCTATGAGCATGATTGACGATTTAGAGATGTCCAAATCAGATGTTCTAGGTTCTCCAAATGTTGTTTACTTCTGGGCCTGGGAACATCGTCGCGGTTTCGATATCACATTTTCACATGTGGCTGCATTTTATTTTTTTTTTAATTACTGTCAACACCAGCATAACTGTCCCATATCCATTTCATATTATTATGGGTCTGTTATGCTTGCAGTGGCAGAATATTACAGAAAATAAAATTCACACACTCTGATTTAAATTTTGATATCATCAATCATCAATCATAGACAGATAATATAAATAAAACCGAATTTTCAAATAGCAATTTTTCTCAGTAAAGGCAAAAATTCAAATTTGGGTGTATGAAATGCGTCGTACATATGAATTTTCTTGGTAAGATCTCAATATTTTAGTTCGTGGGCTGATTTGTTCTATGCTGCTGCTGCTTCAGACTCCTATCAAAACATTTGATTTAAGAGTGAACATTTATTTTTTCTTCGTCCCCTACAGTTTTTGACGATATTCTTCAAGAATCCTTTTGTAAGTCAACCCTAACCATTACGCGAAACAGTGCAAAAAACTGCAAAGGAAATTCCCACGCTCTCACTTATTTGAAGATTCCTTCACAGTTTCATATCTCCAAACAGATAAAAATTTGCATAACGATGCATCCCTTTCCCATTTCACATTGCTTTCCTATTTTCCGGCACGCAATTTGCGTAATCTGGCATTTTTATGCACCACGTTGCAATCGCAACCGGCTCCGTTCCCATGCGCTTGCATCCCAATTCCAAATCTGCACACATCGTGCTCGAAGGGACTACGTCGTCCCGTCGTGACAACAATAGGCGATGATAGTTTATTTATTCCACATTTGCCGCAAACATCCCTTTGTCAGTATAAAGTTGATCGATGTGAATGGGAACGGGGTGTCATTCATTGCAACTTTGTGCTAAACAATAATAAAATGCTTCCGTGTGAAATGTCCCTTGAGATGGTCTCCGCCCACTCGTTTTCAAAATTGTTCATGGAAAAAAATATGATTATGAGTTTTTGTTTTTGAAGTTCGATAAAAAGCAACGCGATTGAGCAAATATGTTGCGGTTAGGAACCAGCATAAGCAAGAACGATTCGGTTGGTTTCCATTACTTGATATGAAAAGAGAGCTGAAAAAGTATGTTCATTATTAAGAAAATAACTTCCGGGTACGCACAAAACACACATTTCGCTTCCAAACGAGGGTGCAAAAATGCATCGTGTACCGAAAAAAACGAAAGTACTTTGACCCTTGCGTGGCCTTTTTCATCGCTTTCTAATATTTTTAGATTAAAAAAGCGGGGTGTGCGGTATAAAATGCATCGGTTGTACAGAAAATGTCCTCCGATTTTGTCTTTCGTTTCCTGGATAAATTCCTTTTGGATAAATTGAAACTTCATAGTGAATGTGCAACAATAATGTAACATTATTTTTTCATATCCTGCAATTCCATGTCTTGAAACTACAATTAAACAAATTCATAAGATGCGTATGCATTCTTCCTCCCCTACACTCAGCACATACCCGGCACAATCATCTATCGCGAGCAGTGGGTTTACAACCGCTATTCTTGTCTAGGATAGAAAAAAAGGAAAACAAGAGGGAGCTCACCAACATTGCCACCAACCCTCATTTCCGCCAGTCAGTTAGTGGCATGGCATTTTATTGCATCTCACACGCCGTTCGATCTATTGTGCTCTCCAATTCGGGAACGTTGGTGTGTATGTCTGTAATTGGCCACCCGCTTCCCTATCCAGAATTGTGCAACGAGTGGTACCCTCGTCAGCGAGGTGATGCATCTAACCCCTGGGTAAGGCGGGCACAAATGATTGTGTCATAAATTTTGATCCACTGATTAGCACAAGCTGATTGGCGTTAATTAACCTATTACTGGTAGCAGAAATGAACAGCAGCGGTTTTCACTTTGACATGACTGTGAAAATTTGAAAAACTTCCATACAAAATTTTACTGTCTACTTCGCTGACTGACAATGCAGAACAACAACGTCAAGCTTGCCTTCAGTAATAACACTAATCGCGAAATAGCCCCCGATTTTATGCAAATCACTTGTCCTACCATACAATTACGCTCCCATTGGCTTTCTCTGCCCTTCATTCAACAATTCTGCACAAAACAGCAAACGTGAAAAAAAGCACACAACCGATCTGCTGGAATGAAAAATGGTTCTAGTTTTATGTGCCTTCCACGGACCGCCAACGGAAACGTGCCACAGCAGTCAGCGCACGCTCCTTGTTCAGCCCTCCGCATAACTCTTTGGAAAGGCCTGGGAGTTGTCATGGTAAAGCGCACCTTAGACAGGTTAATTCTGCAACTCAAGATGATTCTTCAAAATTCTTTGCAGCCTACAGTCAACTCTCCCTGACTCGATGCTCTGTAACAAATATTTTATAAATCGAAACAGAGCTCAATGACATGTCAATCTCCTACGAAGAGAAGGACGTCAAATGTAAAATAAAATTGACAAACAGCGTAATTTCGTCAAGTGGGATGGCATTGATATCAATTCTGTTGCGTTTCTTTTCACATAACAGAACAGTTGTCATTGTTAACAATATGTTTTACCGTTAACAAAATAAAAGTTTCGCCAGCATCCATACACAGTAAGCGCATTTTATCCCACACAGAAGCCCTACCACGCGAACCATGATATGGCCAGAAATTTCCCGAATCGTAATTACCGACTGTTTCCCACACACAACCCACCCAGAAGACGGCGACGGTGTGGAGGCCACAATTTCGTGTCTTTCCGTTCCTGCTACGTGTTTTTTACGCCCGAAAGCAGGCAAAATAATAAAATTTGCAAAATTTAAGCTTCCAAGAAGCGCTTCAAGTCCGACGCTTGATTAGTCACGCGATGATTTTTCCCGTGTTCCGTTCCGCTGTGCCGTCGGTTGATTGTAATCACGATTGGGTTGTAAGAACATTTTTCGCTACTTCATCGTCTGAAGTGGCTCCATGCCTGTAGTTATTGGTTGGTGTGGTGCTTTCATCGCCACCGCGCCACCATTCTTTCAGTCACATTTCGCGGCGGTCCGAGGGTATGTGTAGGCACGTAATGGAAATTCCCACTCTTCCTTGTGCCCTGACATCATTGGCAATGATCTGAATCACATGGCGCTTTTCCACCGACTGATTGGAAACGCTTATCACTACGTCCCCAGCAAGACGGTAAACAAAAACAAGTTAGATGACCTTGAAAATTAGCGAGTAGCATTACCCATACTGACTATGCGACGTGACTCAACTATCGTAGACTTTGTCTTCTATCGTTCAATGATACTAAGCATGTTTTCGTTTTCACAAATTTTCAGCCAACCTAACCCAAGGACTATTATTCATCATGGGTGGTAACGAGGCACAAACCTACTGTCTACGATGGAATAACCACAAGTCCAACCTGGTCGAGATTCTCGATGCGCTCATCAAGATGGAATGCTACGTCGACTGTACGATCTACGTCGACGAGCAGATTCAATTCAAAGCGCATCGCGTTGTTTTGGCGGCCAACTCGCCGTATTTCCAAGCCATTCTGCAGGACGTTCCCATGGACCACTGCACCATTTTGTTTCCAGGAGTACAGGAGTTCGAAATGCGAGCACTTCTCGAATACATGTATACTGGGGAAGTGAATGTTACACAGGCCCAGATTCCGCGGATTATGAAAATTGCCGAACAGCTCGAAGTCAAAGGCCTGTTCGATATGGCCGATATCAGAGGAAGATTCGAGAATATGGTTGTTGAGCATGAACGTGATCGAGAGGAACCATACGTAAGCAATAATAACTACAGTACGAAACCGCAACCTCCACCATGTAGCAATCAAGAGTCACCGCCAGTAATTTCTACATCTACCAACGTTTCCATTGCTCAAAGCAGTAGTTCATCACCGCCGTATACCTACAAATCGCCTTATACAAGCTTGTATAATCGTACCAGTCCAACAGCGATTGAAACAGAAAAGGACCGTGATCGCGACCGTGACCGTGAACGAGACCGAGAGCGAGAACGAGAACGCGAGTATGAAGAACGCGAACGTCGTGATTCATTGTCCTATTCTCGCCCTCCTCCACATCCAGCATACCCACACTCGAACGAACCGTCGCTAGATGAACAACCGCAAACTTCATCCTCCTCAATCCCCCATCCATCGCAGAGTCTTCGGTGGTCTATGCCCGGTCAAATTCCAGTTACCATGCACCAGCCCCCGCAACTCCACAATGTGCTCAGCTCAGTGTACGACTCCAGCTCCGATATGAACCCACTCAAACGCAAGAAGCTCCAGTCCATGACCACCATGCTGCGGGACACACCGATCCTAAGGAACGTTCTTGCACAACCGAATGCTGCTGATTCCTCGCAAACTCCACCCTCGCCATTAGGAATGGTACAGCTTCCGGGACTGAAATCGGAAGCAGTCGGCACTGCCAACCTTTCCGGACACCATCGTTCTTCGGAACTTGCCATCAGTCATCACTCCAACGGCGGCGGATACAAGGTAGACTTTACCCCAGTAATATCTATATTTCGAATCTAACATTCTTTCGTTTTGTCCACAGCACATAAAAGAGCCACTATCCCCATATGGTGATAAATCGTACGATGATGATGCCATGCTGGAACCCCGCCTAAACTACAGTGCCGATGATGCACGCCTAGCGTCCTACGTCCCGCACCAACAGCAGAAACCCGAATGGAAGCGATACAAACAGTACACCCGAACCGACATCCTGAACGCGATCGAATGTGTCCGCAAAGGTATGAGCGCGCTCCAGGCGTCCCGCAAGTTTGGGGTTCCTTCGCGAACGCTCTACGATAAGGTAAAGAAGCTCGGAATCACAACCGGGCGACCAATGAACCGGACGATAAAACGAAGTCCAAGTTCCGGTGGAAGCCCGGCACCATTCCCATACGGTCTGAGCGGGGCATCGCACATGTTTGGTCCGGGTCATCCGGGAGACCCACAAATGCCATCACAATCTCAAATGCAGCATGCCGATGACGACAAAGCCAGAATGATGAATCACGCTGGTCATCATTTACCACACCCAGCTGCAGCCCTTCTCGATCCTTCGTTCCTTCAACAGGCTTTGGAGGCACGTGGCGGGGAAGCGCTTCAAGCTATGGCGTTCGCTGCAGCAGCACATGCTGCTGTAAACGGAATCAACACCACCCCAACAACGCATGGTTCCAATCGTTCACCTAGTCCAAACGTTTTGATGAAGTACATGCGTTCGGTGTCGATGAGTTCCCCGGAGGATCGTGAGGTGCCTCGTGAACCGAGCGAAGGCGACCGTCACCCCCACAGCAACGGCTCCGAAGGTTACGAACGGCTGGAACGCAGGCCTAGTGAGCATAAAGATCTCAGAGACGTGAGCGGCAGTACCGATGATATCGTGGAGGATCTGTCGATGGCAAGGCGCGAGCACGACTCGGATCGTGGATCAGTGTCACCACCTCCCATGCCACCGAGTCACATGCAACCTCAGCATATCCCGCAGCATCACATTTCCCATTCCGTGTCACAGCCTCCGCCTCCTCCACCACCGTCGATGATGCCGCCTCAGCAGCAGGGTGTAATCGTCCCGGCTCCGAGCAAACTCAAAGATGATTATTCGATCAAGCGAGAAATGATGACCGAGCCGAACAACGCACCACCAATGGAATCCTCGTAAGAATTTATGGTTTTGTTTTCATTTTTTTCATTCGTTTCTTCCATTTCATAGTTTGGCAATCTATTGCCATGCTGCTCTGAAGAAGCGTTGAAATTTCTTTTCGTACTATTGTGTTTCCTTACAAAACAAAAACATCTGAACATTGAACTTTTCTAACATCTAAAGGAATGAAAACTAGTTCCCTTCGTTACCAATACGGTTATGAAACATATTTTTTTAAACGTGTAAAGAGAAAAGTAAACAAAAGACATTTACAAAAAGCTCAATTAGAGGGAAGTGTATTGGATTGGTATGAATGGGAGAATTATTTGTTTAACTGTAATACGGAACAATACTAACTACCAAGCCGCGCAACATAAGTTACCTTGAAATAACCTGATAAAGCAATCCCACCTATTATTGTTTACATTAGAATAATGCTGTATTTTTTATATCTTCTAGGATGTCTTGAATAGTCAATGGTTATTATTTATAGTGACAGAAAACGAATCTATTAGTTTAATTTTCACTAATATTGGCGGGAGATATGTTGACAAATTTTGAAGAAATTGTTTTCTTACGTTCTACACTGTTCATTATAGTTGAACTACATCCATCAACTGTTTGTTTTTGAAAAACGAATTTGATTTTCAATGACTTTTAGTCCAGGGAAATGTTTTTTTTTTCTTTATGGCTCTTTATTCTTGTGAGAACTGAGTCTACCGTTCAACTGAGTGCTCCTAAAAGCATTCCCAATTTTCTTATTTTAATACTTACTATGCCAAGCATTACATGAATTCGAATCACTGTCTCCGGATTGGCAATCCAACCCATTCTTCAGTTTTGGTACCCCATGGTTATTGATTGTTCGAAATATAATTTTGTATCTAACACAAAATTTCGAACAGAAACAAAACACATCGTTAATTGAATTCGATATTGTGTTCATATTTTACTAACGTGTAACCCACATAGTGGGTATTTTTGTGCGAATTGAATTCGGATGTTTAGAACTTTAAATATACTGCGACGAAAGAATTGTAATTCGTATCATTATTAACAAAAAGCTTTCCAGGTTCCAAGTAATAACTTAAATTCAATGATTTCGCATGTCCCTCTCTCTCTTTAACTTTGATGTAAATTGTGTTGAACATTGAATATAATTTCTTTAAATTTTAATGTCAGTGTCAAACGCCAGAATTATTTTTTTTTCAAAAATACAAAAACCTCTACAAAATAATCAGCAAACAGATAATGCAATAGACTGAACTAGAATACTAACAGCGAAACCCACTATTGAGACCATTTTCAAAACTTTCAGACAACTAGCGTATATTACCGAGTGCAATAAATCAATTTGTTTAAAACTTTTCACAGAAACTCTTATTTTGCTTTAATAAACTATTATAATTGTAAATTATTAATTTTCTATCATATCAGCATGCGTATTTGTTTGTATTTAATTTCTTTTTTTTTACAAAAATTAACATTTTATTTCTGTACTATAGCACGTTACGAAAAAACGGAGAGAAGAAATCATATCAGGTTCCGTACTAGACAGTAATTTTCACAAGTTTTGTTTCATTTGATTATTAAATTGGATTGAAACAAAACAATGGGATCCCATTGAAGCAAAGATTGTAAATATCTCTAAAAGCGGAAATCCTTGTTATACGTTAGTTAAGCCTGCGTTAACGCACTCACAAATGTAGAAGCAAACACTTTAAAGAAAAATCAAAGTCTGTACTATTACTTTAGGAAGTATCCTTCATTATATCCTTAGGTCGAAAAAAACTTTTTTTAGGCCCAGAGCTAAGCAAAATCTTTGTTATGCAACTATCACCAACGAGTGCCTATGGAACGAAAACTCCTGTTTATATATACATATTTATGTTCAATGCCAAGACATTCGGACTACACAAGGATTGTTAATTTGTGAAGCCATATCTCAATCGGAATGTAAAGCAAAAAATCAAGAAATCGAACATTATTAATGGTAACTGAAGCATAGCTCTAAGAATTAATTGATACCTGTGTTGTTAGACCTAGATGTGAAAAAAATCAATTGAAAGAAGCAACCTATTAGCAAAAAATATCTGGAATTCTTCGTAGCATTAATGTGTTTAGTGAATAATTGCAAGAAATGCCATATTTGATTAGTTTTGTAGACTGCAAAGAGGAAGCATATGGAAGAAATTAATACATTTTTCTTTTCAATGTAAAACAAGACTGAATAAACAAAAATTTGTTATTAACTGAAAATAGTGTACGAGAAAGGCAAAAAATGAATAGGATCGAAGTAGGAATGAACACTTAAAATGGATAAAAATTAGAACCACAAACCAGCAATGAAAAAATGGAATCTATTAGCTCGAATTGCTCATTAGGTTGTATCTTTGATTCCGTACTTCGTCTCTTTCGTTAACTTTTTATTTCGAATAAATTTCAAAGACTGATTTAGACTTTTTCGCCTTTTTTGCACTAATCGTTTACTAAGATATTTATTCACTATCAGAAGATATGAAGAATATGAAACTGGCAGCGCAAAGTTCTATTATGATTTACAAAAAAAAGCTCACATGTAGCAGAATGGATAGTTACAAAAAATAGTGCTGGGGTGATGCAATACTACACGAGGAAAATAACACCTACACTTGAATAAATCTGAAACCCTGCGGACCATTGCGGAGGCCAGTAATCGGAAATGAGAAGTGAACCAGCGATCATTTCCACTAATCAAAGGAAAAATATTATTGTTAACGACTCGAATTGAGGATGTTTAGTTAATTATCGCGACTATTTTGTATAAGACTAATTACGAGAGAATGAAACCTAATCACAACTGTTAGTGGTAAAATGAAATCAAATAATCAAAAGCAAGAAAAAAATAAAACAAAAAAGTTCCAAACACAACATAATCGTTGCCTAGATGTTAGTTTTAGTACTTGAGGCGGTTTGTCGCATAGGACAAACCCCATTATGAGTGGTACACTGTACCAACAGGAGCATGTCTAGATGTGTAGTTTCAATTTTGGTTTAAGTTACGCAAGTGAAATGGGAGATAAAATATGATGATATGAGATATGATCGATGATGAACCCATACGGGAAAAGCGTATGATTTTAAAGGAATTTTTCTTTTTGGAAAAATAAATGTATTCTGTAGCTGAGAGAGATACCAATTATTGGATGGGTAAACTTTATATTGAATGTATAGAAAAGTGGACATAAAATAAAACACATTATAAAATTAAACTATTTCCTCTTTTTTTCTAACTATATCCGAAATAACTTGAATGCAGGCATTGAGTATTAGAAATTATCAGAAGAGATCCCAAAACAAAAATGTATCCAAATAATAGACAGAGAGGTGTGAAAAACTTTCCCACACTTCAATAAAACATCTCAGCCAGATTTGGCGAGGGAGAACGCACTTAGCAGCACTAACCTATGATGTACCACGCGCCTCCACGTAACATAACGAGAGAAATGGGCGCGTGACGATGTTCCTTATGGGTAGGGTAGTATCCACTGTATATGTACTGTGCAGATAAGAGAAGTAATGCTCAAGGAATGATTACATCAACGCAAGACCATGCTGAAGGTGGCTGGGTTCGATTCCTGGTTCGGACTAGGAAATTCTCGGGTTGGAAACTTTCTCTGGGTATAAAAAGTATCATCGTGTTAGCTAAGTGTACGTAAAATCCAACAACAATGCCAGTAGGGGCTATGTCCAATGGCTTCTTGATGACCCTTCCCCAGGCCACTAAGTTGTGGTGTTGGCGTAGGATGGGGTGGGGTTGGACATAGGGCTCTGTTGAACTACTTCAATAAGCTGCATGTATCCGCAGGCAGGTTCCACCAAAGCCACCAAGTCTTGGTCAAAATATGCAATAGTTCACATTGGATGTGCGCTTTATAAGCTTTGTGTATGTCAAGGTGGGTATGCCGATGCATGTGATGCAGAAAGCACTGACGGATTCTACATGGCCTAGTAAAATTTATTTTCGAGAATTCGAAGAAAAGAGTAACTCACGAAGGGTTTTTTGGAAACAAACTATACTTTCCAGTACTGTGACAGAATCCAGTTCACTGAGCGTGCAGAGCAACATGACGAGCAGTGCTGTAGATCAACGCGTGTAACAAATACTGCATCTGCATCTCTGCCAGATATTTCATCATTATCTGTAGCCGCAAATTTCGAAAATACCGTCGTAAAGTTCGTGACCGTTTACTATCAAAACGTGAAAGGAATCCGTACTAAAACAAACGAGCTTTTACTCAAACTATGTACCTGTGAACACGATGTTATTGTGCTCACTGAAACGTGGTTACGCTCCGATGTCGCTAGCTCAGAGTTCGCAGCAAACTACTCAGTTTTCCGCTGTGACCGAAATGCCGCCTTCAGCGATCTTCAGCGTGGTGGAGGGATCTTGATAGCAGTTAAATCCGGCTTAAACTGCAATTCAGTGGAAATCGCAAACTGTGTAAATCTCGAGCAAATCTACAGGGGATGTCCAAAATAACTGGGATAGGCAAATTGTGGGCATAATTAGATGTGTTGTAACTATGTCAATGTTATCCGATTTTGACAATTCAGAGATGCCTGAACTAGAAATTTAATGTAGTTTCACCATATGTCCATGGAACCGACCATGGTCATCGGATACCGGAGATATTCCGGGGTTTTCGAAGGTAGGTTCTGAACCGTGAATTTGTGGTGGGTATTAGAATAAGTTGTGGTTAAAAACAGAATAATATTAGTAACCACAAATAAAGTAGGGCTCTTTCTGATTGGAACCATATGTTAAAATTCGAAATCGGACCAGGATTAAGTGAGATATGGCCATTTGTTTAGAATCGGTGCCGATCGGGAGTTTTAAAAGGGACCTGGCCACAAATTCATTTGAATCAAGCTTTTTGACCGATCTTCCATTATGATTACATTCCAAAAGTCTTCTGATACGTCAATAATGAAAAACCAATTAAAAAGACGGATCCTAAAGTCGCTGGGGTGCCCCCGGGGAACCTGTAGAAGGGGACATTTCAGTTTTAGCGCCAAAACTGGTCATTCGATTCGTTTTTCATGGTTTTCTATCAGGAAGCGAGGTATGAATATACAATGAACCACTGACGGCTTTGACCGATTCCGGGACTTACGGATTGTCCCCGGGGAACCTGTAGAAGGGGACTTTTAAGTTTTAGCGCCAAAACTGGTCATTCGACGGTTCGGTTTTCATGGTTTTCTATCAGGAAGCGAGGTATGAATATAAAATGGACCACTGATGGTTTTGACCACTACCAGGACCTACAGATTGTCCCCGGGGAACCTGTTGAGGCTCGTTGCTTATGGTTTTCTATCAGGAAGCGAAGTATGAATATCAAATAGATCATAGACTACTTTGGTTGCTTCCGGAACCAACAGATTACCCAAGGGTTACCTGCAGAAGGATGAATTTTTGTTTCTGCGCAAGAGCTAGTCATTCGACGCTTCTTTTTTAATAGTTTCTGTCAGGAAGCGAGGTATGAATATGCTTCTTCAAGGACCAACTGATTTCTCCAGGGAAACCCGTAGAAGGGGACCTTTATGTTTTAGCGCCAAACGAAGTATGACTGGTTTTACTGCTAAAACTGAAATATCATTTTATTTCCCTGGGTCAATCCATAAGTCACGGAAGCGGTCAGAATCGTCAATGGTCCATTCTATATTCATACCTCACTTACTGATCAAAACCATGAAAAGATCAATCGAATGACTAGTTTTGGCGTCAAAACTTTAATGTCCCCGTCTATAAGTTCACCTGGAGCAATCCATAGGTTCCGGAAGTTATCAGAATCGCCAATAATCCATTTTATGTTTATTCCTCGCTTCATGATCGCAAAGCATGAAAAAAGAGTAGTCGAATGACTTCTTTTGGCGCTCAAACTGAAATGTCCTCTTCTACAGGCTCTCCTGGAACAATCTGTAGGTTTCGGAAGCGGTCAGAATCGTCAGTAGTCCATCTTATATTCAAACATCGCTTCCTGATCGAAAACCATGAAAAACAGCGTTCGAATGATCAGTTTTGGCGCAAAAACAGGAATGCTTTCTTCTATAGGTTCCCTTGGGACAGTTGGTAGGTCCTAGAAATGGTCAGAGTCGAAAAGTATGAAAAACGAACCGTCGAATGACCAGTTTTGGCGCTAAAACTTAAAAGTCCCCAAACCACAACCCCCAAACAAAAGTATGTACACAACCCTTAGCTGGCGGTCTTTTGTCATCGGAAGACCCGTGGAAGCGAGAGATAGGGACTTGTGGGGACCAGAGCTCTGTTGGGCGCTCCTTCCTTGATGTCAACCCACCATTTTGCAGTCCAAATATTAAATATTAAATAATAAATATTAAATATTAAATACTAAATATGTGCGTGTTAAACTACAGAGAACAACGCTCTACGCCCAGCCGGTCCTGTACTCTGTATGCATTCTTCTGCTATAGGGTAAGACGGTATAATATACCCCCCTAAGGCAACTCCTTTATAACTTTTTACTTTTCAACGCAATTTATGCATTTATGCTTTGTGTTATTTTGTAGTCCAGGAAGTCGCAAATGCATTGCCCGTGAGTAGTCATATAAAAATATTACAGATAACACGTAATAAATCTTTTTTGAAAAGTCGTAAAAAATGGATTTCAAAAAGTGCCTGGGCAATACGCCCCACCTTAACCAAAGACGTTTCATAGCCCTTCATTAGTATTTTATCTATCCCATACTAAAAAGGTTACAAATCCTTATGTGCTTGACATTAAAAAAACAACATAAGTCCTTTTAAGCAGGTGTGAATTACATTTCAATCTTTTCCATATCATTTGGAAGTAACTGTTGCAGGCACGCCGCGCTTGTGTCCAGTTGGTAAGGGCATATTGGCCTGCCTACACTGGGGCGTTTTGATCAGTGAAACATATTTTCGAAAAACGTTACATTTTTGAA
This sequence comes from Armigeres subalbatus, assembly GCF_024139115.2. Taxonomy (NCBI): domain Eukaryota; kingdom Metazoa; phylum Arthropoda; class Insecta; order Diptera; family Culicidae; genus Armigeres; species Armigeres subalbatus. Next base: position 391,773,645 of record NC_085141.1, read on the forward strand.
GATGGAAGCAATTTTATATCATATTAACCACTGATAAAAGTTATATTGTTGCCCAACTGATTGTTCCAGTGCAAGTTTTGCGGACAGTATGCTCGTGTCGCTTCAGAATGTTGATCAAACAAACATTAAAAGTTACATCAAAACTGTGACTTTTTGTATTTTGCAAATATTTTCATTATGTTATAAGAAAATACTCATATTCACATAGGATGATGGTTTTACAAATATTTATAGGTACCAACTGAATTTGACCCTTAGTTAGTTACAGTTTTCGAGGAAATCAAACCTACATCAAATCTGTGATATGGCATTGGACTCGGACTAGATCGTCATTGTTGGTGATTACAACTTACCATAGTTAGCATGGTCGTTTGATGAAGACGTAAACAGCCTGATCCCATCGAATGCATCATCTGAATAAGAAATAGCTATGGTTAAGTCAATGGTTGGCTCTGGACTGTATCAACTCAACAATCTGCTAAATATGAATGGTCGCACTCTTGACCTAGCTTTTGTGAACGATCCGAACGTTGCTAATCTCATTCAACCACCGACGCCACTTCTTAAAATGGATAATCATCACAAACCGTTCGTCCTTCACATCGAGGTCATTTATTACAGTATGCAGCACGCTATAGCGACGATAGGGATCGTGTCTGCTCCAGTACCTTTGATTTTGACTTCCGGCGATGTAATTTTTCTGACTTAAATAGCGCAATGTCGAACGTGGATTGGACGGAAATTTCATGCTATAGACACCGATTGCATGGTAGATATTTTCTATGAAAAAATATTCGATATACTGCAGACCCAAGTTCCGCTCAAAATGAAGAGGTGAATTGCATACCGACAACCTTGGTGGAATTACAACCCAAGTAACACGGTTTGTTGTGTGAGTGCAAAAAATACATCTTTCGAACATATAGTTTGTTACGTTTTGATATGAAAAACTGCTTTGAATAAAATTATCGATATTTTCAACATCTTTCAGTCGCAACCTTGTTTTTGATTGCACATTCACAAGACTCAAAACATAAGTACTATGGATGTTTTCAATAACCGAAATAAAAATGCTGACCAGCACGTTCAAAGAAATAAATTTTATAGAAAAAACGAATGAAAACAAGCATGCATTAAATGATGAACACAATTTTAATAATATTAATAAATATATACAAACTGAATAAATAAATCAAATTGTTCGTAAAATCTTCCTGTGGACATGTTTTATGTTGTGAGAATGTAAAACGAAACATCTCAGAAAACCAAACAAATATCAAAAATCGACATGTTATCAGCAAGTTCTGAGAATGTAGTATGAAACTTCTTCTCAGATCAAATTGTTGTATGTTTTGCAAAAACCTTTTCATATCTTTCCTTAAACATAACAAACAAGTTTTGTATTTCAGTTTCCCGACCTTTATTCAACATTATTATTAATCCTTCGTTAATAATGATGTTTTCGGTGTTACTTAGGAACATCCCACACAGCACAAGATCGAATATGATATCATATAAGGCGCTAAAGTAGAGGCGATATACGCACTTCCCCATACAACTTGTACGTATATCGCCTCCACCTTAGCATCGTATGTAGCATCATATACGAGTTTGTGTTGAATGGGATCTCCGGAGTGTTGTCCGCAAATCACGTAAACGCTACTTCCGTTCCCGATCGAATGAGAAATTGAGCAGTCTTCGTTTTCTTGAATCGCAATACAGTGATTGTCAGGAAATTGCTTTCCGTAGTTATATTGTTCGATTCGAGACGTCTGCAAAAAAAACCCGGCTTCATTCTGGTCGTATATCAAAAGTCGAAAAAGCACAAACCGTACTCCTGCCGAGCTGACTTTCAACGACGCCGTTGCTGACTCACCAGAAGGGGTTGCGGACCTGTTTTCGGATTTTTTCGAGAGTGGGTATAGCACAATTGGTTGATCTTTGGATACACGTGTAGACCCAAAGGCCTGAACTCCAAGGTTTTCGTGGATGACCTAAAACATGTTCTGTGAGCGCATTCTATTATAGCAATGCAGCAGCAGGTTGAACACAAAGAAAACTTTTGGTAAAAGATATTTTAGTTACCAGATTAAGATTGTCGCTGTCATCGCTGTTCGGAACATCTTTTGCTGGCGAGGATAGGGGATCTAAATGTCAATGAAGGAACAATACATACGATTTGACAGTTAGGTACCACACATGTTTCGGACAGCAGAACAAAGGGAACCAAAACGACAATCTTTATCTGGCAACTAAAATATCTTTTCTTTTGGTAGACTCTACCACAACATTAATATTTGCCAAATATACTACGCTCTAAAATACGTCAGATCTCACAAGGAACAATCTACTCAAATATAACTGCTCACTAGCGCCACCTTTTGGAAGAATTTCCCATAACACTGAGCACCGCTTTGCAGTCCTGGACATACTGAACAATTTTGCCGAATATAACTTGGGTATAGGTACGAAGGATCACAAGCTAGAGCAATATTTCACTCATGCAAGAATATTGGAAGCACACTGTCGAGTCAAGTACGAGACACTGAAGACGGCCTTCCTGTTGACGTCGAAATACGTATCTGTCAAGATACAAATAAGTGATGGAATTCAATGGGATTGTATTAACTCGTCTTATGACAAGGAAAAAAAATAAAAATAATTGTTTTTGAACCTTTTTTTACAAAAAAAATCCTCTCCGCGAGGTACCCGCCCACCTATGGTCAATATTAGGTAACGTCCTGAAAGATGATTAAATTATTCTTCGAAGCTGTCCAAAACCTCCAAAATTGGCCAAACAGTAAAAAGGTTATGACGATTTCAATTTGGGGTCAATATGATACCAGAGCACAGACATCGTAAGTTTTTTGTTAAAAGTACACTGTAGCTCTTATTTTCAAGGTTTTTTGAGCGAATTTGCACCTAGAAGACATATCTCGGCGAGTTTCACCAAACTACCAAAAAATAGGAGAATCGGTTGAATACTAAAAAAATGGCAGCCTTTCAAAGTGGCCTGGGGTCATATATAGACCCTAGAGCGCAGACAAAAGGTTAACGCTTATCATCAATAGATCGATAAGATAAATGAGAGTACTTTTCCAGATGCGATGAAACTAGCCTCAATCACTTCGATCTTCAAGGCTGGTGATAATCATGCTGTGGAGAACTATAGAGGTATTTCTATCCTGTGTTGCCTGGCCAAGGTGTTTGAAGATCTGGTCCACAGCGTTTGTACACGGCTTCACTTCCACCGATATCGAACGTGCAGCACGGTTTTGTGAATAATCTTTCTACGGAAATTGAAAGTCGCCGTCAAGTGGATGAAATATATTTCGATTTCTCAAAGGTGTTCGACGAAATTCCCCATGATCTCGCAATAGCCAAATTCCGATATCTTGGCTTTCCCAAATGGCTAACTGGATGGCTGCAGTCTTATCTGAGTGGAAGAGAGGCGTTTGTCAGCATAAATGGAGTATTTATTTATCATCAGACTAAGGCCGGAGTGGCCTGTGCTGCACATAAAAGACTTCTCCATTTAGCTCGGTCCATGGCTGCACTTCGCCAACCACGCAGTCTGCGGAGGGTCCGCAAGTCGTCCTCCACCTGATCGATCCACCTTGCCCGCTGAGCACCTCGCCTTCTTGTTCCCGTCGGATCGTTGTCGAGAACTATTTTCACCGGATTACTGTCCGACATTCTGGCTACGTGCCCGGCCCACCGCAGTCTTCCGATTTTCGCGGTGTGAACGATGGATGGTTCTCCCAACAGCTGATGCAACTCGTGGTTCATTCGCCTATTCCACGTACCGTCCACCATCTGCACCCCACCATAGATGGTACGCAACACTTTCCTTTCGAAAACTCCCAGTGCGCGTTGGTCCTCCACGAGCATCGTCCAGGCCTCGTGTCCGTAGAGAACTACCGGTCTTATAAGCGTTTTGTAGATAGTCAGTTTGGTACGGCGGCGAACTCTATTCGATCCGCAAGACGCTCCTTGCGGAGTCCAAAGTACGTACGATTTCCTGCCACTATGCGTCTCCGAATTTCTCTGCTGGTATCGTTATCGGCGGTCACCAGTGAGCCCAAGTACACGAATTCTTCAACCACCTCGATTTCGTCACCACCGATAGAAACTCGTGGTGGGTGGCTCACATTGACTTCTCTTGAGCCTTTTCCTATCATGTACTTCGTCTTCGACGTGTTGATGACTAGTCCAATCCGTTTAGCTTCGCTTTTCAGTCTGATGTAGGCTTCCTCCATCCTCTCAAAGTTACGTGCCATGATATCAATGTCGTCGGCGAAACCAAATAACTGGACGGACTTCGTGAAAATCATACCACTCGTGTCAATCCCTGCCCTTCGTATTACTCCCTCCAAAGCGATGTTGAATAGCAGACACGAAAGACCATCACCTTGCCGTAACCCTCTACGCGTTTCGAAGGGACTCGAGAATGCCCCTGAAACTCGAACTACGCACATCACCCGATCCATCGTCGCCTTGATCAACCGTATCAGTTTATCCGGAAATCCGTTTTCGTGCATTAGCTGCCATAGCTGGTCCCGATCGATTGTATCATATGCGGCTTTGAAGTCGATAAATAGATGATGTGTGGGCACGTTGTATTCGCGGCATTTCTGCAATACCTGACGTATGGCGAACACCTGGTCTGTGGTAGAGCGTTCACCCATAAATCCCGCCTGGTACTGCCCCACGAACTCTCTTGCAATTGGTGTTAGTCGACGGCATAAAATTTGGGAGAGTACCTTGTAGGCGGCGTTCAGCAATGTGATTGCGCGGTAGTTGCTACAATCCAGCTTATCGCCCTTTTTGTAGATGGGACACACGACACCTTCCATCCACTCCTGCGGCAGAACCTCATCCTCCCAAACCTTGGTAATCACCCAGTGCAGCGCTTTAGCCAGTGCTTCACCACCGTGTTTAAACAGCTCTCCTGGTAGTTGGTCAACTCCAGGGGCTTTGTTGTTTTCAGCCGGCCGATCTCCTCCTGGATTTCCTGGAGATTCGGAGCCGGAAGTCGCATGTCCTGCGCGCGTGCTCCTAGGTTCATTACCATACCGCCACCGTTGTCTGCCATATCGCCATTCAGGTGCTCTTCGTAGTGCTGCCGCCACCTTTGGATCACATCACGCTCGTTCGTAAGAAGGTTCCCGTTTATGTCCTTACACATATCGGGCTGTGGCACGTGGCCCTTACGTGAACGGTTCAACTTCTCATAGAACTTTCGTGCGTTATTAGCGCGGTACAGTTCCTCCGTTTCTTCACGGTCTCGATCTTCCTGCTGGCGCTTTTTCCTCCGGAAAATCGAGTTTTGTCTGTTCCGCGCCCGTTTGTATCGTGCCTCGTTCGCCCTCGTGCGGTGTTGCAGCAATCTCGCCCATGCTGCATTCTTCTCCTCAACTAACTGCTCACATTCGCCGTCATACCAGTCGTTTCTCTGATCCGGAGCCACCGTGCCTAGTGCAGCGGTTGCGGTGCTTCCGGATCGAATATCTCTCCAGCCATCTTCAAGAGATGCTGCGCCTAGCTGCTCTTCTGTTTGGAGTGTCACTTCCAGCTGCTGCGTGTAGTTTTGGGCTGGTCTAGCTTCTTGTCGCCGCCCAATGTTAAGCCGCGGCGGACGACTCCGACGCGTGGTGATCACCGTCGAGAGTTTTGAGCGCAAACATACTGCGACGAGGTAGTGGTCGGATTCAATATTCGCACTGCGGTAAGTGCATACGTTTGTGATGTCGGAGAAGAATTTACCGTCGATTAGAACGTGGTCGATTTGGTTTTCCGTTACTTGATTAGATGATTTCCATGTGGCCTTGTGGATATTCTTGCGGGGGAAGAAAGTGCTTCGGACTACCATTCCGCGAAAGGCTGCAAAGTTTATGCATCGTTGGCCGTTGTCGTTCGATACGGTATGCAGACTATCCGGTCTATCCGGACTATTTCCTCCCTTTCTACCTGAGCGTTCATGTCACCGATGACGATTTTGACGTCCCGCAGTGGGCATCCATCGTATGTCTGCTCCAGCTGCGCATAGAACGCTTCTTTCTCGTCGTCGGATCTCCCTTCGTGTGGGCAGTGCACGTTGATAATGCTATAGTTGAAGAAACGGCCTTTTATCCTCAGCTTGCACATCCTTGCGTTGATTGGCTGCCACCCAATCACGCGTTGGCGCATCTTTCCCAGCACTATGAAGCCGGTTCCCAGCTCGTTGGTGGTGCCACAGCTTTGGTAGAAGGTAGACGCTCGATGCCCGCTTTTCCACACTTTCTGTCCTGTCCAGCAGATTTCCTGCAGCGCTACGACATCGAAGTTGCGGGGATGTAATTCATCGTAGATTATCCTGTCGCAACCTGCGAAGCCTAGCGACTTTCAGTTTAATGTTTCAAGCTTCCAATCGTGATCCTTTTTCGTCGCCCTGGGTCGTTGCCGAATATAACAAGTCGTATTATCTTCTATGTCGTTCGTAATAGTTGTTTTTAAAGGCGGCTTATTGGGCCTGCGCAAACCTCCTGTCTCGTCGGAGGGCCGTCGTGTCAGGGCTGTTTAGCGTCCCACCTAACACCAGGACTTGGGCTTGTGCGCTTTGAGCGGCACACGGTCGCTTTGGCGGAGCCTACTTGCGGATTCATGCAGCTTTATAGAGGTTTAACAGGGCCCACTGTCAAACCCCACCACATGCTAGGCAGGCGCCTCAACTCGCAGATGGCCTGGGGAGGGATCGTCAAGCCCTTGGACATAGTCCCTGCTGCCCACAAAGTACGTTTTCGTACTATTTGTATTACATCGGGCGTCCCACAAGGCAGCATTTTGGGAGCTTTGTTGTTTATTATCTTCGTGAACATTTGTGCTACCGTTTAAAATCACGTCTCTTACTCTATGCCGACGATCTCAAAAGTGATCTCAACGTTTCTTGACTGCTGTGCTCTTCAAGCCGATATTGACGAGCTTCAGTTATGGTGCATCGAAAATGGAATAGAACTGAACATTAGCAAGTGTAAGTTTATGTAAGTGTAAGAATTCGCGCCGTCAATTTAAAAACGAGTTGGAATATTGAATCAACTCGGTTGTCCTGGAACGAGTTCAATCTATCCGTGACATAGGTGTTATTATGGACAGCAAACTTCGATTCAACGAACATGTTAGTACGACAACAGCAAAAGCATTCGCGGTACTGGGATTTATTCGTCGCAAAACTAGCGGTTTTACTGACGTTCACGCGCTTAAAGCATTATACTGCTCGATTGTTCGCAGCATAATGGAATACGTAGTGTGTGTATGGTCGCCCTCCTTAGCCGTGCGGTAAGACGCGCGGCTACAAAGCAAGACCATGCTGAGGGTGGCTGGGTTCGATTCCCGGTGCCAGTCTAGGCAATTTTCGGATTGGAAATTGTCTCGACTTCCCTGGGCATAAAAGTATCATCGTGCTAGCCTCATGATATACGAATGCAAAATGGTAGCCTGGCTTAGAAACCTAGCAGTTAATAACTGTGGAAGTGCTTAGCGAACACTTAGCTGCGAGGCGGCTCTGTCCCAGTGTGGGGATGTAATGCCAATAAGAAGAAGAAGAAGTATGGTCGCCCCATCACACAACTCAAATTATCCGCATGGAGCGAGTTCAACGCAGCTTCGTACGACACGCACTTCGACAGCTACCATGGAACGACCTATCTATAATCTTCCAGACTATTGCAACCGTTGCAGATTATTAGATTTAGAAACATTAGATTTAAGACGGAAAAACTAGCAAGACTTTTTATATCTGACCTTATTTATCATGAGCAACGTAGACAGCCCGTTACTTTTGAGAAACGTTAATTTTTATGCACCTTCCCTTCCCTTCCGGAGCACCAAACAGTTCCGTGTGAGGGACCTTTTTCTTATTAGAAGGCATAACACTGCCTATGGTTATAACGATTATAACAATTGTGTTAGACTTTTCAATAATGTTAGTGATGGTTTTGATTTTAGTGTGTCAAAGTCCGTGTTAAAAAGTAGAATTAGGAACTTAGTATAATATAGTCTGTGGAAGTTATAAATTCGAGACGAAGACAAGAATAAATAATTAAATGAATTAATAGAGTAAGATTTAAGTAATGTAAGTAATATTAAGAGGTTTAGTGGATTCATGATGCTTTTTGAGATTTTGATTATTGAAAAATATGTATGTAATGAACCTCACAGAGTCGTGGTTATTTCTAGATTTTCGTATGAAATCTGTAAAAAAAAGGATCGAGAACAGGCTGAACGATCATTTAAATTACGGAAAGTTATTTATTCATGACTCTTATCTGTTCATACTCATTTAAGGAAGAATGGTTCAAAATCACCAATTAATTGCATATTTTCTGTAACCTATGATCGAATATTAATAAACTAGGTAAAACCATTGAAATTTTACGTAACATCTGGAATATTGAAGTCAAAAAACTGTTTTTCATGGACTTACGCCCTATTAGATCTAAACTTTAACTATGAATTATGTCGGCCGATGATCGGAATCGCTGTCGAACCTTTTTGGATAAAGAAAAATTAAACTCTATAGTAATGTAGTGGATCTGTCCTCCTTCCTCCTGTCTGCCACCATAGTCTTGGTACATTAAGTACATCAAGTACATTGGTACATCAAAGTTAATTGCCTATATGCTGGGTACCGGAGTGGAAATTAATTACTATGTCCGAAACTCGATTATACATATGCACAACATGTGATAGATTTAGTTCGAAAAGGCATTGAGGGTAACCGCCCCTTCGGTGGGGTTTGATCCCACGAAACCAGTACGCTAGACAGGTGCTTTCCCTACTAAGCTATGAAGGACCTCCGTCGTCCTTGCAGCCAGAGTGTAAAAGAATACAATTTTTTTTGGTGAAGTCCACCTTTGTTCACTTCCAGGCACATTCATTTTCGGCTCTGGACTGTCAATATTCAGTTGAATATTAGTCACTGAATATTTATGCACATTCTACAAATCGATAAACTATCGGAAATCTGAACACGTTTTTATTGAGTAAAGTAATGTATCACACTAAACTGAATCCGATTTGCATCCGCGAGGCCCTTTCAACGGTAAACATCAATATAAACAATGCTAATTTTGTATTTTTTCTGCACATAGTAAGCACACTCAGTGACAGTCGAATGAATGAGCTGGTGCAGCAGTCGTTTGACTATGTCATTTTATGTTTTGAATAATCATGCGATGTTTGTCAAAATTCGGACTGAAGTTGCTTCATGTAGATGAATATTTTATGCTCTGTCGGCAGCTTAGCGGGTACTGATGAAACCAAATTTCCAGCACCGGGCACCAGCCGAACTCTCGCAAAACATGTTCAGAACTAACTCTCTCATATGTATTTTTGTAGAAATGCCAACCAAGTAGGATGAGTATTTAGTATTGTCCGGCTCCTACACACTTGCTTTATCAGCAACGGCGCTCAATGAAATAGGGTTGTGTGAGGTTGTGTCATTTGGTCGTCAGATCCCGACCCAACCACATAAGAAAAGAGAGATCACCACTCGAGTTCAGTACATTCAAAGTCGGCGGAGGTCCTTCGTAGCTCAGTAGGGAAAGCACCTGTCTAGCATACTGGTTTCGTGGGATTAAACCCCACCGAAGGGGCGGTTACCCTCCAATACCTTTTCCGAACTAAATCTATCACATATTTTGCATATGCATAATCGAGTTTCAGACACCATAGTCTTGTCTATCAGCAAATTCCCCTCTCGGTCATTGCACATGGCGGGCACTGACGCAGTCTTATGCCGCGCGCCATTGACAGTTGCAAAAAACCTCCGCATATCGATTCTATCCATGTTCTCCTGCGCTTCAGCTATCATACTCTCTTCGTGCCCTTGCTACACAGTACCGCTCTCTGTTAGAACGAGTACGTGTCACTAGCATTTGACATTCAGCAAAAATTTTCACGTCCGTCACTCGCTGGCACTCCTCATCAAAACAACCATTTCGTTGGTGTCGCTGTGCAGTGCATAACACTTCCTGTGCTGTTGTAATCACAACTTCGTGGATATTTTCCCACAATCTGTTGACGTCGCCAGATCCGGTGGCAGCTCCTATCCGCTCGTCCAGCTTCTAGTGGTACTGTTCAGCAACTCCTTCAACTGACAATGGGTATTGAAACGCATCGTTCTGTTGTTTCGTGACGCTGGAAAGTCGCGTCCGAATTTTTGCCTCTACAGGGTAGTGATCCGAGTGAATGTTCGGACCTCTGAAGGACCTTACATCTATAACATCCGAGAAATGTCGTCCGTCGATCAGCACGTGAGCTATCTGTGAGCAAGTGTCTCCACTCGGATGTTGCTAGGTGTGTTTGCGAATATTCTTACGTGCGAAGTAGATACTGCTGATCACCATCCGTCTAGCAGCAGCAAAGTTTATAAGTCGCAGACCATTATTGTTGGTAGCGGAATGAAGGCCTCCCGTACCAATGACAGGACGAAAGAAACTTTCATTTCCGATCTGCGCATTTGCATCCCCAATGACAATCTTTACATCGTGTTATGGGCACTCTCCGTAGGCCTTATCAAGGCTCTCATAGAACTCATCCTTCACGTCATCAGGCTTATCGTTCGTCGGAGCATAGATGCTGATCAGGCTATAGTTGAAGAACTTGCCCTTCATTCTCAACACGCAAATGCGGTCGCTTATCGGCTTCCACCGGATAACGCGCTGCATCTGTTTCCCGATTACCATGAAGCCAAATTCTCGTTCACCGCCGGTATAGTAGATGTGGTACTTGAATGAAGTGTTCGCTATGGGATCCACCGCCCGGAATTCACGTTCTCCAGTTCTGGGCCACTGTATTTCCTGGATTGCTGCCACACTCACGCCGACCTTCTGCAGCCGACTTTCCACCAATCGTTGTCCTTTATTCGTTGCCGGGTCTGTTGCCGTTGAATCAATTCGTTTGCTCTACTTTCGCCTTTCTTGGTAACTGTTAAATCTTCGGTAGGCTACCTTACCAAGGTTGCGTTGAAGAAGCTGCCTTCTCGATGCTGACACGATGCAGCATGATGTGCACAGTTTAGTTTAAAGTCCCAAGCTGGCACTCGGACGATGATCAGCCACCCCTAACATGGGGAACAGACGGTGTTGTGAGGTTGCTCGTATCCCGGCCAGCGCAACGAGGAGATAGAGATAGGAGTTGCTGGGTAAGAGGCTGAGTACCAATGGTACGCTTTACCCAGCATTTGCCGTGCCACAAGAGTAGATGAATTGGACCTAAAATTGTGAACAAAACTAGTACCTAGGAATTTAAAGTACTGAATAATTAAAAAAAAATAATTCCCTTCCCAAAAAGAAATTAAAAGAACTGATGAGATAAGCAATTTTGAGGTTCCCCCATACACAAGTGCGCGACTGTCGCCGCGACTCTATCGCTGGGTCGCTGCATGCAATGTGCCATTTACGCTTCCGATTGTCGCGTCGCTTGTGTTTGAAAAACTTTTATTCATTTAACCATTTTTATTAATGAAATAATTATCATTAATTAATTTCACTTTTTAAATTTTTAAGGGGTTTTTTTATTACCCCACCCGTTTCATTATAGAAAAACCAAGAGGACAAAAGAAGAAATAATTGTTTGTCCCGGCCTTATTGCTTTCGTGCTTTCGGATAAAACGTTCCAATGACAAACAACCAGTTTTTCACCAAGAACTTTGCCTTTCAGTTATACAGGATTTTTACCTGGTTTATTTTATTTTGTTTTTGTTCATTTCAGTATCACTTTTCGGAAGAATAAATTTAAAATCTCTTAACTAATATCTGTGATTCGCTCTCTCAAAATGTTTTTTTTTTCACATAGTTCCAGCTTGCTTCAAGTATATCCCTCCATGTTAAAGGTTATTTTGTACTTTTAGAAAGTAATAGGTAAACATATCGGTTCACATGACTCCAGCATTGAGCCATTCATTTTCATATTCGGCTGGCGCAGCAGCTGGAAAATGAAACTGCGATTCTGATCACCCTTGATGCTGCGGTTCCTGTATCAATAGTCAATTGTCTTTGTTTTTAGGTATGTTTGATTCAAATGCGAATGCTCTTCTGTCTGTTTATCTCGGTCGTAACTTCCAAAAATTTCGAAATATCGATTATACCGAAAGGAATTACTGTTTTCCGGTTGGGACCTGAATATATGCTAATGCGGCTCGATATTGGGGCTTGTCTGATGCTTTGTGATTAGTTTGTTGTACAAATGCGCGTATATTTGATCATGATTTTATTTAAAACTTATGAACTATTCTACGAAAGAGAGATTGGGTTGTGGATATATATTTCTTCTAGTGTTTGATTGTTTTCAAGAGTGTATCGGAAAAGGTTTAAGAATTTATTACTTTTTCCAGAATTGAATGTTTCTGTGCAATGCGGAAGGAGAAAAAGACAGTTTCCTTCATTTGTGTTTTAATCAATTTTGTGTTGCTATTCAATCTATTTAATTAGATTCATATTCAAGGAAGTATCTGCATAGTTTATGAATACATATGATACAACATAACATGTATTTTATGGCCGACACATTTATTATTTACACGTAAAAATAGAATCTGAAAGATTATATTTTAATGTATATCCAGTTTCCTACTAATAACTTTAAGCATCGGTTCAAGAAAAAAGGTAAATTTCGCGTTTTGTATTACATGAGATGGGGAACAACGAATGACTTCTTTGGGTTGACGAATGTGTAATGATACAATAGAATCCTTTCACAATAAATTCGCATGTGACTGTCTCAACGGTTCGAGAAGCATAAGTTTTTGATCATGTAACGATGGTAAAAGTCTGACTTTTGTATAAATAGTAACGCTTAATAATAATTTACGATAAAATATATTCTAGTTTGATCGGTTTCTCTTCAACAGCGAAGCGTATAATAAAAAGAATAAATAATCGAAAATCGTATTACAAAGTACATACCAATTTTGCTTACTGAAAAACAACTCCACCTCTAACATTCACTCCAAAACACTACGTATTCTTTCGAAAATCTATATTTATGTCGTCATTTCATTGAATCTGTTGTATAAATATATAGCATTCACTTCATTTTCATTCACTACGTTGATACAGTTACTAAAAAGTTATGCAAAAAGTGCGTGTAAAAATCGACCTCAAAACATTGTTTCCTAGTCCAGCTCCCGCAGCTCATTTTCCAATTATATTTTCATGACCATGTATGTGTCTTTACCTAATATGCCATGCTACATCTTGCTGTTTTACAAGAGGACTTTTTTTCATTCGAAACGGAAACAATAAACCTACAACTCTAGAAGTGATTGTGTTAGATGCCATAAGCTTCGGATAGTGCTTCAGAGTAAAGTGTGATGTCCAATTTCGACAGACTACGAGATATTCAATAAGAGTAAGATCAAGTCTATCAATAAGAGAAAGGCCATGGAAATTTATTTCAACAACTGTAAAGTTCATTATTTAAAAAAATAGGTTTTAAAAAAACGAACAAAAACTTTGAAGTCCCTATCTAAGTACACATTCCTATCTACAGTAGTTCCACAAGATCGATCGTCATCCACCGCTATACACATAAAATACTCGACGAATGAAATAAAAAAAAAACTTAGGGAAACGTTAGTACATTTATAAAGACGATCACAAACAAATAAGGCGAACGTAACAAATAGAAGACACAAAACTGTCTCCATTACACGAAGAATGTAGACGCAGTAAAAATTCTCCTATATAATGTATATGTTAGTAGAATCATTCGATATCCTTCGACCGGACTTTTTGGTGTTACCATTTAGTCTTAGTTGAACAATCACTTTATTTGTGCCAATCGATTCATGACGCTCGAATTGTACTTTCTACGCATTCAAACGTAGATAGACATCCCACTCGTTTTTTCATAATATTTTGTTTAGTAAACACATCTAGGCCTGAACAAACGACTTTTTATATTATGTAGCCTTTCAGATGATCGAGGGATCCTTAAAATAATAAAAACAAGTGATAATTTTGAAGATTTTGATATTTTTTAAAAACTTTTTTCAATTTTTAGAATTCTATGCTAAGATTCTCTCTGAACACTATACACCGGGGTCGCTAAGTTTCCACAACGTTTTCAATACCAGCTGTTCTGTTCATTTTTTTATGGGGGTCAACTTAATGTTTCATAGAATTCGAAGGTCACACCCAACGAAAAACAAACCACGTAGAAAGCGACCCCAGTATAGTTTGACCTGACAAATGTTAAAAAAAACATAGTGAAGTTATTAACATGAATACTAAATATTTCAGTAATGAAGTAATGAATATCACTTTTATAAAAAATAAATAAATACATAGCATGCCTTATTGGCTGATTGAAAAATATCATACTTTCAAAGTAAAGAATTGTAAAACTACCAAGACTTATTTCTTCAACATTGTACTAACCAACGTGACAAACTTGTCAAATTTATCAATAAATTTCGATTTGGTTAATCGATTGTTCACAAACTCTATGCTGCTCGCCATAGCCATACTGTCAGCCAAGTCTTTACTCATACTCGCCTCGGAATCGAACTGCTCGCTGAGGAAATTGTGCAGCAGTTCCCTGTAGTGCTCCGGGAAACAGCAGATCACCACGAACACCGTCCGGTACCAGTCCATCGCATTGTTCATGTCGATTTTTTGCCCGAAAATCATGTCCAGCATCAGCTTAAGGAACGGGAGCAACAGCTGCGCCATCGGAGCCTGCGGATCTTGATTGAAGTATACACTGTTGGCGTATATTTCTAGAAACTCTAAACATTTGCACTCGACTTCCGATGTGAAGGAACTTAAGCCCAGCTCGATCGAACCTAACAACTGTTTGAGCAAGTCTGGGTGCAAAGTGGGAATCTACAGTAAAAAGACAATTAGAACATACGTCCCCATTAATATCCATTTTTAACTTACTATATGTGATTTTTCTTCGATGAAGGAAGTGATTGTACTGTAGTATTGCATGCAGAGATCCGGATACTTGATGAGATCTATCGTAATGAGCGGTACGATGTGCGTGATGCCGAAAATGCAAATCTCCGACGACTGCGCATTGGTTTCATCGGATCCCGCAAAGTCGTCCGTGAAAAGTAACTTCGACGTCAGATGGTTGATCAGTTTTAGAACGAGAATCAGATCCACCGGATCACTATCCTCATTGGTAGTAACTAGTGACACACGATTGGAATTATTTTTCACGTAGATTCGGATCACCGAAAAGCAGCATTCTAAGATGGCCGTCCGGATGACTTTCTCTGTTGATACGTTGGCAATGTTGGAAACGATTTCGCACACCAGTTCTAGTATAAGTTCGACAATTACCTGGAAATAAGTTTAAACTTAATGTTTTTTTTTTCTGGAAGAGCTATTTTAAAATCTGAATCTTTCTTGCTGTATTTTTTGAGATCCATAAAAACTTATTAAAAAATATATACGGTTAATGAAAATCAGGAAAAAATGTATTCTCTGTATAATATGTTTATTAAAAATGTGTTGCATCGATACACAATGTTGTTTTTGTTCAGTTGGTACTGTGTCGAACATTTTAATTCTCATCAGATTTTTTTGACAGCTTTAAATAGTTTTGAAGACCTATTTAAGATCAAAAACGTAACTAAAAAGAACAACCGCTTTTTGATTTGATTTTTGATTGCCCACACCATTAGTAAAGCTCGTTCGTTACACATCGCCCTTTTAGAGACGAGTCAGTCTCGGGCTGGAACTCTTTTCAATAGAGATTAAAAATCACCCCATACTGATTATCGCGGTTAGTGATTACGAGTTTCTTGAAATCTCTATCACTTCAATTGAAGATTAATACGTTAGCGCCCTAGATTAAAGCTCGCTATTTTCCTGGAAGTGAATTTATTAAAACACGATTGTTTATTTTCCCAAGCTCGATCGATTGGGACACGTGGCTAACAACCTCCGGATTCGTACTGCAAATAAGTGGCCTCGCGCACAGTTGGCAGCTAGACACAAACGAAGTCGGTCGCGTTTCTTTATTTCTCTCGCCTTTGTTAGCAGTCTGTGGAAAATGGATGGTGTGCGTAAAAACACATTGGTAATAGATTTTAGTGTGCTCCCAGTTCGCCCAGATGCTGGAAAAGAGAAGCAGTTTTTGGAGACTGAAATAAAACTTCAGTATACAGATGTGAAAAGCATACAGTTGCATAACTCTCGCAACTGTGTGCTCATAGAAATGCATTCAGCAGAAGTTGTGTCACGTTATCAGACGGAGCACAACTGGAAGCGAATAATGCATTGTGGAAACAGTGAGTTTCGTATTCCTGTTTTCGTCGACTGTGAGGCGGTGACCATTCGGGTACACGATCTCCCGCCATCAGTAAGCCACACTACAATAACCGATTTCATGTTGAAATTCGGAGAAGTTATTTCGATCAGGGATGAAACGTGGAAACACTATTTTCCCGGAATATCGAACGGGGTGCGTGTGATAAGGATGAATTTGCTCCGACACATTCCATCGTTCATCACTATTGCAAACGAAACTACTATGGTAACATACAAAAACCAGCTTAAATCCTGTATGCAATGTAGCCAACCTGCCCATCGGGGAGCAAAATGTAAAGATGTCTCCACATTCACTGGGAATAAAACTCCATCAGCAGCTCCATCATCAACCAAGCCATCCGACGAGTTGTTTACACAAGCCGATTTTCCTCCCGTAAACAATGAACTACACTCTGAAAAATCTTCACGTCATGTTTACCTGAAAACAAATGTGGTTCTCATCCACCACACTTTTCACGTAAGAGTGACCTGAATGGCATGTAACCTGAACAAAACTTAGCTTCGGTGAGTTACGTGATTTATCAGGTGGATCTGACTGGATTTTCCAGTACTAATGACGTGAAGCTTGAAAGTAGTTACGTGTTTGATCAGGTGAACCTTACGTGATTGCTACGCACTGGTTACGTGAACTTTTAGTGAAAGCTACATGATATCAGGTATGCTTTGAAATATATTACAAAATTGTTTTTTTTTAATGAATGCAAAATAAGTTAGTAACTGCCAGCAGCCGTAAATAGGAAACCTCTTCGCGTTGCTGATGCGCTTGAAATGCATTTGATGCAAAATGATGTCTCTAATATTAGACAAGGAATGCTGTCATTCGGCAATTGCACTTCGGAGTTATCGCAAAAAAAAAACACTGTTGGAGAACAAATCAACGAATGTCGAATGAAATTTATCAGATTTGGACAGCAATGTTGAAACTAGATTCTTTCACAAACATTGCTGCTATTTCCGATGTTGAACCAATCAAAAGGTAGTCCATCCTTGGACGTTGAAATCTGAAATAAATTTGATATGCTAACGCTACCGAAAAACTGTAGTTCTAGACTTCATGTAGCTTAAACTTCTTCCAAATCACTTTTCTACGAATCTTCTAAATTTCATGCGACTTCCGTTGATATTTTTTCCAAGGAGGGAACTGGAGGTTCGGAAAATTCTCGCCTAGTTGCACCTAAAATATCCTTTACCTCTGCGAAGCCTAACTATGTTTAGGTTATGTATCATTCATTCTTACGTGATTGTCAAGTCACTTCCACGTGAAAAGTATGGTGGATGATAACCACGTTTGTTTTCAGGTAAATCTGACGTGAAGATTGTTTACAATGCTGGTTTTCCGTAAATGCCGAAGCTGCAATCACACTAACACAATCTCACTTAAGTTGTTTACGAGTACATACAAACATATTCACCAAGATTTTTAGTAAAAGTTACGTGAATTTCAGGTGAACATTACCAACGTCACGTAACAATCGTCGTTTGTTCAAGACAGTTCAGTTACGTGATTTTTCACGTGAATATGACGTGATGATTATTTAGAGTGTACAAATATTATCGCCGCCGAACGAATCTATTGTTGAAGATAAGAGAATGAAGACGAATGGACTGACATAGACGAACACACATCGAGCTCATCTGCCGACTACACTGAGGTTACACACAAGCGACGGCGTTCAAAAAGGAAGGAAGAAAATGAATCCAAAAAAGTTTGCAGTGATCAGTGTTCCTCAAGCACGGAACACAACGACAGGGTTGTTTATGTTGCACGCAAAGAAAGAATATTATTGAAGAAAAATAAAAGCGGGACGGGTTACACCAGAAATTGGTAATCAAGATTTTGGCTCTGTAAAGCTGGTTACGGCGAGTGAGCCTTTAAATAAACGTATTAGAAAAAAAAGTGGCCTCGCACCTTTCGTATCACGGACAGGGACGCATGCGACACTTTCCCGCTGACGGCCGTACTATAGCCTGCAACGAAACGGGCATTGGCAACTACGGAAATAAGGTAATTTGTCAGTGGAGCTATTCAGGCGATAGGTACTCTAACCTCAAAATTATTGTACCTTAAGTGCTAGTAGCACTCGGCACTCGGCGAATAACGGGTTTCCGCATCAATCCGAACCGATTGGTCAGAAAGGTCAGCGTCCGTCAGTGTCTAATTGACTGCGAGACGGGAGTCAATGGCGGGCATAGAAAAGCTTTCAATTAATAACTGATGAATAGCTAATAGAATACTAAGTTGAAAGGCGGGCCAAGTTCCAGTTGACTTGGAATGTAGAGCCATTGATAGGATTTTTGTCCGGCTCAAAATTGGAACAACTTTGGCGTTTTTCCATTTATCTGGAAAGTATGTTCCAATTCGGCTTCAGTTTGCGAAAAGAAACATGTTGCCACAGAGAAAAGAAACGATCTCCGAAAACAAGGCACTTTGGTGCCTTATCACATTCATGCGCCTTGTGCCCTTTCTCACCACAACGACGACACAGGTTCCTACGGTCTGGATAAGTTGTTATTGAAAGTGCTGAATCGATGGAGATATCTGACGTGCGTGCAACTCCACAGGGTGTTTTTTGGATAGCTGTAATCCGCATTCGATCAGCGGTGAGGCTTTTTTCCAGAAGCGGAGCGCAACGAGGCAGTGATTTCTACGAGAGCAGGAAGGCTGAAAGGAACAGACCGGGAAGCGTGGCATCGACGGGCGATCATTCAGTCCTGCGTGTGTGAGAGAGGCCCAGCAAAAACAGAAGGGAGTTCGGGGCGTGCTTTCGCGCCACACAACGCGCGGCGAGCGTAAGGTGGACGGATCGTTTTCCCGCCAACCGACGAGCCGAATAATCGGCCACTGTCGTCATGTTGCTACTGCCGACATGGTCAAGGGGATGCGGCGTAGGTTTAGCGTAAGCTCCGGTACCGTGAGTAAAAATCCCTTAGTCTTAAGACAAAATGTTATCTTGGTTCAAGGAACCACCATTTGATAGGGAAAGCATAGGGACATAAAATGTGCGTTTTAATACACTGATGTTAAGCTAAAATCATGTTTTCTCACTTATTTGCGCCATCTTCCCTTAGGGTTAGTTATGCATTCCGTCATTTGTAGTACTCTGCTCTACCGAGTCGGGAATTCACAATACTGGCGCCCAACAAAACGAACCATTTAGTTTGTGGTTTGTAGAATTTCGAGTTTTTGGAAATTTGTGTTGAGTTTGTGGCACAATTTCTGCTTAGTTGGTTAATTTTAGACCTTAAGGATCATGGATCCAGCAAGCCTGACAGAAGAGCAAATAGGTTACGTTGGTTGGCGTTGCGCCACGTAACTAATCTTGGTTCACTTCCACGCAGGGCGAGAGCCGTCCGTTTGCGTGCTCTTATGCAGGAAGATGAAATTAAAAACACAATTTATGACACTTCTTCCCACGCTACTGGTTACTGGTCGACAATATCAGTCAATGTCAATTGGAAGTAAGCAAAATAGTTTCGGAACTCGACGGAGCCGTGCGAAGAACACTGGTGCTATTCACAAAGGAACAAAGCAGACTTCCACATCACCCGGAGCAAACAAACCCGGATTCGACGAGAACGGAGATCCAAGGGAGCAGTCAAGTGAAGAAAATCAAGGTTTCGTCATCCAAACCGAGGAAGTTAGACAACAATCCAGATCGACGCCAACAATGACCGATCCGTTAGCAGCACCTATAACGCGAAATAGTCCAACGGTCCAGGGCAGTCAACATGGAGCAGAATCCCTAGAAGTTCAACGAGTCAATCGAGGAAGAGGTTACAGGAATGCGAGTCAACATCCAACAGTGCAGAGTAGCAGGTATAGCCTACAGAAAGAATCCAGCATGCGTGAGCCAACATTCAGTAGCTTCGCCCCACGTCCGTATGAGTCGAGAACAGAAGCAGTTGAGCCAGCCGTTAGGGAGGATTTACACTTCCAGGAGTACAATCAGCTGCGCAACCTGAATCAGCGATGGCAAAACCGCGCTCCGTATCGAAACCAAGATAACGTTCCGAGGACGCTGCAAGCAATTCACAACTGGCCGTTCCGGTACAAGGGGGAAAAGGATGGCTCATCAATGAACACATTCCTGCAACGGGTAGAAACATTCGCCGCAGAGATCGCAGATGATTTGCTGCTGAAAAGCGTCAAACATTTGCTGTTGGACGATGCTCTCAACTGATACAGCAACATGTATGCCACAGGTGTATTCGGTTCCTGGGAGGATTTCAAACGCCTAATCAGACACGAGTTCCTACCAGCAAGCTATGCTTATATTTTGAGGGCAGAGGCCTACCACCGCCTACCAGGCCTACCAGGCATACAAGGCCACCGCATAGGAAGAGCCGTTCAACAAATTCTACCAGGACATCTCGACCCTATTCCAATATGTTGATCCACCGATGAGCGATCTGGAGAAGCTGTTTATAATCAAGAAGAACATGAATTCAACGTATGCGCCCATCGCCGCTTCGCAGAACTTCATGCGATTGCTGGTGAAAGCATGCAAGGAACTGGATGAACTCCGGAAGCAGCAGCAACACCAGCGTCGGATCTCGCTGCCTTATGGTGCTTTGATAGAATCAGCTTTAGCCACTCCAAATCCATCACAGCGTCATGCAAAACCACAGCAACCATTGCAACGTTTTGGAAGAGTCCATGCATTGGAAGTAGACAACGCGCAGAGCTACACAAGCAGTGAAGTATCGGCGGAAAGCGACTGTCCAGTGCAAGAAGAGGAGAGAATAGACCAGCGTATGAAGGCGGTACTACAGCAAGTGAACGCTCTCAAACTACGATTCGACCGTCGTGAAGCAGTAGGTAGGCAAGTTTTCGACCAGCAGCGTCAACAATCGTCGGGCGGTAGTCCCAACTTCCAACAAGGACAGGTGCCTGAGACAATAATCGTTCGTGGGCCACCTGCGGTGATAATGTGCTGTAATTGTGACGAAGAAAGACACCGCTTCATGGACTGTGCTAAACCACAGACTGTGCTGTTTTGTTACCGCTGTGGAAAGAAGGGATTCTTGCTGCGAAGTTGTCCGACGTGCCGCCAACGTTCGGGAAACGCGATAGCGGGGAACCGATAACCAGGGGTTAGCACAGGAGTTAGGACTACAGAAGACAGCACTTGGAGGAGGTATACGAACTGCGGACGGAACTGAGCACAGGATACAATCGTACACTCGGCTACCTGTAGCATATAACAACAAGAACGAAGTCGTCACCATGCTGCTGCTCCCAGCGCTGCCAACCTGTGTGATATTCGGAATGAATTTCTGGGACACATTCGGTATCAAGCCAATTTGTTGTACCTGCAATCCGAGAAGGAAGAGCATCAAAACAAGAAGCGACGAAGCAGTTATCCACGGAAGAGCACCATCGACTCCATCGCTATAGGTCAATTTCCGAAAGCAGAGTCTGGAAAGCTGGGTAGAACGGATCGATACATCCACCGCATCGACGTAGGAGACGCAAAACCACGGAAACAACGCTAATACCCGATGTCGAAGTACGTGCTGGATGAAGAAAACAAAGAGATAGACCGTATGCTGGAGCTCGATGTGATTGAAGAGGTACTAATCTCACCGTGGAATAACCCATTAGTAGCCGTGAAGAAGAAGACTGGCCAGTATCGCGTATGCCTAGACGCGCATCACCTCAACTCGGTGATGGTAAACGAAGGGTATCCAATACCTCAGATATTTGAACAATCTCAGTGGTTGCACATACATCTCAGCGATCGACCTGAAAGATGCCATCTGGCAACTACCGCTGGAAGTCAGTTCTCGTCCAGTTACAGCCTTCACGACCCGTAATGCTGGGTAGACTCCTTCGCGTGGTGTGTTACGGGGTAAGATCTACCACGGTTACATTGCCAGCTACAGGCAAATCCAGACCCAACGATTACCTTCCTCATTATCCAACTCCGTGGTACTTATGAGGGTGTCGCTAAGTCGGTGGCCTCTCGTTAAGTAAGTACTACATCAACACTTCCTTCCTCTCCCTAGTTACGGTGAAGATGGGCGTGGCCAGGAGTAGTAATCCTCATGCTTTTGTTATTTTTGTTTGAGACTGGAATCAAGGACCACTCCCTTTCTTGATTTCTGATAGCATTCTAGATAAGGATCTCAAAAGTAAAACATGAGTATCACTAGTGTCCAATCTACGAATTACACCGTAACAATGCTAATGCTAATGCTAATGCTAGTTACAGCCTTCACGGTGCCACAGAGAGGTCACTTTCAGTTTAAAGTCGTACCATTCGGGTTATGCACAGCAAGCCAGGCCCTAGCGCGTCTGATAACCCACTTGTTTGCCGACTTAGAGCCACATGTGTTTCATTATCTCGATGACATCATCATCTGTTCCCGTACTTTCGATGAACACATCAAGATGCTGGAGAAGGTCGGCACAGTTAAAGGATGCGGGACTCACCATCTCCGCCGAAAAATCGAAGTTTTGTTTGGAGGAGTTGAAGGACCTGGGGTACGTGCTTAATCAGAGTGGATGGAACGTCGAGCAGGAGAAGATTGAGTGCACAGTTCGGTTTCCAGTTCCGCAGTGCAGGAAGGAGGTGCAACGGTTTCTAGATATGTCGAACTGGTATCGCAGATTCATAGTGAACTTCTCGAGAATCGCATTTCCTCTCACGGAGCTCACAAAGACAAAAGCGAAGTTTCGCTGGACAAGCGAAGCGGACGAAGCATTTCTGAAGCTCAAATCAGCTCTCATATCAGCACCAGTTTTAGCGATGCCTGATCACTGCAAGCCATTCGCCATCGCCTGTGACGCTAGCGACGTGGCGATAGGTGCTGTTTTGACCCATCGCATACTTCTCGGAAAAACTATCATCCTCTGAGAGAAAATACTCAGTTACCGAGCAGGAGTGTCTCGCCGTCATCAGAGGCAAGGAACGAAATTCACGGTGCACTGCGATCACTCAGCGTTGAGCTATCTCAAGTCCATGAAAAATTCGAAGGCGCTCATAAGTCGCTGGATACTGAGACTCAACGCATTCGATTTCGACATCAAATACAGCAAGGGAATTATCAACATGGTTCCAGAGGCACTGTCGAGGATCGTTAAGGTGACTCGGGGAAGCACTACACACCGTGTTATTTTTCCTATCTTTTGTCTTTTTCTAGCATTATCACCTCGTAACTTTGGAGCGACGTATTTCGGTTTTTAGTTGTTTGATGTAACTGTAAATATATCAGCATGTAGATGGAGAGTAAGCACGCGCCGCTGATACTTTTCCAAAATCATATTTGTTGTAGAAAAAAATTAAGCATTCAATGATGAAAATAATGACGATTTGATGATTGTTTGTGCTTCCCGTATCCCCTTAAGGTGATTATACAATCAAGCCATGTGGTGAATTTTAAATTCACCACACGATTTCCTACTCCTATTATTAAAAGTTCAAATCTAGCGTGATAGTTTTCGTACAAAGCTGAAATTAAAGTCGATTGTTTAGCAGAAGTAAGCAAAAGATCTACGGATGTTTCATCCCCATGGGCGTTGTGGTTCTCTCAATTCGTGCTCTTGAAAAATCACTAGAAAAAAGCACGTGGTTTCCAAGATGGCCGATTTGTGGCTTTGTTGTATAACCACCTTAACGTACTAGTGTTTTCGGTAGATGCTACGGCCGATCAATGGTACCAGCAGATGGTTCAACGAGTGCAGCAAGCCGGTGACAAGTTGACTGATTTCCGCATGGTGAACCAAGAACTCTACAAGAACTGCAGTTGCAAGAAAGTTTCAAAGATTCAACATCACGAGCGCATCTAGGTTTCCAAAAAAACATGGCAGAAAATCCAAAACCACTTTTACTGGCCGAAGATGATTGAAGACGTAGCGCGATATGTCCGAAGCTGTGGAACTTGTAAAGCAAGCAAAGCCCCGAATAAAGCGATGATGCCAAACATGGGGAATCTCAAGCCCGCGCGCGTGCCATGGGAGCTAGAGGGATACCTCAAGCAATGCCAAAGGCTCAAGAGGTACTCCTCACTATGATGACAATATCATCAGCAAAGCCTATCACCTCGAAACCTTTTTTCTCTAAGCTTCCCAGAAGATCGTCTATTCCTAAGGACCACATTATTGGATCTTATTGATTTTTCTTATTCGTAAAGCGAGTATTTCCACCACTGCAGATAGGCAGCCCCACCAAGAAGCTATGATAAAACGCTACGTTCTCGATAATTTTCCGTTCGGGGCCATATATTTTATCGCACAGCTGGTAAAACAAGCTGGAATGCGTCATCGCGCCCACCAAAACTGGAGCTTATTTAAGGACACTCCTCATGGGATCCAAACACGAAAGTACTCGCGTTTTCAAGGGCACATCATTTAATACGGAAGCAACGCACAACTGTCATTTTGTGTCCTTTCAAAGGAATTTATCAGGGAATATATCGTAACCTGAGCGAGTTTTTCAGGGTCGACGGTCGTCCACAACAATGATCACAAAACTAAAGATCAAATACGATGTCAAGTTATGCAAATTGCAGATCTATTTCTTTCCTTCGACTCAATTCATTACCGTAGCAGCTTGCGAAAAACGTCTCTCACGGTATGCTCGTGAGTGTATACAGAAATGATAAGTAAGATATGTTATATTCAAATCCTCGCAGCTATACATCAAACAATAAGTCACAAAATATCCAACTTACCGTATAGTTATGATAGAGATTCAAAAACGTGGGAATCTCTTTACAAATGCCTTGTATCTTAGCAAAAATAATCGTCAATGAGTTAGAGTAGGCCCCCTGAACGCAACCGATCAGCTCTTCCAGAATTTCGATCACCTTCAATTTAACATCCTCATTTTGATAGACGGATTGGAAATTCTGATGTGAGATCAACATTTTGTACCTAAAATGAACGAAGGTTATCAATTAAAATAATGTGTTTTATATTTGTTTTCGAATCTTACTTGTCTTCGATGGGTAGCAGAATCTTTCCCAAATAATCCGCCCGCAGTGCCTCGTTTTCAACACTGGCTGCAATCATCACAAAACCTTTGAGCATTTTCCGTTTGATTGACACCGGTAAGTCGACGCTCTTTAAATCGCAAATCGATCGGAAGAACTCCGAGTTGAAGATTGCCTGGCAGCGTTGCTTCCGGCTCAACAGCACAAGCAACAGGTCACAAGTCTCTTCAATTACAGATTGCTCAGCCCGTAAATACTGAGCGTTTAGGCAAATTTTGTTCAATAAATAATTTATTACCCAGACTGATCCAGGGGATCCGTTTCCGAAGGCTTGCTTAAACGTCGCACTAACCGTATCTTCATTCAGTGGCATTAGATATGCATCGGACCACCTTCGTAAGAACCAAACCAATGTAGTGCTTAACTCGGGGCTGAGGAACTGATACATTCGGACTTCGATGACATTTTTCTCCAGCTCGCACAATCGGAAACCAGCGGCAATCAATCGAATCACGGGGTCTGCATTAGCCTCGGCATTTGCAATTTCTTGAATGTCTTGATTGGGGGAAGCTAACAGCTTCAAACTATTGTTTACATCCGTTACATTGTTCACAATGTATTGATCGCATATGTTCAAGATGTCCGCCGGTATCAATGCAGATTCCCCATCCGACTCCATCGCCAATACATGGCCAGTAATCAGCAGGATCCAGTGAGCATCTTCGAACAGATTGACCAAAGCTTTCGAACTGCTCTCGTCAATTGATTTGGTTGAATGAAGCACATGGAGCTGGGTTCCCAAACTGCGGATACGATCTTCCAATAGCTTTGAAAGCAATGGCAACGAATGTGATAGGATTTCCCGCCCAAAGTACCCGATGATAATCAACTGCTCCTTGAAGCGTTCTCGATCGGATTCCTCAAACTCGGCAATTTCGTCTATTGAATCTCCATCACGACCAATTCCCCGCATTCCATCCGGAGCAGCCAAATGATATTGGATAAACTTTTCGAACATTTGCGTGATGAAGGGTTTCATGGCTTCGATCGGAAAGTTATCTTTATCGCTGATAATGTGAAGCCATATCTCCAGTAGATTACCCAGAGCGTCGATGTACACCGCTTCATCCGGGGCCATCTGCAAAAACATCATAGATAATATAAAAATGACACCATTCTTTGTACTTCATGACGATTGATACATCAATCAAAAGTGGTAATATATGAAATAAGTGAAAACAAAAAATCTGATCCTTCTAAAGTGCTTTTTATAATCTTTTTTATAATACTTGGGAAAAGCACCACCTACTGGTGATGTACCTTGTTTTACTACTGTAATCAAAAGCACTTACCGCTTCCTCCATTGCCGAGAGTTCGATAAATTTCAATGTCATTGACAGATTCTGCTGCATGTATGCTTCAAAAAGGCTATTCGGCAATCCTTTGATTTCGGCTCTGGGTAGTAGTTGGAGCAGTTTTCTCAAAATGAGAGAAAAGCTATAAGCTTCCTTATCTTTGACTTCAATCCTGGTGAATAAAATAATTAATTATGAAAAGAAGTAATTTTAGCTATTTAAATGAAAAGTTAGTGTCGTTACAACGGTGAATATGTCCATTGATTAAACAACTGATAAATGATGATACTTACGTGGAGAGCATAGATAGGAAATGCGTAAGGTAATTGACCAAATAGGTCATACTTTCCTCCTTATTTTCAGTAATAATCGGACCCTTCAAAGTGGACAACTGCAGTATACATATCAGAACTTTTGGTTGTAGTTCTTCGTTATCTCTTGTCTTCCAATATATGTAGAAGAATATCTCCAACAGCTTCGGCTCAAAAATTACATTCTTAAAGTGGACATTCAGCCGCAGCGGAGGAGCATGTAACGCTTTTGTTACTGTTTCCGAGGTGTCGATAATTTTCTTCGACAGTGACGGCTGAAGTAGCCGCATCACACGCACCTTGGGAAGCAGGAAACCCCATGTGAGAATGGTTTCCATCACAGACAGCATCTGTTTGAACAGATACAAATGCATTGAGTTGGCCTCGTCGAACATTTTGATTAGTTCTTCCATGGACTGGAGTGTCATAACAAAGACCTTAAGTAAGTCAGAATCTTCGAACTGTTTCTTTGCGCGAAAATGCTCGTAGGTGGTAAGGCCATTATCATCCGATCGGACAATGTTGCAATATTCTTCCAAAATGGCTAGTATGATACTGTAACTTAGGATTTGCTGCTTGACGTTACCGGAAGCGAGCATCTTTTTTGTCTCTTCGATAATCTGTGCCCTCTCAGCGCCAACATCCTCCAGGCTGGCCCGTTTTATCATGATCGCTACCACTTGGAGCAATTTGTCTCGAATGAATACTGGAATGTCCCGTTGGATGATGTAGTTCAGCAAGTATTGCCGCAAAGTAGCTTTGTCCTGATCGGGAAGATAGTTCCATTCGGCAACGACAGCTTTCTTAAGGATATCGGAGGCTTCGAAAAGCACTAAATCGACGACGGATTTCTCCAGTATAGTCTGGCACAGTACGTATGGCGATTTTGTTTTACGGAAGTTCATAAAGATATTCTCCGACTGTTGCCGTTGTTCTTTGGTGACAACTGTAGGAGGAGCCTGAAAACAGATTTAAAATTTTCAACAGATGTATTTAGTTTATAGATACAAATGCAATATAGCTGGAATATGTGATGCGTTATTATAATATGATTAATTAATATTGTTGTCTATAACTTTCACTCCTAGTAGTAGTAAAATTCATTTTTATTTTCATTTTTGTTCATTGAGGTTGATTGTACAGTCCCCAGGCGGACCATGCTTGGGGGATTTAGAGTGGGGGAAAATGATGGCCTGAGTCTTCGCCGCGTTGATTAATATCTTCCAGCTGGTGAGGTACTGTCGGGACATCCAGGCCTCGTTGGAGTTTTGCCCCTAGCGCTCTGACCACTCTACCGTTGTAAACGCCTTTGTCATGTGCAAACAGAGATAAAATTCCTTCTGGAGGTTCTGGAATATTGAAAAGGAACAGATTGAAAAGCAGGGGCCCAAGGATATTGCCTTGGGAGACGACTGCGACGATGTTGTACGCATTGGAACTCGCTCCGCTGATAAAGACCCAGAATGTCCTTACCGGTAGGTTGATCATTTTCACCAGTTAGCTGGAAATATTGTAGCGTTACAGTTTGTACACCAGGCCATCATACATTGTCGAACGCCTTCTCGACATCGAGTATTTGAAACTACCTTTTCCCGTTTTTGAGACAAACTTGTTCCGTCTGAGGACGATGGTAACTCGGGTCAGTTGGTGTACGGTTGATCGACCGCATCGGAAACCAAACTGTTCCTCGAGCAAGATGTTGTGGTGTTCGGTAGACTCAAGTAACCGGCTGTGAATCGCTTATTCAAACAGCTTGGATAACCCTAAGAGAAGGCTGATGGGGCGATAACTTTTTGGAGAGGAAGGATCCTTCCCAGGCTTCCGGATGACTTTGGCTGACTTCCAGGACGATGGGAAGTAGCTGAGATGGAGACACTGATTCAAAATAAGCGTTTTCGATTTCGTGCTCGAAGAATGGAACACTGATGTGTTTGAGTTCGAGATTCAGGATGCTGTCGAAGCCTAGGGCCTTCATATTTTTCGATGATTTGGCCGCCAATTCGCCAGCTGAGATCTCCAACTCTTCCAAAAAGTCGTTGAGAATAAACGAATGTAGTTAGCATGCTCGTTAACAGCTGCTTCGTGTGGACTGATGATGATCTGTCCAAGATTGTGCGAGCTGACAAAGTGACGACCTATATCGGCGACCTTCTCTGCAGGAGTTATCAAGCGATCCTTAGAGTCAATGCTGTCTAATGGGATCAGAGGTGGAACGGGTCGAGGCTTAGATTTTAGAATTTTGGTCAACTTCCAGAACAGCTTACCACGGTCTGGGAGAGCGCGGATCTTATTAGAAAAATCACTATTTCTGAGGTCCACCATTCTGGCCTGGATTACTTTTGTCAAACGGTTGCAACGGGTTTGAGTGCAGGCAGTTTAATTTAGTTTTGAGATCCTAATACCAAGAGCGTGGTATGCCTCGCCGAGATCTTTTATAATTTTTCTTATTTATTTTATTTTTTTTTTTTTGTATAATTTTCACCCACTTTGGTTGGTTTGAAAAAAACAGGAAGTCATCCACATAAACGGCGATTATGATAACGCTAACGTCTGCGGCTCGCACGAGCTCGAATGTTTCCTGTGCACATGAACTATTTTTGGGAACGATACTGCACGTCATATCATGATTCAAATACTTGTTTGGGGGACGGCGCTCTCTCTCGCTACGCCTTACCATACTTTGTGGGTCCTCAAATTGCAAGGGGAGCACAGAACTTTCCGCTGGAGATGCTTCGATTTAGCTATCGGAGAATCCTCTGAAATCACCACTGGCACTGGGTGTCGATGGCTCTCTATCTGAAACCACTTGATCACTATTTGCTTTCATAATAAGCTTCAACAGTAACTTCAATAATTGTGTCGTCATTACAGCCTAGTTCGGTTTCTCCTTGCTGCATGGAAACTTCAATGGTCTCACTCACAAAGACATCCCGACAGACTTCCACCCATTGTGTACTGAGAATATACACTCGGAAAGCCTTGGATTGCGCTGCATACCCTACAAAAAATATCGGGAACTGATTTCGGATCCCACTTTTGCCGCTTGATCTTAGGAACATGACACATTACATTGACTCCAAAGACTCGCAATGCTGACAAATCCGGCTTCGTTCCTTTGAACTGTTGCTCTGGTGTGACAATCAAATCTTTTGTCGGCGAAGGGTTTATCAGGAAGGCCGCCGCCGTTTTCCATCGTTCCACACATGTCGGAATGTAATCAGTTCCAACAATCCACTTGCTCGTGTTCCCTTCCTCTTGAAGAGCTGACGTTGGTGTATTCCCTGGAGACACACGGCACACACAGGAATTTACACATCGTTGAAATCGATACCTGTTGCCATCGTGCGGAACTGCTTCAAGTGTTGGTTCAGATGACGCATCCGACGACGCCACAGGATCAAATTATCGTTTTTCTTCGCTGCGCAGGATGTCTGCTGGTTCAATAATGCAAACCAGCAGTTTCTTTGCCGACAGCTACCACTTTGCCAGATTATTTCCGAACCTCGCATGTGTTCTTAGTGAACATAACACGAAAGCCAAAACTGCAAATTTGCACAGGCAGCAGATTGGTAAGACCCGTAAGACACCGTAAGACACCAGAGACGATTACTTTGCACGAATTACCTTCAACTTCTGCATTTAGTTTTAGTTCCACGATTCCAGTGGCGGCCACCGATGCTTCGCCATTATTCGCAACGTTGATGTGCTGTCACACTTCGCCAAACATTCTCGAGAACTACCCCACTGCGGCACATGTGGGAAGTGGCACCAGAATCGAATATCCAATCATGGTTGAGATTGCCAGACGTCTGTGGAACGCTGAGCGCTGCATGCTGATCGGTCTTCTTTTCTTTTTTTCCTCTCGCATAACCCTTCTGACACTCCGAAGCAAAATGTCCCAGACGCCTACATTTGAAACACTTGACGTTGGATGTGTCCTTCTGCTTCATATTCTTCTACTTCAGCTGACTATAATATGCATCGCCAATGCACTGCTCATCTTCACATCTTGTTGAATTTTGGCTTTAACACCATCTGCCGTAATACGCGTTTCGGATGCTTCTTTACCCATAATCATGGGCTCGTACATTTCGGGTAGTCCCATCAGCAAGAGACATCAGCAAAAGCCACGTATCATCGACTTGAAACCCTACTTTCGACAACTTGTGACTTGTCGACATCAGCTCACATTTCGTCCAAGCTTCTTTTGGCCATCGGCCAAATCCATCCCTTCTGTAGTATCCGGAGTTAATGTTGAATGATGATTAATTAGCAGCATAATGCTTCAGTGCATCGATGCTGATGTGAGCGAGTGAGTGTTGGGAAAATCGTAGCATGCGAGATTGAGACTGAGTCTGAGGTGACTCGAACCGTCAGTTTATTGACGATTTTAGAGACGGAATGTCGCACCGCTATTCAATGGCGGATTCGTCCAACCAATCCGGAGTTAATGTTGAATGATGATTAATTAGCAGCATAATGCTTCAGTGCATCGATGCTGATGTGAGCGAGTGAGTGTTGGGAAAATCGTAGCATGCGAGATTGAGACTGGGGCTGAGGTGACTCGCACCGTCCGTCTGTTGTCGGTTCTAGAGACGGAATGTCGCACCGCTATTCAATGGCGGATTCGTCCAACCAATTCGGTTGGGATACGACACCTTCGTGTTCTACAGCGTCCCAAAAACGTATCAGGATCATCTAGGTTGCAAACGCCCACGAAGAATAATTTTTGCGTCCGCACAATCGCTTTATCGGCAGAGATACGGTTCCTCTAACAGCAGACTTTATTACTTGGCGTCCATCACTTCCGGCAACTACGCTGCGACTTCCGATTCCGATTTCGCTTCCGTTCTGCGCCACTTGGCTTGACAAATTTTACTGCTTCAGGAATTTTTTTATGCACTTTGTTATATTGTTGCCATGGAAACGGTTGTCCGACATTCCGCGGTAAAACATTCCGCGGTAAACCGTTTCACGGTGTACCATTTCGCGGTCTGTATCATTTGGCGGTAATCTGTTTCGCGGTTCATACAATTTGGCGGTATTCCGTTTCGCGGTATATATTATTTCGCGGTTTACAATTTCGCGGTGCTCCGTTTCGCGGTATACAAGCTTAGCTTATCTTTTGATTTTTTTTTTGTATTTTTAAGAGTTTGCCATTCTCTTCTACCAACTATTAATTTTCTTCTTCATATGGCCGTTTTCTTTCATTGCGTTTCCCTTTCAAGTATTTTCCTCTTCCTTTTACGCATTATTTTATGTTATTTCCAGCAGACATATACATTATTGTCAATATTAGACGTGTGAACTTTGTCATCAAGATACACTATATCATATAATAAAGGTCACTGTCTTAATACCTTAAAAGGCTATGGTATTCTGGTAGAACTCAGAAGATGGAATGACTGAAAATTATTCATAAATGTTAGCCGGTATTAGGCTAAATATCATGTGCTGTCTTCTTCAAATGTTCGCATTTGCCCGGTATAAGACAATATGTGTTGTTTCGTCTTCTTTAAATGTTCGCATTTGCCCGGTATAAGGCAAATTGTGATGTTTTGCCTTCTTTAAATATTTGCATTTGCCCGGTAGAACGAAAAATCTGTTGTTTCGCCTTCTTTAAATGTTTGTATTTGCCCGGTATAAGGCAAAGTGTGCTGTTTCGCATTCTTTTACCGTCATCAGGGGTGACAAATGCATCTGAGGGCAAGTAGATTAAAATATAAGAGACCTTTTTAGACGGTTTTGCTCTTCGACCTCCTGACTGCCGGTGAAAGCGGTGACCCATTCTCACCCCCATACCCATTGTCACCCCCGATGCGGTGGCGGTAGTCGCATTTAAAAATATGTTTTGTTTCAAAACATTTTTTTTTGTTGGGATTTGAATTTATATGAGTCTGGTGTAAACTCAATGATTATTCGCTTTACATAATAATTAGGTGAATTTTGCGGCTTTACACAGCTAAAGAACACATTATTGAACTACTTGTAACATTAGTAAAATTAAACCTGCAAATTGGTATTGACCGCGAAAAGTTTCACCGCGGAATAGTACTAACCGCGGAATGGTATACCGCCAAATAATATAAACCGCGAAATGTTATACCGCGATATGATACTGAACGCGAAGTGGTAGACCGCGAACTGGTACACCGCGAAATGGTTAACCGCGGAATGTTTTACCGCGAAATGTCGTACAATCCATGGAAACTCTGTGGTCCATGACCCAATGAGTTACTAATTAATAAAAACACGTCTACTACGTAGCTAGTGTTAATTTATTTGATGTATGAACTCCATAGGTTACTATAATCTAACACTTTAGTGCCCGAAAGAACAGATTTTAGTGTCCTTCCATTTCTTCTGGGTCTTGTTGTTGAACTATTAAATTGAATTACAATGTCTCATTCAGTTGTATAACATTTCTGGTGACCTCATAATCAAACAAGTCACTATAGAGGCCAATAGCTACTGAAATTCTGGAACGGCAGTATGGCTGTGTCGGCCACTACTTACGTAGAGGCGGAAACGAAATCTGCAAACAAGTGTAAGCTGAATGGAACCCAACAGAACATCGTTGCAGGGACACACCCAGAGGCTAATGACTAGCCATCGCCACGGATGGAGCTCTTGATAGAGATGATAATTTTCAAGTTATTCTTACTTTGGAGTTGCGGGACTTTTTGATCTGATGAAGGCATTTCACATATAATCTAACAATCAACTTCCAGTCCTACGCATAATAATTCCATGTACATAGGGAACCCACCAAACATTGGATAATAACATGCGGATAACGTAAATATGCAATTAATGGAAATCTTCGTAACTCGAATATAATAGACCCCTGCAACTAAGTTATCGAATGCTGCGTGTGCTTTTCAATTTAAAATAAGGCGAAAATATATTTTTAATTGGGATTACAAACGAGTGGGTGGGCAATTGTTGCTGCACGCAAAAATAAAAAAATCAATAATACATATTTTGTTGCTTTGTTATTATTAAGAGCGCTAGCACTTGCAATATATCTTTTTGCTTATTTGTGTTGGAATGGTGGTTCAGCAGATTTAAACATACAAGTGATACAAGATTAAAAAGGATTCTTACCATAATGATGTGCGCTGCCGTTTCCAAATCCTTAAGATATGATTCCTCCATCGTGGATTTTTTTCTTCTAGTTTCGTCAACCAGTTGGCAATTTTAAGCTGGACCGTAGAGAAAATATAGTTTCAATTCATCTAATATAGAAAAATGCTTAATTTTTATCAAACACGTAAGCTCTACCGTGCACTGCCGTGGTTCACTGAACTGCAGATTATACCTATGTAAAGTAATCAACCCTTTCTTCACGGGTAAGAAAATTCTACACAAAACCACCAAGAAACAAAAAAAAAACAAAGACGAAATATCCGGTTTCGAAGCACTCGTTTGCTTATTTTTTCAGATCGATTCGAAACAGAACAACCCAAAAAACGTATCACTACTCCACTATTTTAGGGTATCAAATGGCCCTGTCATGTTCTTTCTTTCAGGTAGCAAGAGAATCCCTTCCCGACTGCTCGCCTGGTGCTCCAGATTGGGGTTCCTGTACTTGCGCTGCGATGTGGACGGTAAAATTTTCGCTGTGCAGAGGTAGAACAAAATGCGTCCGCAAAGTTCGTCCTGAAAAGTTTAATAACTAGCACTGCACCAACGGAAGGAACACTTTTTCCGGGATCACTACGCGTGGATATGGTTGGGGAAACTGATAAAAAAAAGTTTACAACACTATTTTTCACGTACAATGTTTTTCGGGCGATAAACAGCGAAGAAATGCGAGAGAACCATCCACTCAACAATCTACGTCGAAAGAGAAACGGCGCTTGAAGAAAGACACGGAAAAGAAAAGACGAACTTTGACATTTTGGCGATGTCAGTTTACCGTTAAATGAAACTACCAAAAATAAAGTTTGTATTTACCCAATAGGCCTTTTCATGTGACACGCGTAACACGCGTTACGTAACGCTAAATTTGGTGATTTTGGACCCCCACCCTCCCCCTCGTAACCCTTTTTGTATGAAAGGTTTATTTTTTTTGTATGGATCGTAACACTCTGCTTGACCCCCTCCCTCCCCCTACAGCGTTACGTAATTTGTGAAAGGCCCCAGTCTATTGTTTACAACCGCTGAGCAAACCGTTCAAATCCGACGCTGTCATTTTCATAGAAAAATTGTCAATTGACGGTAATATCAGCTGTTTCCAAACGTCTCGTGAAAAAGCGAGTTCTTCAATAGTTTGCTGTAGCCATCGAACAAGTGAGTACAGAGTGCTGCGCTTCCGTGCGGTCGTCCAAAACGCGAATCTCCTTAGCTTGCATATGCCACCGGGCGTGCATGTTTTTTAATTTTTAACTCGTATTAGTGTCATTTCCCATCCCATAGATCGCATCGCTTACCAAAGTGAATCCAGATAAATTATCCTTTGTAACTAAGACGATATCCTATCCCAAGACAATCGTGGAGATGCAGAGGTATACTCGGTCTCTAGTAGCAACGAGAGTCGGACTAACAATCCTTCCATTCCTATATGACCGTAAGGACGTGGCCGGCGCCGTTATTGACTTTAAATATTTGAGCTCCCGAAACGTGTACATTGGGAATGGGTAGCTAATCCCAAGCCCCATTCATTGTGTTCTCTGTACAATTTCGCAAGTTCAGTCAATCACGGAGTAGCAACTACGAATTGTGCGGTCATAATGCTCATGCTCATGCGAATCAATTGTTGTTTCGTTGAGATTGTTTTTGATTTCCGGTACAAATTTCAGGGTGCTGGAAGCGAATGAGCTGGTATTCTGCATGATTTCAGAGACAGCAACAAGATTCTGCAAAATGTATCACATTGAAAGATTATTATTAGACACGCCTTGATTCCGAATCCTAAGCCTCGTCCATCCTTAAATATTGTAAACTAACCTCGAGTCACCACGAGTACGCTGGCTCCTATCCCTCTCTTACTAACTGAAAAAAAAATGACATTGATTGTATATATCACAAAGAAATATTGCTCCGTAAAGTGTTATACACGCCTGAGCCTACCAAATAAACGAACTTGAAAAAAAAATTATTGAACGTCATATACTGACAAACAAAGCACAAAATACTCACATTTCTGATCCTCCAAATCGGTTCTACTACGCCTGTTGCTGCTTCAACTGAGGCGGTAATGTTTTCTGATGCGATTGGTATTCAGTCTAGATGGTTCTATCGCAGACTCGAGAGTTGTCTAAACTTTCGGTTTCTTGCGTTATTAACCCAAGTAACCATTAAGCCGTTAAAATCGACATTTTTTCGGTTCTATAGTCGCATTAAAAACCTGCTAACAGTGCTAATAAGAATTAAATTATGCATCAGTGCTGCTCAAAAGCCGCTTTTGGCGAATTATTTGGCCGATATAGTGTTTGCCCCCCTCAATTTTTCCACGCCCATGCCAAAATGTCAAAATTTTTAGACGAGTTGGAACGGAACGAAAAAAAAATGAAATGGAAAATATTTATTTATTTACATTTTAATGTGTTCTTTCTCTTTTCTTCCCTTTGGCGATTCAATGATTTTTTGCCAATTAAATTTAACTCTGGGCTTGAACTTGAACTGGTGTTTGTTGCTTTTGATTTAGGTTGGTCGCATAGTTTACCATCTGATCCATCACGGATCTGTTTGGATGTATTGTTGGGAAGGGATAAAAAGCAGAAGGATGTCATCTGCCTCTGTATCGAGGGCGAGAAGCATTGAAAATGATACAATCTGCAGTTATTTATAGACGGAAATTTTTTACATTCAATAAACCCATCTGAAAAGTATCTTTCAGGCAACCCCCCCACAACTTGACATTTGGGCTTAGTTTCGCGTACCCACTTCCAAATCGCAGATGGCGCTTCGAAACATACACAATGCGTCATCCTACACCGCCGCCACACTTTTCCTCCGTAGAAACCATGTTTTTTTGTTTCGTCATTTGTTGTCAACAAACAACGGACAGGAGTGTCATATGGATAGGGTGAATTGGTAATTGTGGTTAATGAAAAGATTCTGAACAAAACTTCCAATGTTTTAAGTGTTGAAATTTGTCGCTTTGGAAAACTAAATTTGTTTTATATATCGCCTATTTAATTGTAAACAACGAGTTCCTACTGATCTATGCAGTTTTAATAGTTGATTCTAAGAAGTTAAATTTATTAGCTGTATAAATGATTATTCTTTATCATACAGCTTCACTGTCCCTATCCGCATAAGCGTCCTATGTCAGTTTTCTTCAACTTGAAGAATATGGCGTTGAATTTTTCAAACTCGTTTTACATGGAGAAATTTAAAAAAATCTAATAAATCGATAAAACCAGCAATCTTTCAGAAAATTTGGCATAATATTCTTTATCTGTATACATTGCTATGGAAATATCAAATGGACCATAATTACATTGATGTTTTGTGCGAGAGTGTATCAAAATCTGGAATATGACTGTTATGCGAATAAATAGCAACATAACACAAGTGGGTTTTAATTTTCAAATTTCTAGAACAAAGCCTATTATTTTATCAGTTTTTCTTAAAGACGAGTTCGTTTTAAGCCTATTTCTGAAAGAAAATAAAAATCGTCAAAAATCGACATGCGCGGCAGTTCATAACTTGATTATCATAAAATGATAAGATGTGAGGAACTTGCGGTTGATTTGATACTATCATCATGACTAGGTAGTTTCTTTTTAAAACATACGTAATGCTACACTGAGGAAAAAATCTGTATACATTTTATGTGTCGGCTATATAGATATTTGCAATAGCCTCAATCCAATACATTTTATGTGTACTCTTTATGAAATTTTTATTAGTGATGCACATACAACTTATGTATTATTGCAGATGTGTTGCATGAAGATAGATATTATTATTAATTGATATTCTTAATAGGTGTCATTAGCTATTGCAATAGGGCATTATCTTGATCGATCAATACAAATTATTAATAAAAAATATTTATTTTTCATTATTTATTCATTATGCATAAGCAGAACAAATCAAATGTATTTGTTTTCGGTGTTCATTTGAACATTACTACTAACAACACTATGCGATTCTCCTCAGGTCACTGGACCTGATGAAGACTCCGGGTGCTCAGGATCACAATAAGCATTTTGATTTCCCAGTCACATTTAGTCGAGCGCGCAGAAATACATGACATAATCGATGAAGTCGCCTTGATGCAGAAGGAAGTAGTGAACGCAACCCGATTGGAATACTTCTAGTTGTCGCGGCGTGGACACCACGGCATACACCTGTCCGGGAGGGACAACACTTCTCGATCACATTCGCCATCCGTTGTCTATATTAGTTTGCTCATAGAGGATTACGCTCCAGGAGTACAAGTGCACCATCCATAAATGCCTGAAATAAAGAAATTTAATTCAAATAAGTCAAATGTATTTCAGGAATTGTACAACATCTCATCATGTTTGTACTTTACCTTTAAATAAAGCGATGCAAGGAGGAATAATCTCTCGAACGATATTCCGTGCCATTTTTTTTTATTTGAACCAGGTTCAGTCCAGTTGGCTCCTGCATCAGATGCTGCTCTTCTCAGCAGCAGGATACTCCATCGTAGTAGATCGAAATGAATGGCAGGAAATCTTTTTCATAACCTCACGGACATTTTCGGGTGCAATCCTGGCAGCATGTAACCGGAACCTGTGTCGAAGAACAACTTTTCCTGTTCCACAAAATTAGTCAACAGCAGAACCAAAGCTGCATAGGAGTGCTTATCACTGATTGGAATGATTTGTGCCGCTCGGAGTGACGCAGGAAGGTCCCGAAAAGTTGCGTTTGGAGCGCCCCTTTTTTGGAGATGCTGCCCCCCAAATAAATACACCTGCTGGGGGAGTGAATAAATTGATACTCAGAATTTGTTTGCGAACATCATTTCACATCAGCTTATACTTACCCAGAAATAATCGGCAAGAATTATTTTGCACCCAGTCGGAAGTGTTGTTTTTAAATTAACTTCGTAAAACAGTCAGTTTTGTGCGAAATGTGACCTGGATACTTTTCAGCTCGTCTCAGTATCGCCATTTTTTTTTTCGCTTCTACTGGTCGACGATCACTTTGTTTCGATGAGTTCCAAGAGATCAATAATATCAGCAACAATAATGTTGTTTATGTGTGAGATGTTATGGATTTTTACCATTAGTTCTCACACATATTTTAGATAAGGAATCTAATTGTCGTTTATTATTTAGGATCATTAAGCGTATGTGCATAGTTTTAAAGTCAATTAGGCGCTAATAAAATGTATGGTTAGTGCTATCTTCATGTTTTATGTGTAGCCACACATGTAAAAAAATATTGATTTATTTGTAGTGTACACATTTGGATCAGAATAAAACATGGTTATTTTCGTAATGAAGAATAGTTTTGTAGAGTTTTTAAATCGATGTGCCATATTAATTAAATAAATAACCACCACAGTTTACTTTCACTGCACGTAATGATGTACGGGTTTAACGGGTTTGTTAACTGCAGAAAATCGTCGGTGCATATTCTTAAATTAACCCTCGGTACGATTATTTCAACTGCAACATCTTTTTGCATGAAGGGAGTCGAGAAATATTCCAATCCAAAATTTCATATTAAGGTAGCCTTACTCCTCGGGAATTTGGTTCGCGATTTTTTTCCCGCGTGTTTCTCATATTATGCTATGTTGGGCACGAATTATTCGAAATTGAGCACGAATAATCACAATCCCGGCCCCATTTAAAATACACGGGACGTGGGGACCAAAATCCGGCGCACAGTTTTCCCAAGGTGTAAGGTTACTTTTACCTCAACGAAAGCCTCCCGCTAATTCAGATTTTTCCTGAATAAACAGTACAAACAAAAGATATTTTAGTTACTACACTACAAATAAATCAATATTTTTTTACATGTGTGGCTACACATAAAACATGAAGATAGCACTAACCATACATTTTATTAGCGCCTAATTGACTTTAAAACTATGCACATACGCTTAATGATCCTAAATAATAAACGACAATTAGATTCCTTATCTAAAATATGTGTGAGAACTAATGGTAAAAATCCATAACATCTCACACATAAACAACATTATTGTTGCTGATATTATTGATCTCTCTTGGAACTCATCGAAACAAAGTGATCGTCGACCAGTAGAAGCGAAAAAAAAAATGGCGAGACTGAGACGAGCTGAAAAGTATCCAGGTCACATTTCGCACAAAACTGACTGTTCTACGAAGTTAATTTAAAAACAACACTTCCGACTGGGTGCAAAATAATTCTTGGCGATTATTTCTGGGTAAGTATAAGCTGATGTGAAATGATGTTCGCAAACAAATTCTGAGTATCAATTTATTCACTCCCCCAGCAGGTGTACTTATTTCGTGGGCAGCATCTTCCAAAAAGGAGCGCTCCTAACGCAACTATTCTGGACCTTCCTGCGTCACTCCGAGCGGCACAAATCATTCCAATCAGTGATAAGCACTCCTATGCAGCTTTGGTTCTGCTGTTGACTAATTTTGTGGAACATGAAAAGTTGTTCTTCGACACAGGTTCCGGTTACATGCTGCCAGGATTGCACCCGAAAATGTCCGTGAGGTTATGAAAAAGATTTCCTGCCATTCATTTCGATCTACTACGATGGAGTATCCTGCTGCTGAGAAGAGCAGCATCTGATGCAGGAGCCAACTGGACTCGAACCGGTTCAAATAAAAAATGGCACGGAATATCGTTCGAGAGATTATTCCTCTTGCATCGCTTTATTTAAAGGTAAAGTGCAAACATGATGAGATGTTGTACAATTCCTGAAATATATTTGACTTATTTGAATTAAATTTCTTTATTTCAGGCATTTATGGATGGCACTTGTACTCCTGAGCGTAATCATCTGAGCAAACGTAACGTAATGAGCAAACTAATATAGACAACGGATGGCGAATGTGATCGAAAAGTGTTGTCCCTCCCGAACAGGTGTATGCCGTGGTGTCCACGCCGCGACAACTAGAAGTATTCCAATCGGGTTGCGTTCACTACTTCCTTCTGCATCAAGGCGACTTCATCGATTATGTCATGTATTTCTGCGCGCTCGACTAAATGTGACTGGGAAATCAAAATGCTTATTGTGATCCTGAGCACCCGGAGTCTTCATCAGGTCCAGTGACCTGAGGAGAATCGCATAGTGTTGTTAGTAGTAATGTTCAAATGAACACCGAAAACAAATACATTTGATTTGTTCTGCTTATGCATAATGAATAAATAATGAAAAATAAATATTTTTTATTAATAATTTGTATTGATCGATCAAGATAATGCCCTATTGCAATAGCTAATGACACCTATTAAGAATATCAATTAATAATAATATCTATCTTCATGCAACACATCTGCAATAATACATAAGTTGTATGTGCATCACTAATAAAAATTTCATAAAGAGTACACATAAAATGTATTGGATTGAGGCTATTGCAAATATCTATATAGCCGACACATAAAATGTATACAGATTTTTTCCTCAGTGTAGATAAAGATTGTCGCTTCGGTTCCCTTTGTTCTGCTGTCCGAAACATGTGTGGTACATACCTGTCAAATCGTATGGATTTTCCTTCTTTGACATTTAGCTCCCCTATCCTCGCCAGCAAAAGATGTTCCGGACAGCGACGACAGCGACAATCTTTATCTAGTAACTAAAATATCTTTTGTACACACTTAGAATAAATTACCGACTTCGGTAAAGGTTCCCCCAAACACACGCGACACGACAGTCGCGACGCGATTCTATCGCTTGGCGACAGCGATTCTGTCGCCGTTGGTATGGAAGCGTAAATAGAATATTGCCTGCAGCGACCCAACGATAGAATCGCGGCGACTAGTTGTCGCCGTCGCGGCGATGAAATCGCTTAGGTTTGGGGGAGCCTTAATTCGTTTACCGAATTCTCAACAGCTGAACGTTCGGTAACCTGTTCGGTAAATAACGAAACAACCGAACGATCGGTAAACTGGTTCATCCCATGAAATGTCAAAATTACCGAGCACTTCGGTAATTTTTTTAATCATTACCGAAATGGTCAGTAATGATGAATATTTTGATCATTTCTGTTTTGGTTTGATATTTTGTTGGAGATGAAAACAAAAAAATGAGAGTTGAAGACAAATACATTTATTTCCACAAAAAAGATTCAAATACATAAATCACACAAAATCGGGGAGCATATCATTACAGAAGATCGTGTAGTTGCAAGTTTTGGTTGATATACACCGAGGCTGGGAACATATAGAACATAATCGCAGGAAAACATCCGAACCATCTCGCGAACCATTAGGCAGACATTTTTCAACAATGTTCGATTGCATGTAGGAACTCGAATGTCGTGATACTGATTGCAAGTCTGCAAGTCTGCAACAGAAACAAATTATGCTTGAATCAAACACGAAAGATCTTTAATTACCTGGATTGACAAAAGCCCAGTTCACCCATTAATACTTCACAAAACAAAAGTTGTTTCGAATAATCCAGCAACAAACCACGTTGTAGTTATATCTATATTTTTAAGCACCCAGCCACGTAATGCTTGAGTATCTACGAGCCTATACCAAAATAACTAATGAGTAATGCAATTGTGTTATTAACAATAATAAAAAAAATTTTTAGGTTTATCTTTAACCTTTTACGCCATAATCGGGAAACGCTCCCGATATAAGTAAGTTTGACAGAACCACCTGAACCAATTTTTCGGGGTACACTGACAATGTACTGGAGACGTCAAGTTGCTCACGGGTTGCTTTCAGGTGAATATTAATAAATACCTAGATTGCCGTAGAATAAATTCACTGATCATGAAATATTAATCTGGCAGACTGGCATTTTGCATGCAATGTGATGCAGATATTATTATCATTATCATACACGACAGATTGACAAAATAATATTTCCAATGCGAGTAAAAGAGACAGGTTATAAAATTCTAGGTGCTATTGTTATTGATTCTACCCAAACGTCACAGATAGTAGCTCTAAATTGGTAATAATAATTCCCTTATTCGGCTTGAATCCACAGGGCTTATATCGGAGCGTTGTATACCCATATACGGCTTCTTTTACTGCTTGAATTTTATACTGCTAATTAGCACTTGAAAATTATATATAAAGCTTTTAGGCACTGAAATGTTGTTATATGGTTTAAATAAGGCTTATTAAAGTGCTTAATGGTTACCTGGGAATGTATGATTTCATAAGATTTGTCTTATGACTGTTTCACATTAAGAGTAATGATAAAAATCATGAGACAAATATTATGTTTTATTTTTTTATAGATACCTCCTATGAACTTCATAATAGGATAGCTATAGCCACAGACAAACAGACATAATACTCGTCAAATTTCCATCGTTTACTGATTTACTGGTCAATTCAAATAATCATTAGTTGGCCAATCGATCACTCGTGGCGCGCGCATCGTTTTTGCTCGAGTTTGACGTTTGCTCACTACCGCCATCTGGTTCGTGATTTGCCCAACTAACTGAAATCAACAGATGTCGTCACTGTTTGAACGACGATGAATTTGATGAGTAAATGTTCAATGTGTTATGTCTGTTTGTCTGTGCTATAGCTATATAAGCTACACTCTGAGAAAAATCTATACTAAATAGATTAAAAGTCATTCTAAATCGCTATTTGCCTGGTTGACCCCATCTTTGATTATACGCAGACTATACTTTGGTTAGTATAGCTTTAATTTATACGGATAATAGTATAAATCGACGTTATCGATAATAGTATTTGTCGACTTAATTTTGTTTTGTTTTGATTTTTCGATAGTTTACAAAAATAAAAAGACGCAAGAAAATTGTTTCGTTCAACATTTTATTCCCCAATGGGTTATAAGGAAAAAAGTGCTACAAAA
The DNA here is from genome assembly GCF_024139115.2 of Armigeres subalbatus. Lineage (NCBI taxonomy): Eukaryota > Metazoa > Arthropoda > Insecta > Diptera > Culicidae > Armigeres > Armigeres subalbatus. The sequence continues at coordinate 391,817,515 of NC_085141.1, forward strand.
GATTTTATACCGAGGCAATATATGAGCAACGCAAGAAAACAAATGACCCATTTATATTTATCTAGCCCCAAAATACCTCGCCTAAAACGACAAATTCCTCTCAATATAACCACGTATAACCATATCCAGCGCCGGAGATTGATCTTCTGACGTGCCAATCTAATTTTCCCGACGGCTTCACAATATGTTTTGGTTGGCGTAGGATGTTTCCTGGCATTCCGTCCGTGACTACAACATGACATCTTCACAACTTACTCTCACGGTCCGCCGGAAACTTGTTGAAACGATCTAAGTACCGGAGTCTCATAGTTTTCTAAAATCAAAGCACAATAAGCTGTATTTTCGTTGTGTATCATTTTTGAGACCTACCTTCAACTTGTGCCTTCGTATATCCGTGCTTGAATAATTATTCCATGTTATTTGGTAATCGCGCGGATCGTTATTTCAGTTGCAGTAAAGAGTGCCGTAACAGATCCGAAAAACAATCAATATCGCTGAAACTAATACGACACCGAAAATGACCGCCTTGCTAACAGCAGTCGGAGAAAAATGTGACTTCAGAAAATTTTACAGAACAACCAATACATTAGAAAATACAATTGCACAATTCAGTGATAGATTAACCTATAATTTTCAATAGATTACTCTTTAAACTACGCCTACACGCTTACTCCAGTTCACCTAAATATGGGTGAACAATACCTATAATCGCCAAAAAGTACACATACGTATTTATGGGTAAATCGTCATTTACCTATATATGAGTAAACCGGCTTCCCCTAAACTTCACCCATAAATAGGTACTTGAATGACAGCGGTTTATTGGTAAATTTCACCCACATTTGTGTAATTTTTCTTTGTTTTGCTTTTGCTTGGGACATTCAAAATATTGGAATAAATTGTCGGATTAAGCAAAGTAAAAATATATTTTTATTTAAATAAATAGTATTTCAAATCGATACAGTACAAAATCCTTGATTTAAATCGTAAAAAAACTAAGTGGCACACCATATTGTTGCTACTGGTTACTGTTGGTCCGGAAAAAGCAGGAGCCGTTCCTCATGGAGTAGCAGTATGCGTCAGATTTCCGGTTGCTGTATTGACGAAAGTTTAAGGATTACATATGCCCATTCTCGTCTCGAAGACGATCGTGATGAGATAAATGTTAATGATCGTTGTAATTATTGAAATGGTGACTGTTTCTTCCGTGCGAATCAGAAATCTAAATCGTTTAGATCTCGGAGGTCTCGAACGCGCTATCGCGATAATCATTACTTTCCGGTGCATCCATATCTGGTCGGCAATACCAAGACACATCCAGTGACCACTGCCAAAACGTCGTTCTCTGCCTCCAACGATGTATCGTTCAGTGCATAGCAGCCCTCCTCCGCAGTTCAAGATGCTTCAAGGTACCAGTGTTGGCAATTGGAGCTAATTGCTTTTGGAATCCAATATCGAACGATCTACTTTGAGGCGGAAGAACAATCTCTTTACGTAATCGATCTTTAGGATTGTTTGGGCATATTCCCCCTAAACGATGTACTTCCATTCGACCGCTTCTGCTCGACACAGTATCCGCGGTTCCACCATCAGGTCCATTAGTATATACAACTGTGTACATAATTTATGGTGGTACCATTTCCACCTTCGTTGTCATCGTCGAATGGGGTGTCTGCAGTTATACCCATCGCCAGATTCCTTGGATATTGCCGAAGTAGATAGAAGCGTGCGATCCACGAAGATTGCAAGCACTATCTTGGGATGTGGGTATAATCTGGTTCTATGACTGTTTCCGTCCCTACAAGAAGACGGATATGAAGTTTCATGGTAAGGGTTAGAGAGGGTTAGAGTCACGAATCATTACAACTTACATTTTGATAGAGTCGATCCGAAGGTTGTTGATGGGGTGGGTACCGCTGGCTTGCAAATCAGGTGGACCATACATTTTTGAGTACTCTTGAGCAGGATGTCATTTCGTTCCGGCGGACTATATTTCTGCAAGGTGGAAAAAGGAGTGTTTTTGTGCATGTTAGAAGCATGCATAATAATTCAAACTTACCTGTTAACAGGGTGTGTGGTTTCTGGATTCCATAACAGGTGCAAGCTCTCCACTGCAGCTGAATTCGTTGAATGTGGTGGATAGGCAACAGAACACGCTGGACTTCAACGAAGCTGCTCCGGGCATTTGAATGTTTCCGATGAATGAATTTAGGTTGTTGCCTCCTGATGCTATACTCAGTGATGGAAAATAGGATGCACCCGTTGTAGAAAATAGGATGCGTCCCTACAGATGGAGAGATGATAAAGGAGGACTGCTGCACTGCTGGGTTGGGGTCCGTTGTGGATGCTCCACCGTCGCATATGACGCTCTGGCACCACTCGCAAGAAAGGTTATTTGATACCTAGAATTTATAAAATAATAATGTGAAAAAGAAGATGTAATATTAATCTTCGGAATTATATGTTGACTTACATTTACTGGTCCACGAGCCGCCGGACCCGGAACGGAACAGTTTTCAGGTTTGATCTCGGAGTCTTGGATTATGTTTGCAACTTGACAACAAAAACAACAAACACAAAGACAGTTTTTTCACCCAAATATGAGTAATCTCATTCACTCATAAATGGGTAAGGTCGCTTTGTCAACAATATGGGTGAAATTTACCGATTTTCTCGGTATATTTTACTCATAATATGAGTGAAATGTGCAATACCCAAATATGGGTGAATCAAGTACTCATAAATAGGTAAATTGATCTAAGCGTGTAGTTTAAACTTTGGAAATATAAAAAAAGATTTGTTGTCATACTATTATAGATTTGTTTGATCCCTGAGTGTATAAGAGACTTAGGTGAATGCCAGAGTACACTCCAAATAATCTAAACGTTGTTTCCACCTGAATTTTCAGGTACATTTTACGTGCGCACGTAGCTGCAAATGCTTCAGAAAATTCAGGTGAAACTTACGTGTCCGGTGAATTCTATCCAAAACTCAGGTAGAACTTACCTGATTTTCACGTAGAATGAAATTTCTATCGGAAAATCAGGTAAAAGTTACGTGAATTTCAGGTGGAAAAAATCTACGTATTTTTTCAGGTGGAAAGAACGTGCAGATTTTTTTGGGTGTAGACGCGTCTACGCGACGCCACGCGAAAATTGCACGCAAAGGAATAACAATCAAAAATAAGGAGCTGTCAAATCGTATGGACGCTTCGCTTCGCATCGCTTTTCGCGTCTACTCTGGCCGCACCCTTACACCCCTATACTGGTTTACGGACGAACGAATGCAGTTCGTTCGAATCGTTTCCCCATTTGATTTTGCTGGCGTAAACGAGAATGCACATCAACTTTCGTTCGAAAGCGCGTTCGTACGTAAACAAGAATAAGGGTGTTAATGAAAATAGAAATCGATATTTTTCTCACGTTTCATGAGATGAGGCTTATGATCCCGGATAAAAAATTACAGTAACTTGTATGGTATAAGTCATTGAAATATTATAAATTTTATGGTACACAGTACCATCTATTGTAATTTCATTGTAATTTTTTGACGATAGAAAAAATCTTTATTGTAGGCACATTATAAGAACAATACATTAAAATGTTACTAATACATTCTATTATATTTGTATTGTTTTGTATTGTTTATCAAAAATGTACAGAATGTTAAAACTATTCTATTCCATTGTTTTGAAAATCATTTTTATAGATAAAAAATAAACGATTCCTCGAATATGTTTTTCATGATAAACAACAGTTAAAAACAGTAAAGTTTCAATTGACTCTATTGTTTTGAACAAAATGTTTTTTCATTTTTTTATATTCTGTTAACATCAATTTATGCTTTACGAGATGTTTATTATTCTTTTATATTATCGATTTTTTAATAAACTTAAAATTTTTAATTTATTTTATTAGAGTATTTCGTAGTTTCCGTTGAGTGTGTATGCTGGCGATTTGACATGTTTTCTTCCGCACCAAAACATGAAACAAGTTTCGGAAAGAGACAGTGTTTGTTAAAGTGTTTTCTGTTGCGGTAATGTTGGAAGCCGCTGGCCAAACGGTTGAAGGGCAGATCAGGTCAGCTGACTTCTGATTCCCACTTGGACATCCGCAACAATCATTTTCCTTGATGGTGTTCGACGTGTATTTCCGGCAGCACCGCATAGTGTCAACATCCTGAATCGCAATATATGCTCCGGTGTTAGATTCAACTTTAGTTGGTAAGTTTTTCTTCATTAGGAACAAATAAAATAATCCTGAACAAAATTTGATTTTTATATTCTAGGTTGAGCTGGTTGGACCACGAGAAACCGCCAGAGTATGGATCACCAGAAACCGACAGTACAGTGAAATGAATTCTTGCTTCAGAGCCACCAAGCGTCGTGACGAGGAGGGCGAAGAGGGTTTGTCACCACGAATGAAAAATGCCAATCGTGTGCTCCAGGAAGAACAAGTGCAAGAGTTTCTTTTATGTAGAATAAGTTAATCTTAATTTATTTTGAAATGAAACCTTCAGATATTTAAGGTAAATGGTGAAAAAAAAATTTTACTAGTTCAGTTTATTTTTAAGAAATGTAGTGATTGTTTCCAATTACAAATTGTAATGATGTTTGGTAAGGATGGCAGTATTTTTGCATCTAACAAAAACTGTGATTTTTCTCTGTTAGAAAAATTAATTGTAAAACATTAAATTGTATTGTATTTCCATTGTAGTACTGGAGTGTAATTCATTCTAAATGCTATCCAGTTTTCCATGAGCAGTAATGGCCGCCAACTTGCCTGCGGGTTAGTATCTAGTTTGACGTTTGTGGAGAGGTCAAACTGCACCCACCGTTCCGAGCATTTTTGATCAATGTGGTATATAGACCTGTGCAGGAGTTCATCAAATTCACTCACCTGATGGATTTTGACATTTGAGCGGGTCGTCTTATCGAACAAAAATTCATTTTGCGTTCATTATGCGACCCGCTCAAACGTCATAATTTCTTGGGGGAGTTCATTTTGCGTTAGTCTATTAGAAGGCTTGCGTTCATTTCATCAGCACCTTCTTATATGCCACATCGTTCAGAATGTTCGGAACGGTGGGTGCAGTTGACATCCACAAACGTAAAATCAGAGACTAACTCGCAGGCAAGTTGACGGCCATTACCGCTCGCGGAAAACTGGATAGTACTTGTATAGTAAAACAATAAAGAAAGTGGGGAAAAACATTTAAAACACATTGTTTTCTATTGTTTCGTCTATAGAAAACATCCAATTGAAGAACCGTAAAATCAATTGTTTTGCTCTGAATTTTGTATGGAAAATCTTCGATTTTTTATTGTAAAGATACATAACAACCCCTATTTTTATTGTAAAGTCCCATTTACCATTCAATTTATCGTGCAAAACAATAAATTTGTATGCACTTTCATTGTAAAATTTCCATTACATTCAATTGTAATTATTATGTACTAAATGGTGCTGTAGCAATAAAATTTATTGTTTTTCAATGATATTTTTTATCCGGGATGCTTATAATACAGTTTAGTTGAGCGTTCTTCATGCAACATCAAAGCGCCAATTGAGTAAAGGTTTTTTTTTTCTAAAATTAAGTAACGCTAAAAATTCTGGTGATTTTGGACCCCCAGGTTTCATTTTTTGTATGGATCGTAACGCTCGGCTTGACCCCATCCCTCCCTCTTCACCGTTACGTTATTTGTGAAAGACCCCAAACAAAAATGACTTTTTTGCGTGTACACTAGGTAAAATTTACTTATTTCGTAAATCGCTGAGTTAAAAATAATTCACAGATACATGTTTTCATCTATCGTGTATTACTTTGTGTTTTGTTTTGCTCTTTCAATTCGTTTAATTTGTTCCGCACATTATTTATCAGGACGCTGCTGGACTGTTTCTGTCGTTTCTATTGATTGAAAGTTTTAGCAACCAAATTCTGTTAAAAATGTCCTCTGATAGGATAAAAAGTATTCAAAAGAACAACTTTAAAGTGTGTCGTTTTTGCTTAAACTCCGACGCTGACGAGTTGGATAGTATTTATGACAAAATTACGGATGATGTGATGGCCCTCAATCCGATCATCAAGAACGTATTGATGATACTTCAGATACAGGTTGGTTCAATAGCTTGCTCATGAAACTCCGAAGTAATTGCGATTAGGGGAATTTCTTTTCCCAGATACCCTCCAACGACCCATTACCCAAACTTATCTGTATTGGCTGCCGTGATTCGCTGATTTCCGTACACCACTTTCGCAGAAACGCCCAAAAATCGATGACACTGCTTTTGAAAGCAATAGAAACAAAGTCGGATTCACCGGTCGTTGATCGTTATTCAGACGAGGAATACACTACCGATCGAGATAAGTCACCAATTGAATGCGATAGGCCGCTGAAGTCAGATGGCGGGGAGGATAATGATGAGGTTTGAGCGCCTTTTAAAATTGTAAATGGATATATTTTCTGTTAAGGAAACGATGGTTTCGGGTGGTATTTTCCGCTATTGATGATGGGTTTTCTTTGAGCTATATTTAATATTTGTATACGTAAATGGCCACCCATTCTATTGTTATTGCAATTTTATTGTGTATGATAACTAGTTAGTACAATGCTTTATATCGGATTACGGAAGGACGCACGCTAATCTTACAATTACTTTTGTTTCTTAGCCTAATTACTACCTATAGTTCCTCACAAATGAAAGATTGTTCTTGGTATGACACATTGAGCGTTGATCATGTAAATCATCTTTCTTGACACGATATAAAATATTGGAGGTAATAACTGGTTGTCGGCATAAAATGATTAACTGGTTGTCGGCCGGATGCATACAATGGTTCAATAGGTATTGCCAAATAATCATTTGATTCTTGTTTCATTTGTGAATGCTTATCCACTATCCAGGTTATCAGGATCAAAGAGGAAAACGATGTTGCAACCACAGCGATTTCAATTGGTAAACTACCGGAACAAATCAAAGAAGAAGACGAGTATATGGAGGAAGATTATTTAGAAGACGGCGGCTTTATCCCCATTGAGGACGGAGGCGAAATCATAGTCTATAACAAACCGCCAAAAGCTCCTAGAACGCGTAAACCTCCCACTGCAAAAATTTGTTCTGTTTGTGGTGCTAAAACTACGGCCATGTCTGTTCACATGCGAACTCACACCAACGACAGGCCATTTGCGTGCAGTTTGTGCGATCTTAAATTTTACACAAACGGTAAGCTCAGGTGCCACTACGATTCCGTGCATGTCGGTGAGCGGAAGTTCAGTTGCGAGATTTGTGGAAAATCCTTTGTGTTGAAAAAGAATCTCAAGGCCCATATAATGTCCCATTCGACGAAGAGGGAGCACGTTTGTGCACAATGTTCGAAAAGTTTCCTATTCAAATGGTCGCTGACCGCGCACGAGCGAATCCACACTGGCGAGCGACCCTACGTGTGTACCAGGCCGGACTGTGGTAAACGATTCGTTACGGTATCCAATTTGATTCAGCATCAGAAAACCACCAACCACCTTAAGGAAGCACCGGAAGAAATGTGTCCGCTGTGTGGCAAGGCGTTTCAAACGAAGGCGTCCTTAAAAGCGCATCACACCAAGACACATGGCTCGGAGATGTATTTATAAGGCTTAGGGATGGAATAATATAATCTTTCAATCTTTTTTCACAAAGATAGCAACTCCTAAGAAGCAGGGGTTATGGGCAGGATGAGCTCCCCATATTTGAACCACTATTCTGCTATTTGCTCTCGAAAACTCACGAACTGTTCAAAGTGTAGTCAAACTTAGCATTGCAAAATGTCCAACAACTTAGTATAGGGAAAATGTAATAAATAAATTAATGAATCTGAAACATGGATAAATTATCAATCTGCATAAAACTGATTTTCTTATGAGAAATCCTCATTAGGGGAAAATGGGGCAAGAAGAACAACCCCTGATTTTACCGCTTTTATGCCTTTTCTCTCTAAATAACCCCGCACAGGGATTGCAGAAATCGCTCTCAATAGATAACGAACAACAAGGCAAAACACCTCTTCGAATCATAACAAGCCATAAAAACAAAACTATCGCACTTGTATTAAAGTTGGAAAAAAACTGATTCGGAACACGATAGGCTGAAAGGCTTCAGGCTGAATTTCTAAACGAGCTTCATTATAACGTTCTGGAAGGTAACTAAGAATTCAAATTCTAAATTCCTAAATTCGTCAACTCACAAATTCCTAAATGCATTAATTCATAAGTGCCTTAATTTATAAATCCATTAATTTCCAAATTCGCATGTTCATGAATCTCTGAATCCCTAATTTCTTAATTAACAATATTTCTAAATTTCTAAAATCATTTATTTCCATATTCCTAAATTCTCAAATAAAAAATCTGGATCGTACGCTATTCCTATGCTCCTCATTTTATTTTTCTTTTATTTAGTCTACATCTAAAAAGATAACACTGAATCAACAATTTGACTCCACAATACACGGTTCGAGGCCGCATCTCTCCATCCTCGTATACGCCTCACGCTCGCCAAGTCGTTTTGCACCTGGTCTGCCCATCTCGCTCGCTGCGCTCCACGTCGTCTCGTACTTGCCGGATCGGAAGTAAACACCATCTTTGCAGGGTTGATGTCCGGCATGCTTGCAACATGCCCTGCCCATCGTACCCTTCCGGCTTTAGCTACCTTCTGGATACTGGGTTCGCCGTAGAGCTGGGCGAGCTCATGGTTCATTCTTCTTGCACACCGCCAAAGATGGTCCTAAGCACCCGTCTCTCGAATACTCCGAGTGCTTGCAAGTCCTCCTCGAGCATTGTCCATGTTTCATGTCCGTACAGGACTACCGGTCTTATTAACGTCTTGTACATGACACATTTGGTGCGCAGTTTCTTCTGGAGCCCGTAGTAGGCCCGACTTCCACAGATGATGCGCCTTCGTATTTCACGACTGACATTGTTATCAGCCGTAAGCAAGGATCCGAGGTAGACGAATTCCTCGACCACCTTGAAGGTATCCCCGTCTATCGTAACACTGCTTCCCAGGCGGGCCCTGTCGCGCTCGGTTCCGCCCACAAGCATGTACTTTGTCTTTGACGCATTCACCACCAGTCCAACTTTTGTTGCTTCACGTTTCAGGCGGGTGTACAGTTCTGCCACCTTTGCAAATGTTCGGCCGACAATGTCCATGTCATCCGCGAAGCAAATAAATTGACTGGATCTGTTGAAAATCGTAGCCCGGCTGTTACACCCGGCTCTCCGCATTACACCTTCTAGCGCAATGTTGAACAACAGGCACGAAAGTCCATCACCTTGTCTTAGTCCCCGGCGCGATTCGAATGAACTGGAGTGTTCGCCCGAAATCTTCACACAGTTTTGCACACCATCCACCGTTGCTTTGATCCCAAGGAAGCTGTTCTCGTCCATAATTTTCCATAGCTCTACGCGGTCTATACTGTCGTATGCCGCCTTGAAATCAACGAACAGATGGTGCGTTGGGACCTGGTATTCACGGCATTTTTGAAGGATTTGCCGTACAGTAAAGATCTGGTCCGTTATCGAGCGGCCGTCAACGAAGCCGGCTTGATAACTTCCCACGAACTCGTTCACTAATGGTGACAGACGACGGAAGATGATCTGGGATATCACTTTGTAGGCGGTATTAAGGATGGTGATCGCTCGAAAGTTCTCACACTCCAGCTTGTCGCCTTTCTTGTAGATGGGGCATATAACCCCTTTCTTCTACTACTCCGGTAGCTGTTCAGTTTCCCAGATTCTGACTATCAATTTGTGCAGGCAAGTAGCTAGCTTTTCCGGGCCCATCTTGATGAGCTCAGCTCCGATACCATCCTTACCAGCTGCTTTATTGGTCTTTAGCTGTTGAATGGCATTCTTAACTTCCCTCAAGGTGGGGGCTGGTTGGCTTCCATCGTCCGCTGAACTGACGTAGTCATCTCCTCCGCTGCCTTGACTTTCACTGCCTGTACTCTCAGCGCCATTCAAATGTTCCCCGTAGTGCTGCTTGCACCTTTCGATCACCACACGTTCGCCCGTCAAGATGCTCCCGTCCTTATCGTCATTCTGCGTCGTTAATGGCTGCTTTGACTGTATTCCAGCAGTCCTCGAGAGGAGCCCCATTGAGCTCACCCTCTTCCGGCAACGCTGCCTCGAGATACTGCGCGTATGCAGTAGCGACATCAGGTTGCTTCAGTCGCTCTAGGTCGTACCGCGGCGGTCGTCGGTACCGAACATTGTTGATGACGGATAGTTTTGGGCGCAGTTTCACCATCACCAGATAGTGATCAGAGTCGATGTTAGTGCCACGATATGTCCTGATGTCGATAATGTCGGAGAAGTGCCGTCCATCAATCAGAACGTGGTCGATTTGTGATTCTGTCTGCAATGGTGTACCGATACGGAAGGCTGCGTTGGAAGTAGGTGCTGCGAATGGCCATATTCTTGGAGGCAGCAAAATCAATTAGTCGTAGGCCGTTTTCGTTCGTTAGCCGGTGAGCGCTGAACTTTCCAATAGTCGGTCTAAACTCCTCCTCTTGGCCAACCTGAGCGTTCAAATCTCCTATGATGATTTTGACATCGTGGCACTCGGACGATGATCAGCCGCCATGGATGATCAGCATGACATGGAGAACAGACGCTCAATAAGATTTGTACCTCCGGAGAGGAGCAAACCCCCCCTTCCCTGTCAGCATACGACCATAGTTCCCACCGGGGTTGGTTACCCGATCTTCCCTAAGGTTGCTCGTATCCCGGCCAGCACCACGGGGAGGTAGGGATAGGAGTTGCTGGCTAAGAGGCTAAGGACCGCGAGATGGGGTCCATTTTATTCCTTCAGGTACGCGAAGTACCAATGGTACGCTTTACCCAGCATTTGCCGTGCCGTGGGTTATGTTATTGATTCGAATTAAAAAACTATATTAAGCAATGATTTCTATAAGGAAAAACATTTACGTATCAGATGGTGTTCAAGTAAAGAGTTAGATGAGGTAGCATAAGGTGCCCGCCAGAGTAAACGCGACGAGCGATGCGATGACGCGACTCACGTAAAAGAATAACAATCATTACCAACAGGTTGTCAAATTGCACTGTCGCGTCGCGTCGCATCGCACGTCGCGTTTACTCTGGCTTCCCGGATAAAAAATTACAGTGACTTGTATGGTATAAGTCATTGAAATATTATAAATTTTATGGTACACAGTACCATCTATTGTAATTTCATTGTAATTTTTTGACGATAGAAAAAATCTTTATTGTAGGCACATTATAAGAACAATACATTAAAATGTTACTAATACATTTCTATTATATTTGTATTGTTTTTTGTATTGTTTATCAAAATGTACAGAATGTTAAAACTATTCTATTCCATTGTTTTGAAAATCATTTTATAGATAAAAATAAACGATTCCTCGAATATGTTTTTCATGATAAACAACAGTTAAAAAACAGTAAAGTTTCAATTGACTCTATTGTTTGAACAAAAATGTTTTTTTTCATTTTTTTTTTATATTCTGTTAACATCAATTTATGCTTTACGAGATGTTTATTATTCTTTTATATTATCGATTTTTTAATAAACTTAAAATTTTTAATTTCTTTTATTTGAGTATTTCGTAGTTTCCGTTGAGTGTGTATGCTGGCGATTTGACATGTTTTCTTCCGCACCAAAACATGAAACAAGTTTCGGAAAGAGACAGTGTTTGTAAAAGTGTTTTCTGTTGCGGTAATGTTGGAAGCCGCTGGCCAAACGGTTGAAGGGCAGATCAGGTCAGCTGACTTCTGATTCCCACTTGGACATCCGCAACAATCATTTTCCTTGATGGTGTTCGACGTGTATTTCCGGCAGCACCGCATAGTGTCAACATCCTGAATCGCAATATATGCTCCGGTGTTAGATTCAACTTAGTTGGTAAGTTTTCTTCATTAGGAACAAATAAAATAATCCTGAACAAAATTTGATTTTTTATATTCTAGGTTGAGCTGGTTGGACCACGAGAAACCGCCAGAGTATGGATCACCAGAAACCGACAGTACAGTGAAATGAATTCTTGCTTCAGAGCCACCAAGCGTCGTGACGAGGAGGGCGAAGAGGGTTTGTCACTACGAATGAAAAATGCCAATCGTGTGCTCCAGGAAGAACAAGTGCAAGAGTTTCTTTTTATGTAGAATAAGTTAATCTTAATTTATTTTGAAATGAAACCTTCGAATATTTAAGGTAAATGGTGAAAAAAAAAATTTTACTAGTTCAGTTTATTTTTTAAGAAATGTAGTGATTGTTTCCAATTACAAATTGTAATGATGTTTGGTAAGGATGGCAGTATTTTTTGCATCTAACAAAAACTGTGATTTTTTCTCTGTTAGAAAAATTAATTGTAAAACATTAAATTGTATTGTATTTCCATTGTAGTACTGGAGTGTAATTCATTCTAAATGCTATCCAGTTTTCCGCGAGCAGTAATGGCTGCCAGTTTGTCTGCGGTTAGTATCTAGTTTGACGTTTGTGAGGTCAACTGCACCCACCGTTCCGAGCATTTTGATCAATGTGGTATATAGACCTGTGCAGGAGTTCATCAAATTCACTCACCCGATGGATTTTGACATTTGAGCGGGTCGTCTTATCGAACAAAAATTCATTTTGCGTTCATTATGCGACCCGCTCAAACGTCATAATTTCTTGGGGGAGTTCATTTTGCGTTAGTCTATTAGAAGGCTTGCGTTCATTTCATCAGCACCTTCTTATATGCCACATCGTTCAGAATGTTCGGAACGGTGGGTGCAGTTGACATCCACAAACGTAAAATCAGAGACTAACTCGCAGGCAAGTTGACGGCCATTACCGCTCAAAACTGGATAGTACTTGTATAGTAAAACAATAAAAAAAGTGAGGAAAAACATTTAAAACACATTGTTTTCTATTGTTTCGTCTATAGAAATCATCCAATTGAAGAACCGTAAAATCAATTGTTTTGCTCTGAATTTTGTATGGAAAATTTTCGATTTTTTTATTGTAAAGATACATAACAACCCCTATTTTTTATTGTAAAAGTCCCATTTACCATTCAATTTATCGTGCAAAACAATAAATTTTTATGCACTTTTATTGTAAAATTTCCATTACATTCAATTGTAATTATTATGTACTAAATGGTGCTGTAGCAATAAAATTTATTGTTTTTCAATGATATTTTTTATCCGGGTTCGCCCTAATAATGGACACTTCAAATTCTAGGTACAAGAAACAGACATAACACTCGTCAAATTTCCATCGTTCACTGATTTGCTGGTCAATTCAAATAATCATTAGTTGGCCAATCGATCACTCGTGGCGCGCGTATCGTTTTTGCTCGAGTTTGACGTTTGATCACTACCGCCATCTGGTTCGTGATTTGCCCAACTAACTGAAATCAACAGATGTCGTTAGTGTTTGAACGACGGTGAATTTAATAAGTAAATGTTCAATGTGTTATGTCTGTTTGTCTGTGGTACAAGTGTTCCCACCGATAACGTCAAACGGAGGGAACGGAGGTAACCGAACTGAGGAAGTTATATGCGCAGTACCCTCCACAAAACTACCTACAGAAGAAGATGCCTGCGTTGTAGGGCGTGTAGCTGTTATATTTTTCATAGATTCCGGGGCTCAAGTAAATACCGTAACAAGAAAAACACTTGATAAGATTCTATCTAATAAGTCCAAATTGAACACGGTGTTTGATCTATGCTACTCCTCAGATAAAAGGTTGCGCGCATATGCATTACAAGGAGAGATCAAAGTGATAGCAACCTTTTCTGCTTCATTATACGTATCACAGGACAGACCAGTGTATATTGAAAAATTCTACGTTGTAGAAGAATCAAGATCATTAATGAGTTTTAATACAGCCGCACGATATAGTCTACTGGACGTTGGCTTACGAGTTCCCATAGGAGCATTTACGAATATCTGGAAATGTGAACTAGCATTGGTGGATAGGGTAATGGACGCCACAGTGGAAGAATTCCCGAAATTTACCGGTGCTGTTGCATTATAACAAAGACTTGCCTCCCGCTAGAAACGTATACACTCACATACCACCTGGGTTTAAGAGAATAGTTCAGTTAAAGCTCAATGAACTATTGAAATCAAAAATTATCGAGCCCGTGACTGAAGAAATGGATCGATCGTTCTGCTCGTCATTACTGGTGGTACCCAAGGCCAAAGATGGTATTCGCTTGGTGGTTAACCTGAGAGGCCCAAACAAATGCATATATCGTACGCCCTTCAAAATGCCAACTTTTGAAGCAATACTTATGGAACTGCATGGAGCTCGATGATTTTCGACCATCGACTTGAAAAATGCATTTTTTCACATAGAATTCGACGAAAAATGCCGCCAATAACCAAACTATTTTTCGGGCGAAGGTTATAGGTATAGACACAGATGTCGGCGGCTTCCATTTGGATTGTGTAATGTGCCTGACATTTTCCAGGAGGCAATGCAGGCTATCATTCTTTCTGGATGCAATGGCACAATACACTATTTGGATGATGTACTTTTTTTCGGAGAAACAATAGAAGAGCACGATGCAAACCTCAAAGAAGTGCTGAAGCGACTAGAGGACCACACATAGTCAACGAAAGTAAATGCTTGTTGCGGCAACAGAAAGTACCTTTTCTAGGATTTCATTTGTCTGGAGATGGATGGAGTGTTGAGGAAGAGAAAATAAGGTCGATCAGGGTTTTCCGCAGACCACAGAACCAGGACGAAGTCAAGAGTTTTCTAGGCTTTATAAACTATATTGATCGCTTCATACTCCACCGAGCAGATCGAGCTTGGCGATTGAGGGAGCTAGCACGAGCGGAAGGTTTTTACTGGTCCAAAGATTTCAAGAGTTTGAATACCTTACAACTACAGCATGGACGCAGATCAAAACTCTAGGCTACTATAACCGGACTGACGAAACGGAACTTTATGTTGATGCTTCACCTCATGGCCTGGGTGCTGGTTTAAATAAACAAGGATTCAAAACCTAGAGTCATTGCCTGCGCATCAAAGGCGTTATTTCCAGCAGAACAAAAGTATCCCCATACCCAGAAGGAGGCCTTAGCTATGGTATGGGGAGTGGAAAGGTTCTCTAATTATTTGCTAAACATCTCATTCAAAATCCGTTCGGATGCCAAATCTAATGAATTTATTTTCGACGGAATGCACCGAATCGGTAAAAGGGCTGTATTACGAGCCGAAACATGGAGGCATTGAGACTGCAGCAATACGAATTCACAGTAGAGAGCATCCCGGGTAACAAGAATATAGCAGACGCGCTATCTAGAATGGTAATAGAAACAAAACCAGTCGAGGCTTTCGACGACTCGTCCGATCATCACTTGCTCTTTGCATTAGATGTGGGTAGCATGGAAATCAACTGGAATAATATTGAATTAGAAGCTGAAATCGACAAGGAGCAGATGGAAGTAAGAGAATGTATGATACTGGCCAAATGGAGCGAACACTTGCAAGCATATGAATGCCATGCCAAGCAGTTACGACTGATGGGTGCGTTAATATTTAAAAAAAATGGA
The DNA here is from genome assembly GCF_024139115.2 of Armigeres subalbatus. Taxonomy (NCBI): domain Eukaryota; kingdom Metazoa; phylum Arthropoda; class Insecta; order Diptera; family Culicidae; genus Armigeres; species Armigeres subalbatus. The sequence continues at coordinate 391,833,084 of NC_085141.1, forward strand.
GTAATTTTGCCTCAAACTTTGCGAACTAAGGCTCTTGAGTTAGCACACCAAGGGCACATAGGAGCAGGTTCAATGAAACGGATTCTGAGAAACCACTTCTGATGGCCAGGAATGAGTGAAGAGGTTCAGAAATTAATCGACAGTTGTGAAACATGCCTGAGACTTTCAAAGAAAAGCGCACCACTTCCGCTTGTTAGTCGAGAATTACCGAATGGACCCTGGGAAATTCTCCGGATAGATTTTTTTTTCAGACAGACATTTTGGATTAGGAGAATTTCTTGTGGTAGTAGTAACCTACTCTCGATACATTCATGTAATCGAGATGAGAAAATATATAGACGCAGAAACAACTAATACAGCTCTTACCAATATTTGAAATATGGGGTTATCCCCTGGCAATGCAAAGCGACAACGGTCCTCCGTTCCAAAGTGAGAGGTTCACTAAAACGTGGGAAGAAAAGGGCGTTAAAATTCGCAAGTCCATCCCTCTGAGGCTCTGTCTCAATTGGATAATTAAAATGAAATTAAACTTAAAAGTGACATTTCAATAATTATCAAATAACCCTGCTCGCAGAGCAAGATTACTTTTGACAGATATCGAATCATTTTCCATCGATGTCCTATTGGAATTGCTGGGTAGCACCAGCCATTCTTATAACGGGGTGATTTTTTAATTTTCGAATTGTCACTTTTAAGTTTAATTCTCCAAATGAGACAGACCCTGAGTGTGCATTCCAACGGCGCTGTGGAGAGGCAGAACTGTGTAATAAAGAAGGCGCTAGCAGCGGCTCGTCTGGATAAAATAAACTGGAGAGTAGCCTTGGATCAATACGTTCACACGCACAAAAAATATGCCCCCTTTCGCGTCTTGGGGTTACCCCATTTGAACTGCTAGTGGGCTGGAAATGGCGCGGAACCTTTCCTAGCCTTTAAGAAACTAACGCCCCGAACCCATTGGACTGCGCAGACATTCTCGAGAAAGACGTAGTATCCAAGCAAACAGTATTCCGACAGACGTCGAAACGCAGAACTATCGGATATACAAGTAGGAGACACAGTTTCAGTAGCTTTGCAGAAAAAGCAGAAGTCGGACCCTACATTTTCAGAAGAACGCTTCGTTATAGTAGCTAGAGATGGAGCTAAGGTCGTGATTCGCAATCAACGAGGCGTGCAATACTCTCGGAATGTACAAGACGTTAAAAAAGTTTCGACATGTCTTCAGGTGTCTCCGAATACTAGCCTAGAGAAGCAAGGAGAACAAATAGATGGGAGACAGGACTATGCAGAAAGTTATTCTAGGGTTGATCTGGAAGATGACATAATTGAAGACGAGGGCATCGTCCAACGGCCAAAGAGATTAACTCGGAAACCAAACCGATTCAAAGATATGGTGTTATTCAGTATTTTTGAATAAGGCAAGTTCTATAAATATTTATCTAAAAAAACCCAGATTAATCCACCTAGCGGTGATAGTGCCTTTCTCGTTTCTTGTGAGTGAGTAATTTCTTCGCACTTTTGGTATGAAAAAAAAGTATTTTGGCCATAACTTCTGAGCCCATAGTCCGATCCGGCCAATTTTGGGACATGATTCTGCGTCGAATGTTGCGAGTGAATCGGCCGAGAGTTAGTGCCTAAATAGAGAAAAAGAATTTTTCTTGTAAAAACTGAAAATAAAATAACTCCGAAGCCCATAGTCAGACTGGGCCGGTTTTCGATACGAAACAATTGGACAAGATTCCGCGTCGAATGCAACTTGTTGCGAGCTAATCGGTTGAGGATAAATGACTAAGAAATAGAATGGTTAAGGATAAGTGCCTGAAAAATCAGTGAGATTATTTTGCGCACACATATACACACAGACATCACTTTAATTCGTCGAGCTGAGTCGATCGGTATATAACACTATGAGTCTACGGGCCTCCTATAAAAAGTTCATTTTTGGAGCGAACATATAGCCTTTAAGTAGGGGAAGGTGGGTAGACTTGATCCCCGGGGAGACTTGATCACCCCCTGTTTTATCGAGAACTAAAGTAGTTTTGTTCTAGCGTATTTTTTAGTATAGATCCTCTAGACAAATGACCTTTATGTGGTGAGTTATTTTTTGTGTTGACAACCTTATTTATTATGCAGGGCGGTTTGTATGTTTTGACCTTCCTAAAGATTTTTTTATAAGCCACGCAAAATTTGAATAACTTTTCATAACAATAACCAAATGCTTTCGTTTTTTTCACAGCACAAAGCCATAAATGTGCTCAATGATTTGTACGGGTGGAAATGTGGAAAAATTTGGCGAAATAAATTAAAAAAATATAAATCTGTTCTCAGGCTTCTGATTTTTTGTAGATTTGACAGATTTGATGAAGGGTTGACAGAAAACATTATTTATTGGGTAGATATCATAGAAAGAGGATTAAGTCTCCCCAAATTTAAAAATAACATGTGCTGTCGAATTCAATAACAAAAATCGTTAATGTATACGCACAGCAATTCGAAAATTGCGCGTTTTTTGAAGGAAAAATATTTTAAAAATCTGAGGGCATCTTTCTAATTTTAACAAAGCAAGCTCTTGAAGAGGGATCAATTTCCCCCGAATATTTTAAAAGTAGACTTTTGACAGCACTTTAAAAAATCGATTATGTATCAATAACAACAATATTTTTAGAACTGTCATACATCAGTAAAGTTAAGTACTATATTTCTTAGAGAGTCAGTGTGGAAATCGCGTATGTATATTTATTTTTAGCTGTGATACAATCGGAATACCCAGTCTCCCCTATACTTTGTATACAAGAAAGGCAAAAAGAATTTTGGTCATAACTTCTAAGCCCATAGTCTGATCGGGTCAGTTTTCAATATGAAACAATGGGACAAGATTCTCCGTCGAATGCAACTTGTTGCGAGCAAATCGGTTGAGAATAAGTGCCCAAGAAGTGAGCTAGACTCTTTAATGTGCTTTTTTATGAAAAAAGGTATTTTGGCCATAACTTCTAAGCCCATAGTCCGATCGGGTCAGTTTTCAATTGGAAACAATGGGACAGGATTCTGCGTCGAATGCAACTTGTTGCGGGCAAATCGGTTGAGAATAAGTGCCCAAAAAGTGAACTAGACTCTTTAATGCGCTTTTTGCCTTTCTCGTATACTAAGTATACGTAAAGGCTATATGTTCGCTTCAAAAATGAACTTTTTATAAGAGGCCCGGAGACCCATAGTGTTATATACCAATCAACTCAGCTCGACGAATTGAGGTGATGTCTGTGTGTGTGTGTGCGTGTGTGTGTGTATGTGTGTGTGTATGTGCGCACCAAAACAGCAAAAAGTTTAGCTCACTTTTTTCGCACTTACCCTCAACCAATTTACTCGCAACAGGTTGTATTCGACGAAGTATACTGCCCCATTGTTTCCTATTGAAAATTGGTCGGATCGGACTATGGGCTTGGAAGTTATGGCCAAAATACTTTTTCTCATAAAAAAACGCGTAAAAAAGTCTAGTTCACTTTTAATGCACTTACCTTGAATGGATTCCCTCACAACAGGCTGCATTCGACGCAGTATCCTACCCCATTGTTTCCTATTAAAAATTGGACGAATCGAACAATGGGCTTGGTAGTTATGACCAAAATACTTTTTCTCATAAAAAAGCGCGTAAAAAAATCTAGCTCATTTTTAATGCATTTACCCTAAACGGATTACCTCCCAACAGGCTGCATTCGACCCAGTATCCTGCCCCATTGTTTCCTATTGAAAATTGGCCGGATCGAACAATGGGCTTGGTAGTTATGACCAAAATACTTTTTCTCAGAAAAAAGCGCGTAAAAAAATCTAGCTCACTTTTAATGCACTTACCCTGAACCGATTTCCTCGCAACAGGTTGTATTCGACGCAGAATCTTGTCTCATTATTTCCTATTGAAAATTGGCCCGAACGGACGGTGGGCTTAGAAGTAATGCCCAAAATACTATTTTTTTACCGCACGAGAAAGGCATCATCGCCGCTAGGTGGATTAATCTGGGTTTTTATGATTTTATTTGGCCATAACTTTTATTTGGCCATAACTTCTAAGCCCATAGTCCGATTGGATCAATTTTCAATAGGAAACAATGGGACAGGATTCTGCGTCGAATGGATTGTTGCGAGCAAATCGGTTGAGAATAAGTGACCCAAAAGTGAGCTAGACTTTTTGCGCACACACACATACACACACATACACACATACAGACATCACTCCAATTCGTCGAGCTGAGTCGATCGGTATATAACACTATGGGTCTCCGGGCCTCCTATAAAAAGTTCGTTTTTGGAGCGAACATATAGCCTTTACGTATACTCTGTATACGAGAAAGGCAAAAATATAAAAATATATAAGATTTTTTCTTATCTACTATTAGGAGGACTAATTGCAGCATCGGCGAACTAGACAAGAAAATGCAGCGTTGATGGAGGATGCATGCAAGCCCTGATAACAATTTTAAACAAACCGTGACTGGCGTTGGAATTATTTCAACATAACAAGAACAGAATGTTTGAAAAAAAAGAGAACATTAACAATAAATGAAAAAAGTTCCGTTCGTTCTTCAGACGGACGGTCACACCAGTGGGTCGGCGCTTCCCCACGCAGCAGTAGGTCGGACGGGCCTTCTTCCTCCCACAGAAGCGAGCAGTGGTGCATTAGGACCACGGCTCATTCTTCGGTCGTACGAGGTGACGGACGGTCACACCAGTGGGTCGGCACTTTCCCCACGCAACAGCAGCATCAGTTCGGGTGGATTCTATCCCCGTCCTGTAATAACGAGTTAATTAAATAATTTTCCGAATTTTCCAATGGATGGTCAACAGCCTCGAGAGGTCACGCCTCTACGTCCCGGCAAGACACCATCGGAATATTACGACATACCACTACCGGAGACGCCCATTCACTGGCCTCAATTGGAGTAATGATACCATCTCTCTCTAGAGAATCGAGATGTTCAACCACCTTGTGTATCATCTTTAAGAAGTAAATCCCCCTCAAAAGCTGCAATCGGATTCAACAAGTTCTTATCAAAAAGCGTTGGAAACTTACTCTTAATTTCTACAATCGCTTCTTTCTTTGCGTCGCCATCGATCGTGGCATTTATATGTCCGTCAGTTTTTATCGATCTGGAAAAGGTGTTCCGCCATCCACTGTAGGAAATGCCCAGCCAGCAACGACCCATCGACGGCACGAAATCCTTGTTTCCTCGATCAAATAAAGTTGCTCTGAATTTGCTCTACCGAAAATCTCACCTTTTCCACGATACTAAGCTTTTTACCATTAATCACATATAGTTTCTTGCGGCAATCTTCAATGAAACATTTATTAAAATTTCTCAAAAAAAAAAGTCTCGGAATTCACGCTTACTTCCATTATCAAACGTTTTTCTCAACCGTTACTTCCACGTGGTATGGTTCATTGATCTTACTTCTGGCGGAAATCATCATACAAGGTGATTTCTCATCTTCAGAACCAGAACCCAAATCCTGTTTTAACCGCTTAAAAAGACCCGAAGAATGAGATGAAGGTTTAAGGGAGCCGATAAATTTTACAAATGGTTGGCATTTTTGTGGACTTCTTTTCAATCTAAAACTACGACTTAATTGTGTTCTAATTGATACGGTGTCATTGAAGGCAACTTGCGTTGCACTCTTCTTGAATAGTATGCCAAAGATAGCTAACGATTTGTCAAAAGAATCTATATCCAACGATGGTTCTTTTTTCAGTTGACTTTGAGAAAAAAAGAGCTATTTCATAGAATCTATGACGCTCGAAAAGCGCAACATAAAATAGAAAGATAGCACAAAACACAAAACGTCATTTGCTAAATCTCTTCCCAACATCAGAAAAGGGCGATCAGTTCCGGAACCGTAAAAATGCTACCAATCATTTTTATTCTTTTTTTGTGTCTGTGTACCAGATATCTTGTCATGGATCATTATATCTTAAACTTTTATGATTTATATCTTCTAACTGATCCATTGAAAAAATCGATCCGTTTTGCCCATTTGATCAACATGCATAATAACTGTATAGAGGTTTTTGATTTTTGCTGTTTTATAATAAATTTATAATTCAACATCCGCTATTACGCATTTCTGTCAAAGGGACCCCCTGGGGTACATGTACCCCAAGTTGAGAACCGCTACTCTACGGCATTCAAGACGGACCCAATCAACCTTTCCAGCTATGTATAGTAACCGTTTCATGCTTATCAATCACGACTTGTTTGAGGCAAGACATAATGTGGCTAAAGCTTGCTTTGTCGACTACCCGGATAAAAAATTACAGTAACTTGTATGGTATAAGTCATTGAAATATTATAAATTTTATGGTACACAGTACCATCTATTGTAATTTCATTGTAATTTTTTGACGATAGAAAAAATCTTTATTGTAGGCACATTATAAGAACAATACATTAAAATGTTACTAATACATTCTATTATATTTGTATTGTTTTGTATTGTTTATCAAAAATGTACAGAATGTTAAAACTATTCTATTCCATTGTTTTGAAAATCATTTTTATAGATAAAAAATAAACGATTCCTCGAATATGTTTTTCATGATAAACAACAGTTAAAAACAGTAAAGTTTCAATTGACTCTATTGTTTGAACAAAAATGTTTTTTTTTCATTTTTTTTTTATATTCTGTTAACATCAATTTATGCTTTACGAGATGTTTATTATTCTTTTATATTATCGATTTTTTAATAAACTTAAAATTTTTAATTTATTTTATTTGAGTATTTCGTAGTTTCCGTTGAGTGTGTATGCTGGCGATTTGACATGTTTTCTTCCGCACCAAAACATGAAACAAGTTTCGGAAAGAGACAGTGTTTGTAAAAGTGTTTTCTGTTGCGGTAATGTTGGAAGCCGCTGGCCAAACGGTTGAAGGGCAGATCAGGTCAGCTGACTTCTGATTCCCACTTGGACATCCGCAACAATCATTTTCCTTGATGGTGTTCGACGTGTATTTCCGGCAGCACCGCATAGTGTCAACATCCTGAATCGCAATATATGCTCCGGTGTTAGATTCAACTTAGTTGGTAAGTTTTCTTCATTAGGAACAAATAAAATAATCCTGAACAAAATTTGATTTTTTATATTCTAGGTTGAGCTGGTTGGACCACGAGAAACCGCCAGAGTATGGATCACCAGAAACCGACAGTACAGTGAAATGAATTCTTGCTTCAGAGCCACCAAGCGTCGTGACGAGGAGGGCGAAGAGGGTTTGTCACTACGAATGAAAAATGCCAATCGTGTGCTCCAGGAAGAACAAGTGCAAGAGTTTCTTTTATGTAGAATAAGTTAATCTTAATTTATTTTGAAATGAAACCTTCGAATATTTAAGGTAAATGGTGAAAAAAAAATTTTACTAGTTCAGTTTATTTTTAAGAAATGTAGTGATTGTTTCCAATTACAAATTGTAATGATGTTTAGTAAGGATGGCAGTATTTTTTGCATCTAACAAAAACTGTGATTTTTCTCTGTTAGAAAATTAATTGTAAAACATTAAATTGTATTGTATTTCCATTGTAGTACTGGAGTGTAATTCATTCTAAATGCTATCCAGTTTTCCGCGAGCGGTAATGGCCGCCAGCTTGCCTGCGGGTTAGTATCTAGTTTGACGTTTGTGGAGGTCAACTGCACCCACCGTTCCGAGCATTTTGATCAATGTGGTATATAGACCTGTGCAGGAGTTCATCAAATTCACTCACCCGATGGATTTTGACATTTGAGCGGGTCGTCTTATCGAACAAAAGTTCATTTTGCGTTCATTATGCGACCCGCTCAAACGTCATAATTTCTTGGGGGAGTTCATTTTGCGTTAGTCTATTAGAAGGCTTGCGTTCATTTCATCAGCACCTTCTTATATGCCACATCGTTCAGAATGTTCGGAACGGTGGGTGCAGTTGACATCCACAAACGTAAAATCAGAGACTAACTCGCAGGCAAGTTGACGGCCATTACCGCTCGCGGAAAACTGGATAGTACTTGTATAGTAAAACAATAAAAAAAAGTGGGGAAAAACATTTAAAACACATTGTTTTCTATTGTTTCGTCTATAGAAATCATCCAATTGAAGAACCGTAAAATCAATTGTTTTGCTCTGAATTTTGTATGGAAAATTTTCGATTTTTTTATTGTAAAGATACATAACAACCCCTATTTTTTATTGTAAAAGTCCCATTTACCATTCAATTTATCGTGCAAAACAATAAATTTTTATGCACTTTCATTGTAAAATTTCCATTACATTCAATTGTAATTATTATGTACTAAATGGTGCTGTAGCAATAAAATTTATTGTTTTTCAATGATATTTTTTATCCGGGTACCTTCTACAAGCAAACAGCGACTATCCAACGCTGTTTAGTATGCTGGACATCAACAACACACACTTCCGTAACCTCCGATCGCACTCGCTCCTCAATCTCCCTGCTACCAGAACCTCGACCAGAACTATGGGCTACACGAGCCTATATGAAGCATGTCTCGTCTATTCAATAGATACTATTCTGTGTTCAACTTTAATGTGTCGCGAGAAATACACTTTAGACATTTTTTATGCTGTTCTTGACGATTTAACAATATTAATGAATTTGGTTTTAAGCTCACGGTCATTTGGGTGACCATTTCACCTGTTGACAATAAACGCCAATATCAAATTTCCACTAAAAACGAGTTTTCGAACCAAAAATATGTGCATATGAATCCGAACGATATTCAAACTAGACAACGTAATAATGCTTGTAATAATTTTGCTTTCCGATCAATCCGGGTCACCTGTGGTGCATTTGCGTTAATATTCCATATCAACATGCAAATAAATTTAAGGCATAGAAATTGCTGAAGCGGCAATATTCTAATAATAGAATTGTGTTTAGAAATATGCAATAAATATCGCCAGATTCACATGCCCTCCCTACACAGCACTTATTCCATCTCGTATGAGCTGTCACGGTATGAGAACAGCTGGCTAATGTCGTTTTCTCCAGGATGGTTTCCGCACATGCGTATATATATCTCAATCGGTTGAATTGGCAAATTTGATTCGATACAATACATTCTGTGTGACGTTCTGCAAAAACCACCTTCTTTATTCCGAAAATAGTTCAATAACTTCACATTGACTGCTATAATGTAGAAAAGTGCATCACCTAAATTCCATTTGTGAAAATGTCCTTTCTTAACTTCAAGTTCTCTATAAAATCGATGAAACTGCTGATTTGTTTCATCGGAGTGTCTTCGCTGCTGCTTTTGGTTTTCTGCCTCTACACGACGCTTAACACCCCAGAAAAGGTTGTACAACCGTTGATTCCCGGTCCCGATCAAAACGTGATCAGCTACGAGCTGTTGCGAAGCCAGAACGCAGCTCTGGTGCCAGAGAAGTACAACGAACATGAAGTAAAGTCCCGCATCATCAGAGATAAAATCAAGCGGCTAGCCGGAGGGAGAAATACTGATCTAAGCTCACCTGTGCGTCGGAATCGAACCATCGCGTTGAACCAGAATATACAGATCTTTTACTATGCACCGGTCGCGTGGTACAGATCCCATCCCACGGTGCCCAGTGATCGGGTAAGTTTACTGCGTTGCAGTAATATTTATTTCAGTTTACCTTTGTCATACACCATCAAGGTGTACCAAATGGTAAAAGGATCTCTTCAAACGCACGTGAAAAACAATATCGATCACTATTGATATCCTATTTTAATTACAGGTGGTTAGCCGAATAACCGAAAATGGATCAGCCGTTTCATTTCGTCCAAACGATGATCAGATTATCAATGTAGCATTTTATCCGAAAAGAAAATTGTACAACACTACAGAAACAATAATTAGAGAACACTTCAACGACATTCAAAACTGTGGCATTGGTGTCGTTGTTCTCGTGTGGTATCCATCCTTCCATGAAGGTTTGCTAAGAGCTATCTTCAAAACAGCGGCCATCTACAATCTCAAGATTGCGATCGAATTCCGGGAATACCCGGAACGAACGATCGAGAGTATTCGAAATAACATTAAGTACTTTATCGATTTGTTTGGAAAAGATGAAGATGGTAGCACGCTGAGCTACTTTAAGGTTATGTCAAAACAACGTGATCTTCCGATATTTTACATCCGAAAGGCATATCAAATCAGTGATGCAGAGTGGATGCGATTACTCTTACGCAATGGCATTTTAACTATTCGCGGAACAATGTACGATGCTATAGTCTTGGCGCATATTTCCACCAAAGAGCACAAATCAATCGTACGCCGTGGAGGATTTGATGGTTTTTACACGTACCTCCCGAGCAATGGCGCAAACTACGTAAGCACGTGGAAGAACTGGTCGCAATTGAAAAAGTTCGCCGATACATACCATCTTATGTTTGTGCCGACCATTGGTCCCGGGTATTACGATCGGAAGAAATATTCTCGTAACGCCAACCAAATCCACGGAATACCCAACATCAAGCGTTATCGATCGAATGGGCAATACTTCGACGTCGCTTGGCGAACCGCGCTCAAGAATAACGCCCAGATCATCACAATTAACAGCTACAACAACTGGGTGGATGGTACGCAAATTGAAGCCGCCATACCGGTGTTTGGCTTCCGGGATTATCAGCCGGGGGCACCGGAGAAGTATCTGGACCTGACGCAATCCTGGATTGAAGAGTATGTCAAGTACAAGCTGAACAGCATCAAGCTGAGCGGAAAAACTGAAGCCGCACTAGGCTGTTACGATTTTATCAACAATACTATTTGCTAAACTGTGTAGATTCGGATTTCAATCTTTAGCTTATTTTGCACAAGAATCACCATCACCGTAAATTGTATAGGTAGGAATCAAAACTCTTGAGCGGCTGATATATATTCTATGAGGTATTGATGATTCCAGAATATCCTGCTGTTGAGATATTAGTCATGTAGATTATGATTGGATCCAATTTATCATGCATTTGCTACGATTAAAATCAAATAGCTGAGAGCATTTGATTAAAGTCGATTGCAGACTCAAAGTTTTACAGTATCTCCCTTCTTCACTGTTGTAGATCGTAGATGCCAAAGGTTGTAGTTTACAAACAAGAAAGTTGAAACAAAAAATGTGAATAATTTTACAATACTATGAATATTTTGTTTTATTTCAAATTGTACAGAGAAATTATCATCCATATTGTCTATATTTTGAAAAAAAAATGTATTATTAAAAAAATAAAATTCTAATAAAGTCGTTTTTATCCAAGGGGAGATGATCCTACGTTATTAATAATGGTTTTTCTTTTCTGTTACAGAAAATTAGTTTTAGAGCCTGTCATAAGACGAGATTAAACAATCCCATTGAATTCCACCACTTAATTGTATCTTGACAGATACGTATATCTACGTCAACAGTAGGGCCGTCTTCAGTGTCTCGTACTTGACTCGACTTTGTCAAGTCGAGTCAAGTACGGACACCTGAAGACGGCCTTACTTTTGAGGTCGAAATACGTATCTGTCAAGATACAATTAAGTGGTGGAATTCAATGGGATTGTTTAAACTCGTCTTATGACAGGTGAAAACATTCCACTAAAAAGCTCAACATAATTTTCTTATAGTTTTAGAGCTTTTTAGTGGAAGTCTTCACTTGTCATAAGACGAATTTCAATTAGTACTACCCATTTAATTCCACCACTTGATACAGATCAGTAAGGACGTCTTCAGTGTCTTGTGCTTGACTCAACTTGGAGAAAATGATCGCTGATCTAACTTCGCAGAGGATGTCCGTCTTGATGTCGTCAACACCGATGTCCGTTGGTATTCCAGGGATCACCCCCGTGATACTCACGAGATGCTTGGGCACGTAAGCGCGATAGATATATACTACATTCACTGTTGATATCGTTTACCAAAGCGTTGGCCTTGATATAGCTGCTCACAAAAACGATAAATTTGTGCAATCCGACATATCTTCATATCCGTGATAAACGGCTTGTATTGTTCCATTTTGCGAAGAGTGGCTCCGAGCGAAAACTCATTTATTTTTTGTCCATCAGCCCTGTTCCGCAACTCAGAGTAGATGCGATATGGTCTCATTGTTCAAGCTTGTCTAGCTAGGTGATGTTCTCTTTTGGTGCTCCAGGATTTTTGTGTACATTCCCTGCTGCCGCTGCAATGTCACATTAGAGTGATTCAAATTTTGACTTTTTTGCTCCCCTATACTTAAACGATGACATTTGCCATTTTAATAAACGTCCTAAATTTTTAGCTAATTTGGATGTAATTTGACTGAGCACAAGCCGTGTGAAGCTTGTATGAAAATTACTATGAAAACAGTAACTTTTGTGAAAAATCGTTCCCCATTATTGCTGATTAAGCTCTAAAAATGTATGAATACGTTAGCAACATAGGAAATTAAATAAGGGAAAATATCGTCGCTGTTGCTAAACGTTTTGATGCTGGCAACAAAAGTTATTAGGGAAATACTGAATTGTGGTAAATTCAATTTAACATGTAAAAGAATAACATCAATATCAATAATGAGCATTTCTGTTTTCTTTATAACTTTGCTCACAAAAGTCAGATTGCTTCGCATTTCCGTCATTTCCGTCGTCATTTCCGTTCTTCACTTTCTTCTCGCTTTTTTTCCAATTTCGTTTATTTGGTAGGCTCAGGCGTGTATAACACTTTACGGAGCCATGGTTCTTTGGGATATGTACAATCAATATCATTTTATTATGAAGTTAATAAGAGAGGGGAAGAAGCCAACGTACTCGTGGTGACTCGAGGTTAGGTTTACAATGTTCAGGGATGGAAGGGGATTAGGATTCGGAAATCAGGGAATCATCATAATCAAATAATGTCAGCTGCTCATCCGGTTATTTGGCGTCAGTGACGATGTGGTGTGTCGTCGTGCTCGAGGAATGGTTCGACTGGGAGCATCTTCCGGATGGCCAGAGCTGCGGAGCTCTACGGAACAGACAGGCAGAGACTTAAAAAAAAAACTTTGAAGAAAGAAAAAAAAAACAAAGTATTAGATTTTGATGTCAGAAGAACAACCCGTATAAAAAAGTACCATATAGCTTATCGAACAAACAATATATTTACATTATATTACATCGTGAACAATAATTTCAATGGTATACTTATTGTTTGAAAATTTATTGCCTAAATTATGATTGATGTTTAACAATGTGAATACAGTACTGTTTACGGTTACAATAATTATTGATGTTTTTCTAATATATTGTATCGGGTTTATTTAGCATTTGAAGTTTTTATTTTTATTTGGTGTTACTAAAGAAAACTGGATGTGTGGTATTATTGTATTTCCGAAAAAGGTCATACTCACAGCACAGGATTGACAAGTATTGAGGTCAATCAATATCATTGTGCCAAAACATTACCACGTTTAAGTTAGCATCACACTTTGAAAATATTTCTTTTAGATAATTTTAGATAATTTTTGTGAAAGAACTCATATCATCCGTTGCTTAGAATTTTGGTCATTAGAACAAGTCGAACTGCTGGTCATACTTTTTTAATTCGAGGTAAAGAATATTCAATGGAATTCAAAAATCAAATTCAAATAAATTTAACTCTCATCTTTAACCAGCTGCATCATAAATTCTCGCGTAGGCACAACGGTTAAGCTTTCTTCAAAATGTAATTGTTGGATGTAAAATGTAATTGTTTTCACAATCACTATTATTCTGTAGAGGTATTTCCGATGTACTATTTAAATGAAAAACTTTGCTGCTGTCCTTAAGCATCGAACGGTATACAACGGAACGGTGAAGATAACTGCAGGATGTGAGATGTGACAGAAAAAATATGGGCTAATTTTCAAATTCTGCCATTACCGTCGTCGTTCTGTTACATTGCGCTCAGCGCTTCATAGCCTATTTAGATTCCGCTATTTATGATAATAAATAACATGATACAGTATAACTTGAAACTAATCCCCATGCATTCAATTTCTTTCTCAACTTTACCACAATTTTTACTATGCTAAATGGCGTAATCTGAATACCTATTATTGCTTACAATATTATTTATAATGTATATAGCAAAAACTTACCTTTACAGTTAACTTTTAAGAATCGCCGAACCACCAGACGTTTCCTTTTTTGACCGCCGGAGTAAATAGTGGCGGAACGAATGTTCTACAAGGATTCACCAAGCATTATCAAATACACCTAAGACTAATAGATATAAATATTATTCGATGGTCTCATCATTCATACTAAGTTATTGGACCAGTTAATTGAATAACTCGTTGATTTGGATGATAATAAAGTTGAACACGAATTGTTTCTGCAACTCATTTAAATTCAACCGAGTTGTTCAACTTACTTGCCGAATTTAAACTCTATGCTACGTACCTTGAAAATATCATTGCTCAGAACTAAAATCCTTCTAATGATACTAACTGGCCCAGCGAGCTAAGGCGCCAGAGAAAAGCATAGAAAAGAACTGTTCGAACTATCAGCGGTTCGAATCGCGAAAACTAAAAACAAAAGCAAAAAACAGAACATAAACATGTCAAATTGTTATTTTCAACCCCGTGAAACAAGCGCAAGTTCTTGAAGCCACCGTTTGTTGGTGTGGCGCTAGTGCTGTTCTTGAAGTATAAAGCTCCGTTCATATTGCACCGATTACATTTCGCGCGGGTATTCAATTATGTATAGCAAAATGATTTTTGACCGTGAAAATTTTAATTTCAATAACTTAAGTTATATTGTTCTGATTCCTTCATTTATCCAGCATTTTACGTGCGGTAATAGCCACCACAATATAGTAATCATAATCAACCATCAGCCGAAATTATCACCAAACATGTTCTGGCAATGTGCAATCTATTTGACGTTTGTCTTTTGTAGTTTGTCATCACAACGATCATCATCATCCTCGTAAATTTATCATTATTGGCGAATAAAGGTTGCATGAAAAAGAAGAAGTCGAAGGATAATATATGAAACAAAATCACCGAAACATACGGAAAGTTTTTTAAAACTCTTCTCAAAAATTGTAGGAGCAATTAAATTGACAACGGTTAGCAGTACTAGGCTGGACTTTCCTTCTGCTGCATAATAAGCGCAATTTTTCGAATTCAAATTTTATTTTGTGATATCAATCTTGATACACAGTCACAGAAAAGTCCAACCCCGTACTGCTTTTCGTTTTTAATCAAATTACTTCTAGACATTCCACTAAAAGAGCCTAAAATAATTTTCGTATACTTCTAGAATTCTTGAAAAGAGTTTTAAAAAATCCGTATGCCTCCCCGTGCAATTATTTTTAAATATCATCCTTCGACTTCTTCTTTTTGCAACCTTTAATCGCCAGTGATGATGCAAACTTATCGTTTTTATGTCAAACGACACAAGCCAAACTTCAAACTGTCTCTACCCTACTTAGGTTGTGAACCATTGCACCGATTCGTTTAACTTTTAGTTAAAATTTGACAGTTCGATGGTTATTGTACGTGGATTTCCCAATTGGACGCGACCGTTCAAAACAGTCGTTCCTTGAACAGTCGTTAAAATCACCGTTTTTCACATTCACACCAGTTTTCACAGGGAAATCTGTCAAAACAACCCGCTTGGAAAGATCTTCTAGAAATCTACCGTGATATCTCTGAGACAAAAAGATGAGTCTCCTAGATATTTTTCTTCGATGTCTAGAACCTGTCAGACCTCAAATCCGCCTCAAATGCAACAACCGTTTAAACCGGTGTCTACCTCAAATTTTAGACGAGTAGACCGTTTGAACCGGAAAGGATTTGACACTTATGGTCTCTTAGAAAACTCATAGATAGCTCCTAGATATGGATACCACAATTCTACTAGATTTTTCTTAGACATGGTGGAGATAAGGGTACCTAATGTAATTCTTCTTCTTATTAATTTTGTTTACATTGTGTGACTTCTGGTGGATTTTATTGCGCGTAAAAAAATATGAAAAAATGTTTTATTTCTTATATAGTACATGAAAACATTATGACTATATGCAAATATGTAAATAAATAATATAATATTAATCATAACCATATCCGTTGTCTAGGTAGAAGTTTCTCCGCTATAAATTCGATTGTCGGGCACTTGACTTAAACTGGCGGTAGAAGTAATCATCGCATGGAATGGAAATTCCGTTGGGCTGCTTTAGATCAGATGGACGTTTGCAGAACTCTTCGATATCATTACGGCTGATGGGAAGTCTTTGTTTTTTGTGCATGCTCCTGCTATACTACACATTCTTATTCTGTCGCGGCCACCACCACGCCATTCACGCGACGATACTTCCCGGAGGGCCCTTGACGTGAGTAAAAAAACGTTGAATGCACTTCACGTATCAAGGTCTTGGCGGCGTCGATGAATAAGAGACGCGTTTCGATCCATTTGTATGAGCGACCATACCTAGAAGGAAATAAAAAAGACAAATATAACTGCCAATTTTCTCGTAAGATATTCTTAAATCTTACTTAAATATTTCTATTAATCGTTGAATTGATAGAAAAACTTGAAAATAACTTACCCGAAGAGGTAAGTTGTTCCTAAGTCGGACAATTCAGCTACCGGTCCCTTGTTTCTCTTTAAATAATTACTGCATATCCGATCCGTGACATTCACTAGAAATCTCCATTATTCCATCGGAATTACAGCTGGATATTCGTCCGAATCCCGTTTCTGCACGAAAACTGCAATTGCGAATGGAAAAGATGGCGTCGAGTTCCAATGCAAAAGCACAAGTGAAAAATTCTCCCGGATCAAACGAAATCCGAATCACCAGAACCATCTTCGAACTGCCGAACTGAGGACACTCGACTCGACTTGGTGAAAAAATATGGCGACGAAAAAAGCGCGAGGTTTTGACAGTTGAACCGCTTGATTGTTTGGCAGTATTAGTGTACCGGGAGCACACACACTTGCATGATCATGCTTGGTTCAAGGGCAAGATAAAATTGAAGCTTGGCTAAAGTGGTTTGCGTCCTATTCAGGTAGATTCCTGTTCGCTTTTAGACATTCTTCCGTGCGGGAACCGAAGCTGCCACGTGATTTTTGCTGTTTCCTTTAGACTTCTCTTCCTTTTCCGATGTGTTGACATCTGTTTTAACATTCAAGGACTAAAAAGCAAGGTAATCTACTGATTTTTGCAAACCTTGGTGCAAAACGAACGTTTGAAACAGATTACTGAACCAACCTTTAAATCCTTTTGTCTTGTAAATCCACAATATTTCTCTTTGGTTAAAAATAACATTGGTCTGGAGCATAGTTAGATTTTAGATTTGACAGTTCGATTGTTAAACTTTGGTCGTGATAAAATTGGGACCAAATCCATTTTGTTCCAAATAACTATCAATCTGTCAATACTCAAATGGGTCGGTTTCCTGCTACAATTTTAACCACGATGGGAAAATAACCATCGAAATGTCAAATTTTACCAAAAAGTTAAACGAATCGGTGGAATGGTTCACAGCCCTAAAACTGAGGCGGTCATTAGCGCTCGTAAAATGCTGTACATGACCAAATTAACTGGGTTAGGAAAAATTTTGAGAGAAATTAAATAAATAGATTGTAACTCTGTCAATTAATTTAGAATAATTTAAGTTCAGATTCAAAAGCTCAAAACTGTTGCACAGCTATGTTTTTTCTGCACAAATCACGAGATTCATTTTTTTATGTTTTGGCGATTGAACGTGTTATTTTAACTACGGAATTCGGATCAATGCACTTTGCAATTACGCGGCATCTCTGAGCAGCAAGATAAATAATAATTTTATTTATTTAAACAAAATTCAAACATGAACAGAACACTGCTGGAGATACCAGCGTTTTTGTTTTATTTTGCTTCAGATTCTGTTTTAAATTTAGAGGAAAAATAAATCGCTGCTGATCAATCAGTTGATTGGTTTGCAATCTTATTTTTCTACTAAAAAATTTGGGTTTTCAAACAGAAAGATGCATTAGGAATTAATGGCCCACTCTTTACCACAATCACAATGCCAAATATTTGTAAAATTCCTTCAGACATCTATCAAACTATCGACATGGGTATCAGGCAGACTTGACAAATTTGTTATTATTATTAATTTGGTATTTGATATTGTGACAAAAAACAGTGCTGATAACTTTTGCGCTATAGTGAAACATAGGTATGTATCTGAAATGAACGAATCAGCTATAGATATAATGCTTGAGCTTGAGCTTGAGCTTGATTGACTGCTCGTAGTTGCTATTCCATTATGACCAGATCAGCTGTTCTTGCACAGGGAATCAATAGATGTTTGCTTGGGACTAGCACACATCTTCAATGTGCAAGTACTGGTGATCTCATTTGTTAGGTCATACTGGCGCCTGCCACGTCAGAATGCAAGTCAATGTAGGGAAGGGGGAGGAAATGATGATGCAATCACTCGCCCACTGCAAGTCGAATATACCTCTGCACTTGCCACGAGTTCATGCGGAATATGTTGGAATTTCTGGGTTAGGTTTGAGAGGCAGAGGTCCGTCTTGGTTAACGAGCTGCCAATGTGATAGATAGGAGAAGGTAACTGATGGAATTTGTAATTGGATGTAGGAAACGAACTCTATAGTTCATTTCCAATTCTAGCAGATTACTGATAGAATACTCAAGCTGAAGGTATAGGAATAGTAATGGAAACGGTATGGAAGTCCATTTCCAGTTCTAGCGATTGCTGGAACATGAGAAATAAAGAGAAAGATATAAAGTAGGAGAATGGAACGGACCTGGGATTGAACCCACGACCTCCTGCGTATGAGGCAGAAGCAGTAGCCATATGACTACCAAGCCCGCTTCAAAACAAGAGAGATCACGCACTGAACTGATTAATTTTATTACCGGCCGCGCAATGCAGAACACAATAATTCGGCCGACCGCATGATCGTTCTGCTGTCCGGAACAAGAGAGATCACGCACTGAACTGATTAATTTTATTACCGACCGCGCAATCATGAACGAATCAGCTATAGAGATAATTGCAATAAAGTTTAAAATCATATTTTAGATGGTGCGCTTTTTCTTTTAACTACAGCCCAAAATGAAATAAAAATGCTGTTTATTTATTTTTTATCCGAATTAAATCTGTCCTTGAGCGATATTGTTGCATGCGTCACTGTGTTCCGTGCTTACAGTCACAGCTTGACAGTTAGCACCAAGTTTAGCACCAAGTTTTCGGCTTCAATCAAATTGTATGCAGATGACAGCCGTTTCAGGGGGCTGGTTATTTTTGGCGAAACCTACTTTTTGTTCTACTTTACCGACTTCGAATTGTACACTGGGAAAAAAATTCCTTCATCCTGAAACTTTTCACACAATACAAAAACATCATAATCTATTGTTTTGCGAATTCAAATGTATGAAAAAATGCTAAATTTTGAATTGTTACGATGCTTAACCACCCGTATATTCTATTACGAAAACTTCAATTACAGTTCATTGAATGGTTGATTACAATACATTGAATTGTGATTCTATTGTTGTGTCAACATTAAAATCTATTGTGAATTTTTTGTTTACAATAGTAATGTTACATTACGTTATATAGCTTTTGTATCATATTTTTTATTCGGGATGGCCTGCATATAGAATACATCACGATCTCCCAAAACACCTCGAACTTCCCTGAAGGGTTGTTTACCTCGGGCCACAAGGATATCCAATAGTCGCTCTCTGGAGGCGTCATTTTCCGAGCAGAACCAAACTACGTGATCGATGTCATCATAATCGGCTCCGCACCTACATAAGTTGCTATCGACAAGGTTTATTCTGTACAGATGTGCGTTTAGTGAATAGTGATTGGACATAAGTCTCGACATCGTGCGAATGAAGCCTCGACTTAAGTCCTCACCTCTGAACCACGCTCGCGCAGAAACTTTAGGAACTATAGAAAATATTTCTTCTCGCTTTATGCTTCTTCTACTTCTTTTTCACTCACTGATCAGTTTCAAATATGGCGACCCTTCCGCCTTAAAAGTCACCACCAATTTTCACACTTTTCCACTGCTTTTCTTCCTTCTACTATGTTTCATGGTTTCCATCTTTTTCCGATACCCCTTTTCACACATATAATTGCACCACTTTTCCGAGAAAAATTTGTGCATCGTGTAAGATTCGCCTTTTCGCACTATCACTGAGAGATTACCCGACGCGATTCCCAACACCATGTACTCACACGACTGGCTCGAATGGAAGTCCCCAACGTACTGACTGCCTTGATGCGGGTGTCCGAGAGGAGAGTCAAATATGATGATGGATCGGTGCTGTTCGTTAGACCTGTTCGTGCTCCTCATGATATTAGGGATGTGCATACCACACATCTTCCCCCCTCTCTGGTAAAAGTTAAAAAACAAATAACATGTTGAAAATAAGACCAAACAATATTTGTTAGATTTTCATATGGCAACGCAGAAAAAAAAACGTTTTTTTATTAAGAACAACTTATTTGAATTACGATGGTTTTCTCTATGATTCTTTAATAACTTCGACGTAATCTGACAGATAGGACGGAACTTTCTTATCCCGACAAGGACGGCTTGACGATGCATCCGAGGGCTTCCCGGCTGATGTATTTGCTGTAACTGTAGAGTTGGTCTTCTCATCATCTCGCCACTTATAAACCTTTCTTGACTGCGATACATGACGTTTGAGAGTTTGGCCATTTTCATCACATAGTACCAAACTTCCATTTTTTCCTCCGTTACAGTGCATCTCCTTTGACCCGTGCTTGACGCTAAAGGATCACGGTTATAACCAGCTGGAGCGTTTCGTCTTCCGCGGTATACTTTGATATTTCATCTTCTGTCATAAATAAAATTGGGTTTGCTTCGAGGCGAGCAATCTCCCAAGGGCTGTTTTCCTCATCGAACGAGTGATCATTTCCTTGGTACAACCTCGATGAGGGATCCGCTATGTTGTCCCGGCCTTTAACGTATTCAACTTCGTAGCTATCAGGACTTAACTTTAACGCCCATCCATCCGCTCTAGTTAAGGCTCGTTTTGAGTTCTCACGAGTTCTGTTTAGAATAAAGGTAATACCTTCGGCATCTGTTCGAAGAATAAAATGCCTTCCCACCAAAAAGTATGCGAAGTGTTCCACCGCCCATACAGCTCCTAGGGCCTCACGCTGGTTCTGGGCATACTTTTTTTCTGTGGTCGAAAGCGATTTCGAAGCAAAGCTGATTATTCGCGATACACTATGTTCATTCTCTTGAACCAAAACGGCGCCGAGTGCCGTCGGAGAAGCGTCCGTATATAGAATGGTCTTGTATAGTGACGTAGTGCAACCAATAATACGATTTTTAATCATCTCAAATGATTCACTTTGCTCCACACCCCAGCTCCAGGCTCTCGCTGTCGTTATGGTCCACAACGGTGCGGAAATCTCAGCAAAGTTTTCAATGTAGGGACTAATAAACAAGGCTAATCCTAAGAAACTTCGCAGCTCTGAAACGGTCGATGGCGGGCGAAACTTTCGCACATCCTTCACTTTTGCCTCCTCTATATGGAACCCTTCTGCGTCCAACTCATGTCCCAGGAACGTAACGCGAGTTTGGTCAAACTGACACTTGCTTGTGTTCAAAGTTAAATTATGCAGTCTTAGGATTCCCAGTACCCGAGAGACTGTTTTCCGAAGTTTTTCCAATGTTTCGGCGAACAGGAGAACGTTATCGATATAGACAATCTTGTTTTCAACTGGCTCCAGAATACGAGACATTTCTCTCTGGAATATCTCTGGAGCGCAGTTTACCCCAAACATTAATCGTGTAAAACGATACATACCACATTCCGCTAAGAAGGTAGTTAAATCGCGAGACTCCTTACATAATTCGAGGTGATATGCGTTTGCGTGGTATGCGTTTGAAAGGTCCGAGTTTGGAAAAGTACTTAGCTCCATGTAACTTAACTTTCATCTCATCGATGAGAGGAAGACGGAAATATTCCCGTTGGATGGCCTTATTTGGCGCCCTCATGTTTATTACCAAACGAAAATCATCCTTTCCTTTGGGTAAATATTAATGCCAGCGGTCGTCCCGAACACGCTCAACACTTAGCGTGGGTACCTCAAACTCGCACTCAATTAGTAAACAAAGTAACCTTTTAGTGAAATTAGCGGTCGTCCCGTGCTCGCCGTGTTATACAAATACCAATGCTAGCGGTCGTCCCGAACACGCTTAAATTGTCTTGTTGAAGCCAGCGGTCGTCCCGAACACGCTTAAATTTATGTTGTTTATAAATTTTTATGCTAGCGGTCGTCCCGAGCACGCTCAACCTTTGATTAGTGCGGTTATCCCAAACTCGCCTTAAATTTATTTAGAAACTTACATTTTATTGAAAACAACGGTCGTCTCGCACTCGCTTTCTCACTCTCACTCACTCGGATTACACTTTGTACCTAAGCAGAAAATCAATGAATAAATCAAATCGATTAAATAATAATTAAACTTATTGCTTTCTTAACAAGTTTGAAAATACATGCTATTAATTTCGGCAATGATGAATTTGTTCATATTGATACGCAGATCCGAAACGTGTTTTCCTTTATGATGATTTCGTATTCCACCATTATCAATATACCCTGAAAATGAGAATTTGTTTTGATAAACAAGAAACAATTCAGACTTGACCTCACCTTTCGTAAATATGCATACCCATTCTGAAGATGTTGAACCGAAATGGA
This sequence comes from Armigeres subalbatus, assembly GCF_024139115.2. Lineage (NCBI taxonomy): Eukaryota > Metazoa > Arthropoda > Insecta > Diptera > Culicidae > Armigeres > Armigeres subalbatus. The sequence continues at coordinate 391,855,771 of NC_085141.1, forward strand.
TGACAAGGGAAATTTAATTTTTAAGAATGTCGAAAATTGTTTCCAACTTCACTCAGGAGCTATTACAACTAGGCGCCATATTCCTGTTTTCGCCAATGCGAAAGCTGGTAGAACGAAGTTTAAAACACGTTATAATTAATAGTTTATGCTAGTGGCTCAAATTCAATAACATTTCTGCAGAATCGAACGTGGATTGTTTATAAAAAATGCTAGTGATGAAACACGTTCAATGCACATTACACGGAAGAAATAAACTACCCAATAGTGAGTTTAATTCACCCAACCTCGAACATCCGTACGGGAAGCCAAAATTGAGTAAGTAGGGTCGAAGTAGTTTGCCTTTACTCCCATGTTAAAAAAGTACCCAACGGAAAATTTATTTACCCAAATGTAAGTTTAATTCACTCAATTTCGACCTCGAGTAATAAAACTCAACATTGGCTTCCCGTATTGAACTGGCGTCGTTGGATTGTTTGACTCTTTTGTTTTTGACAACAAAAGAAAGAGTGGATGAAAGAGAAGAGAAAAATAACTCAAAAGTAAGTTTAAAAATACTCAATTTTGGGTACTTTTTTTCTTCCGTGTATACAAGCGTGTAGAATATTTTCAGTGTAATGACACCACACAACACAACAGTGGTGTTCACATCCAACAAGTGCGAAGTTTGGGATGCGGCAAACTTGTCGTTACCGGAATCGAGGAATGCGGATTACACCGAGTCAATCGGGTGGAGAAATCGTTTCTGACAAATGGCATCGATGTTTGGCATAGACGGCTTGGCCATTTGAATGAAGGTAGTTTGAAGAAACTCAAGCGTGTGGCAAAAGATGTAAATTTTAGGATCGAAGCATTTGGTAATTGTGTGTCGTGTCTGGAAGGCACGTTATTTCATTACCTTCTTGGACGATTCCAGCAGGAAAGTTGTGGTATACTTTCTCGAGCATAAAAGTCAAGCGCTTGAAGCATTTCTAAATTTCAAAGCTACTGCTGAAAGGCAATCAGGAAAGAAGATGAAGATTTTGCGGAGAGATAACGGAAATGGATTATGTCAACCGAAGTTCCCGGTAAGTTCTGAAACAAGAAGGGATTCGGTATCAAACTACGTATCCGTATACGACCGAGTAGAATGGAGTCTCAGAGCAAATGAACCGTACACTTGTGGAGAAAGCAGCTATTTGGACTGCCGCTTATTTGATCAACCGATGCCCAACAAAGTCCCTAGAATTCAAGTTACCAGAAGAAGCATAGACTGGAAGGATGCCAAATCTTCAACATTTGAATGTTTTTGGATCTCGCGTGATGGTGAATGTGCCGAAGACGAAGCGTGAGAAGTTTGATCCGAAAGCAAAGAAAGGTATTTTCGTTGGCTACTGTGATGATACCAAAGGATACAGAGTCAACGATCCTGTCAGTGGTGAATTTCAAATAAGTCAAGATGTTGCCGTAGTTACGGAAGGTGTGGCCAACGCAAGCGTTGCGTATGGTCATGAAGTGAAACTGGTGGAGTTCATCGAACTACATTTTGAAGAAACCTGCCGGCGCTGGTGCGGGCGAATTGCAAGATGAGGCCGCCACTCTTCCGCTTGTGTCTGATGTTGACGACGTACATAGTAACGAAGACGAAGAATTCGAATATGCTACGGATTCTACTGAAGTTGCGCTCCCAACACACAACAATAGGCCGACTGAAATACAGCAAGGGTTAAGGCGCAGTGGTCGGGAGTGCGTTTATCCAGGCAAGTATTCTGATTATATTAGCTATAGATCAGTTTCTGGTGAAACGATTCCCCCCAGTTATATTTGCGACTACTGCATTTGTGATGGATGATTCACAAACCTACGAAGAGGTTCTATGCCGGTCAGACAGAGCAGAGACCATTGGATTCAAGCAATGAACGATGAGCTGAGGTCGTTGAGCGAGAATGACACGTAGACGTGTGGGACAATACAGCGTTACAAAGTGCGTCAAGTCGTAAAAGGTTGTGCGCAACGACCGGGTTTGGATTACGACGTGATATACTCTCCCGTAGTGCTATATGCTACAATATGTTACCTCATGGCGCTAGCAGTGAAGCATTATTTTGATATCGACCAAAATGAATGTCGCCACCGCTTTCCTGCAAGGGGAGCTGAAGGGCGAAGAGATCTACATGGTACAGCCGCAGTGGATCGATCAGCAAGAAGGCAAGGTATGTAGATTAAAGCAAGCGCTTTATGGTTTGAAGCAATCGAGCAGAGTGTGGAATGCTCAATTGGATGACGTTCTACGAAATTTCAGCCTAAATCGTTCATCAGTAGATCCTTGTTTGTACTGGATGATTAATGACGCCAAAAGTAGCGCGTAGCTTGCGGCCAACGACCCGTACGCCGGTCTTTTGAAGTTGCGTTGACCTTTGGCTTGTCCAGCATTCCACGCTTGGCACGATTCTTAGCGAGCAAGCTTACTGGCTAATTTGAATCGTCTGTGGGAATGAGATGCACGATTTTGGGGGATTTCGTGGATAAATTCTTTTGATGCTCGGGTTCGCAAATTTAAACTTCGTTGAATTTCGCGAACTATGGAGACAATGTCTAAAATTTCGCGGTATCTGAGGATTTTCCCAACCTGGAATCGTTCACTTTGTTCCGTTCCATGAAGAGGCAAAAGCGGTCAATTTTGTTCCGTGCCTTAGTGTGTTTTGTGAGGTAAAAGTGACATAGTTTTTTAGTAGGTTGTTAGCTAATATACGATTTTTGTTTGCCTCTAGTCGAGCATAAGTTAGAAAAGCTCAATTCAGTCAGTTGATCAAACATCGTGCGTGTGTACAAAAGATATTTTAGTTACTAGATAAAGATTGTCGCTTCGGTTCCCTTTGTTCCGCTGTCCGAAACATGTGTGGTATCAAACTGTCAAATCGTATGTATTTTTCCTTCATTGACATTTAGATCCCCTATCCTAGCCAGCAAAAGATGTTCCGGACAGCGAAAATCTTTATCTAGTAACTAAATTATCGTTTGTGTGTACAAATAGGTTCGTGGCAGCATTGGTGAAGCCGACACACCCCCTTTTATCAAAACCGTTTTGACCCCACGCATCGGCTTATAAAGTTCCCGGGGTACACTTGGCTGGAGAAGGTTGCGTACCGTCATTTCCGCACCTTTGGCAGGCGAAGCTAAACCACCACAAATCAACATCAATCAAGTTGCACGTTCTTCAACCGCATAGCAGCAGATCGCCGTTGTCGTCGTCGTCATTGTCAAGTCAAGCAAACTACCGACGGCGCATCAACTTTGCTTTGCGCGCCAGGAGACGAACGGACGCTTATACCGCACCCATGCGTAAGTCAGCGCACCGAAGCAGGAAGGGAGTGATCACAACATCGACGCAATACGCCGTCCGTCGGCGTGAGTTCCTGGCCCGGAGCCCTAGGCCTAGGCCCGGAGTAGTGCGCAATGCAGCCCCATCCGTAGGTCCGCTCCAAACTAGCTACACAGAGAAACAGACGTCTCACTCAGCACATGTTCCATCGTTCACCTTTTTAACGGTTAATTTAATTTTATGTAGGTGGTCAATCGGGAAAGAAGAGTTGGAAGAGAGTGTACGCACGTAGAAATTAGGGAATTGCACGCACACACAGATAGCTCAGAAGGAAACAGTGGGAAATGCTAGGCCTAGGCGAATGCAGGGAGATGATATAATGGATTAATGAAAAAGCAAAATTTGCCGCTATGAAACGAGTAGATAGCACCACCGTAGACTAGTTCCTACAAAACCTCTCGCATGTTAACCTACATATACAGTAGCGACTTTATTTTGATGCGGTGAGTGCAATATGAGTTACCTAAAACAAATCCATTGCAATAAAACCCATGTAAACCTTGATTGGAGCCTCATGTATGGGAGGGATCAAAGGCGAAAGAAATATCTCGATCGTAAGCGTTAGACCGGTTCAAAATCTGCTATTTGAATGTATTTAGTTGGCGTCTGTAAAGAATTTATGTCGCTTCGCGTTCGTGAGTATATTAGCGTATATTTGGGTGTATTTACTGAGTAGTCAGCCCGATTCTGACTTCTGATCGCTTTTCAATCTTGGACGGGGTGAAACGGGTAACTTTTTTGGGTTGGTCCGATGAGGAAAACCCCCGCCTGAACGACTTTGGTTCCAGGCCGGATATCGGAAAAATTAATTTGGGAAATCTCTTGGAATTAGTTGTGTCCGCTCGGAAACGAGAAGTACGACATACGTATGCAGGTTAGCCAGTCAGATTTCTCATTAAGAAAAGTGACCCTTCCCCTAAGAAGGTATCAAGCAAGGTAACAAAAACTTGTTGGGCGGTCTCCTACCAGGAGTGGCGCATAAGCCGCCCAATTCTAAACCGGAAACGCGACTGGCCGACCCGTTATAATCATTGTAATCCTTGTCGCTAGACTATCATGTTAAATAAATAGAAATAATTATTCCACTGTTAAACGCCAATGAAACCACAAGTGTTTTAATTAGTACCAACGATGACAGCACCTTTTAAGCACATGGTAGTGATGCCTAATTGATGACAAAACTTAAAAAATGGATGGCAATAAAAAAAAGCGGACCGTATGTTGATTTAACAAATTGATCAAACTGCAATTCTGTATTGCCGGAACGCCGAATTGAATCCAGAATATTGTCTTTGTTTTCTCAAATTTAGTTGCGAATATTGCGGATTATCATGACAAACGACATCGAAATTCGCCGGAATTGAGCTGCACAGTACGTTGATTGCTACCAATGATGTCGTCTTAATAGAGCAATAAATAGGTTCTTCATCTCTCAGACCTTTTGTACCTCTACTACTTCAGGCTGCTCATTTAAACTGTCTTCTATCTAGTCCTTTGTGCTGATTATTAGTCTCATCATATCTTCGATAGCTAAAAACCATCATAAGGCAGTCAAAAGGGCGCTTGGTGCTGTTGCGGAGAGCCTAGTTATGATTTATCAAGCGACGCAACTGGAAATGATAGTTCACGCTGTATTTCTAGTAGAAATTTTCTACTACTTATTAACTAAGTGAATTGTATTGCCGACTCTTTTTTCTTTCCCAGGGAAATATTTCCAAATGTTCGTCAAAAGCGGAACTACTCAAAACTATGAATAACAAACTACTCTTGAAACCCGGATTGTCATCCAACAAAACGAAAGCTTATTAGATTCAAACATTTTCCTTTCTATTATCAGTAATTCAACTTACCTTCAAACTTGCGCATCGTCGACCACTTCGACTTTCACCTCGTGCGTCTTCATATGTGCCCTCAGAGCGTACTTGTTTTGGAACAGCTTGTTGCAATGCTGACACACGTCCTCTCGCGGGTTTTTGTAATGGGTATTGGTTTTCTGGTGCTGCTTCAGGTTAGACGATGTGGCAAATCGTTTCCCGCACCCATCCAAAGTGCACTCGTACGGCCGCTCGCCGGTGTGAACTCGCTCGTGCTTCACGAGTGCCCACCGGAAGAGGAACCCCTTGGAACATATCGAGCAAACGAAGTCCTTTTCCGCAGCATGAGACAGCATGTGGGCGTTGAGAGTCTTGCGAAGGACGAACGCCTTACCGCATACCTCACAGGAAAATTTTCGCTCTCCTATGTGTACGGAATCGATGTGAGATCGGAGTTTGGCGTTGGTGTAGAATTTCTTCTCACATTTATCGCATGGGAAGGGACGAACATTTGAGTGCGTTCTCATATGAACCTTCATTGCGGTAGATGTAGCACCGCAAATCGGACACATTCGAGGTGGCTTGGTATAAGGTTCTTTAGGTTCCACGTGCACTTCTTCTTCTTTTTCTTGTTCATGCTGAATATTGGATGACTCGGAGGTTTCGGAAGGTTGATCTGCTTCATCTACTATGTATTCTTCGTCCACGTAAACGTCTTCCTGATGAGATACAGTTTCATGTGTAGTCTCTTCTTCCTGATGTGATTCCACTTCTCCTTCGTCAAGTACGACCCATTCCATTTCGGTGTATTCAGGTTCAATTTTGGTGTTAATATTTTCATCATCTTGCGCTGGTCCTACACTTTCCAGCTGATCTGGCTGATCCAATTTAACTTCCGGCGTTTCAGGCTCGTCTTCCTCTTTGCATGTGCCAACAAGTTCTTCGTAGACCACATCAAGTTCAGGTTCTTGAATTTCATAGTTCTCTTTCACTATTACTGCGACCGGTGGGTCGTCGTCGAATCTAGCACTGGGAAACTCTTTTAGCAGCCGTGCTCGATCCAGTAACTGGATTGATTCTTGTGCCGTTTCGCGAAAGTGCTGAATGGTGTGCAGCAGATCCCGACAGTTGCCGCATATCCTGTTAGGATACGCATCATTTTGAGCAAACTAGATGAGTTAGAAATTTTGGAGTTTATTCCGTTTATTCTGCATGGTAATATTCGAAAGTAATATACAAAGGTACGAACCTGAATCCCAAGTGTAGTAAGAACTTCGCGGACTATGGCGTTGATGGTAAAAATATCTGTCTTGCCCACCATTCTATCAAAGAGTGGAGACAAATCGTCTGGGTTTATAGTTAGACAGAATCTACATAACTTTGAATAATTCTCCACTAAAGTTTTGATACGAGTTAAAGACATTTTTCTGTTTGGTATTCTAAAAAATTATTCCAAAAAGCTGAACAATAAAAAAACTAGAATGCGAACCAGATCAAAACAAAAGAAGTAAAAAAATATTCAAACACGTTAATCTTTTTTCAGGGAAAATTGAGACGCGTTTACCCTTTCCACTGTTTTCCATTTCTCGCTTGAGGGCAAGCTTGAGGGTAAATATTTATTGCGAGAACAGAGATAACTTCTACACGCTCATTTTTTTCTACTCAATAGTGAGTAGTTTTGTATTGCCGTCTCTTTTTTTCCCACAGAAATTTTACTCACTTTTGAAAAAAAGTGGAACCACTCAAAATTTGAGTAGTTCCACTTTTTTTTCAAAAAGTGAGTAAAATTTCTGTGGGAAAAAAAGAGACGGCGATACAAAACTACTCACCGGTGAGTAAAATCAAAATGAGCGTGTAATTTTGCGGAGCAAAGAAGAAGAAGAAGACTGAGTGTCGGAAACTTCAAATGACATGCACTGTGCGAAAAGTGTTGATATTCCTTGATATCAAGAATATTCGAGAAGTCTAAAATGTTTCAAAATCGCATAAATATGTTCCGAAATGCCTTGAAAGTACCATAAAGGTTATTTAAAATATTTAGCGGCATGTAACACTCGTTTAAAGTTACATATTTTCTTTGATTTCAATAATCAACATTCACACCGAAAAAATCAACCAACATTATTTTCCGTGCATCATGTGATTTGACGTTTGCGGAACAGCTTTCCGACGGTCGACCGTCGGACCCTCGTTCGAATTTTTCTATATCTTCTCGCAATAAAATCAGCAGTGATTCAAATCGTTCGGGGCTGTCAGTTTGAATATGAATCTGAAACATTCATTTTCCCAGCAGCTGTTCTAGATTCATTTTTTATACCAGTCAAATGTTAAAAAAATAAAACTGGTATAACGCTCCGTTCTATTTTCTGCAGATTTGAACCACGATTGAATCACGAGATTCAAATATTTTCCAATTGTTTTGGTGTATGAATGCGTCATTTTATCTACGGATCAATCCACTTTGCAATTACGGCGCCTTTCTTGGCGCCAACATGATGATTTCATTTAATTGAAAATTTGAAAAACATGAATAGAACACTGCTGGGGAAACTAGCTAGTTTGTTCTATTTTGCTCCAGATTCAAACTAGAATAGTGGTCGAAAATTTGGAATGAAACTGAATCACTCCTGATTTCACTCGAGCAACTTCACTCGTGGTCTACTCTTGGTCCAAATTTATACCACATTTTGAACAAGTCCAAATCCAAAAACCCAGATTAATCCACATACAGTGAGATTTTGACCCTTCCTTAGTTATAAGGAAATATTTCCAGACTCCAGTATTTAAAACGAGATAAATCTACTCAACTTCCCACGGCGATTGAACGTTTTAAAATACAAATTTATTGCCTACTAAAAGGCGGATTTCATGGGTTGAGTGACAATAAATAGATGAAAACGAACTGTACGTCAAGCTGCCTATCTATCAGGCGCTCGTCGGATTGAATAACTGTTGTAACATGGCTAGTAACTATCGTAACGCTGGTAGCATGTACAATTTAGGGTGGTTCAAAAAATCGATTTTGCTCCACAGCGCTCATCTGATTCATGTTCTGAGTGTCCTCTGAAAATTTGAGCTCATTTGAATTAAAACTGATTTAGCACAAGCCGTTTCAAGTTTGCATGCAAATTAGTATCACTGAAACGTGCAGTGCAACATAGTAGCCTGAAGTTATGTTGAGGAGTTATGCAATTAGCTCCAGAAAATCACGGTATAGATCAAATTCGATTACTATTTAATTATTGGAACAATTAATAAAGATGCGGTTTTCACCGAGGTTTTCACTGAGTGTAAGCTATTGAGTATTCCATTTAGCAATGTAGGTTTTCTTTTAATATGCGCTTAATGAAAGCGTCATTAAATATCAGTATAATGAAAAAATAAATTTCCCCATACTAATTTGCATGCAAACTTGAAACGGCTTGTGCTAAATCAGTTTTAATCCAAATAAGCTCAAATTCTCAGAGGACACTCAGTAAATTTTAGGAATTGCACACATACGCACACATACATGCATATAAGTGGTCTATTAGTGTCTCGAAACATGCTCACATTTGCTATCTAGCTATTACTGAAGAAATTTTTACGTTTTTGCTTTTCTGAAAAGATTTTTTGGTAGGATAAATGATGTATCTTGGACAAGCGCAGGACATTCATTAGAAAATATATCGAGATTGAATAGTATAAAACAATTGAAAACCGCTAGGTTCATCCAAATTCATAACCTATGATTAGTCTTGTGTCTCCATTGCCCAATTTTTGAGTAAATTACGTTTACTAGGTGTAAACTGTGATATACTGCGAACTGAAATATTTGCTTTTTGGACATCAAATATATAATTTCGACATGGAAAATGCATATATTTTGGACAGAGTCATTTTCTCCTAATTTAAAAATGACCACCTACAGATCTCAATGGTATGACTTACCTGCACGTATCCACATTCATTCAAATGCATTTATTTGCTTAACTGACATAGAGTAAACCAGAAATTAACATTGTTTCGCAATCTTATCGATATCATTGAAAACAGCCTGAAAGTTGGCAATTAATGGTTCATCCATGTACTGTACATGGGGTGACCAATAAATGTCTGATGAATAAAAACATAACTTCATTTTGGTCACTCCTTTTTCATCCGTCTCAAGTTCATGTTAAGCGATTGGAATATGTTAGTATCTCAATTACAATCAAACTTTGGCCGCAGGACCTCAAGATTGCCGTTTGAACCAATTTAAACGTGTTTCAGGTGCATGTTACGAAGAGTCCTATAATGCATGTTCTCCTGCATACTGGCGTCCAGCAGGCACTTTGGTAGATAGCTTTACATTTTAGATCATTTTAAAGATAAATAATAGTTGATTTGTGAATTCTCATCAGGAGCCGCTAGAGTTGAGGTAAAAGTATGGAATGATCATACTTTCGATAAAAATTTTCCTACACATTATCTAAAATTTAACGAAGAAGCTCAGGCTTATGTCCAAAATATATCATTTACCCTACACCCGGATAAAAAAGTACCATAGGATCAACAGTGTAAACAATTGAATTACCATATGCTCTACGGTATACAATAGGATATATTGTTTCTTGATGTTTGCACATATTGTATTGACACCGTGGATATAATACGTCAACATAATTCTCTAATGTTACTATACTTGCAATTGTTTTTGGACCATTTCAACACATAAGTTTAATTCATTCGTAACTTTTAAAAACTTTGTTCAAATTGCATATTAGCAATATAACAATATTAAATTTTACCCCATTGCGCCAAATATGCCTTATTTTTCTTTAAATTGCATATTGTTGAACGGTAAAGCCGTCATAATTACACGCCAAAAATATTGCGGTTGAAACTACCATTCCGAGGGTTATTTTAAGAATATGCACCGACGATCTTCAGCAGATAACAAACCCGTTTGATTTTACCATGCGCGCAGTAAAAATCAACTGTGGTCCATGCGGAATGTTGTCACAGTGATGAATTTCTCTGAAACCATGGTAAAATTGACTGAAATTTCATGGTAGTTATAAAAACAAAACGTAGTCTACAAAATAGTAGTTTTTACCACGGATTTTTTTTCTGTGTAGGAAATCCAACATCGTATTGTTTTAATATAAAAATACAGTGCAACCAAATATGAAGCAACAAAAGTTGGACTGGTGGTGAATGCGTCAAAAACAAAGTACATGCTTGTGGGTGGAACCGATCGCGACAGGGCCCGCCTGGGAAGCAGTGTTACGATAGACGGGGATACCTTCGAGGTGGTCGAGGAATTCGTCTACCTCGGATCTTTGCTAACGGCTGATAACAATGTTAGTCGTGAAATACGAAGGCGCATCATCTGTGGAAGTCGGGCCTACTACGGGCTCCAGAAGAAACTGCGGTCAAAAAAGATTCGCCACCGAACCAAATGTATCATGTACAAGACGCTAATAAGACCGGTTGTCCTCTACGGGCAAGAAACATGGACAGTGCTCGAGGAGGACTTGTAAGCACTCGGAGTATTCGACAGTCGGGTGCTTAGGACCATCTTTGGCGGTGTGCAAGAAGACGGTGTGTGGCGACGAATAATGAACAACGAGTTCACTCAGTTCTACGGCATACCCAGTATCCATAAGGTAGCTAAAGCCGGTACGCTAAAGGGTACGATGGGCAGGACATGTTGCAAGAATGCCAGACAGCAACCCTGCAAAGATGATGTTCGCTTCCGATCCAGCAGGTATGAGACGGCGTGGAGCGCAGCGAGCGAGATGAGCAGACCAGGTGCAAAACGACTTGGCGAGCGTGGGGCGTATTCGAGGATGGAGAGATGCGGCCTCGAACCGTGTATTGTGGCGTAAAATTGTTGATTCAGTGTTCCCGCATAGAAATAAAACGTACACTGAATGGTTATTATTATAAGATTTCCATTCCGCATGTGATCAACATTAGCTGTACGATTCACGTACAATCATATGATTAATTTATCAATCGCTTTGATCACACCAAATTGTTGACAGATTATAAATCTTATAGTAAAGATTACTGGATTGGGAAATGAAAATAATATGTAAAGAAAAATCATACATGATATAATTTGGGTAGCTATTCACACCCGACTACATAAAAAGAAGTATTTTTATTTTCAGTGTTAAAGTCGACGTCACTTGGTCAGGCCGATTTGAAGGCTTCGTAGTTTTTAATGAAGTCGGTGGTGATCGAAGTGGCGATCTCAGTGGTGGTTAAAAAAATGCATGTAAGTCAAAACTCTATTATATGAAATATGTTTTAAATCTATTTTTCTTTCTCCCACATGTTCGTTTATCTACAGAAGCACCCTTTTTCTTCCATTACACGGGGATACACACGGGTTGTACATAGGATGGTATTACGCCACCTTGTACGCCGGTGCAATACGCTGTTCATTACTGCGCTACCGAATTCATCATATCAGCTGAACCGCAATGACATGCTTATGCAGGTAATATTCTTATGTATAGCCCCTTTTCAATGTGGTACTCGGCTTGTAAAACGGCCGTGCGTTGATCCAATGACTGAACGGTATTGTCACAGGATGCCGGACCCAAGCAACCAAAAGTTCCGTTAAAAGTACGCTTTTCGCTTAATCAGCTCAGACTAGCTGACGTACTTTTAAAGGAACTTTTGGTTACTTGGGGAACTCTGACTAGACCATCATTACAAAATCCACGGAGTGTTTCTGTATTGCGACTTGACTAATCGCAATAACCTTTCAATTATTGGGCCGATATCAGTTAGTGGTGATTGGTCCCTATAGATATTGCGCCTATCTACGTTCGTATCATGATATTTAGGCTCAAATCTAGCCATTACAGTCGCGTTCCATTTTATTGCGTTCAGAGCTTTAGTATCACGAGTGGTTAGCAATGTTTATTATTTGATGTTGTATCAGTCATGAAACAAATCTTAACAGAAATTACTTTTATGAACAGGTATCCACCGGCTAACCCTAAATGGACCTATTTTACAAATATTTATAATATAATTTCGTCTTGAATAATACCTACTTTTACTATTACTTTTATATTTCCACGCATCTATTTGTTAGAAAGAACACCATGCGTGATACAATGCATTTATCCCCGATCATTGTGAACAGATGACCACGTAGCGTATTTTCAACGCCACGTGCACGCAGTGTTAAAATAATGCAGGTAGACATCAGCGCGTGGAAGCTTTTCCCCGATTCACTTTTGCGTTTTTAACTGTTGAAAAGACGCTACGTGGACGTGGACATCGAGCCTAACATGTGGAGTTAACAACAATTTTTAACTAATACTTCGTCGAATCTCGCTCTCGCTTTGCATCGCATCCTTACGTATATATTATAGAAATGCTCCATCACCGCTAAATGTATTCTTTCTTTCAATATAATTTACAGGTGGAGTTGTTGAGTGAACATCTGTACGAAAGGGGTCCTGTTAACGCAGCTTATGCTTGCTGCTTTTCGCGCTCGGCAATGGCGGTGAATGTGGCAAAATACACTACATGTACTAAGAAGATTAGAAAAAGCTATATTTTTTTATAAATAAAATATAACAGAAACTTTTTAGTGTTGGCTTATTTTATTACACAAAATTGAAGAAAAAACAAAATATTATCCCATTGAAGTTTGTAAAATAATATTATACATCGTAAAATACAGTAATTGTGTTATTGAATAATTATCGCACAGCGTTTAATTTGGATTACCAGCTGAATCGTTGAAAAATCATACTATTTATTATTTTTGTTGAATATAATCAAAACTCGAATGATCGCGTGGAATAAAAAATGAAGATAAACTCATGATTCATGGTAAAATTGCTTTGCAAAAATACATGCAAAAGTTGATGTTTTTGAATGGTAACGATACTTAACAACCCATTCAATGTATCATCCAAAATCAAAATAATATAAGGGCTATCGTAAATATCATTCATGGAATAATAAGCGTACAGTATTTTCTATGATTCCTCTAAAAATTCAACTATAGTTCTTTATACTCTAAAAACGATAACTAGAAAAATAGTTGTATAATTTCATTTTATTCGGGTTATCTGTTTAGATGTAGACTAAATAAATGAATGAATAGTGACCGAAGTTGACCGAAATGAGGAAAAATTACCCTAATCGACAGTTTTATAAATGTTTATGATGATAATCCAATTGATCCACACCATATTTTCTTTACATATATACATTACACTTAAAATAAATCGCAGATATCTGTGAAATTTCACCGATATCTCAACAGCAGAACTGTTCGGTGAATAATTTTACAGATTTTCGGTGGTTTTGACTAGGGATCCTATATTAAGAGATGTGCGAATACTTTTCCAGACGATTTAGCAACGCTGTAATCTTTGTAAACAAACGCTGCCAGCACTTGCCGTGGCGCAAAATGTTGGAGCTCGAATATGACTTTGCGCATAATGTCATTTTCAGATTTCGTTATCTAACGTCCAACAGTGCATTATCACTAAAATAAAAGTGCAATACAAATAAACAAAGTACCATGGATAAACTAGACTACTTCAACTTGCCAATGTAAAACAAATTGTTTATTCGACAAAATTTTTCGTAAAATCTTTTTAAGTACAATCGCAATACCATTTAATCCGCAACAATAACAATGTTCATTTGGCTCAGATTCTGACAGCTCTCAATGCTCGATTGGCTCAAGATGGCCGCTTTCGCATATCTCTGAATGTAGGATCCCTAGTTTTGACAGTTGAACAAAGGAAATCGCCGAAAATTTGGTGAAAAAATTACCGAAAAGGCCTTTTTTCCCTTCCCCTCACCCAGGAACGCCAGAGGGCTTTCCTCCAGCTAGTGTCAAACAGTACAGTGACCAATTGATTTTTACCCACCGATAAGCCGCCGTTATACTAATGACACACTGGTGGTATTCGTACCATGGTACAAGTTGTACCACTAGTGTGTCACCTTGTACCATGCTGGTACAACGAGGAAAACCATGGTACAATATGTACTAGGGTATATAACCGTGGTACTTGTACCACCAGTGTGTCTTTAGTATTACCGAGCGTGGAAAGCTGGATAGAGATCGAGTGACATATCCAATTGACATTTTGATAACTTTGCTGGTTTTCAGCAAACAATAGGTCTTGTTAAAACAAATGCTGAAATTCAGCAAACTAATAAAACGAATGCTGTAATACAGCAAAACATTGCTTTGCTGGTATGTTTCCAGCAAATCGTTTTGCTGGATGGCTGGAAGAAAATTTGGTGTGTAGGTTTGTTTTGGTGATTTTCGGTACTCTTCACCCATAATTGGGTGAACTGAAGTAAGCGTGTATCGGCAGTCTCACATGAAAAGGCCTATTCCGTGTCAGCCACGTCCACGTCAGCCCTTTGAGAAGAACGTGAAAAGGAAATACAAGATTGACAGTTACTGTCAAAATAAGCAAACAAGAAACACAACACAACACAACACCCACAACGCACACAACACGCGTGAGGAATTATTGAATAAAATTTAATTTGATTTGTCTGAATTTTAGGATTTTTAGTGATACTGTTTCTAATTTATTGACTATAATACCGGTTAGTAGGCTTAATATATTTATTCAATTTTATAAATTTATTTACATTTTGACCGATAGGCGTATTTTGACCACAACCGGTCGCTCTAGTGAGAAACAAGACAGAATTCAATTTAATAGATAAGTACATATTCGTCTGAGATTTGCAGCAATGCCTGTTGATCAGAAGCGCATTAATGGTCCCGAAGGATCACTGCCCTATCAGATATTCGGTAAAAACCTGAACAAAACATTCGAAGAACGGGCTGCGGACGTGTTTGATTCTAGCGGCCAAAGGAAGTGTGGCCGAAAAGACAATGAAAGCCGCAAATATTGTAAGTTGCGATTATTTTTATTCTAAGGGTCATTATAAATTTTAATAATTTTCAGTTATGAAGCTCGGTGTCGTCTCGACAGCCAAGGGTTCTGCCTATGTGGAACTAGGAAACACCAAAGTGATAGTTTCGGTATTTGATCCCCGTGAGATTCCCAAGCAAAACAAATTCCGTGCTCTTGGCGAGTTGTACTGTGATTTTAAATTCTCACCGTTCGCTTGCACACACCGGAAGAACCCTCAAACGGACGCCGAAGAACGGTCACTGGCGGCGGCAATGGCCAAGGCTCTACAACCGGTTGTTTGCCGACACCTATTCCCCAACTTCCAAATCGACATCTTTGCAAATGTGTTAGAGGATGATGGTTCTGTGTTGGCTACAGTAATAACCGCTGCCGGATTGGCCTTGAGTGACGCCACCATTTCCATGTTCGATATCGTTACGGCTTCGACAGTTGCAGTCATTGGGGATAGAATCTATGTGGATCCAACGCTCGCAGAAGAACGTCTCAGCTTGGAGGGTGGAAAAAACGGTAACCATGGAGTGATCACCATGGCCAAGCTTCACGCACTAGATCAGACATCCGAGATAAGACAAGCTGGAGATATATCTTTGGGTAAACTAAAAGAAGCGTGTCAGAGACTCAACGAAACGAACAATGAAGTAGCCCCCATCGTTCAACAGATGCTGGTCAGTAAGGTACAGCAGCATATGTCGGAAATTGATTTAGAGGAAGATATTGATGCTGAGGAAGACAATGAAGATTTAGATACCACAGCTACAAGTCAAGTTTCGATTGTTGAAGATTCATGAACAAATAAAAATAAGTTTCAATATTGAAAATAGAGCAAAACTTTTTCGCAGAACTGAAACTCCTATCATTCTCTTTATCCGCGCAGTTGAAAATCCTATTGCATTAAATATAGTATTTATTTGCCAATACATAAGTATACAAGCATAAAATGATAAAAGATAATTCTAGACGGTGATCTGAGAACATTATTTGAACCTTTTGTTTGAGAAACTACATGCATCAATTATACACATTTCTGAGAAAACCAAAACAACTCCAAAGTGCATGTACATAGGTATAGGAAGATCCATGAGATACGTCACCCGAAAAATGGCGATTTTCAACGCCTCCCCTCCCTTCGTCACGAATTTGTAACAAACCTCTACTTAATTTTTGTATGGATCGTCACGCTGTTCTTTACACCCCCCCCCCCCCCTTTTTAGAGGCGTGACGTACTTTGTGGATGAGTTTTCCACTTAACACTTTTTTTCTCGTTTTTTTTAACTATAGGGGGAAAGACGGCTTTGGCAGGTTTTGTTCTATTATTGGCAGGGGGATTTTTGTCGACCAAATTTTATGAAATTTGGCCACAATATTCTTTGATATTCAAAGAATGATTATGCCAAATTTGTGCCTAGTCAGTCATAAAAAAAACCCCTGCCAATAATAGAACAAAACCTGAAAAAAATATATTAAGCTCTTTTAGTGGAATGTATTAAACCGTCTAAGACGAATTAAGTACTGTCCATTTAATTCCACCAGTTATTTTTCGTTATCTTTGCAGATACTTATTTCGACCACAACTGTGTGGTCGTCTTCAGTGTCTTGTACTTGACTCTACTTAAGTCTTGTACTAAGTCGAGTCAAGTACAAGACACTGAAGACGACCACACAGTTGTGGTCGAAATACGTATCTGCAAAGATAACGAAAAATAACTGGTGGAATTAAATGGACAGTAATTAATTCGTCTTAGACGGTTTAGAACAAAACCTGCCAAAGCCGTCATTCCCCCTACGTATTTTAGGACGAGGATTTTAGAGATGGTCGGCAAATTTCTTCGACTGTCATTTTCTCAGTCGAAGAAATTTGCCTAAAGAATTAGTTTTTGAACACAGACCACCATTATACTGTGGAAAAGGGATACAAGTGCCTATACTGCCGTGAATCGCATATTTGTCCCATATGAATAGGAAACCCAGCAAAGATGGGACAGATATGCGATTCACGGCAGTATATAAAGTCAATGCAATGTGTTGAAACAATATTATTTTTAAAAGTAAAGAAAAAAATTATGTAACGAGCTCGGTGGTCTAGTGGCTACCGCTTCTGCCTTATAAGCAGGAGGTCGTGGGTTCAATTCCAGGCTCGTCCCTTTCCTACTTTGTATTTCTATCTTAGTTCTTTCTGTGTTTCACGTTCTACCAAAACGATTCCTACTGTTATAACCTTCCACACAATCCCAAAACCTCCCGTGGCACCTATGAGAGGTCGTAGAGTTCTCTGCATCTTTCTTAAGTAGGTGTCCTACTAACCATCCTTCCCCTTCCTCAGCATTCGCAAGGACGTGGCCAGGACAGATCTCGACTATTGGAGAGTGCATTGCTTCCATCTAAGAGATAGTGATTAGTCCCAAATTAATATCTGTGGTAACGGATGAAAGTGATGCTACTCTCATACAATAGTCTTGGCTTGTACCACCTACGAATTTGTGCGAATTGCTCAATGCTAATGCTAATGCTAAAGAAAAAAATTATGTGCCTTATTTTCACCCGTCGGGAGTTGGAAGCCACTTTTTTACAAATAAAAAAAACCGAAAGTAGTCTTCAAATAGGTCTTTAAATTATATTCAAGATATTTTCGGGCAAAATAAAATACCCTGAAAACGTCAGAATACAAGGATTTTATTGTGAGAAAAATCTAAACATTACCTGGATTAATCCTCGGGTTTCTCCGGCGGTGGACCACACGGCTGCAGCATCTTTTCCATGATGTTGAACCGGATGCGTGCCTTAGACTCGTTTTCCGCCACGGCGAAGTAACTCAGCATATCGTAATGGCCAAGGTAGCTGGCGAGCGAGTCCCGGTGCTGGTTCGTGAGCCACTCGTACTTGTTTGTATCGGCGTGTCCCGTTCCAATGTATTTGCTCTGAAGATGTTCCAGCTGGCTGTGAATGTTGTAGCGATCACCCATGATGAGTTTCACGAAAATTAATATTTGAACGTAAAATTATTGGGTTTTTGCTTCTTCCCGTTCGATGTTTCGATTCTATGTGGGAAAAATTGTTGATACCGCTGACTGTTTTTTCCGTTTTTCCCTTTTTTCGACTGTACTCTGTGGCCCAATGAAAATACTATAAGGTAAGGCGATCCTAGTTTTGTGTTGGTGCCATTCGTGTGTGGCGAAAAAAATGAACCACCCCCCCCCCTTGTCACACTTTTTGCATGAATAATTGAAAATTTTAAATGGATTGTCACACTTCAGACAAACCCCCCCCCCCCCTCTGAGCGTTACGTAATTTATGGATGCTAGTTCTTGTTTACATTTTTCTCCGCATACTAATACGCTTGTCGTTGGAATTTTTCCTTACCTTATAAATATCGTATATGTAAATCATTGATTATTTATCTGTCATTGTCATTTCAGAGATGCCAGATTTGAAGACATTTCAATCTCTGTGAAGACATTTATTTCGTGAAGACATTTTGAAGACTTTTCAAAGTATTTGAAGACTTATCTACTTTTTTGAAGATACTTGAAGACAATCAATAAGCCAGCGAGTGGAAAATACATTGTTTTTACTTATAAACTATGCGACTTCTATATGTAAATTATACAAACAAAATTACAAAAGTCTTTGTCTCGGGCCTAGAAACTCAAACATAAAAATACCTTCACACTAGCGGGCTGATAATTGTAACGCCTTTCAGACCTCATACCTCGCCTCATACGCAATAATAACTTTGAGTTGTGCGCTGGTTAAAAATTCCCGATGGCAGAATTTGGCGGCGGCGGCGTTTTTGACGTGTTTGTTAAAAGGTATTTCGATTATTACATCGGAACGCAAAAATTGATTGAATTCTTCTATGACTTAATTTAATTTATTCAACCGTTGAGCTAGAACCTGCAATTTTATCTTAATTCCTTCTGAATTCATTTGTTCTTTTCGGCATTTCTATGTGACTTTCCTCTAAATATCCGTCGGGAAACTCTTTAAATTTTCCGTGAATTTTTAAAAGAATTTTCTGTGAAAATTTCAAAGAATTTTTCGTGTAAAATAAGAAGAATTTCCGATGAAAATTATGAGGAATTTCTTGTCTAAACTCATGAGAATTGAAATTGGGAATTCAGTTCAAAATTTATATCTTATAATTTCCGTAAAAAGATATAAAGGGAATCCTCCAAAATTTAAATTGAAAATTCTCCTTAATTTCCACAAGTTTTTCTGAACTCCCACAATAAATCCCTTTTAATTTCCACAAGAAAATTGTCTCAATTAATTTTAATAAATTTTTTTACGGTTGCCGACAAGAAATTGAATTTGTTCTGGTGTTAAATAATTATTTCTCATTATTTCCATGGTCAATTTCTACGTGAAAATGTTCCTAAAAAATTCAGAGAAAGTCCACAAAAAAATCGAGAGAATTTTAATTAAAGACTAAGTAGCAAAATCAAAGGAAACTTGTGACACACTTTCGTTAAATTCTACCTTGAATTCCTTTGATAATTCTTCTAGAAATATTTTTAGATATTCTTCCAGTATTTTCTCTGAGAATTCCTCTAAGAATTTCTTCAAACATACATTCTGGTATTCTTTCCGAAATTCATCCAGGAAATTGTCCGGAAGTTTCAGGGATTATTTAAAAAAATCCTCCAGAACTCCTTTGATAGTTCCTTCACGAATTCCTCTAATAGTTCTTCCAGGAATTCTTTTAAAAGTTTCCCCCGGGATTTCTGCGGAAGCTATTCCAGGGATCCCTCCGGATGTTCCTCCTCTGGAAGATCCTTCAAGGTGGCCGAATTACTCTCCAAGAATGCCTCCAGGATTTTTATCGGAATTTTCTGCAGCAATACTTAAGAAGCTTCTCCAACTATCTCAAAGAATTTCTCCAGAAGTTTCCACCGGAAATTGCCGGAAAATTCAGGAATATCCTTCAGAAATTCATCAGGAAAATCCTTCAGGTATTCCTCCATTAAAATCCCTCCGGAATGCATCCTGAAGATTCTACAGGAATCCTTCCTTAAGTTCTTCCAAGCATTCCTCCGGAAGTTCCTTCAGAACTTTCTTTAGAAGTTCCTTCAGTAAATCTTTTATATGTTCCAACAGGAATTCCTCCACAGAGAAAAAAAAGTTGTGTTTTTAACATTTTTCAATTTTAATTTAAAAGTCTGCAAATTTTGGTATTTTTGAGTGCTGAAATATTTCAGTCAAATACAAAATCGTTGATTTAAAAGCTTTTTCCCTAATTGAAAATTGTGATTTTCACAGTTGGAGCACTCAGAACAAAAATTGTAAAAATTTCAAACTAACTTTCATATTTCACATTTTCGGCAACACCGACAAGAAAAAAAAATCAACTCATAATGTCATAATAGAGATCTGAAAAAACGGAGTTTTCTCTTTTTCGATTTCCAGAGTTTAATTTCAATTTTCAACCGACAAAGTGAGGTACTTGGTTGGTAAATTAGAGGGAAACCGCGCCCTGTTCACCAAACCGAAGGATATTCTGACGAACAAAAGGCCAGGTACGTTTTTATTTGCGGCATTTTGATTTTCAATGGAGTTTTCATTGGGGCTCAATGTGCTTTTTTTCAGATGACTGAAGTGCAGCACGACCTACGTACACTGCATGAATAGTTTGGCCCTCTGCTAACGGAGGGAATCGACGAGCTAGAAGGAATCGACGAGCTGGAAGGGATCGTGTCCATGCGAAAATGGAGAAAACCTGAAACCCGATGAGGAGAACCGGGAAGCGGAGTGAGGCGACCGTACTGAGAAGTACATAATAAGATGCGGGTTCGTGAGTGATGGCAGGCTGCTGGCAATGGTCAATGAAGAGCGTTTCATTTTTTGATAGTTTCTGTTTTTTCGCATTACTGAATACAAGAAAAAAATAAAGTAAACAACATGTTTAATTTTGAAAATTTGTTTATTTCATTTATTAATTGTATTAAACAATACTAACTTAAATTGAAAGCTAATGAATCCCGTTGTTTTGAGAGCATCACTAGTAATTACAAATAGAAAACCACATTTCATTTTGAGAGGATAACTTTTGATTTGACAAACAATTGGTGTTTGCTGAAGCACAGTATTTGCATTGGTAACTTTAACAGTTCTATACTTTCTACTGAAAATCACTAACTCATTTTCTTAATGTTACCAACGATTCTCTCAATTTTACCAACGATTTTTTTTTGTGTGTCAAGATTTTTTTTTCAGGAGACTTACAGAAATAATAAGAAGCTTCATCCAGAAGAAAGTTATCCAGCTTTCCACGCTCGGTAATGGCGGCTTGCTGCTGTGTAAAAATCAATCGGTCACTGTACTGTTTGACACTAGCTGGAGGAAAGCTCACTGGCGTTCCTGGGTGAGGGGAAGGGAAAAAAGGCCTTTTCGCCAGTGAGTTTTCCTCCAGCTAGTGTCAAAAAGTACAGTGACCGATTGATTTTTACACACCGACAAGCCGCCATTACCGAGCGTGGAAAGCTGGATAAGAAACTCCATCGGGAATTTATCCGGAAGTTGATCTAGATATTTATCCGGACGTTCCTTCAGAAAATTCTCTTGATGTTTTTCAAGTATTTCACAGTAAATTTTGAATCCCAACAGGGTATTCTTTAAAAAGAAATTTGGAAGAGTTCAACGTGGAAATTCAGCTTAAAAATCCGACTCAGTGCAAAATCCAGGGTAGACTCGTTTTTAAAAAAAATAAGGAATTTTAAAACATATTCTCTTGAATTGGGTCCTAAAGCCCTACCTCGTTTATGGTTGCAAACGATAGTGCATCGGTCAAGAATACTTGTACCGTTGTTATAAAAATTCTGGTAAAATTCTAAATCAGTAAAAATAATATTTTTGTGTTTAAGACACAAAATTTGTCTTAAATTTTGGGCTGTGCAACATTTCAGAACGAATGAACCATCAGCCCAAAACGTCATCCCCATATATAAACTGTCAAAGGTTGAGTCAAGTGCCCTGCGGTGTTTTGCTAGTGCGTTTGAATCCGTACGTCAAACAAGACCGAAAATGTCGAGGAAGCATTTTTCATCTATTTTTCAATTTCAAATTAAACAATGTTCTTTTCGATTTTTGAGTCTAAAGAAAAACTGACACGATTAGAATGATTACATTCATCGTTCCCTGAAAGAAAATCGAATATCGATTCTTCATTTTAGGACCCAATTCTAACAATTTGAATGGTAAAAAAATAAACATTATTCAACATCACTAATACAAGGAGACTATTGAATTTACACACCTATTGGGATCTCCAGTATCCTTGCGAGCAAAGGCGTAGGATTGCCAATCCGGAGATGGTGAGTTCGATTCTCGGTCCGGTCTAGGATGTTGTCAGGTCGAAAACATTGTCGACACCCTGGGCATAGTGTATCTACCCGGATAAAAAATTACAGTAACTTGTATGGTATAAGTCATTGAAATATTATAAATTTTATGGTACACAGTACCATCTATTGTAATTTCATTGTAATTTTTTGACGATAGAAAAAATCTTTATTGTAGGCACATTATAAGAACAATACATTAAAATGTTACTAATACATTCTATTATATTTGTATTGTTTTGTATTGTTTATCAAAAATGTACAGAATGTTAAAACTATTCTATTCCATTGTTTTGAAAATCATTTTTATAGATAAAAAATAAACGATTCCTCGAATATGTTTTTCATGATAAACAACAGTTAAAAACAGTAAAGTTTCAATTGACTCTATTGTTTGAACAAAAATGTTTTTTTTTCATTTTTTTTTTATATTCTGTTAACATCAATTTATGCTTTACGAGATGTTTATTATTCTTTTATATTATCGATTTTTTAATAAACTTAAAATTTTTAATTTATTTTATTTGAGTATTTCGTAGTTTCCGTTGAGTGTGTATGCTGGCGATTTGACATGTTTTCTTCCGCACCAAAACATGAAACAAGTTTCGGAAAGAGACAGTGTTTGTTAAAGTGTTTTCTGTTGCAGTAATGTTGGAAGCCGCTGGCCAAACGGTTGAAGGGCAGATCAGGTCAGCTGACTTCTGATTCCCACTTGGACATCCGCAACAATCATTTTCCTTGATGGTGTTCGACGTGTATTTCCGGCAGCACCGCATAGTGTCAACATCCTGAATCGCAATATATGCTCCGGTGTTAGATTCAACTTAGTTGGTAAGTTTTCTTCATTAGGAACAAATAAAATAATCCTGAACAAAATTTGATTTTTTATATTCTAGGTTGAGCTGGTTGGACCACGAGAAACCGCCAGAGTATGGATCACCAGAAACCGACAGTACAGTGAAATGAATTCTTGCTTCAGAGCCACCAAGCGTCGTGACGAGGAGGGCGAAGAGGGTTTGTCACTACGAATGAAAAATGCCAATCGTGTGCTCCAGGAAGAACAAGTGCAAGAGTTTCTTTTTATGTAGAATAAGTTAATCTTAATTTATTTTGAAATGAAACCTTCGAATATTTAAGGTAAATGGTGAAAAAAAAAAATTTTACTAGTTCAGTTTATTTTTTAAGAAATGTAGTGATTGTTTCCAATTACAAATTGTAATGATGTTTGGTAAGGATGGCAGTATTTTTTGCATCTAACAAAAACTGTGATTTTTTCTCTGTTAGAAAAATTAATTGTAAAACATTAAATTGTATTGTATTTCCATTGTAGTACTGGAGTGTAATTCATTCTAAATGCTATCCAGTTTTCCGCGAGCGGTAATGGCCGCCAGCTTGCCTGCGGGTTAGTATCTAGTTTGACGTTTGTGGAGGTCAACTGCACCCACCGTTCCGAGCATTTTGATCAATGTGGTATATAGACCTGTGCAGGAGTTCATCAAATTCACTCACCCGATGGATTTTGACATTTGAGCGGGTCGTCTTATCGAACAAAAGTTCATTTTGCGTTCATTATGCGACCCGCTCAAACGTCATAATTTCTTGGGGGAGTTCATTTTGCGTTAGTCTATTAGAAGGCTTGCGTTCATTTCATCAGCACCTTCTTATATGCCACATCGTTCAGAATGTTCGGAACGGTGGGTGCAGTTGACATCCACAAACGTAAAATCAGAGACTAACTCGCAGGCAAGTTGACGGCCATTACCGCTCGCGGAAAACTGGATAGTACTTGTATAGTAAAACAATAAAAAAAAGTGGGGAAAAACATTTAAAACACATTGTTTTCTATTGTTTCGTCTATAGAAATCATCCAATTGAAGAACCGTAAAATCAATTGTTTTGCTCTGAATTTTGTATGGAAAATTTTCGATTTTTTTATTGTAAAGATACATAACAACCCCTATTTTTATTGTACCAGTCCAATTAACCATTCAATTTATCGTGCAAAACAATAAATTTGTATGCACTTTCATTGTAAAATTTCCATTACATTCAATTGTAATTATTATGTACTAAATGGTGCTGTAGCAATAAAATTTATTGTTTTTCAATGATATTTTTTATCCGGGTATTGTATAAATACTTGCTACACAAGATACATACTCATGCAATGGCGGGCATATTGAGGAAATGCTAATTTAATACTAAGTTGAAAAGCAGGCCAAGTTCCAATTGGAATATAGAGCCATTGAAGAAGAAGAAGAAGAAGACCTATTGGATTTTGAAATTTTTCGCTGATAATCATAATCTCAATATTGAAGACATTTGAAGACATTTTTAAACGACTGTGAAGACATTGGAAAATATCATCTGGCATCCCTTATGTTCATATTTTCCTTTTCCAATCTGACAAATCGGCAAAGTAGAGCGCCGAGGGGTATTTATTCAACACAGAACCGTACACTGAGATTCGAAACTATCCAAAATCAAGTGTGAAACTACTCAAATTTGAGAAATCTGCCAACACTCCCATTTTGGATATATTTTTATTTTGGTTGTTGGGTGATTTATACTTATTTTCGAAGTTTACCCTCAACACTTTCCACTGAGTTATTTTGTTTATATGTAAGTATCCAAAATTAAGTGTTGGCACTTAACACGGTTTTGGCTGAAAATTTACTTACAACCATTTTAACCGAAGCTGAGTTCGTTTCATGAAGTTTCGAACTTAAATTTCAACTTAAATTGATAATTGTGTGTGATAATTTGCCAAAAATGGAACGAAATGCAAGGTTCCGAGGAAGGTACTTCACTGCGGGTGAGTTACAATTAGTTTCTTATCAATATCTGAAATACTAATTTATTCTGCGTACAGTTTTAGGAAGGCTTAATGATTTTACCGGCAATCATCAAGAAATCACCTCGGAAACCACCTCTTTGATTTTATCACAAATCCCGCAAGGTAAGTACGACGTTATTAGAACTAATTTTTATATGTAAATACCTGATATCCCAAGTAAATTATTGCTTATTAATTTTTGCGGTTATGGGATCTAACCTCAAACTACATATAAAGACACCGGCATTCAGTGGCGTAGCCAAATTTACCTACAACTTCCTTCATGACTTTTTTCTGAGTAATTCGGCAATTTTTCTTCTTTTTACAGATTCGAAACGTTGTTTCCATCAACTATTTGATCGTGACAGCAGAGGACACGGCACACATCTTGCAGGATCATTAAAGTCATTCATTATCAATATGTCATTACTATGTTAGTTTTTCTATTTTTAAAATAGTTTGAATAAAAAAATGAAAACATGATGATATTTATAGATTTTAGTATGTATCCAGCTGTCCACGCTCGGTAATGGCGGCTTGTCGGTGTGCAAAAATCAATCGGTCGCTGTACTGTTTGACACTAGCTGGAGGAAAACTCAGTGCCGAAAAGGCCTTTTTTCCCTTCCCCTCACCCAGGAACGCCAGTGGGCTTTCCTCCAGCTAGTGTCAAACAGTACAGTGACCAATTGATTTTTACACACCGATAAGCCGCCATTACCGAGCGTGGAAAGCTGGATACGAAACAAATCCTCATTTCGCCCAAAATTTGCTACCGTAAAAACCAGATTTTTAGTAATTTTCACTCAGAGTCGACTCATTGACTATAAGTAAAAATCACCCAACCAAAGTTTTAGTAAAATAACTCAAAATTGAGTACTTAGCGAATAACTCAATTTTGAGTTGTTGCACTTTGCTGTCAAGTTGAGTGAAAAAGACTCAATTTTGAGTTGTTTCGGTTCTCCGTGTAAATAAAATTTTCTTTCCACACTCAGAAATAAATTTATACTAAATAGCTTAAAAGTCATTCTAAATGGCTATTCACCTGGTTGACCCCAAATTCGTATTCCAACCAACAATACCGGGATAGTATAACTTTAAGAAAAACATTCGCTAGTATAAGTAGGCTTTATAACTTTTTATGTTATTTAGGATATGTTTACAGTTTCTAGGTTAGGTTCGTCTGTTGTTTTTTTATTGTCAAAATGAAAATAAAAACTAAAGCATGGATTTTGCACAGAGAAAGTTTATTTTTATTAACACCATTTGATGATCAGATATGCTGATGAGAATAGATCGCTCTTAGGACCATCTGGAGGTAGTAAGCTGGAAGTGAATGCGTGTGCCTTGGTCCTTGGTTCTATGCTGGGTTGTCTTTCGAGGATAGAGAATAGTTCGGATCGAACGACATTGTCCACTTCCCGCAGGTAGACACATTTTGCACGATGCAATATGATACATAGCCTGCCGAATGAGATCAAAACGTCAGTCGAGAGATATGAAATTTATCAGTTGCGCTTACCAGTATCACTCCGTTCCGTATAAATCATCAGATGGTTATCGAGTTCCGGCAAGATCTTTGTTAGTCAGCTCGCGCCAATAGAAAACCATTAGTTTGGTGCCCGGCATATACGTGAAAATGACCATCTTTACAATCGCATATCAGACGAAGCATCAACGTGTACAACAGTACTTCAAGATTTCGAGCTATGCGATGTTCCTCCATTTTATCAGGGCTGATAGCAAGATGAATAGCTACCCGTTGCAAGCCGAAAAGTTGTAGATTACGATTATGCGCTTCATCTCAGGTTTGCGCGGCAATCTAAAAAAAATTTCACTTTAATTTATGTTTGTTCTGCATATGCAAAAAAATACTCCTTACAATTTCGCCAGCAGCGTAGCTCATGATAACGAAATCAAATATCCTTCCCGGAGTAACTTTGCCGCTGTTCCCACTTGCCTTGATGGGATAAAGCCGGTGCTGGCCGCTCCTTCTTTGTCTAATCTCACCATGTTCTAATGGTTGAGGTGTTCAGAGGTTTACCTTCCCAGTGGTAAAAAAAACCAATATGTAACAGTCCGAAAACTTACAAATTTGAAATTTTCAAAACAAAAATTTCAGCGCGTCGACTTCACTGGACTAGAGCAATGGAGAAAATGGCGTAAATGGGAGAAAATATAAAACTCCGCAAAAGACAAAATACAAACAAAAATAAGTTCGCGTTATTCCAACTTAGTATAATTAATAATTCTGGATAGTATACTTTTTATACTACGTAAAGTATAACAGTGAAAAATGTCTAAATAGGTTAATTTCAAATCTTTTACGGATTTATTTTATTTCTGAGTGCAGGTTCCTTTAAAAGTCGTTTTGAAAATTTTGTCTTGTTTTATTATTGTGTCGCCAGCACTAAATTGTATTCCGACTTCCGACGTTTTACTTCCGAACTTACTTCCGACATCATGAACGTCAGAACAAAATTTGAATTTGCTACCAAAACATTGTCGGAAGAGCGTTCGGAAGTGTGGAAATCGACTTCCGAACCTCAATTTGGTGCCAGCGACGTTGTCAGCGACAAAACAAGCTCGATTTTGTGACAGATAACACCGTGCAGTGCTGCATATTTATTTTATTTTTCCGTGTGAATCTCGTCGGAAGTGGGCCTTGCTGCCATATATTGTCGGCGTAGCACCAACTTAGAATTCGGAAGTCGGGACTTCCGAACCGAACTTTCTTCCGAAGTTTTATCTGTCAAACTAATTGATGCGTTGTTTAGCGCATCTTTAGGCGAATCTAGCGCACTATTTCCGAAGTTGGGAAAGTTGCCTGTATCTGGAGAAAAATTCAACTTCGGTATAAAAATCGGTCTAACTTTTATCCGGATAGACAATAAACAGTTTTGGTCTAAATGCACAATAAAAGATTAGGGTATCCAATCATGGTTTGAACTAACGAGCCTGGAAAAACAAAGAGACGCAATACTCCTACCTTTAACAACCTTGTGCTCGATTGGAACAACTGATTTGACAGTAAATGCGCTGTTCCAATTTTGACACTTCATCTCTTTGTTATGAGTGCCTCTTTAGCCTCTTTAGTTTGAACCATTTTGGAATCAGTCTAAATTACCATCTTATTGGCAGGAAATGAACCTAAAACAGTATGCATATTTAGGTATACTGGAAGTGATAAAGTTCATTTAAACTTTCGTACATATTGTTAAGTAGTAAAATCTAGCGATTTTAAAACGTCCTGAATTTGTACTAAATTCCCCCCACCAGTGGCACAATTTTAAAAAGCTTGTAAAGGACGCATTTCATGACATAGAAGTAAGATCAATATATTAAAAGAAAGCCATGTTTATCTGTAATCGATTGACTGTCGGACTATCAACGGGAGTTGCGGAAACTGCTACAACGATAAGCAGAGCAAACAAAGCACAGCGAACAGCGGTCAAACACCAGTGCGTCGGAAAGAAATCGGAACTCAGGTTGAAGAAACATAAATCGCGAGGAAAACTCACTTTCAATGGAACTTTATTAGTAACGAATAAAAGTCGCGTCCACGCGGATACAAAAACAATTTTGGTATGGAAAAATAAACATTGTTGCTAGTTCGGCTTACTTGTTCTGAAGCAAGGGGTGATCAAACAAACAAACGAAAAAAGGCGTAAGCATTGCTTTCCGTCACTCCTCCTCAATTTGCAGCCATTTTACGCTCAAACCCCGGGCACATCCCGGAGACGCTCGAGCCTCGTAGGCCCAAGAGGCTTTGTTGAGACGTCCGCTGCCATAACATCGGTTGAACAGTACTCCAGGGTCAACTGTCCACTGCTACATAGCTCCTCTACGTATCGCTCCTTCGTGTCGATATGTTTCGACCTTCGACTTGATCGACCAGTCTTCGCAAATGATATGCAACTCTGATTGTCCTCTCTAATAATTGTCGGTCTGATCGCTCCTCTTCCAGGTCAATTAGCAGTTTCCTAAGCCAGATTGCGTCCTGGCTGGCCTCACAAAGCGCAACATATTCGGCTTCCATGGAGCTGAGAGTCACGCACGTTTGACCTCGCGTTTGACGTCTGCTTGCCAATACGACCGCTCCGTTACCAAGCTTGATGACAAACCCCGATGTTGAACGGCGTGTTTCTGCGTCATCTGCCCAGTCCGAATCGCTGTACCCCGAAAGAACACTATCTCTACCGGCTCTCGGATGTAGGTAGTACTCTTTTATACCCTGTAAATAGCGCAGTACACGTTTAGCAGCCTTCAAATCACGTTCCGTTGGTTTCGCAAACCTTCGTTCAAGGATTGCCGCACCAGCGGCATTATCCGGTCGGGCACACACCGATAGGTAGAGCAGATCGCCTACCAAGTTTCTGTATTGGGTAACGCTCTCGAAATCACTACTAGTATCTACGGTCTTTACATACCCAGGATCCATTGGGCATTTCGCGGATTCGGCTTGACTACTCCCGAACTTGTCAATCAGCTGTTGAATATACGCCAGCAAACGTAATTTAAATGCTCCTCCTTCACGTTTCACCTCCATACCAAGGAAATAGCTTACATTCCCCAAGCAAGTCAGTTGAAATTCATCATTGAGGGCCTCAATAACTCGCTGAATCTCACTTTCGTCGACGGATGCGACAAGAATGTCGTCCACATAGACCAATAGAAACACAGTTGTGTCACGTAAGGTACGTTGATGAATAAACATTGATCAGCGGTAGACTGTTGGAAACCAAGCCGACCCAGAACTTCCTGAAGCTTCTTGTTCCAACACCTCGCCGACCGCCGCAGCCCGTATATGCTGCGTTTGAGCCGACAAACCAACTCCTACTGGCCGGATACAGCGTAACATGGCGGTTGCTTCATATACACGTCCTCTTGAAGCTCCGCGTTCAAATACGCCGTGTTAATATCAAGATGTTTACCTGCAAGTTCTTTCTTAGCGGCACAGCAAGGAATATGTGGAATGTAGCTTGTTGCGTTACCGGAGCATACACTTGGTCGAAATCTTCACCGTACTTCTGCGCATAGCTTGCGGTCCTTGCACTTCACTACCTGTCCCAACTCGTTTTTCTTCGCCTTAAAAACCCATTTTGAACCGATGAGCTTGCGTCCTTTCGGAATCGCCACAAGCTCCCAGGTTCCATTTCTTCGATGCGACTCTAGTTCTTCGATCATTGCATCCCGCCACACTTGCTTCTGTTTAGCTTCTTCGACACTGTTCGGTTCTTCTTGAAAACATTCCGCACTTCCTGCTACAATGTCCAGCACAAAATCGTTCAAATACTGGTGCCTAACACCATGGGTCTTCCTTGCCGATCTCTGTTCTTCATGATTCATGCTAATTGTCGCTCAACGAGTCGTATACACTTTCACTATCACTCAGTTCATCGACTGGTTGTGGGGCCGCTTGGCCACACCGTGATTTTAGCATTGGGCAACCATGTTTTCGTGACGATTATTTTGATTGCATTTTGTTCTAAGTGAGACGTCTGTTTCTCTGTGCTAAGAGGGTCTTCACGTACACTTTGCGGTGATTTCACACCCACTGATTCTTCTCCGTTTTTCTTGAACGGCAGGATTTTCACTTTTTCCCTGGGTGCTGCGGATAGAGCCGATTTTCTGTTCTCAAGCGAGTAGCGGGATATTTTAAAATCAATCCTATAAGCAGAATTATTTTGCAGTTCTCCGGCTGTCAAACATTTTCCGCTCTTCGAATTTCTCTTTCCATGCTTTCCATGCACGAATGCGCGAGACTCTACATGACTTTACAATGGTTTACATACATTCCTACTCCAAATCAGTTGCTGAATCTCGTGAAATCTCGCTTTTTAGTTGCATTCCTACTAATTATCCACTCGAAATATAATGTGAATATATTTGTTACAAAGAATGCAAAACTCAAACTAAGTTTATTTTTTTCCCAAATAATAACAATACTTCTCAATATAAGATCTAAAACGAACATAACCACAATCTTCAATGTTTGGCTCCGGCACAATAGAAAATATTGGCTTCAGTTTGACAAATTGATTCTATCCGCACCACCCAGCTTTTTCCATAACAGCTCGTTGCTCCTTCTCAGGAACAACCGAGAACTCCGCAACGACGACGAACCATTTCCGAGTTCAATTAAACCGTGCATCACGGCTCACAGTGATTTGTTTGGTCTCTCGATCGACAAACCGGTACCCCTTATTCTCCATGGAATATCCAACCAGGGTGAGTTTACGCCCTTTGCTGTCCATTTTAGCTCTTTTCACTGACGGTATGTGCACATAGGCTTCACTTCCAAACACTCTTATGTAACTGAGGTCCGGCCTTCTTCCCTACCACAGCTCGTAGGGAGTACGCTGGATAGATCTTGACGGCAGCCGATTCTGGAGGTAGGTGATCGTCAGTACGGCTTCGCCCCAAAAACGCTTCTCCAAACCAGAATCCAGCAACATACGAGTTGCCATCTCTGTTATTGAGCGATTTTTCCGCTCCGCGACTCCGTCAGACTGCGGTGAATACGGCGTAGTATATTGCGGTACGATTCCCTCCTTTTTAAAGAAGCTTCGCAACTCAGAGCTTGAAAACTCTCCTTCGCCGTCAGAGCGGATCACACGAGGTTTACGCCCGAATACATTCTCTATCCATCGAACGAAAATGTCACAGTGAAACGGCTGTGTTCATCTAATGTCGGCGTAGCACCAAGTTAGAATTCGGAAGTCGGGACTTCCGAACCGAACTTTCTTCCGAAGTTTTATTTGTCAAACTAATTGATGCGTTGTTTAGCGCATCTTTAGGCGAATCCAGCGCACTACTTCCGAAGTTGGGAAAGTTGCCTGTATCTGGAGAAAAATCCAACTTCGGTATAAAAGCGGTATAAATTTATTCCGGATAGACAATATAAGATGCATCACATATCTGTTGCCACTCGGAGTCGTTTGTTTCATAGGGCCACATAAGTCGGTATGGATGATATCCAGTACTTGACTAGACTTCCTTTCCTCAACCGGCGGAAACGGAGCGCGAGCCGACTTTCCCTCAGCACAACATTCGCAAACGATTTTCAAATCACATTTGCTTACCTTCACTCCAGTAGCCATGTCATCCTTCAACAGACGCTCGACCGCAGCCCAATCACGGTGGCCTAGCCGCCGATGCCACTGATGTTGGCAATGCTCTGTATGTTGACCAACAGAGGCACTCAATGACGTCACTCCTTGCCGCAGGTTATACAGTCCGTTATTTCGCGTTCCGGTTACCACTACACTTCCACTTTGATCGCATATGTTGCAAACATCCTTCCCAAAGTTTACACTCAATCCTTTCCGGCTCAACTGGCTCACGGAAATCAAACTTGATGCAAGCCCGGGTACGTACTGCACATTATCCATTTCGATTTTCACTGTATTGTCCTTGTCGTCGACACCAAACAACACGCCACTTCCGTGACCAAGCATCTGTGTACGTTTACCATCAGCGAGGGTAACCGACCCCATATCGCACTTCTTCAGTGAGGAAAAGAATGACTCATCGGATGTCATGTGAGCACTGGTTCCACTGTCAATCACCCACGACGAAAAATCACTACCGACGGTGAACGCTACACTTCTGGTTTCACTATTAGCGGCCTTTGCCCGGTGTTCCGGATAGACAATAACCTTGGCTCATTGTAGCGATAAATGTATGTGTGTGACCAAGACAATTGACAAATCATAAGTATTGATGTGTATTGTTCATGAATGTATGTTATTGTTTATAAATTAGTCCGTACTATCCAGTGAAAATAGAAAGACCGTGGAGAAACGATTTAGAGTTTATGAATAAACTTTCTTCTGCTATCACGCATTTCCCAGGGATTGATATTGTCTAGTCGATCGGCATCAGCCGTGTCTGCTGTTTTTTGAACAAACAACATGGACTAGAATATCCAGCTCTGAAGAGATCGTTCGTTGAAGACTCGAGTAGTGGACATCCTGGTAGATGACAGTGTAGAAGAGAAGTGAGCGGCGAAGAATGCTTTTATCGAAACCGTCGAGAACAACTTGGGTGATTCTGAGGTAAACTAGCCTAGGGCTAAAAACATTCTTAATAAAGATTTAAAAAAAATATTGTATTTCTAGTTGAAAACCGAAGTGAGCTCTCGCGACTATCGAGTTTTCTCCCGTTTCCTTTTGTCGCAACTACGTCGCGACTAGTGCGCATCACGGCGCACGGCGGTGGCATAGATGCGCACTAGTCGCGATGCAGTTGCGACATCAGGAAATAAGGAAAAACTCAATCGTCGCGAGAGCTCACTTCGGTTTTCAACTGGAAGTACAATACTTGGGTGAGCTGCGCACTCAGCAAAAAGAATGGATTACAAATGTAATCCAATGGGAGATTGAGGAGCGTAGAGAGGCAAAGGCTGTGGAACGGGAAGAATCGAAGGAGCAAAGTACGAGTCCCGTCAACGGTAAATATCTCTGTAAGTGGCAGTCGGGCGGTGCTGCAGGCTGGACAGGTGGGCATGGGTGGACTTCTTGAACGATGAAGAAAGGATGGCTGCAGCAACCAGAGATGTCGAGACGAGCCAGCCTCGGGCTGAAAGTCTCGATAATAAAGACAAAAAAAGCAATTACTCACTGACTTGGACAGCTGAAATGTTGGTTCAAGCACTTCGGATGGCTTCTTCAAGTCTCAGCCAGATTTCTTCAAAAAGCAGCCTCCGAATCTAAAGGGGCCTTGAGGTTGATGTGCGAATGTTGTAGCAATCATTACCTAATATTTTGTCATTCTGGTGTAAGTCAACAAGCTGGAAGTGTCCCTTTATTCGCTATTTTTCATCTTTGTATACAATGGAGTCTGTAGACCAAAGATACTTTAACAGTTTTCGAAACATTTTCATGCTTAAAAATGTGTGATATTCCATAATCAATACTAAACATTACCATTATTAATATCAAGTTCCACACCAATAGTCACCAAAACTACTGCTCTTTATTTTCACTCCATTGACACTCCATACACGTCTATTTCAAACTCCTCACTTCCTGATCTACACTGTTATTCTAGAATACCACAAAATGTTCAACGAGTATTTTTTCCACAATCTTTGCTTGCTTTAAAGAATTGTACAATGCGAGCCGCAGTTCTTCCTGTGGAGTAAAGGTTAAAACATGAAAATCTGTGTTGTAGAGATGCAAGGGATTTTCAAAAGATATTTTAGTTACTAGATAAAGATTGTCGCTTCGGTTCCCTTTGTTCTGCTGTCCGGAACATGTTGGGTACCAAGCTGTCAAATCGTATGGATTTTCCTTCTTTGACATTTAGCTCCCCTATCCTCGCCAGCAAAAGATGTTCCGGACAGCGACGACAGCGACAATCTTTATCTTGTAACTAAAATATCTTTTGATTTTCTGATAGAGTCGGAGCTTAGCCTAGCGGTAAGATGCGCGGCTATAAAGCAAGACCATGCTGAGGGTGGCTGTTACTTCTCAGCGAAATCGATACGATCTTGGTGGGGCGATTGACCGTGTACCATACCTTGAGCTGCTTTGGCAGTTTATAATTGTGGAACATATAGACGACTCTGATGTGGTAAATGGTTACGAAACGCTATATTAGTTCTGCGACGTTCTTACATGCGGAGTGGACTCAACGAGCTGACCGTATGCTTCTTTGCGGCGTGTCCCATTATTAATGTCAGTATGGCCAGATGGTTGTCAACGGAAACAGCATCTCATACTTTGCAGTAGCCGACGGACGATCGGAGGATTTCGAGATCGACATGGATTCTCGAGTCAGCAAGGCTGGGGTTACCTTCACGAGTTTTCATAATATTTGGAGACCCAACACGATTGATCTACTACTCTATCGTGAAATGTGTTATGTATAGGCAAAGATGATGCAGATGATGTCTAAAAACATATTGCAAGGGAGCTTTAGACGGAATCTGTAAGCAAGAGTCCTCTTAATATTCGTGAACTGATAGGAAATAGAATATTTATGCCGATAGAGATATATGCTCGTATTTTCATTTAAATTACTCTTAGTGACAAATTTATGGTCTATAAATGATACATTAGATATATTTCGTACTAAGATAAAAACGATGATGCATAATGTTCAAAATTTAAAAACAAATCCTAGAAGCCTCTATAATAAAAAAAATACTTAAAAAATTTTTTTTTTACTTTTCCTTAATATTTTTGGAAATTTGATGGGGGTGGGGGTAGTGACACAAAATAAATTTAATATTTGGATCGGCCTAAATATTACCCAGCAAAAATTTTTCGAAAAAAGCTTAAAAGTATATGTAATGCTAGTGTTTGTATGATCAAAACATATTTGTCGGTTGTTATTTATGATAATTATGTTCTGCAGTTATTGCAGTAATATATATATTGAATTGACAAATTAATGCATCTTAGAATATCTATATATCTAAACATCGCAAAGTTTACTATTTTTAGTTATGATTTAGTTTAATAGAATAAAAGTCGATTTATGCGAGCGTTTACGGGTTTCAAATGAGTCTTTTTTCCAGTATCTACTTTACGCAGTAGGTCGCATCCGTAGTTTTGCTCTGTATCCAAGTCAAATAGGCGGTGATTCTTGTGTTGACAGATGGAGTAGAAGCAGCACAGGCTCCTCCGTAGCTAACGATTCCGATCGTATACATCCGTTGCTCACCCCGCAGATACAGCGGACCACCTGAATCATACTGACAGGTATCCTTCCCGGGTGTAAATGTGCATATCTTTTGACTGTTGACGTATTGAACATTGCAGTTAGCATTGGCTATAACGTCTAGCGTCACTCGCCGCAACGTTGAACTGGTGGGTCCTCCGTAGCTGGTAGTTCCCCACCCAGCTACATCTACTTGCAGTTTATTGAAGTCGTAATACCAATAGTTGAATGGCAGACAGACTGGCCCAACACCACGGTTCCACTGCATGTCCACGGTAGTTTTCAACACAGCAATGTCATTATCGCGAGTATTTTGGTTGTAATTTTCATGCCACACAATGCTCTCAATATTATAAATTTGAGAATAAGGTGTATCAAGGCCGGTTCTGTAGTTATGGTCACCGACTAAAGCTTGGATGCGTTGGGGGCTTGGCGTATTTTGAACACAATGAGCAGCCGTCAAAATGTATCTGTAATTAACTGTAAGTTCATTTTGATTAATGTGTTATCATTGTGAGTTCAAGCATTTGTACGATAAATGTTGGAAGTTATTAATTTGCTTACCTATTACACCTGAGCAGAATACACTTGCCAATACGACATCGAGTAATCCAACCATTGATGTGTACTCATTGATACCAGCTTCAACACCTCCAACAATCTTTTGCGATCGAGACCATCCGCAGTCACAGTCCTGCTTTGCCACCTTTATTCGGCAATCGAACTTACCCCCATTAGTAGTGCTCGAAGAAGTGTATGCAACCATAATTTTATTAAACAGGGAGTTACGGCTCAAACTTCCTTTACCACAGAAGTATTCACTGCCTTCCAAGGCCGTCAAACCTTCGGTCGATATGTAGAATAATTCTGTTGAGCATGCACCTTGCGCCGTACTGATATCAATATCACAAGTCATTTGAATACTATACCCCAGAGGAGCGATGAGCGTGTAACGACAAGAACTTCCTGAAGGATAATTTTGATTGGGATAGAAAGGTGAAACAAGCCGAACATCTGCATTTTCAGTTAATTGGAACTGTTGTTCGCATGACTCGAACCAAGCACTTATCAACGTAGGCAGCAATGCAGCCAAAAACAGCGATCGCAACGGAATACCCATAGCTACTGATGTTAACGATCGAGACATTCACATCATAATAAAACAAAATTCAGCCAGACTCACCTTGAATATTATGCAGTTGTGTAAACATGTTTATTGATAACAATAATTCCACTCAGCGGTGTTTTGCATTATCCAGTCGAGATACTCCGTGACCCTGGTGCTGACACTCGGGTCATTGGTAGCACATGCCATTCCGTAGCTGGTGATGCCTACCAAATAAAGCAGCCCGTTGTAGTAATCCGTGTAGAACAGGGGTCCACCTGAGTCACTCTGGCATGTGTCCTTCCCTGTAGCAAAGGTGCACAGTTGTGTCACAGCAAAGTTAGGATACGTCTGGGTACACTGACTAGGATCGATCACAGGTAATGCAACTTTTAGCAGAACGTTCGATTTAGGATCCCCGAAATCTGTGGAACCCCATCCAGCGGCTTCCATTTCGTTGCCCACAAAAGACGCTCCATAGTATTTGAATGGAAGGCACACGGGGCTTACACCAATTGAAAAGACGATTTCCTTGTTGGTTTTGATCAAAGCTATGTCGTTCAGATTCGTGACTTTGCTGTACGATTCGTGAATTTTAATCGAGGCTACCTTGTACAGGGCTGCATAGCTGGAGTCCACTCCAGTGGATATGTTATGATCACCAACAAGTAGTGCCAGATTGGAAATGCTGTGTCCACTTGGGCAATGAGCGGCGGTTAATGCATGGTAGTTTGTTACTGCAACGAAAAGATTTGAATGGATTTTTTTATTGGAGTGATATTTGTGGGCTATATTTTTATCTCTATCGTTCTCATCTGCTATAAATTACTTTAAAAAAATACCATTTAAAGTCTCTCGCGGTAGAGCGCTATTTTCATACTAAAATGTCTAACTCGGAATTGAAAACGAATTCCGCTTGTCCCAACTGACTCTTTGGAATTTATCAAGGAATGCTTCTAGAAAATTTTGTGGACCTACTATTTCCCAAATTTGAATTAGGCTCTAAATACTAAACTATTGTTCAACTAAAATTTGCTTCTAAGTACCTCTCTCCGATGATTTGTGGCATAAAGGAACCGCATTTTACTTTTATAAAATACCATTTAAATGTTGATTTGTCGATCTTGAATCCAAAAAAAAGTGAAACATTAGTCAACTTTTCGTATGGTCGGAATTCTGCCAAATAACACCAAGCGCCAATGAAAAATTTCCATTTTTTTGCCAAAGTTTTTGTGTAACAGATTCAATTCATCACAAATCGCATCGGCTATCGTTCAACTCCGGACGGTACGTGGAGGAGGCGAATGAACCACGAGTTGCATCAGCTGCTGGGAGAACCATCCATCGTTCACACCGCGAAAATCGGACGACTGCGATGGGCCGGGCACGTAGCCAGAATGTCGGACAGCAACCCGGTGAAAATGGTTCTCGACAACGATCCGACGGGCACAAGAAGGCGAGGTGCGCAGCGGGCAAGGTGGATCGATCAGGTGGAAGATGACTTGCGGACCCTCCGTAGACTGCGTGGTTGGCGACGTGTAGCCATGGACCGAGCCGAATGGAGAAGACTCTTATATACCGCACAGGCCACTTCGGCCTTAGTCTGAATAAATAAAATAATCGTTCAACTCCATAACTGAGGATATCGTAGAATAAATGTACGCATGATTTCACATAAAATACTTTCCATTTTTTTTTGTTCGAACAAAATATCACAAGTCAGTTAAAAAGCCGCTGAGATCCGCGCTCTCTCAATTGATCAATATCTTACAATCCAGGCCACGACTCATTCCGCCTTTAATCCCATTAGATAACAATCGGATCGCTTGATAATTCCTGCAGAGAAAGCCACCGAAATAGGACATCATTTTATCAGCTCGAATAATGTTCGACAGAATATCGTCAGTCCGCAATCGAGAATTTGAGCAACATCCATTTAAATCTAACTCCCATGCAGTGTTGGAAGAATCGTGATCAAATCTCTCTCACCGAATCCTTATGCGAGAGCTGACTCGCTTGCGATTCTGCACGGAGAGCATCGCGCATGAGTTTTTCACGCATAATCGTTTCGCATCGCATCGTTTCGCTCATACGACGAAAAATGATTTCGCTCCAAAAAGTGTCAAAACCCAATTGAAGCGTATTTTATGTTTACGTATGGATTTATAATCCATTGCAATGTTTTAAGTAAAGAAAGTTATTCCGATGAATTGAACGAAGAAGAAATCACAGAAATCACGAATCGAATCATGGACGATTCTCTGGACCATGAGTCGGGTGGGGTTTGCCTCGATTTGAATCGTGGATGAGATTTGAGAAATTGAGTTTTTATCAACACTACTTCCACGACTTCTCGGAGGAGTTGGAGATATCAGTTGACGAATTGAAAGCCTATATCAAATCATCGAAAAACATGAATGCCGTAGGCTTCGACAGTAATCTAAATCTCGAGCTAAAACACATGAAGACTCTGTTCTTCGAGAACCTTTCCCTAATCTTTAATCAGTGCCTCAGACTCACCTACTGCCCATCATCCTGGAAGTAAGCGAAAATAATCCCCATTCGGAAGCCTCGAGGCACAGTTTCGTTTAGCGGTAGTTGAACCGTGCAACAACCGTGACCTGAGTAATTAACATCCTCAGACAGAACAAGTTTTGTCTATAAAACCTCTACCATGGCCTTACTTGATGTTGAAAAGGCATTGACGGTCTGGTTTACAAACTACAACACTATAATCTTCTCAGCTACCTGGTGAAAATTATCATCATCTATCTTTCAGCGAGCACATTCCGGGTCTCAATAAGTGGAGCGAATGCCAATGGGTACTGTAGTGAATACGATAGACCATCTGATTATTTAAAATATGTTTATACCATGTATGTGAATTTCTCATGTATGTGAATGACTCTTCGACTGAGTCAAGTGCGTATACGACAGGTACGACGTCATCGCAGGTTTCTCCCAGGGCAGTATCCTTTGGCCCCTACTATTCAACCTGTTCACCTTTGAATTCCCACACGAAGGGAGACCCGACGACGAGAAAGAAGCGTTCATTGCCCAGCTGGAGCAGACATATGATGGATGCCCATTGTGGGACGCCAAAATCGTCCTCGGTGACATGAAATGTATAGACCGGTGGTCGGACCGGATAGTCTGCATACCGTATGGAATAACATCAGCCAGCGACACATAAGCTTTGCAGCGTGCCGTGGAAAGGTAGTCCGAAGAATTTTCTTCCTCCGCAAGAATATCCACAAGGCCACATGGAAATCACTTAACCAAGAAACGTTAAACCAAATCGACCACGTTCTAATCGACAGTCTCCGACATCAGGAACGTCTGCACTTACCGCAGTGTGAATATTGAATCCGACCACTACCTCGTTCGACCACTATCTCTCGAAGGTGTTCAATACGCGTCGGAGTTCGCCGCGGCTAAACATTGGACGGCTACAATACGATAGACGACGATAGGAAATTGCAAATAAAGAAATCAGGGTATAAGCAATAAATAAATACATAATTTCCCTAAATAATGCCAAAGATCCATAAACAATTAAAATTTTCCCACAAAACAAAAATAAATTAGCAAAAATTACAATTATAAGAAAAATGCACGAAAAAATCAAAATCAGTTTTATCCAGCTTTTTACGCAGATCTTGTTATAAATTTTGAATCACTCCTTTCTGACGTTTGTGTATCTAGTCCACTATAATATTTATAATTTGATCATTCATTTCATTTCATTTATTTAGTTTACATCTAAACAGATAACACTGAATCAACAATTTGACGCCACAATACACGGTTCGAGGCCGCATCTCTCCATCCTCGGATACGCCCCACGCTCGCCAAGTCGTTTTGCACCTGGTCTGCCCATCTCGCTCACTGCGCTCCACGCCGTCTCGTACCTGCCAGATCGGAAGCGAACACCATCTTTGCAGGGTTGCTGTCCGGCATTCTTGCAACATGTCCTGCCCATCGTACCCTTCCGGCTTTAGCTACCTTCTGGATACTGGGTTCGCCGTAGAGTTGGGCGAGCTCATGGTTCATTCTTTGCCGCCACACACCGTCTTCTTGCACACCGCCAAAGATGGTCCTAAGCACCCGTCTCTCGAATACTCCGAGTGCTTGCAAGTCCTCCTCGAGCATTGTCCATGTTTCATGTCCGTAGAGGACAACCGGTCTTATAAGCGTCTTGTACATGACACATTTGGTGCGGTGGCGAATCTTTTTCGACCGCAGTTTCTTCTGGAGCCCGTAGTAGGCCCGACTTCCACAGATGATGCGCCTTCGTATTTCACGACTAACGTTGTTGTCAGTCGTTAGCAAGGATCCGAGGTAGACGAATTCCTCGACCACCTCGAAGGTATCCCCGTCTATCGTAACACTGCTTCCCAGACGGGCCCTGTCGCGCTCGGTTCCGCCCACAAGCATGTACTTTGTCTTTGACGCATTCACCACCAGTCCAACTTTTGCTGCTTCACGTTTCAGGCGGGTGTACAGTTCTGCCACCTTTGCAAATGTTCGGCCGACAATGTCCATGTCATCCGCGAAGCAAATAAATTGACTGGATCTGTTGAAAATCGTACCCCGGCTCTCCGCATGACACCTTCTAGCGCAATGTTTAACAACAAGCACGAAAGTTCATCACCTTGTCTTTGTCCCCGGCGCACAGTTTTGCACACCATCCACCGTTGCTTTGATCAGTCTGGTAAGCTTCCCAGGGAAGCTGTTCTCGTCCATAATTTTCCATAGCTCTACGCGGTCTATACTGTCGTATGCCGCCTTGAAATCAACGAACAGATGGTGCGTTGGGACCTGGTATTCACGGCATTTTTGAAGGATTTGCCGTACAGTAAAGATCTGGTCCGTTGTCGAGCGGCCGTCAACGAAGCCGGCTTGATAACTTCCCACGAACTCATTCACCAATGGTGACAGACGACGGAAGATGATCTGGGATATCACTTTGTAGGCGGCATTAAGGATGGTGATCGCTCGAAAGTTCTCACACTCCAGTTTGTCGCCTTTCTTGTAGATGGGGCATATAACCCCTTCCTTCCACTCCTCCGGTAGCTGTTCGGTTTCCCAGATTCTGACTATCAGTTTGTGCAGGCAAGTGGCTAGCTTCTCCGGGGCCATCTTGATGAGCTCAGCTCCGATACCATCCTTACCAGCTGCTTTATTGGTCTTTAGCTGTTGAATGGCATCCTTAACTTCCCTCAAGGTGGGGGCTGGTTGGCTTCCATCGTCCGCTGAACTGACGTAGTCATCTCCTCCGCTGCCTTGACTTTCACTGCCTGTACTCTCAGCGCCATTCAGATGTTCCTCGTAGTGCTGCTTCCACCTTTCGATCACCACACGTTCGTCCGTCAAGATGCTCCCATCCTTATCCCGGCACATTTCGGCTCGCGGCACGAAGCCTTTGCGGGATGCGTTGAGCTTCTGATAGAACTTGCGTGTATCTTGAGAACGGCACAGCTGTTCCATCTCCTCGCACTCCGCTTCTTCAGGCGGCGTTTCTTCTCCTGAAAAAGGCGGGTCTGCTGTCTCCGCTTCCGTCTATAACGTTCCACGTTCTGCCGGGTACCTTGCTGCAGCGCGGCCGCCCGCGCTGCGTCCTTCTCCTCTATAATCTGTCTGCACTCTTCGTCGAACCAATCGTTCCGTCGACTTCGACCCATATACCCGACGTTGTTCTCCGCTGTGTCGTTAATGGCTGCTTTGACTGTATTCCAGCAGTCCTCAAGAGGGGCCTCATCGAGCTCACCCTCTTCCGGCAACGCTGCCTCGAGATGCTGCGCGTATGCAGTGGCGACATCAGGTTGCTTCAGTCGCTCTAGGTCGTACCGCGGCGGTCGTCGGTACCGAACATTGTTGATGACGGATAGTTTTGGGCGCAGTTTAACCATCACCAGATAGTGGTCGGAGTCGATGTTAGCGCCACGATATGTCCTGGCGTCGATAATGTCGGAGAAGTGCCGTCCATCAATCAGAACGTGGTCGATTTGTGATTCTGTCTGCAGTGGTGATCTCCAGGTGTACCGATACGGGAGGCTGTGTTGGAAGTAGGTGCTGCGAATGGCCATATTCTTGGAGGCGGCGAATTTGATCATAGTATGCTGTAATATGTTGGAAAATGTGTTGTTTAAATGACAACGTCAAAGTTTTTCATCG
Organism: Armigeres subalbatus; assembly: GCF_024139115.2. Taxonomy (NCBI): domain Eukaryota; kingdom Metazoa; phylum Arthropoda; class Insecta; order Diptera; family Culicidae; genus Armigeres; species Armigeres subalbatus. The sequence continues at coordinate 391,898,980 of NC_085141.1, forward strand.
TCGTCTGTAAAATTCTGTTTTATTTTCATTTCATACTTTAAAATAGGGGAACAGACGGCTTTGGCAGGTTTTGTTCTACAGTCAAACCTCCATGAGTCGATGTTCTATGACTCGATATCGACTCATGGAAGCAAATTATGCCATATTAAAAAATATTTTCTGGGTTACTGTGATGGTCCCTTCAAACGGCTTTCCAAAGATTTGCTATTCCTCATCTCGATATTTCCATGAGTCGATGGTTCCTTTAATATCGACTCATGGAGGTTTGACTGTATTATTGGCAGGGTGGTTTTTGTCGACCAAATTTTATGAAATTTGGCCACAATATTCTTTGATATGTAAAGAATGTTTGAGCCAAATTTGAGCATAATCAGTCATAAAAAACCCCCCTGCCAATAATAGAACAAAACCTACCAAAGCCGTCATTACCCCTACTTTAATTGATTACTTCTAATATCGTTTTAGGTTTGAAGCATTGCCGAATCTGCAAATGAGTGTGGGAAGTCCCTAAATTCTGGTTCTTACGTCACAAATGATTCTGCCGAAGTTTGTGGAAAGCCCCTAAATGCCTAAATCCTGGTTCTAACGCTACAAATTGTAAATCTATTCACTGGATTCGACTTTGGTGAGCAGTGTTTCCTGCCATGGCACATTTTTCTCTTTAATGGTAACCTTTAATCCTGAACCTGGGCCTAGATCTAAATAACATTGTTATGGGACATTGTAACTTCTAATAATTCTAGTCAATAAAATCTAGACATGATATTCAATTTGCTGGAATAAAGTAAATCTTCCATTTAATACGTTTTCAAACTTATGAGAAGCAATCTATTGTCGCGGTTTTCCCGCCGATGCACAATTCTTTACGGTTGGGAATTATGCATGCCGTGTCGAAACATATCATAATGCATCGAGTGATTACGCATTTATGATTTATGGTGACGACGATTTATGAAAATAACTGAAGGACGCCTGAAATTCATAACAATTATTATTATGCATGTTATCAACACAACCTACTGCGTTAAGGAATCTTTAGGTCACTCCTGACGGAATCCAAGATTAAAAGTGCTCGCGTTTTCGGGGGCACACCACTCGGTACGGAAGCAACGCACAACTGTCATTTTTATTATTTCACGCATGCTGCGACGCAGCAAAGGTAAATCAACAAAAATGACAGTTGTGCGCCGCCTCCGAATCGAGTGGTGTGCCCCCGAAAACGCGAGCACTTTTAATCTTGGATTCCGTCAGGAGTGACCTTAAGAATAATAATAGATGATAAACAACCTCTCCTTAGCCGTGCGGTAAGACGCGCGGCTACAAAGCAATACCATGCTGAGGGTGGCTGGGTTCGATTCCCGGTGCCGGTCTAGGCAATTTTCGGATTGGAAATTGTCTCGACTTCCCTGGGCATAAAAGTATCATCGTGTTAGCCTCATGATATACGAATGCAAAAATGGTAACCTGGCTTAGAAACCTCGCAGTTAATAACTGTGGAAGTGCTTAATGAACACTAAGCTGCGAGGCGGCTTTGTACCAGTGTGGGGATGTAATGCCATTAAGAAGAAACAACAAATAAAAAGGCTACTAGGATGCATGTGTAAAAAGTTGTACACAGTATCTGTCACTTTGAATCACCCCTCTCCAGATTTATGGCTAGCGTAAAAAGCTGGATTGCTTTTTGGCTTTCACGTATAAAAAGTATACGTAAAGGCTATATGTGAGATTGTTTATTTTTATTAAAGATATTTCAATATAACAAAAAGTATAATTAAACGGGATTTCCTTAAAAAACACACTGCTCGCGGAGCAACGCTAAAACTCGATCGGTTGCTCTAGGATCTCGCGATACACTGCCTAAGCTCTCTCCTCAGGTCTGCTTCAGGGATCGTCGTGTGTCTCACTCTCTCTTACATATATGATCACTCCAAAACCTTTTGATAGAAGGTTCAGATACCCATTGTGTTATATACCAATCGACTTAGCTCGACGAATTGATGTGATGTCTGTATGTGTGTATGTATGTATGTATGTATGTATGTATTTTTTTTTTAAACTTTATTAGAGTGATTTTTAAGAATGTATGTATGTATGAGCGTGTGTACAAAACAATGTGAGACACCCTTTTTTGGACTTAGTCTTATTCGATTTGCTTGTAATAGGTTGCATTCAACTCGGAATCCTTCCTAATGTTTCGCTATTGAAAATTGGCCCAATCGGCTATTGCGTTCCGGAGTTATTAAAAAACATTGTTTTTCCCCATTCCCCCCCCCCTCCGCCTTGGAAAAAAAAATTCAAAATAAAAAAATAAAAAATTCTTCTTCATAAAACTGCTGCAGTGCATTCAAATGGACGTGAATAAATGTGAATTGAAGTGCAATTTTGACCTCTCTTATGTGCTTTTCTTGTTACTATTATGTCTTGTTTTATAATACAGGAGAAAGGCAACATCACCGCTGGCGGGATTATTCAGGGATTTTTTGGAGAAAGTTTTTATTTTTCTGCAAAAAAAAACGTATTAATTTTGTGAAAATTTTTGTTTATTGCTAATGTTGATTTGTTTATGGAATTTTTTTTTTTCAATGAAAAATTTTGATATCTTTATGGAAAATTGTTCTTTTATAATTGCAATCTTTGCTTTTAGGAGTGCTAATTTATTTTTGTTTTATGGAAAATTCTATAGGCCGTATATATTGGCTTGACTCTAGACAGTAAGCCTATTAATAGGTTGGCAAAACGTTGACGAAGTGTAACGGTCTATCGAAGTTACTGTACTCGCTGATCGATTGTCGTTCGTCATTGTCTCTGAAAATAGACTTGCTTACAAGCAAATCATCCTTCCAGTGGTCGAATACGGCATGCTGCCCGGGGAGAGCTGCGCTAAAGCCCATCACCAACGGATCCAACACAAATTCCTGCAGGTGATCCTGAACACTCCTTCGCACATCAGGGACAGGGTTGCAAACACTTAACGAGGGCTTTGGTGAGTGTAAAGATCGGTTTAAGGATCGTTGCTTGGCATCCGATCACCCAGTGATCCCGGAGCTAGTCACCACCCTATCCAATTTTGGTAGTATATGTAGTAGCTAGGTTATCCAATTATTAGTATTAAGTTAAACATAAAGCAATCCGATTCCTAAATGGGCTACCATTTAGATTTTTTGCAAAGTAATTTATTTGCAATTTTTCGCAAATAGAACCTAATAAAAGTTGCCATTGGAGAGCTTCCTATAGTTGATTAATTTATAAATCTATGAAATCCATCGAAAAATAAAGGCGCTATTAACGTTAAAAATCTTACATAAATTTGTGACGGTCCCCAACTTTAGACTCCGATTTGACACAGAGTATCTTAGGGTAAGACGTTGTCCAACAGTTTTCAAGGCAACCAGACAATACGGAATCGGAAAATTTTATAGAAGATATATTGGGTCTCCAGTTAGCCTTGCGAGCAAAAGCGTAGGATTGCCAATCCGGAGATGGCGAGTTCGATTCTCGGTCTGGTGGAGGATGTTTTCGGGTTGGAAACATTCTCGACTCCCTGGGCATAGTGTATCCATTGTACTTGCCACACAAGATACATACTCATGCAATGGCGGGCATAGAAAAGCTTCCAATTGATAACCAAGGGATTGATAATAGAATAGTTTAAAAGCAGGTCAAGTTCCAGTAGGAATGTAGAGCCATTGAAGAAGAAGCTATGAGCAAACTGTCATATATGTCATTTCCATCGCCGATCCGCTGTATTGCGTAGGGGCCTTTATGTTCTTATTTTTGGGTGGATAAATGGTAACTGGACAAGCCATCTGGGACTGAGCATGATAACAATTGTGCTTGTAATTCATCGCTTATGTACATTACTTTTTATCCTAAGCTTATCAGAATGATAGCACTATTTACTTACTTATGGTTGCACCACAGAAAATCCCGTCTCCACTCGCCACATCCACCATAGCGGCCATCATCGGAAACTCGTTGATGAGCGTTTCAGTGCCACCGACTATCTTTTTCTGAGAAAATTGATCACGTGATTAAAATTCCGAAAAGGCAAACACACTTCTTCTTGGAAGTTTACTCACCTTCCGCCGCATACCGCATTGGCAACTGATCTTCGAAGCAGTGCAGTACACCCGCCCCCCATAGGTTGTGGATGGCACCTGCAGTGCCACCACCATCGAGCTGCCGGTCGACTCGGCCGCAACCGTTCCCGTTCCGCAATATGCTTTGGCATCGGCCAGATCCATTCTACCACCGGTGGAAATCACCAGCTTATCGTAGTAGCAAGACGGGCTCTGTTTGTCCGAAAGAGCACAAAGCGCATGGTTCAATATTTGTCAGCAAGCTCTGCCTTCACCGGTCAAGCGAAGCCTTATTGCAGGAATTTACCTTACCTGTGGTATGTAAACATCCGAGCAGGATAGCGCTATCCTGGAGCCAGGTGTTGTCGTTAGCACCCATTGGCAGTCGGTGTTCGCCGGATAAAGCCCTCCGTAGTTTGGCGAGTAAATGGCGAAGGTTTGGCCAGAATCAATTTGCGTATAGTAACCACAGGCGGCCGATTGTGCCAATGCGGATTGATCGAGGGTCGCAAGGAAAACCATGCTGGCTGAAAATACGGATTAAATTTATGAGCTACCACGCGTCTCCACAGATACAACGGTACTTATGTTGATTCAGATACACTAATGAGCTTAACAAATTTTGATATATTCACACTCAATTATTCGGAACATAAACATTGTAGGATGGCATTGGAAGCTCACTAGTCCATATAGTATTAACTATTATTATAATGAAACTTGAAGCAATTTTAATGATGAAGCTCAAGCCTAGTAAATTTAAACTAAATCGTAATTGTGAAAGAAAACTTCATCAAACGAGAATTTTATCCAAATTAACAAACAGAATCAATTATCTCGTGTCGAAATAATCATCATTACCCAAACACAAGCCTAATTTCATTTTCACTCCCTCCTGCACAGGGGCGCTTCGTTTGTCAAATCACACCAACAAATCGACACAAATAGTGCCTTCGAGACCAGATTGGGGAAATGATGCCACTCCAGCACAAACAGCTCCTACAGGCTGGAGGAAATTTGACTACAGTTGTCACCGTTTTCTAATGGTCGTGGAATATTTTCTGCAAAAACTTTTTGAGCATCAATTTATTTTCGTTTCACAAATTTAATAACTCTCCTCCGGGCGTTAAACTCACAGACTGTTAGATTTGCAGTCCATACTAGAATGAGATAAATCTGTTTTGGGGAGAGTATTTTAGATGTCTATTACGAAAACTTTAATTAATCCTCCTGCGATGCTACTGAATCTTTCACACTTTCACACATGTGCTTCACATATATTGCCGCTAACCGCAAGTCGAGCACATCTGTATATGGGCCTCTATATACAGATGTGCTCGACTTGCTGTTAGCGGCAGTATAAGCAGTAACGTTTCGCATGGGTATTATTACCTTATTCAACACTTATCCGACATAGAAAGTTGATACCATGGTACATGTACCAAAAATTTGATTATTATATTTTATTTTGGAGAATATTACAATAATATAATGATATTACATTAAAAAACGAACAATGTGCGGTGCACAACGTCACAAATGGGAACGGGAAACGGACTCTTCCTTCCGGGGGTGCAGTCAAAATGTTGCTACTGGCCAACACTCAACAGGCCAGAGAACAACATGTAATCCATGTGCAAGGCGAACCGATATCCACAAAAGATTACCGGAAGGGTCTTATAGTGGATCGGCTCGCTGGGACACAATGTTGTCTCTTGTTGAGGCTCCAGCAGCGGGATCTTGACTGAGGAAAGCAACAGATTGTCCGTGTGCAGTCGAAACGGTGTCCACATTAGATTACCACTGGTGGGGTCTAATATGGATCGTATCGAAGGGACAATTTTTGACTGTTGCCTCCTCCTTGGCTTCCTCCGACGATGCTCCGATGAGCGGCAGAACGGGTGGACTGTATGGCAGTGGATCAACAGCAGCGATCGGCTCTCCGGCAGCGGCGCAGTGGAATCTGGATCGGGAGGTGCTTCTGGCAGTAATAACTTCGGGTTTCGCTTTTCCTCTTAATGTTTATTCCGTAGCGACAAAATACAAAATCAAAAATTCACTGCGCAGCAGCGGCTTTTTTATACATGGTTTGCTTGTTTGTGTGTGTGTGTCAATTGACACCTAATAAGCTCCACCCATTACGATGGCAACGCCAACAAAAGAAAACAAAAACCTAACCTGGTGGATGAAGCTTGCATTGGACATGACATACAGAGAAGGGGCAAGACGATATTTATTTTGCTTATAGTTTCTAGAATTGGGGAAAGGACTATAAAGGTGCATGACTATTAGACTTAACTATTACTAGGGGTAATGAGGTAACATCCTTTTAGGAAATGAAATATAGGAAAATAAATACAAGCTCAAACTTAATTTACACGTTCAGAACTGAACATTTCTCCCCCCGGGCTGATATGTGGATCTGCAGGTGCGAGAGCTTTATCGTTTTCATCAATTGGAAGAGGTGCTAGTCTAGAGACTGAGCGACGGTATACCCCGGTAGATGTTTTTACGTCTACCACCCTTATCACCGAATCATTGCCAGGATACACCTTCAAAATCTTACCCAATTTCCAAGACTGAGGGGGAAGATTGTCTTCCTTTATTAGGACAATAAGCCCGGGAACTACATTTGGAGATCCTTTAACCCATTTTGAGCGAGCTTGCAATGTGTTCAGGTACTCATTTGACCAACGTTTCCAAAACTTTTCACGGAGAGACTGGAGATACTTCCAACGGGTCAAATGATTTACAGGAGTTCCTTCAAGAGTAGGTTCTGGAACAGCGACCAATTCTCTGCCGATTAGAAAATGTCCAGGGGTTAAGGCAGACGGTTCATGGGGATCCAAAGAGTTGGCGAAAAGAGGACGTGAATTTAGCACTGCTTCAATTTGGGTGAGCACAGTGTAAAACTCTTCGTACGTAAGACAGGCATTGGACAGAACCTTTTTTAAATGGGTTTTTGTGCTCTTCACCCCAGCCTCCCACAAACCCCCAAAATTTGGCGAACGAGGTGGGATGAATTTCCAGACAATTTCACGGGCACAGCAAAAGTCATTGAATTTTCCTTTGGCTTGATCATCACGGAACATCAAATATAGGTCGTGGAGCTCTGACTTTGCTCCAGCAAAGTTTGTGCCACGGTCGGAATGGATTTCGCCTACTAGACCACGACGGCTAACAAATCTTTGTAGAGCTGCTACAAAGGCCGCAGATGACAGGTCGGATACTAATTCTAAATGTATGGCCTTGGTCACGAAATATATAAAATGCAAATATAGGCCTTTACTCGTACGAACTTCCGAAAACCTACCCTTATGAATACTGGTCCGGCAAAATCCACGCCGGTTCAGGAAAACAGTGCAGCTGGAACTACACGTGCTTCGGGTAGACGTCCCATTACGGGCTGCAGACAACGACAACGGTTGGATCGGAAACAGGTAACGCACTTTCTCAACACCTTGCGAATGGTTGATTTGGCGTTAATCAACCAAAATTTTTGACGCATGAGCGACATTAGTCCGGATGGTCCTAGGTGGAGATTTTCCAAATGCATATCACGTATAAGCATTTCAGAAACATGGCTTTTGTTCGGTAACAAGATTTGGTGTCGAGCATCATACGGCAAGCGAGAGTTTTCTAGTCTTCCTCCTACTCTCAGCAAGCCATCTACCAATACAGGATCTAGTGCTGCTAAACGACGGCTGGGCTTTCCCAAGGAAATTAAGTCAAATTCATCGGACAATTCAAGGCGTTGACACAATCCAACAATAGCAATCAGCGATTTGCGCAATTCAGATACTGTCAAATGGTTATGACATACTCGATCTGCGCGATTGAGTCTGCAGATGTTCGCAAAAAACATAACCAACAACTCTCTGTAGTTTTCGGAATGAACCAAAGGTTTCGAGAAAAGGAACGTCTTGTAGAACAACTGGAACACAGGTAGTCGGTAACGTCGGAATCATGTTCGGTACTTCTGACTCTGGTAACGAGTCTGGAACGGCGACATCATATTGGTATAGTTTCAAAAAGGGTGGTCCGTTCCACCACAGACTATTCATCGCAAGACTCTGAGGCAACTGCCCTCTAGATACCACATCTGCCGGGTTATCTTCGGAACGGACATACGACCAAACGCAATAATTGGTGGATGAATTGATCTCCGTCACACGATTGCGGACAAAAACATCTAGTTGGCTGGCGGGCTTTTGTAACCAAGCGAGTACAATTTGGCTGTCAGACCACAAACAGATACGCTGAACGTCAATCTTCAACGATAATACACACTTGGGAACCAATCTGGACAACAACAAGGCGGCACACAACTCCATTTTGGGAATTGTCAATGGCTTAAGTGGGGCAATCCTTGACTTGCTGCAGAGTAGCGAAACTTTAACATCAGTGCTAGAAACAACTCTCACGTAAATAACTGCTCCATAAGCACGACTGGAAGCGTCGGCAAAACCATGTATTTCGATACATTCAGCGTCCACCAATCCAACGAAGCGAGGAATTTTTATCATTTCAACGTACTTCAAGGATTGTCTAAACGTAAGCCAAGACTGCAGAATATCACCTTCCAAGCGGTCGTCCCATCCTACTTCATCCTTCCATAAACGTTGCATGATCTCCTTCGCTAGGACGATCACGGGAGCAACCATTCCTAACGGATCAAACAACCGAGCGATTTCAGAGAGTACGATACGTTTGGTTGGCGGTGTCAAAAGTTGGAATGGCAATCCACAATGAAAGCGGAAGGAATCGGCATCAGGATCCCATAGTAGGCCTAGAGTTTTTATGACTTTGTTCACATCAGAATTTTCAAATTCCAAATACTTCTCCCGGTCTTCCTCAGCGACGGTGTCCAGAATGGTTGTATCGCTTGCACACCATTTATGAACCGGGAAACCTCCTGACATCATCAAATTCGTCAAATCAGAACGAAGCTGAACAGCTTGGTCGATGGTATCTGCTCCTGTTACCACATCATCTACGTATACGTCTTCTTCTACGATCCTCGACGCTATTGGGAAACGCTGGGATTCATCTCGGGCAAGCTGTAACAATGTTCGAGTAGCCAAATACGGGGCGCTGGCAGTCCCGTAGGTCACGGTTGTCAATTCGAGGATCTGGAGTGGGTCATTGGGATTATCCCTCCAAAAAATTCTCTGTAGACTGGAATGCTTCTCATCAACACGAATTCGTCCATACATTTTGGAAATGTCGGCTGTTATTGCGAAGCGATGTTTACGGAATCGGAGAATTATGGAAAACAGGTCATCCTGAACAGTGGGACCGATCATTAGGACATTATTTAGAGATGGTCCTGTTGTTCGTGCCGAGGCGTCAAAAACAACTCTCAAACGGGTGGTGGAACTGCTTGGTTTTAGGACTGCGTGATGGGGCAAGTAGTGAACCAACTTTCCAGGGGGGTCGTCAAAATCGGAAACTTGCTTACAATGGGACAAATCCTTGTACTTATTGATGAAGTCAGTGTACGCATTCTTCAACTCAGCATTTTTGGATAATCGTTGCTCTAGCATGTGAAATCGTTTCAAAGCTAACGTTCGGTTGGTTCCTAGCTCGCTTACTGATTCCTTCAACGGTAGTTGGACAGTGTAGGTTCCATCCAGGTTACGAAAGGTAGTGGAATTGAAGATTTGCTCACAATCCTGCTCCTCCTTGGACACGGCATCGACAGACTCAACAGCCTCAACAGACCAAAACTTCTCCATACATTCTGATAATGGCCGTAGACTGGCTGTATAGCAATGCTGATTATCATCCACATCCTCAGCACCACCAGCAACAACCCACCCCAATCTGGTTTCCTTAAGAATGGGTAGCCTGTTGCCTAGCATCAACTGTCCGGGAAGCATCAAATGGAAGAACAGTTTAACTCCAATCAATAATTGGATTTCACCTGGGATATGGAAGGTAGGATCGGCAAGCAACAAACCAGAGGGAATTTTCCATGATCGAGGATCCAATTTTTGACCAGGGAGGGTACCTGTCACCACATCGGTGACCAAACACTCGATTTGAGCTTGGTAGTTCATACAACGGGAACGGAATGTAAGTGTTGTTTTCTTATCAAGTACCGATCTTTTACCGGCTGCTCTAAATACTTGCACATGGGTGGGTAACTGGCTGATTCCCAAGCCTTCCACAAAGGAACGGGAAACTAGATGTGGTTGGGAACCACAATCGAGGAATGCGCGACAAGGGTGGGTATTTCCATGGCAGTCAAGGACATCAACCATGGCCGTGAGCAAAAGCGTGCCATCGGAATGAGAAACCTTATGTACGGGATTGGACAAGGACGAAACACTTTCAACAGTGGGCGGAACATGAGTACTTCCAACAATTTGGGTGGGTTCAGGTTTGGTTCTTGGGGATTCAACAACGGGCTTTGGATTTGGTTTGGCAAACTTGGGCTCATGAAGTAGTGTATTATGTCTGCTTTGACACTCCTGGCAAGATTTTGTCGAAGGGCATTTTGAGGCAATATGGCCTTTCCTCAGGCAATTGAAACAAATATTAAGCTCTCTTACCTTGATTCTACGCTGGGGTACCGTCAGGGATAGGAACTTGTCGCACTTGAAATTGGGGTGGCTCGCACTGCAGATCTCACACATTGTCTCACTATTAGTTACCGGTGTAACCATAGCGAACGATCTCGCCGGTGGGGGCTTCGGGATGGATTTCAGGCTGGACTCCTTAGCTGACGTCGGATGGCTTGCTTCACAACGCTCCAACAACGAACATCGTTCCTTCAGATACTGCACGGTGTCTTCGTATGTCGGGATTTCCTTATGGGGAATGGTGGCTTCCCACTGCTTCCTCGTCTCGGGATCGAAAGCATCGGACAGAACGACGACGACAAACCTTTCAGAAACGCCTTCCAAATCCTGCTTCAAAAGCTTCAATCCCTCGACGTGGCGGGTTACTTCGTTCAGCAGCTCCCTCAGCTGCTTGGAACATTCCTTGCTCATCCGCTTTAGGCTCAGCAACCCATGGATGTGAGCATCGACTGCCTTCCTCTCGTCCTCAAAAATGTCAAGCAGCAGCGCCCAGGCGTGGGTGAAGTTGCCTTCGCTAAGTGTTTTCGGGTCGAGAATCTTGGCAGCTGAGCCTCCCGCTAATGCTCTCTCAAGGTGGTGTAGCTTCACTGCGTTGGAATCCTTCGATCGGGCCATGATATCCGAAAATATTTGATTGAATCGTGGCCAGTTTTCCGGCTTCCCATCAAAGGAGGGGATGGGAAGCGGAAGCGGTTGCTGCTGAACAACAATCTGCGACTGCTGAGCACCTGAAGGTTGGACGGGAGTGACTTGCGGGGTTGCGGATTCAATTAAAGCTTCCACCATCGTTGCGGTTTCCATATGATGGTTCTCAAACTGGATGTACGTTGCGTCATTGTCGTCTAGCTTCTCCGGTGATAGCATTGCGGTGATTTGGTGATGAAAATTGAGGTACTCCTGGAAGTGAGACCTCAAATTCCTCACATACACCCTCAGCTGGGCGAGGGTAAATTGAACGACACCGGCTTCTTCGACACCTTCAACTGCTTTCCGGATCCTGGTCACCTTGGCCTTCGCTTGGCCACGGAGGTGCACAAGTGTTTTCAACTCCGCCATTTTGTCGTTAGCACTTTTCTGGGGCGTGTGCTTCAACGACATTGATGCACCACACACTCACTTCACTACTTTACTGTCTCTATCTATCTTCGCCCCAAGCGGGCACACACACAACTATACTGTCTTGGCCGAAACTTGTTCGGACGTGTTTCAATTTTTCACTTCACTCGCGCGGACTGTACTTTTCGGAACGCGAACGATGCCGATCGGATGGTCGGCTCACGACGGAAATACTACCAGAGCCAAAATGGGGAATTCCTACTGCAGCTGCAAGGCACTGATGCTGCTATCCGGGTCGATTTGGACCAAACAATGTGCGGTGCACAACGTCACAAATGGGAACGGGAAACGGACTCTTCCTTCCGGGGGTGCAGTCAAAATGTTGCTACTGGCCAACACTCAACAGGCCAGAGAACAACATGTAATCCATGTGCAAAGGCGAACCGATATCCACAAAAGATTACCGGAAGGGTCTTATAGTGGATCGGATCGCTGGGACACAATGTTGTCTCTTGGTGAGGTTCCAGCAGCGGGATCTTGACTGAGGAAAACAACAGATTGTCCGTGTGCAGTCGAAACGGTGTCCACATTAGATTACCACTGGTGGGGTCTAATATGGATCGTATCGAAGGACAATTTTGACTGTTGCCTCCTCCTTGGCTTCCTCCGACGACGCTCCGATGAGCGGCAGAACGGGTGGACTGTATGGCAGTGGATCAGCAGCAGCGATCGGCTCTCCGGCAGCGGCGCAGTGGAATCTGGATCGGGAGGTGCTTCTGGCAGTAAAAACTTCGGGTTTCGCTTTTCCTCTTAATGTTTATTCCGTAGCGACAAAATACAAAATCAAAATTCACTGCGCAGCAGCGGCTTTTTTATACATGGTTTGCTTGTTTGTGTGTGTGTGTCAATTGACACCTAATAAGCTCCACCCATTACGATGGCAACGCCAACAAAAGAAAACAAAAACCTAACCTGGTGGATGAAGCTTGCATTGGACATGACATACAGAGAAGGGGCAAGACGATATTTATTTTGCTTATAGTTTCTAGAATTGGGGGGAAAGGACTATAAAGGTGCATGACTATTAGACTTAACTATTACTAGGGGGTAATGAGGTAACATCCTTTTAGGAAATGAAATATAGGAAAATAAATACAAGCTCAAACTAAATTTACACAATGATATGGAAATGCTAATATCATCTTCCAAACTTGGACGTACATGTTCATGATAGCATTAGAGGCGAAAGTATAGAATTGATAGTTCCGTTAGGATACGGCAGGCATGAAGAATGTTTTTATAGAAGTCGATTTGAAAGCGGAGGCAATTCTTGTGATGGCACATATCGACGGAACTATCAATTCTTCTGCCTCTAATGCTATCATGAAGGGGAGGGAAGAATATCAGTGTGGAAGCTGTGGAGCCAGTGGAGATATTAGCATTTCCATATCATTGTAAATCGTTTAACTTCACGTAGAAGTAACACACACGAAATCATTAATTTAGTAAATTTACACGTTCGGAACCGAACAAACAGTGGATAATGTCAGTGACATAATCGCGAGGTGAACGTAGGACTTGACTTGGTCATGCACTAAGGACATGGGCGTAGCCAGGATTTCGAGAAGGGGGGGGGCAACTTTTTTGGCCTTCTAAATCGTAGTTTTATAGTAGTTTTATAAAAACACATGAATATTAACACATGAAACCAAATCCAAATCAAATCGAAACAATAGTGATTAAAACAATAATGGATTTAAAAATGCGTGATTTATTGCTCATCAGATATTTTTAAATAAAGTGAGAAAAATATTAACGAACTTAGTATTCAGAAAGAATATAAAATCGGCTATAACAATTATTATAAAAATCCTGCATTCTTCCATAGGTTTAAGAAAACTAGAACCATACATCTGAATTTCTAAACAAATCCTCTCTGAAATAATATTTATTATAAAATAGGCAGAAAAATCAATATGCAAGCTTTCTCCAGGAATTCCTTCGACAATTGCTCCAGGCATTCTATCCGAAATTCTATCAGGGATTCTTTAGGAATGCCTCCAGCAACTTCTTCGGCAGTGTCTTCAGGAATTCCACCATAAATTTTGCCGGGAATTGATCCGAAAATTTCATCATTATTTACTCCAAGAAAATCTTCACGAACTTCTTAATAAGTTCAGCAGAATTCCCTGCAATTATTCATATAATTTCGTGCTGTTTCCCATTATTTTAAAGAATAAGAATATTCCGTGGAAATTCCGCAGAATTGCCAGTAAACATTCCTGAGAATTTCACGAAAAATCTTCGAATTTCTTGTGTAAATTCCATAAAATTTTCCGTGAATTGTTTCGAATAATTTCTTGTGAAAATTTCAAAGAATTTCTCCAGGAATTCCACCGGAAATTTATACAGAAATTATACCGAAAATGAAATCAACAACGGAATTTTCTGAGAAATTCCTAGATTAATTCGCAATGAAATCCTGAAAGAATTCCGGTGTAAACTTCAAGATTTCCACTGGGAGATCCTCCAGGAGTTTCTCCGAAAATTCGTCCTGAAATTCTTCCAGGAGTTCCACCAGCGTTTCCACCAAGAATTTCTCTAGGATTTCCTTCGAGAATTATTCAGGTAGTTCTATCGGCAGTTCCTCTGAAAATTCTTCGGGGAATTTCGACAGAATTGGAATTTATTTAGGCTTCTTCAGGAATTTATATAGATTTTCCACCAGAAGCTCCTCCGAGAATTTCTCTGCGAGCTCCTAAGGGAATTCTCCGGGAGGTCCTCTGATGATGATGATGGTCCAGCTACAAACCCCAGCAAAGGTTTCGAAAGCTAGACGAGATTTGTCTATAAGATGAATTCTCTTGTTTCCGAGAATGCTTCTGGTTTCCCCGGGGTTCCTTTGAACATTCTCCCGGGAGTTTCTTCAGAAATTCTTCCAGAAAATTCCTTCGAGAGTTCCTCCGGGAATTCCACCAGCAATTCATCCGGGAATTTCTCCGGAAATTCCTCTGGGAGTTCCACCAGAAGCATTTCCAGGAAATTATTCAGGCTTTTTTTCGGGAAATCGTTTAGGCTTTCTTCAGAAATTAAGCTGGAAATTCCTCCCGAAGTTCTTCCGATAGTTCCTCTGGGAGCTCATCCGGGAGGTCCTCTAGGAATTCTTCTAGGAGTTCCTCCTGAAATTCCTCCGGGAGTTCTTACGGGAGATCTTACAGGAGCCCCTCCGGCAGTTCCTTCGGGAATTCCTCCGGGAGATCCACCAGCAGTTTCTACGAGAATCCCTCCGGGATTTTCACCCGCGGTTTCTCCGGGTGTTTCTCTGAAAAGGAACTCCCGGAGAAATTTCCGGAGGAACTCCCGGGGGATTATCTATAGGAATTTCCGGAGAAATTATCAGAGGAATTCTCGGAGGAACTGCCGATGGAACTTCTGGAGGAATTTATTGAAGAACTGCAGGAAGAATTTCCGGGGAAAATCTTGGAGGAACTCTCGTAAGAATTCTAGGATGAACTCCCAAAGGAACTTCCGTAAGAGTTCCAGGAGGAACTCCTGGAAGAATTCTTTAAAAAAACCTCCCGGAGGAATTCCCGTAAGAACTCCCAGAGAAATTCTCCGAGGAACTTCTGGAGGAATTTGTAGATAAATGCCTAAAGAAATGATAAATGAATTCCTGGAAAAAAGCCTGATTGAATTCCGAAGGGACTACTGATGGAACTTCAGAGGAACATCCGGTGGAATACCTTAGAGAAAGAGAAAAAATATTTCTGAAGGAACTTCCGAAATCCCATTTCCCGTGAATTTCCTGCCAAATATCGTCCAGGAATTCCCTGTGAAGTTCCTGGAGGTATTACCGGAGAATTTCTAGGAAAAACTCGTGGAAGAACTCCCGGAGGAACTCCCACAAGCACTTCCGAAGGAATTCCCACATGGAAGTCCTAAAGGAATTTCCGAAAAAATATCTGAAGGAATTCCCAGAAAAATACCTGGAGGAATGAAAGCAGAAATTCCCAGATGAAATCCTGAAAGTATTCCCAGATGAGTTGCTGAAGAAAATCCCTGCGTATTGTTCTGAAGAAATTTCTGGAAGAACTCTTGGCAGATCCGAATAAATTCCGAGTGAAGTCCGGAAAGAATTCTAGTACACTTCCGCGGAAAATCTCCCGGAGAAACTCCTGAAGGAATTCCTGGAGAAGTACCTGAAGAAACTCCCGAAAAAATACCTGTAAGAATTTTTGGGGAAATACTTGGACGAATTCCAGGAGAAATTCATGAAGATATTTCTAGAGGATTTCTTGAAGGATATTCTGAAGTAATTGCGAAAAGAATTCCAGATTGGAATGCTAGATGATTTCGCTATTGAATGTTTGGAGGTATTCCCGGAAAATTTCCTGGAAGTAATTCCGGAGGAATTAAAGGAAGAGTTCCGAGAGGAATGCCCGGAGAAGTTCCTAGAAGAATTTCCGAAGGAATTTCTTATAGATTTACAAGTGAAATTATGGAGCTAAATCGGAGGATTTCCGTCATAAATTTTTGAAGAAACTTCTGGTAGAATTTTGGGAAGAAATTCCGTATGTATTCTTGAAGGAACTCTCGAAGGCATCCCTGAAGGAAATGCCGGATTCTTCCTGAAGAGAGAATAGCCGAAGAAATATCTAGAAGTAAATCTTGGAGAGAAGAAAAGAAACCTTCAAGAAATTTCCTCGTGAATTTCCTAAAAAAAATATAATTGGGGGGTTTCTAGATAAGGAGGAATTACAATTACATGAGAAGGATTTTCGAACGATTTTCAGAGGAATTTGTGGATAACTTTCCGGAGGAATTCAGAAGTTCCCAGGGGAGCTTCTAGAAGGATTTCAAGGAGAATTCTTGAGCTCGAAATGTTTCGAGTTGTTTTGAACATTCATATATTATGGATCCGGGATGCCCTAATAAGTTTTGGGAATCTTTTGAATTTCAACCACCTATTTCTGTATATGATTGGATCGTAAAGTGCACATGTTTGAGGGAATTCATTTCAGTACCCGTTCAATCTTTCCATAATTTAGGGGGGGCGACGGCCCCCCCCCTGCCCCCCTCTGGCTACGCCCATGACTAAGGATGCATTATATGTCTAAATCTAAAAAAAATCAGTACAAACATTATTATTATTATTATTTTCGTGACCAATTTGGGAAAAAAATACCTCAATATAGAAAGCTATTAATCGATATTCGATTTTTTGTTTTTTTGATTTTTTGTCATTGATGAAAATATGTAAAACGATAATTTTGTTGATAATCACCACTGTCGCTGGATGTTGGTTGCCTACCAACCGGTCAAGATAAAATTTAAGCTGAAGCTGAAATTGCGTGAGCCATGATTATGTCATTATATCAGAACAACACTAGCCGAAGCTCCGCCCCTTTGATGAATAAAGCCATTGTACATCGCTTCCCGTGCAAAGTCTGATATCAGCGAAAATCATGATTTGTTTTCAAGGTCTAATTTTCGTGATTGATTATATGTTTTAATTTCATTTTGCTGTAGATTTCTAAATTGTATTATATGATATCAAACTGATAACTTATTTTGTCATTTCTGCTTTTGAGATCCGTATCAGAATTCAGGATGGGAAGTGGTCCTTGATTCCATTCTTAAACTAAAATAACAAAAGTATGAGGATTACTACTCCTGACCACGCTCATCTTCACCGTTACTAGTGAGAGAAAAGAAATATTGATGTGGTACTTACTTAACGAGAGGCCATTGACTTAGCGACACCCTCATAAGTACCACGTAGTTGGATAGTGAGGAAGGAATTCGTTGGGTCAGGATTTGCTTGTAGCTGGCAATGTAACCGTGGTAGATCTTATCCCGTAACACACTACGTAAAGCGTTACGGGTCAAAACTCCAACCATTTGTAAGTCCTACGTAAACTTCGCGGATATGTTTCAGACATTACCCATTATTCGATTTTAGTTTTTGCGTTAGGCCGTTACAAATCTATATACATAAAAATGAATTTCTGTCTGTCTGAACCTTATATAGACTCTGAAACTACTGAGCCGATCGGTGTGAAATTTTGTATGCAGAGGTTTTTGGGGCCGGGGAAGATTCTTAAGATGGTTCGAGACTCCTCCCTGCTCTGGAAAGGGGGGCTCCCATACAAATGAAACACCAATTTCTTCATAACTCGAGATCTAATCAGAGAATAAACCAATTTTAGACGAAACGAAGTTTGTCGGGTCTGCTAGTATTTAATAAAAATTATGTCCTAATGGTCTCCAAAAGGTAGAGGGGGGATAATAAAAAAACAATATTAAAATGAAAAATATAAAAAACTCCTTGTACTTTTTAAAGCAAATTTGAAAATCATCAAAATTTTCGGGAAATTTTATTGTTGATTTAGGGCAGAAACATAATTCGGCGGGTTGGGGGGTGTGTTTGTTTTTTGTGTGACAGGATTTATTTTTCAAATATATTTGTCGGCATTTTTTATTAAAAATCTTGAAAATCTGCTTTTTGCGTACAACTATTTCTAGAGTATTTTACGCGAAGGGTAATGATAACTTTGAACATAAACTATTTAGTGAGTCTAGCAGTAGCTCTCGGAAGAACCGTTTGCTTTAAAGATAAGAATTCCTATCTCCATCTACTAACTATATGCCAAAACTTCAAATCTCACTAAGCTGCTGCTGTCGGTGGCGACGTAGTCGTCATTGGTATGAATGAAGGTTGATAATTGTCCACTGACTTTTATTCCTTACTGGTTACGACTTAACTTCTTCGTTATAGCATAGCAACTCAGAAGCTGACGCCGAAGTTGCACCCCATTGATGAATAATATCATTGTAAACCACTTGTTGGCGAAATAATTTGTTATGATATCTGTAGTATTCAGAGCAAGCGGCTAATGATTTCAGTTTGTTTAAGTGATTGTAGACTATGAATTGATTCTGCTATTGCGGATAGTACATTAAACATCAGCAATCAAAAATCGTGAAATCACATATTTCGCGTGCCCCAATTTACAGTACAATGTGGAAAGTTTTACATTAGACTTGATTCGAATTCTCAATTTTGCATATGCGCTAATACTGATCTCTATCGTGGAAGAATCTGTGCATGATTGCGTATTTGAGAGTATGGAGAGCAACATATTGAATTTTCTGACGAACTCTGCTTCATTTAAGCGTGTGCCAATGAATCGGTAGCTTGTGAGGGGCTGGGAGAGGTTGCGCGGCGGGGTATGGCGCATTGCTGCCAGCGCAGTGTGAGATGGTGTTGGTAGCGCCATCGGGTGGAGTAGCAACGACGAAGATTGCACCGGCAGTTTGTTGTCGAATTTTAAAACGAACAGTCGCACCGCTCTTCAACGGCGGATTCCAATCAGCCGTTTTCGGCTGGAATACGACAATATCTTCAGTTCTTCTTCATTGCGAAGCTGAAGCCTAAGCGCCAACTTTTTGATGAAGCATACCATTGTGAATTACTTGTTGGATAAAGCTTTGCAAGTGATAATAATTTGCCACGCATTACCAATGAATACCGTTCATTGGCACTACCTTTTCATCGATGTGTACCGCAAACTTCTTTGACCAAGATTAATCGACAATTTTTATTTTAGAAAGCAACGCAAAATTCTTTAGCAGTGATTGATATAAATCAATGAATAAATCAACATAATCAAATGTCCATGATAGCTCTCTGTTTTGAGAACTTAAAAACTTAAAGTCATACGATGTCAATAAACTTCAGGAATCTAATTTAATTGGATATTTTTTAATTTATTTTTGTAGAAATTGTTGTTTGCGTTACTGAGGAAAAAAATATTATGGCACCATTCCTCACCTTGGTACCCTTGGTATCTATTCTTCTACGAAAAACTCTATAGTAAGTTTATTAGTGGTACTGAGAAGGACATATTAGATGTCGATTTTCTTTCTGAGCTGTTCAAATGACAGGTTGAGATTGTGCAAAGATTTCATGATGCTCGGCCGCTGATGTCATCGCCTGAGAAAACGATTCCAGTTTTTTCTTGATCGTAGCTTTCGTTGACACACTACCGTCAAACTGCTGGATGATCTCGACACTGCCGAGCAGAAAATCATGATGATGATGGTAATGCCATATACCCCTAAAACGGTTTGAGCTAGACGAGATATTTTAAAGATACTTAATTGATGTATATCAATTTATCGGATTTCCAGAAAAGAAAAACGATCCGATTTCTTATCACGAATATGAATTTTAATACTTCCATCAATATACAACAAGAAAATAATTTAAAAAAATAATCTTTCCAAAACCAAGTACCAGTAGTCACTGGCGGAGCTAAGCTGCGGCACGATGGGGCTCGTGACCCACCACCAAATTGAATATTTTCCTTGAAATTGAATTATTTACGCCAAAATTACTCTGAAAAAAAAAACTGCATTTTCGAGAAAATTTCCCAGGTATTTCCGAAAATATTTTTGACTTTCCAAGAATTTTCTGGAGAAATTTCTGAAGGATTTCTCCTAAAACAATATCCGAAGGTATTCCTAAAACAATTTGCTTAGGTATTTCTGATAGAATTTCCGATGGATATTTCCGAAGAATTTTCCAAAGAAATTCTTAAAGGAATTTCCAAAGGAATTTCTGAAACAAATTCGAAAAAGGAAATTTAAAACGGATTTTTCAAATTAAATTCAGTGGAATTTCGACATTCTTGAATTTCTTTGGACATTCTTTCAAGAATTCTTCCCGAATGTCTTGGGATTTCTTCTGAAAATCTATCGGAAATTTCATCGGTGATGAATCCAGAAATTTCTTTGGATTTTCCTCATAATATTCCTTCGAAAATTCAAAGAAAAAACAATAAGAAAATTTCGGATTATCGTTTTCGGATTATCTTTGGAAATTCCGTTGAAAATTTATTCCAAATAAATTTTAAGAACTCTGCCAGTACTTTCGCAAGAAATCCTTTTGGAAACTCTAGGAAGAAATTATTGAAATTCCATACGAAATTTCCCTTTGGAATTTCTTCTTCAGGATTTCATTCGAGAATAATTTTAGGTATTTCTTCGGATTTATTTGACAATTCTTACAGAAATTCTTTTAGACCCTCGGGATTTCTATTTGAAATTCCTTCGTAATATCTTTTGCACATTCTTTCAGGAATATCTTCAAAAAATCCTTTGCAATTTGTTTTAAGAATCCTTCGTAAGTTTCATTTGGAAATTATTTTGGGAATTTCTTCGAGAATTTTTTAGAAATTCCTTACGGAGTTTCTTCAGGAAATCCTTTGAAATTTCCGTTAGAAACTCCTCTAAAAATTCCTCCAGGATTTCCTATTACATTTTTCCATATTTTGATATCATATGATTTTTTTCAACAAATTTCCGGAATGATTCCTGCATGAATTTTGGAAGGAATCTTACATTTAAATTTCTAGAGATATTTAAAAAGGCTTTACGGGAGATTTTACGAAAGAATCCCTGTAGGAATATCCAAAATGAACGACAAATGGAATTTTATAAATTATTAATAGGGGAGAATCCGAATCTGAAAGAATTCTTGGAGGATTTCCTGGAGAAATTTTAGAAATATTTAAATGTATCATCAAATGTATCAAAACGTCATCAACAATGTTCGGTACCGACGACCGCCGCGGTACGACCTAGAGCAACTGAAGCAACCGGATGTCGCCACTGCATACGCGCAGTATCTCGAGACAGCGTTGCCGGAAGAGGGTGAGCTCGATGGGGCCCCTTTTGAGGACTGCTGGAATACAGTCAAAGCAGCCATTAACGACGCAGCAGAGGACAACGTCGGATATATGGGACGAAGTCGACGGAACGATTGGTTCGACGAAGAGTGCAGACAGATTCTGGAGGAGAAGGACTCTGCGCGGGCAGTCGCGCTGCAGCAAGGTACCCGGCAGAACGTGGAACGTTATAGACGGAAGCGGAGACAGCAGACTCGCCTTTTTCAGGAGAAGAAACGCCCCCTGGAAGAAGCGGAGTGCGAGGAGATGGAACAGCTGTGCCGTTCTCAAGAAACACGCAAGTTCTACCAGAAGCTCAACGCATCCCAAAAAGGCTTCGTGCCGCGAGCCAAAATGTACCGGGATAAGGATGGGAGCATCTTGACGGACGACCTGTGGTGATCGAAAGGTGGAAGCAGCACTACGAAGAACATTTGAATGGCGCTGAGAGTACAGGCAGTGAAAGTCAAGGCAGCGGAGGAGATGACTACGTCAGTTCAGCGGACGATGGAAGCCAACCATCTCCGTCGTCTGTCACCATTAGTGAATGAGTTCATGGGAAGTTATCAAGCCGGCTTCGTTCACGGCCGCTCGACAACGGACAAGATCTTCACTGTACGGCAAATCCTTCAAAAATGCCGTGAATACCAGGTCCCAACGCACCATCTGTTCGTTTATTTCAAGGCGGCATACGACAGTATAGACCGCGTAGAGCTATGGAAAATTATGGACGAGAACAGACTCCCTGAGAAGCTTACCAGACTGATCAAAGCAACGGTGGATGGTGTGCAAAACTGTGTGAAGATTTCGGGCGAACACTCCAGTTCGTTCAAATCACGCCGGGGACTAAGACAAGGTGATGGACTTTCGTGCCTGTTGTTCAACATTGCGCTAGAAGGTGTCATGCGGAGAGCCGGGTGTAACAACCAGGGTACGATTTTTAAGGCAATTAAGGCAATTTATTTGCTTCGCGGATGACATGGACATTGTCGGCCGAACATTTGCAAAGGTGGCAGAACTGTACACCCGCCTGAAACGTGAAGCAACAAAAGTTGGACTGGTGGTGAATGCGTCAAAGACAAAGTACATGCTTGTGGGCGGAACCGAGCGCGACAGGGCCCGCCTGGGAAGCAGTGTTACGATAGACGGGGATACCTTCGAGGTGGTCGAGGAATTCGTCTACCTCGGATCCTTGCTAACGGCTGACAACAACGTTAGTCGTGAAATATGAAGGCGCATCATCTGTGGAAGTCGGGCCTACTACGGAAGAAACTGCGGTCGAAAAAGATTCGCCACCGCACCAAATGTGTCATGTACAAGACGCTAATAAGACCGGTTGTTCTCTACGGACATGAAACATGGACAATGCTCGAGGAGGACTTGCAAGCAGTCGGAGTATTCGAGAGACGGGTGCTTATGATCATCTTTGGCGGTGTGCAAGAAGACGGTGTGTGGCGGCGAAGAATGAACCACGAGCTCGCCCAACTCTACGGCGAACCCAGTATCCAGAAGGTAGCTAAAGCCGGAAAGGTACGATGGGCAGGACATGTTGCAAGAATGCCGGACAGCAACCCCGCAAAGATGGTTTTCGCTTCCCATCCGGCAGGTACGAGACGGCGTGGAGCGCAGCGATCGAGATGGGCAGACCAGGTGCAAAACGACTTGGCGAGCGTGGGGCGTATCCGAGGATGGAGAGATGCGGCCTCGAACCGTGTATTGTGGCCTCAAATTGTTGATTCATTGTTATATGTGAATTCGTGAATTTCTTCTCTCTCCTGAAGGAAGTTTTCCAAAAATACTTCGAACATAAATCTACAAATTTGCAAAAAAATTTTAGAGCCAGGGGCGTCTCGTGGACTTTTGGTACGCCTATTCCACCATCCTGCTAAAAATATGCATCAAGCTGAGTGATTTCAAATACAAGTTGTGCATTTAATCTAATATGGTGGTCACTTAGCTTAGCTTAGCTTAGCTTTGACTGACTACACATATCTATGGTTGCTACTCCGTGATTGACCAGAATCAGTGAAATTGCACAAAGAATCAACTGAATGATTGACTGGGATTGTTCAAGCATTCTCAGTGTGCAAGTTTCAGTGACTCTAAAATTCAAATGATCAATAACGGCGCCGGCCACGTCCTTGTAGTCAGTTAGGAAGAAGGAAGGAATATTAGTAGGTGGTTTTTGCTATTTGAAGACCGTGTTTACCTCTGCGTCTCCACAAAAACCACAGGAAGGATTATCAGTTAATTGGTAGGCATCGTTGGATCTGGATTCACTCTGATAAGCGATACGACCGTGTCATTCTTTATACACAGTGATTTTACCTAGCTATGAATCGGGCGCGAAAAGTAGTACAAACTAACTACCGGCCTACCGGGCGCGCAATGCAGAACACAATATTTCGACCGATCGCGCGATCGTCGTTCTGCTGCCCGAAACAAGAGAAATCATGCACTGAACTGATTTTTATCACCGGTCGCGCAATGCAGAACACAATATTTCGTCCGATCGCGCCATCATTCTGCTGTCCGAAACAAGAGAAATCTCGCACTGAACTGATTTTTATTACCGGCCGCGCAATGCAGAACACAATATTTCGGCCGATCGCGCCATCGTTCTGCTGTCCGAAACAAGAGAAAACCCAAATAACGGGTGGTCACTCAAAAACGGAAATTCCAATACTTCAATAATTTTCTATGAGAACAATGAGGCCTTCAGAGAAATATTTTTTCATGTGAATGAATCCTTGGAGTATTCAGAAAACGGTCGGCCACACACTTCTATTCCAACATGTTCAGTTGTTTAAACATGCCGTTAAAACAGGAAGTATTGCAACTCGCATTGTACAATTCTTTCAAATGAACAAAGATCGTGGAAAAAGCACACGATGGACAATTTTAAACGTGAAAATGTCTCGAAAACTGTTAAAGGATTATTGGTCTACTGAGTTCCATTGTATACAAAGGTGATTGGAAGGCCAAAGACACGAAGCAGCTCATCCACAGGATTAGAAGCATCATCCGGAAATGGCAGCCGTCCAGCGGTCATGTGATACCTGCAAGATTAAACTACACTGGACGGCGGACCACGAACCATGTGCTATTATTCATTAATATGAGTTTAAAGACTAAGGCCAACTCTTTATGTAACGTATATCAGATTGAACTGTGCTTCTTTGTTATATTCTTTCCGAGCCTTTCTTTCCATTCCCGCTGTTACTAAGTTGAAAAGCAGGCCAAGTTCCAGGTGGAAGAAGATTTGTTTTGTTAGATGTTAAAATTTTATTGGAAATATCTCGTGAAATATTGTTTAAAAAATTTACCTGAGAAATTATTTACCCGAATAATTAATTGTTCAGAAATATTTTTTAAGTATATTAAGTTATTTCTGATCTAAAAATGTTTACCTGTTCCATGAATAGATAGAACGTATAGACGAGGCGTCTCTGGAGAGTCATGGACATTTGCAATAGACCTACCCCATTAGCTGTCACCGTGGTATATGAATAATCTTGAATGCGTTTGACCTCGCGGGAGAGGGCGTTATGTAGTTTCTTCTCCTGTTTGTGTTCCGCCACACTAAAATCTTCGTATTAGACAGCCTTTGTTCGGTATGGTCTTGGTTTCATGCAGCGAATGTCAAACTACCACTTTGCCAATTACAGCATTGTCCTCTCTTCTAAATATTGAGACCCAATGAACTTGCAAAAAGCGTTTGTCCCAAACTGCATCAGAATAGGACAATGATCGCCTGCCGCGCATTTAGAAAATTAGTCGGTTTTCGATAATGTTTTCGGTTAAAAATATATCAATTATCAATGATAAAGCCATCTTTTGGCATGATTTGTGTTTTACTTTTAAAATATACAAACTATAGCAATTTGAAAAGTTCACAGAAATTACCTAACTGTTACCATATTTGTTGCAGCTAAAATGGAACGCAACATTGTCTTTATCCACTGCAGATGAGGACAAATTTTTTTTGCTATTTCATCGACAATTTCACTCCTTTTATTTTGCCAACTTGGTGGAGACGCTTGGTTGAAAGTAGCTTCAGCAGACTCATTTAGTGATCACGCAGGTCATACTAGCTCGAGACAGCGGCATACAAAATACATTCTGTCTCTGTTCGCAGATGACACCTTTCTCGTTTACAAAGGTAGAGTGATCAGAGCGCTAGTGGCAAAACTCCATCGACGCCTGGATGCCCTGGCAGTGTACCTCACCAGCTGGAAGATCTAAATCAACGCGGCGAAAACCCAGGTCATCACCTTCCCCCACTAGAAATCTCTTGAACTTGTTCCGCCTGAGGATTGTAAAATCATTCTTAAGGCTGAGGCTTGACTTGACCCTCGACAGCAAGCTTATTTTCCGGAAACAGGTTGATAAGACGGTGACGAAGTGTAACGTTTTGTCGAATCTACTGAAATGTGCATATCAGCAGCCATTTTCGCCTGACCGGAAACGTGGTATGCGGTATCGAGAGGTTTGTGATCTGTTTAGGTTCGAAATTCACGACCAGTTATCAAATCTCTAAAGTATTCGACTGCTTCATACATATCCAGAAATTTTGGATTGTTTATATTTGCTTTTTTCGCTTATTTTCTGCATGTTTGAGTACCATCAGGAGCACGCGCAAGTCTTCAACGATGAGTCCTGCGAATTCTTATTCTCACCATGATCAACCTTTGGTTTTTTTTTGAATTTCTTAAAAATATGATGAATAGGTTTAATTCTAATCTGCTAGCTCTAAGTTTCTTTATACCAGACATGATTCAAACAAATATTCTTATTGTTCGATTCGATTCCCACATCTTTCTTAGGTATGAGAAGGCTCACGTCTAGTCCAGTTTGTTCAGTGCCGTCTTCCTGCGGCGCAAGCTACTAATCTCAGACGAGGGAAATGTTTACTGATGACATAGGAATCTGTGAAGCAGAGCTAAGATAAGATTTTAAATGTTTTTTGTTGTTGTTGTTTGGATGGCAAATGATAGACGTTTTATACACTTCCTACACACTGTTATGAGTCATTCTAATATTCAGTTTTTGAATTTAAAAGGTTATCTATGTACTTCCAACATAATTATTCTAACTTTGTATCTGAGCACTTTAATTGTAAAAATTTCCTTTTTCGGATTTTTTTTCCATTCAGCAGGACTTTATTTGCTAAAGCTTGCATTATTTCTGTAAAAAAAACTAATGTGAATTGAAGTACGCAAATACGCAATGGTGTTTTAACGATTCTAATAAGTCATGAAATTAAGAATTGAGCATTCTTGGAGGAAAATCAAATTTCATTTCATACATTGTTTCTTTAATAATAATACAATTAGTTGTTCTGTATACCATTAAAAAGGACCGAATTCACAAATAAACAAAATCAACGGAAATCGTCGTGTGACACTGGGCATCTTGTTTTTTATTTCACTCCAATTGTGGCTACCTGTTTATGAAGCACCATGAGTGCCCGGTGGGAGAGAAAAGATAAAAATTAATTGCAACCACCCTCGCCACCCACCCACCCCTCGAAACCACGACGATCATCATAAAGTCCGTCCCCGATGTTCAGTTGGCGAGTGCGATGATTCCGCGTTAATACGCAAACATGGACGGTACACGTCTTCCCGGAAGGGAATTTTTATGTGGGTTTTAGATTTTCCTTCTCTGCCACTCAGTCAGCGCCATTCGACGTTGGGTTTTGGTTGGAATGAATGGTTTGGCTTGAAGTGGCTTAGAATTCATTCGTTTTTATTTCAATTTAGGAAATAAGGACAATTATAAAAGTGCTATGAGCTACGTGAAGTGTGAGGATATAGCATGTTGATTGTTGTTTTGATGACCATTGATTAAAGCAGTTTGAGGAATTTATTCTAATTGTGTGGCTTAGACTAAAATTGATTCTGATACTTACTGTGATGACGTCACAACAAAGATGAGATAAAATAGGCGGTTTTAAATGAATCTGCTTAAATACTACACTTCAGGAAAATACCACACGAATGGCCAATTCAAATGTCAATAATAACTTTGAAGTTATTATTTGTTGGGTTGGGTGCCCCTGCCTTAACTACCTGTTTGTTTCTCTATTCGAAAACTTTCCGCTCAGTCATGGGAATCACCCATTCGGAGTTCATTAGACACTGTATCCACTGCGTAAAGTAATTTACCACATGAAATTGCATTAATTTTGCCAATAAATATGATTTGTGCCAGGAGAGCTAACACGAGCCTGCTCATTCGGTCAACAACGACCGAAACTGGGTCATTGTAAGTGTTTACCCGACCATTAAACTAAAATAAACGCGAGGATGTGATCATTTAACGTTATGAAGTTCTATTATGTATCGAAATCGCGGACATTACAAGTAATTAATTTTAAAGTTGTTTGTGTTGAACAAGCGTTTCGAATATAATTGAACAAGAATACAAGAGATTTACAGGCAATGGCTATGTAATTCATATGTAATAGCTGGAAATGTAGGGTGATTGTTTTGGAAGAAAAATGGAGTTTCATATTTGAACGGCTTTATCTCTCGTACTCCGTGCCGGCATATACCTTTTGTTTATTGAACATTTTATTTCTGGGTGTCATCACATGCTCTCACTTCAAATGTAGTACTGCAAAACCTCTTTTTGCGCCCAAAACGGGGGAGCGTAAATTGAATCAGAGCGTAAAAAGAGGGAGTGTTATTTCGAATTTAGGGCGTAAAAAGAGGGAGCGCTATTTGGAATTTGGAGCGTAAAAAAGTTTGCAATCTTTTAGGTAAGCAAAGTTTGATATTTAACTTACTTTTAGCCTTAAGATGTGTCTTTTACCAATTTCGGTATAAGGGTCGTCCAAATTCGGGTTGGAAATTGTCTCGACTTCCCTGGGCATAAAAGTATCATCGTACGATGATGATATACGAATGCAAAAATGGTAACTTGGCTTAGAAACCTCGCAGTTAATAACTGTGGAAGTGCTCAATGAACACTAAGCTGCGATGCGGCTCTGTCCCAGTGTGGGGATGTAATGCCAATAAGAAGAAGAAGGTCGTAAAATTGTTTTCGTTATCATGGTCGTCCAATTGTTTGAGTGCTGAGGCTTAAAGGTGTTCTTGGTACGCCAAGAAATCAAGAAGCCATAAGTGGTGCAGATCCTTGATGACGCACAGTAAGACGTTCATCATCATGTGTTCGTTGCGTAGGTTCATGGTCATCCAAGAAAACCCTGGAAAAGGCCTTAAGATCTACACACGTAGCCAGAGATCTTTCGGATTGTTTCAAAAGTGGTATATGCCCTTTGTGGTACATAGAATAGAACGCCTTCATTGCATATTACGGAGGTTGATCCACAGAGATTGACTCTATGGAGTTCGTAGACTACATGGAGCCCACGACAAGAACAAGAACTACTTGGAATAAAAATATATACCAAGAAGGAGTCACACAACATGTTAATTCTTCAATACTGTTCCCATTACGGAGGTTGGACCTTTACTCTATGGAGTTCATAGACTACCTGAACCAATGACAACAACAAGAACTATTTGGAATTCAAGTATATACCAAGAAGGGGTCACATAACTTGTTTATTGTTCAATAACTGCCTCCATTACGGAGGTTGATCAAGTGACCTTTACTCTATGGAGTTCGTAGACTACATGGAGCCCACGACAACAACAAGAACTACTTGAAATACAAACATATACCAAGAAGGGGTATATGTAAGGGCTTCAATAATTGCTTCCAATTCGGAGGTTCATCCACAGACCATGACTCTAATTAGGAAAGCTTTGGTCACCCCGTTACTTTATCGAAATTAATTTTTTGGCCTTTTTCGGTGATAATTATCTACTAATGTGCTGTTCGGCAAGCGTAAACAGTTCTATTGATTCGTGGCATATTTTCAGAGATTTATACAAGAGCGCGCTAAATATCTTCAGGCATAAATCTCGCAAGCTCATACTTCGCCCAAATTGAATCTTATTCTAACTGTATTTCATCAATTTCATTTCGTCAATTGGATTCTATAATAAGGAAAGCTTTGATCACCGCGTGACTTTATCGAAATTAATTTATTGGCTTTTTTCGGTGATAATTATACTACTCAAAGCGAAAGGGAGTACTAAAGTAATGAAGATACAGATACAGGATTCAACAATTGCCTGTGATCACCACGTCACTTTCCAAGCCGTTCCTGCGTGGACGTTAGGCAGAATAACAGCGATTTCAACAATGCTTGTTCTCTCATATGGCCCTCTGCTAATCTTCAGTTTCCATTGATTTCACACTTGCCGCTCGCTTGCGGTGTCAATCAAATCTGTATCTTCATTACTTTCATCTACTCCCTTTCGCTTTGAGTAGTATAATTATTACCGAAAAAAGCCAATAGGGTAAAAGTTCCCATAGTCGTGGGTGTTCCTATAGTTGCGGTAGTGTTATTTTCACACAATCTACGTATTAAACGCAGCAACCCATGTGAATATTCAATTTGTTGACCTGTCATTACGTGAAATAAAATAAAACAGGTTGAAAATCGCATCAAAATCGGTAATGTATTACTAAAATACCTTATCTTTGTCTCTGCTTTGCACCAATAATTGCGGTAGTGTTCCCATAGTTGCGAGTATCATATGAAAACAATGGGATTCGCAACTATAGGAACACAAATTAAAAAATACCGCAACTATTGGAACATTGCACCAATAATTGGAGGTATCATTTTAGGTAACAACGATGGATTCTACTGCGATTCGACCATTTTTAGATTGAATTATAATTGAGAAGCTTTCGAATACATACTTAAGGTAAGCGAAATAAAGTACAGAATTGGTGTGAACGAACAAATGGTGGTTCCACTAGCTTAGTTCCTCCACTATTGGGTCTTTTGCCCTACATTAATTTCGATAGACCTTGACTCCATGGAGTTCCCAGACAACCTGAACGCCACGACAACCTCTAGATCTACTTGAAATACAAACATGTAGCAAGAAGGGGTCACACGCAGTGTTGGTAAAATCACTCATAAATCTCAATCAATGAGCGCTCCCGTGCGATCGAAATCGTCTGCGATTTTAAAGGAATGCATCACGCTTGAATTTTTCATGCTAAAACGCATCATTTCACTCATTTGCCAAAAAATCATTTTGGTTTAAAAACGCATTTGAAATGAATTTGGGGGCAATTTATTGCTTATACATTAAAGAGTGTCTAACATTTATGCAACAAACGTCCATTCACTGTTTTTAACGAAGGAGAACAAAAGAAAACCTACGATGATTCAAATGGATGATTCAACTCATCCATGAGTTTTTAGGTGCTGAGTTGGGGCGTTTCAACTCACGCTTGATTTGAATCATCCATGAGTTTTGAGATTTTGAGTTTTTACCAACACTGGTCACACGACTTGTTTACTGCCTCCATTACTGAGGTTGATTCTCAGACTTTGACTCTATGGAGTTCGTAGACTACCTGGAACCAATGACAACAACAAGAACTACTTGGAATGCAAACATACACTAAGAAAAGGTCACACAAATTGTTAATTCTTCGATAACTGCCGCCATTACGGAGATTGATCCGAAGACCTTGACTCAGTGGCGTAGCCACGGGGGTGGTGTTGGACATAACCCCCCCCCCCAGAGACAAAATTTTTAGAAGAAATTTTTTTTCGGACCCTCTCAATTAAAAAAAAGTTCAGACACCCCCAATTTTTCTGGCTATGCCACTGCTTTGACTGTATCGAGTTCAACCCATGACAACAGGTAATACCACTTCGCATGCGAGCATAAATTCTTTTCCTAGAACATTTGCAATACTTAGATTACATAAAAACAACCTCCGAAACTAATCCAAATTTGCCTCATATAAATGCTTGAAACTTTTTTTTGCGCTCCTATAGGGCGTAAAAAAGGAAGCGTTATTTCTAATTTGGAGCGTAAAAAGTGGGAGCGTAATTTTGAGCGAAAAAAGAGGGGCGTAAAAAGAGGGAGCGTAGAAGAAGGGAGCGTAAAAAGAGGTTTTACAGTACTCATTTGACTTTTATGCACTGTGTTGATTGAGTGGGAAGCGTGTTCGGTCTTGGATTCAATATCAATCGGCGTTATTGACGTTATGTTCATCAGAAGCAAAATATGTCGTGTCGCCTTCCTATAAACTTGAAGTAACCCAAGCAGCACAACTTGTTTCACTACTGAACAATTCACTGTACTGCAACTTTCCAGAAAAAGCAACTGTTGCTTATGTGATCTAAAAATCGCAAGTGGTGGATCCTATGGAAACATCCTTCGGATGCAAAAATAAAATGCAATAATGTTGCAAACTATTACCGCAGAATAAAAATAAAACATTCAATTCAATTTATGGATCTTTTGAATGACAGTCTTTCACTCTACCACAGCACCATTCAAAACTTCTAAGCGACTGCATGTTAACTAAGCATAAAAACCATTCTAAAAAAAAAATCTTACTCATACTCAAAACGTTGAGCTATGCAAAGTCAAATATGAAGATTCTCTCCACTTTTCTCTAAATCAATTTATGTATATAAACAATTTAATTTGAAAGACGCATTAATGTAACGTGGTACAACATATGCAACTTAACGTTTTTGTTCCATGCCTGCACCATGCAGTGCAGCATTCTTTGGTTGTTTGTTTCCAACTGCCAAACACGTGTTGCATTGCAATGTTGATGAAACATTGATCCGAATTTGAATATTTTTGACATGTTCATGCAACTTATTTGTGATTTGATGTTTTGTCAATGCTGTTGGAATTTGCCAACTTATCACGGCACTGGGGGTTTTCCAAAATAATAATACCACACAAAACGACCGTAAACTTAGGTTTTATGTTTAAAGGTGGATATTATTATATTCCTGTAATGGAGTATAAATGTGTTTTGATTTACATGCTTTGTGTCTTATTTCCTATGTTTGTTATTTAATCAGTTTAGTTTTTTCCCATTTCGACTTACGTTTAGTCCCGTTGTGCAAGAATATTGCGGGTCATCCGATTCACAAAGGTCGTAGGAGGTCTGTCTCAACTTTCGTGCTATCTAGTGTTCTATCTCACTGTTCTATTCTTCTAACCGTACTGAAACAATCTAGACTTAAATATTTATTCAATATTTAGGCTAATAAATTTACCTTCGCATGTAGGTTTAGAATTTAAGTAGAATTTAGGTTAGAACAAATTCACTATTTTAAGGGAACACTCTAGAGATGGATAATCCATATAATTTAGGCAATAATACATATAATATATAGGGCAATATTACCAAATTGAGTTCACTGGTCACTAACTTTAATTAATCTTTATAATTAGGCGCAAATTCAGCGTATTAGATAGGATGGGAACGTGTAGCGATCGATAACACTTTTCACTTTTTGTTGTGCTTTTGTGTACAATAGATCTGGTCGTGACGATTTACCAACGAGCGCAAATAGCAGGTTCTGTACCTTACCTTCATATGATGATGTGTGAGCTGGTAGTGTTGTATGAGAAGGTGCGTTTATACGCCAGGAGCGTATACAACAAATGCCTTTAATGAAACTGAACGGAAACAAGGTGCTTTTTAGCTTTTAGCTCAACGCATCCCGCAAAGGCTTCGATAGGGATAAGGATTGGAGCATCTTGTCTGAAAAACGTTTGGGGATCGAAAGACAGAAGCAGCACTTCGAGGAACACCTAAATGGCGCTTAGAGTACCGGGAGTAAAAGTCAAAACAGTGGAGAAGACGACTGCGTCAGCGCCCACCTTGAGAGAAGTCGAGGACCCATCCAACAACTCAAGAGCAATAAAGCAACTGCTAAGGATGGTATCGGAGCTGAATTCATCAAAATGGGCCTGGAAAAGTTGGCCAATTGTCTGCACAGGTTGATAGGCGATTTTCAACGGAACCAGTCAATTTGATATGGATAACATTTTGTTTGAGCTCTTGGTTTAGCCATGCATAGGATTCGTTGTTTCTTCCAGAACTCTCACTTCAGAACGTGTTTGTCGATAATGTATGTGAGTTCTTTTGTGAAACAATTGGCGGTATATTCTGCAGATGCGGTTCTTCCGGTCTCTAGGATACTTATACGTTTGTAAACATGTTGCACCAGCTAAAACTGTGTAAACATTTTGCAGAATATTGGAAACGAGTTTCCAAGATCATCGGAAGTAAGTCTGTACGACGCCCAATGAAGCACGTAGGACAATTCGAGATCTTGTTTATAAGTAGTGTAATTGTAGACAGTGAAAATGAATTGTTTATATAAGATATAGAGAAACCATATAAGAATAAACATGCTTTGATAATTTATCAACAATAAATGCTTTTATCCTTTTTATTTTTACTGTGTTATCAGTTCCTGGGACAGCATACATCTGTTTAGATGCAAGCCAAATAAATGAAATGAATTTACAAGAAAGGCACCAACCAATCTGTCGAATTCAGCTGGACAAAATCTAACATTTTTTCTTGAAACCTCAGTTTTTAATGTTGCAAAAATTATGAGTAGGATGCTTGGTAGCTTTAAAATTTGGCATCACCCATCGACGATTCCGTATACTAGCATCAATGTTGAATGCAAGTACTCGAAAGCGTTTTGTTTACGGAAGCTTTGAGAACGAAAAATAACTAGGAGTTTATTAGGGTTTTTAAAAACATAAACTTCCCTATATTTCGTTTGCGCCACCTGCAGGAAATGCTGACGCTTGAACATTTAGAGAACTTGTCGCATATTATAGACGTAGTAGACTCCTCCTCACTAGCCAGCAGCCCCACGATGTGAATGAACAGTGCGGTTCTTCACACTCCATTCATTGACTGCTCACCGGGTGTCGCAAATTTAATGATAGCCTGCTGTTGCTGCTGGCTGCCATCACATTGCGGAAATAAATTATACAAGCAAACAGCACCGGTGCATGTATCTATGCGATGATGGTTTGTTTACGTATGCAAAATTATAGCATAGGTGTTGTACATTTGGATTGGGTGCGCGTGTAATTGAATTCGGGAAATGGTACGCAATAAATGCATTAGTGGTTTATGCTATTGTGATAACATAGTTGGTTGGGCAAGCCTGAACTTGAACAGTGTATTGTGCATTTATGCTATAGTTTTTATAATTGTTTGCATTCTTTTTTTTTCAATGTGTCAATGTAGGTACATACAATTTAAATTTTGTATTTATGTATATAGGGGGAAAGACGGCTTTGGCAGGTTTTGTTCTATTATTGGCAAGGGGGTTTTTCATGACTGACTAGGCTCAAATTTGGCCTAAACATTCTTTGCATATCAAAGAATTTTGTGGCCAAATTTCATAAAATTTGGTCGACAAAAACCCCCCTGCCAATAATAGAACAAAACCTGCCAAAGCCGTCTTTCCCCCTACATATTTGTATGTGTTTCAGTTCCAGGGGCCCTCCTTAGCCGTGCGGTAAGACGCGCGGCAACAAAACAAGACCATGCTGAGGGTGGCTGGGTTCGATTCCCGGTGCCGGTCTAAACAATTTTCTGATTGGAAATTGTCTCGACTTCCCTGGGCATAAAAGTATCATCATGTTGGCCTCATTATATACGAATGCAAAAATGGTAACTTGGCTTACAAACCTCGCAGTTAATAACTGTGGAAGTGCTTAATGAACACTAAGCTGCGAGGCGGCTCTGTCCCAGTGTGGGGATGTAATGCCAATAAGAAGAAGAAGATGTGTTTCAGTATAACTTCTAAGCCCCTTGACCAATTTTAACAAAATTTGGATCACATATTATCCATCTGAAGGAGATAATTCAAATTCAAATCTCTCCCACGCAAACCAACTCCACCAATAGGTAGGTGAAGGTTTGCACTACCTGTTGATGGTGTTGGTTTGCGTGGGAGAGCTATCAGATTCGTCAAATCGTCGTTTGAATCTTTGTTTACAAAAGCAGATAAGTCGTTTTGAAAATGTTGTCTTGAATTATAGAGAGAGCGGTGGACTGTTAGGGGAAGTTCATAGTTCGTTTCCCAATACTACATTCGTCTGCTTATTTTAGACTTTCTAATTATAATGTCTGGAGACTTCCTAAGTCGTGCGGTGTAAGACGCGCGGCTTCAAAGCAAGGTCATGCTGAAGCAGGCTGCGTAAAGTATCATCGTGTTAGCATAATGAAAAACAGATGAAAAAATGCCAACTTGGATTAGAAACCTCGCAATGTCCCAGTGAGAGATGTAATGATGAACAATCATAATGTTTTTAATTACTTTATTAAAATGATTTTTTTATTACTGACATAAGTTCATCACTTAGAATCATAATATTTCAACGTTATCACACTTACTGTATGTAAACTCTTTAGAAGATAGGGTGAAATTATTCGTAGGTATCTATACATACCAAATTTGAAATGATTATTTCGAAAATGCCTCAGCAATTTAGCTAACAATTGCTAAGACCCGGAGTACATGATTTATAGTATGAGCTTAGTTTTCTCAAACCTCTATTCATGTATTGTCTATGCGTCTATCTATTTTAAGTATAAAGTTATATGCCGTTTTAAAGCGGGCAATGAAAGGTAATTTCGCAATAATTCAACCAACGAAATTTGATTGTAGAAACAAACAAAAAATTGTACACGTAACTCAGTACCAGCTGTGGGTGATAGCTATCCGGCTGTTCGCTGCAGGATATCACAGCACGACAGACTGCAATGAAAGTGGCGCCTAACATCGGAACGGACGAATAATCACTGCAGCACCGAAGTTCTACCACTATGCAAGCCGATGCATATCAAGTTTGACTATTCTCATCCAAACAGTATCGGGGCTTCCAAAAAAAGTGAAAACAACTAACATTGTGTTTCGTTGGGGATGAGGGCGAGGGTTTGGAAAATGTACGAAGCCCATTTGTGCTGCCAATCAAATTCTAATCAAAATCATGAAAACAATTGTGGGGTATCGTTTTCGAAATGAAGATTTATTACCCGGCTTGGTTTGCATTTTTCATTCCTACTGTTCATATCCGAAAATTGGTGGCACACAGTACCCACATAAGTGGTATTTAGAGTGATATTTGAAAGGTTGAATACCATCAGAAGCACGAAAAATATACCTAATAATGTTCAACAAACCATCGAACTACAAAACTTAATTGTTACTCTGAAAATGTGTATTTCAAATGCAGTAATGTTGTCTTGTCTTGAGGTCAAAACACGTATATATGAAGTTACAATCAAATGTTTGAAATGAAAGAAATAATTCCCACTCGTGCAGACATTCAACTAAAAACTTTCATTAATATTTTTTTATACCAACATATCTGTTAATACCTCAAAATTATTAGGATTAGCATACATAGTTGGGGTAAAATCAATAGGTCAGTGTACTCGTACATAATAATATTGAATGGAATCCAATCGAACTTTTCCTACTTCATATGACTTTTATCATACTTCCATGAGTGGATATCGGGTCACAGTGCTTCACATTTAACATTATCCATATGTGTGTCACCACGGTAGAAACCCGTTATAGGAATAGCGACCTATTGATAGTGGCTCTATTCGTGCCACAGACAAACAGATACAGCAATGGAGATATGATCGACCACGAATTGAAAACAAAAATGTTATTTATTTCAATGATTTCGAGCTTTTGAATCAGAGGCACTCACTTCATATAACTTACGTTTTTACTTTGCGTTTAACACTAGTTGGCAGTAGAGTGGTGGTAGCATAAATTTTAAAACATAATGTACTGGTTGCTACGGCTGATTGTCTATGCTATGGCTGAGCAACAATGAATTTATGGTTCATAGGATATTCTTGTTTATCGGAACTGGAACTATAGTGTTCGACAAACAGAAGTTCAACCTATAGGTAGCACCGGCTTTCCTATTTAAAGTAGTCCGTTGCCAGTGGGACGGCTTAGTAGGTGGGAGTTAATCAGTGGTAATTAGTACCGTCGGAATGGATACCGTTGCCGTAGTGTGTTTAGTTCTACTGCCAGTTGGCAGTTGGATTCTATCGGGAACCAATGCTGAGTGTTTTTATTCGTTGGATATGAAGATCGGTTCGGATTACTACTTATCGTCCCCCTCGTATCCTCAACTGTACCCTCCCGGTACGAACTGCTCGTACGAAGTCAGAGCTCCGTATGGCAATAGAATCAGCTTCGTTTGCGAGGATTTCCGTATTCCCAGTGTAAGAAATTATATGACCGTTGAAATTTTCAAAAATTAAAATGTAATGGATTGGTTTATTTATAATGGTAGTGGTAATAGAATTCCAGTGCTTGAGTATTTTTGGAAGTGGCACATACAAATGGTGTAAGTTTCAAATCGATTTATAACTAGAGCGTAAATGTGTGTTTTTTGCTACAGAGTCCATTAGATGTTACTCCTGATTCCAGCTGATTCCATTACATTCGCCATAGCAGCAACGACTACAAGCTTAGCTTATAGAAATGAGCAAGTTGGTGTTGCGGCAGAAATGGATGATCAAGACGATCCCTTGAGAAGTGGAGCTTCAATAATTCGAGCATATGTGCAACAGATGCCACTAGTATTCTCGATGAAGATTTTTTTTCAACTGATTTTCCCTAAGAGTTACGCCTGTTTGTCTGTGCCTTTACATCATACCCTCCCCTTTTCCCAATGTCACTTGCACCCTCTTTGCTATCTTCTCCTCACGATAGAGAATGTGTGCACCAAATTTGGTTGAAATCGGTCCGAGGGTTCAGTTTTATCGCTCAATTGGTCATTCTCCAAACAATACCCCCTCCCCGTTTTTCCAATGATCCTCCCACTTCCCATATAATCGATGCCTTAGTATAGAGAATATTTGTTCCAAATTTGGTTGAAATCGGATCAGGGGGTTGCTAGTTACTCTGATTAGCTCGTTTTCTAAAGAGAACCGCTCCCCCCCATACCCTCCTCCCTTTTCAATTACTTCCCCATCCCCGTTGTTATCTTCTCCTTAGGATAGAGAATTTGTGTACCAAATTTGGTTGAAATCGTTTAAGTAATCAAGAAGTACTTAGCGAACATACATAGGTTAAGACACCTAGAAATCAACCTCACCTCAGTTTTCGCACATCTATTTTAAAATCTTTCTCAAGTTTTGTTCTAGCATATTCTAGTATAGATTTTACAAATGATCGTTATGTGGTGAGTTATACTTTTGATTGGCAAGCGTATTTATTCTGCAGGACGGTTTGTTTGTTTTGACCCTCTTAAAGATTTTTTTAGTTTCTAACAATGACCAAATGAAATATTTCTTTTAACAGCGCAAACCAATAAATATGCTAAATGATCTGTAGGTGGTCAAAATGTCAACATTCCATCACAATTTTAGGATATTTGAAATTTGAGTTGTTTCGTCAATATGGGGATACTTGATCTCCCATTAGCCATCCATACAAAAATTTGCCGAATAAATTGTTATTTTGTTCTCAGGTGGCTTTTTTTGTGAAGAGTTGACAGATTTGATGAAGGATTGGAAAAAATATTTATTGAGTAGTAGTATATCATAGAAAGGGAATCAAGTCTCCCTACATTCTAAGATTGCATGCGCTGTCGAATTCCATATAAAAAAATCGTTTTTGAATACACATAGCCAGGGTTCGTACTTTTCGTTTCGATGAGACGAAATCAAGCAATTTTCGGGTCGGAGGAGAATCTTTTTTCGGAGTTTGTAGTGAAAAACATATTTCTTCCAACACTCTTTTCTCTAGAGCGAAACTAGAAGATAAGCGAAAGTCGTGCCGCCTACTTGATGAATTTCTTTTTCCGTTTCATCACTTTTACGCCTCACTAACTATCCGCGAAAATTTTCGATATGCAATTACAAAAAATTTATGACCGCAACGGGATTCGAACCTAGAACATCAACAAAAATGGCGATGGGATGCGGTCACTATAGCCATACCACCACATCGACTGCATGTAGGGTTTAGGTTGTTTGTTCCATAAAGGCATTCTTTTTGCAATTGGTGATGACACGAAAAGGAAAAAACCCTGATTAATCCACCTAGCGGTGATGGTGCCTTTCTCGCTCGTTCAAAATAGTTGATAAACATATATGAAAAGTCTAAAATAACAATTGGTGAATAAGACTTATTTTTCACATTTATTTATACCAGATGAACCGGCCTAGGGTCGAGAATCTCGTAAATAAAGATAGAATGAATTGAAAATTCACATTTGTTATAATTGCTGCCGGATGCAATTTGTTGCAAGCAAATCGGATGAGGTTAAGTGCCCGGAGAATGCGATGAGGTTGTGCAATTGCACAAATCGAGTTTCAGGCATAGTATAAAAATTTGTATTTTTGCCATAACTTTTGAGCCCATAGTGAGTTCGGGCTGATTTTTAATGTGAAACAATGGGACAGGATTCGCCGTTTAAATAATCGGTTCAGGATAAGATTTAGAAAAATGAGTTAGATTTTTTTGCACACATGCACATACACATACTTCTTCTGAAAAAGTTCGTATTGCTTTGAATACGAGAAAAGCAAAAAAACGGTGGTGAGAAAAAACAAATGTTTCCATTTGTCAAACTTTCGAGTGCTTTCCGTTTTGAAGCCAGAATCCAGCTTAGACTTCTATCATCCAATCAATAAGTTAGCTTTTTTGAAATTGTTGTTTTGAATAATATGATTCTTCATATAAATAAAAATTCAGTTGACCCTTCCCGTCAAAAATTGTATTTCGTTCCATTATTTCAGTCGATTCTTTGGATTATTTAAGGTCAACTTTCCCAAAGAACCCATATTTTTTTAAGCCTCTAACTATTAAATCCAAGGGCCTCATACGCCTGTC
This sequence comes from Armigeres subalbatus, assembly GCF_024139115.2. Taxonomy (NCBI): domain Eukaryota; kingdom Metazoa; phylum Arthropoda; class Insecta; order Diptera; family Culicidae; genus Armigeres; species Armigeres subalbatus. The sequence goes on from NC_085141.1 coordinate 391,939,208, forward strand.
ACTGGCGAACAAAGCTCGTGTACTCTGCATCGAAGCTTAGAACCGGTGTTAGGGCGCAATCGTTAATGTGAACATTTTTATATTCGGTTAGTTAGGCCGTTACAAATATTTAATTGACTTTTTGTCCTACTAGTCTCCGAAAGGTCAAGAGGGGGGGGGGGGATAATAAAAAATAAATATTAAAATGAAAAAAATAAAAAATCTCCTCGGATTTGTTATAGAATGTTTTGAAAATCCTCAAAATTATCCGAATTTTATTTTGTTGCCCCCTCAAAATACCATTTTTTGGCAAAAAAAAATCCGAGGGGGGGAGACAAAATTGATTTTTAATATTTGTATCGGCCTTACTGCAAATAAATTCTTTTTCGAGTCCCTATAATTTCAAGCATCCCACATCGTTATATTGCTGCATGATTGAGTGTTTAATTTTGATAAAATATCGAAAACAAAAGTGTGCATAAAAATTGCCTCGTCTTAACAAAAAGGTGGTAGAGAATTAACACTGTTGTTTACAGTTTAGAACCAAATCCAGATGTCGCACATGTTGGGGTAGGGATTCAGTGCTCCGCCTTCTCCCCCTGATTAAATCAAAAGATGTTTTAGTTACAAGATAAAGTTTGTCGCTGTCCGGAACATCTTTTGCCGGTGATGATAGGGGAGCTATAGCTATTTCAGTGTCTTCAGTGTCTCGAAGTCAAAGTCGAGTCAAGTACAAGACACTGAAGACGGCCTTACTGTTGAGGTCGAAATACGTATCTGTCAAGATACAATTAAGTGGTGGAATTCAATGGGATTGTATAAACTCGTCTTATGACAAGTGAAGACATTCCACTAAAAAGCTCAAAATAATTTTCTTATTCAAACACTTTTCAATTTGATCCGACTTAAAAAAATCGGAAGAGAATTCTACTGGGGTTGCGCTTTCCGGTAATTGGTATGAATTGCATTTCGCAGTAATTGGTATGAATGTATGTTATGAAAACTCATATGTGAATATGTACGTTATGTGGAAGATATTGATTTGGAAAATGTATTGGAGGTAACCACTTTCCCTTCGATGGGACGCGAACCCATGACCCTACAGTACGCTAGACTGGTGCTTTAACCAACTAAGCTACGAAGGACCTCCGTCGGCCTTAGCAACCTAGCGGCTACTGAACGAGCTCGAGATTCCCAAATTGGACGCATAGTCAAATCACTCGCAATCCATTTATCAAGCCAATACTTCCACATGTGTATTGTACACGCCCACATTAGAGGAGCGTGAGTATTTAGAATGTCTGGCGGCTATACACATTCTTCATCAGCAACGGTACTGATCAAGTGAGGTTGTGTAAGCTATGTGGACGTGTATAATACACATGTGGAAGTATTGGCTTGATAAATGGATTGCGAGTGATTTGACTATGCGTCCAATTTGGGAATCTCGAGCTCGTTCAGTAGCCGCTAGGTTGCGAAGGCCGACGGAGGTCCTTCGTAGCTTAGTTGGTTAAAGCACCAGTCTAGCGTACTGTAGGGTCATGGGTTCGAGTCCCATCGAAGGGAAAGTGGTTACCTCCAATACATTTTCCAAATCAATATCTTCCACATAACGTACATATTCACATATGAGTTTTCAAAACATTGTAAATTAACGTCCAAGTCGGGTGGTTTAATCCCCGGAAATAGGCAATTACCTTTGATTGAACTGATGAATGTATGGTTAAAATTGAATATTTCAATTTCTAAACTGATCCAAAATTATTTATCAGATCACTCTTTACAGGTAAACGATTCAAGCACAAAATCTGATAGATAACGCGTGACAGAGCTAGTGTTACCAAAATCAGCATTCTTGAGCTCATATTGCGCAATACTTATATCGTAGTGATAACTTATATCGGAAAATCGAAAATCGTTGCTTACCTTCGTGTAATTTGTTATGGATTATAGCAAGGCTGTTTTCGATCATTTAGTAATATCGAAAATTTAGTAGTTTGTCAATAACTCATTCCAGAGGTTAAATTTCAAAAGTGATATGTGGAGGACTTCTAGAGCGTAGGCTTTTACAACTCTGCCTAATTGTTGTTTCTATTGCACTAATAACAGAGTTATAGCGCTAGTTGCAGTAACTTAGTATACAGACTGATCGAAATTTTGTTATCATTTAGTATTAGTAACTAGTGCTTTAACTCTGTTATTAGTTGAATTAATACAACTAACTATTAGGCAGAGCTGTAGAAAAATAATCGCACTAGAACTCTGCTGTAACACGTTTTGACATTTAACCTCTGGAATGAGTCATTGTAGTTTGTCAATGATCGAACTAAGACTATTGAATTATCTAAAACATACTTGGATTATAGAAAAGTTTGAATACTTTTTCTACTGACTTCCAAAAATAGAAAATTTTCTCCGAAGCCTACCAAAACTCATTTTCTCCTACATAATCCGAGTGCTTTTTATTTGAATTCTTCTAACAGACATGCTGTCACTATGAACGGGGTTCCAATTATTTGGTCTAGCGAAGTCCAAGATTTAGGACTTATGTATAGCATGAATGAATTAACTATCAAAAACCACACAGAAGGTATGCAAGCAAAAAGGTACAAATATTATAATATTATATTATAATATTATAATAGTAATATATAATAGTAAGGGCGAGATGGATCACATTGGTCCCAGCCGTCAATTTGACAAAACAAAAAAAAAAAAAAGTAAGTGAATATTCATAGAAAATCAAAATCTTAAAATATTTTTTTGATTTACAAACTAATTGTTAGGCCAGCCATATTTTACATATACTGTGCCAATATGGGTTATTTGCTGCAACGCCAGGAAGAATGCATTTACAGAGGATTCAAAATAAAATGTTGAAATTGATTATGAAGTTGCTTCCCTGCGCACCAAAACAATAAGAATATTATATGTGACTTATTTGAATGAAATGACACAAAAGCACCTGACGTAAACTCAATCGTACCGTTTTGACTCAAATCCCGAACATGACTTATATTCCGATATAACTAAACTTTTTATCGGTTCAGATTATATGCCACCGAACCAAAGCACAGCCCCCGGTGCGTTACCGCACGTATCCAGCATTTTACGTGCGGTAATGGCCGCAACAATTTAACTCACTTTCTGGCAGGATGCATTCGATTTGACGTTTGGCTTGTGTCGTATGATACCGCAGCGATCATCATCATAATGAATTCATCATTATGATGATGAAAACTTATCGTTTTTGTGTCATACGACACAAGCCAAACTTCAAACTGTTTCCACCCTACCAAAAACTGAGTTGGATTGTGGCGGCCATTAGCGCTCGTAAAATGCTGGATGCACAAGCAGCCGATGGCTTGATGTAGTGGAATAGTTATTTATTGCAAATCGCGTAGCATCTTGTTCTTCGAACACTAATATCTCAAGAAGCAAAGATAGCTCAGTGGTAACGTGATAGGCTCTCATTCAGAGGATTTATGTTCGATCCTCGTGTAAGCCATCTTTTTTTTTTCAAGACTGTGTGTGGTAATACGCATTGCAAGAAAAATTTTGAATACTAGAAAATTCAAGCGCCTTTAAAAAAAATTGTATTTAATATTTTCCATGCTAATAATCAATGGAACCTAATGCTGTGTATTGTTTATATTCATATTCATGACATTTCTATAATTGAATCCATCTGATTATTTGGAATATTTGAAAGAATTCAGGTCTGAACTTTAGATGATGGAGGTAGGAAATGAAACATAAATACATAAGTTGAGAATCGATATGTACTCAACAGTTTTCTTTAATGATTGTTAGCAGAAAATAAATAGCTTTTGATTTATCTTGGCAGTAATCAAACTTGCCCACCGAGTTTCAATAGACAGTAAACATAAGTAGGAAATACTATTCTATTGCTTCAATGCATAAAAGAAAATATGCTTTACTGAATAGAAAAGACATAATTATTCAATAAAATTAGAAGCTTGCGAGTTTATGGTGCAGCCGACGCTATATAAGGAATTGAGACCGGGGATTTCCCTCTGCGCGTTATTTCCGCGGAGCTAAACAAAATTTTCTTTTTTCCGTAATACATACTCATGAACCTGTTTCCCCAAATCTCATTTGCTCGGATCGCTGAGCTAAAAATAGAACATTGCCGCACGCAATGCGATGTGTGTTGCTTCCTTCGGCAATATTCATCCGACGGCAAGAGACTGAAGCGAATGCGCATGCGTCCTGCGTCTTCCCGCACACCAGCTGCGCTCCAATATGCTGATTGAACGCCACAAAGAATGATGCATGCATATGCGTAAAATAGAACAGAAGCACGGCTTGCCGCTGATGCTACGATGATGGTTAAGCCGACCGATCCACAGTGGCGGAAACCCAGACAAAAACCAAAACAAATCGTTCTTTCGTGAAGCTGATATTATTTTAATTTTGCACATTTAGTCAATGATAATTCCTCAATTTGTTAATTGTAGTTGGTAAATTTAATTTTTGGTGACTTGGTTCAAGTTGATGGTGTAAAGTATCTCCTAAACATATATTTATGGGAAAATTAAATTTAACTAAATTTTGTATCGGGAAAGATTCGGAAAGAACTGATATGATGCTTTGAAATATTTTTTTTTTGTCTTTATTAAAGAGACTTTCAGCCCGAGGCTGGCTCGTCTCCGAAATTGAAATATATATTTTGTAACTTAACAATGGTTAGTTTGGCGAATTGCGCCTTGCTGCACAAAAGCGGGAAATTTACTGTTTCAAGGTTAGAATTAAGACGCTGCTGTGATCCTAAGTCATGGGCTTCCAGAAGTATTTGGATAGCATATGTCGAATAACTATTTAAATTTCAAAATGAATTCAGCTTTACAAAATTACAGTTGCTAAATTTTAAGCGCAATCGTAGGTTTAGTCGAGCATTTGTATGGGGGACCACCACTGCGCGATGGCACATTGCCATGCGCATTCGAACGGGAGAGCGTTGAACTTGTTAAACAAAGCACAATGCTTTTTGAAATTGCTTTATGAGGACTGAGGAGTATTTACAGGCTGTTATATAGGGTATTTGTGCTTTTCTTAGCGCTTGATAGCAATAAGACATGAGAAAAGTTATGTCTAACGTTTACCAGAGAAGAGGATTATTGAACGGATATCCTATTGTAAAAAAGTTACCCTAAATTACTATTTAGTAATTTGCATAGGGCACCCTTAACCTAAGGGGTTCTTATTGATACTTCCCATTATTATACACATATGTGTCTACTAGTTTGGATGTAATTATGCAATTATACCAATACAATTTTGCATTAACATCCTCGAATCAATAGTGAATCTACTTTTATCTCAATTAAAGTAACAGCGTATCCAAGCGATTTCAATAGTTTATCTATTAGAACATCATTACTGGGCTTGAGTGTTTTAATCATCCTCGCAGCGCTGTCATTTTAGTTTAGTCACTCTTTTTCGCACTGGTCACTATTTTCGGTTATCATTTTGGTGGCTGCATTCCGTACAGGTGACGTTTAATAGTTCATCAAATAGCAGCGCTGTTATCGCGCTACCAAATTTGATCACCTGTCCGCTGCGCTACTGTTTTAGCAGCGCGTTTAGTAGCGACCGGAAAAGTGTCAAGTAATGATACTGCATGCGCTGCCAAACGGCTTATACTCACCACCGGCAATCTTGCTCTAAGTTAATGTATTGAAACTGTATATTTTAATAACCAACGGTAAAAGCTAATATTTTCTTTTCTCGATACATTAATACTTCCAGTATAGGAATCGGTACCCTAGCAGGATAAACTCTGATGCTTATAGAGATAATGAATAGATACCCAATTCGATGATTTATATTTGTATGTATCTTGTCACATGCTTTGTGTATTGATGGTGCTGTGGTGTAGTAGCCGCTTCCCGATCAAGAGATCACGAGTTCGAATCCAAATTGGAGCATTTTGCTTTTTTTTTTGCACGTAAAAACAGTTTTTTGGCCATAACTCCGGAACGCAAAGTTCAATCGATCTAATTTTAAATAGGAGCCAATGGGACTGCATTCCGCGTCGAATGCAACTTGTTGCGAGCAAATCGGATAACGATAAATGCCCAAAAACGTGTCTCACATTTTTGTACACATACATACACACATACAGACATCACCTCAATTCGTCGAGCTGAGTCGATTGGTATATAACACTATGGGTATCCGAGCCTTCTATAAAAAGTTCGGTTTTGGAGCAGTTCTATAGCCTTTCCGTATACTTAGTATACGAGAAAGGCAAAAAGGGGTGAGAAAACGAGCAAATCAACTTTTCGCGGCACTGGTAGTGAGGGAGACACCTTTTATCTTTTCCCACAAACCGATTTCTCGGGGAAAATCAGTGTGAGGGAGCATTCTCTGCTCGTAAGAATGAGTGACAATTACGATCCCTGCACATAGCAGATAGGAAAATCTACGTATCTGGAGAAAAAATATTTGAAAAATTAGAGAGCTCTTTTCTAATTTTATCAAAGCAAGGCAAGTTCTTGGAGAGGGATCATTTCCTCCCGAATATTTTTGAATTCGATTTTTGACAAAACTCTAAACAATTATGTATCAATAACAACAACAATTTACAGACTGTCACATACCAGTAAAGTCAAATTATATATTTCTTAGAGAGTATGTGCGATTCATTTTTGGCTGTGATATATCGGAAATGAGAAAAGGGGATCAAGTCTCCCCAGTTTCCTCTACTGTGATTGGTTTCTCAATAGGGTGGATGTACCGGTTGGGTTTTGTGTCCCACTTGGAGTTATGCCATTTGACCGAATGCCATTTAACAATACTACAATAGGTTGCAAAACGCAACTCTCGGGCTGTTTTCTCTTCTATATTTCTATCTTCTACCTTCCTTCTAACTTTTTATTTATTCCTTCTTTCTTCTTCTTTGCTTTTTCTTATCAATATTCCTCTTTTTCCTGTTTTGTCGTTTTTAATCCATTTTTTATTCTTTTTTGATTTTCTCGTAATACTATTTACACGTACGCTCCAAAACAAACTTTTTTTTTTAAGAGGCCTGGAGACCCATAGTGTTATATACCGATCGACTCAGCTAGACGAATTGAGGTTGGGGCAGCAGGGACAGTAGGGACAGCATGGACCATGTCCAAGGGCTTGACGACCCCTCCCCAGCTGTCTGCGAGTCAGGGAGAACTGCCTAGGGCGTGGTGGGATTTAGCAGTGGGCTCTGCTAAAATCCCTCCCAAAAAACCACAAGTGCCCGTAAGCGGACTCTATCAAAGCGACTGTGTGCCGCTTCAAAAGCACAAGCCCAGGGAGGGAGTGCCAACTGGCATGTGGAGTGTCCCTACTTCGGTAGGGTAGTGCGTGAGCTGCTTCGGCAGGGAGTGAGTGATCTGTTTGTGCTGAGGCAGGAGTGTCATAGCGAGTCGCCGCCGCTATGGCCACCTCGAAGCGCAGCAGAAGTCTGAGTATGGACTGCACATGCTAAGGTAAGAGTGTCGTAGCGTAGTATCGTTGATTAGTCCCCACATACCGCTATCGACACCTCGAGGCATGGCAGTGGAGTATTAGAATAAGTTGTGGAGTGTACCTACTTCGGTAGGGTAGCGCGTGAGCTGCTTCGGCAGGGAGTGAGTGATCTGGTTGTGCTGAGGCAGGAGTGTCATAGCGTGTCTCCGCCGCTATTGTCACCTCAAAGCGCAGCAGAAGTCTGAGTATGGACTGCACATGCTGAGGCAGGAGTCGAGGTATCCCATCGACACCTCGAGGCATTGCAGTGGAGTGTTAGAGTGAGCACCCGAAAAGGGTCACATGGAGCGAATGGTCTTTGGAGAAGCTGCTTCGGCGGCAGGGTAGCAGTGGGTTGTACCCACACACCTACAGTTGTGCACATGTGGTGCATGGGGAGTGTCCCTGCTTCGGCAGGGTAGCGTATGGTCTGCTTCGGCAGTGGTGTGATTGATCTGCTCGTGCTGAGGCAGAGTGTCGTAGCGCAATATCTGTAGGCCCAGGCAGTTACCGCTATTGACACCTCGAGGCATGGCAGCGGAGCGTCCGGGAGAGCATCCAAGTAAGACTCAAATGGAGTGAATGGGGTGCGAGCACCCAAGTCAGTCTCGCGTGGGACGAGTGCCTGTGTGAGCGATAATGAGTGAGTACGCTTAGTACTGCCGTCCCCCCAGAAGTAGTACTGCGAGGTAGTTCCTGGGGGAAACGACGGTGGAGCCCAAGGGAGTTTAGTCGGTATTACCGGTATGGTCGAGTCCGACACTCCAGAACACTTCCGTGTGGTAGTTTGGCAACTACAATGCACGTGTACTGGGTTAGTGTGTAAATGCATTCTCCCTTGTAAAAAAAAAAAAAAAAAAAGACGAATTGAGGTGATGTCTGTGTGTGCGTGTGTGTGTATGGGCTCAAAAGTTTTAAAAAAGTATAGCTCATTTTTCAAGCACTTCTTTTTAACCGATTTGCTTGCAACAAATTGCATTCGACTGGAAATCCTGTCCCATTGTTTCCTATTAAAAATTGGCCAACTATAAAACTATGGGCTCAAACGCTATGCTTCGACGGGGATTCCTGTCCCATTGTTTCCTATTGAAAACTGGCTAATTCGGGCTCAGAAGTTATGGCCAAAATACATTTTCTTCAGATAATAACGAGTAAAAAAGAAAAGGGACGCATAATGCGAATTGCTTGCAACAAGTTGCGTTCAACGAACAGTCCTGTGCTGACTGAAGAAAGGTCGTGAGATTTATACCATCACAAATATTGCTCTCCGCACGCTGGGTAGGGTCATTTGGTCGAATGCCACTAGGCCGAAAGTAGTTTGGACGAATATACCATTTGGCCGAACAGACCATTCGGTCATTTGGCCGAATGGCTAGTTTGGCCGAAAGGGTCGTTTGGCCGAAAGGATCATTTGGCCGAAAGGGTCATTAGGCCAAAAGGGTCATTTGGCCGAAAGGGTTGTTTTGCCGAAATGCTCATTTGGCCGAAAGGGTCATTAGGCCGAAAGGGTCATTTGGGCGAATAGGACATTTGGCCGAATAAGACATTTAGCCGAATAGGTAATTGGAAAGGGGCTGTCCACAAACCACGTAGACCGAAATTTCACCTTTTTAAACCCCCCCGTCCCCCCTAGTAGACTTTCGTAGACTTTTCCGAAACCCCTCCCCCCTCCCCATGAAGTCGACGTAGACTTTTCCAAATTTTACAAAACATCATATGTGATTGGAAAAAATACGTTTCAAGCAATTCAGCTATTCAAATCCATTCCCATGTTTTACAATAAAACTCGAATTTCAAACATAACTAAAAAAAACTGAACAAAACAAAAATTATTTTGAAAGGAAATCAAATTTAATCTTCTGTCCATAGCTCCAGAAATCAAATTTCAATGCCAATTAATTTAATTTCTGTTGCATTCGATCCCTCCTAGAGGTGTGCGCCTCCATCGCCGACACTTTTGCATAGGCGCGCCACTGCTTAAAATCTGTCATGCATCTGTCCTATAACTGAACGCCGGTTCAAATTTGTGAAAAACGAAGTATTTTCAGAATTTCGAGTTAAAATTCCGAGAGTGTCAAGTCTACATTCCAAGAAGTTTTGCGTGGAGTTTTCGTGAAAATTTCCCAATTGATAACCTTGAAAGCTACCAGATAATACTCCAAATAACTCTCCGTGATAATAAAATTTCATGCAATATTCCGCTGAATAATCATCTTTTGATATCCCAAGAATATTCTTCTTAATTCCAAAAGTTTCCCCGTTAAAAAACCGAGTATTTCTCTGTTATAATGTAGAATTATTTCCCGAGGTAATTTTAAGTTTAATCGGACATTCCGATATATTTCCTGTGGAAATTTAGAATGGTTTCCTACTAGGGGAAACCGCCAAATGTTGAACGGCTAATTTTGTCGTCTATTGTAGAACTCTCATAAGAAATGCACGTGCGTTCAACAATTGGCGAAGAAATTAGCCGTTCAACATTTGGCAAATACCCTTTATTTTTTAAATTCATCTCGCAATTTTTTTCTTGCAAAGAATTTTCTGAATAATATTCGGTTGAAATTATGGAGAATTTTCAGTTAATTTTTTTGCAAATTTCTCGTAAAAAATTCGAATAAATTTTCATGAAAATTACAAAGGCTTTTTTACAAAAACTGCAAACAATTTTTTGTTGTGGAAACTCAAACAGTTTTTGGTGGGGAATTCAAATAATTTCTCGTGGAAGTTTTCAACAATTTATTTAGAAATTCCGGAGATTTTCCATCGATAATTCCAAAGAATTTGCATTAGAACTGCCAAAGAAATTAAAGAAGTATTATCCACGGAATTTCGAAGAATTTTCCTTATATGTCCAAAGAATTCCTCGCAAAAATTCCGAAGAATTTTCGAAATTAAGAAAAAAAATTCCGGGGACTATTTTTTTTTATTCCTTTATTTATTTGTTAGGCACTCTGTGTTACTTAACCCCTACTGTGCTGAGATCTACTGTGGTATTCTGCTCTACAGAATCCACACAGAATCTATTTTTAGATTTCCATTACCAATATTGTTGTCGTTGCCAGTCCATCTCATCGTGAGTCCATTGTGTCCGTTTGTCCATGTCGTGTATTCAATGATCGTTGCATTGTTCGGTTGTCATTAATCAACGTTGGAGGAATGCCTCCGAGAAGAACAAGTTGTCAGTCGTCATCAGGCAGCCGTGACGGTAAGGCGCGTACCCCAAACGCCACCGTATGGGCTGGGGATCTGGCGACTGACGAGGGTTTGGTGGGGGGGCTGGGAATTGAACCCATGACCATTCGCTTGTAAGGCGAACGTGTAGCCAACTACGCTACGGGACCCCCTATTTAATTCCGGGGACTCTGATGGATATTCTGAAGGTTTTCTCATGTAAATTTCGGAGAATCCCCTTTACAAGTTCCAAAGAATATCTTTTGGGCATTTCAAAGACTTTTTTTGGATATTCCAAAATGCTTCCTTTGTAAATTCCAAAAAAATCCGTTGAAGTACAACATTATTTAATTTCCATAGTTTCCAAAGATGTGTCTGCCGACAATAAAAAAAAAATTGTAGAAGCTGCAATAAAATCCAAGTGAAGATTATGAATTTTTTTCGAAAGTTTTTATAGAATACTTTGGAGAATTTTCCTACTCAACACAGAAGAATTTCCTGGTGAAATCCATGATTTTTACTTCAGTGAAATTCATTACATTTTATGGAGAAAAAAAAACCGGAAAATCCTAAAAAAAATCAAACGAGTGAACTTCTCACAAAGCTGCTGTATAAATCGTTAAAAAAATAAAAAGTCTACGTAGACTTTTGGTAAGCCCCCCGTCCCCCTTCGTAGACTATCGTAGACTTTTTCGAAACCCCCCTCCCCCCTCAAGAGTCTACGTGGTTTATGGACAGCCCCAAAGTGAGAAATTAGGAGCAAGAAGAGAGACGTCTCAATTCTCATTCCTCATTTCTCACTTCTCGCTGTCAAAAGTGAGAAGCGCAAAGTGAATAGTGAGACGCCTCACTCTTCGTTTTTCTCTTATCACTGTAAAAAGTGAGAAGCGTGAGTAGTCTCAGTTACAGTGAGAAGTGAGAAATGAGGAGTGAGAAGTGCGACAGTGAGTAGTACAAAGTGGGTAGTGAGACGTCTCACTAGTCACTTTTTACAGCGAGAAGTGAGAAATGGGAAGTGAGAAGTGAGACGTCTACTCACTTTTTACAGTGAGAAGAGAAAAATGAAGAGTGAAAATGAGACGTCTCTTTTCTAATTCCTAATTTCTCACTTTTCAAAATGACCCTTTCGACCAAATGACCCGTTTGGCCAAATGACCCTTTCGGCCAAAATATCTTTTCTGCCTAATGACCCTTTCGACCAGATGGGTTTCACCCTAATGGTTTGTTCGGCCTAGTGGCATTCGGCCAAATATCTTCCGACCGAATGAGTTTGTTTTTTATTGTTTTTTCTAAAAAATGCGGATGAAATTTTTAGCAACACCCTGCATTTTATTCACTATTAGCCACACGGTTTCAAAATTTGTGGTGTTCTTTTTTCATTGCTGGAATTACATCCCGCTGCTGGGACATTGCCGCCTCACAGCTTAGTGTTCATTAACCCTTTCCCGCCCATGACGTTTTTCAAAGATTTTAATAGAAAGGAATCATCTTTGAGAAAAATGCTAGAACAAAAGTTATTTGGCATAGCTAAAATTAGTGGAAAACGAAAAAATAAGTTTTTGACTGTAAATCAATAGTTAATTTGATTGTTTTCAATAATTCGATGAATGCTAGTAGGTGCTAAATTTGAAGGTGCTCCACAGACACCAAGGGCGGGAGAGGGTTTAGCACTTCCACAGTTATTAACTGCTAGGTTACTAAGCCGACTTACCATTTTTGCATTCGTATATCATGGTGGTGGTGTTTACTTAGACATAATAGACTATTTAAGCAACGTATATATAAAATTTCCCCCAAAACAGAGCGAGAACTGCAGGCAAGATGCATTTTACCTTTCTCTGACTGGCCGTGAAGACCTACAAGACGCCTATACATATTGCGGGACAGGCGTCATTCGAGAGAGTTCTGTGGGCAGTAGACTCTTTATGCGAATCAAAGCTGCACCAACAAGTCGTGGCGGTCGTTTCCTTTGTACGTTGTCAATAGTCTCGCAACGTTGTACTTGTGGTAAAAAGAAACGGGTGTGTTTGATAGTTTTAATATTTTTGTTGAACGTTCTATCCAATTAAATCTTCTTTCTATAGACCCGTATTGTCAATGGCGTTGAGACAATGGTCAACGAATTTCCTATGATGGCAGCGCTGGTGGATATCAGATCACGAGGCGTCGTATGTGGGGCCACCATTAGTAGGTAAATTATGAATTTCAATTAAAATTGAAAAACAGAATCGTTTCTCTGAACTTACAGTTTCCGACGAACACGCTCTGTCGGCGGCACATTGCCTATTGTTGAGAAGCGTTGACGATACTGCGTTGCTGGTAGGTGACCACAATCTTACCACAGGATCCGATACCAGCTACGCCCGAGTGTATCGCATATCTAAGCTCTTGACCCACCCTGGATTTACATCGAACCCTGTTTCGAATGACATCGCACTGATCCGGACGAGTCAACCGATGAACTTCAACGAAGGTGTTGGCCCTGTATGTCTGCCCTGGAAATATCGGAGTGAAAGCTTCGATGGTGCCACCGTGGAAGCCTGCGGCTGGGGAGATTTGGACTTTGGCGGACCGAAGTCGGATGTCCTCAACAAGGTGGCCCTTACCGTTATCAGCAATCAGGAGTGTTCCACTAGGTTGAACACGACCATTGAACGCCAGAAGATGTGCACCTACGCGCCGACAAAGGATACATGCCAGGTACCGGAGGAGGGCTTGTCGGATTGACTTTATCGTTTATCATAGAATTGGCGACTGACTTTTGTGTTTGTGCTTTTTATTTGTTCCAGTCCGATTCAGGTGGGCCGCTTTTCTATACCGAACCCGACAGCGGTTTGGTCTACGAGGTTGGCATTGTCAGCTATGGGTTCGCCTGTGCCACGACAAATCCCAGTGTTAACACCAGAGTGACTGATTTTTTGGACTGGATTATGGCTAACAGCTACACGTCCTTTTGCGTGCAGTAGGGCGTTACAATGGGCGACGAATTTAAATTTTGTGACAAAATTTTACACGTTTTAGAAATTTATGTTAATCAATTATTGCAAAATAAGAAATAGAATGCATTTGTTCTTCCTCCCAACTATGATTCTTATGTTCCCATTCTCGGGACTTCACTTTGTTTTGAGATTGAACTGTCAATCCGGAAAGGGAGAGTTAGATTCAAAATGCAATATTCAGAAGAATATCATTCTATTTAAATTCCAGGAAAAAAATGATTGTATAGTCAAAATGCTCCTTGCTGTAAATCATAGGAAAGATTAAAAACATTCAAACTGGTTGTTCGCGCAAAATTGAAGTTTGTGGCCCATTGTAAGCGCGAATGATGTGAATATTGTGAAAGTCGTTGCGTGTTGCAGCATTGGATAGAAAAGCACAAAAAAGGTTCACCGTGGATGATTTTGGGTCATATTTTTTCCCGAAGCTGTAGACCGAGGATTACCACGTGAGTTGGGTGCCGCGCGAGATTGGATGAATTATGAACGAACAAAGTAGATATAAAATATTGGCTACTAAATCTGTGTGCTTTGTCAACTCTATAAACCCGTGCGGAGGTGTAGAACTGTAGATTTTTTAATGTTTTGAAATGAAATCAGTAATGTGTTAGAATGAATTCAGAAATAAATTTTACTCATAAACCGTTTTATCGCAAACTACTTTTCAATTGTCTCGTTTTTTAATACATTCAGTAGTATTTCATAGCACCCTTTAAGCGTTTATTTAAATTTGTATGTGGCTTTCTTGTTGATGCCAAAAATTAAAAAGAAAGCTACATACTAAGTAACGGTGATTAAACCAATAAAGGCGTACAATTGCCAATTCAGAGATGGGCGAGATCGATTATCATTGGTCCGATCTAGTCTATTGATCCATAGTTATAACGGCAAATATGTTTTGAAAAAAATCGCCTTACATGGCTTGTTACATAGGGTATCTGCTTCATTATTAATAACATGCTCCTATATCATGCAAAATGGGCAATTTAGGCTAATTTTGTGTCGTGTTTTGCACACCAATTTTTTGTTTTCGAATGGTATTGATTTGGGTACATGAATTCTGTTTTTACACGATTTATAGTTGTACAATTTTGGACTCATTTTAAATGTTTACCTCCCATATTAAATTGCGTTCTTGTGCATCTGCACAATACCCGATTGTCGCTTACTGCAAGAAAAGATAAATGCTTAACCCGAAAAAATGCTCGATCACAACTCGAAAAAAAAAGAGCAACTGATCACCTTTAACTGTTGCCTGTTCGCAACAAATATTGGAACAGTGCACTATGTGACAGATCTCGGTTTTCTGTTGGACTCCAAACTGCCATACCGTAGGGGACCAAAATTGGTTCAGCACCGGAATCCGTCCACCTTACGATTTATAACGAAATTCAATGTGTTTGAATGCAATACAATTTCCTTGACTTATCATATTCTCAAGTTTGATGAAGGGGAAGGAGGGGAAATATGCCCTAGCTAAGCAAAGACTGATTTAATGTCTTAGCTGTAACGATTTTCATGGGTATTTTTATCTCATGCAACACATTTCAAAAAAGTGGTGATATTTCGCTGCCGGAAAACTTATGAGGCAAAACGCCTTCTTGCTGGTAGCTATTAGGGAACAACGCACCACGCGTCGGCGAATCAGCATTCTGGTATGGACAGTGCGTGGAGACGCGTAGTATGTTGTAGGTTAGTTGCCCTAGGGCGTTTTGCCTCACCGAAATGTTAGATGCTTCGTCAAAATGTGGAAATTGTCGGGTTTTCCAGCCTTCCTATATGATATTTGGACACTTTTTTCGCCTAACCTACATAATTTTACGTCTAGTTTCGTTACGGCCATGTCAAATACGGTAAATATGAGGGAATACACAAAAGGCGTTTTGCCTCGAGGGGGCGTTTTGGGGCCTCTTCCCCAAATATTTTTTGACGCATATTAGAGACCACACATACATTTTATTTGATTATAGATTATATTTGTACTTCGCGTGGAGAGTGGTTATGTGTGCACTAATTAGAATCATGAATTGAATTAATGGATTTTTGCCAATAAAAATGTGTGGAATTTTTGTAGTGTACTTATACATAATACACATGATTATGGTCACACATACGATTGTCCTCTTAAAATAATCTTAATCTATCACGAATTACTTATGTTATCATGTTTGTAGAAATTACATCTTGTAGTCTGTTAAATTCATGTATGAACCTGTTGGTAGACTCGTGCTGCGTATAGTTCTTTGATCTAAATGGAGGATCGAAGACTACGACGACGACGGACACAATATGTAAAGCCCACTCAATTGGATCATAGCTGTACGTAGCATAATAGACAAATTGCCGATCGTTCTATGGTTGCTCGACATTCAACCTCATCCATCGCTGGATCACCACCAAGCTTTATTTCAACATAGTTATTATTATAGTCCTTTAATACAGTTTTCGCCATTCAATATAATTCGGCCTCAGATAGGCAAGTCTGTTAAGACCTTGAAGTCGGAGGATATATACTGATCAGTTAAAAAATTGTAGAACATGAATTTAACTAACTCATTTAGTAGATCAGTTAAATTATTCCAGGAATTGTTCATTTCAGGATGCTTTTGAATGTCCACTAGCAAAATAACATAAATTTGAAATTCACAAAATCGGACCAAAAATTATAAGAAATTTATTTCAAAATTTCCTACAATATTTATTTTGAATTTATTATATTTCAGCCGGAGACAGGCTCGTACCCATCTTTTGAAAGTTTGTGTCTTAATTTCCAACTTTGATAATTTCTTCTAGGATCTGTAAAATCCTTTTCCGAATTATAAAACAAAAAGATATCGTTGTTAACTCCAATGATAAAAATCTCAGATCTTGGAAAAATTCTATTAGGATTATTAAAACCTAGTCAAACTCTCACCCGTACGGAGAGTGGTTACAGGAATTATTTTTATAAACTTATTTTAATTAAATCTTGAATGCTTTCAAAAAGATAAAGAAGACTTCCTATTATAAATGTCTCTATATCTATGATGATCAACTACATTTTAGACCTGTCATAAGACGAGTTTATACAATCCCATTGAATTCCACCACTTAATTGTATCTTGACAGATACGTGTTTCGACCTCAAAGGTAAGGCCGTCTTCAGTGTCTCGTACTTAACTCGACTAAGTCGAGTCAAGTACGAGACACTGAAGACGGCCTTACTTTTGAGGTCGAAATACGTATCTGTCGAGATACAATTAAGTGGTGGAATTCAGTGGGATTGTATAAACTCGTCTTATGACAGGTGAAAACATTCCACTAAAAAGCTCAAAATAATTTTCTTATCTATATTTTAGATTATTGAATAATTTCGAACCCTAAAATATTCTTACAATTTCTTCAATTTGAGTAGAGGAATCTCTCACTTCTTCAGAATACCATGGTAGATCGAAAATCTAAGAAAGCATTACTCTTATTTCATGACACTTTAAAACGGCTGAAAACTTATCCATAGCTACAGCAAACTTATACTTATATTTATATTAATACTTATAATCTCCGTAATCTTCAAAGTGCGTACGAAAAAAAAAGTCATACGTTTTCGAACAAAATTTTTTTACGTTTTTTTTGCCAGATTACGTATTTTTGGACGAGGATTCAGAATATATAAAAATCTCATTTTGCCCAAAAATGTCACATATGCAGTTTTTTAAACAAACGGTTTACATATAAGCAAACACTTTTCATATTTTGTCATTTCGTATTATGTCTAGAGAAGAAATGTATTTCAAATTCTTCGTATTCTTCCATTAGATCGTATTAGATCACTGTAGAGTTATTGTCAATTTTTGTTGATTAACCAGCCCACCACAGTTCAAAATATAGTTGTGTTGTACTTATCAAAAAAATGTTTCTGAAAAAAAGGTCGTTGTACGATAAAGGCAAAAAATTCAGAATACATATTCATATCAATCAAAACAATTATGTCATTATTCATGATACTGCCATCCGTATTTTTATTTCATCTTTTCAGAAATCAAGAAGTCTATTTCTCGATCTTTGAACCAGAATGAAGCATATTTCCCGATCTAAACCAGAACATCTTTTGAAGAGCAATTGGTTTTCTATCTCTGAAGGCATAAATCTATAACTAGCTGGCGTTGAAGAAAGGTCCTTCCTCGTCCAGGACATGGAATTGAAACTTGGTGCGAGAATTCCATTTTATATATTTACCAAATTACCTATATTGAAACTATATGATTATATACCATTAAAAAAACCATCAGGGCACCCGATTGAAGCGATTTGGATAGGAAGAGTGGAATCGCCAACTTCCTATTGTTAACATCTCGTGGATAAAGGGCGGGCTTTTCTCCCCATCTATTGGGTCAATCTGGGAAACGAAGGCTAGATTATAATATTGTATGTACGAACTTTCTTCTGGAAGGAGATTCTCTATTTATCCCGTGGATTCGCATAAGTGTCTCTGACACATTCCACGCACTTCTACGCCAAAGGACCAACATTTCAAACTGAAAATTAGGGTCCAGTATCAATAGGACACGAAAACATACATATTGAATTATAAGAAAAAACATTTTTCCACTGAGAATTGGTTTAGGAACATAGTTTATCAGCCAATCAAAGTAGTAGACTTTTAGCATGAGAAAAAGACTTCGTAATCATTTTTTTACAAATGTGCTCCATCGCACCTATTTGGGTTCAAATATATTAATGAATACATGATAAAGTAGAGCTTATAATGACATTTTTTGTACCAATTATATTGTTTCGAACATTTTTGTTTTCATGAAATATTTAAATTTTTAAAACAGTGACATTGAAAAGGTGTCGCGTTACGAAAATATTCGTATTATTGATACAATACAAAAAGTACACATATTGGAAAAGTAATAATCTGGATTCTCTTAGTACCGTCAACTGGGGGGAAGATGATCATTTTTAAGACAAAACATGCAATAACAATGTGTGTTTACATTTTAAATCGAAACAAATATTTTCAAAACATGTACTGCTATACGTTGCAATAATCAACAACTTTAGTTTTCTGAAATGCGTTCGCATTTATTAAAATAAATTAAATTATCACATATTTTTTGAGTAATTTGGTTTGGGGTGAAGTTGATCAAGACAGCTCTACTAAAATCATTATGACCTAGTAGTCAAAATACACTAGGTTATTTGTATGAATGTTGAATTTACTACGTAAAGAAGTCTACGAAGTCAATATTTGAAACAAAAATAGCGTCATTTATGACTATCTCTCTCTTTCTTCTACAAAATACATTTTCATGATTATAATAGAAAAACTCGGATTTCTACCTAGCGGTAACATTACTTGAACGGAGAATATTGTTTACTACCGTTTCATAAAAAAATTTGGCACTTTTGACTGACACATCAAATGATCATCTTCACCTCAATGATCATTTTCCCCCCAGTTGACGGTACTCGTCAAAAGCTTTCTTTTCATATATTAAGATCCAAAATCGGATCATTATTTATGTGGTTACACTAGGTACAAAAATATGGTGTCGCGTTACGCGAATTCAATGTGCTTCTGGAATGAGGGATATACGGCTTTCGGTTTATGTATACAGTATCACAATTAATGGTTCAAAAAAAGAAAAAAACTATTTTATATCTAAGGGTTTGTACATGAATAGCGTAACAAAATAGGGGGTGGAACGGGGTGTGTCATTTGGTAACTGTTCATACTAAAAAAATGAGTTCCCTCATAAGAAATGTTACGAAAAATTGAAATTGCAAATTTGGTTGTTTCGTAGAACTCATAGGGGTCGTCCATAAATAACCCTCGTAAAACTAGGGCTCAATTATTTTTTGTTTGAGTAGATTGGCTTCAGAGGAATAGAGGCTTTTTTAAACATCTCTCGCACATCTTTGCACTCAACATCATCAGGTATGTACTCATAAGAGTATACGTAACGAACAATTTGCTCCTGAACACGGTTTCCTTCTACCATTTCACGGACATGGCAGTTGTGCGTTGCTTTATTGTTGAGTGGGGTAACGCGAGTGCATTTAATTTAGGATTCCTTGAGGAATGTCCTTAATAAAGACATATTATATTAGACATTGGAATGAATTTCACTTTGATCTTGAATATACAACAATTGTGCCAATTATGCGTCTTGAATGACTCGAGAATTGTCGAATCTGACACGTCTCACGTGACAGACCGTGTAATTTAAATGGGAGGTATCGGCAATTCTCATTTTACTTAAAATATTGACTCTAGAGCGTAAAGATTTAAAATGCACTTAAGTAGTGCACTCTCTTGTAATGAACATTTGTTGAGGCATGAAACATACACCAATGTCTTTGGAAGGGTATAAATAAAAAGTTGAAAACAGACCACGTTCCAGTAGAAACGTAGAGTAAAAAACGACAGAAAGGTGCATCTTCAACATTTCTGATTTGCTTGGGTCATCATCACCTTTCAAAATGGTTAACGCAGAAAAAAGCAACATAGAACTTTTCAACGCAAAAATATAACTCACTTCTAGGGGGATCGATCATCTGACCGCGTATTGAAAAACCGATCCTGATCATACCTGGGTGTGACTTATTTGAAAATCAGTGAACCCATTAGCATTGATTTCGTTTTGAAAACTGGATATGTGACGTGAATGGTTTTGGTTCAGTACCGAATTCGGGCCGATTAGTCCCTAAAACCTTAATAGCCGAAACTTCAGATCGCGACCACTAACTGGAACTAAATTCAACGATAGATAATGTGATAATATTCCACGTAAAATGCAACATGCCGCATCGAGATCGACTGAAATTATGTACTCCATCAACAATAAACACGTTCGCGTAACGCGACACCATTTGCAGAACACTGTTCGTTGATCAGCGTAACGCGGCGGGTTTTAAATCAATCCAGAAATTTTTCATATAATATCCGTTTTTATCCGTAATTTGAATTCACATCCTCATTTCTTTTATTGTATACGAGAAATGCTTGGAATAAACCGAGATTCCAAACCTTATACCAGAGCTAAAAAACGCACTTGCATTGCCAATTGCAAAAAAGTGCATTTCAGCGATGGTGTCGCGTTACGAAATGCAGCGCGTTATATTAATCATATTCAAAGCGAAAAATCTTAAAATTAATATACCATCAGAAAGGAAATTTAGTGAGGATAATTTTAAACCTGTTTAATCATATGTCCCCGAAGTTAATTTTCGAATGCGGACCTAATTTCTCATTGAAAGTCGACTCCTCATGGTGTCGCGTTACGCTGGAATGTGTCCTCTGCTTATGGAACCACCACACCCATTTTTGGCCCTTCATACAGGAGTCTGATGAAATACAAACAGTAGTATAGTCATGATCAAATCGTTTGTCAGATATGGCCAGTGCTATCGGCAGGTGCCTTGCTACAATAGATGGTAGTATCATCATCATCATCTTCCCCAAATATTTTTTGACTATTGAAATAGAAAGATGGCCTTGAAATAGAAGATACAAGAATTGACTAGGGGAAGAGGCCCCAAAACGCCCCCGAGACAAAACGCCTTTTGTGGTTTCCCTCATATTTACCGTCATTAAGATGTCCGTAACAAAACTAGATCTAAAATTATGTAGGTTAGGCGAAAAAAGTTTCAAAATAGTGTAAATATGGGAAGGTCGGAAAAACCAAAAATTTCAACATTTTGAAGAAACAACAAACATTTTGGCGAAGCAAAACGCCCTAGTGGCACTAACCTATAATGTAACGGCTGTTCCTGGGTGGACGTTAGGCAGAATAACAGCGATTTCAACAATGCTGTTCTCACAACTGGCCCTCTACTAAAAATTTCAATTTCTGTTCGCTTCATACTCGTCGCTCGCTTGTGACACCTATCCATACTGTTCTTCATTGTTGCGCTCCCTCTTACTTTGAGCTTTAGATGTTGTACTCACCGATAAATGCCAATTAATCAATAATGATTGGCTTGATGTTTGTTTCTCATTTTCTCTATTTGATGTTTTTCTATATGGCACTGATATGCAATCATAGGCAGTACAGCCATGGGACAGCTAAACGACTTCGAATTGGCGGATGACGTTTCACTCCTCTCTTATATGCAGAATAAGCTCAATGATCCTGCCGAGTGCTCCTCTTCGGCAGGTTTAGTCATCAACTTCAGCAAAACCATATCATTGGATGTAAACATGTTTCATACTAGCCGGGCAATCAAAGGTGAATGTTGAAAGCTTGAAATATGTTGGTGGCTAAATGACGTTAGCCGGCGGTACCAAGGTTGACATAGGTTACACGCCTGAGCCTGTCAATTGTTTTTTTGACAGGCTCAGGCGTGTATTACATTTAACGGAGCCTAGACTCTTTATGATATTTACAATAATTGATGTCTTCTTATTCGTACATTCAAAGTTAATTGCCTATATGCCGGGTATTAAGCCACCCGGAGTGGAAATTAATTACTATGTCTGAAACTTGATTATGCATATGTACAACATGTGATAGATTTAGTTCGGAAAAGGTATTGGAGGGTAACCGCCCCTTCGGTGGGGTTTGATCCCACGACCCCAGTTCGCATGACAGGTGCTTTCCCTATTAAGCTCCGAGGGACCTCCGTCGTCCTCCTGCCAGCTTAGCGGGTACTGATGAAACCAAATTCCCAGCACCAGGTACCAGCCGATCTCTCGCAATACATTTTCAGAACTAACTCTCTCAAATGTATTTTTGTACACAATGTCAACCAAGTAGGATGAGTATTTAATATTGTCCGGCGAGAGATCGGCTGGTACCTGGTGCTGGGAATTTGGTTTCATCAGTACCCGCTAAGCTGCGGAGGACGACGGAGGTCCTTCGTAGCTTAGTAGGGAAAGCACCTGTCATGCGAACTGGGGTCGTGGGATCAAACCCCACCGAAGGGGCGGTTACCCTCCAATACCTTTTCCGAACTAAATCTATCACATGTTGTACATATGCATAATCAAGTTTCAGACATAGTAATTAATTTCCACTCCGGGTGGCTTAATACCCGGCATATAGGCAATTAACTTTGAATGTACTGATCTCGAGTGGCGATCTCTCTTCGCTTGTGTGGTCGTGTTGGGATCTGACGACCAAACTGGCACAACCTCACACAACCCTACTTCATTGAGCGCCGTTGCTGATGAAGCAAGTGTGTAGGAGCCGGACAATATTAAATACTCATCCTACTTGGTTGACATTGTGTACAAAAATACATTTGAGAGAGTTAGTTCTGAAAATGTATTGCGAGAGATCGGCTGGTACCTGGTGCTGGAATTTGGTTTCATCAGTACCCGCTAAGCTGCGGAGGACGACGGAGGTCCTTCGTAGCTTAGTAGGGAAAGCACCTGTCATGCGAACTGGGGTCGTGGGATCCAACCCCACCGAAGGGGCGGTTACCCTCCAATACCTTTTCCGAACTAAATCTATCACATGTTGTACATATGCATAATCAAGTTTCAGACATAGTAATTAATTTCCACCCGGGTGGCTTAATACCCGGCATATAGGCAATTAACTTTGAATGTACTGATCTCGAGTGGCGATCTCTCTTCGCTTGTGTGGTCGTGTTGGGATCTGACGACCAAACTGGCACAACCTCACACAACCCTACTTCATTGAGCGCCGTTGCTGATGAAGCAAGTGTGTAGGAGCCGGACAATATTAAATACTCATCCCTACTTGGTTGACATTGTGTACAAAATACATTTGAGAGAGTTAGTTCTGAAAATGTATTGCGAGAGATCGGCTGGTACCTGGTGCTGGGAATTTGGTTTCATCAGTACCCGCTAAGCTGCGGAGGACGACGGAGGTCCTTCGTAGCTTAGTAGGGAAAGCACCTGTCATGCGAACTGGGGTCGTGGGATCAAACCCCACCGAAGGGGCGGTTACCCTCCAATACCTTTTCCGAACTAAATCTATCACATGTTGTACATATGCATAATCAAGTTTCAGACATAGTCTTCTTATTATCAACAATTAGTAAGGGGAAAGGGACATAGACCAAGATACTCGTGGCGACTCAAGGTTAGATTGCGTAATTTCAGACGAGACGGACGAGTTTGGAATTTAGGTTTGAGGTGTTACAGCTGCTCATCCGGGTATTTCACGTCATTTACGGTATGGCTTGGCGTCGTGCTCGACTTGTGGTCAGGAAGTTCGGGAGCATCTTCCGGATTGCCAATGCTTCATGGTACATGGAACAAGAAGACAGAGACAAGAAAAAAACTGAGAAAGAAAAAATATAGAGCTTTTAAACTTTGATGTCAGACGAGCAAAGAAAGGCATAAATAGCCTGCATATACACCACATCACGATCCCCCAAGACACCTCTTACTTCCCTGTAGGGTTGTTTACCTCGGGCCGCAAGGGTATTCAATAATTGCTCTCTGGAAGCGTCGTTTTCCGAGCAATACCAAACTACGTGATCAATGTCATCGTAACCGGCTCCGCACCTACATAAGTTGCTATCGACAAGGTTTATTCTGTAGATATGTGCGTTTAGTGAATAGTGATTGGTCGGCGACACCTTAAGTAGGACCGGAAAAGAAATCTATAAACAAGCACTAGACTGGAACCCAGAGGGACATCGCAGTAGAGGCAGACCCAGAGGTTCATGGCGTTGCTGCCTCAATCTCCTATATACATAAAAATGAATTTCTGTCTGTCTGAACCTTATAGACTCGAAACTGAGCCGATTGTCGTAAAAAATTTTATGCAAGGATTTTTGGGGCCGGGGAAAGTTGTTAAGGTACCCCGGGGCAAGTGGGACCTAAAAAAACGCTAGTTCAACACAATTGTTTACGCATACTAAGAAAACAGAGTATTTCAGGACATTAACCACGGATACATCATTATATGCTTCCGTTGTTGAAGTGTGGACGTGTTGTAAGCCATTTATTCAGTTACAAAAAATATTGGTAGTGACAGAAATAAATTTACCTGTGGGACCCACTTACCCCTTCAAACGGGGCAAGTGGGACCAATTCTGCTTTATACTGTCGAACGGGGTACCTTATTATGGTTTATAACCCCTCCCTCATGTGCAAGCGAGGGCTCCCATACAAATGAAACACAAATTTCTGAACAACTCCAGAACTAATCAAGCTAATGGATTCAAATTTAGTATGTGTGTGTAGGTTTTGTGAAGGCAAAAAATGTTTCCGCATAATTTGGGAACTGATCGAGTTTACGTAGGACTTACAAATGGCCGGAGTTTTGACCCGTCATGCTGGGTAGACACCTTTACGTGGTGTGTTACGGGGTAAGATCTACCACGGTTACATTGCCAGCTACAGGCAAATCCTGACCCAATGAATACCTTCCTCATTATCCAACTCCATGGTACTTATGAGGGTGTCGCTAAGTCGGTGGCCTCTCGTTAAGTAAGTACTACATCAACACTTCCTTCCTCTCCCTAGTTACGGTGAAGATGAGCGTGGCCAGGAGTAGTAATCCTCATGCTTTTGTTATTTTTGTTTAAGACTGGAATCAAGGACCACTCCCCTTCTTGATTTCTGATAGCATTCTAGATAAGGATCTCAAAAGTAAAACATGAGTAACACTAGTGTCCAATCTACGAATTACACCATAACAATACTAATGCTAAGACTAATTTGAGAACTGATCGAGCAAACGGAGACAATTTTAGTATAAGGAGGTTTTTTCAAACAAAAAACGTTTCTATGGTGGTTCGAGACCTATCCTGCCGCTAACCGCAAGTCGAGCACATATTGTTATGGACGCCATATACAGATGTGCTCGACTTGCGGTTAGCGGCAGTATCCCTTTTGTGTAGAAGAGTCTTATCACCCCCCTTATTACTTCTAAATAAATTGTAGGCGAGATGAAGTTTGTTGAGTCTGCCAGTAAAGAAATAAAAGAAGTCGACCGAAATTTAAGCTTTGCCATGTTAAAGAGATAGTGCAAAACCCATGAGTAAAAGTAAATAAACCCTCCATTTTAGGTTCGTTCAAACATTGTTGATAAATCTGAGGGCAAGACTGATGATTTTTATAGCGATGTCTAGAAATCTAATCCGATTTGAGTGTACCTATTTTATTGTATTCCTGAAATTTCTCAATCATTTTCATGCTTCATGCATGAACGTTTTCTTAATAAGGTTTGCAGTATTTGGTACTTTTTAAATGGTTGTGGAATAAATGTCCTAATATTTTTTCAAATATTTATGGACCTTCATAAATTTGTAAGTGTTATCTGAAAACTAGGGTCTCCAACTAGCCTTGTGACAAAGGCGTAGGATTACCATTCCGGAAAAAGCTAGTTCGATTCTCGGTTCGGCCTAAGAAACATTCTCGGCTCCCTGGGCATAAGTGCATCCAATGCCACACAAAATACATACTCATGCAATGGCGAGCAAAAAGTACTTAACTGTCAATCAATAACGCTAATAGAACACTAAGATGAAAAATAGGCCATATGCCAGCTGAAATGTAGAGCCACCGAAGAAGACGATCTGACAGTAAAAGTGAAACATGCCTTTCGACATATTTGTTCGAAGAAATAAAATTTGAAATCGTAAAGAGTAATAAAATAAACTGATGATTTTCCAGGGTATCACCGTATCACGGTTTTACAATAGAATTTTCAACAGTGTTGTAAAGTGTCATAGTCCAAGATGAGGTTGCTTTTATAAACTTTTGAAGAGGCACAGAAGATTACAAAAATATTCTTCAGATTTCGATTCTTCATTAAACTCACGGCATACAAAAATTCTGCATACCGTGCACTAAATTATATTCAATATATTTGATATTGTTAGCATTTTCTCTGATTCGAAGTGATAAGTCTTAGATCTGTTATCTTAAATAATAACAAAATATAAATTTCTTAATGAACATTACCATTCGTTGTCCAACATTCTTCGATTGGTAATGATCTGCGTTTGATTAGATGTATAATGTGAATACTTGTCACGTTTTCAACAACACAATTTCTCTAAATTTAAAAAAAGGTCACATTTTGACAACAATCTCATTACAGATATCTCGAAGTAGGCGTAAAATCGTGGATATGTAGAAAATTTATGACTAACGCCCATCCTAAGCGTTCCCCGAAGACTCGTTTCGGTGATGGTCGGCCGCTTCACCCCCAGCAAAGTGTGACTCGCATGGTGATGTCCCAAGTTTGGCTGAATGTTGTTGCTGCGAGGCCTTTCTTTTTAATGCTATGTAAAATAATTTCACAACACATAAACGGGGACGGAGATGGAAAATTCTGTGCTGTGGGGCTTCCATTTTTCCGAAAGCACCAGAAATGGGTGGCTGCTGGCTGGTTGGTGAATATTCGGTTGGAGCGGGCGGTGGTTGGTCGCGTATAAATATTAAGCTCAGCTGTCGCTGACAGTGCCAACGACAACAATGATCGGGCGCCCAATGAATTGGCGAGAAAATTCGTGATGCGGAAGCAAAGGATTCCTCGGTGGATGTTGGCTGGATGTGAGGCTATTTATGATACCCAAGCGAATGTTTTACCAGCATGGCACTGTGGCGGTTGAAGGGTGGATTCTTTCTTGTTGAACGGAGAATAATGGCAACTATGGGAAAGTTTGACGCAAATGAGGTTTAAATAATGCGGTAATTGGTGGTTTTATTCGCAGCAGCTTCGAGCAATTTGTTACATTAATAGTGATTTATGGAAAAGTTTTCAATTGGATAATTTGAAGTTTTTTTTTTGCGAGTATCTTCTTTCATCAAACTCATTGCTGAGGATGATTCATCAATCAAGTGGGATCATTACCGCGTAGCAGTTTATTGCTCATTGAGCGTTTTCAACTGCGAGGTTTCAAAGCCAATGTATTTTTCCTGCTTTATTTTCATTCGATATTTTATCACTAATCTAGGAAATCACAAGTCCTGAATACAATAAATTTAGTATAATATGCTTATACCGCAGACTCTGTATAAGAATTGGAATTAAGTTTTGTCAATTTTTCTTCAACTTGAAATACGCAGTTTGACGCAAACTATCCAGATTCAAAGTCCAGTTTTCCATCTAATGATAATCCCACTGTTTCGATTGTTCGTGGCATACCACGTACAACATTGTTCTCTCGCTGGTGCTACCAGATTGATAACGCAATAAAAACTTACAGTAAACAACACATTTGCACCCCGCGCTTACACTAGCTTCCATTTTCGTAAAGGCACTCGGTTTGAAATAGTGGCTCTAGCGCCGACAGCAGCAGCAGCACAAGACGTTCCCTGCAAAGCTGGTACCTACTTGCTGCACACGACCAGCGAGCACAAACGAACCCAACCCAGGCCATGTTTTGCTCACTTCGTTTCTTATCACCAGACCGATGCAGCGTGACCGGAAAGTGGCCGAAAAATGACAATAAAAATAATTTAAACATTTACGTATTTGTTTTGAACTAGGCAAATCTGGATCCAGTGGTGCTTAAGCTGCTCACTCTGCAGCGTACAGATGACGCTGGCTGAGTCGGTGAGAACTAGGATCAGCTTCTTCGACGGGCGTGTATCGGCAAAACGGTCGGCCGCATTGGTCCGGCAGACTGGCTGAGATCGTTAGATTAAAGCCGGTGACCCTGATTTCGACTTTACAGGTTCGACACTGACCCATCTCGTGATCTTCATTACACGTCATTTCGAAAATTCTGCCTGTGACCTTCTGAGCACTTCTGAGATGTCACCCTATGAAATCGTTGAGCAATGGAGCTGTTATGGTGGCAATGCGACAGATAGATGGTGGTAAAAAAGCACAATAGCTGCCTCGGAGTAGGCAAATTCGGCGGGTATGGAGGAGAGTAACCTAGAAGCAATCCGAACGCTTCGGTTAAACGTCCCCAGTAAACCAGTAAAATATCGTATTGCAAACTGCAAACAGAATAGCATTTGTGTCAGTCAAAAATCAAAATTGCATTGTATTTCGCACTCTGTCAGATTATTGTCGAAAGACATTAGAAAAGAAAGACATAGTTTCTGCTGAAGTGGAAGTTAATCACAATTCAGTCATACCAGTCGTACCAGCTTATATACTTTGCAGTACCCTACATCAGTGTGAATTAATGTATATATTAATCGTAATACTGTTGAAACCATACAAAATACAAAAAGCATCAAGCAACTGCAATGATATAAATTCCACAGTTTATTTTGGACAAAAATCCAATTCATTTGAAGATGAACAGAGTTCACAAATAGCTTACAAGTTCAAGACTTTGTGTTTTCTTTGGTATGAATATTGGCATACCTCCACTTTGGTATGAATATTGCGAATCTGTTCATTATATACGATTAAACTGGTTCAGCTTTTGTGTGACCTGACAAGGGTTACCAAGTTGGTCCAGCAGCTTTGATGGATTGAAAGTGGTGGAGGAACGTGAGTCCTTGATCGATTTATACTCCCAGAGCTTTCATATTCTTACGATTGGGGATGGATTGTTCTCCTAACTTGATGTTGTGGCATCATAACTGTTGCCTACCTCTGCACACATGTCCCGGGCCCATTTGCTAGCTGTCAGCGGCTTCGGTCCTGGTACGTCCCGGGGCATTCCCAATAAAGACTAGGAGAATGTCATCGACGAACGTGAAACTAGCAATGATTTAGCATTCAGGGTGTCCTTATTCTTGTCTTGTTTTTCTAGTTCCTCACGTAGCACCATCCTCTAGGCTAGGAGGTCAAATGAATCTGCCGAAAACTGAACCGTTCTCGACCAGTGACTTTGCTCTTTGGAATTCGATTGACGTAACTCTTCTGCCAATCCTCCGGAAATTTTTGGCCACACTTTTCTTGGTTAAGTAGTTCCGGGAAGGTGGTATTTGCTATATAGGTGTTTAAGTATCGAGTTTCCAATCTCATCTGATCCGGACAACTTACCGCCGCTTCTACCAAGGGAAAAGGACAGCGCTATCACTTGCTGTCAACGAGAAAAGCTGATTAATTAGTGGTCCTGAGTGAGGTTTCTGTTACCTATATACAGCTGAGTTCGGTTACATTTGAGTTGCTACAACGAAACCGGTTCGAATTGTTCTACTGGGGCCACTGGGTGACCACATACGGCTGATGATTTCGTATGCTGCGATAAGTGCAACAAATGGTGGCACTTTTCATGTGCCGGAGCGACAGCGTCTGCAGCTAATCGTGATTGGATATGTACGCGGTGTCTTCCGGACGCGAACATTGTAGAGTCAGTGGTAAGGGTATGCGATAACACACTTTTTCCTAACGAAACGAAATTTAAAATGTCTATGTTGATTCGAAACGAAACGAAATATAGATTTTCTTTCGAGAACTCGAAACGATACGAAATCAAATTTTATTTTTTTTCCGCGAAATTTTTATTAAATTGGTTTTACATTATGTACGGTATTTTCATTTCACTTTTCAAAGTCAACTAACTGTTTTGCGACGAAAAGAGTTATTAAAACAGAAGAAGCAGCCTGTTATAAATCGCCGCGTTTCCATTTATATACCATTGGCGATGAGGCAATATCCCAGCATTTGTGCCGCTTTGAATGGAATACATCGTGGAGCGTGTGCTCCCGAAACTGATCAATCAGTTCAGTTTTATATTAATTATAAGTATATAAAAATATAGAAGTTTTGTGATTCTTCGTTTCAAATTTCGTTCAAAACCTTATTTCACTTAAGAATTATGTGATTATACAGAAGCATACTTCATATTCACTCATCAGCGTGGTTTTATGGTATTGAGCTAACTTGAAATTAGAAAATAAAAGCTTAGATTTTATTATTTATCCAGTGGGATACTCCGCCTTGAGTATACGCAGATAGAGAATTGATAATAGCATAGGTTTGCTCACTAGAAAAATCCTGTGAAGCTTTCTAAAATGCACTAAGATATGTATCTCAAATTGTTTTTCACAAATGTGGCCGCAAAGTTTCTATGGCAGCAGTTTACCCGATATGAAATAATTTTCCTTTCTCATACAAAAAGTTGTATCAGAAGGCTATCCTCACTTCCAAATCTAATTTTTTTATTGGAGGGTCGGCCCATAGTCTTATACACACGTTTTTTTTCGCTCGTCTTTTTGATCGAATGACTTCAATTCACCAAAATCTTTGCAACATGTTTCAAAAAATCTTAAATAATTCAAAGAAAAATCACATGGTAATTAATTTGCGTTAAACATTTAGAATGGGTGCAAAATTTAAAAACTGTAAATCGTGTAAAAACAGAATACAGTGTATACAATCAGCTCGAAGAACTGAGCTATTGTCTGTTTGTCCTTGTATATGTGGTCGGGGTTCAGCCAAACCGCACCAAGCGGCTTTTCGGCTGACTTGTGATATTTTGTTCGTTCAAGAAAAACAGAAGTTGTTTCATATCAATTTAAGCATACATTCGCAGTAGGATATCTTCAGTTATGGGGTTGAGGGATATCCAATACGATTTGCGATCAATTAAATCTGATAAACGAAAGTTTGAGCAGAAAAATTGGTAATTTTTAGTTGGCGCTTGGTGTGCTTTGGCTAAACCCCGACGATGTGTTTGTGCATATGAGACACACAAAAACCGATCAACCGACTTCAATTAGGTCCAAGAAACAGCTGTCATGGTCAGTAAGAGCTGAAAGCAATCTCAGGTAAAAATTTTTCAGCAATTTTAATCATCTTCTAACCCGTTCCGGTTTTTTTTTTGCAAATTCAGTGCAATGATCTAGAAATGCCCACGAATCTGTAGTGTTTCGTACATATTGTGCAAATAGTTAAAGAAGTGCTAAGCTTAACTTGATTAAACGTACACATCGTTTGGTCGAGATGCAGTAAATAATATTATTTCCCCGTTACGTTGGGAAATGGATACGCAGAAGTAGTGCGTAACGGTGTAAATTCGGCCATATTGCCAGGCTCAGTACAACACTGAAGCTGACAATATGGCGTCCCTAACCCCGAATCCCAAGGTGTCAGGCAACCGTGCCGAAGGGATGAATGACCTGGGGGTGTAACAATTAGCCAGGTCGTTAACGGAGCATGTGGAGGTTCCACAGAGTGATGGCTGCTTCGGTGGCAAGCGGGTGATACCTACTCACCCCCAAGTAGTGCACATGTGATGCAAGCGAATGGGAGCTGGGGGTATTTCTCGTAATACCCCCATAGATTGAGGGACCTAGTGTATGGGTGAGTACACAAATAAGCCTCGCATGGTACGCATGCTTGGTAGTGTTAGAATGACTGAAGTCTGGTGAGGCCTGGCAGGAGTGTCGGGGGGTTGATGCTTCTGCGGTACCTCAGAAATTGGAGACGTGTAAGGTAAGTGGTGCCACTCTGTTGCAGGATGGGGTGACCACCACACTAATTGAGGACTATCTGGGCTACGAAATGTCAACAGGCTGGTACCACCTGCAAGGTACCTGTCCGGAACCCTGTTGGCAATATCAAAGCCCGGGTAGGTGAGTGTCAGGCACGTGACGTGCAGGGTGTTCCACGCCCAAACGATGCACAGGAGGTTCACAGAGTGGATACAAATGGAAGATGAAGGTATTACAACCCCCACAGAGTAAGAGACTGAATGTCAAAATGACCATCGCTACTTGTCGGAAATAAACGCTTTTGGATGAGCCATGTCGGAACTGTTCCGTCTCTGGACCTACCAACGCAATCGCTGGCGATAGATGATGAAACAACACTACTCACATCTTCGTGAAGTTCTAATAGCGGAATACAGTAACGCAATTCCACGATTACTGGTAGATCACCTTAAGCTGGCTCTACCTTTGAAAGTGCGTGAGGGAGGAAAAGGGCATCCAGTGGCATTAAAAACACGCTTTGGTTGAGGTATATATGGCGGAGAAAAAAGAAGACAACCAGAAAACAACCTCCATATCTGTGGCGCGGTGGTCAAAGTAAAATTGAAGAAACATTTTTCGCATATTTTAAAATGGATGAGATAGGCGCCCGTTCACCAGTGAACAGTCTTCCGAAAGAAGAGAAACGGGCACTGGACATACTGGAACGAACCACCGTATCACTTGGCGAAAGGTATGAATCAGGTCTTCTGTGGAGGTATGTTGGGTTCGAGTTACACTTACCCCATGGCTTTCAGGAAGTTGCAGTGTGTTCACAACGCAAATGTTCTGAAAGACGCACTTCAAAGACAAACTCAAGAGTACGTGAACAAAGGATACGCCCACAAAGCATCAGTAGATGAACTAGCATCAGTCGACCCTCGGTGCATGTGGTTTTGTGGATTGGTATAATTCACGATATAGAGCGAACCAGTCTTCCTAGATGCTATTTTCGACATCCGAACATCAACAGTTTAGAAAACATTCATCTTCATATATTTGTAGATGCTAGCCCATTAGCTTTCTCTTGTGCATGCTACTTCCGTATCATCAATGCCTTGGGAGAAGTCGAAGTAGCTCTTGTAGCTGCGAAAGCAAAATTAGCCCCACTCTAGCCAATTAGCATCCCTAGACTGGAACTTCATGCTTGTGTCCTAGGAACGCGTATAATGAAACTAGTAGTGGACGGTCATACACTTCCAATAACTCAACGGTTTCTTTGGACTGACTCAAGTACTGCTTATACATGGATTCACAAAGACCCACAGCAATATTGTCTATTTGTTTCTCATCGCGTGGGAGAAATTCTAAAGACAACGAAGCGTGAAGAATGGAAGGAGATGGACACGATATTAAACGAAGTCAGCAGACGAAGCAACAATGTTAGGGCGTATGGCCATACTTCAACAAGAACAGTAGCTGGTTCTGCGGCCCGAAGTTTCTTCGATTCCTGAAGCACACTGGGACCCTTCCTTGATTCCAGAGAATGGCAAGGACGAAGAATTGAAAGCATGCCACCTTCATCATGAGCTGCACCCATCAGAAGCTATAGTTGACATGAAACGTTTTTCATCATGGAGGAGTTCACCATTACCTTAGTTAACAGTTTTGAAAAAAAAATGAATTGTTGTAGTCAAATATGATGTTAAGGATTCAAATTAGACCAGAAAGATCTATACATGAATTATAGGGGAGGAGGTTCGGTTGTGGGCACTGTTCGGTTATGGGCACCCCTATGTATCTTTTGACAGATAAGAGATGCTGTCATTCTGACAACCATCATTTGTTTGTTATAATAGCATGATGTTTTGTGCTCAATATCAAACCGGATGGGCATCTCTACTTTGAAATAGAAACAAATAAATTTTTCGTACAAGAAAAACAACACGAAAGTTTTTTTTTGGCCTTTTCCAAAGTGTCATAAATTAAAGGATTTTATTCAAAAAGTGAGTTCTAATGCGTATTTACACAGTAAATTTAATCTATTTTGAGGCCCAATGTCGATTGCCATCAAAATTTTAGCGCGAATTTTTTTTTCTTCTCGTTCCAAAAAGGCTGCGAAGTTCGGTTATGGGCATCTTTATTGGTTCGGTTATAGGCACCCTCATTTTATTGATAAATCATTCAATATCGTTTTACTTGTCCCTAA
The DNA here is from genome assembly GCF_024139115.2 of Armigeres subalbatus. NCBI lineage: Eukaryota > Metazoa > Arthropoda > Insecta > Diptera > Culicidae > Armigeres > Armigeres subalbatus. The sequence continues at coordinate 391,973,316 of NC_085141.1, forward strand.
ACTTATTTTAATAACGTTTTAAGGCATTTTTTTTAAATTAGTTTGACATAATTGTTCGAAATAATAAGTTTATTTAATATTTTTGTTCTTTGGGCATGTCTAGTCATTATACACACACTTTTTGGAACAAAGCGTTGACCGATTTGCTTGCAACAAGTTGCATTCGACGGAGAATGCTTTCCCATTGTTTCCTATTGAAAATTGGTCAGATCGGACTATGGCAGGGGTCCTCAACCTTTTTCTTGAGAGGTACCCCTTGGAACTTTTGCATTAATTGAGGTACCCCCTCTCAAAATTAGGCTTCCAATCCTTTTAAAAGAATAATACCGAGCCCTTTGAAGGGAATCTCCTTTAAGCTTTTCAATCCCTTTGAAGTAGACTTCCGCGCCTTTTCATTGGAGGCTTCTGAGCCTCTTGTAGAGAGTCTTCTGAGTCTCTTGAAGGCGGTTTTTGAGCCACTGAAAAGGAGGCTTCCTTTGCTGCTTGAAACGACGCTTCCAAGCCTCTTGAAAGAAGGCTTCCGAACCACTTGAAAGTAGACTTCTGAGCCTCTTGAAAGAAGGCTTCCGAGCCTCTCGAAAGGAAACTTCCGAGCCTCTTGAAAGGAGGAGGCTTCTGAGCCTCTTGAATAAACGCTTCCGAGCCTCTTAGAAGGAGGCTTTTGAGCCTCTTGAAAGGATGCTTTTAAGTCTCTTGAAATGTGGCTTCCTAACCTCTTGAAAGGAGTCTTCCGAGCCTCTTGGAAGGAGGCTTTTGAGCCTATTGAAAGGAGGCTTCTGAGCCTGGAAGGAGGTTTTTGAGCCTCTTGAAAGGATCTTGAAAGGAGACTTCCAAACCTCTTGAAAAGAGGCTTCTAAGCCTTTTGGAGGAAGGCTTCCGAGCTTCCGAGGAAGGCTTCCGAGCTTCCGAGGAAGGCTTCACAGCCTTTTTAAAGGATGTTTAAAGGAGATTTCCGAGCCTCTTGATAGGAGCCTCTTGAAAAGAGGATTTTGAGCCTCTAGAAAAGGAGGATTTTGAGCTTCTTGAAAGAACACTTCAGAGCCTCTTAAAGGAAGGCTTTTGAGCCTTTTGAAAGGATGCTTCTGAGTCTTTCGGAAGGGATTTTTGAGACTCTTGAAAAAAGGCTTCCGAGCCTCTAGAAAAGGAGGATTTTGAGCCTCTTGAAAGGAGATTTCCGGGCCTCTTGTAAGGCTTCCGTGCTTTTTGAAAGGAGGCTTCCGAGCCTCTTGAAAGGAGTCTTCCGAGCCTCTTGAAATGACGTTTCCGAGCCTCTTAGAGGGAGGCTTTTGAGCCTCTTGAAAGGATGCTTTTGAGCCTCTTGAATTGAGGCTTTCGAGCCTCTTGAAAGGAGCCTTCCGAGCTTCTTGGAAGGAGGCTTTTGAGCCTGGACGGAGGTTTTTGAGCCTCTTGAAAGAAGACTTCTGAGCCTCTAGAAAGTAGGCTTCTGAGCCTCTTCAAAAGAGGCTTCCGAGCCTCTTGAAACGATATTGAAAGCATGCTTCCGAGCCTCTTGAAAAGATATTGAAAGGAGGCTTCCAAGCCTCTTGAAAATATTTTGAAAGGAGGCTTCTGAGCCTCTAGAGTAGAAGTCTTTTGAGCTTCTTGGAAGGGAGGCTTCCGAGCCTCTTGAAAGGAGGCTTTTGGGCCTCTGAAAAGGGATTTTTGAGCCTCTTGGAAGGAGGCTTCCGATCCTCTTGAAAATAGGCTTCCGAGCTTCTTGGAAAGAGGCTTTTCAGCCACTTGAAAGGAGGCTTCTGAGCCTCTTGGAAAAGGCTTCCGAGCCTCCTAAAAGAAGGCTACCGCATCTCTTGAAAGGAGGTTTCCATGCCTCTTAAAAGGATGCTTCCGAGCTTCTTAAAAGAAGGCTTACAAGCCTCTTGAAAGGAGGCAACCTAATTACTTGAAAAGAGGCTTCTGAAGTGCCTAGGAGGCTTCCGAGCCTCTTGTAAGAAGGCCTTCAAGCTGCTTGGAAGAAGGCTTCCAAGAAAAATGCTTCTGATCCTCTTACAACGAAGCAACCGAGCATTAGTGAAAAAAAATCATTTTATTCATTCGACGTTTTGCTCGTTCGATCTTTTGTTCCGCAGCCCTTTATACATTGTGCTGGTTGTGGAAGGCAGAATTCAATTGGGATTTATTGATCGCATTGCATATTATGTACAATATAAATTTTTGATATAAAAATACACAATTATCAACACTATATCAATGAGTTTTGATTGGAATTGTAATACATCCGCCATTACGCATTTTTGTCCGAGGTACCCTCTAGGGCCAGCGAAGGTACCCCCAGGGATACATGTACCTCAGGTTGAGAACCGCTGGACTATGGGATCAAAATTTATGGCCAAAATATTATTTTTTGAAATGAACGAGAAAGGCACTATTGCCGCTAGGGTGATTAATCAGGATTTTTTTGACTGTGATGCATACCAATAAAACGTAAATCAATGAAAAATTAAAACCCATTTACCTAAAGTGCTATTTAGACCTTTCTTTGGTGATTTTTTTCAACATCCTCCTTAATGCACCGAGGGAGGCATCATCACTGCTAGGTGAATTGATTTGAGTTTTTTTAGCGTCTCCTGGCTTTTAGAATGAATAAACTATTCCTTGTCTTTAAATCTGGGTGGTTTTTATTCATGCTTCTTTATTTTTTGCTAAGTTTTCAAGGGTGCCCACAACCGAACCACGAAATGAAAATGTCCAAAAATGTCAAATTTTCTAAATTGTCAATATTTTTTTCTAAATCGATGAACTCATATTAATTTCTTTGCTAGTAGTAAGGTTATAAGTTTAACTTTCGATTGCTATGCAAATGTCGACATAAGATCAACCAGGGCCAAAGTTATGGACCAAACACAAAAGGGTGCCCACAACCGAACCTCCTCCCCTATTACCTTTTTAAAGTACTCTTCAAAACCCTTAATTTTTTCAATGATCTCAGCTGCGCGAATCTCAGGTTGTGCATCTATTTGAAGGTGAAACTGTCCAGATTCCAAATAAATTTCACCTCGCACCAATCTCAACAATAAGGCAACGAATAACCACAGATAAACAGACTTAACACATTGAATATTCTCTCATCTAATTCATTGACGTTAAAACGCTAACGACATCTATTGTTTTCACTAAGTTAGTCAAATTGCGAACCAGTTGGAGGTAGTGGCCAAACGTCAAACTCATGCAAATCCAATGCGTACGCCACGAGTGAGTGATTGGCCGACTATGATTATTTTAATTGACCAGTTAATTAGTGAACGATAAAAATTTCACGAGTGTTATGTCTGTTTGTCCGTGGAATAACTGACATCTTTGGGATCTTTCTAAAATTACGTAACGCTAAATTTGGTGATTTTGGACCCCCACCCTCCTCTTCGTAACACTTTTTGTATGGGAAGTTTAATTTTTTGTAAGGATCGTAACGCTCGGTTTGATCCCCTCCCTCCCCCTTCAGCGTTACGTAATTTGTGAAAGGCCCCTTTCTATTTTAGCTTTGTTGCGTCGCAGTGGCGTGTAATAGAAAAGATGCCAGTTGGTCGTTGCTTAATTACTGAGAGTGGTGCCCTTGAAAACGAAAGGTGGAATCAAATTGGATCCCGAAAAGATCCTTAACCGAGGTTCATTTTAACCGACCAGATAACTACCTGTATGTTAGATTGCTTAGCAACAATTCATTAAGGTGAAACTGTCCAGAATTCAAATAAATTTCACCTCGCATTTTCAGAGGTACCAATCTCAACAAAGAAGCAACGAATAGTTGTCATCATTTTATTTTAGCTTTGCTGCGTCGCAGCAAGCGTGGAATAAAAAGATAACAGTTGCTAGTTGCTTCATTATCGAAAACGCGAGGAGAAAATAAACTGGATTCCGAAAAGTTCGTCCTTAAGTCCCAATCAATAAATATTGCAGAGCGAGATTCTGTAATTAAAAACTACTTCTTCTTCTTCTTCTACTGGGACATTGCCGCCTTGCTGGTTAGTGTTCATTCAGCACTTCCACAGTTATTAATCGCGAGGTTTCTAAGCCAAGTTACCATTTTTGCATTCGTGTATCATGAGGCTAACACGATGATAGACGAACCCAGCCACCATCAGCATGGTATTGCGTTATAGCCGCTAGGCTAAGGAGGGCCCCTACTGTTGTGGTAAATTTGTCCAACTCACAACATTTCGACCAAATTTAATTCAGAGATTCTTCACTGCAGACTCTAGTTGAGTCCGCCGGTTGACTTGGTTTCCGGTTGCTGCCAGCCGGACTCTTGTGGGCCGGCAGTGTGAATGGAATCGCAAATGAATGCCAACAATTAATTATTTTTAAAAGCACTTTTAACACAGCAAATGCTTTTTATTTCCGTTGTCGTGTTTTATTTCATGCGCCTTTTTTTCCTCTTCCTTGGTGATGCAGAGTGTGCATTTTTATTACACTTTCTCACAAAAGTCGTACCCGGTGTTGGTTTCGATCCAGCTAAGATAGGATGTGACACGGGCGCTGACGCTGGGGTATTTAGAAGCGCACGTTATACCGTAGTTGATGACTCCGATGGCGTAGACCACCCCTCCGGATTGATCAGTATAGAGCAGTGGACCACCGGAGTCGTACTGACAGCTATCCTTCCCGGGAGTATAAGTACAGATTTGGCTATCTTGTACCGAATTCATGCCCGACAGTTGACTGCGACAGCTTGTCAAATTCATCACCTGAAGACTAACCTTCTGTAGATCGGTTGCCTGTGGTCCACCAAAATCCAACGTTCCCCATCCAAGGGCCTCCAAATTGATGTTATCAAAACTAGCAGAAGCATAAACGTAGGGAAGACAAGCCCGGCTGACTCCGGCATCGAAGATGATCTCGTCCACTGTCCGAACTAAGGCAATATCGTTGGTTTTGGCACTGGCACTGTATTGGCCATGCGCGGTGAATGTTGAAATTCTCATCAGTTTGGCATAAGGAGTATCCGTACCAGTATTCATGTTCTGGTCTCCTACCAGAAGTGCACTGTTTGCAATTGAACGCCCAACGATACAGTGGGCAGCAGTTAGTGCGTGGCGGTCAGTAACTGTTGGTAAAAGAAATAAATATTCATAAATTTTGAATTTGAGTTTAAATCAATGAATTCTCTCACTGATGGTAGCACCACAGATGAGTGCTTTGGACGAGATGTCGATAATTGCAGACATCATAGGGAATTCATTCGCCTGTGTGGACTCTCCTCCTACAATGAGCGGCTAACAAAACGCAATTTATTACCAACAAGAATGATATAAATCAAATGTTTAGAACTCACCGTTTTTCGACTGCCACAGTTGCATTTTAGTGGAATAGCAGAGATTTGGCATCGGAAGCGTCCCCCGCTCATATAGGGAGAGGTCTGAAGTGCTATTACCAGCTTGTTTCCACTGGAAGCCACGTTGAACGGAGTAGATCCGCAGTAAACCTGGGCTCCAGCGAGGGTGGAATCACCATTCAAAGACGCTAGCAGTTTATCGTAGTAGCACCCATAGCTGGACGGAAGATACATATCATAGCACTGAGCGTACAGATAGTGTCTGGCTGGTGCCTGGATCGTAAACCGGCAGTTTGTTCCAGGCGTATAGTAGTTACTCCAGTTCGGAGATTGGATATAACCTACAGCGTAGGAATTATAGTTGTACGTATAGTCACATCCGGCGTAGCTTTGCCCATGGCTTGAATCAAGTAACACCACAAAAACTATCAACTTTAATAACCACCACATTTTCCCACTATCAACTGGGCAGTTTTAAGTACAAATTTCGATTGGTAAATCGACGGCAAGTGAATTTACATTATAAACTAATAAAGCTAGCTATATTGCGAATATTGAGAGAGGCAGTTGTTCAAACAATACGTCTAAAGAATAAAACTGTTTTATCCGGCGAACTGTACTCCGCTCTGTCACTCGAATCACAATGATCTCCGTTGATCTGTAGAGGTTTGGAGGGAAGTGGACACCATTCCACGTATATGAAGATGAATGTACTTGGAGGACATTTTTTTGAGGACCTTGTTTTGAAATAAGATAAAGCGTTGCGAACAAACGCAACCTTCTGATGTTTTTCATTCGTTAATTTGGGGAATAATTTACTGTTTCTATGAGCTGATCATGTTATCTGAAGATAATCAAAAACAAGCGCAACGGGTGCTATTTACATACGCTCCATGTGTTATCTGTAGTTCACTAGAATGAGAATGATTATACGCGGAAGACCGGTACATATGTTATATAGGTTTCGCCAGTATTTATATGAGGATTATATAATTATAAACTCCAGGAAATTCTTTGAAGAGCACACATTGTTGTAGGTCGAAAATAAAATCCTAACGGTATCATTATCAATACACAATGTATGTATATGCATCATTCAGGCTTCTTATAATTATTATGACTTAGTCATGACCCATATCATACCCATATCCAGCTTTCAGGGTATAAGTTTAATGTACATACTTCAATCTGAAATTCGATTAGATAAAGTTTTAAATTTAGACCGAAATTAGCAAAAGAATTTGGCTATATCCGGCCATATTAGGGGAAGGGGCTGCAATATGCCCTAGCTAAGTAAACACTGCTTTATTGTCTTATTTATAACGCTATTCATGGGTATTTTTACATTACGCATCAGTTAAACAAGATAGCTAGTTGATGCCATTCAAAAATTGTCAAAAATCTCAATCATATTGATAATATTCACATTTCAAAAAAGTGGTGATATTCTGTTGCCGGAAAACTCATGACTCAACTTAGTGGAAGAGAAGAATGCAGCATGAACGAAGGGCAGGGATCGACACGAGTGGTACGATTTTCACGAAGTCCTCTTCCCCTACTGCCAATCTAAGACAAAGATTACAGCCAAAAATGGAAACGAAAGATATTCTGGAAAGTGGCAGCGTGGACCACTAGTGGAATGTCATCAAGATCGGTAGTGAAACATGGTGGTATCAGATGAGAACACTAAACGACTGTAGTTATTCATCAACAGAAATACGACTACACTATGCGGCAAATACCTCTATACTATAAGCCTTAATCTAGAACAATCGTTCCTGGACCCACGATTTTTTTTATTCGTATATTCATACGAACGGGATCCCCCTCGACCCACGGAAATAGGACTTGTCATAAGACGAGTTAGTACTACCCAATTTAATTCCACCACTTGATTGTAACTTCACATATTCGTATTTCCACATCAACAAGGTCGTCTTCAATGTCTCGTACTTTACTAGAATTTACAATCACTCTAAGGATGGAAAGTTGATCTAGGGGATCTGAGATCAACAAAATTAAATTACAAGAGACCTCCTCGAACGGATTTGATATAAGAACCTCAGATTATCAGTAAAAGTGATGTCTTATGCTCACCCCCTAGACCCATTGTCACTCCCGCTGACAGTGACACACAATTCTAGATTTTTGCCTTTCTCATACACTAGTACGAGTGAAGGCTGAAATGGATGTACCTACGAACAACCAGAAATCCAAAGTTTGAAAAGCGCTGTTCTCAGGAGTTGAATCGCTGTAACCTGCTGGAAACCCAAACTCAGCACATAACATCGATCCATAAAATCAATCAAAAAGGGAAACCACAAAAAAACTATTCGGAGCGGAGAATTTCCACATTAAACTGATCAGAAGGCCAACTAAGCGATGGCAACATCCAAATCGCAGTCAGACAAAATAAAAAAAAGAACGCAGAACGGTTGACTCATTCTGAGATCGAGAGTTTTCGAGTTCCTGATACACAGGAGATGTCGGTTGATGTCAAAATGAGGAAACGATGTTAGCAAAATAAGACCAACTGGCCTTGTTTATAGCTGAGAAGTAGAGGACTTTCGACCCAATTTGGGGTGCTGGGTATCCTGGGCCCGGGAGACTTTCAACCTTGGAAAGACCAGGGAGAGAGAGGCCCGAAATCCTCCGTGGCTGGGCTTACACCAAAATTTGGGTGCGCGGGAGGCCCAACATGGATCTAGATTTGGTGGAACAGCCCTCCATCGTTGAGGAAGCAGATGGGGGCTGATAGGTGAGGGATACCCAAGGAATTTAATATGTTCGATATTCCGTAGTTGGATCGACGAATGTTAAACTTTGTACACCGGGAAATGCCAAGTTCTACTGAGTTTTATACCTTGCAGATTTCACGAGTGGTATGGAGGGGGCTTCCGCTGAAATTATGTGAAAATCAGGTGTGACCAGTGCGAAAGCGGGATGTGAATTGGTGGTACTTGAGACTGGACATGTCATACCAGAGTGTCATGGATCTTTTGACCTTCCCTATTTGCGTGGTCTTGGAAGCTGCCCAATCCTGGCCGTCAATTTTTCTGTTCCTGGCTTTAATGTCAGCCGTAGGAACCGATGCCGTGAAACGCTGGCCTTGGTGACCAACGCCTGGCATCCCTCAATGATCCGGCATCAGTATTGCTATCAGTAACAGCTATGTCGACCCCTTCTCTCAAAGGGAATCGTTAATGTAGTGTAGCGGCACTGAAGGTTTCTAAACTCGGTGTTTGGCAGCTCGGCGACTGATCTTTGTAGATCTTCCGTATTCTTACCTCTTTTAAAGCGCTTCGCAATGGAGGAGTGCCAGCTCCTCGCTCCGTGCCAGTAGATCTGGAGAGAGAGACTGACGCCTTGAACAAGGAGAGGGATCCTGTGGATTCCAGATGTGGTGGAAGCGTATGCGGCGACTTTTCGTCAAATAGCTGGCGCAGGCAGCCTCAGCGGGTGTAGAGGGAACGAAACCGGAAACTGAAACCGGTTTTTGACTGCTTGCAAATGTGGATGAAGGACAGTCCTCGATCGATGGGGACTTCGAGGAATTTGACGAGTTTCCGGTTTGTGATCGGCTGTCAATTAATCTTGATGGTGGCCGATAAAGACCGAGGAGGGCAGCCGGTAGAGGAAGTTATGAACAAAAGTTAAAATGTTACCAATAAAATCTCAGTCCTCCAGTTGCTTGAGCACAAGTGCGGTCCAAGTGCGGTCCAAGTGCGGTTAAAAGCGTTCGATATATCTTGAGAAATTAGGTGAACTTTCCTTTGATCGAAAGCGCTTTGGATGACAGCTCCTAATTCGGCGAAGTATGAAACGTACCTTCGGAGAAAGACGTCTTGGCGGTAACCAAGTCTTCCGTCAGCTTCAAGTTTTTCACGCAGCCTACGGTCATCAGTATTTAAAATTTTAGAGTTTCCTTTACTCCACACCAAGGCAGTAACTTGCAATATATCTATGATTCTGTTAACAACTGCTGCCTAATTCATCTGGTGAAAAATCAACTGAATATGTATAATATTTCGTTTTCTTATAATCGCACGGAAAACTTATTCAGCTATTCTATCAATGACATTGTCGCTTATAGTAGACGGTAAATGTGTAGCATGTCCAATAGGGTGCCAACGGAATGTATAGGGAAAATTTGACCATCAAATTTCAAAAACGGATGGTGCTTAAATGTTTTATCTCCTCGAAAAAAGTCTCTATGCAAAATTTCAGCTCAATCGGACTTCGTTAAGTGTTTGACCAAAGCGGTCAAAGTTTGACTATTTTGAAACACGAAAATTTCCCAAGGGAAAATTCGAAACCGATTTTTTTTGTTATGCCAGATGTCTTAGAAATTCATGAAACGTCGAGATCTGGTGTTAACTAAAAAAAAATTTTTGAGGAAAATTGACTTTTTGAGACTAAAAAGTCCTAAAAAGTCAATTGTTTCCAAAAAAATTTTTTTTTCGGGATAACACCAGATCTCGACGTTTCATGCATTTTTGTGTCATTTGGCATAACTTTTTTGCCTTTTTCGTATACTAAGTATACGTAAAGGCTATATATGATCACTCTAAAACCAAACTTTTGATAGAAGGCTCGGAAACCCATAGTGTTATATACCAATCGACTCAGTGATGTCTGTTTGTGTGTATGTATGCATGTGTGTATGTGTGTATTTTTTGTAGACACACTTTTTGGAACTTAGCATTGGCCGAATTTCTCGCAACAAGTTTGACATTTGACTGAGAATCCTGTCCCATTGTTTGCCATTGGAAATTGGCCAGATTGGATTATGGGATCAGAAGTTATGGCCAAAATACTATTGCGCAAAGCACGCTAAAACACTTTTAATTTCGAAAAAAAATTTCAAGTGCCAAAAGTTTGCCAAAAGTCCCAAAGTGTCAATTTTTGTTCAAAAATTTTTTTTTCGAGGTGATATCAGATCTCGACGTTTCATGCATTTCTAAAACATCTGGCATAAAAAAAATGATTTAGATTTTTTCCTGGGAAATTTTCGTGTTTCAAAATAGTCAAATTTTGACCGCTTTGGTCAAACATTTAACGAAGTCCGATTTAGCTGAAATTTTGCATAGGGCCTTTTTTCGAGGAGATAAAACTTTTGAGCACTATTCGTTTTTGAAATTTGAAAAGTCGATTTTCATTGGCATGTATATATGCTTATTCGTCGGAATTATTCGAGGCTTGTTGGCATAAAAACAATATATCTTCAAAAATAATTAAATTACGAACTGTGGGGCCCCAAATGGCCGGAAGTAAGTTATGACAGCAACTCTCCGTGGATGTGCACGCCGCGGAGATCTGACTAGAAGGGGGCAAAATCATGGCTTGCTGCTCGCCGATTGACACGCTGATGTGTGAATCTATTAACACATGCTGAAGACATTTTACTTAAACCCCACATTTCCCTTCTTCTCTCATTAAAAAAAACGCAAAAAAATCTTCTAGCATAGGATGCAATGCTTGTTTTTCTCATGGGTTATTTAAATGAGACGAAGGTGAACATCGGATGCAATTGAGCAACCGGTTAATTTCATTTAAAACTGCTCACCAAAATAACTTGACTCAACATCATGGTTTTACCAGAACAATGATTCAGAGTGTGGGTTCCCAAACTGTGGGACGTGAAGATAAAGCGTGATTCATACTTTCGTTGGATGATTAGAGAACAACAAATTTACGAAGCCAGTGGCCTCCTTTTGTTTGTAAAATATGTACAATGACAATTTCATCCAAAAAACATTCCAAATCTTACCCAAGTGAATCTAAAACTAAGCGGTGTTAAACTTCATTACTAATAAAATTTAAGAACAACCTAATAAAGGTAAGAAAATCCATGCTAATCTAAATTCAATCCAAATCAAATCCAATGCAAATTCAATCCAAATCTAATTCATATCCAATCTAATTCATATCCAATCTAAATCCAATCCAATCCAAAGTGATGAACTTTGTCAAAACTTAAAAATCACTCTAATAAAGTTAAAAAAAAAAACATTCCAATCCAAATCCAATCCAAATCCAATCCAAATCCAATCCAAATCCAATCAAAATCCTATCCAAATCCAATTCAAATCCAAACAAAATCCAATCCAATCCAAATCAAATCCAATCCTAACCCAAATCCAATCCAATCCAAATCCAAATCCAATCCAAATCCAATCCAAATCCAATCCAAATCCAATCCAAATCCAATCCAAATCCAATCCAAATCCAATCAAAATCCAATTCAAATCCAAATCCAAATCTAATCCAAATCTAAATCCAATCCAATTCCAATCCAAATCCAAACCAAATCCAATACAAAGCCAATCCAAAATCCATTTCAAATTCAATTCAAATGCGTACATTTAATACAACTTTTAGTTTCGCGTATAGTACACCATCAACCATTTTCCATCAACAAGTATTGCTAGCCAATAACTCCAAACTAATCTTAAGCTTAATAAATTCGAACTTCCGAATAGCTTTGTAAAATCCGGCAACCTTATTAATTTTTCAAACTCCAAGATATCTGATACTACAGGTAATCCCGCTATGGCTACTAAGTCAGTACATTCCAAGATAAATTTCTAGATAATATATTTGTCTTTCCGAACAGTTTCGAATAGTACAGATTTGAATATTTCTCCATTTCTCTCAGATTTCGTTATATATACTATAGCGCAACTGGTAGTCTCATGTAGATCGCCAAGTGGCTTCATGAAATCTTAATTTGTTTTAATCAAAATCAATGCACGCAGTACTTTGGAATTTTCTAGATCGTAAATCATTTTCCGTTGGTTTTCCATACGCACCTTGTAGTTTCACAAACTACAATACATTTTTTTCGGTCACCGTTCAAACACGCCTTATAGTTTTCTAAACCACAAAACATTTCCGCCGATCTTCCAGACGCGCATTGTAATTTTACAAACCACAAACCAATTTCTTACGGTCTTCCAGGTGAGGCTTTGATGTTTTTCAAACCACAAACCATTTTTCCAGCGGTCTTCGAGACGCGTCTTGTGATTTAGCAAAGCACAAACCATTTTCCGACGGTCTTCGAGACGCGTCTTGTGATTTAGCAAACCACAAACCATTTTCCGACGGTCTTCGAGACGCGTCTTGTGATTTAGCAAACCACAAACCATTTTTCGACGATCTTCGAGACGCGTCTTGTGATTTAGCAAAGCACAAACCATTTTCCGACGGTCTTCGAGACGCGTCTTGTGATTTAGCAAACCACAAACCATTTTCCGACGGTCTTCGAGACGCGTCTTGTAATTTAGCAAACCACAAACCATTTTCCGACGGTCTTCGAGACGCGTCTTGTGATTTAGCAAACCACAAACCATTTTCCGACGATCTTCGAGACGCGTCTTGTGATTTAGCAAACCACAAACCATTTTCCGACGGTCTCCGAGACGCGTCTTGTGATTTAGCAAACCACAAACCATTTTCCGACGGTCTTCGAGACGCGTCTTGTGATTTAGCAAACCACAAACCATTTTCCGACGGTCTTCGAGACGCGTCTTGTGATTTAGCAAACCACAAACCATTTTCCGACGGTCTTCGAGACGCGTCTTGTGATTTAGCAAACCACAAACCATTTTCCGGCGATCTTCGAGACGCGTCTTGTGATTTAGCAAACCACAAACCATTTTCCGACGGTCTTCGAGACGCGTCTTGTGATTTAGCAAACCACAAACCATTTCCGACGGTCTTCGAGACGCGTCTTGCGATTTAGCAAACCACAATCCATTTTCCGACGGTCTTCGAGACGCGTCTTGTGATTTAGCAAACCACAAACCATTTTCCGACGGTCTTCGAGACGCGTCTTGTGATTTAGCAAACCACAAAACATTTGCCCACGGTCTTCCAAAAGGCGCAAACTGAAATATATCACTCGTTACAATTTAAACACTTTAATTCAACTCACCTCATGAAATCAGCGACATGATCCAAAAAATAGACTGGCAGGATCGCTAAAATGTGTGGCCCCAAATGGCCGGAACGAAGTTATGACAGCATATCTCCGTGGATGAGTGTGCAAGCCGCGGAGGTCTGACTAGAAGGGGGCAAAATCATGGCTTGCTGCTCGCCGATGGACACGCTGATGTGTGAATCTATTAACACACGCTGAAGGCATTTTACTCAAACCCCACACGAATTTGGTGTCTTCGACTAAGACAGTAGAACTTTTGCTACAACTCTTGCGAAGACGTATACCTTCCATATACCTCCCGTATACCTTAGGGGGACTGAATACCGTTTTTATATTCTGAACATGATTCATATTCAGAAAACTCGCGTTGATATAACCATCTTGGCTCTAATCATGTAATTATCTCCGTAGGATCTTGAATTCGTTTGAATTCTTGATCGTCAGTGCCGAAAACCGATCAATGTTTTAGTTTGAGGTCGCTTAAACGCCAGTGTTTGGAATATGATGCTCGGGATTTGAGTCAAAACGGTACTTCCAAAGAAGGGCATCGACTTACTCGACTTACTTACTCTCAAAAACGCCATTACGCTAAATCACATAATAAAGGTACTATTAGGTAAACGCGATAAAAACACGATTTTAGCCACCATGCCGTGGCGTGTTTGCGCTTATGTTTTCGAATTGGTAATTCTTTGTTCTTTGCTCACTACAAAATAAATCTATAAGTAGTACTAGAATAAGTAACCTTCCTGTTCGTAGAAAAGTTTTGTATAAATGATTATCGACTCAACCTCGGTCGTATCCAGCCATTTTATTGAAGAATAAACACAATTCAGGCTATAATTTAAAATATGCTTGAATGTGGTAAAAATGTGTATAACTGCGATTACGTTTGTGCTACTTGTCTTTGAGCATATGTTTCTATAACATCGTCATTTTTAGACGATAAAACTCTGTTTACAAAAAATTTAGTTATCAGTGATACCTTGTGACACGTTGACAGCGTGGACGTTTATTTATCGCAATTGTTCATTTTTGTGGAGATAAGGAAACATCTGACAAATTGTTTTACCACCATGTTGATAAAATTTAGCAGCTCGGGGTCCTATTGCAAAATGCACGTTTATCCGATTGGTGGGTTTCAGATCTCCTTCCTTATTTTGCTTCTGTCTTTCATTTGAGAACATACAATAACGGCGTCGTTTCAGCATCGATTACAATCGTTAGCATCCTTAGCGCACTCTCGAGTGTAAATAGCCTCGCCGCATTCTCTGGATGCGACACTGTTCGAGCCGTGCAGGAGAATGAAGTGTTTTACATCCAATCGCCAGGCTACGGGAGCTATTACAAACCGAACACCAACTGCCGATGGCGGTTAAACGCGCCAACTGGGTTCCAACTCTACATGAACTGTTATGATGTTATTCTTCCGAGTGTGAGGTTTTCGTTTATTTTGTTATTATTCAACTTAACCTAGTAACACACATATATTTCCGTAGAGTACTAATTGTGCGGTTGATCGTATCGAGGTATCTCTCAACGGAAATGCTCTGCTATCGGGAGCAAAGCGCTACTGTGGACTAGCATCGTTTATCGTGCAATCTACTGCCAACAAGCTGACTGTGGGTTTGAGATCACCGAAAGCTTCCAGTGGGGGCCGCTTTCGCTGTCAGATTGTAGCCAAACCTCCGCCATGTGACTGCGGCCGTCGGAGGACTGTGAAGATCGTCAATGGCATGCCGACATTGGTGAACGAGTTTCCAATGGTTGCAGGATTAGTGAGCTCATCTGCGAAGAAAGTTTTTTGTGGGGCGACTATCAGTAAGAACACAATCTTTTTAGTTCTCGAATTAAGCTCAAATATGACACAAATTTCAATTTAGTTTAGCGTCTATGTTCAGTTCTGAAATTAATATAAACTGTCAAACAATAATATCGTTTTGAGATACAAAATTTGGCTCTAGATTAAGCTCACGTTCAATTTTATGTTTATATCGGTTTCAGTATCGAATCGCCATGCACTGACTGCCGCACATTGTCTTACTGGACAGAGAATCACCAACACGGCCCTTCTTGTGGGGGATCATGACATCTCAACAGGAGCCGACACCCCCTACTCTACATTGATGGCAATCAGCACATTCACAATCCACAATGGCTATCGAGCGCAGTCTGTCATCAATGACATAGCCATAGTGCGCACACGGGATCAAATAGTCTTCAATGCTGGAGTTGGACCAGCCTGTCTGCCGTGGCGATGGTCAACGGCTTCGTTTGATGGTGTGTCGGTTGAAGCTGTTGGATGGGGAACGGTTGATTATGGAGCTCCTGCTTCGTTGGTGTTGAGAAAGGCCAATTTAAACGTGGTGAGCTACGAGACGTGTCGACAGATATTGAGCAGTTCGGGAATCACTAAGAATCAGATATGTACGTACGCAGACGGGCGAGACAGCTGTCAGTATGATTCAGGGGGACCAGTGCTTTACACCAACCCTAACACCGAAGTAGTGTTCCACGTTGGAGTGATAAGCTACGGGGTGGCTTGTGCAAGTTCTTATCCGAGTGTAAATACAAGAACCACGTCCTATCTGTCGTGGATAAGAGCAAATACAGTCGGAATAAAGTATTGTGAGAAATAATTAATTGATATTTTAATCAGATAAGAATTATTGTCATAAATATAAAATAATGCATATTTTAGGGAAAAATACACTATTGCCGCAGAAATGATGGTATAAAAAATGGGATGTTGTCCAAATAATTTTTCTCCTTACCGCCATCGGGGGTGACAATGGGTCTGGAGGGTGAGAATGGGTCATCGCTCTCACCGGCAGCCTGGAGGTCGTAGAACAAAATCGTTCAAAAAGGTCTCTTATATTTTAGTCTTCTTGCCCTCAGATACATTTAATCCATTCTACAAGCATTCTAAGTAGTTGAAACAGTGACCCATTCTCACCCCCATTTGACCCATTGTCACCCCCGACGACGGTACACTAAATGAAAAGTTTTCGTGCCACATTTTATTCGAATAGATCAGCGGTTTTCAGCCTGGGGTACATGTACTTTTACTGGCCCTAGGGGGTACCTAGAACAAAAATGCGTAATGGCGGATGTATTAAAAAATTCAAATAATTATGTAATTATGTATATTTTTTTTATTTTTAAACTTTGAATTGTACGTAATATGCATGGCGACCAGTATATCAAAGCTTATTGAATCTTACCCACCACAACCAGTGCACTATGTTCCAGGATACAGATTTACGCGAAAAGATACATTCTACGCCAAAACTATATTTTTTAGAAAAAAGCTGTTGTTCTACAAAATTGTTCGAAGTAGTCAGGCCATCATTATGGTGCTACCTAAAAATAGGGTGGCCCATCATACAAAAAAATATTTTTTTTATTTCTCGGAATATTTAAATGTTATGTTCTACAAAGTTGTAGCGCAGCTCATTCCAATCAATTTTGCTAAAAAATCTTTTTCTGTAGCTCTTAAGTTGGATGATTTAGAGCAATTTTACCTAATTGGATTAGGGTGTACCTAAAAAAAAAAAATAGTTGATCTACTTTTTTTGTTTTAGATTTCTCAAAAAAGTCGTCTTCAGGTGACTTTTAGAGCTCAAAAAAGTGCAACTTTTGATGGGAAAATATGCTTAATATCTTTTTCCGATAAAAAGTTATAATCGTTTTTCTGAAAGAAAAATTTATTATGTCAAAAAATTGGGGATATGTTTTTTTATTTAAAGTTCTACCAATTTTACTAAAATCATGATTTTTTTTCTAAAAAATATAGTTTTGGCGTAAAATGCATCTTTTCGCGTAAATCTGTATACTGGACCATAGTGCAGTGGGACAAGAGATCAAAAGGACAAAACGGAAGCCTCCTTTCAAGAGGCTCGGAAGCCTCCTTTCAAGAGGCTCGGAAGCCGCCTTTTAAGAGGCTCGGAAGCCTCCTTTCAAGAGGCCTCAGCCTTCTTTCAAGAGGCTCAGAAGCCTCCTTTCAAGAGGCTTGGAAGCCTCCTTTCAAGAGGCTCAGAAGCCTCCTTTCAAGAGGCTCAGGAAGCCTCCCTTCAAGAGGCCTCGAGCCTCCTTTCAAGAGGCCTCGAAGCCTCCTTTCAAGAGGCTCCAGCCTCCTTCAAGAGGCCTCAGAAGCCTCCTTTCAAGAGGCCTGGAAGCCTCCTTCAAGAGGCTCAGGAAGCCTCCCTTTCAAGAGGCTCAGAGCCTCCTTTCAAGAGGCTCAGAAGCCTCCTTCAAGAGGCTCAGGAAGCCTCCTTTCAAGAGGCCCAGCCTCCTTCAAGAGGCTCGGAAGCCTCCTTTCAAGAGGCTCAGAAGCCTCCTTCAAGAGGCCTCAGAAGCCTCCTTTCAAGAGGCCTGGAAGCCTCCTTTCAAGAGGGCCTGGAAGCCTCCTTCAAGAGGCTCAGAAGCCTCCTTTCAAGAGGCCTCAAGCCTCCTTTCAAGAGGCCTCAGAAGCCTCCTTTCAAGAGGGCTCAGCCTCCTTTCAAGAGGCCTCAAGAAGCCTCCTCCTTCAAGAGGCCTCAGGCTCCTTTCAAGAGGCCTGAAGGCTCCTTTCAAGAGGCTCGGAAGCCTCTCCTTTCAAGAGGCCTCGGAAGCCTCCTTTCAAGAGGCCCGGAAGCCTCCCTTCAAGAGGGCCTCGGAAGCCTCCTCCAAGAGGCCTCAAGCCTCCTTCCAAGAGGCCTGGAAGCCTCCTTCCAAGAGGCCTCAAAGCCTCCTCCAAGAGGCCTGGAAGCCTCCTCCAAGAGGCCCGGAAGCCTCCTTCCAAGAGGCCTCGGAAGCCTCCTTCCAAGAGGCTCAAGCCTCCTTCCAAGAGGCTCGGAAGCCTCCTCCAAGAGGCCTCGGAAGCCTCCTTCCAGAGGCCTGGAAGCCTCCTTCCAAGAGGCCTGGTGCCTCCTTCCAAGAGGCCTCAGGAAGCCTCCTCCAAGAGGCCTGGAAGCCTCCTTCCAAGAGGCTCAGCCTCCTTCCAAGAGGCTCGGAAGCCTCCTTCCAAGAGGCTCGGAAGCCTCCTCCAAGAGGCTCAAGCCTCCTTCCAAGAGGCCTCAAGCCTCCTTCCAAGAGGCCTGGAAGCCTCCTTCCAAGAGGCTCAGGCCTCCTTCCAAGAGGCTCGGAAGCCTCCTTCCAAGAGGCCTGGGAAGCCTCCTTCCAAGAGGCCTCAAAGCCTCCAAGAGGCCTCGGAAGCCTCCTTCCAAGAGGCCTGGAAGCCTCCTTCCAAGAGGCTCCGGAAGCCTCCTTCCAAGAGGCCTCAAGCCTCCTTCCAAGAGGCTCGGAAGCCTCCTTCCAAGAGGGCTCAGAAGCCTCCTTCCAAGAGGCTCCAGAAGCCTCCTCCAAGAGGCCTCGGAAGCCTCCTCCAAGAGGCTCAGAAGCCTCCTTCCAAGAGGCCTGGAAGCCTCCTTCCAAGAGGCTCGGAAGCCTCCTTCCAAGAGGCTCAGGCCTCCTTCCAAGAGGCCTCAGAGCCTCCTTCCAAGAGGCTGGAAGCCTCCTTCCAAGAGGCTCAGGCCTCCTCCAAGAGGCTCAGAAGCCTCCTTCCAAGAGGCTCAGCCTCCTTCCAAGAGGCCTGGAAGCCTCCTTCCAAGAGGCCTCAGCCTCCTTCCAAGAGGCCTGGAAGCCTCCTTCCAGAGGCTCGGAAGCCTCCTTCCAAGAGGCCTGGAAGCCTCCTTCCAAGAGGCTCAAAGCCTCCTTCCAAGAGGCCTGGAAGCCTCCTTCCAAGAGGCCTGGAAGCCTCCTCCAAGAGGCTCAGGCCTCCTTCCAAGAGGCCTGGAAGCCTCCTCCAAGAGGCTCAGCCTCCTTCCAAGAGGCTCGGAAGCCCTCCTTCCAAGAGGCTCAAGCCTCCTTCCAAGAGGCCTGGAAGCCTCCTCCAAGAGGCTCAACAGCCTCCTTCCAAGAGGCCTGGAAGCCCTCCTTCCAAGAGGGCTCGGAAGCCTCCTCCAAGAGGCCCGGAAGCCTCCAAGAGGCCTCCTTCCAAGAGGCTCGGAAGCCTCCTTCCAAGAGGCCTCAAGCCTCCTTCCAAGAGGCCTCAGGAAGCCTCCTTCAAGAGGCCTCAAGCCTCCTTCCAAGAGGCTCAAGCCTCCTTCCAAGAGGCTCAGAAGCCTCCTTCCAAGAGGCTCGGAAGCCTCCTTCCAAGAGGCTCCAGCCTCCTTCCAAGAGGCCTCGGAAGCCTCCTTCAAGAGGCTCAGGAAGCCTCCTTCCAAGAGGCCTCAAGCCTCCTTCCAAGAGGCTCAGCCTCCTCCAAGAGGGCTCTGGAAGCCTCCTTCCAAGAGGCTCAGGCCTCCCTTCCAAGAGGCTCGGAAGCCTCCTTCCAAGAGGCCCGGAAGCCTCCTTCCAAGAGGCTCAGAAGCCTCCTTCCAAGAGGCTCAAGCCTCCTTCCAAGAGGCCTCGGAAGCCTCCTTCCAAGAGGCTCGGAAGCCTCCTTCCAAGAGGCCTGGAAGCCTCCTTCCAAGAGGCTCCTCGGAAGCCTCCTTCCAAGAGGCTCAAGCCTCCTTCCAAGAGGCCTGGAAGCCTCCTTCCAAGAGGCCTCAGCCTCCTTCCAAGAGGGCCTGGAAGCCTCCCTTCCAAGAGGCTCGGAAGCCTCCTTCCAAGAGGCCTGGAAGCCTCCTCCAAGAGGCCCGGAAGCCTCCTCCAAGAGGCTCAGGAAGCCTCCTTCCAAGAGGCTCAGCCTCCTTCCAAGAGGCCTGGAAGCCTCCTTCCAAGAGGCTCAAGCCTCCTTCCAAGAGGCCTGGAAGCCTCCTTCCAAGAGGCCTGGAAGCCTCCTCCAAGAGGCTCGGAAGCCTCCTTCCAAGAGGCCTCGGAAGCCTCCTTCCAAGAGGCCTCAGGAAGCCTCCTTCCAAGAGGCTCGGAAGCCTCCCTTCCAAGAGGCCTCAGCCCTCCTTCCAAGAGGCCCTGGAAGCCTCCTTCCAAGAGGCCTGGAAGCCTCCTTCCAAGAGGCTCGAAGCCTCCTTCCAAGAGGCTCGGAAGCCTCCTTCCAAGAGGCTCAGGAAGCCTCCTTCCAAGAGGCCTGGAAGCCTCCTTCCAAGAGGCCTCAGAGCCTCCTTCCAAGAGGCCTGGAAGCCTCCTTCCAAGAGGCTCCGAAGCCTCCTTCCAAGAGGCTCCGAAGCCTCCTTCCAAGAGGCGCGGAAGCCTCCTTCCAAGAGGCTCGGAGGCCTCCTTCCAAGAGGCTCCGGAAGCCTCCTTCCAAGAGGCTCAGGCCTCCTTCAAGAGGCTCAGAGCCTCCTTCCAAGAGGCCCTCAAGCCTCCTTCAAGAGGCCTGGAAGCCTCCTTCCAAGAGGCCTCAGAAGCCTCCTTCCAAGAGGCTCGAAGCCTCCTTCCAAGAGGCCTCGGAAGCCCTCCTTCCAAGAGGCTCAGAAGCCTCCTTCCAAGAGGCCCAGAAGCCTCCTTCCAAGAGGCCTGGAAGCCTCCTTCCAAGAGGCTCAGGCCTCCTTCAAGAGGCTCGGAAGCCTCCTCCAAGAGGCCTCAGGAAGCCTCCTTCCAAGAGGCCTCAGAGCCTCCTTCCAAGAGGCTCAGCCTCCTTCCAAGAGGCTCAGGCCTCCTTCAAGAGGCTCAGGAAGCCTCCTTCCAAGAGGCTCGGAAGCCTCCTTCCAAGAGGCTCAGAAGCCTCCTTCAAGAGGCTCAGAGGCCTCCTTCCAAGAGGCCTGGAAGCCTCCTTCCAAGAGGCTCAGAGCCTCCTTCCAAGAGGCTCAGGCCTCCTTCCAAGAGGCTCAGGCCTCCTTCCAAGAGGCTCAAGCCTCCTTCCAAGAGGCCCGGAAGCCTCCTTCCAAGAGGCTCAGGAAGCCTCCTTCCAAGAGGCTCCTGGAAGCCTCCTTCCAAGAGGCTCAGGAAGCTCCTTCCAAGAGGCTCGGAAGCCTCCTCCAAGAGGCCCCGGAAGCCTCCTTCCAAGAGGCTCAGAAGCCTCCTCCAAGAGGCCTCAGCCCTTCCAAGAGGGCTCCGGAAGCCTCCTTCCAAGAGGCCTGGAAGCCTCCCTTCCAAGAGGCTCGGAAGCCTCCTTCCAAGAGGCCTCAGAAGCCTCCTTCCAAGAGGCTCAAGCCTCCTTCCAAGAGGCTCGGAAGCCTCCTTCCAAGAGGCCTGGAAGCCTCCTCCAAGAGGCCTGGAAGCCTCCTCCAAGAGGCCTGGAAGCCTCCTTCCAAGAGGGCTCGGAAGCCTCCTTCCAAGAGGCTCAGGCCTCCTTCCAAGAGGCTCTGGAAGCCTCCTTTCAAGAGGCTTGGAAGCCTCCTTCAAGAGGCTCAGAAGCCTCCTTTCAAGAGGCTCAGAAGCCTCCCTTCAAGAGGCCCAGCCTTTCAAGAGGCTCGGAAGCCTCCTTTCAAGAGGCTCGGAAGCCTCCTTTCAAGAGGCTCGGAAGCCTCCTTTCAAGAGGCTCGGAAGCCTCCTTTCAAGAGGCTCGGAAGCCTCCTTTCAAGAGGCTCGGAAGTCGCCTTTCAAGAGGCTCGGAAGTCGCCTTTCAAGAGGCTCGGAAGCCTCCTTTCAAGAGGAACGGAAGCCTCCTTTCAAGAGGCTCGGAAGCCTCCTTTCGGTAAACGAATTACCAAATTTGTAATTTTTGTTCAAAGTGTCCACACTTTTTCATTGCTCACTGTTAAAATTTCACTACGTTATACCTTATTTTCCACAGAAGGAGCGGATGCTTCGTCCGCCAAAGAAAATATATGGCGGGACATTTGTCGTGCTGTGATCACCCTGTAGCCACCCCTTTTTTGAGAAATACTCCGCGGAATTTCGTTTCGAACCACCTGAAACAAAATGTTTCGAAATACCGCATATCCTTATTATTAATTACTAAGCCACCCATAATGGTTATTAATTATTTTGTCTGGCACTCGATTTATGCACAATGCACATGCACTCCATGTGACAGATTTAGTTCGAAAAATGTATTGAGGGGTAACCTCTTTCTTTGCTGGAATAGGTTACCCTTTTTAATGTATTAAAATACATTTTCCGAACTGAATTTTTCACATGTTGGGCATCATAACGAAATGCTTTATACAATTTAGACATACGTTCAGACATTTATTCACTTTGTCATAACTTTTTATGTCTGAAATTTCTTTTCTCTCATCTTAAAACAAATGTTGTTTAGTTTTGTAAAATGTTCATTACCAAACATTTTTTTTTTCAAATTCACAAGTTTCCGAGGTCGAATTGAAACCAAAGCATAACAATACATAAACATTGGAAAGTTTATTGAGAAATTTTGAGTTCATCTATACACTCTATTGTTGCTTTTTGACGCTAGAGAGTCAAGTGCACATAGTCTCTAACATCCCGGAAAGCGGACGCACCTTTGTTGGTTCAATGAAAAATAAATATTACTTCGAATATGTATCTCCAGCTGGTGTTTATTTCTGCAAACCAAATTTCAGTCTACTCTTAGAGTTCTTCCTCGATATTCAGTAGAAGAGCTTTTTTCGATAAATGCATAGCTGTCCTATTCAATTTTTCTTTCGATGTTATTTATTTTAAAATGTCCGCTGAAATAACAGAATTCGCCGAGCAATAAATTGTTTATATTTATCTTTCCGATTATCTATTAACATGTGTGATGTTTTGGAGATCTTTTTTTTCACAGATTGCAACAACTTTGTAGTTTGAGATATGTAAGTTCCATCGTGAGTCAATTAAATTTTATGATGCTTATTCAGTTCCGAAGAAAATGCTTATAGGACAAATATGCAACCACGAGAGAAAGTCGGTCCAAGGGTCTCCGTTGCCGTTATTTTTATGATTGCTGATAAAGATGATTAAAGAAATTTCACTTGCAGCTTGGGGGAAGCGCCAGGCTCCGGTCACATCTGTATCACTAGTAGGTGGAAGGAGCCAAGCATATAACCTTACTTTCCGGTTTGGACGCTCGTTCGTCCCGGGTGGCTCCTTACCACGTCATCATCATTGTGCGGGAAGTGGACGTAATTATTCGATTATCTTCACTTAATTAAGGAAAGGCTCCGAGGATTTCTTTGAGTTTACTTTGGCACACGGTCCGGTTGATGCTTCATCTCTATGGGTAGATTTTATTGTACCTAGTATTTTCCTGTGAGGTTTTTTTATATCTAATAATAAAGGTAAATTTATTTCAATAATCCACGTGTTTAGTTAGGGAGGTCATCTGAAAATGTTCATCGCTGAGGGTTTTCCAGTCGATTTGTAGAATTTGGGAGATTTCCTTCTCGGTGGATTCGATGGACTGTGATGCAACTTGAAGCCATTGGAAAAAATCATCGGACCAGTCGGGGTTCCTGGGCCAATCGCATTCCACTATCAGCTGATTGCGACGAACGTACAATTGTCGAAGGTTTTGCGCTGTTCGAGCAATGATAAGAAGCGTGGCAGTTGAGATGTGTTCGCGGATCATCTGAAAGAAAAAACGAAAAATCGGTTAGTAGAACTCGCGACTTGAATGAAATGATTGAAATAAATAAGAATAATATTCTTAAACAACAGTGCAGTTTTTTTTTCAAAATTGCGGTTGATATACGAAAATTTACTAAAATGATGAATTTATTCGTGCTAAATAACAATTATCAACACTCCCCCTATTCGCATAAGCGTCCCATGTAAATTTTCTCCAACTTGAGTAATAAATACGAAAAATCTAATAAATTGATAAAACCTGCAAACTTTCTGAAAATCTTACATAATAGTCTTTATCTGCATGCATTGTAGATAATAGAACTGTGAAATGAAACATAATTGAACCAAATAGCAAGATGGGACAAAACAAGTGGGTTTTGACTTTCAAATTTCTAGAGCGAAGCTTTTTTTTATTAGTTTTTCTGAAAAGGAAGCAAATTTATGGAGGAAAATCAAAATCGTCAAAAATCGACATAAGACTTATATGTAAATCGGAGCAGAATAGCTTATGATGAGGCATGATGTGATAATAATTATTATTTTTTCCTAGAACTAAAATTTAATATTTAGTTTATGAAAACAAGGGAAGCGATAGGTTTAAACATTAGAAATCAATATGTTTGTATTATTAGAATCCCTTTTATATGGCTTACCAACACGCTTAGCTCTGGACATGACCTCGTCATCAAAACCAT
Organism: Armigeres subalbatus; assembly: GCF_024139115.2. Taxonomy (NCBI): domain Eukaryota; kingdom Metazoa; phylum Arthropoda; class Insecta; order Diptera; family Culicidae; genus Armigeres; species Armigeres subalbatus. The sequence goes on from NC_085141.1 coordinate 391,997,596, forward strand.
TAAACTATCGATTCGCTCCTCAAACTCGACAGCAGAGACGAAATCCGGCAGCATCTCGTGCCCATACACGGCCAGTGTAAATTTGTAAGCATCAACTGCAGCCAGCAGCTTATCCGAAGTAATCTGAAAATGAAAACAGAAGCATCGAGTTGAATTGTTGAAAAACAGTCTCACCATTCGTCCGCAGTGGTCTACGACCACCCACAACCCGACGAAGCAACAAGCCAACAGCATTAAAATACAGGAAAACATCGCACCGGAACAGATATGGCTTTCATCCAACTCATCCTGAAGCCCCACTCTCACGTGCACAAAACTCAGCTTCGCTCGGTGGAATCGTTCATACTCAATTCATTTGTGCGGAGTTGCCCGAAAGCCAACCTCCCCATTATGCATATGAATAAGAATAATAAACAAACTATCTCCAAACTTAATTAACACCCTTCCGCCGTATCCTTCCCCGGACCACAGTTCGAGCTGGGTTCTCTCAAAATGGAGTGAAAAGCACAACTTTCGACGCATTCCGGCTCGCTTTCATCAGTATGCTCAGTTTGGAAAGCCAAGCTGTACTGTTTACTTAGTCGGCATTTACCTCTCGGTGAAAATCCGAAATATTTCCCAGCTCATATGCATCAATCGACGGCAAGGGGAAAACTGCACTCGAGGGACCTTGCGCATAGATAACCGTGCAATCCAATTGTGTGAGTTTTCAGTTAAACTGGTTGGAAGAGTCTGAAGAGGCGGTGTTTTAGTTAATGGGAATACGCGCAATCAAAATTCTTGCATAGTGTTCCAAATTAGTGTTTGAAGATGAGGTTATTGATTCGCGTGATCTGTACATGGAATGAAAATTTGAATAAAATGCGTTCGCCAACGCCACCCATCAAAACCGGATTCAAAAATAACTACAAAAATTGATCGGTTTTATAATCTTCTTCTTCTTCTATATTCATGAAAATGAATTTCTGTCTGTCTGACCCTTATAGATTTGGAAAGTACTGAATGGTTTTCCGTGAAAATTTTTAGGCAGGGTTTTTTGGGGCCGGGAAGGTTCTTAAGATGGTTGGAAACTCCTACCCTAGAAGATAGAGCTCCCATACAAATGAAAAACACATTTCTGCATAACTCGGGAACTAATGAAGCAAATGTAATCAAATTTGGTATGTGAAGGTTTTTGTAGTCAAAAAATGTTCTATAATGTTTCAAGACCCCACCACGCTCTAAAAGGTACTAATAAAGCAAATGCAATCAAATTTGACAGGTGGAGGTTTTTGAACCCAAGAAATGTTTCTATGATGGAATAAAATATGACAGGTTTTTGAGGACAAGTAATGTTTCTATGATGGATCGAGATCCTTCCCGCTCTTAAAGGGGGGAGGGGCTTCCGGAATAATAATCTAATAAAGCACATGGAACCCAATTTGGAATGTGGAGGTTTTGGTAGACAAGATATGTTTCTATGATGGTTCGAGGCCCCTCTCCGCTCTAAAAAGGAAGGGGGGGGGCTCCCATACAAAAAAAAAACACAAACTTCTGCATAATTTGAGAACTAATAAAGCAACTGGAATCAAATTTAACATGTAGATATTTTTGAAAACAAGAAATGTTTCCACGATGGAATCAAATTTGACAGGTTTTTGATAACAAGAAAAATGTTGTAAAATGTTTTTGCGCATATGCTCAATAGCCGATTGTCACTTACTACAAGACCAGATCGATGCTTTCGCTCATTGGTTCGATCTAAATCGACTTGTGTTTAACCCGAAAAAGTGCTCGATCATAACTTTTTCTCGGAAGAAACAACCGATTACCTTCAATTACTGCCTGTTCGGAACGACTATTGAAAGAGTCGAGTGCACTGTGTGAGAGATCTCGGTGTTCTATTGGACTCCAAACTGACATACTCGGATCACATTTCATATGTTGTTGATACAGCATCCAGGTCTTTTGGATTTGTGATCAAAGTGACAAAGACTTTCACAGACATCTACTGTTTGAAAACACTGTATTGCTCGCACGAGAGATCTACGTTAGAATACTGCTCTGCGGTCTGGAGTCCAAACTATAATAATGGTGTCGAACGCATCGAATCCGTTCAACGTCGATTTATACGGTACGCACTCCGCAACCTTCCCTGGAGAGATCCGCTACGACTTCCTCGCTACGAAATCGCTAAACATCAACGCATAACCCCGACAACTGCGGAGTAACCTAATGCTAAGACTTGCTTTTCGTCGCACAAACTATGGGCTGCGTAGTGCTCTCCATGGTTTGCAGCGTGTCTTCAATAGAGTGGCGTCGGTGTTTGATTCCCACTTGACACGAGATGTCCTCCGCCGGTTCTTCACATAATTTTTTACCGACCAGAACAATTGACGCACATAGACTATAGTTAATGTATTTGTGATTGTATTGTATTTTAATCCTTGACAATGTTTTTAATGTAGTGATGTGATATTGTATTTATATATATATTTTTTAAACCATCATTGGGGCTGTATCAAGTCTGTTGATGTAAAAAATAATAAATAAATAACAAGAAATGTTTCTATGATAGCTTGAGACCCCTCCCCACTCTAAATGGTCGCATACACATGCTACACATACTTCAGCATAATTTAAAGACTAATCAAGAAAAAGGAATCAAATTTTGCATGCAGATGTTTTTTAATACAAGAAATGTTTCTATGACGGTTGTGATGTCTATGGCGCAACGAGTTTGCATCACAGAGGGCTGAAATTTTCGGAATCTAGGTTTGAACTATCTGGCTATCAAATGGTGTACAAGACATGTCACTCAAAGCAAGTCACTTTTACTTGTTTTGGCCACCACTTTCCCCATAGTGCGCTGCATGCTACCTTCGATTCGTTCAAGATGAAGCCGTTCACTGCTGTCTAGTCGCCGCCACAGCAAGAGTCGCCCCGCTGAAATATCACTCGATCCCACGGCTCGAGCTTATGGCAGCTGTCATCGGAACAAGAATCTCCCTGTACTCGATTGTATCTCGTTCAATGTGAGCAAACTGTTCTATCACTCTGACTCTCGGGATGTAATCTGTTCTGTTGGTTATACTCAGATCATCGCCGGTACACACCGTTTGTTGCATGCCGAGCCAGCGAAATATTTGAAGCAACAGAACTAGATCAATGGCGCTGGGTTCCCACAAAGCTCAATGTCGCAGATGAAGGAACAAAGTGGGGATGGGGAAAGATGCCAGATATGACTACAGATTCCCGATTCCAGGTTTAATGGACCACAATTCCTGCAGCAACCAGAGAAAGGCCATCTCAACTAGCAAGAAGTAGCCAGACGGATTCGGAGCTTCGCCCCCGTCTTTTAAGTCACCATGTCATCTCGAATCCGGCAATTCACGTCTCTAGTTGGAAGCGGCTTATCACGATATTCGCGTTCGTTCATCGTTTTATCGTAAACTGGGCACGGCAAATGCTGGGTAAAGCGTACCATTGGTACTTCGCGTACCTGAAGGAATAAAATAGACCCCATCTCGCGGTCCTTAGCCTCTTACCCAGCAACTCCTATCCCTACCTCCCCGCGGTGCTGGCCGGGATACGAGCAACCTTAGGGAAGATCGGGTAACCAACCCCGGTGGGAACTATGGTCGTATGCTGACAGGGAAGGGGTTTGCTCCTTCCGGAGGTGCAAATCTTATTGAGCGTCTGTTCTCCATGTCAGGATCGGCTCACAACAGCGTCTGTTCTCCATGTTAGAGTGCCAGCGAGGGACTCTAAGTGAAACTGTGCACCATGGTCCTCCGGAAATTTAGGGGGTTTGGTGTCAGGCCCTGCAAGCCAGCCTTTAAAAAATCATAAGCAACGAACAATCAACAAGAGAGTACGGACCGGAACCATCGGCGAAGACCACTGCGACGAAAAAGGACTAGCGATTGGAAACTCGGTTCGTGGAGCTGCAAATCTCTCAACTTCATCGGGAGCACACGCATACTCGCCGATGTGCTCAAGGACCGTGGATTCGGCATCGTAGCGCTGCAGGAGGTTTGTTGGATCAATGGTGCGAACGTTTAGAGGTAATCATACCATCTACCAGAGCTGCGGCAACACACACGAGCTGGGAACAGCTTTCATAGTGATGGGCGATATGCAAAGGCGCGTGATCGGGTGGTGGCCGATCAATGAAAGAATGTGCAGGTTGAGGATCAAAGGCCGGTTCTTCAACTTCAGCATAATCAACGTCCATAGCCCACACTCCGGAAGCACTGATGATGATAAGGACGCATTCTACGCGCATCTGGAACGTGAGTACGACAGCTGCCCAAGCCACGACGTCAAAATCATCATAGGAGATTTGAACGCTCAGGTAGGCCAAGAGGAGGAGTTTAGACCGACTATTGGAAAGTTCAGCGCTCACCGGCTGACGAACGAAAACAGCCTACGACTAATTGATTTCGCCGCCTCCAAGAATATGGCCATTCGTAGCACCTACTTCCAACACAGCCTCCCGTATCGGTACACCTGGGATCACCACTGCAGACAGAATCACAAATCGACCACGTTCTGATTGATGGACGGCACTTCTCCGACATTATCGACGTCAGGACATATCGTGGCGCTAACATCGACTCGGACCACTATCTGGTGATGGTTAAACTGCGCCCAAAACTATCCGTCATCAACAATGTTCGGTACCGACGACCGCCGCGGTACGACCTAGAGCGACTGAAGCAACCTGATGTCGCCACTGCATACGCGCAGCATCTCGAGGCAGCGTTGCCGGAAGAGGGTGAGCTCGATGGGGCCCCTCTTGAGGACTGCTGGAGTACAGTTAAAGCAGCCATTAACGACGCAGCGGAGAACAACGTCGGGTATATGGGTCGAAGTCGACGGAACGATTGGATCGACGAAGAGTGCAGACAGATTCTGGAGGAGAAGGACGCAGCGCGGGCGGTCGCGCTGCAGCAAGGTACCCGGCAGAACGTGGAACGTTATAGACGGAAGCGGAGACAGCAGACCCTCCTTTTTCAGGAGAAGAAATGAGGAGATGGAACAGCTGTGCCGTTCTCAAGATACACGCAAGTTCTATCAGAAGCTCAACACATCCCGCAAAGGCTTCGTGCCGCGAGCCGAAATGTGCAGGGATAAGGATGGGAGCATCTTGATGGACGAACGTGTGGTGATCGAAAGGTGGAAGCAGCACTACGAGGAACATCTGAATGGCGCTGAGAGTACAGGCAGTGAAAGTCAAGGCAGCGGAGGAGATGACTACGTCAGTTCAGCGGACGATGGAAGCCAACCAGCCCCCACCTTGAGGGAAGTTAAGGATGCCATTCAACAGCTAAAGACCAATAAAGCAGCTGGTAAGGATGGTATCGGAGCTGAGCTCATCAAGATAGGCCCGGAAAAGCTGGCCACTTGCCTGCACAAACTGATAGTCAGAATCTGGGAAACCGAACAGCTACCGGAGGAGTGGAAGGAAGGGGTTATATGCCCCATCTACAAGAAAGGCGACGAGATTTTTCTAGCGATCACCATCCTTAATGCCGCCTACAAAGTGATATCCCAGATCATCTTCCGTCGTCTGTCACCATTAGTGAACGAGTTTGTGGGAAGTTATCAAGCCGGCTTCGTTGACGGCCGCTCGACAACGGACCAGATCTTTACTGTACGGCAAATCCTTCAAAAATGCCGTAAATACCAGGTCCCAACGCACCATCTGTTCGTTGATTTCAAGGCGGCATACGACAGTATAGACCGCGTAGAGCTATGGAAAATTATGGACGAGAACAGCTTCCCTGGGAAGCTTACCAGACTGATCAAAGCAACGGTGGATGGTGTGCAAAACTGTGTGAAGATTTCGGGCGAACACTCCAGTTCGTTCGAATCGCGCCGGGGACTAACACAAGGTGATGGACTTTCGTGCCTGTTGTTCAACATTGCGCTAGAAGGTGTCATGCGGAGAGCCGGGTGTAACAGCCGGGGTACGATTTTCAACAGATCCAGTCAATTTATTTGCTTCACGGATGACATGGACATTGTCGGCCGAACATTTGCAAAGGTGGCAGAACTTTACACCCGCCTGAAACGTGAAGCAACAAAAGTTGGACTGGTGGTGAATGCGTCAAAGACAAAGTACATGCTTGTGGGCGGAACCGAGCGCGACAGGGCCCGCCTGGGTAGCAGTGTTACGATAGACGGGGATACCTTCGATTTGGTCGAGGAATTCGTCTACCTCGGATCCTTGCTAACGGCTGACAACAACGTTAGTCGTGAAATACGAAGGCGCATCATCTGTGGAAGTCGGGCCTACTACGGGCTCCAGAAGAAACTGCGGTCGAAAAAGATTCACCACCGCACCAAATGTGTCATGTACAAGACGTTAATAAGACCGGTAGTCCTCTACGGACATGAAACATGGACAATGCTCGAGGAGGACTTGCAAGCACTCGGAGTATTCGAGAGACGGGTGCTTAGGACCATCTTTGGCGGTGTGCAAGAAGACGGTGTGTGGCGGCGAATAATGAACCATGAGCTCGCCCAACTCTACGGCGAACCCAGTATCCAGAGAGTAGCTAAAGCCGGAAGGGTACGATGGGTAGGACATGTTGCAAGAATGCCGGACAGCAACCCTGCAAAGATGGTGTTCGCTTCCGATCCGGCAGGTACGAGACGGCGTGGAGCGCAGCGAGCGAGATGGGCAGACCAGGTGCAGAACGACTTGGCGAGCGTGGGGCGTATCCGAGGATGGAGAGATGCGGCCTCGAACCGTGCATTGTGGCGTCAAATTGTTGATTCAGTGTTATCTGTTTAGATGTTAAATAAATAAATGAAAAAATGAATCGTAAACTGTCCTCGGAAAATACAGAAGAAAATCCATTATCTGCGGCACATTATCTACGGAGGAGTTGCAGATCGCCGAACGTTCCGTTTCAAGGCCAGCGAGAAGTTTACCCATCCGAAATAGCTGCTCTCAAGGACTCCATGAATGAACCGAAAAACTGCATTCCGAAGGCCAGTCCACTGTTCAAACTGACTTCCTGGCTACCAAGGCCTACTGCGAATGCGAGGAAGGATAAGTGCCTGCAGTTTAGCAACCGAAGATGCTAAAAACAGTTGATTCATAAGTATGAGATTGCTAGTGTCGCTCCTGTTCGCGTGATCAACATCTAGTTAGCATCGACTTAGCAGCCAAAGTACTGGTGCTATAAATGTCAAACCGATGTTGTTGATAAAACGAAACATTCCCTACAACATGGTGCATCATAAACAGCTGAAAACAGCTTACTGAAGTCAAAATCGATAACACATACAGCGCCACTAGCGTTCTAGTACTTATGCTTCTACTCTAAAAACCCGATAATTCTCCCACCTCACTCGTAATTTCACATTATCATAATAAGTACCACCACATAAATCACGAAACCGCGATAAATGAACTCAGACAGAGATACTGCATACCTTGACTACGTGCGACGTATGCAAAGATACGCTACAACTGTCAATACTGTAAGAATCATCGTGCCGTACCGAGGCCTCCAATAATGGCCGACCTTCCTCCAGAACGACTCGATGCATTTGCACGGCTTTTCACCCATATTGGTATCGATTATTTCGGCCCAATCGAAGTTGCCTTAGGCCGTCGCGTTGAGAAACGGTGGGGAATGTTGGTTACATGCCTAACCATTCGAGCCATCCATATCGAAGTGGTGCATACTCTGAGTACCGACTCCTGCATCATGGAGCTCCGTAACTTCATAGCACGCAGAGGTACACCAAAGACCATCTACAGTGACCATGGAACCTGTCGCGAATTACTAGAGGCCGCGACGACAATCAATCAAGACGAGATTATGAAGGAGTTTAGTAGCGCTGACGAGATCCTGAGAAATCTTCTAACTGAGATCGAGAACACGGTTAACTCTCGGCCGCTAACACATGTTCCGGTAGATGACGAATCTGCAGCTGCGCTTACCTCCCATCACTTCCTTCTGGGGTCATCTGACGGGACGAAACCCCTATGTGATCTGGATGACAGGGTTAAGATTCTACGAAGAAACTGGCGAATGTCTCAACAACTAGCTAACCTGTTCTGGAACCGTTGGCTGAGTGACTATTTGCCAGAAATCACATGCAGGACAAAATGGTACGAGTACCTGAAGCCAATCGAGATTGGCGATATAGTTGTCATCGTAGATCCGAAGTTACCCAGAATGTGTTGGTCCAAAGGTAAGGTCATCCAAACTAACATCAACAGTAAAGATAAGCAGGTAAGGTCAGCAACCGTGAGAACAGTCAACGGAGTATTCGAGCGTCCTGTGTCAAAGCTGGCCGTTTTGGATGTAAGATGCGTACAACAGTAAGCTGATCGTATGGTCATCGTACCCGGGGGGAGTGTTGAATACGCCCCTAGCGTTAATGCGCACCCTATCACCCAAAACACACATAGATGCAAAATAGTGATTATGACACACCTTTCAATCCATTATATTGCCCATGATTGAATGCCTTTGTGAGAGCTAGCTTTTGTATTCGATCAAGAATCAAAACACGCAGTTTATCATTGCAAGATTAAAACTAAACTCATAGCTCCTTAGCTCCTAAATTATACTTATTCTATATACAAGTGAAATCAAGAAATCGTGCTAATTTACAGAAGTTTACTATGTAGTATCTTAAATTGAACATGCCTTAAAATCTTGTTATTCTAAACTAAAATATCTATTCCACAGTGTTTGCCTAAAGTATCTGAATACTTAACCTAAAATCCTTTCTATATCTATATCTACGTGCGAAGGTAACTACTATTATTCGAACTATTTACATGAACTTATTCAACGGCTATTTTAGTACGGATGTATTTAGTCACGCAGCACTAGTTTGTGAATAGTAGTATATACGACCCCCGGTGATTCGAAGCCTAGATTCCTTCCCGTAAACGTAGGGCAAACGGGACTAAACGTAAGTGAAAACTGATAAAAACAATATTGAACTTGATTCAGGGCGGTGTAAAACCGTTATTTACATTGTAACGATTGTAGTCTATAAGATGTAATATCATTGCAGGAATATATTGATATTAGGATAAGAACGTAAATCCTCTCGGTCCGGTCCGGTCCGGTCCGGTCGTTCGTATTAATATCTCGGAAATTCACCCGTCTCAATTGGTTGGCTAATCTCCAACACAAATTCTATTTCATTGCTTTGTTTTTGATGGGATGGAAAAAGGAGCTATGAGATGAAGTGTCGAACTTTTCTCCTATAACACTTCCAAATGCTACCTAGAAGGTTTTCTTTCGAATTATGCTTAACAAACTGTGCTCATTGGCGGAGACTTCTGTCGGCGAAATTTGAATCAGATTCCAAGACAATTAACAATGGACCAGATGTTTACCCTGCGACAAATCGTTGATAAATTCCGGGAGCACAACTTGCCGGCTACTGTTGAAAAACGAATCTGGAACTATTCTGGGAAATTATACCAATCCTCAAAAAAGTTGAAGGTGATCACCGGTTTCTCACAATGTTGTTCTTCAAAGTATGGTAACCTTCCATCTAGATGTGCGTAACGAAAAACGAGCCTTGTTATTGCATTTGGTAGGGAATGCGATTTAAAAATTTGAGGAAATTTTATTTCTTTTTGCCTTTCTCGTTCACCAAAGTGTAACGGAAAAAGCGATTTGTTCACATTAAAAATGATTGTTTGATAGGAGCACCGAACAGCCAACTGTCTTGTACAACAAAGTTTTTTTAGTTATCGATCTTACTCTCAAGGTAGGTGTATTTCTGTTGATTTAAAATGAATACGTACGTTTTGCACTGCCCTCCTTCCGAATACTCAAATTGAACATTCCCGAAAAAGCAGCCCACGCCAACACTCACCATTGTTTTAGGCGACTGATAAATCATGCTGTGGACCGGAGCCTCCGGTTGGAGCAGCATTTCGCCGGCACTTGTTGACTCGACGCGTAGATGGACCCGTAAATTTGGATTATCACGGCGCACCATCCGCCAGCCTTTGGCGGAGCACGGTGCAATCGAAATGGCCGCCGGTGTGTATCGGTTCTGCAGCAGGTACATGTGCCGTACCTTCGAATCGGCCAGCAGCGTCAAGACGTCGTCGTCGATGTTTTGCGGCGATATAACCAGAACCTGCAGTGGGCGAAAGCATTAGAAAGGGTTAGGTTGGGGTACACGTCGTAAATGAATATTCATTGCTGGGCAACCGACAGTGGCTTAGGGTATGTGTAAGTGGTTTTTGAAACTGATTTTAGCGAGTTGTGTATGGGAGGGCACTGAGTACGGTCGAGTATGCTATGTTAGAAGTGGACTGAGTCGAAATATTTTCGGTTTGATTAAAAAGGATTGCAGAGTGTAGCTAAAAGCACAGTCCAAAATGTTCACTTGGAGCTTTTTATAAATTTTAGAAGCATATGGCCATTATAACGAAACCCTGATTTTTGACGTAATATGTTGCTGCTTGAGTACAAGATGAGAAAAGCTTTCTCTTTTGTGTGATATGTCAAGCCACCCATAAACAACACATTAATTCTAATTATAATATATTCAGTTATATGAATAACGCATCCACCCGATCTAAGTAGTATGTAATATACGAATTATATACATTCGGAATAGAGCTTCATAATGTCGGCCAGTTGCAATTGAGTTACATTCGCAGTGCCACGTGTCAACTTATTCGCTATAACAACTTAATTGCACTCTGAAATTGCATACAAAGATAGCTGTTTCGTATTATTTTATCAGGCAGCTTTTTGATATAGCGATTAATCTTTTCCATAGATAAAGCTTTTGAACTGTTAATTACCTTAGAAATTGCATACATTGATTAAGCGTTTGGTCACCCTAGAAATTCCACTATCAACGCTGGTTCTGAAACGGAACGGCTGTCTGTTGGTTTGGTGCACACGTGTCTTCAACGCTATTCGCATGGTTGGTTAGACGCGGTAAGCTCGTAGATGTTACTTTCCCGACTAGCCTCCGATCCAGTCTCTCACAAAGGGTCTTCTTATATATAGTGCATTATCGATTAATATTGAAGTAAGTGTGGCATTATGGCAATGGCCCCTGTCGATGAACTATGCTTAGCATTCTCTATCCGGCGAGAGTAAAGCATTGTAGCTTTCGTATTGAACATATTTGTACAGTATTGAAGCGACTAGCAGATAAAATTACTAGAAGGCATATGTTTTATGTAGAATCGAGAGACAATGTCACTTGACAATATAGGTATGGTCTTATTGATTCTTAATCGTTGACAAAGTTGATTAACCAGTATATGTATACACAGCATCTTCTTGTTGCCGCTTCTCGACGGATGCAATAAACAACACGCATGCAATCACTAACAGTATTGGTGAAACTCATCAAATTAGAGATCGTCGAGCGTTATTGCATGAATCCATGCTGGAATTCCGATATAACGGATTAAACGGATGGATAAAGCTTATCATGCAGCAGTCTTTCAAGTACTTTAGGCCAGGTCAGCATACGATACTCAGTATTTTTCGAGTTCCGGAAGGTAAAATTCACACGATCGAATCTAGATCAGACATTAAATTTTTTGTTCAGTAATTCCCACAATTTGATTGTATTAGGGTAACCGTACCCTTAGTGGAGGTAGCACCAATAGTGGAGGTAGTGGGGTTTTAATGAGATTTATCATCGAGATTTATCATGTTTATACACTTTACGATGGTTTCAGTTGATGCGCCGTGCTCCAAATATCCTGTTAAATGTAACTTATCTTAAGATTTCACTTGAAAAACTATTAAAAACAATGATTTTCCTTAACAAAATTGAATCCCTTGCACCTATAGTGGTGCAACTGTACCAGTAGTGGCGAGTCTCATAAGAAACCAATGGATAGCACCACTATGGGAACCAAAATTAATTTTTACCGCCACTAAAAGAACAGTGTACCCATAGTGGTGCAAGCAATATTTGGTAATTATTGATGTTAAATGACATCTATCTCATTTTTGTTAGCAAATTTATTAGTTTATCTATTGACTAGGATATTACAGCTGTAAATTTTCCATAATTATCAATTTTTAAAAAATATTTTCTTTTGTGGATCTACTAATACCTCCACTATTGGTACCGTTACCCTATCACGATTATTTTCGATAAGTATTATCACATTAAAGGCACGCGCGTCTTCAGTGTACCGTTGTTGACTTTATAAATTGAGTTACAATTTAGAAACTTTTTTTAATATGTATATGGAAATTTGAACAAAATTTATCTTCTAAAAATTTGGCTTTGGAGGGGGGGTGGTTTGCCCCAAAATTCCTCCCGTGGGCCCCATACACCCGACATATTGTACAACTTTGTCTCCACCTCTATGAAACTTGGTTCGGTCGGAATGAAGTCGGACCGTCTGTGGACAAGTTGTACGACTGTTGGACAGTACAACTTGCCCACAGACGATTCGACTTTCCTCGGACCGAACCAAATTTCCTGGGGGCGGAGTCAAAGTTGTACAACATGTCGGAGCATGTATGGGGCCCCTTACTTCTTCACATTTTGGTACTTAGAAATATCGGAGTAGCAATTGACGCCGAATGCGGTCTAGTTGCTTCCTATTGAAAAATGGCTCGTTCGCCCATTGCGTTTCAAAGTTATTGAAAAAACTCAAAGGTGCAGCCCAATCGGGTTGTACGCAAAGGTGACGTAGGACTACGTAGCTATACGAAATGGATGGTATTTGCCATAATAATTTGTGTCTCTTCATTAACATTGAGCAAACTGCTCGGAGGTCAACTGAATCAAGAAGGCGAATAGTTGCTGCCAGTTGGATGGACTTTGAGTCTTTAACCATGGAATTAACATGACTTATCGGCCGCATCGCCGCTGAAGCCACTCGACTGGCTTTCATTGGAGGATATCACAATCCTAGAAGACACCATCCTCAAAAATGTCCGAAATAAAGGAGAAATAAACAGAATCAGAAGGCATATATTATTTGCATATCCAGTATTTTGCGCTCGGTAATGGCGTCGTGAGTTCCTCTTAGTTTGACATTTAAGAGGTAGAAAACATTGGAACTCATCACGTATGCCTTGAGTTGAATATTTCTTTTGTTGTCAACAAATAAAAGTCAATGTTACAGGAACATTATCGGAAATAACTAAGTTTAAAACTTCATTTATTGCTTCTTTTATATTATGTATTTCTTCATAAATTTCAGATTTCACATTTGCATTATTGGACCTAGAACCGATTTGGTTAAGCTGACTATTCGTCGAAATAATCGACAGGTACCGTGGATAATCAAAGTTCGGACATACTCAAACCTCGGACACTCCAATTTGTATGGGAGGTTTTCAGAAATATGTCATTGAAATGTTTCATCCAGCTGAATTGAAAGGGCTCATAGTTTTAGCTTTATTTAGGATAGTTTCATTCTAGTAATCCATGTTAATACAATGTGACGAAATAATTGAATGTCAGTCTGAGCTATCTAGTGATAAATATTTGCATTTTTTCCTCTCAATATTGTGTAAATTGTTGTCCGAAGTTTGAAATGTTGTGTCCGAAATATGAATCCAATGTTGCTGCTGTCCGGAGTTTGAGTAAAACAGAAGCCGGACATTTTTATTAATCGCAAGGATTCTACACAATAATTTGTTCATGTTAATTCCGTCTAACAAAGATCAGCGATATGCTTTATGATTGTGATGGTAATTAGAACGGTGAGACTTAAAATGTGTATTAACAGATTGATTTCATAGCAAAAAGTGCTTAAGCGTCCGAAGTTTGAATTTGCACGGTACCTTTCGAGCCTGAACAAGCAGGGTGGTATTCGGTATCCGGAACCAATTTGTTTTCTGTCCCCATCGAAATTTCGTGGCCAAATTGAATGATATTGATGAGGAAAAAGCTTTGTTGGACACTTGAGAAGGAAATTCTTTAATAAAACTGATGAGTTTTGCGCAAGGTTTTGCGATTTTCCCAATTTATTCATTTGTTAATTTCCTAACCTTTTCATTTTTCAAAGACCAACAGGACAGAAAAAATAGTATTCTGCTCTTATTGGAACAACGATGGTCACAATTGCTTGACTATTTTTACATTTTCAAAAGTTGGTTTCATGACAACCATTTGTTCATTTACGGGATAAGTAGCATTAGTCAATCACACCATCATTTTGTTTATTCAATAATATCAGAACGTCGTAGGTATGTGGATCACGAGAAGTTAAAACTATCTAAGAGAAGATTCACAAAACTATTTCAAAACATGATTTCTGCTACTCCTTCCCACTTCGTCACGCTTTTATATTAAATCTGTAGTTATGTATAATTAGAAATTTAATACGAAAAGCATGACAAAGGAAAAAAGCATCTTCACGCTTCTCAAAATCTAGAGGTGCCTTGGAAGTATGAACGGAGGCCACAAATCAACAGGTCTTAAAACTGAGTTCCGACTAGTTTCACTAATTATTCTGTCCAATGATGACCATCAACGACAAACCTAAAAAATATAAAGCATTGAAAAAATAATGATTTACTCCATCATTAATTGAAATTATGAATAATTATTGAGGGGTTTTATTGACGTTTGTTTATTTACTTAAATAAAATAATTTATTCAAGGCATACTTGATGAGTTCCAGTGTTTTCTACCTCTTGAATGTCAAATTGAGGGGAACTCACGCCGCCATTATCGTGCGCAAAATACTGGTGTTTACGCCCGCGATGGGAACGTTCGTGGCGAAGTGAGGAGAACTTCAAGAATTAATTACACATGATTCTTTTCTGGACTTAAACTATTTATCCAAGAAGAGGTATTGGCGTCTCTATAGATTTGGCTGTCATCGGCGGAAAGTGAAATTTTCTGGCAAGATTATTTGGTTTTGTTTCTGTTAGTCATTGGAATGGACCAATCAATAAGCAAAAACTGCCGCTATGAAATGAACAGATTGCGCCACCGTAGACATGTTCTGTCAAACACACATGAATAGAAATATGCGTATACAGTGCCGCCGTTGTTTTGATGCGGTGAGTGCAAAATGAGTTACCTTGATTGATCCATTGAAATCAGTTTTTTCCGAGCCACCATTTTATACAAAAAAAAGGTCAATCCGAGATAATTTTTCTTCAAAATGCAAAACTTAATCGTTTTGCGACGGCAGAAAGCTACTCTTCGGTAGCAGAATCACAAACGCTAGATAGAAGGGATGATGCAATAAATTGGTTTGAATGGATGGAATCACTCACAGTAACCAAGCTACCACGCCAAACGCCGATGCTACCAAAACAGACAATTTTTGCAAACAACCCTGAGAAGAACCAATTTTCTTTTCCCAATGCGCCTTTCTTAGGGGGCCCCGTAGCGTAGTTGGCTACACGTTCGCCTTACAAGCGAATGGTCATGGGTTCGATTCCCAGCCCCTCCACCAAACCCTCGTCAGTCGCCGGATGCGCAGCCCATGCGGTAGCGTATTGGGGAACGCGTCTTACCGTCACGGTTGCCTGATGACGACTGACAACTTGTTCTTCTCGGAGGCATTCCTCCAACGGACCCGGCTTAATGGCAACTGAACAATGCAACGAACATTGGATGCACGACATGGACAAACGGACACAATGGACTCACGATGAGATGGACTGGCAACGACAACAATAATGGTAATGGAAATCTAAAAATAGATTCTGTGTGGATTCTGCTCAGCAGAATACTACAGTAGATCTCGGCACAGTAGCGGTTAAGTAACACAGAGTGCCTGACAAATAAATAAAGGAATAAAAAAATGCGCCTTTCCAATAACTAACTGTATCCAAACGCTTTTCGGAATCTTGCGTTAAAATTGTCCGACAGCCACTCGAGGATTTTTCGCTAAGCCTCCACCATTTGGAATAAATTTTCAGCATTGCCTGCCACTGCTACCGTTCCGCTGCATCAAATGTCGAACCGCTCTTTGTGGAATCCCAATCAAAATGGCACGCGCGCGCCGGACAGCAGCTTCCTTGTATTCGATAAATAAAGCCCGTTAGCCCCGCCCCTTTGTGATCTGATATGGGTGTAAATATAATGTGCACTCATAACGATTAATGAAAGGGCGGGGCTAATTGAATTACTTCATTAGATATAAGAAAACTGCTTTACGGCGCGCGCGAGCCATTTTGATCGAGATTCCGCAGACAACGGACCGTTCGGAGAATGTTATTTGCCACTGTCTTGCAAGCGGGAGAAAATGCAACAAAAATAAATAAAAGATTTTAAAAAATAGGTTTTACGTAAAACAAATCAAAACGTTACATTTTTTAGCGAAGAGTCCTAGTTTTTTTATGTCTTTATTAGGGAGACTTTCAGCCCGAGGCTGGCTCGTCTCCGAATCCTAGTTGGAAAACGCATCCAGGTGAAAAAAAATTTGTTTTGCCCTTTTTTTCCCAAGCAATTTCGTCAAAAATTCAAAAACCAAATATACCAGAAAGGCAAAGCATTTTTCACGCTAATCACGCCATAATCTAACACAAGAGATTCAAAATAATTATTACCAATGGGGAAAAATATATCTTTGACGTCATTTTTTAACGAAATATAACTGAAAATATAGGCAATATAGGCAATATAGTTGCCACTACTCCATTAATAGCATTTGTCAATAAATATCAACGGTTCAGTAAAATTTAATTCTAGGTTGAATGGAATCGGATAAAAATCGAAAATGTCTGAAAATTAAAAAACGGAAGCACTTAGGAAAAAAAATACTGCATACCTTTCCATTTGAAATTTAACGCACTTTCATAACATCGGGTCTACAAAAACATAGAAAAATATTTTTGAAAAACTAACTGATTTAAAAAAAATATAACTTTTTGTCCATCATTTCTCCATTATGACTCATGGTGCAAAAAAATATATATTTTTTCTGCTACAACATATCAAAAAATAAAAAATGAGCATGAGCATGAGCATTATGACCGCACAATTCGTAGTTGCTACTCCGTGATTGACTAGAACTTGCGAAATTGTACAGAGAACACAATAAATGGGGCTTGGGACTAGCTACCCATTCTCAATGTACACGTTTCGGGAGCTCAAATATCTAAAGTCAATAACGGCGCCGGCCACGTCCTTACGGTCATATAAGAAGGGAATGATTGTTAGTCCGACTCTCGTTGCTACTAGAGACCGAGAACACCTCTGCATCTCCACGATTGTCTTGGGATAGGATATCGTTTTAGTTACAAAGGATAATTTATCTGGATTCACTTCGGTAAGTGATGCGATCTATGGGATGGGAAATAACACTCTCGCTGTCTGAAACTTTCACTTTCTGATTTATTCACTCACCCGCGCAAACCAGAACAAAATTACGACGACCGGCCGATCGTTTTGCCTTCCGCACAAAGCAAAACTAAACATCGACGACCGGCCGATCCGCTTACTGAAGAAACACGACCGGATAAGAAACAAACTTTCACTTTCTGATTTATTTACTCACCCGCACAAAGCAAAACTAAACTTTGACGACCGGTCGATTCGCTGACTGGAGAAACGCGACCGGACAAGAGACAAACTTTCACTTTCTGATTTATCTACTCACCCACACAAAGCAAAACTAAACTTTGACGACCGGTCGATCCGCTGACTCAAAACAAGAGCCAACACGCACTGAACTAATTAACTTTACTACTGGCCGCGCAATGCAAAACACAAAATTTCGGCAAATCGCGCGATCGTACGGCCTTCCGAAACAAGAGCCAACACGCACTGAACTAATTAACTTTACTACCGGTCGCGCAATGCAAAACACAAAATTTCGGCAAATCGCGCGATCGTTCGGCCGTCCGAAACAAGAGTCAACACGCACTGAACTAATTAACTTTACTACCGGCCGCGCAATGCAAATCTCAAAATTTCGACAAATCGCGCGATCGTACGGCCGTCCTAAACAAGAGCCAACACGCACTGAACTAATTAACTTTACTACCGAACGCGCAATGCAAAACACAAAATTTCGACAAATCGCGCGATCGTACGGCCGTCCGAAACAAGAGCCAACACGCACTGAACTAATTAACTTTACTACCGGACGCGCAATGCAAAACACAAAATTTCGACAAATCGCGCGATCGTACGGCCGTCCGAAACAATAGCCAACACGCACTGAACTAATTAACTTTATTACCGGCCGCGCAATGCAAAACACAACATTTCGGCAAATCGCGCGATCGTTCGGCACTCCGAAACAAGAGCCAACACGCACTGATCTAATTAACTTTACTACCGGCCGCGGAATGCAAATCTCAAAATTTCGGCAAATCGCGCGATCGTTCGGCCGTCCGAAACAAGAGCCAACACGCACTGAACTAATTAACTTTACTACCGGCCGCGCAATGCAAAACACAAAATTTCGGCAAATCGCGCGATCGTTCGGCCGTCCGAAACAAGAGCCAACACGCACTGATCTAATTAACTCTACTACCGGCCACGGAATGCAAATCTCAAAATTTCGGCAAATCGCGCGATCGTTCGGCCGTCCGAAACAAGAGCCAACACGCACTGAACTAATTAACTTTACTACCGGCCGCGCAATGCAAAACACAAAATTTCGGCAAATCGCGCGATCGTTCGGCCGTCCGAAACAAGAGCCAACACGCACTGAACTAATTAACTTTACTACCGGCCGCGCAATGCAAAACACAAAATTTCGACAAATCGCGCGATCGTACGGCCGTCCGAAACAATAGCCAACACGCACTGAACTAATTAACTTTACTAAGGGCCGCGCAATGCAAAACACAAAATTTCGGCAAATCGCGCGATCGTTCGGCCGTCCGAAACAAGAGCCAACACGCACTGAACTGGACTCACAACATATCAAAAAATAAAAAATATTGAAAAATTCGTTTTTGAGAAAATCATTTTTAAATTTTATTTTCAATGTTTGAACAATATTTTTTCGCAGTGTATATTTTTTTCACATAGTCCCATTGATTACCTAAAACTTTGCCGAAGACATCAAAACGATCAGACAAGCCGTTTTCAAGCTATTTTTTTTGAAAGTTTTCGAAGTGGTTTTGCTTAGGCCCTTATCAAAAGTTAGGCAAGAGTCAAATTGGCAAACCAATGATGCAAATTATGTTTTTTGATCACAAAGAATGTATATGCAAAATTTCAGAGAAATAAAAAAATACAAAAAATAAATCGACCTTCGATTTCACAGAAAATTGCTCAAATGGTTAAACCGCTCTTTGCGGAATCCCGAACAAAATGGGCCGCGCGCCGGAAAGCAGTTTCTTGTATTAAGCCTGTAAATTTGAAGGGATAGAATCACTAACAGAAACCAAGCCAAACGCCGATGCCACCGAAACAGTCTATTTTCGCAATTAATCCTTTCTGTTCAGAAAATGCTAGTCCTGAGAAAAATTAATTTTCTTTCCCCAATGCGCCTTTCCAGCAACTAACTGACACCACAATTTGTAATAAATGTAATGTAATAAAAGCATCGCCACTGGCGGCACGGGATCGCAACAGTGCTATTTTTGTAGTCAACCCTTTCTTCATATAAAATGTTGGTTGGTTAAGGTTGAAAGATCTGCAGCAACACACCGCGGACCACCACTAATGCGATGGATTTTTGATGAAAATGTTACCAGCGCTGTGCTGCGATCGCTTTGATGCGTCTGCTCTGCGTGAAAGCTTGTTCAAAGTGAGGATTAGATCCAAACCCGCAAGTGATTGATTTTTGATGTCTGTGCTAGTGATGCACGCACGTGATTGGTTGGTTTACCTGTATCTAAACTTTTTATCAATTATTGATAATAAATAGTAAAAAATCAGTATTAACAAAGATGCGTTGACTCATCCTTGATCGAACGGTCAAAAAAAAAATTAAAATCCATCAAGAAACGGCTGAGAATTAAAGTTTAAAGTCTATCATATTTTCGTGACGGTCCCCGATTTTCGCAATCGTTAAGTGTACCCCAATATAGAAAAGACAAACGTAGTCCTACGTCAAAAACATTGCCCCTCGCAAAAACGAAAAAATCAAAATAGATTTTTTTTTTCAGAAAATGTTGCAATACATTCGAATGACCGCAAATACATATGAATTGATGGAAATAGTCAAATCTATCCCCCTGAAGTGCTATTTTGACCTCTCTTACGTTAAGAAAATTATTTTGAGCTTTTTAGTGGAATGTCTTCACTTGTCATAAGACGAGTTTGTACAATCCCATTTAATTCCACCACTTAATTGTACCTTGACACATACGTATTTCGACCTCAACAGTAAGGTCGTCTTCAGTGTCTCGTACTTGACTCGACTTGACTCAAAATAATTTTCTTAACAATTATTTCCCGATAATCCGGAAAAAATGTGTAGGGAGAATGTTTTTTTTTTGCATTTTCTAACATAAAAACATTTCTTATGTAGTGCCATACTGCTTCTTTTGTCCATTTCATAGCTCCCACTCATCTAATCAAAAACAAATGGAATGAAAAGCGATATCACAGACAAACAGACATAACAAATTGAATATTCACTCATCATATTCATCGTCGTTCAAACACTAACGGCATCTGTTGATTTCAGTTATTTGGGCAAATCACGAATCAGATGGCGGTAGTGAGCAAACGTCAAACTAGAGTAAATTCGATGAGCGCGCCACGAGTGATCGATTAGCCAACTAATGATTATTTGAATTGACCAGTAAATCAGTGAGCGATGGTATTTTAACGAGTGTTATGTCTGTTTGTCTGTGGCGATATGATGTATTCCTTATTTATGTAATTTTTCAGAAGTGAGTACCGTTTTGATTCATGTTCCGAACACTTGCACAGCAGTGATTCGTACAGTACATTTTTGCTGCTATTATCATGTCACATTGTTTGTACCGGACAGAATGTTGCACAACATTCTCTTGTGACAATTATAGTGTTGTAGGCACATGCCATTCATGGCAATGAATGTATTACCCGCGAGTCGTTCGTATCATGTGACAATATTCGTGCCGCCTGTGAATGTATCGCTATCTATTATGATGGTAGTGCAAAATGAATGTTCTGAGCAGTCATAAAAGCTATGATGCTTACAGAAAAAGTAAATTAATAAACAATTTGTTTCGTTTGACTGCTTTGGCTAATAGAGGCAATAAACTATAGAGGAAAATTGTCGCTGTCGTCGCTGGCGAAACATCTTTTGCTGGCAAAGATAGGGCACTAAATGTCAACGAAGGAAAAATGAGTACGTTTTGACAGTTAGGTAGCTACCCAACATGTACACCTGTGTTCAGAATAATAGCAGCGGAAGCCGTTAGTCAACTAGTCAACTTAGAGAAGATGTAACTTTGTACCCCGATGACCGATTGAGCTGAAATTTTGGCAGTGAACTACAAATATGATGAAATTTACATATACTACGTATCATTTTTTTCGAATGACGCGTTCAAAAATTACGCACTAGGTCAAATTGTTCAAAATAATAGCAGTTTTTGTTTTGGAAATATCAGGAAAACCATTAATTGGAATATTATCAATTTGAATTCAGGTGCTGCGAGACACTAAGTTTATAATTTAAAAACCCTGGTTAATCCACCTAACGGTAATGGTGCCTTTCTCGTGCATTATAAAAATAGTATTTTGGCCATTACTCTTGAGCCCATAGTCCGATGTGCCCAATTTTCAATAGGAAACAATGGCAGAGTATCCTGCGTCGAATGCAACTTGTTGTGACTAAATCGGTTAAGGATATGTGCCTGAAAAATGAGTGACATTTTTTTACTCAATTTTTCTATAAAAAAAGTGGTATTTTGGCCATAACTTTCGAGCCCATAGTCCGATCTGACCAATTTTCAATAGGAAACAATGGCAGAGTGTCCTGCGTCGAATGCAACTTGTTGCGAGGAAATCGGTTACGGATAAGTGCATGAAAAATGAGTGACATTTTTTCTGTAATTAAAGTGGTATTTTGGCCATTACTCTTGAGCCCATAGTCCGATCTGACCAATTTCCAATAGGAAACAATGGCAGAGTGTCCTGCGTTGAATGCAACTTGTTGCGAGTAAATCGGTTAAGGATAAGTACCTGAAAAATGAGTGACATTTTTTTTTGGGTGGGTGCGCACAGACACACACACATACACACACACACACACACACACACACACATACACACAGACATCACCTCAATTCGTCGAGCTGAGTCGATCGGTATATAACACTATGGGTCTCCGGGTCTTCTATAAAAAGTTTGTTTTGGGAGCGATCATATAGCCTTTACCGTATACTTAGTATACGAGAAAGGCAAAAAATATAAATTGTTGAATTTGACATTTGAATTGGCCAATATATCAAAAATAAAAGCTGCCATTTTTTTGAACAATTTGACCTAGTGCGTAATTTTTGAACGCGTCATTCGAAAAAAATGACACGTAGTATGTGTCATTCGAAAAAATTGATACGTAGTATGTGTAAATTTCATCATATTTGTAGTTCACTGCCAAAATTTCAGCTCAATCGGTCATCGGGGTACAAAGTTACAGCTTGTCAAAGTTGACTATTTTGTATGAAAAACGGCTTCCGCTGCTATTATTCTGAACACAGGTGTATTACTGCACACTTATTACGTAAATGCTTATGGCGGGTGGGGTAAGAACAAAAATAATTTATAATGAAACAATTTTTCATAGGGGAGGGGTTCAAACCCCGGAGAATTCATTTTTGTACTGAGTGTATCTTCTTTTTTATATCCCGAGTAAGATTTCTCATGAGATGAGACATTTCTTATATATTTCAAAGCTATTGCTCTGAAAAAAAAAACGTATTTACAGACTTAAAAATCATTTAAATAATTTAATATTTCAACTATTCGAGCCAAATTTATTTTTAACCTGTTTTTGATTATCTAATCTAAGTAAAACATGATATTTCTAGATATATTTCAAAAAAAGCACTAAAAACCAATACAATAACAAAAAAAATAAGCTCGTACGTATAATTGTGTGATAAGTAATCTTATTTTTTTGGTTGAACCACATTTTTCATTTCAAAATTTTGATTTTTATTGTTGAAAACCCAGGTTGGGGAAACTGGGGTAATATGCACCCTCGGGGCAAAACGACCCATTTGCCATTTTTAATACATTTTCAGCAGTTTTTCCAGAGTATTTACAACAGCGCATGTAGTTCGGATCTCGAACTAGCGATCCAGTAGTAAACATTAATGAAAATATTCCTGGAACATAGCCGAATATGCCAAAAAGTCGTTTTGCACCGGGGGTGCATATTACCCCAGTTATCCCTAATTCCACTAGCGGTGAAGATGCCTTTGTCCAAACAATCGATGCATTCCAACTATAATTGCCTACCTTAAGGCGTTTACCGACGCTTGCTTTATAGGTACATAGATGAATGATTGAAACGTTTGATGATCAAAGTTACCCCAAATTGAAGAGTAAAAAAACTCCATAATTTTTTTCAGCATAAACACTTTCAAGGACACATGTTATGGTCATATTGCTTGGAATTTTTTTCAAATGGTCCTAATTGATTTTGAAAAAGATGCACGCCGAAAAAAGCTAATAAATCAATATCGATAATCCGTGAACGTGAATTTTAAAATAAACTTAAGAAACGGTTCAACGAAATCGATTTCTAGTGGTTTTTACTCGCGTGAAAGAAAAAAATATTTTGTATAAATTTTGCGTAAACCGTTCATCTTTCTTAAATCTTTCACTGTGTAGGGTAATTTGCCAAATGTTGAACGGCTAATTTCTTCGCCTATTGTTGAACGCACGTGCATTTCTTATGGGAGTTCAACAATAGGCGAAAAAATTAGCCGTTCAACATTTGGCGGTTTCCCCTATTTATATGCAAATCGAGTTTTCATAATATTGTAATTATTGTTCATTTCGGGTGGCCAATACCCGGAAAATAGGAAATTAAACTTATAAATCCCAAAATCCGCGTAAAGAAAGCACAAAAAGCGAGCTCAGCTATATTAACTGTATTATTTTCAAATATTTAGCTCCATTGGTGATGCATTCATCACCTTCAAAATTATATTCCATTAGTTTCATTTGTGACATCATTATGTCGCATAGAAAAATGTCACGGTAGCTCATGACTTTTTTTTCTGTCATGCTACAATAATTTGTGTTACATGACCGTCACACATGCAACACGTGACCATCAACAGATTTACAGTTCAAGACAGTACATTTTAATCCACTGCTTGCACATTTTTCACTTCAGATGCCTTTATGTCACATGAATTAAAATATTTTCAGAAATCAATAGTTTCCATCCGTTAGCGAAGGAATTGAAGTTTCATAATCGCTTGATATTCATTTTTATTGATTGTAACTATCAATACTGAATTTATTATATTCTGTCGAAATTTGTCTCAAATGCCGAACACCAATAGTAAAAATTGTCTTAAATTCCTAACACTTTGATTTAAATTCCGAATACCACCTCAAATGCACTAAAATGCGAAATTTTAACATTATTCCGATCTTGGACAATTGTTATGTCCTTGAACTATATACCTGTCGAGAAAATTCGTTTATTTATGCAAAAATAACGAAGTGCATCAGATAAATCTTCATGTAATCTTCTTCTTCTTCTTCTTATTGGCATTACATCCCCACACTGGGACAGAGCCGCCTCGCAGCTTAGTGTTCATTAAGCACTTCCACAGTTATTAACTGCGAGGTTTCTAAGCCAGGTTACCATTTTTGCATTCGTATATCATGAGGCTAGCACGATGATACTTTTATGCCCAGGGAAGTCGAGACAATTTCCAATCCGAAAATTGCCTAGACCGGCACCGGGAATCGAACCCAGCCACCCTCAGCATGGCCTTGCTTTGTAGCCGCGCGTCTTACCGCACGGCTAAGGAGGACCCCCAATCTTCATGTAATAAGCGTTCGAAATATGAGTCTGTTTTGGATTTGAGTCAAAACGTTATGTAGGTTTGTAACCGATGAAATGGGAGTTTTTCTTTTGTCTATGGTTTAAGATGAAGCGTATTTGTTCCAGGAACAGTTCTCTGATTGCTTTAATCCTATTTTTAGATTTATGAAATACAATACAATAGGTACGTTAATATGAAGATATCAAAATCGCTCCCTTCAAATGCAGACAGACACTCCAAAACGATTAGTTTCCATCTGTGCAGGCACGTTTACAAATTAATTGGAACTAATATTGCGACTTCTGCAAATTGTGATTACGCATAACAATCAAAATTTCCCCAGCAAGCTTACCTGTAGATTGAGGAACAGTGCGGCGTGCATCACCGGGCAGTGCACCATGGTCACGTTGATCAGGTGCAGCCGCTTGAGCACCAAACAGCACGCGTCCAGTACCTCGTCGAGGAGGTGATTTGCCTCGTATCGTTCCAGCATCAAATCGATCAGCTTCAGTGTTTGCAAGTTGGGCAAATTGTGCATTAATCTCTTCAGCGAAGCCAACAGCTGCCCACCAGTGCCGAACAGTTTCACCGATTCCGGATCCTCGCTGGAGGCCATGTTGCAGGGGAAGATGTAATTTAGAGATTTTATTTTCAATCCACAGCCTTGCCATTCCCTGGGGACTTTGGTCTTCTGGTTTTGCTCGATGGCCCACGAGATCAGCGACATAAATTGGAACATATTGTTGAACGTGAAAACCGGACGGAAATCCAGCCCACGAAACAGTTTCCCCACGGAGAGCAGGCAATTCTGTGTGCGGGCATGATCTAACACCGGTTGCCAACCGGAGTAGTAGTTGTACTTGAGCCGGGAGAGTGTCTCGTCCTCTACTATAAAATTAGACCACACGTTCGGCAGCGAGAAAGCTTGGTACCAGCTGAAACAGGTCTGGAAAAAATGGAAAAAAAATCATGAAAATCATCTCATCAGTGCAAACGAAATAAATCGAGCTGTTCCCGACGGGACACGTACGGGTTCAATAGCGTGCATAAGGACTACTAACGGGGGGCATCCTTCTGTACACAATCATGTTTTTGAGTATTTCACATTTATTTCATAGCATTCATATTTTAAATTGAAGATTTAAAAGCGGCATTTTTTAAGACTTGGCGGAGAATTAAATCCAGCCACTTTTATCATGGTCCTGCATCATAATCACGCATATTATCGTTAGGCCTCATCGTGATTTACGGATACAGAACAAATGTGAGTTTGATTTTTTTTAAATAAAAGTGAAAAAGTGCAAAAGTGCAAAAAAATATTTAAAAAATTTAAAAACCTAGTGATTTATTGCAACAAATGTAAGAACTTTAGTTCAAATTTTGCAGAAGAGAAGAGCTCCCAAATACGTCAGTGACCGTCCCATCAGCTCAAGACAATTTCTTCAAAAATATTCCCCCCTCCTTCGCATAGGTGCACTCACCAAACTAGCGTAGTACCGTTCTCGGATGCTCAGGTGTGCAAAGATACGCTCCATGATGTGATCCGGTAAATCACACCACTGTGACTGGCCGTTAGCAAGCTCATCTCCGGCGCCGTTTCGACCCTTGTGTTCCGTTCCGTTGCCATTGGTGCCGTCGTGGTCTTCCTCGTCCTCGTCACGCTCAATGTCGATGTAGCAAGCTGTTGAGGAAAACCCACCCAACCGACAAATGCTTGAGAATGCTCTGTTAACTAAGAAGGTAGGTTATAATGCAATGGAGTAGATACATGCTACAAGGATGTAAATTTTATATGAATCCATCCGAGAAGTTGGTTTCTTTTCTCGCCCAGCTGGGTCTGATTTCAGTTGATTGCTACCGGTTGGCAAGGCATATAGTTGTTCTTCGGTTGGTCACTTTTCTTGTATTTGAGGAAAAGGTTGCCCTGAGTTACTGAATACCTTTGCTGATAGCAGATGTATTGCTTCGCAAGACATGAAACAGAAGGCTTCCAGCTATATGGATGTGTCCCAGTAGAGCAGAGGTGCGATTTAGTTGAACCAACCAGAAGCATTATGGATCGAATGGATTTGTCGCTTTGGAAGTGATAGAAATCTCACATGTCCGATTGTTGCAATTGCATAATTGAAAGGAGTATTTGATGTGGAGAATAAAGGCATGTACATTCCATATTTCGACATGCACATGATCAAGTGTATCAATTTGTCGTATTGAGGTTCTGAATATTTATTTGATGGTGTCATATGAGTGCAGCATCATTTTCTTAAAGTAATTTTCTTGGTAGATTCTAAGCTTGAAAAATAGTCAAGAAAATTGTTTAATAATGGTTGCCAATTTGTGGTTTTTCCTATATCTGTTAGGATAAACAGAGTCATGTATCAGAGTATACTGATTAAAATATAATAAAGAAGAGAGACTGGAAGAATTTAATTAGTGATCTTCCAGATGAAGTAAAAGTGTAACCAATAGAAAGTTGTGGAATTTTTGATCGAATATAGTAAATGTACTATAGAGACTTGTGTTGTGAGTACCAACTTCCATATATGGATATATAGTTCAGCTCTGATATGATTTGACATATAACACAAAATCTCTTACCTTAATTAACATTTTTCAAAAAGCTGAGCTAATTTAACACCTAAAATCTTACCATCTTCAATTACATTTGGTAAATTGCTACTTTAGACTAATTTGGATGTAATCTGTTTGTAAAAGTGTTCAGCGAACTCTCTTTCTACCTAGACCGAACATATAATCTGAACTTCCTTCAAGCCCGTGCAATTTAAACTGCTTAATTTATTCCTCTTCCTGTGCCACCTGCGGTAGGGTGGTAGAAATATTATATTAGTAATAATGTGCTACTAAGTGTTGAATCTTCCAAATTAAATTGCGTTTTGATTAATGTTTCGTGTCTTGATCTTTTGTTTCACAGTATTTCACATGATGAATTGTCAAACTAGAAATTTTATTCAATAGTTGTTTCAGTTAAAACATCTTTATACCCATGAAGACTTTTTTAATACCATATCAACCCTCGTGCTCGGTCGCCACCCGCTGTCAACTTCGTTTTCAGACGGTTGAACGATGCGCTGAAGAGGTACCTCCACTTTTACCATCGATTTTACGATGCGATGAAGACATCCGGAAGCGACCGGGAAGATTTCCTGTAGCCAGCAGAAGCTAACTCTGTCGTGCTCGCGGTGCAATTTAATGGCGAAGAAGAAATTTACAACCGTTTTCACTAACCTCGAAACCGCACGCTGCGCACCAGTAGAAGTGAGATGTTAGTTCGGTTTCAATGCACGAAGGAAATCGCTCGCTTTCATTGGTTCTTAAAATTATTATTTCAAAATGTTTTAAAGTCTCGTTTAAGGTACGTAAGCTAAAGTATAATTATTTAAAAATCTGGTTGAAGGTAAATTTTGTTAGTTTGCTTGAAAGCCTGTCGAGAATAAATTAAGGATTAACAAACAGTCAAGATTAATATGAAATCGTTCATCGTTCTTGAAGTAAATCAATGAAAAATTAAAGAACTCTTATTCACCTTTATCATCAAAATTTGTATCTAGTTTTATTGTGACAATCGAATCGACTGGCTTGGTAGTCATTTGGCTACCGCTTCTGTCTGAAACGCAGGAGATCGTGGGTTCAATCCAGGCCAGTCCCATTCTCCTGCCTTGTATCTTCTCTATATTTCTCATTTTCTAGAAATCGAAAGAACTAGAAATGGGCTTCCATAGCGTTTCCCTATACCTATCCTTTATTTTCAACTTGACCTTTCTAATTGTAATCGTAAATGAATGAAAAAACTGATTTCCGCATCTAATTAGAATTCCTTCATTGCTTTTACTTATAACATTGGCAACTCTTCAACCAAGACAAACCTTTACCTTTCAAACCTGAACCATAAATTCCAATCAATTCAGCGTGAACTAGTGGCAAGTGCCCTCCTTAGCCTAGCAGTAAGATGCGCGGCTATAAAGCAAGAACATGCTGAGGGCGGCTGGGTTTGATTCCCGGTGCCGGTCTAGGCAATTTTCGGTTTGGAAATTGTCTCGACTAATCTGGGCATAAAAGTATGTATCATCGTGTTAGCCTCATGCCATACAAATGCAAAAATGGTAACTTGGCTTAGAAACCTCGCGGATAATAACTGTGGAAGTGCAGCGAGGCGCCAATGTTCCAGTGGAGGATGTAATGCCAATAAGAAGAAGTGGCAAGTGCAGAGGTATATTCGACTTGCAGTGGGCGAGCGATTGCATCATCACTTTCTCCCTTCCTTTCATTAATTTGTATTCTGACGTGGCAAGCGACAGTTTTTTTTTTTTTTTTTTTTTTTTTACAAGGGAGAATGCATTTACACACTAACCCAGTACACGTGCATTGTAGTTGCCAAACTACCACACGGAAGTTTACTGAAGTGTTGGACCTCACCATACCGGTAATACCGAATAAACCCCCTTGGGCTCCACCATCGTTTCCCCAGGAACTACCTCGCAGTACTACTTCTGGGGGACGGCAGTACTAAGCGTACTCACTCATTATCGCTCACACAGGCACTCGTCCCACGCGAGACTGACTTGGGTGCTCGCACCCCATTCACTCCATTTGAGTCTTACTTGGATGCTCTCCCGGACGCTCCGCTGCCATGCCTCGAGGTGTCAATAGCGGTAACTGCCTGGGCCTACAGATATTGCGCTACGACACTCTGCCTCAGCACGAGCAGATCAATCACACCACTGCCGAAGCAGACCATACGCTACCCTGCCGAAGCAGGGACACTCCCCATGCACCACATGTGCACAACTGTAGGTGTGTGGGTACAACCCACTGCTACCCTGCCGCCGAAGCAGCTTCTCCAAAGACCATTCGCTCCATGTGACCCTTTTTCGGGTGCTCACTCTAACACTCCACTGCAATGCCTCGAGGTGTCGATGGGATACCTCGACTCCTGCCTCAGCATGTGCAGTCCATACTCAGACTTCTGCTGCGCTTTGAGGTGACAATAGCGGCGGAGACACGCTATGACACTCCTGCCTCAGCACAACCAGATCACTCACTCCCTGCCGAAGCAGCTCACGCGCTACCCTATCGAAGTAGGTACACTCCACAACTTATTCTAACACTCCACTGCCATGCCTCGAGGTGTCGATAGCGGTATGTGGGGACTAATCAACGATACTACGCTACGACACTCTTACCTTAGCATGTGTAGTCCATACTCAGACTTCTGCTGCGCTTCGAGGTGGCCATAGCGGCGGCGACTCGCTATGAGACTCCTGCCTCAGCACAAACAGATCACTCACTCCCTGCCGAAGCAGCTCACGCACTACCCTACCGAAGTAGGGACACTCCACATGCCAGTTGGCACTCCCTCCCTGGGCTTGTGCTTTTGAAGCGGCACACAGTCGCTTTGATAGAGTCCGCTTACGGGCACTTGTGGTTTTTTGGGAGGGATTTTAGCAGAGCCCACTGCTAAATCCCACCACGCCCTAGGCAGTTCTCCCTGACTCGCAGACAGCTGGGGAGGGGTCGTCAAGCCCTTGGACATCATGCTGTTCCTGCTGTCCCTGCTGCCCCCTGGCAAGCGACAGTTTGAAGTAACAAATGATAACACCTGTACATGTACATTGAAGAAGAGTGCTAATCCCAAGCAAAACATCCTTTGGTTTTTTGCGCAAGAGTAGCTGATCTAATCATAATGGAATACGGGCATCTACGGGCAGTCAATCAAATTTTCAAGCTTAAACTTATTTTGTCAATCGATTCCTTGACTTATGTAAGGCCGACTTTTCTTCGAGAACTTTTACTTGTCGTCCCCTTACCCCCGTTAACCCCTTGCGAGAAAATCTGTTAAGGTAGTAATATAAAAATTTTGCAACTGTTGTTGCATGCACCATGTGCACACACGTACATACGGACGGACAGACATTTGCTCAAGCTGAATCTAACCGTGTACTCGCTAAGTCGAAGCTGCCGTGCATACGTACACATATGAGTGACGTCACGGAAATTTAGCCTGATGAATTCAAAATACTTCCAAGAAAATTGTAAAACTTACTAATAAAAAAATAATCAATGTTTATGAGTGGAATTTTTATAATCTACAAAATAAGCAATTTTCATTGAAAAAGTGTTATTGTCAATATAGGCCGAAGGAAGAAAGAAGTTGGAAGAAGGCAGAAAGAAGAAGGAAGAAGGAAAAAGGAAGAAAGAAGAAAGAAAAAGGAAGAAGAAAAACCCGACTTAATCCACCTACAGTGAACGCAACCCTTCTTACACTTTTGAATGGTTGTGTGTGCCCAGTGCATATTACAATTTCTATGCATATGACCTTCAATTGAATATAAAATAACTGATATATTATCGATTTCAAAATAAAAAACCCGACTTAATCCACCTACAGTGAACGCAACCCTTCTTACACTTTTGAATGGTTGTGTGTGCTTAGTGCATATTACAATTTCTATGCATATGACCTTCAATTGAATATAAAATAACTGATATTATCATGCTTTTATCGATTTCAAAATAAAAAAAGGAATATTTCTGGAAATTTAAAAATTTAAAAAAAATGCGAAAAGACTGCAGATTTGATTTGCCGCCTTAAATGGCAATATAACAGCTTCTGTTTAAGCCCAAAAGGGTTCAAATCGGGTCATAGACGGCTGAGATATTGGTGTGACAATTCTTCATTAGTAGTCTGAAAATATGTCTCATATTCGTATTTCACAGATATCTCTGAAACCGAATTTCCGATTGCAGAAAAAAATTAATGGGTCCAATGACAAAAACATAGCTTTCGTTTAAAGATAAAATCGCACAAATCGGTCCAAGGACGACTGAGATCTTGATGGGACATATTTTACCAATGTGTGAAGCTGATACGTCTAATGCTTTATGTTCGTATTTCAGAGATATCTCCGGAACCCAATGTCTAATTGCAAAAACAAAATACAATGGGTTCAATGGCAAAGTCATAGCTTTCGTTTAAAGATAAAATCATGCAAATTGGTTTACAGACGGCTGAGATATTCATGTGACATTATTTTGTTAGTTTTCTGAAAATGCACTTCATGTTCGTATTTCTCACATATCTCTGGAACCAAATGTCCGATTGCGAAAAAAATTGAACTCGTACAATGACAAAGTCATAGCTTTCGTTTAGTGTTAAAATCGTGCAAATCGGTCCACGGACGGCTGAGATCTTGATGTGAGATTTTTGTAACGCACACACATACACACACACGCACACACGCACACACACACACACACATACATACATGTGCTCAGTTCGTCGGGCTGAGATGATTGGGATATACGACTTGGGTCTCGAGCCTCGGATAAAAAGTCGGTTTTCAAGCGATCTTTATACCCTTCTTAGGGTGTAAGAAGGTAAAAAGGGAATATTTCTGGAAATTTAAAATTTAAAAAATGCGAAAAGACTGCAGATTTGATTTGCCGCCTTAAATGGCAATATAACAGCTTCTGTTTAAGCCCAAAAGGGTTCAAATCGGGTCATAGACAGCTGAGATATTGCTGTGAAAATTCTTCATTAGTAGTCTGAAAATATGTCTCATATTCGTATTTCACAGATATCTCT
Source organism: Armigeres subalbatus (assembly GCF_024139115.2). Lineage (NCBI taxonomy): Eukaryota > Metazoa > Arthropoda > Insecta > Diptera > Culicidae > Armigeres > Armigeres subalbatus. Next base: position 392,030,062 of record NC_085141.1, read on the forward strand.
GAAACCGAATTTCCGATTGCAGAAAAAATTAATGGGTCCAATGACAAAAACATAGCTTTCGTTTAAAGATAAAATCGCACAAATCGGTCCAAGGACGACTGAGATCTTGATGGGACATATTTTACCAATGTGTGAAGCTGATACGTCTAATGCTTTATGTTCGTATTTCAGAGATATCTCCGGAACCCAATGTCTAATTGCAAAAACAAAATACAATGGGTTCAATGGCAAAGTCATAGCTTTCGTTTAAAGATAAAATCATGCAAATTGGTTTACAGACGGCTGAGATATTCATGTGACATTATTTTGTTAGTTTTCTGAAAATGCACTTCATGTTCGTATTTCTCACATATCTCTGGAACCAAATGTCCGATTGCGAAAAAAATTGAACTCGTACAATGACAAAGTCATAGCTTTCGTTTAGTGTTAAAATCGTGCAAATCGGTCCACGGACGGCTGAGATCTTGATGTGAGATTTTTGTAACGCACACACATACGCACACACGCACACACACACGCACACACGCACACACACACACACACACACACACACACACACACACACACACACACACACACACACACACACACACACACACACACACACACACACACACACACACACACACACACACACACACACACACACACACACACACACACACACACACACACACACACACACACACACACACACACACACACACACACACACACACACACACACACACACACATGTGCTCAGTTCGTCGAGCTGAGTTGATTGGTATATACGACTTGGGTCTCCGAGCCTCGGATAAAAAGTCGGTTTTTCAAGCGATCTTTATACCCTTCTTAGGGTGTAAGAAGGGTAAAAAGGGATATTTCTAGAAAATTAAACAATTTTTAAAAAATACAAAAAGACTGCAGATTTGATTTGTCGCCTTAAATGGCAATATTACAGCTTCTGTTTAAGCCCAAAAGAGTTCAAATCGGGTCATAGACGGCTGAGATATTGGTGTGACAATTCTTCATTCTTCTTCTTCTTCTTATTGGCATTACATTCCCACACTGGGACAGAGCCGCCTCGCAGCTTAGTGTTCATTAAGCACTTCCACAGTTATTAACTGCGAGGTTTCTAAGCCAAGTTACCATTTTTGCATTCGTATATCAAGAGGTATACTGGTTGCATGTTATTGGTCTTGTTTTGGATATTGAGATATTGTGAACGCGAGGGCTGGTAGTCTGGTTATTCTATTCTCTTAGTAAGGCCGGGTGACACCGACCTGAAACGGCGAATGGGCTAATGGCCAGGCTGTCTTCCGTCCCCTAAAACCGTGGCTGGCCTTGCAGCACGCGGTACAATTCTGTCGCTCAGCTGGCAGCTGAGTGGGAGTAGGCTCAAATGCTTTTCCCTGACTAGCGCTGATCTGGCTCTGAACACGAAAGTGTCAACCCTCGCATGGCCTCCCTGCATACCGCAAGGTATGTATAGATAACCATGGGATCGTGAAGGCGACTACACCAGCAGGATTCGACAGCAGCCGCAAGGGGGACCCAACAGACATGAGTAATCCCAATAAAATAAAATCGACGAAGGAAGGAGGTGAAGCGAATGGTGGTAAGGAGAACCCTTTCACCAGACGTAGCGGCCTGGAAAGGTCTCCCCAAAGATCGCCGGGGGAAGGCGATGGTGAAGCCCGTGGAGGGTCTGAGGAGGTGCCGGTTGAAGTAAAGATGGACGGCCCTACCCTGACCCGCGTCATCAAATCTGTGATGGCGAACCACGAAGAACGCGGTGGTCACACGATGGAAGTAGTCACGGAGGTATCCGACGTGATTATGTCCTTCCTAGACAACCGGGTTAACTACAGCAAGGACTTGAAACTTGCTGTACAGGCACTCTGTGCCCTAGTAGTTGAGGCCAAAACGGAGTGGAGGTCCCTACTAGAGGCCAGTATGAGTGCGGAGAAAGAGCTCCGCAAACTCGTCAAGGAGCGGAAGCAGGCGGATAAGGACAAAGAGGAGGCGGAATTGAAAATTCGTCTCTTGTCCGAGGGCAAACGACTGGCGGAGAGCCATGTCGAGGAACTCCGCAAAAGGATGGCTGTAACAGGGGCGACCCCGAAGCTAAGTAAGGTTACACAGGAGGCAAACCTGAAAGCAGCTGTCGAGAATTCCGCAGCCCCAGAAGTCAGCGAAAAGGAAGAAGGTCGAGCAGAAGGATGGCCATCCCAAGCCGTTGAACCCAGTGCCTCCACCAGTGAGGACCACTGAAGCTCGCCGGGAGGAAGACCTACCCTGGAGGGAAGTCGTGAACCCCAAGAAGGCGAGACGACAACGACAGCAGACCGCAGAGAAAGCGGCAGGCGGAGCGATACGCGCCACTGTTAAGAAGGGTAGAGCCCAGAAGCCGACGGGTGAGCCTTTCAATGTCAGTGGTAAGCGTAAAGATAGAGGTGAGGCGATTATCGTCAGTACTGACGACAAGAGCTACGCCGAAGTCTTGAAGGCCATGAGTTAATGACAAACTCGCTGGCCTGGGAGAGGATGTCAACTGCATCCGAAGGACGCGGAGAGGCGAGATGATTCTCGTCTTGAAGCGGGATGCTGCTCAGAAGAGTTCTGAGTACAAAAGTTGACAGAGGAAGTCCTGGGCGATGGGGTTCAAGTAAGAGCCCTATGTCCAGTTTCCTGAACATCCAGTGCAAGGGCCTGGATGAAGTAACCGAGGCTAGAGACCTGGTCGACGCACTGAGAGATCAGTGCAATGTCGAGATCCAGGAATCTACGGTTCGGTTACGCAAAAGCTTCATGGAATGCAGGTTGCCTCATTCCAAGTACCTCAGGCTGAGGCCAAAAAGGTAATGGATAAGGCTAAACTGAAAGTGGGTTGGTCGGTATGTCCGCTAAGTATAAGCCAACCACTTCAGACCTGTTTCAGGTGTCTTGGCAACGGTCATAAGTCTTATGATAGCAAAGGTAAACGGTGTTTACTTTTGTAGCTGCTATTGTCCTCCCAGGTGGAGTATAGTGCAGTTTACTAGGGTAGTAGATATTCTTGCAGCAAGACTAACTGGCTTAAAACCGTTAGTTGTAGCAGGCGACTTCAATGCGTGGGCAGTGGACTGGGGATCCCGGTCCACAAACGCCAGAGGTCATACCCTGCTAGAGTCGCTAGCGGAGGTACTTAAACGTAGTCCTGCTGAATGAAGGCCAAGTGCCAACGTTCAGGGGACCGACCGGTGATTCATGCATCGATGTGACCTTCTGCAGCGCGGGATGGACGGTGGAGCCAGAATGGGAGGTTCATGAGGGGCATACCTCCAGCGATCATCAGGAAATTCGTTTTATGATCCGGTATACCCCCGTAGCAACCACAAGGCGGATCGGCAAAGCCGATCTAGGATGGTGCACCTCGCAGTTCAACCCAGAACTCATGGAGGAATCACTACGATGGGAGACGCAAACAACGGGATTAAGTGGCGACGAGTTAATCGATATACTAACCCGTGTATGCGATGTGACGATGCCTAGGAGGACCAAACCTCCCGGAAATCGGCAACCTGCGTACTGGTGGACTGACACAATTGCAGACCTTTGTAGAACCTGTCTTCGAGCAAAGAGAAGGCTGCGACGTGCCAGAACAGATGCTGATAAGGTCGAGAGACGCAGGGTGTTCCAGACAGCGAGCAGAGCTCTGAACTACGAGATCAAAGCCTGCTTCGAGCGGCTGTGCAGGATGGCAAACGACAATCCATGGGGAGATGCATACAGGATGGTGATGGCTAGAACCAATACCACGCTACCTGAGAAATCTCCGGGGATGTTGGCCAAAATAGTCGACGGGTTGTTTCCGACACATGAACCATCGGACTGGCCCGCTACACCATACGAGTCAGTCGACGTGGTACCGCTAGTGACTAACGAAGAGCTTATCGTAGCCGCAAGAAAACTTAAGCTCAATAAGGCGCCTGGCCCGGATGGTATTCCAAACCTGGCCCTTAAACATGCCATTCTTGCCAATCCAGATATGTTCAGGAGCTGCCTCCAGAGATGCATGGACGAAGGAAACTTCCCAGATCGATGGAAACGGCAGAAATTGGTGCTATTACCGAAGCCTGGCAAACAGCCGGGGGATCCTTCGGCATACAGACCAATTTGCCTACTCGACACAGCTGGAAAGCTGCTAGAGAGGGTTATTCTGAATAGATTGTCGGCCTATACAGAGTGTGCTGGTGGCTTATCTAGCAACCAGTATGGCTTCCGTAAGCGCCGTTCTACCATCGAAGCAATTCGAGCGGTAACGGATACGGCCAAGATAGCGAGAGGTTTAAACAGAAGAGGTATTAGGTACTGCGCGTTGATTACACTTGATGTAACAAACGCGTTTAACAATGCTAGCTGGGCAGCAATTGCTGACTCCCTGCACCGATTGAGAGTTCCGGATTACCTGTGCAGGATACTGAAAAGCTATTTTCAGAATAGGGTGTTGTTATACGACACTGATGCTGGTCAAAAGTCGATCGTAGTGTCCGCGGGTGTTCCACAGGGATCGATCCTCGGACCGGTACTGTGGAATATTAGGTACGACGGAGTATTGCGCTTAAGTCTCCCGGCCGGAGTAAAGATAGAAGGCTTCGCGGATGACGTAATGCTAGAAGTAGCAGGTGACACTCTCGACGAAGTCGAACTGAAGGCTTCATACGCGATTGGCAGAGTGGAGGAATGGCTCAACTCGAGGCGGTTGTCCCTTGCACATCACAAGACAGAAGTCGTGGTAGTGCATAACCGTCATGGGCTGCAACAGGCGAGGATAAGAGTAGGGACCTGCACAGTTAACTCCGTGAGGTCTCTCAAGCATCTGGGCGTGATGATCGATGATAAGCTCAATTTTACGAGCCACGTCGATTATGCATGTCAGCGGGCTTCATTGGCGATAAAATCTTTATCACGAATGATGTCCAACAGATCGGCGGTGCATAGTCAAGTGCGTAGGCTGATAGCTGGCGTAGCATTGTCTATCATCCGTTATGGCGTGCCGGCATGGGCCGTAGCACTAAAAGCCGAGTACAATGTAAAGAAATTGATCAGAGTACACCGGCTGATGTGTCTACGTGTCGCAAGCGCATATCGCACCATAGCGTGTGCGTTATAGCTGGAATGATGCCGATCGACATACTCTTAGAGGAGGATGTGGAGTGCTCGGTGCAAGTGCGACGTGTCAAGAGAGCAGCCTCGTTGCTTAAATGGCAAAGAGCATGGGACACCGCAGTCAAAGGTCGTTGGACCCACAGACTGATTCCAGATGTGTCCAACTGGGTTGATAGGAAGCATGGTCAAGTCAATGTCCACCTAACACAGGTGTTGTCTGAACATGGCTGCTTTAAGAAATTCCTACACAGGTTTGGCTTCGCAGAATTCTGCGGAGTGTCCTGAATGTGTGGGTGAGGTAGAATCGGCAGAGCATGTGATGTTCGCATGCCCGCGATTCGAGGTAGAACGCAATACCATGCTGCTTATTAGTGGGTATGGATACAACCCCGGACAACCTCGACGAGAGGGCGTGCCGGGAAGAAGCTATATGGAATGCGGTGAACACAGCATCTCAACAGATTATGTCGAAACTGCAGCGGTGGTGGCGTCTTGAACAAAACCAACGAGTGCAGTAAGGGCACCTGTGATGCAGTGAACACTTTGCTCACCCCGACAACCAACATGTCGCGGGTGGGCTGCAGGGACCTCAGTATGTAGATATAGAGGTCATTGCGGTTCGCGCGTGGTGGTTGTTGTCGGGGTGCTCGTCTCCAACGTGAGATTATGATACGGACCGTTAGGTTACTATCATAGCTTGCGATCGACGGGTGGTGAGGTAGCCACCCTTGAAGTCGATGTTGTGTGTATTGACGTCAAGTGCGTTAGCATAGGCATGAGCGTTCTCAATAGTCCCCCCCCTGATGTATTGCATAATTGCGGGCCGGGGGTACGGACTGGCGAAAGGGTTTTGGTTTTAGTGGGTCGGGTAAGAGTTACATGACATACCCATCCCCACACTACCTGAGTATCTCCTCAGGTGTCTGGTTGCAGATTTCCGTTCACCCTTGCTCAAAAAAAAAAAAAAAAAAGAAAAAAAAAAAAATCATGAGGCTAACACGATGATACTTCTATGCCCAGGGAAGTCGAGACAATTTCCAATCCGAAAATTGCCTAGACCGGCACCCGGGAATCGAACCCAGCCACCCTCAGCATGGTGTTGCTTTGTAGCCGCGCATCTAAGGCTAATCTAAGGCTAAGGATTCTTCATTAGTAGTCTGAAAATTTGTCTCATATTCGTATTTCACAGATATCTCTGAAACCGAATTTCCGATTGCAGAAAAAAAATTAATGGGTCCAATGACAAAAACATAGCTTTCGTTTAAAGATAAAATCGCACAAATCGGTCCAAGGACAACTGAGATCTTGATGGGACATATTTTACCAATGTGTGAAGTTGATACGGCTAGTGCTTTATGTTCGTATTTCAGAGTCAAAGCCATAGCTTTCGTTTAAAGATAAAATCATGCAAATTGGTTTACAGACGGCTGAGGTATTCATGTGACATTATTTTGTTAGTTTTCTGAAAATACACTTCATGTTCGTATTTCTCACATATCTCTGGAACCAAATGTCCGATTGCAAAAAAATTGAACTTGTACAATGACAAAGTCATAGCTTTCGTTTAGTGTTAAAATCGTGCAAATCGGTCCACGGACGGCTGAGATCTTGATGTGACATTTTTGTAACGTACACACGCACACACACGCACACACACACACACACACACACACACACACACACACACACACACACACACACACACATACATGTGCTCAGTTCGTCGAGCTGAGTTGATTGGTATATACGACTTGGGTCTCCGAGCCTCGGATAAAAAGTCGGTTTTTCAAGCGATCTTTATACCCTTCTTAGGATGTAAGAAGGGTAAAAAGGCACTTTTTCTTTTTTTCCTGTTAAATTTTGAAAATAGTTACAGTCTTGAAAACAAAATTGATACATATCTGCCGTAATCTGAGAAAGTGACGTTAGCGCCAAATTACAAAATGCATGTTTTCCATTTTTCTGTTAAAATGCTCGATGACGGGTAGGGGAAGTGTAATAGTTTTAGCCACTTTAGTGCATAATTTGGCCAACCATGACAAATGCATATTTTCCAAACACTATCGATCAATTTCCACAGCGATATATCTCATGTTACAGCTAATAAAACCCACGGAAATTGCTTTATTTTCGAAGTCATGCGAGAAACTTGGCAAATTAGGATCAAGGCCAAAGCTGGTACAGTTGCCCTACGTCAATTTTTCAGATTACGGCAGTTATGGCAAGTTGACCTTATATTATTCTTCTTATTATCATTAGCATTACATCCCCCACTGGGATATTGCCGCTTCACAGCTTAGTGTTCATTAAGTACTTCCACAGTTATTAACTGCGAGGTTTTTAAGCCAAGGTTAAGGAAGGCCCGAGGAAGTTGACCTTATATAATTGAAATAATTGAGTGATCGAATGAAAAAATAACGTCAAAGGACAAATAAAGGTACTGTTGGCGTTCGAAGTCTCGATGTTGCCGTTTTTACAATGGGCCATGTTTTAATTTCCTAAGGCCTTTCTTCAAATTTGATGACGATCACCACTCCATAGTCCACAGATTTACTGAGGCAAAACGAACCGTATAATAAAAAATCGTATTACATACATATTTATTTATACACGAACGAATATCTTCTGTTTCGTACTTCATGAAGATCAGAAAGCAACAAGGGAAGTAACTGTTAATATTGACAATTCGTGGTCGTGTTGTTTTGTAACTTCAATTGGTACATTGAAAATAGATAAAGCTCGTCAGTGCAGTGCACCGAAGGCAACATAAAATCGTGTTGGGGAGTGTTCACAAATTGTGTAACGCTATATGGAGAGGGAGAGGATCAGGCCGAGCGACACGATTCATACAACAAATCTAATTCTTCCTTACAAAAAGTGTTACAAAGGGAAAGGTGGGGGTTCGAAAGTGCCAAATTTAGCAATACGTATTTTGTGAATACAACCAACAGATGACAGTGGTCAAAATGACAGTATCTATTAGATGCGTAGTGGTATTCATGACCGAACGGTGGTCACGACCGAATTACTTCTTAGTTTTTATACGTGAAATTATGTCCTTGGAAATCATCATTTTGGAAACTAACTTTTCCAGTGTTAGTGTTATACGGTCATACTGCTCGATATAACAAAGCAAATAAATTTTATGAATTAAATCAATCTGCATACCACGAGATTCAAAGATAGTAATTAGCTAATTTTCCTTCAGTGTCACAGGATTTTACTGCAGACAGACATCCTTTCCGGCGGAACCGGCTTCCAGTTGGGCAACTTTTGCTTCTTGTGGGTTTATATACTTGTGCGACCGTGAGCTCAAAGTAGGTAAATTTTTCCATCTCGTGGTAGAATGCACCGCCAGACTGCATTGTGAGACAGATTAAATCAAATTATCCAATCAAGAGGTAGTTTCGAGTGGAATAATGGCTCCGCACTCCGCAGTTAAATACGTCTAGCACGTTGACAATACTAGCATTGAAGTACGTTGTACTGTCAAAAATGACCGTTTATCCAAAAAAGCATTGACAAATAGTTCCGGCTGTGTGTTTGTAAACAGTGTCGCTCGGTTCTCAAAAACAGTTGTAACTAATCCGTTTTGGTTTGCTCTACTTCTCCCTAGCTTTTCGGGGATGAGCATTTTCCGCGAAGCATTTTGTTGGCAAATAGCATCAGCTGACACCGCATCACCACCACCGAGCAAGTGATCGACGTCGTTTATGGCTGGTTTTTAAAAATAGCACTACGCAAAAGCGATTAAATCCGAACGACGGTTCCGATTTTTCTAATTGATAGCTTTTTCTTATTTTGGAATATTTTAAATTGTTTCACAGTCTACAAGTGATTTTCAGAATAATCATGCTATACGATATCCAGAAGCCTGAGGTCACCTTTGTCATCTACATCGAGTTTCCATCCAGCGCTAAATTTCCGTGTGTCCGTCATCTGTACCAGAGTCCTTTTCGGTTTCCTGCACTCAAAATTGCAGGTTTTGTTTGGTCAACAAAGTTTCACAATTTTTCACCTATTTTCCCTGTTCAGAATCGATCATCGATCTACTGTACACGATATTTCTAGAAAAACTAAGTCAAACGATGCGAAATTTTCCACCAAAGCGGGAGCGAAAAACTCAAATCTCTTCCCAATCGACTTCTCGTTGTTGGGCTGGTCAGTGAGTGAACTTGAGAGAATTTTCTTACGGCCTAAATGTATGGCGGTGTTGTTATTTTTACGCAACCGGCGCGCGCGAAGCCGGATGGTCGGTGATCGTGATCTTTAGCGAATGCTATATGCACATGTTTGGGAAAATGTTACAGAACGCGCAATCTATATTTTCATCTCCTAACCAAATTGTAGTAAGGAAGAAAACTGAAAAATATTCAACGGCAGCCAAAAAAATAGCTATTTGATCGGAGTTTAAGTTAACTGATTCGTTATTTTTGTACTCAGTGTATATAAATTTTGATTGGTAAAGTGGCACGCACAGTCGTATCTATCGCAAAATACCAATTATTGCGCATGCTTCAGAGGTGCCCCCAAACATTCGTGAAGCGACTGTCGCCGTTGAGAAGCGTAAGCGGAATACGCTCTGTGACAGTAGATAGAAAGTCCCATTCGTACTTGTTTTCGACCATGCGTCTCCATCATTGTTTTAGAATCTGATTCATCAGTTGGCGGATCTGATCTGATGCCTTGGAAAAATGTCTATTTCTATTACGTAATGGTACGAGTACCTATGTGAAATAAATTTATTGTTTGGTTATTAAATTCAGACTATTCGAACCAGCACCTTTCATGTTCGACTCTCCCCATCTCTAAGGGGATATCTCGCCAACGCGAGTTGCAACGGTGGAAACTTGTTGAGTGTGTGTCATATGGTGTTCTCTCGTTATAACACTTCTATTTGTGAGATCCTGGTATAAAGTTTGAGAAAAATGAAAAATGGAGAGAGAAAATCACGAAAAATTGAAGACGCCAGGCGAAAGCTAAGAAAATAAACACAATACGTTGATCGGTCAATGTTTATGCTTTTTATCGTTAGAGCGCAGTCCTCATATCATTCGATTGGCGTGGTGTTTTGCTAGGGCTGACCACGTGTTGATTCCTACACTCTTAGTTTTGTTAGGAAAACCCCTTTTTTAAACAACGATATAACCGTACCGTCGCACAGTGATGTCAAGGCGGAAAAAAGTAAAAAAATGAGCTGAGTGTTAATTTGAAAATCAGATGAAACTTGCATCTCGATGAAGCACAAGTTGATCCAATAGTAAATCAAGGTTATTTTAAATTTGCTTGTATATAATATATGGCGGAAGTATGATGTTTTTCAACCTGATTTTTAACTACGAGCACGCAATCGCACGCATGGCGAATTGGGCCTATTTCAAGGCTTATTTCTTCAGCTTTCCGGGAGATGATGACTGTTTTGCGCAAATCTGCACAAATAGTATTTATCCCAAGATTTATCCTCTTAACATTCTTGAAGAATAACATCAGCATTTATTGATTCGCACAATTTCCAGCTTTGAGGCCATCCAATACCTGGGAACAGGAGATTCTAGAAAAAAAAATCAATACACGGCCATGTCCTTGTTTATGCTGAGGAAGGAGAGGACTAGTTCGTCACATATACATGAAAGAAGCAGTTTATTTTACAATAGAAGGTTTTTGAATTGTAAGTATGAAAGGTAAAACTTGATAAAATGTTTGGTAGAACAAGAGAACACATTAAGACCGAATTTTTTTATAATTATTCTTGAAGTGATGCTAATAATATGAAGGAAAAATGCATTAAAATAAGTGATACATCATTGGCGGGTCAAAAATGATCCCAACTTTAATTTGCTCCCGAAAGTTCATGTTCGAACCAATTTTCAATGTTTTGGGAACAAATTGAAGGTATGGATTCTGCGGATGTCGTTCTGGGCTTTTTGGCGGGTTAGCCCTTCTGGTATCCAGGAATTGATTTCGAAGGGACAAAGATTCTAAGGCCAATTTTTGGCGTGTTTTCTTTAGACCTGTGCGCCGGTCATATAATCGGCGGCGGCGGCGTAGTAGTCACTTTTGCCAATGGCAAAAAATCAATTTTAATGCGGATTCGACTTCAGTGGATTAAAATTGTAATATTCTATGTTTGTTGATCATCAAACAGCACATTCCATAGTAAATTACCAGCGACACTAATAAGTACCTGATCTCAAAATGTTATTTAAATTGAAACTATTTTATTATTCTCTGATTTTGATGAATCAAAATTTAACAATTTAACAAATTTTCGTAACCCTTGAGCAGTATTAAAAACTAGACTTCGGTGTCATAGGACTAATTTGTTAATATTTTTCCAAAAGTTTTCCCAATTCAGGATTTTGATAAATTCCAGTCGATTTACTTCTCAATTTATCTAAATTTGAGAAACATTCTAACTACTATTCTTTGAGTTACATTTACAATTGGGTAATGTTTGAGCGGCTGCATATCTAGTATATTTAGAGAATTTGCAGTGCTACTTCGTTCACCTGCTGTGACCCTTGGATCCTGGAAGGGCATTCACGATGGAGTCCACTAATGACAACCACAATGGACAGTTTACTCCCCAAATCGCGTTCTTGTATGCACAAATCCCAATAGATGATCAACATAACTAAAATGCGCTATGGCTGAGTGAGACTGGGGCACGATGACCAACAAAATTGAATATTTTCTTCAAAAGTTGGTAAAATATGGCAAAAAAGTTCTTGGTGGAGTTCCTGGAGGGACTCGGAGGAAACTACGATTTTATCATTAGAAATTCCTTTGTAGAACCCTATAACAAATTCTGCGGAAGCTCATATAGGCATTTTTTCAAAAACCATTAAGGTTCTCGTTGGAAAATTTCTTTAGTAAAACCATAGGTAAAACCGTAGAACATTCTTTCAGGATTTCATTCGGAAATTTATTAATTTATTAAGTCGAGTCAAGTACGAAACACTGAAGACGACCACATAGTTGTGGTCGAAATATGTATCTGCAAAGATATCGAAAATAATTGGTGAAATTAAATGGAGAGTACTTTATTCGTCTTAGACGATTGAATACATTCCACTAAAAGAGCTTTATATATTTTTCTGAATTTATTAAGGAATGAAATAGTTTCCGAAAGAATTCCTGAAACAATTTCCGAAAAAACTGCTGAAAAAATCTTCGAAGGGGTTCAGAAAGGACTCTCCGAGAGAATAGCGAAAAGAGTTTATAAAGATATTTCTGGCAAAAATTTTTAAGGAATTTTCGAAAGAACTTAGTGTCAAATACTTCTTCCGAACTTGGCCTTGACTTCACTATTGATCCCACGACTCACTTCCCACAAATCACACCAAGGAAATACAAAACCTTGCTTAATGTATACTCGTTTATTCCTCATAAGGAACAAAGGATTGAGCACGCAGGCCTTGCTTATTATATGTATAGGTATTTTATAATTTTGCCCGGTAGCACCGACTTCACAAGGATGAAATTCCCGCAGAAAAATCAGAAAGAATCTTTTCAGTAAATTTTGAAAAAAAAAATCTAGGGAATTCCTAGAACAATTTCCGAATGGTTCCCAAAAGCAATTTCCGAAGAAATTTTTTTGAATTAACTTCTAAAGAGATTCCCGAAAAATGAAAAGAAATGGAGAATGTTGTGACGGAATTATTGAGGGAAATGTCCAAGAACTTCTTCCTAAAGTTACCAAAGAATTTTCAAAGAATTACCCGTAGAAATTCCCAAGGAACTTAACTTGCTAAGGAATTCCTAGAGGAATTTCTATAAAATTTCCGTCCGAAGGAAGTCCGAAGGAATTCCTAAAATAATCCTCCGTATTAATTTTCGAAGAAATTCCTGAGCAAACTTTCAATGATTCCGAAGGTATCTGTTAATGAATTTTTGAAGGAATTTTTAGAGGAATTCTAAAATATTTTCCGTCGATATTTCAAAAGGAATTTGCGAATGATTTTCGGAAGGTATATCCGAAAGAATTTCTAAGGGATTTTATGAAGCAATTCCTAAAGCAATTTCCCAAGAAATTTTCAAAGGAATTTCCAAAAGAACGAACCTTAACGAATTTCTTAAGGTTTTCTTAGACAAAGGAATACGTGGAGAAAATTCTGACGTAATCCCTGAGGTAAACTTTAAGGAATATGCGAAAGAATTTCCGAAGAACTTTCTGGAATTCGTTTACGGAGGAGTTTTTGTGGAACTTTTTGAGGAAATTTGCTAAGGAATTCCTGGACGAATTTTCAAAAGAATCTCTGTAGGAAATTGCGAATAAATTACTGGGAAAAATTCCAAAGGAATTCTTGAAGAAACCTAGGAATTACATCAGAAAAACCAGTAGGCATTTTCTCTGAAATTCTATTAGGATTTTCTTCGTAATTTCCTTTGAGAATTCCTTCGGAAATTCCATCATACAATCATTCAAATATACCTTCATCGATTCCTCTGGAAATTCCTTTAGGAGTTCTTTAGGGAAGTATTTTACCTTCAAAAAATCGTTTAGAAGTTCCTTTAGGAATTATTTTCGAAAATCCATTCAGGTTCTCTTTTGAGAATCCCTTCAAAAGTTTATTTGGAAATACCTGCACTGAACCCAACACAAATTTCTTTAAAAACGCCTCCAAAAATTTGTTTGAATTTTATTTATTAAATAATTAAAAAATACCGCCCGGAATTCATTCGGATATTCCTCCAGTGACTTCTTTAAAAGGAAATTCGTAAAACCTTCGAGATTTCCTTCGGATATTTCTCCAGATTTTTTATCGGAAGAAATTTTGAAATTTATTGAAAATGAAGCTGTTTGCAATGTAGTTACTTATTGAAGTTTCGAAAAAAAAAATTAAAAAATAAACAACAAACAAACAAAGACCTTAGGAAAGATGAAGGCATTTTCGAAGGAATTCCTGTAGGAAGTTCCGGAATAATTCCCGAGGAATGTTTTAAAGGAATTGCTGGAAGAAGTTCTGAAGAAATTCCTTATGGATATCTAGAACAACTTTTTCCAGCGATTCATGAAATAAATGCCGAAACAATTTCAAAAGGAAAAATTTCCGAAGAAATTCTCAAAAGAACGAATGGAATTTTTTAAGGAATTCCTTAAGGAATTTTCACAGGAATTGCTCAAGAAACATCCAAAGGAATTCCTCAAGGAGTCTCCGAAGGAGATTGTAGGAATTCATAGAACAAAATCCGAAAACATTCCTTAAGCAATTTCTGAAAGAAATGTGTAAAGGATTTGTAAAGAAATCCGTAATGAAAATTCTAAAGGAATTTTAGAAGAAATTTTGTACGGAGTCTCCGAAGGAATACCCAAACAAATTAGGAAGAACTCCTAAAATAATCTTCTAAGGTTTTTTAAAAGAAACTTTTCGGAGGAATATCTGGAGGAATTATCAAATAAATTTCATTATTTATTTCCGAACTGATTTCTGGAGTATTTTTTGAAGAAATTCATAAATGAATGTTTGAACGATACTTCTTCGAATATTCTCAGAAGTTCCAGGAATTTCACAATAAGGCTTTTACAATACAGTATTAAATAATTTCAAGACAATAAAATAAAATAAAATTTTCGTAATGTCCTGATTAAATGAGTTGATTCAAATAAATAAAAAAAAATGTTGTAAAAATAAATAATGTGCAACTTAACTTGAAATTTCTTAGGTGCAATAATTTTCCTGCACCAATGTTAGATCCTTTAAGAATGGAGACGCTTTGGGTATGTATCCAAGCCCCACAACAAACCCATTTTGCGAGTCACCTACAAGTTTAGGTGCCCGACTAAATGAGGCCTTGGCTTAACGCATTCCAAAGATCAGTTTAACAATTTATGTATTATTATTAGATAAAGCTTCATTCAAACTCTCAAACTAATCAACCAATGTATGTCACTACACCGACTTAGAGACACCATCGCTTGAGGTAGATTTGAAATTGAATTTTGACGAGATCCACCTTAACAACATTTATGAACTTCCATAAGACTAGTTCAGTACTATTCCAATTAACTCTACCACGCTGTATTTCTTCACAGATACGTATTTCGACCTCAATTATTAGGCCGTTTTTCAGTGTCACGTGCTTGGCTCGACTCGACTTAAGTTAATTGATTTTTTTTATTGCGATTAGTCACCGGCGTGGCAAAATTATGATCGGCGGCGCGCCGTCCCAAAATCGTCGGCGGCGACGGCGCGAGTAAAACCACCGGCGGCGGCGGCGTGGCGCGGCGGCGCACAGGTCTAGTTTTCTTGCGCTTCGGATGGTAATTGTGGGAATGCTCACACATTTTTGTAGCAATAATCCCAATAAAAGGTAGCCATTGTCTATTTTCGTGGATCATCACATTTCCTGGTTGTTTGATAGTACGGTGTCTTTCCAGAAAATCCGGAAAATTCATAAAAGTGATCAATTCATGAAACTCATCGTAGAAGAGCGCCGTTTTCAACATATGTTTATTACCTTACGACTTTACTATAAGCAAGACATGCTCATCGTGACCCGTTCACATGGACCCATGGAACGCATTCTTGCATTGCATGGTTTTTCGAAACTTATCGTTTTCGTGCTATAAGAAATATTTTGCTGTGACTTTTCTTCGTGGAGCTGAGTGGCCACCGGAGGCGCTCCGAAAGATCTGGAATATACATAAAAGTAATAAATTTTCGAAACTCACCCAACAAGAGCTCAGTTTTTTTTAATCTGCCTATTATAACACTATGAGTATGAATTGATTATCCTGATCAATGGCCACTGGACGTCCTCTGGAAGATCCGGATCATCTGCTAAAGAGATCGATTCATAAAACTTATGCTTGAGGAGGGAGATTTTTTTTATTTGCTGAGCAATAAATGATGGTAGATAATCAGTTCAGTGCATGTTTTCTCGTATTTCGGACAGCGGACATTCTCCAGTAAGCAGAGCGATCGGCTGGTCGTCAAAATTTAGTTTTGCTTTGTGCGGAAAGCAAAACGATCGGCTGGTCACCGAAATTTTGTTCTGCATTGTGCGGGTGAGTATGTTAATCAGAATGTGAAAATTAAGTTCGCATCCAGTTGTGTAGTGCGGTCGATAGTTAAAATAATAAGCGTTCGTATAATTGTTTTTGTTTTAAATCAAACTACACGCTATACACGGCAGACCGTTTACCAAAACGAACCCTGCACCACTCCTTACCCCATATATCCAACATCCCGGTGATTTCTCGTGGAAGTGCAGATGACTCGTCGGCTTCTATCAAAGCGAGTATCACGTCAACAATTTCCTACCTGTACCTCAATTAACCTGCATTCGGACACGGCCAGCGCTGATATTGTTTGTTTTTGGGTCGCCAGTTCTTACACATTGAAGATGATGTTAGTCCCATTAGATTACAGCTGACCTGGCAATAACGGAGAAGCAACCGTGGACGGTCAATCATGCTCATGCTCATGCTGAGCAACAAATGGTGGCCAAGTCCCTTCTTCATGGATCTAAGTGGCCATTCGAGGTCTTTCGGAAGATCCGGAACATCCTTAAAAGAGTTCAGTTCACGATACTCTTCCTTGAAAAGCGCGATTTTTCTACATTTTTGTTGTTGTATTATGATCAAGAAAGGATTGTTGTGACCCATTATTATTGACTTGTATGATCGCTGGAGGTCCTCCGGAAAATCCGGAACATCTGTAAACACGCATCGGTTCATCGAAGCTTTTTATTATTGACGAATATCGCGCAAACCCTTCTATGGGGCTGGCAGCACCATCTCAGAATCGAATGAAACTTGGAGGGCATAAAGATATGGTATTTCTAAGCCAATCTGCATACTTAATTTTTGTAAAAATTGTAAAGAGTAACATTTGTTGATAACGATTTGATCGAGTCAAGTACAAGACACTGAAGACGATCTCACAGTTGAGGTCGAAATACGTATCTGCAAAGATAACAAATCTTAGTGGAATTAAATGGAAAGTACTTAACTCGTCTTAGACGGTTGAAAAACTTCAGATCAAAGTGTAATACAGTAGATTTCTCTGAAAATGATTCATTCATTATTCAAAATACTGCTCAGGTTATGCTTATTTTCATGATTTTGCTATTTTATTTATTTTTTTTTCAGAGGGCGAGTAATGGCGCTTGCACATTCCAATGAGATGTCTTCATTTCAGTGTTTCCCATATGTTTCGTCTATATGCTTCTAAGCTACATCCCATATATCGAATTAAGTGTAGAACTGATCACTGGTATCAAAATTACCAAAAATAAAGTTAAAAAAATCGAATCAAACTCAAACTAAACTTAAAGTGACAGTACGTTAAAAAAATACCACCATGAGAATCGTTATGGTTTTCAATATGACAGGTAAGACATCTATCTATCTACTCAATTGAACGGTATATTTTAATTTTAATTCAAGTTATTTCGTACAATGAGACGAGTTTTAATATTGTTAACTTAATATGTTAACAAGAACATTGAAATGTATTAAGAATCAACATGTTATACATATCAGAAACATGTACAATGAAGTTTATAATCTAAACGTTCCTCAATTATTATTTTTATTATTTCATAATTTTCTTTCGGAAGGGCTGTTCTTGATAATTTTTTCTTTAGTTTTCGCAAAAATTTGTGGTAAGCAATTTCAATAAATTGTGTTTTGACGGGGGTAATTTAAACAAAAAAAAAAACGTTTCCAAGCACGGAAAATATGGAGATGTTGTAAGTATATGGTATAATTTTATCGTCATGAGTTTTCGCTTTTGTTTCTTTTTCTTTTTCTCGTTACAGAGAGCGAGTAATGGCGCTTAAACCTAGGTCTATATGTACACTGATGTACACAAGTATTCGTCATGTTTTCATAGTAATCTATCTGAATTTTTGCGAACACTTTTGCCCATTAGTGTATAAGCCAGGGCACTAGACTAAAAACTGTGCCCCATCCCAAGACGTCGAGGACCCAAGGAGTGTACATTAATCTTCTTAGCAAAGTCACTCCCAACGATTTCGTCAATCATTTTTCTCCCTGAATGTGAAACGGTTGGTACGGCTGTCCTCATTTCTTCCTTTCGTAGATCCAAAACTCTTCGTTGATCATGTTATTTATTACTAAATAATATGATTGCCGGGATGTTTTGGATTTTCTCCCAAATTCAAGCCTGCACGGTGGGCCTGGCCGTTTTGATACTTGTGTCATATTTATGATATGCTGCAAATATTAATGCAGACAAGAAAATGCTCGGGAATACAGCCGACATTTCCAGGATGGCTTTCAATACTGGCTGTGCATGTGCTAAGACAAGACAAGACAAGACAAGACAAGACAAGACAAGACAAGACAAGACAAGAAAAGACAAGACAAGACATCGTACGGAAAAGATTTTACAGTTTAGACAAAATTACAAAAGTCCATCAAACATCACAATTTTGTAAACCTGATACAGTCGCGATTCGCTGGTTGGGCCACGACCTCGGCCCAACTAACGAATTCGGTTTTTTAGTTGGGCCAACTGACAGTCATTTGAACACGTGTATTTCGACTTGAACATCACAAATGATGTCCAGTGACGCCCAATCCCGTTTTTCGTGTTTACATTGAATTTTGACGTACGGTTGCTTTTTAGTTGGGCCATGGCCCAACCAGCGGAGGCCCAACTGAAAAGTGACCCAAGTATTAAGATCCCAACCAGCGAATCCCGACTGTAATTTGGGAGTAGCATTGATATAAGAAATCTAGGAAAATATACGCCCTTTTCAAATGTTGGTCTATGTTAATGTTAGATTATGCTAAATTGCTTCCTAAACAAATTTTTATACGTCCAAAATGTGTCGTTTGTTGATGATAGACTACTGAACCTATATTTGGCGCTGTAGACATAGAACACGTTGATAGATTTTCACTCAATATGGACATGAAAATAGTTTTTGTTAGAAAAACTTTGTTTCTTTAAATATGTCACATGAACATTATTCCCAGAAAAGTTTGATAATTGAAATACCTATCTGCAGAAAAAAAATCATCGATTGCTGAGATGAGGTTTTTTTTGTAATATCGATTTTAATTTTTAAAACAAAGTATTTTCAGTGTAGAAATCGTTTTTTAATTTTTTATATATTTTTACAAAAAACTTCTGGGATTTTCACGACAGTCCGCCATACAACACTTTTTTGTAAGTCTTGTCATTTTAGAATTACACCGATTTTCAAAAAAAAAATTAGCATTAGCATTAGCATTGAGCAATTCGTACAAATTCGTAGGTGGTACAAGTCAAGACTATTGTATGCGAGTAACATTACTTTCATCCGTTACCACAGACATTGATTTGGGACTAATCACTATCTCTTAGATGGAAGCAATGCACTCTCCAATAGTCGAGATCTGTCCTGGCCACGTCCTTGCGAATGCTGAGGAAGGGGAAGGATGATTAGTTGGACACCTACTTAAGAAAGATGCAGAGAACTCTACGTCCTCTCATAGGTGCCACGGGAGGTTTTGGAATTATGTGGAAGGTTATAACAGTAGGAATCGTTTTGGTAGAACGTGAAACACAGAAAGAACTAAGATAGAAATACAAAGTAGGAAATGGACGAGCCTGGAATTGAACCCATGACCTCCTGCTGATAAGGCAGAAGCAGTAGCCACTAGACCACCGAGCTCGTCTACACCGATTTTCAAAAAAAAAAAATAATAATAATAATAATGAAAAAAAACTAGGCTCTCATCAAATGTTACTCTTAACAATTTTTGAAAAACGAAGTATGCAGAGTGGCTTAGAAATACCACATCTTTATGTCCACCAAGTTTTATTCGATTCTGAGATGGTGTTGCCAACCGCTGGTCGAGATGGAGCGAAATTCGTGTATTGTCTTCTTCTTCTTCATTGGCACTTCTAATTGGCGAGGTTTCTAAGCCAAGTTACCATTTCTGCATTCGTATATCATGGCTAACACGATGATACCTTTATGCCCAGGGTAGTCGAGACAATTTCCAATACGAAAATTGTCTAGACCGGCACCGGAAAGCGAACCCAGCCACCCTCAGCATGGTCTTGCTTTGTAGCCGCGCGTCTTACCGCACGGCTAAAGAGGGAGAGATCTACCACACTGTGCTCTATTTCTTACTATTCTTGTTAATACCTTTGAGTGTGTGTGAACTGAAAATTATCCATCAGCCAAGTTACCGTCCATTTGCGCTGCTGCTGTTGGGGCCTACGACCTGTGCGTCCGATGCGATGGTTGATCGCCGAAAGAGGAAGAGTCATGTCCTGATTGCTATGTCCTGATTGACAACTATTGGGGAATCATGCATAATGCTATCGTTAAACGGGTGAATGAATCCTTATTCATTCTTCTGCTAATATGATAAGGGGTACGACTCTAAATTCACGCTGGAGGTATGTTATTCCTGCCTCACAGAGTGATGGTCGGAAGAGTATGGAACGACTATAATTTGCTTTTAGATGACCTCTCTTTTGCACCTTTTGGATGGATCAATGGAGTAAATTTAAAAAAAAACGTAACTCAATCTTAGGCTGGTTTCGAAGCCGACGACATGAATCTCCAAGCTCCAGAGCGCTGATTAATTAGGAAAGATGCGGATACGAATTGGGTGGATCTGCTAAACCCTCTAACTGATCAGAGCTCTGTTTGAAGGAGAGATTCCGAAATGCCAAACGCAATGAAATCAGATCTCTGTACAAAAACGAATTCGGAACTCAAAAGAAAAAGCAAAAATATGTTTAAACTTTAGTACCGATGCATGATCAAAATCAGTATTTTCCCGCTTATTGTTAATGCCGAAACTGATTAAGGAGGACGCCTTTGAGAGTTGGTATAAGCCACTACTTAATTTCTTCTCAATAGAAATGGAGCAGAAAGACATGCACTAAACAAATGACACGGGCACGGCTAAGGAGGGCCCTATTTAGGAGGCGTCTATTGTACTTTAAGCAAGAAATGATTGTCGTGGTCAATTTTTATAACCAAGATAGACCCCTGAACTAGGAAGTTTAATAATAATCTTAATCTATATATGGTATATGGCTTAAATCTTAGCCTATTATGCTGAGGATGAGCATATTTATTGTTGTACATCAGCATATATTGGAGCTCTTACCAATATTATGCCATCATGCGACTTGCCTACGTTTGGTTATTGCGCCAAGTAGTAAAAAACAACGATGCCCTCAATTTCTTATTTAAGCCACCAAACGTGTCGAGCGCGAAATGGATGAAATTTTCTCAATATGAGCTCTGTAGGTGGCAGGCTGTTGAAATTTTTTTTTCGAGGTAACACCAGATATCAACGTTTCATGCATTTCTAAGACATATGGCATCAAAAATAAAAAAATTCGATTTCGAAATCTTCCTGTACCGAGACCCTTGGGAAATCAAAAAAAAAGTCAAATTTTGGTCAAACACTTAACAAAGTCTGATTGAGCTTAAATTTTGCATAGGGACTTTTTTCGAGCAGATAAAACTTTTGAGCATTACCCGTTTTTTAAATTCAAAAAGTCGATTTTCATTGGCACCCTAATATACAGTGACCTGCATAATAAAAAGCCCACTTTCCGTTTTTCATATAAAATGGTCAACTTTGCAGATTTAGATTTAATATAACTTTAATTTTATCATACCTTAGTTTCAATCATATTGATTAGGGGAAAAAATTATTGCGGTAATACCCAAACGAATTTTCAACTCTTACTTTTTTGTATTGCCAAAATACGCGTTTGAATATAAAACAATGCTTCGAAATATAATACTGAAGGAAGGAGGATTGAAATAATTATTATATCAAACTTACTCCCTTACTCTTAATGTATACGAAAATAAATAATAATTCTCCCTTGTAAAGGCACTCAAAGCGGAAGTCCACAATTTGATCTACCGAAACAAATGACTGCCATTTTTCTGATATGGTGAAACATTTCCGTTTCACTACCAGTTACCAGAGCCTCCGATGTCGAAACGTGATAAATCTCGTCACACCATCGCTCGTTGTTGTTGCCGCGGTTGTTACACCTTCTCCGCGTTATACGATTAAATTTAAATTTAATTATTATACATAATGAACGAGTACTCTTATTCCTTAATTTAAACCGTTGTTGGGGTCCCGGAGGAAAGGCTTACCCCTAGCGCCATTGGCTTCTATCGAACCGCCATCAGAACGGTTTTCCATTTTAATTTTGACCCACAGCACTCAAAGGTTTCTGTTCGCCATATTTTGCTTCTGGCTCTCGATAGGTTACAGTGTCGTGTAATTATTGTATAAGGTTAATGAAGCTACTATGAAAGAAAGAAGCTTTTTTTTCTTATTACAGTATCAATTAAAGTGATAAAAAAGTAATACCACATTTGCTCATATACATACTCATAACAATCGAAAAAGATTGCTCATTCACTGAAGTTATCGAAAGCAAAAGATTAACGGGACACATCAAATTAAATCCACATAAGGTTTAGCACAGTACATTGTTTCAAAAATATGGTTTTTTGTTGAATTTTCACATTTTAGTTTTTCAGGAGTTTGAAAATACTCGTTTGCCAAACAATGTCTCTGCTAGGTGACTTTTTCATTATTTTTATCTCTCATATTTTGATTAAATCCATTACCGAGGCGGCGCACAACGTGAATGCCTTCCCACCGACAGTTTGGCTTTCCGGCAGAAGGTCGAAATGTGTCCTCTGTTCGGTTCATGATATTTCTCTGCGACATTTGGATCCCCAACCACTAAATCAACCAGACTACGGTTCGTGGCAGGCTAACGAACCGTTATGCTGATGTCGAGTTTTCGTAGGCTGTGCCCACCAGGTTCCATCAGAGGAAACCTCCAGCGCTTAAAGGCACTCTCCACCTACCATTACCAATCCATTGCTAATAACACGGTTAAAATGTAATCCAATTTACACCGGCATAATGAAATTTCCCCTGCAAAATAAAAACTTTTACCTATATTGCTAACGAGAGTGTTCGGTTGCTTCAATAACGCCCAACCTTGCTGTTGGCACAGTGTAGCAACATCGGCGCTGTTGCTGTCGGAAAAATCAATTTGACTGTGATTTATAATACGTGCCGGCCGGCACGGCATTATTGATGGCATGACGATGGATCAGATTAAAACTCTCTTTATGCGAATCGAATAAAGTCTCCAGCGAGCTGAGAAGCAGTCGTTACCCAAATTTGAAGGCGATCCGGTAAATAAGATGATAATTTATTGGACTATTTGACCAAATTTATATAGATTATCAGAGTCTGCTGGAAGGAAATTGGTGTGACTTGAGGGAGAAGGAAATTGCCTAACATTTAATGTTTGGGAACCGACGCGAAACAAGAACATTTCTAAGACTTGATTGATTTATTTGTTTTATTTTGCTCGAACCCCCTGCAGGTACATTATGCTTGATAATCAATTTATTCACACATTATGATTTTGTTGCTTGTCAGTGACACTAGTTTCAAAGGCAAACGCGACATTTAATGTAAAATGTTTTCTTTTTCAAACAGGCATAACTCCAATAACTCAGGAATATCCTGGAGTCGCTTGTTTTTATTCAAGTAGAAGCTAGAATTGCCATAAAAAATATAAAAGCCGTTGAAGACACTCATTTCCGATGACTTTGATAGAAAAAATGGATTCTATCCTTTTTGCCTGTTTAAGAATTTATTGTTTTCATTTTATCACATGATGCAACAATCGAAAAAGCTATTTCAATCGTAGGGGAAGATGCCCCAAAACAGCCCCCCGGGGCAAAACGACTTTCGGGTATTCACTTATATTTACCATGTTTGAGATAGCCTTAATAAAACTAGACGTGAAATTATGTAGGTTAAGCCAAAAAAGTGTCAAAATAATAGATAGGAATGTAGGAAAAACTGAAATTTCCCACATTTTGATGAAACATCTAACATTTCGGCGAGGCAAAACGTCCTAGTGGAACTATCCTACAATGTACTCGCGTCTCCACGCACTGTTCATACCAGAATGCTGATGCGCCGACGCGTGGTACGTTGTTCCCTAAGAGCTGCCGGCTAAAAGGCGTTTTGCCTCTCGAGTTTTCCCGCAACGAAATATCACCACTTTTTTAAATGCGAATATTATTAATATGATTAAGATTTTTTTCTAATTTTAATATGGCATCACCTAGCTATATTGTTTAACTGTTGCGTGAGGTAGACACACCCATGAAACCCGTTATAGCTAAGGAATAAAAGCAGTCTATGCTTAGTTGGGGCATATTGCCCCTCCTTCTCCTACCAGATTATTCTGCATGTAAAACATTCCTTTGTTGTAAAAAATCAGTCATTAAAAGCGAGGTTTTTAGGTCAAGTTAGTATTTTTGAATTTGTATATCATGAGTTGACACAATGATAGAATATTTTTAATTCTAACCCTAATATTTCTTTGATAAAACCGAGAATAGAATCGATCCTTTTTCAGCATTTTTGTTGCTTCTGTTTGAGAGAGGCAATTTTATTTAATTATTTGATATTGCGCTGCGCGAATTTGATGCAATATTTTTGAACTGTAAATCTCAATCAATCCAAATACAAACAATTAGTCAGCCAAGCTTCAGTCAGGCTGGTAATATAAATTATGCATGCACCTGAGGGTTACAAACTGCAACACCGTTATCTGCATCGTCATCATCAGCATATATGTAGCTGGTAAATTGAAAGACAACACGTTCTCTGTTTATTCAGGTACGCGTAATGCTGGAAACCAGCTGTGGATCAACACGAATTTCAGCAGCAGCGCAGGATTCTGTAGTAAAAATATTGTAATTAGTTTGAATTTAACATATCTGTCGGCAATATCGGTGTATGTGTATTATTTGTAACAATTACGAAGTAAAAATAAAACCATATGGAGAAAGCGCTTGACTTTCTGTATGACAAATGGTCAAAAGAGGTGAACAGTAAAGCATTTTTATGCGTAGTAAACAAAATTATGTTTCATCTTGTTAGCGTTAATGTTGATGCCTACAATGAAATGCATTGTATGAACTTTATCGATCAAAGATCTTAATTGTTTTACCGACAGCATCAACCTGTTCCATGAACTATAACCGGCCTCACCACACGAACGAGGCAATTTCCCTTTGCAAGACATTATCTTCAAATCGCCATCTCTACCCGTAAACGTGTATCGTTGCACTTTTGCGTCTGCCCCGCAATGATGGCCGCAATAAAACCACAGCACGAGCGGAAGTGAAACTCAGGAAAACCACCTCTTTTGCGCTTCCTTCCTAGAATGTTGTTAAATAGCTTGATGATTTGATTACCATTTTGTTCCGTGAAGCATTATCGCAAAATATTTTTATTGCCCTGTCGTTGCTCCTGGGTGCGCTTTCAGTTGTCCGCTGCGTTGTTGCCACCAATTCTTCGTAAAAGTGAACCGAGCTCCGGATGCAACCGGAACGTGGTAGTAGGTCAATCGGCTTGCCACCCCAGCCCGGCTGTTAGTGATAATAATAATGGGGATGGCTCAACATAATTTCATGGAAGGACCGAGAGGTAATTTGTGCCTATAATGGGCAGAATGGATGTACGAGCGGAAGAGCCGGGCAACATGAACGGCAAACATCACTTTTTGGATCGAAAGTGTTCACGGATACGGTTGTCTACGGTTTTGGCACCATTCAGGGGGGCTAATGGCTGGAAACGTTTAATTCCCTATGGAAATCGTGCCCTCTGCGAAGCGAAACGCCCGAACCGTTCGAGCCTGTTGGGGATTTAATAAATGGTATGCATAAATTCGGCAATGCTAATTGTCTTGTTCGTACACCGAAACGGATTAGAGTCGATGTGGATATTTGCGCCCAAAATGGTGGACGGAGAACGGAAGGATTTATGGTTTTCCGATGATGATCATGGCAGAAATTTGTTATTCATTAAGCAGCGCAACTGAATGCGAAAGTGGTTCATTGAAACCGGTCAATATTTTACAGTGTTAATGGTCATTTATTACATAGCGCCATAAACTGTGGATGGCTCTTAGTACATTTTCTATGTGTTGTTGAGTAAAACTGTTTGACCGTTTCATCTCCCCACAATTGTATAATTGTAATATTTTTCTTTTTATGACACTTGTGTAAAACACAGTAAAATAGTATTTGTATCTTTCTAATCTGCAATAAGCTGACAATAATTGAACTTGTCGCAAGGTTATTACAACTAGGTTATCCCGAAGAGCAAAGAACTTATAAAATGTCACATTGTATCAAAATAATGTTCTACTTAGTGTGCTCCTGGAAAGATTATCCACATAAACTTAATATATAAACGTATCATTCTGGAGCAGCTCAACGAATTCCAAGAGTCCCTTTACTTGGTATTCATTGACTACGAAAAAGCTTTCGACCGTCTCAATCACGAGAATATGTGGGGCGCCCTAAGACGCAAGGGGGTTCCTGAGAAAATCATCGGCCTCATCGAGGCACAGTACGAGGCCTTTACGTGTAGAGTGCTGCACAATGGGGTCTTGTCCGACCCTATCCGGGTCGTAGCTGGTGTGAGGCAAGGATTTATTCTATCACCGTTACTGTTCCTCATCGTAATCGACGAGATTCTGGTAGGTGAACCAAACCGCGGACTGTGAACCAAACCGGGCCTGGTGGCCTCACAACTAGATCTCAAACAATGAGCTCCATCGTCGTTGTCACCAGAAGCCGATAGCAACAGAAATTCGGGATCGGAAGTGGGGCTGGGTCAGCCACACTTTACGTAGGGGCGAAAATGAAATCTGTAAACAAGCATTAGACTGGAACCCAGCGGGACATCGCAGTAGAGGCAGACCCAGAGGCTCTTGGCGGCGAAGCCTCAATAAAGAAATAAAAGAAGTCGACCGAAATCTAACCTAGCAACAGGTTAAAGCGATAGCTAGGCAACGCTCAGGAAGGAGATATTTCAAGTCGGCCCTTTGCACCACCGGAGGTTTACAGGATCCATAAGTAAAGTAAGTAAAGATGAGGCGCGAAAACACTTTTCGTATAGACTATTCGCGCTTCCCGGTGAAGCCGTCTTTCGAAAAGGTGCATGGCTATTGCCGCACAGTTCTTGGGCTGAAGAAAGAAAATGTTGTGAGACTCCAGTGCCACCGCGGTGAACAATGTTCTTCGTTAAGATCAATGATATGACGCTCGCACAAACAATCTTGGACGAACACGACGAAAAACATGAAGAGGATATTGCGGGGAAGGAGCACATGTTGCGAATAAGATGAACCAGTTGAAGTGAAGGTACATGATTTGCCGGAAAACGTTCCCGAAGGGAAGATCGTCGAGTTCCTCAGTGCGTTAGGGAAAATGATTTCGCTGCACGAACTGACGTGGGGTAATGGATTCGGACTTGATGCAATTCCCCTTGGGATTTGGTCGGCTCGTATGCTGATCAAACGCAACATCGATTCGTGTGTCACGATCGATAGTCAGCATCCACTACAAGGGGCAGATTTCTTCCTGCAAACACTACAAAGAGCAGACTCACACTGGCATTTCTTGTGGGCAGAATAAGAAGCTGCTGGTCCAAAGAGCTACGCAAACGTAGCGAAGCTAACTACGCCACGACAACCACCTAATAATGGAACGTACACACGGTCAAGCAGTTTGACCAACATTGACTCCACTTCTCGTTTGTTTAAACATCCATCAAGTTTTATCAACAGCGGCACGAACAATCAATTTATTCGCCCAACAATATCACACCCGAACGACCGAAGCGCCAACTTGAACCATCAACCAACCATCAACAAATATATGAGGGTTTGTGCAACTTCACTACAAATGCTCAAACATGTTTGGCGAACCTTGACTCCTTCCCCGACAACTCAAACCAAAATCAAACCGTTTTATTTTTTTCCAACCGAGCCGCCAACTGTCAAATGGTTGTTCGAACAACTTCACACTCGCTCAAACAAAGCAGCAACCGAAGCGTTTTCTTGGGGGCGGAGCCAATGTTCGTCATACTGCTTGACTGCTGTGTACGTTGCATAAGGCGAACGGTGTGAAACCGAACGCCAAACCGGTCGGTCTGCGTTCTGTCGCTCCACCATCAACATCGGTAGATGCTTTCCCGAGCTGCCACAACGGACGATTCGTCAACATCGACTAGAAGTAGTCTAAGCCGAGGCAACCCACCGGGTAAGAAACAACGATAAAACAATCCATAAATGGCTCTCACGTCCTACAATCTCGCGTTGATAATCATCGGAACTATCACGAACCAAACGAAACTGAACGCACTCCGAGCCTTCATCTGTAGCCTCGAAAATCGTGTGTCTACAGGAAGTCGAGAACGAACAGCTTTCCTTGCCAGGCTATGTCGTTTTCGCGAATTTAGACCACACGATAAGAGACACAGTGTTGCAGTGAAGGAACACACTCACGTCGAGAAGAGTCTGGACAGCAGGTTGATCGCGCTGAGAGTGCCCGACACGACCATTTGCAATGTCTACGCTACCTCCGGCACTGCGCAGCGAGCAGCAAGAGAAGTTTTTTTCAACGGCACGCTGGTCCACTACCTCCGTCACCCCAACGCTATCGTCATCCTCGCTGGTAATATCAATTTTGTTCTGCGGTAATGCGACTCATCCAGCCCAAACACATGCCCGTCCTTCAAAATAGCCATCCAGCAACTGCAGTTGCATGATGCATGAGAAAAGCTGTACCCGCGTGATCCCGGATTCACGTACGCCAATCAAAACGCACAATCACG
Organism: Armigeres subalbatus; assembly: GCF_024139115.2. NCBI lineage: Eukaryota > Metazoa > Arthropoda > Insecta > Diptera > Culicidae > Armigeres > Armigeres subalbatus. Next base: position 392,058,887 of record NC_085141.1, read on the forward strand.
ACTTGTACTTGTACCGCATGTACGTAAGCGCTGGCCTACAGAATAAACTGCAGTCTGCATACACGCACGTCTGTTGCTTTAGCGACCACAAGGAGTTGACGCTAATACCTACGCTGTCTCTGCCCACTGGGCCATGAGGTTGGGCGCGGATTTTGGACCCTACGGTCCCATCTTCAGACAGAAGACAACGTTGCCAAGTTCCATTATAAGTGGCAATATTTTGCAGCGCAGAAATTACGGGTCGTGAATGGAGTGGTGGCTGTCGTACGCTAAGCCAAAGATAAAATCGTTTTTCAAGTGGAAATCTTGAACCGTTTTCGACGAATTTCACGATGCGCACCAGCGTCTCTATGCGCAACTAAGGCTAGCGTACGACGGATACTATCAACATTCCGAAATGTTTACCACCATAAACCGCCTAAAAGGTGAAATGCTGGCTCTACAGAGACATTTTTCCCATGCGTTCATGCATATCAACGAGAAGCGCCTTGCGGGAGACCCCATGTTGATCTTCCAGCTGGGATTTTATCTACGATCAGAGCGAGCGGACCAAAACGATCCCCGATCAAGAGAGTTTCACCTTCGTATGTTCAACGTCATCCACAGTGAGTTGAACAGCCTGCTTCTTAATGAAGCCCTCACCGGCAATCTGCCCAACGCCTTCGTGGAGGGCATCATCGTGCTGATTAAAAAGATAGGGGGGACAACACTGACATAATGACAACGATCAATTGGAACGCATTGGGTTGAAAAATTTTCGCATCAAACTCTACACCAAAAGGTGATAATGCTGAGTACATTCGGCACATCAAAACTGTGGTACCTTTCGTCTGTGCTGCCTCCGTTTGGTATCCACACGATGAAGATCACATTGGGACGTTCCTTCTTCTTCTTTTTATTGGCATTACATCCCCACACTGGGACAGAGTCGCCTCGCAGCTTAGTGTTTATTAAGCACTTCCACAGTTATTAACTGCAAGGCTTCTAAGCCAAGTTACCATTTTTGCATTCGTATATCATGAGGCTAACACGATGATACTTTTATGCCCAGGGAAGTCGAGACAATTTCCAATCCGGAAATTGCCTAGACCGGCACCGGGAATCGAACCCAACCATGGGACGTTCCTATGGAGAGGAATACCTGACCGCCTTTCTATTATGCAGATGGTTCGAAAGAAGGAGCACGGCGGCTTGAATTTGCATACACTGGCGCCGAAAGTCGCAGTTTGGCCAACAATAGGTATATCAAGGGGATCGATTCCATTCCCTATTATAAATCCTTCCTACTCCACGCAAATCCCCGCCCTGTAATTAGCATAGATAATCCAGGCATAAAATCAATCCTTTCAAACATTTCTGCTGATCAAATCCACCAGCACTTCCATCAAACGGAGCTGCCAAAGGTGGAACGAAACAGTTCAGAAGTTGACTGGCCACGGATGGTGGTGCGTGGCGTAATATGGCAATGAAGGAGCTGTCATCTGCGCAGCGATCGCAACGTTTCTCGGTAAATGGTAAAATCGAATACCGAAGATTGCCGCACGTAGGGGAAAGTGGGGTAAGATGGCCATATGGGGCAAGACAGCCAACGTTAATTATGCCTTAAGTGAGCATTATATTCACATTATTATTACAAGGGATGGTTTACAATAATGTAAAAGGGCTATACAACTGAAAAATGATTACAAGAACAAGTGAGGTTGTCAAAGTACATTTTTTTATTTGAAGATGGTTTAGTTGAAATCCGAATTTTCTTATAATTTTCTAGTTACATAATTTAACAATTGAAGCCTAAATTACTAATTTTTTTAGGACAAATTGATATTTACCGGAGCTTTCATATAACTATAGCCAATATACAATAGATCTGTTCACTATTTTCAAAAGTATTTCAGATTCAAAGTGCCACCCCTCTATTTCAATGAGTGTCTTAAATGGAGTCTTCTGACCAATTTTCAGCCAAATCCACGGAGATTTAGAGGTGCATCAAACGATATTTGTGATTTTTCAGACTTTTTCGTAAAAATATCGTCTGAGTGCATCAATTTAACTCCACATAATAAAAGGATTAGTCGTTGATAGCTTCTTTAGACTATTATCTACCACTTTGTCATTGATACTATGATGTTTAGAGGGCTTATTCTATGACTTTTTATTAGATTTAGCTGAAAAAAATGCCTGAAAACCAGAAAAATAATTTTAGGTGCTTCTGGGGGTAGTATAAATTTTCAATATGTGCCCAATTCAATTTTCCTTCCATTTCCTTCGAGTGTTGCGGAAGTTTCGTCCATACATCACTTTATTCTGAAAAATAAGCTTCGGCATGTAATAATGCAGTTTTCATGAAATACTCAACATTTAAATAGGGTAGTCAAGCAAGACCCACTCCCCCATACTAAAACAAAGTTGACCATGATTTATGAGCAATGTCATCCAGTATGCTCGACCCACTGGTATGGATTTAGTGTGGGCTATGTGGTAGTGTCAGGGCCTGCAGATCAAGAGGTCCACGGTTCGAGGCGCCGAGTCGATAAAGATTTTTTCTTGTCAAGTCTTATGGAAAATGCCATGTTTTCAATGACCTTTTGGGGTCGTTAACTACATTTGAATGTGATTCTATACCCTCCTCCTAGTTATTGCATCACTCATGCCACTGACTAATTTCCTTCAATCAAAACAACCTTCAATGATTGAGATTATAATAAGTTCATGTCCATCATTGCAGCCACCAATTGTGAAGTAATGGTTTGTTAATGGGAGGGATCGATCCGGTTTTGTTTGTGCCATGAGTGTGGTACAATAACTAAGGAGAGGATAACCAATAAATCAAGATGTTTTTTAAACTTTATAAGATTTTTTTATCACGTTCAATTTAAAGGAAGTTTCCGACCGCGACAGATTATCGACAACATGGAATTAGTCACCTGGCATGATAAATAAAATATCTTTAATTGCTAAGCGCCTCGAACCGTGTACCTCTTGATCTGCAGGCCCTGACACTACCACATAGCCCACACTAAATCCATACCAGTGGGTCGAGCATACTGGATGACATTGCTCATAAATCATGGTCAACTTTGTTTTAGCATGAGGGGAATGGTCTTGCTTGACTACCCTATTCAAATGTTGAGTATTTCATGAAAACTGCATTATTACATGCCGAAGCTTATTTTTCAGAATAAAATAATTTATGGTCGAAATTTCCGCAACACTCGAAGGAAATGGAAGAAAAAATTGAATTGGGCACAAATTGAAAATTTATACTACCCCCAGAAGCACCTAAAATTATTTTTCTCGTTTTCAGACATTTTTTTCAGCTAAATCTAATAAAAAGTCATAGAATAAGCCCTCTAAACATCAAGTATCAATGACAAAGTGGTAGATAATAGTCTAAAGAAGCTATCAACGACTAATCCTTTTATTATGTGGAGTTAAATTGATGCACTCAGACGATATTTTTACGAAAAAGTCTGAAAAATCACAAATCTCGTTTGATGCACCTCTAAATCTCCATGGATTTGGCTGAAAATTGGTCAGAAGACTCCATTTAAGATACTCATTGAAATAGAGGGGTGGCACTTTGAATCTGGAATACTTTTGAAAATGGTGAACAGGTCTAATATACAATAATAATTTGAGGAGATTCAAAGTAATTAGGTTCGATAGGATATAAATCTTTGGATATACGTCGGCCTTGGGCGGTATTGCCAACTGTATAGGAACAAGGTTATCTCCAGGATTAAGAGTCGCCTAACCCTCAAATGCATTTAAAAAATGATCAAAATAGTTTCTGCGTGGATCAGAGATGATTTAAAACAAAGGATATGGTTTTAACAGTAAAAATTAGTTTTAGGCAAATTCTGATATTGTCGTAGTGCCAGTTGTCAAGAAATCAACATGAAATACAAACATTGCCAAACACAAATCGGCAATGATTTTTAATAAATTCAAGAATTTTGTAGAACAACGACTTTTCGAGGGAAACAGTGTTTTTATATACTTAAAAGCTTGAAAATCACTTTAACATGGGCAAAACGTAAACGAAACGAATCGTAATGTTCACAAGACTTGTAGAGCACATCAAAAGCTTCCGTTTAGAGGTTGTTGCGATTATTTTTAACGTTTATATTTCCTGTTGGATTTTTTTTTTCAAAATTGAAAATAGCTCAAAAACACTGAATCGACTAAATCAAAAGTTCATTTTTGGAGTAGTCCTATAGCTTTTCGGTACATCGAAGTAAGCATCGATATGAAGAGATCGTAATTTTTGAGTTCTCCGAATTTTGACAATTTTCAATTTTAAATTTTTCGGATCATGGTTTGGCGGATTTTTCTACTTTTTATGCACTGGAAGAAAACAATGATGAGAGGTCGACGAAACTTTATTGACTTCTAGTGTGCACGACAGTTCTACAAGTAAAAGCTTGTACAAAAGCAAAACCGTGTAGATCCGGCATCATGTCATCGAAGAAGAAACCGACTGCAAATAGGGAACAAGACTTGGAGCTGGGACGTAATTGCATCTATTGAGTAGTGAGAACATTTCCAAGAGGACAGTATAATAGTCGGTTATTTCTTGATTGATGATCGATCGACTGACATGAAGAATACCAACAGTAGGAAACTTCTGCAAAATGTGGACTTCATCAGCTCTTCAGGATTATGCAACGTAAAAATGCTGAAAAAACAAAAGCTGTTAACTGATGAAAACGCTGCAATCTTTCTGTATCGGAATATTTGTATGGTGCGTGGACTGGATCTGAGAATTCGGGTTGATTCAAGAAGAAATTATCTAAGCCTTTCTATAGTTCTGAAGGATCGTACTTAATATCGATGTTTCTGGATTCATACTTGTGGTTGTTCGCGTTGTAGTTCGTCAGTATCAAGGTCTGGTTTGCTGCCACTGTGTCCTTTGGTGTTCGATAAGTATCAATTTATATTTCCCATTTATTTTTCATATTTCGAAAACAGAGAACGGATAATTAGGTGTTTGTGTCTCACTAGAAAGGCAATATTATCACTAATCTATATTACTATAGTTGAACTACTATGAGTCATTGCTCTAATATTCGATATCAGCTCATGGAAGCAAATTAGTGATACACTATTAGATATTTAACATTTTTAAACAAATTATTTTTGATATGGAAATGCTAATATCACAGACAAACCGGCATAACATATTGAACATTCACCCATCAAATTCATCGTCGTCCAAACACTAACGACATCTGTTTATTTCAGTTAGTTAGGCAAATCACAAACCAGATGGCAGTAGTGAGCAAACGTCAAACTCGAGCAAAACCGATGCGTGCGCCACGTGTGATCGATTGGCCAACTAATGATTATTTGAATCGACCAGTAAATCAGTGAACGATGGAAATTTGACGAGTGTTATGTCTGTTTGTCTCTAATATCATCTTCCAAACTCAGACGTACATGTTCATGATAGAATTAGAGGCGAAAGTATAGAACTGATAGTTCCGTTAGGATACGGCAGGCATGAAGAATGTTTTTATAGAAGTCGATTTGAAAGCGAGCGGAGGGAAATATTTGTGATGGCACATATCGCACGACCTTCTTTCTGCCAAGCTCCCGTATGAAGGGGGAGGGAAGAATATCAATGTGGAAGCTGATATATCTCTACTGGCAAGGATGTTGGAAATGGAGCAAATATGCCTTAGTTGCAAGATTGAATTGAACTGCATTTCAAGGAAATAACATCGAAATGTGATTAAAATTACTCCAGATCATAGTGTACACTTTTTTCTATCTAGCTTGATGATTAAAGTAGATTTAAATCTCCATTCGCGAGGATTAACGGCAATTATAACGGGAACTAGCACCATAAACGAATTAGCGCATAACCCTACCAGTTGACCGGTCGATTTAGGACACTTTTTGAAATTTGAACAGAATTAACACACACACAACTTTAATCTAGAGGATAAGACATCACCGAAACACATTTGAAACATTGCACCCGCCAGACCAATTTAGTTTCAAACCGCGACCAAAATGATGTCAAGTTTGTACCACCAAAGAGAACTATGTATTCCCTCGTTATCTCGTGCCATGCATACTGTTCAGTGGAGTATATCCCAGGTTCAGCTGTTCTAGAATTAATGGTGCTATGTTTAGTGGTTTGAATGACAAGTTAATTGGTATAATAACATGAATTTGTAACAGCTGCTGTTGGGAAATACAAATAAATTTTAATTGACATCTCTTCGCGGATGTTCGCTCGAGGGGATCGACACCGTCAGTGACACAACGGCTTTGAACACTCGAAGGGATACAGTGCCTATCTCTCCCACTACCACACGGATATACACTATCCTCAGGCGTCCGGATCAGACTCATAGCCGCATCACCACCATAGGCACCTCAGCGAAAATGGAATAAAATGCCTTTGGAATATAAATAATAAATGTTTTTCGAAAAATATTGTAAAATATACATATTTTATTATTGGCTGGACATTTTGGATAAATTACTAGATTTCAAATGAATTATGAAATATGAATATGCACGGACACTACTTTTTTTTGTTGTTTGAATTTCCAAGGATCAATATTAGATCAAAACCTACTTAAGTCGGCGTTTTTCCTACTCAACTTTTAATTGGCCATCTGTTGCGATAATAACACCCAAATTAGCTTGTTTCCATGCCGTATTGCACCTATCTCCCTCTTGATGTTTTTGAAGTTTGACTGTGCACACTTTGCAACAACAGCAACTACGTATTGAAATTTTGTGATACACCCCGCACCTGGCCGCACTTCTGGTCGCAAGAGGCAGCCGTCATGTTTGCCACACATCGAAACACTAACTGTGTCCGAAGCGAGTCCTGGAGGCTACTACCGGATTGGTTTCCATCGAACAGACATCATCGAAGTCCGCTATCCGAAGGGACCTACTACTGATTGGTAGTTTGTGGTTTTTCGCGCTTTGGAACGCTTGTTCCTGCCTACAGTTGCAATCGTTTGAACACGCTGCGTAGCTCGTGCAAGCAGTGCTCTTTTATCTGTAGCCGATGATTTATTTTGGAACACTACTGGAGGCACTGACCTTCCCTTGTGTGCAGACAAAGTATGGCATAAGGCGGTTACATAGAAGACTGCTGCTACGCCGCCTCGCAACGCAAACGTTGTAAGTCTATCTGTCTATCAACCGCACCAAACAAACATCAACCGGCTTCCAGTTGGCAAATGTGCAGATCAGAATGACGACCATGTGGTAAAGTGAAACTTTCATTTATCAATTGACGCCGCGTGGGTGTGTCGGGGTTTGGAATTGCAACGAGCAACAGCCTATTTTTAGTTGACTGTGGGGAATGCGCATGATAGAGTAATTTGAATATCTTCCCTAAAACTATTCATGATAAAACATCAGTTGAATTTTGTATAAATTTTCAGTTTCCTTCAGATAGCATTACATTATTTTTCTCATAGAGATGTCAAAGAATTTCCTAATGAAATTCAAAAAACTTTCACATACGAATTTAAACAAATTTCACAAAGAAATTCATAAGTATCTCCTATGAAAACTCCAAAGTGCAGCTGTTATACAACTGTGCATTTGTTCAATGAATACTAAACTGCCTGCTGGCTATTCCTCAATTGGGGATGAAATATCTTTAAAGAGAAACGCGCTACATATATGTAGAGATTGATGCTCTGTGATTAAATTTTGATTAGAACCAATAAACCAATCACTTCTGATCTAATACCCTTTTCTCTTCGCGTCTGTAGTGCTTACAGTTGCATCGAATAGCCAAAAGCGTCTGCATTTGAGTTGATTCATCATCCATCAAATGCACCTCTTCTACATCGGCCATTTGCTCACTCTGCACCGGGCACTTATATTGAAAATTCCACTGCTGCTGATTAACCAAGATTTCAACGTTCAGCATTGCTGGACTTGTGCACTAGTGGAAATATCTACCATGATGATGGGAAAAGTAATTTCAGAATCACATGAACGATGAGCTTCGCTACTCGAAACGGGTTGGGTACTTGGAAAGTGCAACAGTTCTAGAACTTTGTTCAACTGACGCCGTAGAAACTGCATGATTCTCATTATTTCCTGTGGGTTAATGATCTCTTAAAGTTTCAACGGAACGGACTGTGCTGGGAAACTTTATGAAGAGACTCTTGTACTGGGTTAGGAACTGGTTTTGCTTCTATCTGGCGTAATGAGCTTGGTTTTGTAAAGCGTATAAGAGTTGGAAGTTGCATTTTTTGCTAATTAAAGCATTATTTTTTGAGAAAATAATTTGATAACTCATTGCGTTATGGAGCCACTTCCTGTACTTGGTCATTTACGACAGTTCAGAGGATCTAAACAAAATGAAGGCTAACAATATGGAATATGAAGAAGCGATAGATAGAAAAGCCATTACATCATTTTATCCCCTGCGTTACGTGCGTTCTGAGCCAGAAACCAATCCAAGAGAAATGCAATTGTCATTTCCTTTGGGCAATAGGAAATTTGCATGTTCTAATTTTCCTTATGCTTTTTGGTGGAAAACTTATTCAATAAAGTCTTTGAGTTTATTGAGAATCTTACATCGACATTACTAGGTAATACATCATTTTGATTATTTTTTATTCAGCTGTTATAGGGCAAGTTAGTACTATGCATTTAATTCCAGAGATATGTAATTTTATTTCAACAGAAAAGCGTCGGGACAGCATAAATGTGCACGATCGAGAATTTTTTTTTTTCTTGATGCGTGGTTTACTTTATGACAATGAGTATTCGTTGCGTTGCGTTGTAACAGAGTATTTCGTAGATTGCATACTAATAGCTGTCATGTATATTCTTTAAATTTCTTACTCCAACTGCTTATAGATTACTACTTGGGATTTAATAGCAACCCAATTGGAGGTCCAAAATGATAAAGCATGAAAGCTACCATTGCCGGTCACGCCCATCTTCTCCGTTACTAGGGAAAGGAAGGAAATGATGATATGACATCTACTTAACGAGAGGCCAGCGACTCACCGACGCCCTCATAGATGTCAAAGAGTTGGATGGTTGGTAGGGAATATAGATAAGGAGTATCATAATAAGCAAATGATATAATAAGTTTGAATAGACGTTGGGAGTGACCATGCTAAGAAATTTATGTCACTCCATTGTTGATTTCCTTGGGATGGGGCAAAGCTATTAAACTTGCCCTGGCTAATTAGTCTAGGTTTAAGCGCCATTGTTCGCTCTCTGAAACGAGAATAAATGTATGTTAAATGTCCCTTCCTCCAATTTGTTTCCAATTGAGATAATGAAGTTATTAATATATACCCTTAACAATAACGGGAATGAAACATGTAACCTGAAGGAATTATTTTTTTCTTAAAATAGAAAAAAAAACAAACTATTAATTCGCATTTATTCAACGAGAAATATTGTTTAAAGATCTGTCAGGCGATTAAGTCTGTAAGAGCAACACAACTAAAATTCAAGCTGATTCAACCTAGAGATGAATTGATTCACACATATTTTGCAAGTTGGATTTTGAAAGCACTTAACAAGAAAAGCATGTGCGGATGGAACAAAACGGGGGAAGGTTGGTTTGTAAGTGCATGTGAAGTGCATCACAATGAATAGTTTTAGTTATACATTAAAAATAGCATGAAATGAGCTCACCGGATAATAAAATGTTGCTCCACGCATCCAGTAGAAATCTTGCTGATCTCAATGTCCTATTCAATAGGATGTTCGAGTGGCTTAAACGGGAACATCATACTCCAGAAACAGTTGTCCATCACGATATTTTCCGATACAATTGTTAAGAGAGAAATTGGGTTGAACCGGTCAACTCTGAGAAGAACTTGTTTTACAGAATCATATGTTTTGTTTCATTTGAAAAAAAAAAATAAAATAAAATAAATAGACAGAAAAATTGCTTCAACGCTAAGACCTGAGATGATTGAATCTTCTATTACGAAACAAACTCTCCGGATATTAACTTTCGACTCTGCCAAACAACACAATTTGGACGACACATCCTTGATAATGGCCCGGCACAAACATCACTTTTCCTTGCATTCCCTGCTATCTAACTCGCGATCTGACACGAAAAATGATCCAGGACGAAACATTAGCGCACTCCGCGGAAGTAATCTATGCGACAAGATCTTAAAAGAAAAATTCCCGGTGGCGTAACACCAGTCAAATTAGAAAATACGAGAGCAGAAAAATTGCTGTCATTAAATAAAACACCACCGGCCGCGCGCAAGGCTTACTTCGATCCTTCCTACATTGACAAATTGAATTTTTTGCTCTCTTACTTTATGACAATGAGTATTCTTTGATGTTGTTCTGTGAATCTCAAGAATCTGGTGCATGGTTTAGTCTGCAAACGTTCGGTTCTATTAGAACCTTATACATAGCACCACCTCAAGTTAAATGTAACATAAAATAAGAATTGTGCCAAAGGGATTATTGGCATTACATCCCCCACTAGGACATTGCCGCCTCGCTGTATAGTGCTCATTCAGCACTTCCACAATTATTGACTGCGAGACTTCTAAGCCAAGTTACCATTTTTGCATTCGTATTTCATGAGGCTTTTATGCCCAGGGAAGTCGAGACAATTTCCAACCCGAAAATTGCCCAGACCGGTACCGGAAATAGAACCCAGCCATCCTCAACATGGTATTGCGTCAACAATTAGACGTCTCTCGTCGCTCTTCACATTCTTTATTTCTCACTGTGAAAAGTGAGAAGTGAGGAATAATGACTGAGAAATGAGAAATGAGATGTTTATTTTTTTAACTACTCACTCCTAATTTTTCACTTCTTACTTCAAAAAATGAGTAATGCGAAGTGACGTCAAATTTCGCACTTCTTAGTGAAAAGTCAGATGTTTCGCTTCTCACTTATCATTTATCGAATAAGAAATGAAAAATGAGAAGTTAGAGGTGAGAAGTATGACCCGTTCGGACAAATGACATTTTCAGCCAAATGACTCTGCCAAACGACCATTTCGACCAAACGGCATGTTCGGCCATATTATCTTTCCAGTCAAACTATTGTTTTGGCCAGGTTGGTCGTATGTTTATTTCGGCTGTATGTCGCTTTCGGCTAAATCGGTTTGCGATCTAATAACCGTTGCGGCCTATTTGGTAAAATTTAATTCGGTTGATAGACTGTTGAGACATCTCAGTTCAATTGAGTTCACTTCTCAATAATCTTAACCTTATTCATATTTACTATTATTCGTCCAAATGACTTTCACCGGGCTGTGTATGAGCTGACACAATACACTACAATATGACTTTCACCGTCCTACGAACCGTACGACATGTATCGCTAAATTGGCATATTCGGCCACAAGACATTTTCGGCCATATGGGTTTCTGTCTAAGGTTTTGTTCTATCAATTCTTGTTCCAAAAATATTCGAATAAAGGTCTAATCGATTCAATACGGATGAAACCAAAGAATAAAATCAGCTATCAGCTTAATACAGTTAAAAGAAAAACAGTCAGCTATTCATATTCGGGTTTGACAGAGAGAGCTGAGGTGGCTTCAGGAAAGTTGTTAAAAAGTTATGTTTTATTCTGGAAAATATTCAACAAGTATGGTCATGGATAAAACGATGTCCTCCAGAGCATCCACACTATTCTTGAGTTGCGATCGTGATGTTCTAAAAAAATAACTCGACACTACACCTTCCTAAAGATAGGGTTCGCACTTTTCGTTTTAGAAAATTCCCATCTTCTTCTTCTTCTTCTATATACATAAAAATGAATTTCTGTCTGTCTGAACCTTATAGACTCCGAAACTACTGAACCGATCGGCGTGAAAATTTGTATGCAGAGATTTTAGAGGCCGGGGAAGGTTCTTAAAATGGTTTGAGAGCCCTCCCTCCTTTGGAAAAGGGGGCTCCCATACAAATGAAACAGAAATTTCTGCATAACTCGAGAACTAAGCAGAGAATAAGTCAATTTTAGGCGAAACGGAGTTCGTCGGGTCTGCTAGTAAAAAATAGAAAATTGCCAATAAAGAAATCAGGGTATGAGCAATAAATAAATATAAAATTTCCACAAAAGAAACAGAATTTCCATAAACAATTAAAAATTTTCCACAAAACAAAAATAAATAAGCACTTTTAAAAGCAAAAATTGCAATTATAAAAGAAGGATTTTCTATAAAAAAAAATAAAATGTTCCACAAAGAAAAATACAAAATTTCCATAAATAAATCAATATTAGCAATAATAAATTACAAAATTTTCCACAAAATAAATATATTTTTTTCCATAAAAAAATATTTTTTTTCCACAAATGATCAATAAAGAGCAATAAAAAATTAAGAAAATTTCCATAAAGAAATATAAAAAAGCAATCAAACTGTGCTTTTTTTCCATAGATGACCCCTTCTTTAAAAGCGTTTAAAGTTCATGTAAAATTTCATCAGCTTTATTGCTTGCTTGTATTTTTTATGGAAATTTTCTTATTTTTTATTGCTCTTAATTGAATATTTTGTGGAAAATTCTCAATTTTTTATGGCAAAAAAATATTTATTTTGTGGAAAATGTTGTAATTGTTTATTGCTAATATTGACTTATTTATGGAAATTTTGTATTTTTTTCGTGGAACATTAAAATTTTTTTATGGAAAATTCTTCTTTTATATTTGCTATTTTTGCTTTTAAAAGTGCTTATTTATTTTTGTTTTGTGGAAAATTCTTAATTGTTTATGGAAATTTTGTTTTATTTGTGGAAATTTTATATTTATTTACTGCTCATACCCTGATTTCTTTATGGGCAATTTCATAATTGTTTATGGAAAATTTCTAATTTTTAATGGAAATTTTATTTTGCTGCCAAGGAAGCGATTTTCGAGTCAAAAGGGATTTTTTCTCGTTGTTTTTGGTGAGGAACATATCGTTTTGCCTCAAATTCCGAACATGACTCATATTCCGAATACTGGCGTTTTGTTACCCTAAAACTAAAAATTCTATCGGTTTTCAGTTCTGATGATCAAGATTACAAATTAATTCATGATCGTATGGGGAGAATTACACGAATAAAGCCAAAATGGTCAAGCGAGTGTTCGAAATATGAGCCATGTTCGGAATTTGAGTTAACGCGGTATTTCACCCATCAGTCTTTTCTGTAGTCGTGAAAATTGGATAAAATTTATTCATCGTTTCATCACTCTTTTCACACATAGCAGAATATTCGTCGAACAACTATAAACATTAACAGAGATAGCAGTAGTCCTTAGCTTATTTGTCCCTTAAAGATTACTACAGTTTGCGTGGCATCACCCACGAAAAGAATGTGAATATGAATTTTTATTTTTTTTATTTTTTAAATTTTTTCGTTTATTTTGGAGGCTCAATTGCCGGGCTTGGAGGCTCTATCACATTGGCAGCTCGTTAACCAAGACGGACCTCTGCCTCTCCAACCTAACCCAGAAATTCCAACAAATTCCGCATGAACTCGTGGCAAGTGCAGAGGTATATTCGGATTGCAGTGGGCGAGTAATTGCCTACATTGACTTGCATTCTGACGTGGCAGGCGCAAGTATGACCTAACAAATGAGATCACCAGTACTTGTACATTGAAGATGTGTGCTAGTCCCAAGCAAACATCTGTTGGTTCCCTGTGCAAGAACAGCTGATCTGGTCATAATGGAGTAGCAACTACGAGCAGTCAATCAAGCTCAAGCTCAAGCTCAAGCTTTCAAAAATCTAAACTGCTGTAAAAATCGCATTTCTTAACCAATTCTTTCGCAACAAGTTACATTCCATTCGGATGGATTGCTACTAGTTTTGAGGCTATCCATAGTACGGTTCCAGAATTATTCCAGATTCCGTTGGGATCAGTTTTCCCCGGAATAAGTGGCCATTTACAAATTTTAAGCCAAAACAGGTCATGCGAGACCTCAAACTTCATGATTTCACAAAGCAATGATGGGAATGATATTTTTGGGGTTCCTGCCCCACTCGGACTCAATCCGGCCACATCGGTCACAATCCGGGGGACCTACGGAATGGCCTTTTTCTAAATTGATTCAAAATAGGTCGTGCGACACCTCAAGCTTAATGATTTTACAAAGCAATGATGGGAATGATATTTTTAGGGTTCCTGGCCCACTCGGATCCATTCCGGCCACAATCCGGAGGACCTACGGAATGGCCATTTTCTAAATTTATTTGATTCAAAATAGGTCGTGCGACACCTCAAACTTCATGATTTTACAAAGCAATGACGGGAATGATACAAGGGAGTAGCCAGAGGGGGCAGGTTGGGGCAAAACAACTCGAAAAATTTCGGGCTCTAGAATTATCCTTAAAATCCTTCTAGAAGCTCTCCTGGGAACTTCTAAATTTCTCCGGAAAGTTATCCACAAATTCCTCTGAAAATCGTTCGAAAATCTTTCTCATGTAATTGTAATTTCTCCTTATTTAGAAATCCCTCACAATATTTTTTTTTTTTTTTTGGGAAATTCATGAGGAAATTCCTTGAAGATTTCATTTCTTCTCCAATTTTTCCTTCTAGACATTTCTTTGGCTATTCTTCCAGAAAAATCTCCGGCAAACGGAATTTCCTCCCAAAATTCCGCTAGAAATTTCTTCAGAAATTTATGACGGGAATCCTCCGATTTCACTTCATAATTTCACTTGTAAATCTATAAGAAATTCCTTCGGAAATTCTTCTAGAAACGTCTCCGGGCATTCCTCCAGAAACTCTTCCTTTAATTCCTCCAGGATAACTTTCAGGAGTTTTTCGGGGATTACCTCCATAAATTTAATAGCGAAATCCTCTAGGATTTCATTCTGGAATTCTTTCCGCTATTACTTCAGAATATCCTTCAAGAATTCATCTAAAAATTTTTCCAGGAATTCGTACATGTATTTCCTCGGAAATTCTTCCAGGTATTCTCCCGAGAATTGCTTCAGGTACTTCTCCAGGAATTTCTTCAGGAATTTCTCCCGAAATTTTTCCGCGGAATTGTCCTAGAATGCTTTCCGGACTTCACTAGAAATTTACTACAGAATTCAATTCGGATATTAATTTGAGAGTTCTTCCAGGAATTTCTTCAGAACTAACCTTCGGGAATTCATCCGGTAATTTCTTCAGCATTTCATCTGGGAATTTCTGAGTTCTTTCGGGAATCCCTCCAAGAACTTCACAGGGAATTCCTGGAGGATGTATGGCAGAAATTTCATGGGAAATGGGATTTCGGAAATGGATTTTCAACTCCGGGTATTCCAACGGCTGTTCCTCTGCAAATTCCTCCGGGAGCTCCAGCAGTAGCTCCTCCGGGAATTCACGCAGGCTTTTTTTTTGGGAATTTATCTACAAAATCCTCCAGAAGTTCCTCGTAAAATTTCTCTGGGAATTCCTCCGGGAGATCCTTTGAGAATTCTCCCAGGAGCTCCTCCTGGAATTCATACGGAAGTTCATTTGGGAGTTCATCCAAGAGTTCTTACGAGAGTTACTCTAGAAATTCCTCCTGTAGTTCTTTAAGAAATTCCTCCAGAAGTTCCACCGGGAGCTCCTCCGGAAATTACTCCAGGAGTTCCTTCTTAGAGGAACACTCGGAGGAACTGCCGTAGAAACTTCCGGAGGAATGCTCATAGAAACTGCCGGTGGATCTCCCGGAGGAATTCCCGTAGTAACTGCCGGAAGAGCTCCCGTAAGAACTCCCGGAGGAATTTCAGGAGGAACTCCTAGAAGAATTCCTAGAGGAACTCCCAGAGAAACTATTGGAAGAACTTTGGGAGGAATTTCCAGCTAAATTTCTGAAGAAGGCCTAAATGATTTCTTGAAAAAAAGCCTGCATGGTTTCCTGGAAGAGCTACTGGTGGTACTCCCGGAGGAATTCAGCTTAGCTTAGCTTAGCTTTGACTGACTACACATATCTATGGTTGCTACTCCGTGATTGACCAGAATCAGTGAAATTGCACAAAGAATCAACTGAATGATTGACTGGGATTGTTCAAGCATTCTCAGTGTGCAAGTTTCAGTGACTCTAAAATTCAAATGATCAATAACGGCGCCGGCCACGTCCTTGTAGTCAGTTAGGAAGAAGGAAGGAATATTAGTAGGTGGTTTTTGCTATTTGAAGACCGTGTTTACCTCTGCGTCTCCACAAAAACCACAGGAAGGATTATCAGTTAATTGGTAGGCATCGTTGGATCTGGATTCACTCTGATAAGCGATACGACCGTGTCATTCTTTATACACAGTGATTTTACCTAGCCATGAATCGGGCGCGAAAAGTAGTACAAACTAACTACCGGCCTACCGGGCGCGCAATGCAGAACACAATATTTCGTCCGATCGCGCCATCGTTCTGCTGTCCGAAACAAGAGAAATTTCGCACTGAACTGATTTTTATTACCCGCCGCGCAAAGCAGAACACAATATTTCGTCCGATCGTGCCATCGTTCTGCTGTCCTAAACAAGAGAAATCTCGCACTGAACTGATTTTTATTACCGGCCGCGCAAAGCAGAACAGAATATTTCGGCCGATCGCGCCATCGTTCTGCTGTCCGAAACAAGAGAAATCTCGCACTGAACTGATTTTTATTACCGGCCGCGCAAAGCAGAACACAAAATTTCGTCCGATCGCGCCATCGTTCTGCTGTCCGAAACAAGAGAAATCTCGCACTGAACTGATTTTATTACGGCCGCGCAATGCAGAACACATTATTAGGTCCGATCGCGCGCCATCGTTCTGCTGTCCGAAACAGAAATCTCGCACTGAACTGACTTTTATTACCGGGTCGCGCAAAGCAGAACACAATATTTCGTCTTCGTCCGATCGTGCCATCGTTCTGCTGTCCGAAACAAGAGAAATCTCGCACTGAACTGATTTTTATTACCGGCCGCGCAAAGCAGAACACAAAATTTCGTCCGATCGCGCCATCGTTCTGCTGTCCGAAACAAGAGAAATCTCGCACTGAACTGATTTTTATTACCGGCCGCGCAATGCAGAACACATTATTAGGTCCGATCGCGCCATTGTTCTGCTGTCCGAAACAAGAGAAATCTCGCACTGAACTGATTTTTATTACCGGCCGCGCAATGCAGAACACATTATTAGGTCCGATCGCGCCATCGTTCTGCTGTCCGAAACAAGAGAAATCTCGCACTGAACTGATTTTTATTACCGGCCGCGCAAAGCAGAACACAAAATTTCGTCCGATCGCGCCATCGTTCTGCTGTCCGAAACAAGAGAAATCTCGCACTGAACTGATTTTTATTACCGGCCGCGCAATGCAGAACACATTATTAGGTCCGATCGCGCCATCGTTCTGCTGTCCGGAAACAGAGAAATCCCGCACTGAACTGCTTTTTATTACCGGCCGCGCAATGCAGAACACATTATAAGGTCCGATCGCGCCATCGTTCTGCTGTCCGAAACAAGAGAAATCACGCACTGATTTTATTACCGGCCGCGCAAAGCAGAACACAATATTTCGTCTTCGTCCGATCGTGCCATCGTTCTGCTGTCCGAAACAAGAGAAATCTCGCACTGAACTGATTTTTATTACCGGCCGCGCAATGCAGAACACATTATTAGGTCCGATCGCGCCATCGTTCTGCTGTCCGAAACAAGAGAAATCTCGCACTGAACTGATTTTATTACCGGCCGCGCAAAGCAGAACACAATATTTCGTCCGATCGCGCCATCGTTCTGCTGTCCGAAACAAGAGAAATCTCGCACTGAACTGATTTTTATTACCGGCCGCGCAAAGCAGAACACAAAATTTCGTCCGATCGCGCCATCGTTCTGCTGTCCGAAACAAGAGAAATCTCGCACTGAACTGATTTTTATTACCGGCCGTGCAATGCAGAACACATTATTAGGTCCGATTGCGCCATCGTTCTGCTGTCCGAAACAAGAGAAATCTCGCACTGAACTGATTTTTATTACCGGCCGTGCAATGCAGAACACATTATTAGGTCCGATCGCGCCATCGTTCTGCTGTCCGAAACAAGAGAAATCTCGCACTGAACTGACTTTTATTACCGGCCGCGCAAAGCAGAACACAATATTTCGTCTTCGTCCGATCGTGCCATCGTTCTGCTGTCCGAAACAAGAGAAATCTCGCACTGAACTGATTTTTATTACCGGCCGCGCAAAGCAGAACACAAAATTTCGTCCGATCGCGCCATCGTTCTGCTGTCCGAAACAAGAGAAATCTCGCACTGAACTGATTTTTATTACCGGCCGCGCAATGCAGAACACATTATTAGGTCCGATCGCGCCATTGTTCTGCTGTCCGAAACAAGAGAAATCTCGCACTGAACTGATTTTTATTACCGGCCGTGCAATGCAGAACACATTATTAGGTCCGATCGCGCCATCGTTCTGCTGTCCGAAACAAGAGAAATCTCGCACTGAACTGACTTTTATTACCGGCCGCGCAAAGCAGAACACAATATTTCGTCTTCGTCCGATCGTGCCATCGTTCTGCTGTCCGAAACAAGAGAAATCTCGCACTGAACTGATTTTTATTACCGGCCGCGCAAAGCAGAACACAAAATTTCGTCCGATCGCGCCATCGTTCTGCTGTCCGAAACAAGAGAAATCTCGCACTGAACTGATTTTTATTACCGGCCGCGCAATGCAGAACACATTATTAGGTCCGATCGCGCCATTGTTCTGCTGTCCGAAACAAGAGAAATCTCGCACTGAACTGATTTTTATTACCGGCCGCGCAATGCAGAACACATTATAAGGTCCGATCGCGCCATCGTTCTGCTGTCCGAAACAAGAGAAATCTCGCACTGAACTGATTTTTATTACCGGCCGCGCAAAGCAGAACACAATATTTCGTCTTCGTCCGATCGTGCCATCGTTCTGCTGTCCGAAACAAGAGAAATCTCGCACTGAACTGATTTTTATTACCGGCCGCGCAATGCAGAACACATTATTAGGTCCGATCGCGCCATCGTTCTGCTGTCCGAAACAAGAGAAATCTCGCACTGAACTGATTTTTATTACCGGCCGCGCAAAGCAGAACACAATATTTCGTCCGATCGCGCCATCGTTCTGCTGTCCGAAACAAGAGAAATCTCGCACTGAACTGATTTTTATTACCGGCCGCGCAAAGCAGAACACAAAATTTCGTCCGATCGCGCCATCGTTCTGCTGTCCGAAACAAGAGAAATCTCGCACTGAACTGATTTTTATTACCGGCCGCGCAATGCAGAACACATTATTAGGTCCGATCGCGCCATTGTTCTGCTGTCCGAAACAAGAGAAATCTCGCACTGAACTGATTTTTATTACCGGCCGCGCAATGCAGAACACATTATTATGTCCGATCGCGCCATTGTTCTGCTGTCCGAAACAAGAGAAATCTCGCACTGAACTGATTTTTATTACCGGCCGCGCAATGCAGAACACATTATAAGGTCCGATCGCGCAATCGTTCTGCTGTCCGAAACAAGAGAAATCTCGCACTGAACTGATTTTTATTACCGGCCGCGCAAAGCAGAACACAAAATTTCGTCCGATCGCGCCATCGTTCTGCTGTCCGAAACAAGAGAAATCTCGCACTGAACTGATTTTTATTACCGGCCGCGCAATGCAGAACACATTATTAGGTCCGATCGCGCCATTGTTCTGCTGTCCGAAACAAGAGAAATCTCGCACTGAACTGATTTTTATTACCGGCCGCGCAATGCAGAACACATTATAAGGTCCGATCGCGCCATCGTTCTGCTGTCCGAAACAAGAGAAATCTCGCACTGAACTGATTTTATTACCGGCCGCGCAAAGCAGAACACAATATTTCGTCTTCGTCCGATCGTGCCATCGTTCTGCTGTCCGAAACAAGAGAAATCTCGCGCTGAACTGATTTTATTACCGGCCGCGCAATGCAGAACACATTATTAGGTCCGATCGCGCCATCGTTCTGCTGTCCGAAACAAGAGAAATCTCGCACTGAACTGATTTTTATTACCGGCCGCGCAAAGCAGAACACAATATTTCGTCCGATCGCGCCATCGTTCTGCTGTCCGAAACAAGAGAAATCTCGCACTGAACTGATTTTTATTACCGGCCGCGCAAAGCAGAACACAAAATTTCGTCCGATCGCGCCATCGTTCTGCTGTCCGAAACAAGAGAAATCTCGCACTGAACTGATTTTTATTACCGGCCGTGCAATGCAGAACACATTATTAGGTCCGATTGCGCCATCGTTCTGCTGTCCGAAACAAGAGAAATATCGCACTGAACTGATTTTTATTACCGGCCGTGCAATGCAGAACACATTATTAGGTCCGATCGCGCCATCGTTCTGCTGTCCGAAACAAGAGAAATCTCGCACTGAACTGACTTTTATTACCGGCCGCGCAAAGCAGAACACAATATTTCGTCTTCGTCCGATCGTGCCATCGTTCTGCTGTCCGAAACAAGAGAAATCTCGCACTGAACTGATTGTTATTACCGGCCGCGCAAAGCAGAACACAAAATTTCGTCCGATCGCGCCATCGTTCTGCTGTCCGAAACAAGAGAAATCTCGCACTGAACTGATTTTTATTACCGGCCGCGCAATGCAGAACACATTATTAGGTCCGATCGCGCCATCGTTCTGCTGTCCGAAACAAGAGAAATCTCGCACTGAACTGATTTTTATTACCGGCCGTGCAATGCAGAACACATTATTAGGTCCGATCGCGCCATCGTTCTGCTGTCCGAAACAAGAGAAATCTCGCACTGAACTGATTTTTATTACCGGCCGCGCAATGCAGAACACATTATAAGGTCCGATCGCGCCATCGTTCTGCTGTCCGAAACAAGAGAAATCTCGCACTGAACTGACTTTATTACCGGCCGCGCAAAGCAGAACACAATATTACGTCTTCGTCCGATCGTGCCATCGTGCTGCTGTCCGAAACAAGAGAAATCTCGCACTGAACTGATTTTATTACCGGCCGCGCAAAGCAGAACACAAAATTTCGTCCGATCGCGCCATCGTTCTGCTGTCCGAAACAAGAGAAATCTCGCACTGAACTGATTTTTATTACCGGCCGCGCAATGCAGAACACATTATTAGGTCCGATCGCGCCATTGTTCTGCTGTCCGAAACAAGAGAAATCTCGCACTGAACTGATTTTTATTACCGGCCGCGCAATGCAGAACACATTATAAGGTCCGATCGCGCCATCGTTCTGCTGTCCGAAACAAGAGAAATCTCGCACTGAACTGATTTTTATTACCGGCCGCGCAAAGCAGAACACAATATTTCGTCTTCGTCCGATCGTGCCATCGTTCTGCTGTCCGAAACAAGAGAAATCTCGCACTGAACTGATTTTTATTACCGGCCGCGCAATGCAGAACACATTATTAGGTCCGATCGCGCCATCGTTCTGCTATCCGGAAACAAGAGAAATCTCGCACTGAACTGATTTTTTATTACCGGCCGCGCAAAAGCAGAACACAATATTTCGTCCGATCGCGCCATCGTTCTGCTGTCCGAAACAAGAGAAATCTCGCACTGAACTGATTTTTATTACCGGCCGTGCAATGCAGAACACATTATTAGGTCCGATCGCGCCATCGTTCTGCTGTCCGAAACAAGAGAAATCTCGCACTGAACTGATTTTTATTACCGGCCGTGCAATGCAGAACACATTATTAGGTCCGATCGCGCCATCGTTCTGCTGTCCGAAACAAGAGAAATCTCGCACTGAACTGACTTTTATTACCGGCCGCGCAAAGCAGAACACAATATTTCGTCTTCGTCCGATCGTGCCATCGTTCTGCTGTCCGAAACAAGAGAAATCTCGCACTGAACTGGTTTTTATTACCGGCCGCGCAAAGCAGAACACAAAATTTCGTCCGATCGCGCCATCGTTCTGCTGTCCGAAACAAGAGAAAATCGCACTGAACTGATTTTTATTACCGGCCGCGCAATGCAGAACACATTATTAGGTCCGATCGCGCCATTGTTTTGCTGTCCGAAACAAGAGAAATCTCGCACTGAACTGATTTTTATTACCGGCCGCGCAATGCAGAACACATTATTAGGTCCGATCGCGCCATCGTTCTGCTGTCCGAAACAAGAGAAATCTCGCACTGAACTGATTTTTATTACCGGCCGCGCAAAGCAGAACACAATATTTCGTCTTCGTCCGATCGTGCCATCGTTCTGCTGTCCGAAACAAGAGAAATCTCGCACTGAACTGATTTTTATTACCGGCCGCGCAATGCAGAACACATTATTAGGTCCGATCGCGCCATCGTTCTGCTGTCCGAAACAAGAGAAATCTCGCACTGAACTGATTTTTATTACCGGCCGCGCAAAGCAGAACACAATATTTCGTCCGATCGCGCCATCGTTCTGCTGTCCGAAACAAGAGAAATCTCGCACTGAACTGATTTTTATTACCGGCCGCGCAAAGCAGAACACAAAATTTCGTCCGATCGCGCCATCGTTCTGCTGTCCGAAACAAGAGAAATCTCGCACTGAACTGATTTTTATTACCGGCCGCGCAATGCAGAACACATTAATAGGTCCGATCGCGCCATCGTTCTGCTGTCCGAAACAAGAGAAATCTCGCACTGAACTCTGGTGGTACTCCCGGAGGAATTCCCGGATAAACACCCGGATGAATCGCTTGTGGAATTCCCGGAGGAACTCTCGGAGGAATTCTTGAAATAACTTCCGGAGGAATTTCTGAAAAAACTCGCGGGAGAATTTTCAAATGAACCCCCGAAGGAACTGCCAGTGAAACTACCAGAAGAATTCTCGGAAAAATTCTTGGATAATTCATCTTATAGACAGATCTCGTCTAGCTGAAACCTTGAATGAATTCCCGGAAGAAATTCTGGAGGAATTCCTGGAAGAATTTTAAGAGGAACCCCCGTAGGATCTGCTGATAGAACTACCGGAATAATTCTCGGAGAAAATCCTGCAGGAACTCTTTGAGAAACCGGAGAAACTCCAGGAGGAATTTCCGGAAAAATCTCCTGGAGGATCTCCCAGTAGAAAGCTTGAAGTTTCCACCGGAATTCTTTCAGGATTTTTTTTGGGAATTATCCTGGTATTCCTCCGAAAATTCCATTGTTGATTTCATTTACGGTATAATTTCTGTATAAATTTTCGGTGGATTTCTTGGGTCCCTGGATTGTGACCGATGAGGTCGGATTCAATCCGAGTGGGCCAGGATCCCTAAAAATATAATTCCCATCATTGCTTTGTAAAATCATGAAGTTTGAGGTGTCGCACGACCTATTTTGAATTAATTTACAAAAATGGCCATTTCGTAGGTCCCCGGATTGTGACCGATGTGGCCGGATTGAATCCGAGTGGGCCAAGAACCTTTAAACATTATCGTTTGAATAACATAGACTGTAAAGACGAATTTCATTAAATATATTCATTCGTTGAGAAAACACAGAATAGATGTCTTCTAGACATACTGTTTGCACAATCGTCTACATGTCGATATGCAATCGGTTCCCGTAGCCCAGACGATGCCAACATCTTCTAATGGTCCACCGTCTAAAGCCAATGTAACACCCCTCCTACAAACCAAGAAGCTAGACAATAGACAATTCGCAAGTACCCAAATTGAAAATGTAACCGTCTCAAAACTGGATAAGGCAGATATGTAGTTGAGTGAAACGGACAGATTAGGAAAAATACGCTCCACCAAGCAGCAATTAAATACCCTGTTGTCCGAAACAGAAAAAAAAACACACTTATTCGTAATCAATCTTTAGAGGGCTTCATCATGTGCACCGTGCACGTTACGTTTCTGATCGGTGCCGAACCAAACACAAGTCGACAAGCACTATCGAGCATAAATCTACACATCGAGGGTTCCTAATCGTATTTGAGTTTGGAAAAAGTGAAGCAATAACTAACAAAAACTCTCGCAATCCATCAATTATATCGATTTTTTTTACCAGTTCATTTATTTGGTAGGCTCAGTCGTGTGTGACACTTTGCGGAGCCGCAATTCTCAAGTATGATATTTTTACATGGTATATCATCTTATCTTAACAGTTAGTTGGGAGGGGACATAGACCATAATACTCGTGGCGACTCAAGGTAAAAAACTTAATACAGGACGGACGGGTAGGGATTTGGGTTTAGGTTATTTCAGCTGCTCATCCGGGCGTTTGACGTTGAACGTTGAAAACGATTTTGCGTGGCGTCGTGCTCGATTTTGGTTCGTCAGGAGCATCTTCCGGATGGCCAGAGCTTCGGGGTACATGGTACAGAGAAACAGAATCGGACAAGAAAAAAGCTGAGAAAGAGAAGAATATATGCATTAAACTTTGATGTCAGCCAAGCAAAGGAAGGCATAGATGGCCTGCATATATATATCACATCGCGATCTCCCAAAACACCTCTTTTATCCCGGAAGGGTTGTTTACCTCAGGCCACAAGGGTATCCAATAGTTGCTCTCTGGAGGCGTCATTTTCCGAGCAATACCAAACTACGTGATCGATGTCATCGTAACCGGCTCCGCACCTACATAGGTTGCTATCGACCAGGTTTATTCTGTAGAGATGTGTGTTTAGTGAATAGTGATTGGACATAAGCCTCGACATCGTGCGAATGAAGCCTCGACTTAAGTCCTCACCTCTGAACCACGCTCGCGCAGAAACTTTTGGAACTATGGAAAATAGCCACCGTCCAAGTTCATTGTGTGACCAAATCATTTGCCAATTTTGAAGAGTACTCTGACGGACTAATGGTAAAAACTCGTTATTCGAGAATAGTATAGCATAAACTTCACCTTCCTGTGCGCCCACCTTTGCTAGCGATTCCGCCTTCTCATTGCCATAGATTAGGCAATGGGATGGGACCCATACAAAGGTAATCTTGAATGATCTTTCGACCAAATCACGCATCTGCTCTCTTATAGTTGTAAGAAAGTAAGATGCGTGCTTAACAGGTTTCATCGACCGGAGTGCCTCGATAGAACTAAGACTATCCGAGAAGATGAAATAATGGTCTACGGGCTGATCGGAAATTATCCCCAAAGCGAAATTAATTGCTGCCAGCTCAGCAACATAAACCGAACACGGTTCTTGAAGTTTTCGGAAGGTGGTTGAATTTACGTTGAAAACACCGAAGCCAGTGGATCCGTTAACGCGAGAACCATCAGTGAAATATCTGTTATTGCAATTGACATGTTCATATTTTTCAGAAAAAATGGAAGGGATAGATATTTGTCGAAGATGATCTGGTATTCCTTGAATAGCATGTTTCATGGACAGATCGTATTCAATTGAGGAACTGTCGTTGACGAAGAGAACTCGAGGTGGATTATAACATGGAAGACAGAGATCTGTCGATATGTAGTTGAGATAGACTCGCAGGTATCTTGAACGATGAGCCAGTTCAAGCATATTATCGAAGTTTTCTAATACAAGTGTGTTACTTGTTCCACATTTGATCAGTATTCTAAGTGAGAGCTCCCAGTAACGGTGCTTTAAAGGAGTGACTCCAGCAAGCACCTCCAGGCTCATGTTATGCGTTGAATGCATACAGCCAAGAGCAATACGCAAACAGCGATATTGAATTCGTTCCAATTTGATCAGGTGGCAATCAGCTGCTGAGAGGAAGCAGAAAGAGCCATACTCTAAAACAGAGAGAATAGTCGTTTTATATAGTTTGATGAGGTCTTCCGGGTGAGCGCCCCACCAAGTTCCAGAGATAGAACGGAGAAAATTGATCCTTTTTCGGCATTTCTAACAAATAATCAATATGGGTTTTCCAGGTACGCTTGGAATCAAACCAGACCCCAAGGTATTTAGAAGATGAAGATTGGTTTATGTCATCTTTCAACAGCTTTAGTTTCAGTTGAGCTGGGTACCGCTTCTTAGTAAACACTACCAATTGAGATTTTTGCGGAGAGAACTCGATCCCTAAATGTCTGGCCCAAACAGTCAGGTTATTTAGGGAATTTTGCAATGGTCTTTGCAGGACATTTGCACATGAACCTCTTAGGGAGATCACGGCATCATCTGCAAGTTGTCTAAGCGTGCATTGTCCTTCCAAACAATTGTCAATATCTTCAACATAGAAATTGTAAAGCAAGGGACTTAAACATGAACCTTGGGGAAGGCCCATGTAGCTATTTCTGGAAGTTGTCAGAGTGCCGAGAGTAAAGTTCATATGTTTTACTGACAACAAATTGTACAAGAAATTATTCAAAATAACGGGTAATCCACTACTGTGCAAATTTTCCGACAGTACTTCTATGGAAACAGAATCAAAAGCGCCCTTAATATCCAAGAAAACTGAAGCCAGTTGCTCCTTGTGCGCATAGGCCAGCTGTATATCTGAAGAGAGCAACGCTAGACAGTCATTTGTTCCTTTACCTTTTCGAAAACCGAATTGAGTATTTGACAGTAATGCATTTTGCTCGACCCAATGGTCAATTCTTGAAAGGATCATTTTCTCCAATAATTTCCTCATGCACGATAGCATGGCGATCGGTCGGTATGAATTGTGATTAGACGCTGGTTTCCCAGGCTTTTGAATAGCTATTACTTTGACCTGGCGCCATTCTGGGGGCACAATGTTGTACTCCATGAAACAGTTGTACAGGTCAAGTAATCGTCTTTAGCGATATCTGGGAGGTTTTTAAGAAGATTGAATTTGATATTATCGCATCCCGGAGAAGAGTTGTTTGATGAAAGAAGAGACATAGAAAGTTCCAGCATTGAGAATGGTCCACCCAAAGAACCGGGATCAGTGACTGATTCTCGAAATAGCGGTTCTGCTGGTACGGAATCTGGGCAGACCCTTTTTGCGAAGTTGAATATCCATCGATTGGAGTATTCTTCACTCTCATTGGTGGAAATGCGGTTCCGCATGTTGCGGGCCGTTTTCCAAAGTGTGGTCATTGAGGTTTCTCGTGATAGTCCCTCAACAAAACGTCGCCAGTAGCTACGTTTTTTAGCCTTGAGAAGATTTTTGAGCTTTCTTTCAAGCCTCAAATACTCTTCGAAAAGCTCAGACCTTCCGTGTTTACGGAAAGCCTTGAAGGCATCAGATTTCTCGGAATACAACTTAGTACATTCATCATCCCATCCAGGAGTGGCTGGTCTTCTTATGACAGATGTACTTGGAACGCGTCGTTTCTGAGCTTCTAGTGCGCTTTTATGAATCAATTCGGTAAGGAAGCGATACTCATCCAGTGGAGGAAGAATATCAGTTGATTCAATACCAATTTGTACCGCCGATGCAAATTTTTGCCAGTCAATGTTTTCGTGAGGTCGAAAGGAACATTAACTGGCACTGATCGTTGATAGCCGCTTTTGATTGTGGTGACTATCGGCATGTGGTCACTACCATGGGGATCTTGGATTACCTTCCACGTGCAATCTAATGATAGTGAATTAGAGCATAAAGACAGATCTATTCGACTTTCCTGACCTTGAGGTCCTATTCGAGTTACTTCGCCTGTGTTCAAAATATTCAAGTTAAAATCGTCGCACAAATCATAGAAAATAGGCGCTCTGTTATCGTCTCTAGTTTCGCCCCATGCAATACCATGTGCATTCATATCCCCCAGTATTAAAACTGGGGATGATAAAAGAGAGACTGCGCTCCAAAGATGCCGACGATTAAGTGAGGCATTTGGGGGAATATGCACTGAAGCTATGCAAAGGTCTTTATTCTTTACATTTACTTGGCAAGCGACGATTTCTAAACCATTAACAGTCGGAATGGGAATTTTGTAGAAAGTGTGACATTTTTTGATTCCCAAAAGAACGCCACCAGAATGATCATTCCGAGCTTGGCGAATAATGTTAAAATCGTGGAAGTTGATTTCATCTTCAGAAGAAAGCCATGTTTCACAGAGTGCAAATATATCGCAATCGGAGTTGCGAATTAAAAACTTAAACACGTCCAATTTATGTTTCAGACTATGATAGTTCCACTGCAGCACAGTGATTGTATCTTGTATGGCCGTATTATCCATCGAAAGATACAAGTCCTGCAAGAAGGCCATGAAACAGTCAATTGCTTCAGATAACTTTCAACTGTTGGAATAAAGAGGTCAATGATTGGCCTCAATGAATTCGGAATATTGAATAAGTTCAAAATACGATCCACAAGGTCCTTAAAGGATATCAATCCTCGCTTGGACGAGATTCTTTTCTTGGAAGTGCGAGTAGCAGTTTTCTGCTCAGAGATATTCCTTGACTGATGTTTCTTTGTAACATCAGTTTTAGGCAATGGCGGGAATGTCTTACTGCAACATGGGTCAAAAGGAGCAGTATAGACAGGTTGCTTTGGAATTTTAAATAATCCCCCATTATTATCAGATTTAGGCAACATTTTAGGGATGATTTCTGTTTTCTTCCGGCGCAACCCCGGAGCAGATAGTTTCTTCCTCCTTTCGGGTACGTGTACCTCCGCAGAATCATCCATATCGGCTACGTCAGAGTCCGATTCGTCTATGGAAATGACATCATAAAAATCACTTACTTGAACGGTAGCTGAAATAGCAGCCGTTGCGTTGGCAGTTGCGGATGTGTCTTGCGACTTCACCATTTCTGCATACGACTGCTTAGAGCGCTGTACTAAAGAACGGAGGGTCCATGCCACAATAAGCGCACTTTGTAACTTGTTGTTGGCAGGACTCCTCCCTATGCTTTTCAAAACATTTGCCACAACGGGGCTTGTTGTCGCAAAACTCGGCAGTGTGCCCCAACTGTTTGCAGTTGGTACAATTGAAAACTCTGGGTACAAAAAGACGCACCGGAAACAACATATTTTCGATATCTACATATTTTGGGAGTATCGAACCGGCAAACGTTACTCGTAGCGAACCTGACTTCGAATATACTTTTTTACCATCTACCATGGCTGCTGAATGCAATTCCTTGCAGTCCAGAATATCCACGGTAGATTGCAGGGCATTCTTTAAACGGCCTTTTCCTGCAGGCTCGCTGCGTTAATTACGCCTTCAATCTCAACCTCCCGCGAGGGGACATAAACCAAATATTCCACATTATAGTTCTGGTCTTTTGCGATAGCATTTGCATCCTGGAATGTAGCTGCGGTTACACGTAGTTTGTTCCGATTGATCTGATGAAAATCAGTTTTCGGAAAACGACGCGTCAAGTCACGTTTGATTCCTAAAAAATCAATACTTTTCACTTTCTGCCGAAAGTAAACAACCCAGGGACCAGGTGATGTGGCCTGGTAAAATCGCGTGCGAACGACATTGTCTTTGGGAGGCGTTTCGCCTCCACTCACTTCGTCCATGTATCAAAGATAAAAAAAACTTAAATAAATTTATTTAAGAAAAAATATTTTTGGACCAGGCTAATGCCCACTCTTTCTGCACTGTCCGATTCTTTCTATCGAGAAAAAAGTGTACCTCCACCGCATGCAAACAATACAAAGCGAATAGGTACTTAGCCGTTTTGTTTCTGCCTTTGTAGGTGCCTACGAACGTCGTCGTACGGGGATGGATGATGCTCTGTCCGAATGCTGATATTCACGGCGCTGTAATGATTACCGGTTGGTAATTTACCAATTACAGCCCGCTTCCTTCTGGTCGCCAGGAATTCACCTTGCGAAACTTCGGTGCCGTTTATTTGGCAACGTAAAAAAGCACTTGATCGAGTTCGCGTGAGAGATCCAAACTAAATGCGTCTGACTCGGTCCGATGCGACACAGGGAATGGAATTATATCGATTTCCATGGGTATACATGTCTCTTTCAACAGTTTATAAATAAAACTAGCTCATGCCTCATAAAAAATCCAGCAAAAACTGTCAATAATGTCAAATGTCAAAATATGTTCTGTTCTTGGAGAACTCTTCTCTCTATCGATGTCCATTCTTTGAACTATTTCTCACATAAAAGTCTAGATGTCATACCCAGGCGCTTTACTTTACAAAAATCGGCTTCACCTTGTAGTCCTGTAGTAGATACCAATGTTTAGCGGTGTCAGGCCATTAGACCGAAGGCCGTTAGGGCGAAGGTCATTCATTAGACCGGATAATCGTTAGGCCGACTGGTGATTAGGCCGAATGATAAGTCAGTTCTTCCTTTTTCTATCTACATTAATCTTTTTTCGTGCTTCCTTCTCCCTTCGTTTTATTTCATCTTATCTCTTCCTTCTTCCATCTTCATTCTTCCTTATTTCATCTTCTTTCTTCCTTATTGCTTCCTCCTTTTTCTTTTCTTCCTTCCCCTTTCTTTTTTTTTCGTCTTCTTCTTCTTCCTTCCTTTCTACCATCACCTTTCATTCTTTCTTCTTTTTGATTCTCCCTTCTGCCTCTTTCCTTCTTTCATCCTTCATCTTCCTTCTTTTATCTTCTTTCCTTCCTTATTCGTTCTTTCTTCCATCTCTTTCCCTTCTTCCTTTTTTTTTCATCTTCCTTCTTTCTTTTCTTTTTTTTTTGATCTATCTTCTTTTCTCTTTCTTCCTTTATATTTTCCCTCCTTGTTTCACCCTGTGCATAGTGTATCCTATGGGGCCCTCCTTAGCCGTAGGGTAAGACGCGCGACCACAAAGCAAGACCATGCTGAGAGTGGCTGGGTTCGATTCCCGGTGCCGGTCTAGGGAATTTTCGGATTGGAAATTGTCTCGACTTTCCTGGGCATAGAAGTATCATCGTGCTAGCCTCATGATATACGAATGCAAAAATGGTAACCTGGCTTAGAAACCTCGCAGTTAATAACTGTGGAAGTGCTTAATGAACACTAAGCTGCGAGGCGGCTCTGTCCTAGTGTGGGGATGTAATGCCAATAAGAAGAAGAAGAAGAAGTGTATCCTATACATATTCATGCAATGGCGGGCATAGAAAAGCTTTCAAAAAAAGAAGAAAAAGAAGAAGAAGAAGATCATTCGACCTGATGACCCAGCATCGTGTTTAATATGGATTACGCGTACTTTACCTGTAAAATGCAATACCGACTAATCGATATCAATGATGTTTGCGGACAACCGCAACCACCAATTGCATCTGTCGGTTGTCAACCGCTAAATTATGAATCACCTACTAATGGCGGTGTGGAAATGTTTATCTACGCATCTGGGTCGGCAGGTAGGCACTGATTGACTGCAGCAGCAGATTAGCCAGATGAGTGCTTCGGGGGTGCTTGTGTGTTGCATTGAACGTGAACATTCTATCGGTACCCCCACAATCCCGTCAAAATAATTAATTGATAATTGATTTGAACGAAAACTTAATTATTATCCCTCTCGGTCGGGATGGTCGATCGGATGTGGTGCCGGAAAACAATGAAAGCCTATTTGCGAAGCTGCCATCGCTGCAGATAATCTGGAGTGGTTTAGTATTACTGGTAAAAGGGATTTGCAGCCCAGTCACTGTCATTATGTTTAACATAAGCGTCGATAGTACTTATGACGAAGATTACAGAATGGAACAAATTCATGAAGTTTTATTTCTCGGAACTCGCAAAAGTAAAACATGATTTAAAATAAAATTTAAAAAATCAAACATTTGAAATATCTTACCACAACATCTTAAAAATTTGCTCGAATCAGCTATATTTGAGTTGACGCTTTATATTGCCTAAGAAATGTTTCTCCAGGCATTCCCTGCTTTGAATAATTGGCGATGTTATCTGCGTTACCTGAAGTAAGTTAGCCGAAGTTGCAAGTATTATTAGTTTATGTGACTTATTTTAACTACTCACTTAAACTGCGATATAACGCACATCATTTTCTTCGTATTTTTGTGGTAGACGTAAAGGAATGGTGCTATGCAACGATAGTTTGGTGACTGTCGTTCTGGGGGAGTTCTGTCGTGAAATAAAGATAAAAGCTAAGGAAATTCTAAAAAAGAAAGTTTTGATGGCCTAAATTTCAAATACTAGATGAACGACCCAGCGAAAGATTATATCCAACAAAAAAATTAAGCTGAATAAGCTAGTTTTTTAGCTGAAGAAGACTATTTTTTATTGAATAAGCGCTCTAATAGCTTCCAATGTTTGTTGGCTATGCATGAACAACGCAGCAATAATGACAACATGGTTCCTAGTGTGGCAATAGTACTCGACATTCAAAATATCTGCTCGAGAAATCGTGCTTCCAACGCTTTTAACCTCAAAAGATACCGACAAAATATCAGTGTACTGCTGATGGTATGTTAGTTCATAATACATTCCAATCATATTCACTGGCCCATATTTGGTCACGTCTTTTACTTTGGCACTAATACCACACTTCGGGCAGTACCAGCGTGCACTTGTAGACGTGCCCCAGAAAACAGCCAACAAGAGCAGGTACCAAAGCGTGACAAATCGATTTACTCGTCTCAAATTTCACCCTGGTTGACGATGCAACGGCGACTGTCTGTGGTGGGAAAACTTGTGCTTTAAAGCTATTCCGATTCTTGTCCACAGATGGTGATGCTGGGAATGCCAGCGGGCCAGTAATCCTCACGTAACTGCACCACTGATATGAATGCATGCATCGTCGTCGGTTCTGGCTGGATGTTTGTGGGTGGGAATGCGGGTGGAAATATGGGTGCACGCGAGCTATTCATAAATTTTAATTAATTTTCATTATCCTTTCAACAAAGGTGTACACACTTCAGATAGATGGCTGTGTACAGCTTGGTCACTTCAATGGGTTGTGAATGTTTCTGTGTAGGATGATTGTATGGACTGCAACTTCTGAAACGTGCAAGGATTCATTTCATGCTTTCTCTTGTAACGGTAGGTTTCAGAAGGTAGGATTGTCTTTAGAGCTAGGGCTTTCGAAGTGGTCGGTACCAGATGTAAGAGCCTTCCTTAGCCTATCGGTAAGATGCGCGGCTACAAAGCAACACTATGTTGGGTCCGATTCTCAACATGGTTTAGGAAATTTTCAGGTCGACATTGTATGGACATGTTAGCTTTATGAGTGCAAAATGGTAACTAGACTTAAGAATATTCCAATTGATAACTGCGGATGTGCATATTAAAGACAAAGCTGCGAGGCTTAGTGGGTGAGGTGATACTAAACAAAAAAGAGGAAAAAGAGAGAGGCACTATCATGTGAACGTAACCTAATAATAATGCTACTGCGTAATACAGTTGGTACATATTTATGAATTCATCGGCTACGGATACACGATGATATAGAGATATGCATAAAGAATGCTACTTCGTCTCAGTATGTGGTTCTGACAATATTTTCAGCGTGTTGAATACTAGGGGAGGAGGTTCGGTTGTGGGCACCGTTCGGTTATGGGCACCCCTATGTATCTTTTGACAGATAAGAGGTGCTGTCATTCTGACAACCGTCATTTGTTTGCTATAATAGCATGATGTTTTGTGCTCAATATCAAACCGGATGGGCATCTCTACTTTGAACTAGAAACAAATAAATTTTTCGTACAAGAAAAACAACACGAAAGTTTTTTTTTGCCTTTTTCAAAGTGTCATCAATTAAAGGATTTAATTCAAAAAGTGAGTTCTAATGCGTATTTACACAGTAAATTTAATCTATTTTGAGGCCCAATGTCGATTGCCATCAAAATTTTAGCGCGAATTTCTTTTCTTCTCGTTCCAGAAAGGCTGCGAAATTCGGTTGTGGGTACCTTTATTGGTTCGGTTATGGGCACCCTCGTTTTATTGATAAATCATTCAATATCGTTTTACTTGTCCCTTAACTTATTTTTAATAACGTTTTAAGGCAGTTTTTATAATTAGTTTGACATAATTGTTCGAAATAATGAGTTTATTTAATATTTTTGTTCTTTGGGCATGTCTAGTCATTATACACACACTTTTTGAAACAAAGCGTTGACCGATTTGCTTGCAACAAGTTGCATTCGACGGGGAATGCTTTCCCATTGTTTCCTATTGAAAATTGGTCAGATCGGACTATGGGATCAAAATTTATTTATTAATTAACTGGTGGAATTAAATGGACAGTACTTAATTCGTCTTGGACGGTTGAATACATTCCACTAAAAGAGCTTAATATATTTTTCCCCAAAATTTATGGCCAAAATATTATTTTTTGAAATGAACGAGAAAGGCACTATTACCGTTAGGGTGATTAATCAGGATTTTTTTGACTGTGATGCATACCAATAAAACGTAAATCAATAAAAAATTAAAACCCATTTACCTAAAGTGCTATTTTAGACCTTTCTTATGTGATTTTTTTCAACATCCTCCTTAATGCACCGAGGTGAATTGATTTGAGTTTTTTTAGCGTCTCATGGCTTTTAGAATGAATAAACTATTCCTTGTCTTTAAATCTGGGTGGTTTTTATTCATGCTTCTTTATTTTTAGCTAAGTTTTCAAGGGTGCCCACAACCGAACCACGAAATGAAAATGTCCAAAAATGTCAAATTTTCTAAATTGTCAATATTTTTTTCTAAATCGATGAAATCATATTAATTTCTTTACTAGTAGTAAGGTTATAAGTTTAGCTTTCGATTGCTATGCAAATGTCGACATAAGATCAACCAGGGCCAAAGTTATGGACCAAACACAAAAGGGTGCCCACAACTGAACCTCCTCCCCTAATAAAGCAAAACACATAAATCTTTGTGCATCGAAACATAATTTTTCTTATTACTTACTTTTAATTGGGGCTTATGTACCTAGCCCCTGCAATGTTTAAGACAGAGCTTCAGAAATATGTACTGCAGTATTTTAGTCCAATATATTTCGTATGGGTTGGCGGGTTTCGTGTCAAATTCCGGGGTTTGACTTTGAAGTACACCTTCTTTATTTAACTCATACCAGAATATTTATTGTATACAGAGCAAACATTTTCCATCAATATGTAGCAAATTCGACACATGTTTATTCAAAACATGGAAAGACTTTCTTGGCACAATAAATGCTAGGAAATGTATACCAATGGTATTTCGTGTACCCGGAAGACCGTAATGAATGATTCTTAGCCCTTTGTCCGCCAATTTCAGCCCTTACCTCCCTGCGCTGTTGTCAGTAGTATGAACAACCTCAGGAAAGATCGGATAACCAACCTTATTGAGGACTTTGGACATATGCCGGCAGAAAAGGGAGGGGTGATTGCTTTTGACGTAGGATTACGTCTTTCCGGAACATTGGGGGGTCATTCTGCAGTTTCAAATCTGAGACCGTCACGAAAAGTGGTCAGGAAGTATGGGCTAATAACTCAGCTGTCTTTCAACCGATTTCAAAGATTTTGGAGATAATCGATCGACGAGCTCTTTAAGATTTTGCTCAACTATCGAAAAAATGCATTCAAAGTGCTGAACTATTGAAAAATTGAATTTTGCTAGGCACTGAAAATCGGTAAACCAACTAATCGCGTATGTGCATCGCAAGCACAGACATCAAAATCGTGCAACCTACGGGCTCGAATTCAATCCTCAGTTCAATTAAATTTTCTCGGAGAGCGGGCACAACGATGACGCTCGTAGCAGCAGTCTCAGCAGAAAGTGGAACATCGAGAGGCCATCGCCAAAAGCAACAATCTTCGGACTATCGTTTAGTTACTGTTAGTGGCGCATTTTGGAAAGAAAATCGGTTTTTTTTTTATTCCTTTCTTTATTTGTTCAGGCACTCTGTGTTACTTAACCGCTACTGTGCCGAGATCTACTGTGATATTCTGCTGTACAGAATCCACACAGAGTCTATTTTTAGATTTCCACTACTCATTATCGTTGTCGTTGCCAGTCCATCTCATCGTGTGTCCATTGTGTCCGTTTGTCCATGTCGTGTATCCAATGATCGTTAAATTGTTCGATTGTCATTTATCCAGGTAACGTTGGAGGAATGCCTCCGAGAAGAACAAGTTGTCAGTCGTCATCAGGCAGCCGTGACGGTAAGGCGCGTCTCCCAAACGCCACCGTATGGGCTGCGGACCCGGCGACTGACGAGGGTTTGGTGGAGGGGCTGGGAATCGAACCCATGACCATCCGCTTGTAAGGCGAACGTGTAGCCAACTACGCTACGGGACCCCCAAAAAAAATCGGTTCTTCTCAGGACCAAAATTTTATGAGAAGAAAGAGTTGTTTGCAAAAATGGCATCGATTACGGTCCCCGGATACCAGTGGCGCCACTGAAAATGTTTTCTCAATAGTGACTATTTAGCAGAAAAGTGAACGCAAGATACGGACTATCGTTTGTTTGCTATGAATGATTAGAAAGGCGCATTGTGGATCAAAATCGATTCTTGTCAAATCTACTATTGTACGCAAGAGAAGGTAGAGCCGAAATATTTTCTTCAAAGTGCACATCATAACCGCTTGGCGACGGTAGAAAGTTGGAATAGATAGCAGTAAAAGTGCAGGAAGTAAACAATGATGACGTCTCACATCATTGAGTTGCGTTAGCAGTCAAATGAGATTTTCCCAAGATTCTGATTCCGGGATACTTGCCGTTTATTATTGGAAAGGCAATCATTGGAAACAAAATCATCTTTTTACACGATAGTAATTCGAACCGAGACAAAATCTGCAAAAAATGCAAATCATAATCACTTGGCGATAGACAAAATTGTTTGTCGGTAGCAGCCCATGCGCTCCTTGAGATGTTGCAAAACAATGTATTAGAATGGATGACGTCTATCGTGTTCCAGCGGCAAATCATAAATTGGCTGACAGTGGCATCAGTAGTGGAAATTCATTTCAATATTTTGATTTCCGACGTGCGCGGTACGAAAATTCCTCTCCTCTTTGAGTGGGACTGTGGCCCTGAAAAGAGCCGTTTTAAGCAAAGCTACTTCCTCGTTCATTCACTTGGTGACGACTTTGAAACCCTTCGAAACAACGGCCTTGGCCATCTCGACACGCACGAAGATGTCGTTTTCGATGCTGTTTATAATGCTCCACGCCTTCGATGATGTTTCTCTGAGCCTTGCTGCCGCCGCTCGTAGCAATTATCGTTGCTGCCACCGCCCGTAGCAACCATCATTGCTGTTACCTTCTCCGCAGCCTTTCCACCGCCGGTGATGTCTGATTGGCGCTGCGATGCAATTGTCCTGCCGATTTTCCGAGAAAACCAGACTTCGGCTGGTCAGAATACGTTTACATGGAGTCCGAGGCCCCGCCCCTTTGGGAGCCGTATCATTGGCATCGACTTGCTTGCTCCGCCTTTCTTTCGTTCGATGCCAGTGCTTTCGTACATAACCAGGGACTCTTCTTCTTCTTCTTCTTCTTTTACTTCTTCAAAGTGCAAATTATAATCGTTTGGCGTCGGAAGCAGCGCAAGCGCTCTTCGGAGGGGGATGCTGCGAAAATTGATTCGCATGGATGGTGTCTAGGCGTATTGTGGAAAACAAATTGGTTCTTTTCATAACCATCTTATTACATGGGAGAAGTTTGAGTTGAGACTGAGATAGTGTGTTTTGTATAAATATATCCCAAACACATGCTACTTGAATTTTATATTATTATGTTATTGTTGTTTATAGTACGCTTGGCCATAATTTTTCATTTAATCTTTTATGTTTCAACATGTCTTATTGTACTTGGTACAGTCATTCTAAATGCGAATGCATCTGTCAATAAGGATTAATGTTCCCGTGTTACAATTTCTTCGAGTACAATCCAACTTAATCCGTGCTGATACACTTGTTAACTCTGATCATGAAGATTCCGACGCCGGTGAAAATGTTGTGATGCAGTCCGCAAGAGCAGATGTCGATGATGAGCGTGGTGACGTTGAAGAAAACGTGTCTGCTGTCGCTGATGATGGCGAACATATTTTCTTCACTTTTAACACAAGACAAACCCAATTTCGATCGGGCTGATCGGGAGTTCCATAAACGATTCGTGGAAAACGATTTTGGTTGCGCATGTGATGTGTGTGCTAGAATCTGGTTCAGGAATGATTTGAAACCAATCTCCAACTCAAATGCTGCCGTGTTACTTACGACAAAGTATTTCGAAACGGTGGAAGGATTTTCGGCTTGTGCTACTTGTCGAACAGCCTGAACCGCGGATCAATTCCCACATTGTCGCAATCGAATGGCTTTACATATCCCAAGTTTCCGTCCAATTTGCCTCCCCTAGACCCACTCACCACAAGACTGGTGTCTCCCAGGATCAATTTCATGCAGTTTCGTCGTTTGCAGGTTTGTGGAAAAGTTATTTTTTTTTACTTCAAAATTTATTACATCAAATAAATATATGATTTTCCTAATCTATTTTCATTTACATTCTTCTTCTTCTTATTGGCCCACACTGGGACAGAGCCGCCTCGCAACTTAGTGTTCATTAAGCACTTCCACTGTTATTAACTGCGAGGTTTCTAAGCCAGGTTACCATTTTTGCATTCGTATATCATGAGGCTAACACGATGATACTTTTATGCCCAGGGAAGTCGAGACAATTTCCAATCCGAAAATTGCCTAGACCGGCACCGGGAATCGAACACAGCCACCCTCAGCATGGTCTTGCTTTGTAGCCACGCGTCTTACCGCACGGCTAAGGAGGGCCCATGCAACAGGTAATTTGGCAATTATCGGCCAAATTATCAACATTCTAGTCGACGTGGCCCAGATGGTAGACGTACTTCCTCGCCAACTGGATGACGACTATGCTATCAACGTGTGCATTCGTATTACACAAATCAAGTTACTTGTCCGGCTACGTGAAGAAAGGTACCGTTAAAGCATGGCTGGACTATCTGGTTACTACACCGCTCTACAGGCGGAATGGAATTGTTTTCAATGAAGAAAACTTGGCTGCGATCGGACAAACAGAGCAGACGGATATTTCGGAGGACCGTAGGGCAGTATTCCTTAAAGTCGTCGACGAGATGAACGAGATAGAAATGATGATTGGACAACAACATACACTCATGTGGAATGAAGACAAGTGTCTGGAACTTGCACCGGCACAAAATCAGAAACCGCTTTCCATTATCTATGATGAGTTTGCTGAGGAGCTGTCTTTCCCTGATATTGTCGGTGTAGCACCAACTTAGAATTCGGAAGTCAGGACTTCCGAACCGAACTTTCTTCCGAAGTTTTATATGTCAAACTAATTGATGCGTTGTTTAACGCATCTTTAGGCGAATCCAGCGCACTACTTCCGAAGTTGGGAAAGTTGCCTGTATCTGGAGAAAAATCCAATTTCGGTATGAACGTTCTAACTTTGTTCCGGATAGACAATATTTATCTTGGACATCCAAGATGCTTCAACCGTGAAGTCATGCGGCTGCGGGTATCGGAAGGATTAAACAATACATTTAAATGCATGGGCACTGTCAACATACGGGCAGCAGGGACTATGTCCAAGGGCTTGACGATCCCTCCCCAGGCCATCTGCGAGTTGTGGGGCTTGCCTAGGATGTGGTGGGGTTTGACAGTGGGCCTGTTAAACCTCTATAAAAAGCTGCATGTATCCGCAAGTAGGCCCCACCAAAGCGACCGTGTGCCGCTCAAAGCGCACAAGCCCAAGTCCTGGTGTTAGGTGGGACGCTAAACAGCCCTGACACGACGGCCCTCCGACGAGACAGGAGGTTTGCGCTGGCCCAATAAGCCGCCTAGAAAACCAATCATTACGAACAATATAAGAGATAATGCGACTCGATATAATCGGCAAAGACCTAGGCGACGAATACAGGATCACGATTGGAAGCTTGGAACATGGAATTGCAAGTCGCTAGGTTTCGCAGGTTGCGACAGGATGATCTACGATGAATTACATCCCCGCAACTTCGACGTCGTGGCGCTGCAGGAGATTTGCTGGACAGGACAGAAAGTGTGGAAAAGCGGGCATCGAGCGGCTACCTTCTACCAAAGCTGTGGCACCACCAACGAGCTGGGAACCGGCTTCATAGTGCTGGGTAAGATGCGCCAACGCGTGATTGGGTGGCAGCCAATCAACGCAAGGATGTGCAAGCTGAGGATAAAAGGCCGTTTCTTCAACTATAGCATCATCAACGTGCACTGCCCACACGAGGGGAGACCCGACGACGAGAAAGAAGCGTTCTACGCACAGCTGGACCAGACATACGATGGATGCCCGCTGCGGGACGTTAAAATCGTCATCGGTGACATGAACGCACAGGTAGGAAGGGAGGAAATGTATAGACCGGTCATCGGACCGGATAGTCTGCACACCGTATCGAATGACAACGGCCAACGATGCATAAACTTCGCAGCCTCCCGCGGAATGGTAGTCCGAAGCACCTTCTTTCCCCGCAAAAATATCCACAAGGCCACATGGAGATCACCTAACCAAGAAACGGAAAACCAAATCGACCACGTTCTAATCGACGGTAAATTCTTCTCCGACATCACGAACGTCCGCACTTACCGCAGTGCGAATATTGAATCCGACCACTACCTCGTTGCAGTATGCCTGCGCTCAAAACTCTCGACGGTGTACAACACGCGTCGAAGTCGGACGCCGCGGCTTAACATTGGGCGGCTACAAGATGGTAGACTAGCCCAAGAATAGACGCAGCAGCTGGAAGTGGCACTTCCAACGGAAGAGCAGCTAGGCGCAGCGTCTCTTGAAGATGGCTGGAGAGATATTCGATCCGGCATTGGTAGCACCGCAACCGCTGCACTTGGCACGGTGCCCCCGGATCAGAGAAACGACTGGTATGACG
This sequence comes from Armigeres subalbatus, assembly GCF_024139115.2. Lineage (NCBI taxonomy): Eukaryota > Metazoa > Arthropoda > Insecta > Diptera > Culicidae > Armigeres > Armigeres subalbatus. The sequence continues at coordinate 392,099,391 of NC_085141.1, forward strand.
GCGAATGTGAGCAGTTAGTGGAAGAGAAGAATGCAGCATGGGCGAGATTGCTGCAACACCGCACGAGGGCGAACGAGGCACGATATAAACAGGCGCGGAACAGACAAAACTCGATTTTCCGGAGGAAAAAGCGCCAGCAGGAAGATCGAGACCGTGAAGAAACGGAGCAACTGTACCGCGCTAATAACACACGAAAGTTCTATGAGAAGTTAAACCGTTCACGTAAGGGCCACGTGCCACAGCCTGATATGTGTAAGGACATAAACGGGAACCTTCTTACGAACGAGCGTGAGGTGATCCAAAGGTGGCGGCAGCACTACGAAGAACACCTGAATGGCGATGTGGCAGACGAAGATGGCGGTATGGTGATGGACCTGGGAGAACGCGCGCAGGACATAATTCTACCGGCTCCGGATCTCCAGGAAATCCAGGAGGAGATTGGCCGGCTGAAGAACAACAAAGCCCCTGGGGTTGACCAACTACCAGGAGAGCTATTTAAACACGGTGGTGAGGCACTGGCTAGAGCGCTGCACTGGGTCATTACCAAGATTTGGGAGGAGGAAGTTTTGCCGCAGGAGTGGATGGAAGGTGTCGTGTCCCATCTACAAAAGGGCGATAAGCTGGATTGTAGCAACTACCGCGCAATCACATTGCTGAACGCCGCCTACAAGGTACTCTCCCAAATTTTATGCCGTCGACTAGCACCAACTGCAAGGGAGTTCGTGGGGCAGTACCAGGCGGGTTTTATGGGCGAACGCTCCACCACGGACCAGGTGTTCGCCATTCGCCAAGTACTGCAGAAATGCCGCGAATACAACGTGCCCACACATCATCTATTCATCGACTTCAAAGCCGCATATGATACAATCGATCGGGACCAGCTATGGCAGCTAATGCACGAACACGGTTTTCCGGATAAACTGACACGGTTGATCAATGCGACGATGGATCGGGTGATGTGCGTAGTTCGAGTTTCAGGGCATTCTCGAGTCCCTTCGAAACCCGCAGAGGGTTACGGCAAGGTGATGGTCTTTCGTGTTTGCTATTCAACATCGCTTTGGAAGGGTAATACGAAGAGCAGGGATTAACACGAGTGGTACAATTTTCAATAAGTCCGTCCAGCTATTTGGTTTCGCCGACGACATAGATATTATGGCACGTAACTTTGAGAAGATGGAGGAAGCCTACATCAGACTGAAGAGGGAAGCTAAGCGGATCGGACTAGTCATCAACACGTCGAAGACGAAGTACATGATAGGAAGAGGTTCAAGAGAAGACAATGTGAGCCACCCACCGCGAGTTTGCATCGGTGGTGACGAAATCGAGGTGGTAGAAGAATTTGTGTACTTGGGCTTGAGGAGGCGAATGAACCACGAATTGCATCAGCTGTTGGGAGAACCATCCATCGCTCACACCGCGAAAATCGGACGACTGCGATGGGCCGGGCACGTAGCCAGAATGTCGGACAGTAACCCGGTGAAAATGGTTCTCGACAACGATCCGACGGGCACAAGAAGGCGAGGTGCGCAGCGGGCAAGGTGGATCGATCAGGTGGAAGATGACTTGCGGACCCTCCGTAGACTGCGTGGTTGGCGACGTGTAGCCATGGACCGAGCCGAATGGAGAAGACTCTTATATACCGCACAGGCCACTTCGGCCTTAGTCTGATTAAATAATAATAATACTGCCAACATAACAAGGGCACAGTCCGCAATACCGCCAGGGAACATTCAGAATTTAAAAATAAAATCTTTTACACTTCACGTAATCCTACGTCCAATTGGCGGTCGTGTCTCGGATACAACCTTCTACTTTTTAATCCCCCAAGGAGATGCGTATCATAGCAGCGTCTGTTTGCCATATTAGGTGCGGCTGATAATCGTCCGAGTGGTATTTGGGAACTTTAAGTAAAACTATGATCCTTCGGAAAGTAAAGGGAAAAATGTCTTCCAAAAATTTAGCTTGTTTGGTGTCGGGCCCTGCAAGTCACAAAAAAAAACAAACAACGAATCTGCACAATCCATTTAATTCCACCACTTAATTGTACCTTGACAGATAAGTATTCCGACCTCAACAGTAAGGTCGTCTTCAGTGTCTCGTACTTGACTCGACTTGTACGAGAGAGTACGAGAGTACGAGACACTGAAGACGACCTTACTGTTGAGGTCAAAATACGTATCTGTCAAGGTACAATTAAGTGGTGTAATTAAATGGGATTGTACAAACTCGTCTTATGATCAGTGACGACATTCCACTAAAAAGCTCAAAATAATTGTCTTAACAAAACAACGAACGATAAAAACCGATCCATTAGAATAGGCAAAGATCACAGCGATGTCGTCGTAGCTCTGACCACTATCTGGTGATGGTTAAACTGCGCCCACAGAATGATTAGGGGGAAAACAGTGCATAACGCACCCACGGGGCAAAAAGTCTTCACTCATTAATTAACTCATATAATCTTTTTTAGGGCATTTACGAATGAACATTAGTATTAAAATTCAATATTAGTTACTCTTTATTGAACTACAATGGAACAAATAAGCAAAATTCTTTCATTCTCAGTTAGATTATACGTTTTTTGAATCATTCACCTCACCCGTGACAATGTCGTTCACTCCATTAAGAAAAAACAAACAACCATGCGTTCGCCATAATTTTACATGCAATTGAATCATTCGGAAGTTTTGCCCCAGGCCCATTTCAAAACTTATTTCAAATGCGTTAGAAAGCCATAACATCAGGCGTACTACAGGGTTCAATGCTCGGACCAATCTTGTTCACGCTGTACATTAATGATCTACCCAATGTCCTTAAATACTGTAGAGTTCAAATTTACGCAGATGATGTTCAATTAATAAAATTTTTGCTCTGATCTTTCGATTGAAGAAATAGCTATGTATATCAATGAAGATTTGAATAGCATATATGTTTGGTCGCAACGTCATTATTTAACTTTAAATGTGAGCAAAACATTTGCTTTGATGGTAAATTGGAATAATCCATTTGGTAAACCAAGTCTGAAGATTAATAATGATGAAATTCAATTTGTTAATGATGTCAAAAGCTTGGGTTACAAAATAAATTAGAATTTCGAATGGGATCATTATTTCAGTTCCCAGTGTGGCAAAATATATGGAGCCCTCAGGAAATTACAGTTAGGGGCATTTTTTTTAGTACTGATATTAAACTAAATCTTTTTACAACACTGATATTTCCACACTTTATTGAGTGCGATTTCTTACTTCTTCAGGCATCTGCCCGCTCGCGGAATAAATTACGAGTTGCTCTTAATGCGTGTGTAAGATTTGTTTTTAATATAAATTGTTTTACTTTGGTTTCACATTTGCAATTTCATCTAATTGGTTGTCCTTTCGAGAATTTTAGTAAATTAAGAAGTTATTTGTTTACTTTTAAGCTAATTGAGAACCACATACCAGGCTATTTGTTTGAAAAATTGATACCTTGTAGGAGCACGCGAGCAGGGCCCTCATTAGCCGTCCAGTAAGATGCGCGGCTACAAAGCAAGACCATGCTGAGGGTGGCTGGGTTCGATTCCCTGTGCCAATCTAGGAAATTTTTGGATTGAAAATTGTCTCGACTTCCCTGGGCATAAAAGTATCATCGTGTTAGCCGCATGACATACGAATGCAAAAATGGTAACCTGGCTTAGAAACCTCGCAGTTAATAACTGTGGAAGTACTTACTGTGTCTGCTATTCACCAACGCTGTGGAGGGTGTATTACGAAGGGCAGGGATTGACACGAGTAATACGATTTTCACGAAGTCTGTCCAGTTATTTGGTTTCGCCGACGACATTGATATCATGGCACGTAACTTTGAGAGGATGGAGGAAGCCTACATCAGACTGAAAAGCGAAGCTAAACGGATTGGACTAGTCATCAACACGTCGAAGACGAAGTACATGATAGGAAGAGGCTGAAGAAAGGTCAATGTAAGCCACCCACCACGAGTTTCTATCGGTGGTGACGAAATCGAGGTGGTTGAAGAATTCGTGTACTTGGGCTCACTGGTGACCGCCGATAACGATACCAACAGAGAAATTACTTACTTTGCACTATGGTGGGGTGCAGATGGCGGACGGTACGTGGAAGCGGCGAATGAACCACGAGTTGCACAGCTGTTGGGAGAACCATCCATCGTTCACACCGCGAAAATCGGACGACTGCGGTGGGCCGGGCACGTAGCCAGAATGTCGGACAGTAATCCGGTGAAAATGGTTCTCGACAATCATCCGACGGGAACAGGTGCACAGCGGGCAAGGTGGATCGATCAGGTGGAGGACGATTTGCGGACCCTCCGCAGACTGCGTGGTTGGCGAAGTGCAGCCATGGACCGAGCTGAATGGAGAAGACTTTTATGTGCAGCACAGGCCACTCCGGCCTTAGTCGTATAATAAATAAATAAAATACATGTAGTATAACGGCGAAAGCAAGCTAGTTTTTTATAATTTTGAGCTTATCATCGATCATCCTACAAACTATGTAAGGTAATCAGTGAAGTTATTTTTCGAAGAATAAAAACAAAGTGCCACCTTACAATTTGGAAACTAATATTTTCTACGCTTATATATTTTTGTCTATCGTTGAAATAGAAAAATTTACTTAACGAACATTATTTTTTGCATCACTGCAAACATGAAACGGCATCAGTTCCATTTATTTCATTTGCTGTTCCATTTGCGAGCGAATCAAAGCCCGCACATCCGCAATGCTTTGTGGTGCTAGAACAAATTTTCATTTGCGCTTTCGAGTCTGTTATGGGGATGGTATAACTGCGACTCTATAATAAACGCCGAATGGTCACGCTAAAATCAAACATGCTTCGAAAAAAAAAATCAAACCATTATGTTTTATTTGAGTTCACTGTTTGATCCACTATCGTTTTTTTTTCTGAAAAAGGAAAAATTAAAATCGAAATTGGAAGCCGAACTGCAATTTCTGTAACAGGACTGTACGACCACAACCACCATCATAGAGCGCAATTTATAACTTTCGATTCACGATGGGAAAATTGGAGGCATCAAATGTACCTCCCAATTACAGTGCATATGGGTGTGAGAAGAATACGAGATGGACTTCCAGCTATGTGTATTAAAATCTGTTGTTCATATTATTGTTGAAATGACTGTACAATGTTGATTCTATTTCTTTCAAATTTCATTTTTAGATGGCCACTGTGTTTCCGATAAGAGAAGACGACGATGGATCAAAGTGATTTGTATAATCTTGCAGGGACTAGTTCTCGTTATCTCATAGATTTTTTTTTTCATTTTTCATCCAACCATCTGAATAAAATTGTACCTAAATCTTTATATGCATTTGCAAAACTGCTGAATTCTTATACAAAAAATCCACCTAGTGGTAATGGTGCCACGCACATATACATATTTACTTACTTTTCGTTTTGTGTGGTTTTATATCTTGGTGTACGAGAAAGGCAAACATGTAAGATCTTATACAGGTAATCTGAGAAAAGCATGCCAAATTGTAAGGTCCTATACAATACTTTATGAATCAATCTAACAAACGCTGGTTGTGTACTGCTTTACTCGCTATTAATAGCAGTTTCACCTCAGCACGTTATGCCTTTGTGTTTGTATCACGATGTGTCGTTTGTTAATTTTTAATTTTATTATTAATAGGGCGTAATTGATACATCTTTCAACTATTCCGGATTGCATTTTAAGCATCCATGTTTTCTTTAATTTTAAAATAAACGACAACAGCATCAATTGCATAGCTTCTTATTTTTCATTCGTTTGTTTTTGGTGTCAAACGAATATGAAAACATTTAGACCACGACCACAACAGTTACCCTACGCGTTCGAATTAGCGGGAGCAAAAACCATCAAGTAGTCCCTTGATTGATGTTTAACAAACTCCACATTTCATCAGTAAACTCATTAAAAATGAATAAGCACTGTGCATAGTTTGTCGTGTTTGTTTAACTTGGTTGGAATAATCAATGTTTCATTGGTGAACAGCCAGAACGCTATTTGCTGGTCATGGAGTGTTATATTTTGTAGGTGAGGTTTGGTTGGCTTCAAGTACCTATATATCATGGTACACTAGCCGTTCGATATCTTCAACGGATTTTAGTCAGTCAGTCATTGTTAGATGCAATAAAAGTGCATCTTTTTGGGCAGCGCAATGCAACTGTTATCAATATCCATACTGCATTATTTTTCTTGTCATCAAACTAAGTCAGACATTTAGTTAGGCTGATGAGACAACGCAACGACTTAGATATCAACCTAACTATACAAACATTTGACGTGTCAAGGAGTGTAGATACTGAAAGTTGTGGAAATAACTCAATGTGACAGCATTGGTAATTTTGCTCATAGGACAGGAAGTGGAGGCGCATGGTACATCAGATGTGTTTGCATCGTCAAATGGTTAAATATGGGACATGAATGCTGAATTGTCGGAATCCGATGATTCCCTAAAATATTTAGGTGATAACTATATTCTTTCTTCAAGTTCATTCCTATGGAAATTGGTCCATAGGTAGATAACTCTTATCTTATCCGTTACAGAGTGCACTTCCACAGCAATCGACCCAACCACCATAAAGTTGATGATGCCGTGCCTTTACTGATTAGTATATATGAGTCCTCAACGATTACAATAAGTTCAGCGATTTCGATTTGAATTCAACCGATACTTTCTCTTATTTTTAAATTTTAATTTACGACTAATAAATGTGTCCAACGACCGGATTTATTGACTTATCATTCATATGGCAACGTTATTCACTTGCAATTCTATTTCTTTGTTTCCACCAACATCACATTCGCATTGTTCATTCGAGCAGAAGAAGGTACTACACAGATATCACACAGTAGTATCACCTTAGGTCAGGCCACAGCTCTGCCGGGAAGTACCTACAAGTATGCATCAACTCCGAATCCGTGTGTGTGCGCCCAGTGAAATGAAGCAATCGCAATATTTATGATAATCTCGGCAGAGATTTATCCTTTCGGATATTTTATTTATAACCTGTCCGTTTTTATCGTTTTGTTTTTATTGTGTGCCAATGTGGGTATGACCTTATCCATGAGTAAGTAGTGAGTACAGAATCTCAGGGGAGGGAGAAAATTATGTTTCCGTTTGCTTTGTTTTGCTTTTCTGGTTCACCAAGGTGTGCCGAAAGGCTTTATGCTATTATTTAAAAAAAAATGAGACTCATGTGTTTGCTGCTTCGGTTGGTCATATTCTCTTGAAAGTAATATTTTCAACCCATACTATTTATGTGCCTCCTGATTAGTGCCATGCTGTTATGTACCTAGATTATTATCTGTACAGCGTGAAAAATCCCAATAAGTAGCTTGAATTTAGTAGCATGAACCGCCTGCAAACATTACGCTCCTGTCACGTTAGCTGGGTGGACGATGAAGGGCAAAACATTAGCAATTTGAATTGAAGTTGTACTCAATGGCTTCCAAACATCTGCACAATATAATACTGGTCGCTTGCTTATCGATTGTGTTCATTATATTGGTTGCTTCCATTCACTCTTTTAATCTCTTTCCTTTTTTCTTTCTTGATTTTATTTTTTATGTTGTCTTTTTGTAATTATTCCATTTTTTTCCATTATCCTATGTTTTCATTTTTAATATTCTTTTTTTTGCAATTCCCGATCATAATACCTGGTTTATAGTTCGTTTTCTTCTTCTTCTTATTGGCATTACATCCCCACACTGGGACAGAGCCGCCTCGCAGCTTAGTATTCATTAAGCATTTCCACAGTTATTAACTGCGTGGTTTCTAAGCCAGGTTACCATTTTTGCATTCGTATATCATGAGGCTTGCACGATGATACTTTTATGCCCAGGAAAGTCGAGACAATTTCCAATCCGAAAATTGCCTAGACCGGCACCGGGAATCGAACCCAGCCACCCTCAGCATGGTCTTGCTTTGTAGCCGCGCGTCTTACCGCACGGCTAAGGAGGGTTTATAGTTTGTCTTTGAGTGATAAAACGTGATAAGAGTGATAAAAACTTTTCCATATCAACGAAATGGGTGCTTTAATGACCATTGTGCAACTCAAATGGGTTGCATAAAATCCATTATTCAGTTTAAATACCTGCAAGATTAAACTACGCCGCACGGCGGACCACGAACTATATGCTATTATTCATTAATCTAAGTTCAATTATAATTTGTTCATTAGCAGTACTTTTCAAAATCTCGCCCACAGTTGCTGCAGAATTTCGCTTATTTACGGCACCGGTAGAATTATTTGCATGGCCATTGACCATGGATGGAGATTGTTTCCTAATTTTGAACGATTTTCTACAAATACCGTTTGCGTATCTAAACCCCGTCACAGGCCTTAGTTCACCCCATTCCAAACAGTGTTAGATCAAACCAACAAAATGACCAAACCAGCATATTTGAATGAAATGAAATTTCATAACGCAGTGTAATAAATATCCATGCTCTATCCTGAATATTTGACTTTCGATCGGCTCTATCGTTGCACTGTGCCCTAAGGCAGACACATATTCTAAGCGTTCTGAGATGATGTGCTCCGGCGAACGGATCGAAATTAAAAATAAGTTAGCAAAGCTGTCTTCTGTTGCCAGCATGAGAAAAGGATGGTTTCTGTAGTAGATGAGAAAACTCAGATAGCAGGAAACCACTTACGCTCGTAGTATTACTTTGGAAATGCTGTGGACAAGTAGTATGTATGGTTGAAGTGTTAGACTGGTTCACGAAACTAGTTTCATAATAAGTAAGAAATGTATGCTTCAGTATTCTTGGTAATAAAGTGAATCACGAATCACCTCAAACTTAGAATGTGTATTCAAGTCCATAAAATAATAAATAACCCTCCTTCATACCTCAAAAATGTCTTTGAGTATGTTCGATCCTCACGAGTATCAGCACTTATCGTTCCGAGATGTAACTCAAATGATCTAAAAGTATCCTTTCGCCACCGTGCTGTAAAACTTTGGAACGATTTACCCAGAAATTGCAGGAGCGAACGAGATCTTATTTGCTTTAAGAGAAACATTGGATGCGTTTTGAGTTAGTAGTGCATAGTAGTTAGGTGTACATAAGAGCATATACTCTGAAAACCATTAGGCGGTTATTTATGTAATTATTTTGTATTAAATAAATAAATAAAAAAATAAAAACTGAAAATCATCGTAATAACCTCTCAACGGAAGCTTTTGGTGTGCTCTACAAGTTTTGTGAACATTGTGATCAATTTCGTTTAAGTTTGGTCCATATTTAAGGTAAAAATGTCCAGAATCCAAATATGCACAACACATGCTTCGAAATGGTAAATTTGATATGAAATTTGCGAAAAAGAATCAAAGTGTCTTGGAGGGCCTCAAACCATTAACCTCCTACCGCTAGATAGGCGTGATAATTCGTACACAACAAGACCACTTAAAGGTTGGACAAATCAAGCATCCGAACGATATTCCATTTTCAAAAGACACAAGACACGTGGATTCTTTTTCGCAAATTTCATATCAATTTGTCCATTTCGAAACATGTGCTTTGCATATGCACAGCCAAGATAGTTAACAACAAAATATTTTAGTACGGCAGAGTTGCCGATCAATATGCAATCAAAGTTTAAAATTATCAAATAATCAAGAACAACAGCCTTAAACGTTCTACAAGGAGCAGTACTCGTTTTAAAAATTTGAAAAAGCTATGATTTCCCTTACGGGGGAAATATTTACAAAACAATTAAAAAAATGATCAATCTTCTTCTTCTTCTTATATCTTCTATATAATAAAAATAAAATGGTCTGTGTTCGTATCCGCATAACTCGAAAACGGCAGAATGGATTTTCTTCATTCCTTCAGCAGATATGTTCGTCATCGTTTCCGACGGGTTTATATGATGTTTCTTCATGCGAAAATCACGAGTAGGGTTGAGTAGGGGAAGAGGCCCCGCAACGCCACCCCGGGGCAAAACGACTTTCAGGTCCCTTGTCATAAGACGAGTTTGTACAATCCCATTGAATTCCACCATTTAATTTTATCTTGACAGATACGTATTTAGACGTAGACACTTACGTAGACACTGAAGACGGCCTTACTGTTTAGGTCGAAATACGTATCTGTCAAGATACAATTAAGTGATGGAATTCCATGGGATTGTACAAACTCGTCTTATGACAAGTGAAGACATTCCACTAAAAAGCTCAAAATAAGTTTCTTAACTTTCAGGTAGGGGGAAAGACGGCTTTGGCAGGTTTTGTTCTATTATTGGCAGGGGGGTTTTTGTCGACCAAATTTTATTAAATTTGGCCACAATATTCTTTGATATGCAAAGAATATTCAGGCCAAATTTGAGCCTAGTCAGTCATAAAAAACCCCCCTGCCAATAATAGAACAAAACCTGCCAAAGCCGTCATTCCCCCTATTTATTTATATTTACCATGTTTGAGATAGCCTTAATAAAACTAGACGTGAAATTATGTAGGTATGGCGAAAAAATGTGTCAAAATAATAGATAGGAATGTAGGAAAAACTGAAATTTTCCACATTTTGATGAAACATCTAACATTTCGGCGAGGCAAAACGCCCTAGTGGAACTATCCTACAATGTACTCGCGTCTCTACTCACTGCCCATACCAGAATGCTGATGTGCCGACGCATGGTACGTTGTTCCCTAAAAGCTGATTGCTAAAAGGCGTTTTGCCTCATGAGTTTTCCGGCAACGAAATATCACCACTTTTTTGAAATGTGAATATGATCAATATGATTGAGATTTTTTTTCTAATTCTAATATGGCATCAGCTAGCTATATTGTTTAACTGTTGCGTGAGATAGAAACACCCATGAAAATCATTACAGTTAAGGCATAAAAGCAGTCTATGCTTAGCTGAAGCATATTGCCCCTCCTTCCCCTAAGTCGTGAAAAACTAAAATAAAGATTTGTATGGAATTTTCGCATGAGCTGATCACAACGCGCATTTTCGCCTACTATGCAGGACGAATCTATGACAAAAGGTCGAAGGACAAAAGGTCGAATGGACAAAAGGTCAAAGGGACAAAAGGTCGACGGGACAAAAGGTCGAATGGACAAAAGATCGACGGGACAAAATGTCGAAAGGACAAAAGGTCGAAGGCACAGAAGGTCGAAATTACAAAATTGGTTAAAAAGGAAAACTATGATGTAAGTACCGTCATCGGGGGTGACACTTGGCCAAATAAGGGTCATGTTGGCCTATGTTTTCAACAAATTCAGCACAAGGAAAATGTAATATAAGATACCTTTTTGAGCGATTCAGATAGCCGACCTACAGACTGTTCGTGAGAACGATGGCCCAATCTTGACTTGAACCCACAACCCCTAATTTTCGCACAAAACTCTACCACCAATATGCAATATGCATAAGCACATTCATTCATTTATTTAGTTTACATCTAAACAGAAACCACTGAATCAACAATTTGACGCCACAATACACGAGTTAATAATTCGAGAACACGGAGTTGTTTTAAAAAAAACTTAAACGTCTAACTACACTGGCCGGCATAATAAAGTGCCCACTTGCCGTTTTTCATACAAAATGGTCAACTTTGGAGCTCTAGATCTTGGGTTCCCGTGAACCGATTTGGCTGAAAATTTTACCAGAGCTCAGATATAACTTGAATTTTAACATATCTATGTTTCGAGCATATTGACTCACAGGGTTAAAAATTATTGCGGTAATACCAACGTGAATTTTTTGGCAAATTCAAATACCTCGAAAACTACATCTCTAAGTGTACAGGTATATATAGCAAACTTTTTTGTATTGGCAAAATACGCGTTTTGCTGAACATGTCATCAGTCTACAACCTATAGAATTCAAGATATTTAAAAAATAAATTTTTGCCAAAAAATTCACTTTGGTAATACCGCAATAATTTTTTAACCTGTGAATCAATATGGTCGAAACTTAGATATGTTAAAATTCAAGTTATATCTGAGCTCTGGTAAAATTTTCAGCCAAATCGGTTCACGGGAACCCGAGATCTAGAGCTCCAAAGTTGACCATTTTGTATGAAAAACGGCAAGTGGGCACTTTATTATGCCGGCCATGTACCTTCACTGTTAATAACCAACTGATTCATTATCCTCAACTTAACTACATTACAAGTATGCTGAGTCTGCACTGCCTCGGTAGGTAAAGGTTCGATGATCGCCCTCGATATCGTTTGCCTGGTTCTTCTGATGCCCCTCGATGTTGCCAACTCCAAAATGCTGACACCGATGGGAACGTTGATGGGATTCCACAAAGTCCGGTCGGCAACGACGTTAACTCACGGTTCGAGGCCGCATCTCTCCATTCTCGAATGCGCCCCACGCTCGCAAAGTCGTTTTACACTTGGTCTGCCCACCTCGCTCGCTGTGCTCCACGCCGTCTCGTACCTGCCGGATCGGAAGCGAACACTATCTTTGCAGGGTAGTTGTCCGGAAATCTTGCAACATGCCCTGCTTATCCTACCCTTCCGGCTTTAGCTACCTTCTGGAAACTGGGTTCGCCGTAGATCTGGGCTAGCTCGTGGTTCATTCTTCGCCGCCACACACCGCCAAAGCACCCGTCTCTCGAATACTCCGAGTGCTTGCATATGCACAATCATGATTATATCCTGGAACACTAATGCAGGATCGTTCATGCTGTGAGAAAGATTTTTTCGATAATGTTGTACAAAATAACAACATCACGCATGTTTGAGTGTTAATCAAAATGATTCGTACGGCTGAATCACCGAATAATGTGCATAATGTAAACTGTTATGTACGGCTTAAGCCCAGTCTTTGTGTACATGCTTGTGCTTGTGCTTGTTAGTGTTTATTTCTTATTTAAAACCAATAACAACGTCACGTTGAAATAAAACCAATAACATCCCCATCTAATACATGATGATGAGTGGAAAATGAATTTGACACACATTTATACAAAAGACTAACAATCCTCTGATTCTCCATGATCGTATTTCACTCCAAAACCAACGTATTTCACTCAAACATGCACTCGAAGCGACACGTGTTACAAGAGCACGATCTAACAAGTATTATTTTTCAGTTCTCGTCCCGTTCACTAATCAAAATCTGCTCTGAATGCTCGCCCTGGCTGCTTAATACCCACTGTAAATTGGTTAAATAACTGCCCATGAAATAAAGAAGGAGAAATCTCTGGAAAATGTAATAAGCTATATTTTTCTTCAAAAACATGTTTTCAAACTTGTCGTATATTTAGTACTTTTCGTGTATACAGAATTATATATTTTAAAATTTTGTCCATTCGACCTTTTGTCCATTCGACTTTTTGTCCCTTCGACCTTTTGTCCCTTCGACCTTTTGTCTCGTCGACGTTTTGTCCCCTCGACCTTTTGTTCCGCCGACCTTTTGTCCTTTTGACCTTTTGTCCCTTCGACCTTTTGTCCCATCGACCTTTTGTCTCTTCGACCTTTTGTCCGTCGACCTTTTGTCCTTCGACCTTTTGTCTTTCGACATTTTGTCCCAAAGCCATGCAGGACAACGTCTGCCGGGTCGACTATCTTCTATATATTAAAAATGAGTAGGCGAACGGATGGACCGATTTTCAAGATTTCTTCACTGATCAATTCGTCTTAGGCTCTGCTGTATTTATATATACTAAGATTTTATCAGATTGACGGGGAAAGTTGAAAAATTATCGATCGGTTTTATGAGTTCTGTAGCAAGCCATCAAGCACTACTTAAAATCGATCTAGAGTGCGACGCTGCAATCAATTAAATGATTGACAGATCAAAAATATAACCCGTGCAAGATCGGGCCGGTTCATCTAGTGAGTTTCCATTTCTTTTGAGGCAATAAAACTCACGAATGTTTTGTCCGTTTTGCAAGATTCTCTCACCAATCGATTCGTCTTAGGCTCTGCTGTGTTTATATGTAAAGAAAGACAGATATTTCGTCTGGGACTTTCGAGTTTGATTAATTGCAATGCAATATACAGTATGGCCCGATGGCCAGGCCCACAAAAAATGCAAAATTTTGTATACCGCCATCGGGGATGACAATGGGTCTGTAGGGTGAGAACGGGTCATCGCTCTCACGGGCAGCCTGGAGGTCGGATAGCAAAATTGTTCAAAAAGGTCTCTTATATTTTAGTCTCCTTGCCCTCAGATACATTCAATCTATTCTACAATCATTCTAAGTGGTTGAAACAGTGACCCATTTTCACCCCCATTTGACCCATTGTCACCTCCGAAGACGGTAGCTTATGTTTTTGTCACAGCCGTAGCAAAAAGCTTTTTGGGCGTCCTGGAGTTAAGGTCTCAAGATCAATACACCTATTTAGAAATGAAACATGCTCTTTGAACCAAATTGTTCCAATCCTGGCCTTTCAAGGCTTTCAAGAATAGAACTATAGGCGTTAAGGTCAATACGTGTAACGAAAGGTCTATTTGTTCTATATATTCTAGGTCTATAAATTGGATATTAGACTGGCCCAGTTTAGTATGGGGTGAAAAAAATGTAGTCGAATTCCACGGGGCAGGATTGTGTATTTGGGTGAGAAAATCAATCTCTCAAAATTTCAGCTCAATCGCTTGTTGCATAAGCTGGCGCATTTGATTTAAAGTTTGTATGGGGATTTCGGCCAAAATATATAGGAAAATACACCTCCGTCACTCATTCGATCTGGCAACTGATTGCTCGATTGAGTAAAGATTTGCAAAAAAGGGCAATTGGTATGTTACATAACAATTTCACAGAACGTTGTACGATGATTAAATGAACTTTTATTTAGTTTTCGTCTGATTTATTAGGAGCTGAATTGTGTTTTTTTGGATTTGTTGATGGAATCGTATCAGCCGTGGAATAAGACAACTTTTTGTTTCCTGGGCCAGTCTATTGGATATGAATTGAATGCATGTTCCATTCCAGGACTTCTAAGAATTCCTTAGATCAATACGCCTAACGAAAGATTTTTTTAGGTCCATTGCTCTTAGAGATCATTTGAAGGAGATTGGATATAAATTGAACGCATGTTCCATTCCACACGATACAATAATTCGAGGAATTGGACTACAGGCCTTAAGGTCAATAGGCGTAACGAAAGATCCATTTGCTTCTTCATGAATGCAAAATGCTGTTGAACCAAAATGAATAGAATGCATATTCCATTCCAGGGCATTCAAGAGCTCAGCCCTCAAGGCCAATACGCTTAACGAAAGATCCATGTATTCCTTTCAAATCAAATAGAATTTGGTTTCTTGTTTATGGCCCAAATTACCGTAATCCAGTCATTGACAAGAAAACAGCCACGTGCTTGTACCACCCCCAGGAAAAAATCCGCCCACTGAGGAGAAAATGCATTCCCCAGCTGAATCGGGGAAGCACTCTTGTTTTAAAACTACATCAACACATAGTGGTGACTTCAATACATCCGTGGGATGCTTCATTTGGATGAATTTCGTAATATTATTTGAAAAAAACTGCCTTTTGCAGAAAATATTGCAAAATTTGAAAAATATTTTTCCAGGAGAATCCGTCGATTTGCTCTCACGCTCTCTTATACTTTGCAGATATTGGAAATCATCGTTCAGTGTTGCGTGTTGATTTGTTCTATATGTTATGCTTGTTTTCTCGAATATGTACGTAAACATCAAGCAATAATCTATGAAAATGATGCTTTTCATGCTATATATTGACACTAAATATTAGATGTGAGCTAGAACTGTAAAAACGCAAGCATTCATAAGCAACGCAGGTTATTTATTTTTTCATAATTCAAGTGTTGATAATGTAATGAAATGCTAAAATAATAATATAATGCTAAAACGGCATCACTTTTCATGTACACAGAGAGAAGACCGATCATATGGTCATGTAAACAATCCATTGAATCTGGACGAACATTTGAGAAGGTAGTCAACTGCATCATAATTTTACATTCATGTAAAATGCATGTAGGAAATTGTGTAATTAGGAGGATGCACAACAAATCAATCTCAGATGCATGTTTGAGGTTGTTTATGCGTATCACTATAATCTGTGCGCTGTACAGGTATTGAAAAAGACGTTAATATTTTGTGGAAATATTTAGAGTTTGATACCTTTTGAAATGTTTGTGTACTTTGTACAAAATCAGATCTGAGCGAATGAGTAGGCTCTCCGCAAAAAAAAAAGAAGCGAACAGCAAGAAAAAGAAGTCGATTTGATGTATGACATTTGAACCTTAATGCTTATTCATTTTGGCTCTTTAGATTGCAAAGGGACTGAACCATCTTTGGAAGGATCTAATAATAATTAGGTTGTACAGTCCAAACAATTGATAGATGACCTGGAATAGATGTTTTTAAGGTTTATCCAATTTGTTTGTATGGATTACAAAGGGACCATTTAGAAAGGCCATCAGGCTGAAGGTCGTCAGGCCGAAGTATATCAGGACGAATGGCCATTAGATCAAACGAAAAGTGGAAAATGAGAAGTGAGAAGACAATTTTTCTTTCTCCTTCTAACTACTTCTTTAATTCTTTAATTCTTTTTTTGTTTTGTCCCCCTAACTTATTTTCCCTCTCACCATTCTTCTGTCCCCTTCTTGCATTTAAAAAATGTTTTTTCAATATTAATTTTTCTTTCATTTTTCAGTTCTCTCTTCTTCATTATCAATGTTTCCTTCTTCCGTTTTCTTCACTTCTTCTCCTTTCTTGCTTTTTCTTTCTTCTTTACTTTTTCATCTTTCATCTTTTTTCTTTATTTTCGCTTCCTTCTTCCCTCTCTACTTTTTCTTTCTTCTATCCTCTTCCTTCTATCCGCTTCCTTCTATTCTCTTCTTTCTTCCTTTCTCCTTTTTCGTTTTTTGTTCTTCTTTATTTCTGATTTCTTTTTCCTTCTTCTTTCTTTTTTCTTTATTCTTCCATCTTCATTCTTTTTTCATTATTTTTTCTTTTTATCTCTTCTTCTTACTTCGATATCCCTTCTTCTTTCTTCTTTTTCCCTTGTTCCTTCTTCCTTATTCCGTATTTCTTCTTCTTTCTTCCTTCTCCTTTCTTCTTTTCCCTTCTTCTTCCTTCTTCTTTCTTCCTTCTTTCTTCTGTCTATTTTCTTCTTCTTTCTTCATTTTTTTCTTCATCAATCTTCCGTCATTCTTCTTCCTTTGTTTATTTTCTTCTTCTTTCTTTCTTCTCCTCTTTCCCAACTTCCTTCTTCCATCATTTTTCTTTTTTCTTTCTTTCTCCTTCTTCCTTCTTTCTTTCTGCTTTGTTATTCCTTCTTATTTCTTCCTTTTTCTATTTTTTCTACCTTCTTCTTTCTCCCTTCTCCCTTATTCTTTCTTCTTTCTTGTTTATTGCTTCTTCCTTCTTCCGTCTTTATTCTTCTATATTGTTTATTCTTTTTTTTCCTCCCTATGTCTTTATTCCTTTATCCTTCTTCTTCCTTCTTTCAACTGACTTCTTCCTTGTTCCTTCTTCTTTCTTCCTTCTTCCTTTGTTATTTTTTCTTCTTCTTTCTTCCAACTTTCTTCTTCCTTCTTCTTTTTTCCAATTTCCTTCCTTCAGCTTTCTTATTTCATCTTTCCTCCTTCTTCCTTCCTTCTACCTTATAATTCCTCATTTCTCACTTCTTACTTTTCACTACTCTCTTCTTACTTCTCTCTTGTCACTTCTCATTCCATACTTATCATTTCTAACTTCTCGCTTCTTACTTCTCACTTGTCATTCGGTCTAATGACAATATTCACCCTAATGACCCATTCGGCATCATTTGACAATGAGATAATAGCCTTTTAGCAAATATACTATATTAACAATATGATTCACTCTCACGAAATTTTGGCGACACCACATGTGGCGCCAACTCGCGCCCGAAAGGATCGATACACACGTAAATCGAACTACCCAAAATATGACGATCGTTTTACACACTTCAAAATGTCATCATGAAAAAAAAATAGGGATGCTTGATGTTTTTTTTGCAAACTTAATCGATTATGTTTAATCGAATGCAAATGGAAAATCAAATGTTGTAGCAGAAGTGTGGTAGGCATATTTTTGTGGAAATGTATAATAAATTTGATATAGCTCGTTGAACTGTATCCGGCGGGACCATGCCGGTGCACCTACTCGCTCTCTGTTTCGCACACCATGTTGCTGTTTGCTCATTTGACTGCAACACTTTTATCAAATGTACTATTGTCGCGCTAATCTTTTCCTAGAATGCTGCGGCGGTCTTACACTCGCAGGCTCGACTGTGAAGGTAAACGTCAAGATAGCCGCCGTGTTAAAAGATAGCCAGAATTTTCCTGTTCAAAACAAAACCACGTGCTTTTCGCGAAATGACAACAGTGTTCGATTGTATTAGTGAGAGGCAACCGGCAACTGGCAACTGAGTACATGGAGAGTTAACTACCCAACATATGACGATCGTTATACACACACACTTACGGAGCCGAATTTATTGAATTCAACATTTGGCTAGCAAACATTACCGCTAGGCAATGGTTAAACTCACTGGTATTTTTAACAGCAAGGAAGTGACCCTGATCAATTTACTTATGTTTTGTTACACTTTTTGAATTTAAATGTAAATTAACAAAATTCGTAGAGATTTATAGATTTATGATTAATAGATATATAGATGCATAAGAATTTTCAAAATGATTGTTTGAGCTCGAAAAAACGATGGAATTCCGACATTCAAGACTTAAGGATTTTTGAAAACGTAACGATTTTTATCACATTTTCAAGGATGATATGATCAAAACATTTTACCTACTTGTGAGATGAGCATTAGGGTGGTTCAAAAAATTGATATTTATCCACAGTGCTCATCTGATTCTTTACCATGTTCTGAGTTTCCCCTGAAAATTTCAGCTCATTTGGATTAAAACTGATTTAGCACAAGCCGTTTCAAGTTTGCATGCAAATTAGTATGGAGAAAATTATTTTTTCGTTGTACTGTTAATGAAGTTTCCCCATCAAGCGCAGGTTAAAAGAAAATTAATCGTTCCAATAATTCATGATTAGACAATGAAAACATTGTAAAACACTTTTTTGGTAGTTGATTTGCATTATAAATATATTAGGGAGAAATATCAATATATTCAAGGGAGATCAGGGATATTGCTGTTACAATTATTTTAAATTGATATTTGAAAACCATCCCTAGAGCGGAATAAAACTTGTAATGTTGCTTGGGATATCACCGCATGGCTAAGGAAGGCTTTTATATTACTATGGTAGATTATTGTTTAGCATGATCAATCGTTTTGAATAATTTTATGACACCAGTTGAACTTATTCATTCGCATAACAAGTTTCAATTTTGGCAGGTGTTGAGAAAGAATTGGGTATATATGTAAAAAAGATATCGAACCACTGCATAATCTCCATCCAAGCGTTTCTCAGCTATTTTCAGAGGATTTCATACATTTATCGAGTTTGGCTTCGTTATGCTCTTTGACGCTTGAGCTTCAATAAACAAGTTATTTAGACTATAACTTGGTAATAATCGATTCCTCCTTAATTTTTTATATGATGATTGGAAGAAAAAATCGAGGAACTCATTTAGTAGTGACGTGATAAATAATTGACTGTTTTACAACTAAAAGGTTCCGTTTAAGGGAGAAAAAAAAGTTGTTTGGGACCCTCGGTAGATTTTTTTCAAATAGTCACGAAATTAAAGCTTAAAGGGTCAAACACAATGGACACGTTTGCGTGCGTTTTGACAGTTTTCCCATGTGTTTGGCCCATAAGAGCTATATTTTCACGTAGTGAAAGTATTAGCGATGCTCATTTTTTTTTGTCACACGCCGCGTTGAATTATCTTGATTTTATAAAATCAATGATGATTTCTTTTCAAATTAACTCGCATGCATAATCCCATTTTTGAGAATTCCCAAATTGTTATCAATTTGTGAATATGATTTGACAGAGAGAAACGTACTTTTGTGAACAAACTGCCCGATATGAGAGTCTGAAATAAATACAATTCAAACATAATTACGTTTGTGGTACAATCTCTCTATATAAAAATGAGTTTGCATTTCCTTTGAGGCAATATAACTCACGAACGGGTTGACCGAATTGTACGGGTTTCTCATTAATCGATTCGTCTTGAGGATTGCTGTGTTATAAAATATCACTAAATTTTGAGGAGAAAGTTGAGAAATTGTGAAAATACAATTTTAATGCGAGTTATAAGGAAACCCAATACGATCGCGCTAAAAATGATCTAGAGTGCGGCGCTGAATGAACTCAACAATTGACAGTAAGAATGCAAAATATAGTTGACTCTGTAAATCTCGATGTTCTATATCTCGATATCTCTCCCTATGTCGATGGTTTCCTCGGTCCCTTCAATCTACATACATTTTGGCTTTCTACATCTCGATAACTTCTATCCCGATGTGTTGTAATCGTATTTTGTTCTGGATTCACTCTCCTTATGTCGATATGTTCAAATTTTTAGGCTACTAGACCATATTTGGACGATAACAATACAGATCAACAATAAGCAATGATATTTGTTTTGTTGTCGTTTTTCATAGCAACAAGCTGTTCAACAACATGTTCAACTTACTGTCTTACTGTTACATCAGCTGTCTTTAAAAAAGTTATTACAGACTTTTGGTTATGAGTGTAGACTTTGAGGCCAGGGATTCTTGGATAACCTAGAACAAAACAGATATTGAAACCGTATCTTATTTGGTTCTGCGGATTAGAAAGGATATGAACCATACTTAAAAAAAACAGACCGTTAGTTACGCGTGTAGATCTAAAGGATATTCCTCAGGGAATTCTTTGATTACCTGGGAAGAAACAGTTGGTCGGGGTTCTGCCGAAACACACCGAGCGCCAATGCAAAATTACCCATTTTCTTTTTCAAGTTTTCGTGTAGTAGATCGAATTAATAATAAATTGTATCGGATTGATGTGAATTCATTTTCGTTTTTATTCTATGAGCAAAACACCACAATTCAGTCAGAATGGCACATGGTACGGTTTCGTAAAACTCCGACCAGTTATTAAAGGTGCATCCATTTAAAAATATATAAGCCATTTAGTAACGTGTGTAAACCTTAAGGCCTTTACTCCAGGGAATTCTTGGGTGATCTGGAACAGAACAGTTATTGAAATGGTATCCAATTCTGACAGATCCTATTCAATTTTGGTAACAAAGTCATTCGATTTTGGCAACAAAGCCATTCGATATTGGCAACAAACCCAGTCGATTATGGCTACATAAATTTGTATTCTTTATTTTTGTTATTTTTGAAATTGCTTTTAAATCGCGTAAAAAACTGATTAGACCCGTAAACCGACGTAAACAAAACTCGTTCAAAACAATCGCGTGATTTTTTTTACAGAAATTTTGCTTAGATTTCAAAATCCGCGTAAAAAAGTATCGCAGTGCGTCTAGTGTCAAAATAAGTGAAGAAATGTGAAGTATCATAAGAAAACGAAATTCATTCGATTTTGGCAAATGTTCAGAACCTGTTCAGATCAATTTTATGGCATGAACCTGTTTTGAAAAGAGATATCAGCCCTATGGTTACGCGTGTAGACCTCTAGGCCATTCGAATATCTCCTCGAATGTCAAATTTGGACTTTCTGACATAATATTTCTGTCGGATAGTGGACGTGCCCATCTATGGAATGTATTCGAATTAACAGTTTGAGTGTAACATTTTTGCGGGACAAATATCCTTCCGGCGATATCATACAATGTACCATGCGCCTCCACACACATTTTCCATACCAGAAAGAGTTTTGCCACCATGAGTGTTTGGAAACAGATCATCATCAAGTTTTTGAAATCTGAATAGATCAATATTATTGAGACAAAAGGCAATTCAAAGTAGCATCGATTAGCGATGTTTGTCAAGGTTCAAGAAAAACTGTTCGGATTTGCCACCGGCGGTATGTCGTCAGTCTCTTTCTGTCCTCCGAAAAATTATGATTGTGGATGTGAAACACCGATCAATACCACAATCACTCAATGAAAAACGTGAATTTAGTAATTGGTTGTCAATTTTCCTTCCTCCTTAACTGTTGCATGATTGATTATTATTGAAAATTGTTACAATTGAAAGATTTAAGCAGTAGTTGTTTAGAAAGAACATTTTATAACTTTTAAGATATTTTTCAGTGTCAGTTTTCGCTTACAGATGACAATTAGGAATTAGCAACCAAATTTTATGGTATCACTTATCGTCATTTATATTTTTCTGCAAAACAGTATTGACCTTCCTGTGGAATTTTCCGCCTTGAGCCCGTCTATTTATGTGTGCGTCGTGCAACCGACAAAGTTATGATCGGCTATGCCTTCGCCAGTGATATGTTAGCGATACACGATAGAACTTGTTATTAATTTTACGAGTTGACTTCAAGCCATCATCGCTTGAACGTGGCAGAGAAAAAGCCTATATGTAAAATGTATGTACCCTGTGCAACATCGACTAGTGAATTGATCCGGAAAATATTGCAACCTTCTAGGAATGACGGAAGCATGATTGACGGCGCCATATTAGTGACAGATGATTGCAAACATGCCGTGCTGTGTCACATAAGCTGTGTGCAAGGTTTTTAGGTTGTCGTCGTATTCCACAAATCAGATTGAAAAGTGTTTACAAGTGAAACTTGAAAAAGATATTTTTTTCAACAATCTTAGTTTTGTATTATTCATTCCGCTGGAGTTTGGCATACATATGTGCATTCTTTTTGGCCAAAAACCAAAATAATTTTCTTCATTAGTTCGCCATTTTGCCTGAAGTTTAAGCTTATAAGGGTCTAAGCAGAAACACCTTAAACATTATAACAATATAGAAAAAGTATCTATCGGGATGTTAAATGTGAGGAATAAATTCACATATAGAAACTTTGGACAACAGTAACTACATTCATGATGATAAATAGTGTAACTAGGCGGTGGCGTTGGAGCATTAACCGACTGCATACAATGTAAAATTATTCACCCATACAAGCGGATTGCATTACTGTGGCTTTGTAAATTTGGTGTCCTGGGTAATCTGCTTGTTATTCACATCAACACTCTGGTGGCTTCGGTTGTACCTACATACATCTATTGTACCGTGTTTTCATAAACCAACCGGCATGGCCAGGGTGTTCTCAAACATAAAGAAGATATTTTATTGACAAATGTGACAAATCAAAATTCATATCTGAATATGTACAACTTGTGTTACCTATATTTGATTTCATTATGTATTTATCACTTTTCAACCTCGACTATGGTACTATTGCGAAGCAAAATTATTCGAAACCCATGGTTGGAGAAACACTGTTCCTGGAAGTTGATGAGCGCACACACATATCTCAGCCGCATGTAATTTATCCTGTATTCCCAAGGATCTCGTTTCGGATTAATAATAAGTCCCGAGGCGGGAGATAGGCATCGCATCGCCTGGCTCCAATCCAATATATCGCTATTATGCTTTATGATAGGCAAGTTTGCTCGAGTCGCGCGCAAAAACCCACTGAAGCATGCCATAATTCAATTATCACTTTGTTTTGATGGAGCAGCGGCTGGCGAAGGCAGCTCGAGGAAAGGTTTTGTTAGCAATTGAAACAACTGACCATTGTTGTATAATGCTAATTAGATTAATTTGACCACGTAATTTGATTGAGCGATCAATTGCAACTTATTCGGGCGAGGATGGTCGAAAAACTTGCCACGGACTTCGGTTGATATACCTAGCTGACGTTTCGCCGATTTCCCAGACATCGGTTTTGGATAGATAGAAATGTATTTTCGCTCGCACCAATCATGGCTAAATGATTGGATGTATATCTCTAAAAATCTAATTAGTTTTACCTTGTTTAAAAATAATTGTGGCAACAACTTATAGGGTAAATCCGGGTGAGATGCCGCACTTTAGAATGTTGGAGGGTGTCTTTTGTAGCGAAAACAAAAACGTAAGTAGTAACTGCTTATTATCATCAGCCAAAAAAGTAATATGACGGTTAATCACGTTATTTACGGTTATTTACGCAGCTATTTTTATTAACGATTTTTTTATGGTTTTGGGAAAATTCTTACGAATCCACATGCTTATTTCATTATAGTTAGAGGATTCACACACCGGTAGGCTTTGTTTAGAAGCAATTTATGATTTATTCTAGACCAACATTTATGCGAGTCATATACACGTATATGACTCTATATGTGGACAAAGAATCAGAAGGAATAAATTTTGGCTGTTACGCCCTTTTCAAATGTTGGTCTAGAATTATTTGCGAGCGTCTTAGGGGAAATGTTTACACGGTTAAACGACTATTTTCTTCCTTTTACTTACTTAGTGGAAGTAAAAGGCAGAAAATAGTCGTTTAAGCAATTTATGTTTTGAGTTTTTTTTTATTTTTTGAGGCTGTCCCTTGCAATCGGAATAGATGCCGCAAACAAATCAGAGTGATACGTCGCACCTACCTACTATCAACATTTTAATGAAATATGGTTATTAAAGGAGAAAATCATGTAAAATATCAATACCAAGATATTGTAAGAGATTGGGAGGAGAATCCAACCCAAAAAATCCAGACGTTCTAGGCTATTTGTTTCTTTATTAATAACACGCTCCGAATTTGATTATATTTGCACAAGGAATGATTTCGACTCAATAAGTGTCGTTTTTTGTTATCATGCGTGCTCACTACTAGAAACATCACAGTAATGAGAAATAAGGTAATTTTCCCCACATTTCTTCTTTTTCGGATGTTATTAATTTGGGTACATGACATGTTAGAATCTTAGAAAGTCAGACAATTTACAATTTTGAAGGAGAGATTTACTTTAAATCACTATCACTTCGTTCACTTATAATTAGAAATTTGGGAGGAAGGGTCGTTTGGCCGAAACGCATTCGGCCGCAAGCCATTTGGCCGAATGCCACTAGGCCGAACAAACCATTAGGCGGAAACTCATCTGTCCGAAAGTCCTTTGGCCGAACGGGTCATCCGGCCGAATAGGACGTTTGGTTGAATATGACGAATAAGTTATTTGGTCGAATAGGATATTTGGTTGAATATGACGAATAGGTCATTTGGTCGAATAGAACATTTGGTCGAATAGGACATTTGATCGAATGGGACATTTGGCCGAATAGGACATTTGGCCGAAAAGGACATTTTGCCGTATAGGACATTTGGCCCAATAGGACATTTGGCCGAATAGGATATTTGACCAAACAGGACATTTGGCCGAAACGGACATTTCGTCGAATGGGACATTTGGCCGAATAGGTCATTTGGCCAAATAGGTCATTTAGCTGAATAGATTATTTGGCTGAACATATCGTTTGGTTAAATAGGTCGTTTGACCGAACATGTCAATTGGCCGAGCAGCCAATAGGCCGTTTGAAAAGGCCGTTTGAAAAGTGAATAGGCCGTTTGAAAAGTGAGAAATGAGGTGTGAAAAGTGAGACTTCTCACTACTCACTTCACGCTTATAACTTTTCACAGCGAGAAGTGAGAAAATATATCGAGAATGCACATCGTTTAATATAATTATATGTCATTGGAACTTATTTGTCTAATCCCTCGAGAACTTTTTGCAGAAGCTAGAGATGGCAGACTTATAGCGCTTAAATGATTCTATTATTTTGTCTAACAAAACATTGTTGTGGATCTGAGGCGTGGGTGGAAAAATGATATTCAAATGACATTATGCCACAGGGCACTTGATACTTTATTGATACTTGATACTATACACTTTTAAGCCTCATATGTCATATTTAGAGCAACATATCCAGGAGAATTAGCATGAGCATTATGACCGCACAATTTGTAGTTGCTTCTCCGTGATTGACTAGAACTTGCGAAATTGTACAGAGAACGCAATAAATGGGGCTTGGGATTAGCTACCCATTCTCAATATACACGTTTCGGAAGCTCAAATATTTAAAGTCAATAACGGTGTCGGCCGGTAAAGTCAATAAACGGTGTCTGGGGGCAGCAGGGACTATGTCCAAGGGCTTGACGATCCCTCCCCAGGCCATCTGCGAGTTGTGGCGCCTGCCTAGGATGTGGTGGGGTTTGACAGTGGGCCCTGTTAAACCTCTATAAAAAGCTGCATGTATCCGCAAGTAGGCTCCGCCAAAGCGACCGTGTGCCGCTCAAAGCGCACATGCCCAAGTCCTGGTGTTAGGTGGGACGCTAAACAGCCCTGACACGACGGCCCTCCGACGAGACAGGAGGTTTGCGCAGGCCCAATAAGCCGCCTTTAAAAACAACTATTACGAACGACATAGAAGATAATACGACTCGATACAATCGGCAACGACCTAGGCGACGAATAAAGGATCACGATTGGAAGCTTGGAACATGGAACTGCAAGTCGCTTCGCAGGTTGCGACAGGATAATCTACGATGAATTACATCCCCGCAACTTCGATGTCGTAGCGCTGCAGGAAATCTGCTGGACAGGACAGAAAGTGTGGAAAAGCGGGCATCGAGCGGCTACCTTCTACCAAAGCTGTGGCACCACCAACGAGCTGGGAACCGGCTTCATAGTGCTGGGAAAGATGCGCCAACGCGTGATTGGGTGGCAGCCAATCAACGCAAGGATGTGCAAGCTGAGGATAAAAGGCCGTTTCTTCAACTATAGCATCATCAACGTGCACTGCCCACACGAAGGGAGATCCGACGACGAGAAAGAAGCGTTCTATGCGCAGCTGGAGCAGACATACGATGGATGCCCACTGCGGGACGTCAAAATCGTCATCGGTGACATCGGTGACATGAACGCTCAGGTAGGAAGGGAGGAAATGTATAGACCGGTCATCGGACCGGATAGTCTGCATACCGTATCGAACGACAACGGCCAACGATGCATAAACTTTGCAGCCTCCCGCGGAATGGTAGTCCGAAGCACTTTCTTCCCCCGCAAGAATGTCCACAAGGCCACACGGAAAGCACCTAATCAAGTAACGGAAAACCAAATCGACCACGTTCTAATCGACGGTAAATTCTTCTCCGACATCACGAACGTACGCACTTACCGCAGTGCGAATATTGAATCCGACCACTACCTCGTCGCAGTATGTCTGCGCTCAAAACTATCGACGGTGATCAACACGCGTCGGAGTCGTCCGCCGCGGCTTAACATTGGGCGGCTACAAGACGGTAGACTAACCCAAGACTACGCGCAGCTGGAGTTGACCAACTACCAGGAGAGCTGTTTAAACACGGTGGTGAAGCACTGGCTAGAGCGCTGCACTGGGTGATTACCAAGGTTTGGGAGGATGAGGTTCTGCCGCAGGAGTGGATGGAAGATGTCGTGTGTCCCATCTACAAAAAGGGCGATAAGCTGGATTGTAGCAACTACCGCGCAATCACATTGCTGAACGCCGCCTACAAGGTACTCTCCCAAATTTTATGCCGTCGACTAACACCAATTGCAAGAGAGTTCGTGGGGCAGTACCAGGCGGGATTTATGGGTGAACGCTCTACCACAGACCAGGTGTTCGCCATACGTCAGGTATTGCAGAAATGCCGCGAATACAACGTGCCCACACATCATCTATTTATCGACTTCAAAGCCGCATATGATACAATCGATCGGGACCAGCTATGGCAGCTAATGCACGAAAACGGATTTCCGGATAAACTGATACGGTTGATCAAGGCGACGATGGATCGGGTGATGTGCGTAGTTCGAGTTTCAGGGGCATTCTCGAGTCCCTTCGAAACCCGTAGAGGGTTACGGCAAGGTGATGGTCTTCGTGTCTGCTATTCAACATCGCTTTGGAGGGAGTAATACGAAGGGCAGGGATTGACACGAGTGGTACGATTTTCACGAAGTCCGTCCAGTTATTTGGTTTCGCCGACGACATTTATATCATGGCACGTAACTTTGAGAGGATGGAGGAAGCCTACATCAGACTGAAAAGCGAAGCTAAACGGATTGGACTAGTCATCAACACGTCGAAGACGAAGTACATGATAGGAAGAGGCTCAAGAGAGATCAATCAGAGCCACCCACCACGAGTTTCTATCGGTGGTGACGAAATCGAGGTGGTTGAAGAATTCGTGTACTTGGGCTCACTGGTGACCGCCGATAACGATACCAGCAGAGAAATTCGGAGACGCATAGTGGCTGGAAATCGTACGTACTTTGACTCCGCAAGACGCTTCGATCGAATAGAGTTCGCCGCCGTACCAAACTGACTATCTACAAAACGCTTATAAGACCGGTAGTTCTCTACGGACACGAGACCTGGACGATGCTCGTGGAGGACCAACGCGCACTGGGAGTCTTCGAAAGGAAAGTGTTGCGTACCATCTATGGTGGGTTGCAGATGGCGGACGGTACGTGGAGGAGGCGAATGAACCACGAGTTGCATCAGCTGTTGGGAGAACCATCCATCGTTCACACCGCGAAAATCGGAAGACTGCGGTGGGCCGGGCACGTAGCCAGAATGTCGGACAGTAATCCGGTGAAAATTGTTCTCGACAACGATCCGACGGGAACAAGAAGGCGAGGTGCACAGCGGGCAAGGTGGATCGATCAGGTGGAGGACGACTTGCGGACCCTCCGCAGACTGCGTGGTTGGCGAAGTGCAGCCATGAACCGAGCTGAATGGAGAAGTCTTTTATGTGCAGCACAGGCCACTCCGGCCTTAGTCTGATGATAAATAAATAAATCTTCAAAATGCCTAAATTTATATTCATTCGGAAGCTTTCGGCGAGTATATTGAGGATCCATGATAAATTCTTCAGAAAGATAGACCCCTCGTTAGTTATACCCGAAATCATTTTTATGGACCCCACGATTTTTGTCAATACTTGACTCACCAAAACTGTAATAACTCCAACATTTCTCAACCGATTTTAGATATCAGCATACCGTTGGACAGAGGAAGAGTGTGTCCTCAATTTGCGATTAGCCGATTGCCGTTTAGAAATACGGCCAATTTCGCACCCCGGCCCGTAATGGCCTTGATTGCTAAGCACACTGTTATGACGGCTCCGGCAGCTCTGCGTCTACTCCTCCGAATCTTTGCTGGTGTCGCTTCCTACATCCGATTCGTATCTCCTTTCGACGTGCATCGGCAATCGTGACTTGGCTGCGTACATGCAGTGTCGCCAGAACAAGGGGTGATGAGCATGAGCATGAGAGCATGATTGACCCCCCACGGTTGCTACTCCGTTATTGCCAGATCAGCTGTAATTACACAGGGAACCAACAGATGATATTTGGGATTAACATCATCCTCAATGTGTAAAAACTGGTGACCCAATGTAAAGCAATACCAGCGCCGGCCGTGTCCGAATGCAGGTCAATTAAGGAATGGGTAGGAAAATGTTGACGTGATACTCGCTTTGATGGAAGCCGACGAGTCGTCTGCACTTCCACGAAAAATCACTGGGAGGTTGGATATATGAGGTTCGTTTTGGTAAACGGTATGCTATGTGAAACGTGTAGTTTGATTATCGTGCACTAAATAGTTTAATCATTGACCGCACAAAGTAGAACAAAAACTCCGTGATCTCGAGACCGTTCTGTTATGAACAAACACGTCCGACCGCGCAATTAATTATTTGAATAACTTACTGCACATAGCAGAACAAAAAACCGTGGTCTCGAGACCGTTCTACTTTCAAATAAACAATTTTTATCGCACACTAATTATTTTTAAATCTTTTACATTTATGGTCCCACGATGAAGAAAAAAAACTAACACAATGCAGGTCCAATGGCTGCTGCCTACTAGGGATCGCGTTTCTATGAACGAATCGTCGCGCACTTATAAACTCTATCAACTTTTATGTATTACCTGCATTATCCCGCACTTAAGATAAAATCTCGCATAATGTAAGCTCGATTAACTTTAACACGATCTTTAACACGATCTTTCAAGCATTATTCCAATTATTACCAGGATTTAGGAATAGAAATGGACATATTTTATGCCATTTATTCCGCAATGCAGTCAATTAAATCAAATTCATTATCAATTTCACACGAAGAAGCTTATACATGAAAAAGGTAGAATGTAATAGGCATAAACAATTTAATTGGTGTATTGATTTTAACAATATTACTAACAGAAATAGTTATAATGAATATGATATGAGCACTGTCCATAAATTACGCTGAAATGCAAATTCGACATATATTGCAGCAAAAGAGTACAAACCCAGACAAACAATTCCAGTTATCTGTAAATCACAATGATGTTCATCTCATTTACTTTCGTTGTATGAAATCCACTATTTCATCAAATAACATGTAAAATATAAATGCATAAAGTTCAAAGCTATTTTTAAATCGATGAACTATTTGAAGTATGGAAAAATAAGAATATATATCTCGCGCTTAGCCCAACAGGGGCGCAACTGTATTGATCGACCTCTCTTGATCGATTTTATGTTTTGTTAATAACTCTATTGTTTCAAAAGCTACAACCGTGATTATTGATTCTGGTGCAAGATACAATCATCCTTAATCACACCAAATCATTAAATCATCGACAAACTAGCGCAATGCGGCACAATAATAAAAAAAATCGACTAAGAGAAATCGATCAACACAGCTACGCCCCCATGAAACTAAGCGCGAGATATGAAGCGCTACAATTTGAAGAAACGTATGAGATCATCGTTGAAAGGGATCAACATAATTTGAAAAGAACTTTTTTTTATGATTTGTGATTTTTATGTGTTACATATCAACACGTTGTAACAAGCTGCAACAAAAGAGGGGCTGGTTCGAGGTGGCAGATTTTTACTAATTTAGTGACATAATTTACGTATAAGATTTTTTTCTTTTTTTTATGAGATCATTTTCTTAATCTACGCAAATATTTTTCCTTCAAAATGTGGGGAGTGCCTCTCCGAGTAAGATTCAGTATACTCAGATGAAAAAAGTGTTAACTACTTATCTTGAATGCAGCGGTAATCTTCTTTTACATCTCTCAACATTAAATGTTCTTATGTCAGATTGGAGGCTTGATTTTTCTAATTCCCGAACATTTTGCGTACTTTACAATAACTAAACTAAACACCTTGTACCGTGGATGCCACACGGATTTTGATTCGCGGCATCTCATCGTACACATAGATAGTGGAATATATAGATGAGCGAAGATAAATCCTCTGTCTCCAAACGAACTGTCAAACGTGTCTCCAAACGAACATGACGTCACGATTTCAATAAGAGGCTGTGACGTCATATGCACGGTCAAAAAACTCAGCCGTGCTGTCATCTATAGATTCTACTATAGTAGAATCTATAGATGAGCTGTTACATTGAGTCGCTTTTTTTGACCGTGCACACGCGCATATGACGTCACAGCCCTTAACATTTCCATTGAAATCGTGACGTCATGTTCGTTTGGAGACACGTTTGACAGTTCGTTTGGAGACAGAGGATTTATCTTCGCTCATCTATATATTCCACTATCTATGGATTCTACTATCTATAATCGTACAAATCAATTCGTCACATACACGGTGAAACTCGAAAACTCATTTATGCGTAAAAAAGTACCCATTTTAAGTTGTAGTATGCAGACGTCAAAAAATGGGGGAATTCTGACAACTTAGAATGTGTGAAAAAATACTCATTTCAAGAATGAAGTTTTCGTTGGAAAAAGAGTATTATAAACGCTTGAATGGGTGAAAAAATACTTCTGCATTCATTTCAAACTTATAAATGGAGATATGGATGAAAAAAACGAGAGAAACTAAACACGTAAAACGTCGTCTAGAAAAGAAAAACAGGTAAGTTAAAATCTTCGATACTTCAATGTTGCTATTTTTAAGCCACAAACAAATAATATATTTTTTTTCAGAATCAGAACAGAATAACACGGAGCATGCCGGAGATCAGCCATGATTATCGACTTATTTTCTACGAATTCGTATCCTGATTAGGGAACCTAATCACATCTTATTCAACGGAATTGACGTCCTGTTCTGGACCCTAGATATTCGAAGCCGAAAATCCCGGAAGACTGTACATCGCGCCAAAAAGACGGAAAGCGGGGCTTGTCGTCTTTTTGTGGGATCTGTGATTGTTGGATTCAGAAAAAATGTTCTTATAAAAATGAGTGTGCTGTTAAATTCGGGTAAATATTCCACATTTTGGTGTTTACTCATTAATGAGTAAAATGAAGTTTACTCATTAAATAAGTAGATCCATTTGTTCCTTGAAATGAGTGAAATTTTACGCATTAATGAGTTTCTGAGGTTCTCCGTGTACCTGACTCTGCAAACTGTAGATTTGTTATCAAGTTCCAATCGCTGGCCAAATCCTCCTTGTCCATGGACCGTCTAGTTCGGTACTTCGCTTTCCCAATCGGACTCACCAGCTCCATTTGCCGTCTAATTCAGCACACCGCCGATCGAACTGAACCCGGTAGATTCATTTACAGTCGGCGGATATATCTGCCGTCCTCATCTCCTGCTGTATAAGCTTGTCTTCATGGAAGTTGTACCGGCTTGAATTTGTATTTCGAAAAATATTTTCGGCAGTACAAAATCTTCTGTCAAAAAATACGTCTGCTCATGAGCCTTGACTACTACGATCTCTATCGCCAGAACAAGGGGTGATAAGATAAAAACGGGATGCGAGAACTCTGAAGTGAGAAGTGTGAAGTGACGAATGTGACTTGAGCAAAGAGAATGAGAAGTGCGAAATGAGTTTCGATATGTGATAAGTGAGATGTTAGAAGTGATTAGTAAGAATCAAAAGGTGAGAAGTGAGAGATGCGAAATAGGAAGTAAGGAGTAGTGAGAACTAGAAAATTAGATTACGTACTATTACGGATTACGTACTGAGATTTGAGTAGAGAATAATGAAAAATATTAAATGAGAGGGGGCCCTCCTTAGCCGTGCGGTAAGACGCGCGGCTACAAAGCAAGACCATGCTGAGGGTGGCTGGGTTCGATTCCCGGTGCCGGTCCAGGCAATTTTCGGATTGGAAATTGTCTCGACTTCCCTGGGCATAAAAGTATCATCATGCTAGCCTCATGATATACGAATGCAAAAATGGTAACCTGGCTTAGAAACCTCGCAGTTAATAACTGTGGAAGTGCTTAATGAACACTAAGCTGCGAGGCGGCTCTGTCCCAGTGTGGGGATGTAATGCCAATAAGAAGAAGAAGAAGATTAAATGAGAATTGGGGGGCCCTCCTTAGCCGTGCGACTAAGACGCGCGGCTACAAAGCAAGACCATGCTGATGGTGTCTGGGTTCGATTCCCGGTGCCGGTCTAGGCAATTTTCGGATTGGAAATTGTTTCGACTTCCCTGGGCATAAAAGTATCATAGTGGCAGCCTCAAGAATACGAATGCAAAAATGGTAATCTGGCTTAGAAACCTCGCAGTTAATAACTGTGGGAATCCTTAATGAACACTAAGCTGCGAGACGGCTCTGTCCCATTGTAGGGATGAAATGCCAATAAGAAGAAGAAGAATTAAATGAGAATTATAAAATGAGGAGTGAAAAGAGAGAAGTAAGGAGTGAAAAACGAAAAGTGAAGTATGAATAGTCAGAAATGAAAGTGATGTAAAAAAATTAAGAAAAATGATAAGTAAGATATTCATTTTCTGCACATTCTTTTTTCTTCCGTCTTTTATCTTTATTCCTTCTTCCTTTTATTTCTTCCTCCTTTCTTCTTCTTTTTGCGTTTTTATTTCTTTTTCTTCTTTCTTTCTCCTCCTTTTCCTTTCTTCCCTTTCTTCCTTCTTCCTTTATCTTTCCTAATTCTTTCGTTTTTCGTTCATTATTCCCTTTGTCTCGCTTCTCAACTTTCATCTCACTTCTTACTTCCCACCACTCACATTTCACTACTCGCTTCCCACTATTAATTTCACAGTACTCACTTTTCACTTCTGTCTTCAAAAATCTCGCTTTTCTAGTGAAGAACTAAATCGTGAAAACTAAAAAAAACTATCTTACCTCTCACCACGTACTTTCCATTTCTCGATTCACAACTCCTTACATGTTGTCAAGTTCACGATTGTAGCTCCTTCACTTTATAATGCATTCTACAGCCTTAGCCTTTTTCTGCTGCACCATCAGCAGCATTTTTCAGCTTTTCTGAAGCTAGGTTTTTTACGCGGTCGATATTCTCGACCTATTACAACTTTTTAAATAACTTCTGTTTTTTTTTGTTTTCTTGAGATTTCGTAAATATTTGTTGAAACACATTGTTTATAAACCATAATATAAACACATAATAAACCAAAATAAAACCGCGTTAGCACATTCTCCTTATTCTTCATTGGCATTACATTCCCCACTGGGACATTGCCGCCTCGCAGCTTATTGTTCATTAAACACTTCCACAGTTATTAACCGCGAGGTTTCTAAGCTAAGTTACCATTTCTGCATTCGTATCATGAAGCTAACAGGATGATACTTTAATGCCCAGGGAAGTCGCGACAATTTCCAAGCCAAAAATTGCCTAGACCGGCTTTCTTACTTGATACTTGATGGGCTACAGCTCTTTGATGAACCTACGCTGAATGGAGTATCCTTCTCCACTGGACTCGATCCTGGGCCAATCGCTTCCAGTCGCCCTGAACATTGAGCGCCCTCAGGTCCTCTTCAACTGCAAAAAGCCATCGTGTACGCGGCCTTCCACGAAGCCTGCGGCCTCTTCCGGGTTCTCTACTAAATATTATCTTCGCTTGACGTTCTTCCGGCATAGGAACAACGTGACCAGCCCACCGTAGTCTGCCGTGTTGTATGAGCTTAATAATATCCAGCCCTGTATACAACTGGAACAATTCGTGATTCATGCGACGCCGCCAGATACCGTTTTCCTGTTTACCACCGAGTATTATCCGCAGCACCTTACGCTCAAACACTCCGAGAGCTCTCCGATCAGCCTCCTTTAACGTTCATGTCTCATGGCCGTATAAAGCCACCGGAAGAATCAGAGTAGTATACAGCGCAAGTTTTGTTTTCGTTTTCAGACTACGGGACTTAAGCTGGTTACGAAGTCCGTAATAAGCCTTATTTGCAGCAGCAATACGCCTTTTCACCTCGCGGGTAATATTATTATCGCACGTCACTAATGTTCCAAGATACACAAATTCTTCTACCACTTCAAATTTTTCACCATACAGCACCATTTCGCTACCACCACCACTAATGAACCCACGTTGATTGCTAGCGACCATGTACTTCGTTTTGCTGGTATTGATCGTGAGTCCAATCCTCGCTGTCTCCCTCTTAAAAGGCACAAAAGCCTCTTCCACGGCACGGCGATCAATTCCGATAATATCGATATCGTCCGCAAATCTCAGGAGCATATGCGATTTTGTGATAATGGTACACGCTAAAAATGAACTACTCAAAATTGAGTCGAATCCGACTCATTTTCATTAAAAACGGGACAACTCAAAATTTGAGTAAAAGATATTACTTCAATAAAATGATGATTTCGCGAAAGTTAAGCTTGGCCTTCCATCAATTTTTAATACGACAGATGCGAATCAAGTTTATCTATCTATCTAAGTGCATTTTACGACAAACAGACTCCTAGTTTAAGTGCAATCATCATTTTATTGAAGTAGTATCTTTTACTCAAATTTTGAGTTGTCCCGTTTTTAACGAAAATGAGTCGGATTCGACTCAATTTTGAGTAGTTCATTTTTAGCGTGTACATCTGGCATCTTTGCGCACCAGCTCTCCTAATCGCTCCCTCGAGCGCTATATTGAACAGTAGATTCGAGAGTGCATCACCCTGCTTTAATCCATCTAAGGTAACAAATGACGTCGATATTTCATCCGCAACCCTTACACTTGATTTCGATCCGTCCAACGTTATACGAATCAGCCGTATCAGTTTCGCCGGAAAACCATGTTCAAGCTTAATTTGCCATAATTCATTCCGTTTCACTGAATCGTACGCCGCCTTGAAATCAATAAACAGATGATGTGTCGGCAAGTTGTACTCCCGGAATTAATTAAGGATTTGTCTCATGGTAAACATTTGATCCGTCGTTGATCGGCCCTCACGAAAACCTGCTTGGTATTCGCCGACGAAGGCCTAGACCGGCACCGGGAATCAAATTCAGCCACCCTCAGCATGGTCTTTGTAGTCGCGCATCTTACCGCACGGCTAAGAAGGGCCACTTAACGTTAACACATGCATAGATTTTTTCTTGACATTTTCTTAATTAATTATAAAAAAAACCTATTTTCTAAAGAAACAACCCCATATCAACAATGCATGGTTATATTTGGATTCGTTTTGGTAATATAAGATTAGGATTATTGCTCATAGTACCCGTGGAATTGTGCGTAATAAAAAGCATAAGGTAAAAAAAATAAAGGTTAAAATTAGCGTTTTAACGAGATATATAGGAATTGAATAGAATCATTTCCGAAGCAATCATTCTATTGCATCAGAAAAACTTCATTACCGTGTCCATCATGTACATCAAATTTAACCTTTTGGAAAAATTAAAAATGTACTTCACAAATGCACTTAGGTTGTTCCGGCGGGATACTGATGTATGTATATCTAATGAGAATACCGTTTCCGTGTTGAACTCTATTTATGACAAATCATCAGATGGGAATACCGTCTGAACATAATTTGTTGTTGCTTCACCTGAAAACTTTTAATGGGCCACCTTTTCGACAATAATATATAACTTTTCGGTCAGTTAGTGTGTAACCAGGATCTGAGTAATGAACCCAAATGGCTATATAGGTTGAAACTCTTCCGGAATTGCTCATTTGAGGCTAGAGGTGCAAATCATGAGCCAACCGAAATCAACCAACCCTGAAGAGTTCAATCAGTTGTTTATATTTGTAGTGAAATGTTTTCGACTATTTGGGCTATGTCCCGTGAAGATATCTCAAACCAAAGGAAGCCCGGTTATTCAACGATGCCGTTTTTTAACTACCGTAATAGTGTTTGTTCTGTTTTCAGTTTGGGCTGCCCTTGTTGGGTCGTTCTTCATCAATCATAACACACAACTGATTACAGGAATTGCCAACCACATTCAGTTCATAACCAACGTGCTGGCATTGAGTGTTACCCTGGGTGTTCCATTGTTCAAATGCGGAGAGCTGAATAGAATTTTGGAGGACTTCACCGTGATTGATGAGGATTTAGGCAAATTCAATATGAAATTGTATAACCCATCACTGAAAACCAATTTCCTTCGATGCTACATTGCATACATTTTGTTCCTCGTCAGTTCAAGTATCGTCGATATCTACGTGATGCTAATTCTATCACATGACACACAGCTGTGGCTTTGGTTTTACCATTTATTGCCATTTATATTGTATTCATTAGCATTCCTGATGGCTTTCACCATGATTGGGTGGGTGAAAATCCGCATCCAGCAGCTCAATCGTTTGATCGAACAATACTACCATTATCAGCCAATAGAGATGTTTGGGAGTAAGTTTAAAATTTCTTCTGTCATTTCCACTATGCATAAAAATGCGAGCGATAACGTCGTTGAAAGCATCGAAGAACTGGCCACAATCAACCGCATACTGTCGATTGTTTCCAAAACTATCGATCTGGCATCCCGACTAGAAGCGTACAACGGACTTCTGTTTCTGTTTGGCTATATAGCCCTTTTCTGCGTCACAACGATTCAAGTGTTCTTTTGGTATCTCCACGTGACTGTTGGCTCACCCGAGGAAGGCTATTCCATCAGCTCACTGGGCCTATCGTTGCTAATCATATTAGGAAACCTGTTGGTGATTCTAGCTCTGCCGTATATTTGTGAAGAAGTGGGGAATGAGTCGAAAACTTTGATGTCATACTTGTCTAAATTGTCGATGAAACATGGCCAGAACATGCAGTCATCAATATGGTTCCCGAATTTGATTTCAAGCATCAAGTTCTCCGCTGTCGGATTCTTCACCATAAACTACAGTATGCTGAGTGGGGTGAGTTCGATTTGATTCGGATCGAAAGCGGCGCAAACTATACTTTGTTTAGTTTTTCGCAGGGCTGATCACGTACTTGATAATATTCATCCAGTTCAATGCGATTGTACCCTTCAGAGAAGGCATCAAACACAAAGTGCGTGCAATGGGAAATACATAACGAGATGATAATGCTGATTTTAAAGTGGTTAGACTTGTATTTTTCTAGATATAAATAAAGAGGATCATAAGTCGTGTTTAGCTACTGAAACAGAATTATTGTGCTTTTCAACATGTCTATGCAAATATCACTATTTGATTAAAAAAAATCAGAAATAGAGAACGATAGTATGTTTCAAATTTGTTTCTTGATTTTAAATTTATCCTTGTACAGCAAATTGCTTTTATTGTAGACATATTAAAAATATAAATATAAGAAACAGTTCATTTGCTTT
This sequence comes from Armigeres subalbatus, assembly GCF_024139115.2. Lineage (NCBI taxonomy): Eukaryota > Metazoa > Arthropoda > Insecta > Diptera > Culicidae > Armigeres > Armigeres subalbatus. Next base: position 392,137,701 of record NC_085141.1, read on the forward strand.
TCATTATGTTTTTGTTTTTGATAGAATAAATGTTTGAACTGTGAAATAAAAAAAACTCACATTTGAATTTTTTTTTTGACTGACATTTTGTTTCTTACGACCGTTTGCTGAGAATGATGTCAACTATCTGGACATAACGTAGATGATCTTATACTGTTGCATAGCACACATCATGTCCATTTGAATGCAAATTAAATAAATACAAAACAAAATAGGATTTGATTTTGATGCGGATATGTTTTATCCGAAATGCCTTCATCAAATTTTTTCAATGAATCAATGCGCATTGTTGAATGCATGCTGGCTTAATAATCGTTGCGGTCACTATTTTCCGGTATCAACTTTTTCCTTTACGCTGGTGTATTCCATAAACATAGGTTATTTAGTCTTAATTATAAAACCCTTCAGCGTTTTCACCTAGTTTTGGTTTTCTTTGATCTCGCTCAATTGAACAATGTAAGCTGGTTAAACGAGCGTTCAAAATTCCTGTTCAACCCAAGTTGTTCAATCTCCATCCGGGAAATCAAATTAACTTTCCCAGATTAAAGCGCACTTTCATTCTTTGTTTCCAGATTCGCCGAGATATCTGGAACGAGTCGACTGGCGCACAATGCAGCGCAGCTCTTTGGACGTCATCGTACTAAACTCGCTCGCCTGGGTGTGAAAACCAATTTTCGATCCTGTCAGCTGCTCACTATGCAAAGATGAAACAAATTTTGATTAGTTTTGTAATTCCGGCGATCAGACTGCTCATTCCTGTATGGGATCCAATCAGGATTACTATCACTGCCCTCAATGAGTATGAGTGCAAAAAAACCTCCTCACACACATCGCTCCCCGAACGATCCCCGCCATTAGCAAGGGAATTTAATTAATTTTTTAAACTGTATCCACTTTTGTCTTAATATCACTTCAAAAACTATCATCATGACTGGTGGCTGGCAGGCAGACATTGTACTGCTGCAGTTAATTTCAATACCCCGGAATTCCGCATTGCCACAGCAGGATGCCACTTTGTGCCAGACAGCGCCAGTCCGGGGAAACCTACGCTGCACAATGTACCTTCAGGAAATTAAAAGTTTGCTTAATTAATTCAATTATCTTCGATAGAAGTTGCAACAGCTGGACAGAGCCCGGCACGGCCAGGAACAAGAAGAAAACTCTGCGTTGACTGTTGTAGGTACCATCACTAGCCGGAAGCATCCTTCCCTTACGCTAATGTTCTTACTGGATCGTTTTTTCTGCTGCAGTCTATTCCGTCCTATAAAACTGAACGGGACTCAAAATCGCCATCAGGGAGCTGCCAAACGAGCATCATTGGCAGAGCATTGTTCTCATGGCTTCCGGTGTTCACTGGCTTCAGTTACTGCAATCATTGTCTCTGCAGTAAAGCGGATAGTTCGTGTCGAAGGTTGGAAAAATGGCATATTGATATCGCAAGCAGTATGATTCGATGCAACGAATCGCTACACTTTTAGCATTATATCGAAATTACAGATCTATGCTAAAATCCTACAACAAAACAAGCTAAACAGAGCCGCATGGGATCCAGTAATTTAAAAACCCTAACATCATCCTCTCTCTTTCACTATTGAATATATTTATAGATCCTATAGTCTGCCACGAATACGATAATTTGGCGTTTTTCAATGCTTTACTTACTAGATACTTGATTACGCGAGCGGTTAATCATGCTCAGGCTCATGCTTATTTACTTACATGATACTTGAAGGGCTACAGCTTCTCGGTGCACCTACGCCGAATGGAGTATCCTCCTCCACTGGACTCGATCCTCGGTTAATCGTTTCCCGTTGCCTTGAACATTTAACGCCTTCAGGTCCTCTTCTACTGCAAAAAGTCATCGTGTAGGGGAGAATGGTCCAAAATGCACCCCTGGGGCAAAATGGCCTCACTCATAAAATCACTCATATAATCTGTTGTAGTACATTTATGAACGAATATTACCATTACAATTCATTATTAGTTATCCATCATTGAGCTCCATTGGAAAAACTTAGCAAAATCCCTTCAAATTCACTCAAATTTAACGATTTGCTATTCTTAAACCACATTCGTAAGATTTTAGCTCAATCCATTAAGAAAATACAAACAACCATGCGTTCACCATCATTTTACATGCAATTGAGTCATTTTAGACCACCATTCGGGTGTTTTGCCCCAGGCCTATTTTTAAAACATTTTTTAAATGCGTTAGTAAGTCATGAAAACCTTATTGTTTTGAATAGGAGATCATTGTGAAATGTAGCTGGATTTGTCAATTTTGCACCTATACGTTGAAATGGTTGAGTATTTTTGTTTATATGGGCGAAAACATCGAAAAAGCTTAAGGGGTGCTTTTTGGACCGTTCTCCCCTACTTATTGTTTTATATACTTATCTACAGTGTTTTGCACACAAACTATTAAGTGTCCCTATGAAGGGTGTACCATTTAAAATCCCAATTACCCAATTTTTACCAAATTTTCAGGGAGTAAAAAGAAACAATTAAAGTAGGTTTTGGCATCATTCATTTCTTGTCATAAGACGAGTTAATACAATCCCATTGAATTCCACCACTTAATTGTATCTTGACAGATACGTATTTCGACCTCAACAGTAAGGCCGTCTTCAGTGTCTCGTACTTGACTCGACTTATCATTCATTTGATTTATTTCCTCTTTATATCTGAATGCGCGAACCTTGACCTTAACCCTAGCCATAAGGTTCTGCACGACCTCAGAATCGACAGTTTTTTAGCATATTAACCCATGATTTTAGAAGGTGCTTCTTCATAGGGGTCGTACACTAATTACGTAAGCACTTATGGGGGGAGAATGGGTCTGCCTGTTTCTTACGCTGCATATAAATAAAAATTATTTGTATTGGAAAAATCTTACATGTGGGGAGGGGGGTTGAAAAACCCAAGAAAAATGCTTACGTAATTAGTGTTCGGCCCCATAATGGTTCATTATTTTTCTATTGGGCGCAGTTCCGGAGTGTTTGGGGGATCAGATCTTTAGGCAGGATATCAACATCATTCATCTTATACCACTATACGATGCCAAATTAGGCCAGAAGATCGTCGAACTATCGTAACCTTTCAGGACAGGGGGAAGCTACTTTTGGAGTCATCCTCCAAATTCACCTGCCCATTCATGGTGCTTGCGGTAAGGAAAGATGTACACCGATTTCCGCTGGTACAAATCATTTGCAATATTAAGATCTTCTTGGCGAAGTTCGACATCTTCTGTGTCCGGATGTTTTCAGCAACATCACACTTATCCTCGGCAGTCACATATGTATACAGGTTTTCTGGAATCTGATTGAAGTCCGCCTTCACATATGTTTTGTCATCCGTTACGTAGTAGTGTGGTTACGTTAACTTCTGGTCGTACAACCTCCGCGCACGGCGTTTTGCGACCGTATTCTGTTTTTTGTCATGGTTTGAGGATTTCAACTACAGCTTGATCAATGCATATGCACCAACCAACGACAAACCCGATGATGTGAATGAGCGTTTAGACAAGATCTACGAAAATGCTCAAAACACGATGTGAAATTCATCTTCGGTGACGCAAACGCACAGTTCGGAAGGGAAAAGTTCTTTCACCCAGTCATTGGAAAGGAGAGCCTCCACGCAACTACCAATGACAACGGCCTGAGGTTAGTCAATTTTGCCGCAGCCAGGGGCTTGGAAAATGACCACGATAAGCCACAAGGGGGGAGTGGGGGTGTTTCTCTCGAACCACGTGGTTTTTTTACACGAAAAACTTTTGGTAAATAACAATAGCGGTGTAAAAAATACAAATCATTAAAATTTAATGATTTAATCATTAAACGCAAAGCGCATCTTAGGGCCGATGCCCACGTAGCGTCTTTTCAACTCAGCGTTGAAAATACGTAGGTGTGCATCGAGAAAAACCGGTAACGCAGCTGTTAGAAAAGTCAAAACAGTCCCGTGGGAAATACATATAATTTTCCGTTAGAAAAAAATGTTCATATTTTCATTTTTTTTAACATTCTAATGAATTTCTTCGACAAGTTCTTTCGAATCTTGACCAGAAATTCTTCTTTATTTCCAAAAGAAGTTTTTCGAACATTTTAAGGAGTGCACTTCAAAATGTTCAGTCTCCAGTTAGCTTTGCGAACAAAGGTGTAGGATTGCCAATCCGGAGATGACTAGTTCGATTCTCATTCCTGTCTAGGATATTTCGGGTGGGAAACATTCTCGACACCCTAGGTATAGTGTATCCATCGTACTTGCTACACAAGATATATAATCGTCTACTAAGTTGACTAAGTTTCAGATGAACTTTTTTCGATTTTCTACTGGAAAATCTTAGGAATTTCCATCGGAAATATTTTGACATATTCCGAAGAATTTCTTTTGAAAATTAAAAAAAAAACTGCTGAAAATGTCTAAGAATTTCTTTTGGAAAACAAAAAAAAATCCATTGGAAATTTAGAAGAATTTACTTTGAAGATTCATTAAAGTTGCCCAGGATTTTGAAAATAATCTTTAGAGATTCTGTAAAAAAAAGAATGTCGTTGGAGTTCCAAAGATTTTGCCGTGGTGACTCCGTAATTTTTTTGTCAATATTCCGAAGGGTTCCCCTTGTAACTCTAGAATATTTATTCTTGAAAATTAAGAAAATATTGGAATTTAAAATTAATTCAAGCAATAAATGTAGGCAATAATTTAGGCTTAAGAAGCCTAGTTTTTATGATATTGAATAATTATTATAATTCATCGAAAAATTTAATAATGCACCTAAATGTTCTAAATGCACAAAATTCTAGTAGTGCGTATGAAAAAGGTTTTGACATCAACATGAAATGCTGAATAAAATGCTTTTTAAATTCATAAAAGAGTCTTAAAACTAAGGAGATTCTTGCGATATGAAAAAAAAAGGCAGAGTTCCAGAAAAAACCACTCCAGGTCCTAAAACAATCTTGGTTAAAAAATAGTGTTATAATAACGATTAAAATTGAATCCCAAAACAAATCCCAACCCTTTCAGGACGAATGGGTCATATGTGCCCAGCGTTTTAGATTAGCATTAGCATTAGCATTGAGCATTTCGCACAAATTCGTAGGTGGTACAAGCCAAGACTATTGTATGAGAGTAGCAACACACACATCGCTATATCTTAGATGGAAGCAATGCACTCTCCTATAGTCGAGATCTGTCCTGGCCACGTCCTTGCGAATGCTGAGGAAGGGAAAGGATGGTTAGTTGGACACCTACTTAAGAAAGATGCAGAGAACTCTACGACCTCTCATAGGCGCCACGGGAGGTTTTTGGATTGTTAGTGTTGAAGGTTTAACAGTAGGAATCGTTCTGGTAGAACGTGAAACACAGAAAGAACTAAGATAGAAATACAAAGTAGGAAAGGGACGAACCTGGAATTGAACCCACGACCTCCTGCTTATAAGGCAGAAGCGGTAGCCACTAGACCACCGAGCTCGTCTTCCAGCGTTTTAGATTGTCTATAAAATCACAAAAGAGAGCTAGGCCACCATTTTCTTCAGTAAAAATGTTCATCTAGATATTGGCTTTACAGAAAAAATATGGGAGCTCAAATTTGACTGACCTTGAAAACTCAGATATCCGAAACCTTGGGAAGATTTCGATTCTAAGAGCATGCAAATGAAGTTTAAATGTTCGAATCATTCTGAACACTCAGATAAGTTGGGTCATCCTGAACGTTAACCAGTGATTAATATTCAGGAATACGAGATGCTCAAGGTACCTCAAAATGCTCAAAACCAACGACATCTACCAGATCAATCAAGACATTTGCAATGTCCTCAGTATATACCCAATCCGATGAAATAAGCATATGATCCTAATTTCCAATAACATGAGATCCAAGAGACAAGGTGCCCAAAATTATCTTGAGTTAACAAGTTGCACAATGACAATGAGACTTTTTCGCAAACTTTTTTTGTAGGGCCTTAGAAGCACTTAGAATCACGGACTTGAATGATTAAGTAGTTCAAACATTACGACTTCCAGGACGTTTTGTATAACCTAAAAAGTCTGTAGTAGCTTGTATAAATAATAATTGAAGTCATATCAACCCAATGGACCTACTGGGATATTATATCATACATAGTTCATAAGTTGGTTAATTGGATAAATCGAATAATCCGAACTCCAAAATAATAATTGGTCTATAATACATTCATTCCTCTATGAGTCGCTTATGAAAGAACCGTTGACTGAAGCATATTCGAGATGTGGAATAGAATAATAAATAATAAAGAAATCAGTGTATGAGTATTAAATAAATATAGAATTACTACAAATAATGCAAAATTTCCATAAACAGTTGAAAATTTTCCACAAAACAATGATAAATTAGCACTTGTAAAAGCAAAAATTGCAATTATGAAATAAGAATTTTCCATAAAGAAATCAAAATGTTCCACGAAAAAAATACAAAATTTTCATAAATAAATCAATATTAGCAATAAACAATTACAAAACTTTTATTTACGGAAAATTTTATAATTATTTATATTGATTTATTTATGGAATGTTTGTATTTTTTCCGTGGAAAGTTTTGATTTCTTTGTGAAAAATTCTTTTTTTTTATATTTGCAATTTTTAGTTTTAAAAGTGTTAATTTATATTTTTTTTGTGGAAAATTTTTAATTGTTTATGTAAATTTTGCATTATTTGTAGAAAATTTAATGACAAGATCGACTGGAAAACCCTTAATATGTACGTTAAATCCTTTTTACATCATCCTGAAAGGGTTAAATAACAAAATATAACAATAAATTCTAGAATACCAAAAGGAACCCAAAGATATTAAAGACTGTAGATTTAAAATGAAAACTTGCATTTTAAGCCAAAACTGTATAATTAAGGCAAACGAATATAAAGGATATTTTGTTACGGTTCTGATTAGAATCATAGAATCTTGGCATAATGAAGAGAGTTTTGAGATTTTATGATTCTGAAAACAATACTGGAATTTCTACAGGAATGCTACTCAAAAGAAACAACAGTAGGAGGTTTTATTTGCATCTCTAAGATTACATATTAACTTTGTGATTCTCTGATAAAATTTTGTTGTAAGAGTTCAGTTCAGATGTTTCGCTGAGGTTAATATCTAAAGAATTTCCAGTACCTCCAGAGCTACGGAAGGTCGCAAATACTCTTAGGAATCTATAGCGATGTTCAGTGATGAACTTTATAATTTATAATTTTTCTCGAAATTTTTATAACATATTCGAGTCCACATTTTTTTGTATCCTCCTGATGCATCGAAGGTGTGCGAGTTCTAGATATCCTAATACCCGATACACATTACAACATGAAAATATCGTCAAAATTTTCGAATTCATTAAAATTTATAATTTCCATGCTGGGTTTAGTTTGATTTTGAATCAGTTGAAATTGTCCATCTTCTAAATTGATCGGATTAACCATATGTTTTAGTTACATATGGTTCTTTTTTTAATTTTTGTACTTGAAAAAAAACACGTGGTCATAGGGGGGGAGGGGGGTCTGCCAGATGACCACAATAAGCCACATGGGGGGATGGGGGTTGAAAATCTTCAAAAATATGACCACGTGGTTTCTGGATGGCCCCCTATCTGTTGCACCTATTTTGCACCCAAGAAAATTTGAAAGAACACCATGAAACATCCAAATGGCGATACGTGTTCTCAAATCGATCATGTTTTGGTGGACGGTCGGCACTCTCAGATGTCATAGATGTGAGGACCGTTTGAGGTTCCAATATCGACTCTGACCACTATCAGGTGGCATATAAGATTTGCGCAAGGCTGTTCAGCATCACCGATTCTAGGCGTGAGAGAACCATGCAGCTAAACAGGACACCCAACTGGAGAAGATTTGAACGCATTTTGGCAACAAGTTCATGAGGCGGTCAATTCAACAGCCACAGAGTTACTTGGTACTACACAAGGAAACCAACGGAAAGGCTGGTTTGATGTGGAGTACCAAAGAGCGACAGATGAGAAAACCCAGGCCATTAGTCGCATGCTAGTGGTGGTTACACGCCAAAATATAGAACGATATTATTAACTAAGGGCAGCTGAGAAAAAAACCACAGGCGTATGAAACGGTGGCACGATGGAAAGTTCTACAAAACGATCAAAAACATGCGCAAGAAAAGCGCACCGGCGCCAATCATGAACATTGACAGCTCCGGAAATCTGCTGACCGATCGAACAGGGGTGGCAGCTGGGTGGAAGGGGTGCTTTGAGTTATTATTGAAAGGACAATTGGACAGAGAGGGTACAAACAGAATCAGGATTGAGGATGATGGACAAGCAGTGGAGCCACCCACCCTAGATATAGTGAGAAAGGTGTGAAAGGCTATCTGAGTGCTAAACAACGGTAAAGCCGCTGGGAAGGACGGAATCAGGCCGAGCTTCTAAAAGTTGGGAGTGACCGGCTGAACGAAAACATCCACCAAGTGATTGAAATGATTTGGGAGGGAGAAGAAATACCTTCGAGCTGGCTTGATGACCTCATATGTCCTATCCAAAAGATAGGGGACATGCTCGATTGTGTTAATCATCGACTCATAACACTTCTCAATACCGCCTACAAGGTAATCTCCCAAATTCTGTTTAGCAGACTGCGTCCGTTTGCGGAGACCTTTGTCGGCGAATATCAAAGCGGTTTTCGAGAAGGACGATCAACAACGGACCAGATGTTTACTCTGCGACAAATCCTTGATAAATTCCGGGAATACAACTTGCGGACTCATCATCTGTTTGTAGATTTCAAGGCAGCGTACGACTCAGTGAAACGGAACGAACGAACGGCTTTCCGGCACGCTTATTAATCCTTATCCTCCCTTGATACTTTTTAGGCACTAAAAATGACTTTAAAAAATCGTAACTCCTTTGATTCTTAACCGATTTTGACGATTCACCTACCAAACGAAACGGTTAGGTCTCTAGTTTTCAAACCTGGAAAGAGAATTGGCATTGACCACCTGGTTCCGGAATAATTCCGGGGTCGAGTAGGTTACCTATTTTTCTCAAATCGGATGACCTTACTAAAAGTCTGAACACTCATTTTTTTTGTGTGTTTGGTGTGTATTTTACAAGACATGTTCTTAGTGGCCACTTTTCGGAGTGCAGATTTGATTGTGTTTTGTATTGAACGTAAAATGATCGGAGATCGCGTCCAAACGTGTTTTTATCAGTAAGCAGAACAATCGGCTGGTCCTCAAAATTTTGTTGTGCTTTGTGCGGTAAGCAGAACGATCGGCCGGTAAGGTTCACCGGGGCAAGTTGAAACGGTTTTTTCAAAGTTAAACTTTGAAGTGCTGTAAAAAAATCACCCTTTGATAAATTTTGAATCCGTTTGCGGTGCTTGCTAGTTCGGGCCATAGATTATACATAAAAAATGAAAACCTTACCAAACTTTTTTATGAATACTTTAAATACCGAAATATTTTTTTTATATGCATCGTTTCAACTTGCCCCGATACGCTGCGCTATATACATTCATTCATTTCATTTATTTAGTTAACATCTAAACAGATAACACTGAATCAACAATTTGACGCCACAATGCACGGTTCGAGGCCGCATCTCTCCAACATCGGATACGCCCCACGCTCGCCAAGTCGTTTTGCACCTGGTCTGCCCATCTCGCTCGCTGCGCTCCACGCCGTCTCGTACCTGCCGGATCGGAAGCGAACACCATCTTTGCAGGGTTGCTGTCCGGCATTCTTGCAACATGTCCTGCCCATCGTACCCTTCCGGCTTTAGCTACCTTCTGGATACTGGGTTCGCCGTAGAGCTGGGCGAGCTCGTGGTTCATCTTTCGCCACCACACACCGTCTTCTTGCACACCGCCAAAGATGGTCGTAAGCACCCGTCTCTCGAATACTCCGAGTGCTTGCAAGTCCTCCTCGAGCATTGTCCATGTTTCATGTCCGTAGAGGACAACCGGTCTTATAAGCGTCTTGTACATGACACATTTGGTCCGGTGGGGAATCTTTTTCGACCGCAGTTTCTTCTGGAGCCCGTAGTAGGCCCGACTTCCACAGATGATGCGCCTTCGTATTTCACGACTAACGTTGTTGTCAGCCGTTAGCAAGGATCCGAGGTAGACGAATTCCTCGACCACCTCGAAGGTATCCGCGTCTATCGTAACACTGCTTCCCAGGCGGGCCCTGTCGCGCTCGGTTCCGCCCACAAGCATGTACTTTGTCTTTGACGCATTCACCACCAGTCCAACTTTTGTTGCTTCACGTTTCAGGCGGGTGTACAGTTCTGCCACCTTTGCAAATGTTCGGCCGACAATGTCCATGTCATCCGCGAAGCAAATAAATTGACTGGATCTGTTGAAAATCGTACCCCGGCTGTTACACCCGGCTCTCCGCATGACACCTCCTAGCGCAATGTTGAACAACAGGCACGAAAGTCCATCACCTTGTCTTAGTCCCCGGCGCGATTCGAACGAACTGGAGTGTTCGCCCGAAATCTTCACACAGTTTTGCACACCATCCACCGTTGCTTTGATCAGTCTGGTAAGCTTCCCAGGGAAGCTGTTCTCGTCCATAATTTTCCATAGCTCTACGCGGTCTATACTGTCGTATGCCGCTTTGAAATCAACGAACAGATGGTGCGTTGGGACCTGGTATCCACGGCATTTTTTGAAGGATTTGCCGTACAGTAAAGATCTGGTCCGTTGTCGAGCGGCCGTCAACGAAGCCGGCTTGATAACTTCCCACGAACTCATTCACTAATGGTGACAGACGACGGAAGATGATCTGGGATATCACACACTTAATTTTTTTTACCGGGATCTCAGCAAAATGTTGAACTTTTACCGAGATTCGCACAGCCGTGCCCCAGCAAACATGTTTTTTGCCGAGATTTCTGTCAAAATTGCTGAAAATCAGCAAATTATTTGCCGAAAATCAGCTAACAAACGCCATTTTTGCCGGAATATCAGTTTTTTATTTTGCTGGCGCACGGCTGTGCGGATTTTTGCCGAGCTGCAGAAATAAAAACTAAGTGTGCACTTTGTAGGCGACATTAAGGATGGTGATCGCTCGAAAGTTCTCACACTCCAGTTTGTCGCCTTTCTTGTAGATGGGGCATATAACCCCTTCCTTCCACTCCTCCGGTAGCTGTTCGGTTTCCCGGTTCTGACTATCAGTTTGTGCAGGCAAGTGGCCAGCTTTTCCGGGCCCATCTTGATGAGCTCAGCTCCGATACCATCCTTACCAGCTGCTTTATTGGTCTTTAGCTGTTGAATGGCATCCTTAACTTCCCTCAAGGTGGGGGCTGGTTGGCTTCCATCGTCCGCTGAACTGACGTAGTCATCTCCTCCGCTGCCTTGACTTTCACTGCCTGTACTCTCCGCGCCATTCAGATGTTCCTCGTAGTGCTGCTTCCACCTTTCGATCACCACACGTTCGTCTTTCAAGATGCTCCCATCCTTATCCCGGCACATTTCGGATCGCGGCACGAAGCCTTTGCGGGATGCGTTGAGCTTCTGGTAGAACTTGCGTGTTTCTTGAGAACGGCACAGCTGTTCCATCTCCTCGCACTCCGCTTCCTCCAGGCGGCGTTTCTTCTCCTGAAAAAGGCGGGTCTGCTGCCTCCGCTTCCGTCTATAACGTTCCACGTTCTGCCGGGTACCTTGCTGCAGCGCGACCGCCCGCGCTGCGTCCTTCTCCTCCAGAATCTGTCTGCACTCTTCGTCGAACCAATTGTTCCGTCGACTTCGACCCATATACCCGACGTTGTTCTCCGCTGCGTCGTTAATGGCTGCTTTGACTGTATTCCAGCAGTCCTCAAATGGGGCCCCATCAAGCTCACCCTCTTCCGGCAACGCTGCCTCGAGATGCTGCGCGTATGCAGTGGCGACATCAGGTTGCTTCAGTCGCTCTAGGTCGTACCGCGGCGGTCGTCGGTACCGAACATTGTTGATGACGGATAGTTTTGGGCGCAGTTTAACCATCACCAGATAGTGGTCAGAGTCGATGTTAGCGCCACGATATGTCCTGACGTCGATAATGTCGGAGAAGTGCCGTCCATCAATCAGAACGTGGTCGATTTGTAATTCTGTCTGCAGTGGTGATCTCCAGGTGTACCGATACGGAAGGCTGTGTTGGAAGTAGGTGCTGCGAATGGCCATATTCTTGGAGGCGGCGAAATCAATTAGTCGTAGGCCGTTTTCGTTCGTCAGCCGGTGAGCGCTGAACTTTCCAATAGTCGGTCTAAACTCCTCCTCTTGGCCAACCTGAGCGTTCAAATCTCCTATGATGATTTTGACGTCGTGGCTTGGACAGCTGTCGTACTCACGTTCCAGCTGCGCGTAGAATGTGTCCTTATCATCATCAGTGCTTCCGGAGTGTGGGCTATGGACGTTGATTATGCTGAAGTTGAAGAACCGGCCTTTGATCCTCAACCTGCACATTCTTTCATCGATCGGCCACCACCCGATCACGCGCCTTTGCATATCGCCCATCACTATGAATGCTGTTCCCAGCTCGTGTGTGTTGCCGCAGCTCTGGTAGATGGTATGATTACCTCTAAACGTTCGCACCATTGATCCCTTCCAACAAACCTCCTGAAGCGCTACGATGCCGAATCCACGGTCCTTGAGCACATCGGCGAGTATGCGTGTGCTCCCGATGAAGTTGTGAGATTTGCAGTTCCACGAACCGAGTTTCCAATCGCTAGTCCCTTTTCGTCGCAGTGGTCTTCGCCGATGGTTCCGGTCCGTACTCTCTTATTGATTGTTCGTTGCTTAAGTTTTTTTTAAAGGCTGGCTTGCAAGGCCTGACACCAAACCCCCTTAATTTCCGGAGGTCCATTCCTCCTTATTTCCGGTGGACCATGGTGCACAGTTTCACTTAGAGTCCCTCGCTGGCACTCGGACGATGATCAGCCGCCCCTAACATGGAGAACAGACGCTGTTGTGAGCCGATCCTGACATGGAGAACAGACGCTCAATAAGATTTGCACCTCCGGAGAGGAGCAAACCCCCCCGTCCCGGTCAGCATACAACCATAGTTCCCACCGGGGTTGTTTACCCGATCTTCCCTAAGGTTGCTCGTATCCCGGCCAGCACCGCGGGGAGGTAGGGATAGGAGTTGCTGGGTAAGAGGCTAAGGACCGCGAGATGGGGTCTATTTTATTCCTTCAGGTACGCGAAGTACCAATGGTACGCTTTACCCAGCATTTGCCGTGCCAATACAGACATAAGCTAATTTTGCGGTATGAAAAACAAAATATATGTACTCAGTGCGACTCAAGATGCACGATATTGTGTAAATAGTACTATACTGCCAGGATTCGCATAAGTGTCCCATGTAAATTTTTGACGATTCTGATTTTCTTTCAGAAATCGGTTTAAAATTGTCTCCTGTTTCAGAAAAACTGATGAAATTGTAGGCTTTTTTCGTGAAATATGAAAATCAAATCCCACTTGTGTTGTCTCATCTTGATATTTACTCGCATAAATGTCAGATTCTATATTTTGGTACTCTTTTACACAAAAAATAAGCTTTAATATAGTCCATTTATTTGTCCCATGGAAATATATACAGATAAAGAGTATCATGCAAAAGTTTTGGAAAAATTCTATTTTTTTTTATTATTCCTTTTTCCATGTAAAAACAAGTTTGAAAAATTCAACAGCAAATTAAACAAGTCGAAGAAAACTTACATGGGACTATGATGCAAATAAAGGCAGGATACAACTAAAACACAAGCATAATATTCAAGGATCAAATTCTAAATGATTATCTTCTACTGGTGACCACTCGGACTGCTTTCCAGGATGTTTCAATATTTGGTTCACTTGAATTGTGCGCTTGATTAATTCAGCTGTGGCTTCCTCATAACATATTAATTAACCAGCGTATCTTTCATAAACTCCTTGATTGGAAATACAGGGGGCTGGGGAGGTGTAAGGTGGAGTTAACGAAATGTTTACATGCTCTATGTTTTTTAAAACCAGTGCTCACTACAAGGAAAATAAAATTAAGAATCTCAAAATTAGACCATGCACGATTAAACATGATCCTTTTTCATTCTATTCTTTACTGGAGATTGTAGGAGGGTTGCATTCGTGACGGGATTGGCGGACATTTATTAAATTTATTTTCAGAAGTTTTTATAAATTCATGTTTTCCGAATGTATTTACCGACCATGTTGACGTTCGAAAAAAAAATTTAATTGCGAGGGTGACGTTTTGAATCGTTGTTTCAACTTGCCCCGCACCACGCATTTCTATTTGCCCCGATGGATTGAAAATGTGTAGCAAATTCAAACGATCAAAATCCAAAAAATAAACGGGTCTTCCATCGATTTTTCATAATCATTATGCGTATTCAACATTGAATGATTATCTACTTTGAAAATTTGATGAAAAAACTCTTCCAAACATCATTTTGAGACCTGTTTCATTGGCACGTCAAAAATTTGGTTTGAATTTTGCAAAGGGCGAAAAATAAACAGTGGCCGGAATTGCTTTTAGTGGCTGCAATCTTCCGGGAATGGCAGTCAGAATGTGTGTTTAGGGGAGTAGTTTGTCGAAAAAAAAAATCGGGGCACTCGGCCATTTCTGATCTTAATTACAGCTTCCGTTTCAACTTACCCCGCATTTCAACTTGCCCCGGTGTACCTTATTATTTTTTTTAAATCATTTTTTAGTGCCTGCTCACCGAAGCCTCATGCACGAGCTGACTCGCTTGCGATTCTGCATGGAGAGCATCGCGCATGAGTTTTTCACGCAGAATCGCATCGTTTCGCTCATTCGCCGAAAAATGATTTCGCTTCAAAAAGTGTTAATACCCAATCGAAGTGTATTTTATGTTTACGTATAGATTTGTTATCCATTGTTTTATGCAAAGAAAGTTATTCCGTTGAATTTAACGAAGAAGAACCGCAATGATGCAAATCGTGAGTCGAATCATGGACGATTCTCTGGGACATGAGTCGGGTGAAGTTTTCCTAGCGCTTGATTTGAATCGTAGGTGAGGACAAGTTGTGCGTATGCCGGAAGAGAGATCAGCAAAAGTCATTTTTAGCAGAGAACCTGGAAGAGGATGTCCGCTCCGGGATTGACCCCGCACTCGCTGGCTGTGTGCAATCAAAGAAGATGTGCGTGCATCCGGCTTGTAGGGAGACTGGCGGCTGGCAGCCCAAGAACGAGCGACATGGAACAAGACATTACATTCGGATGATGATGATGAAGAAGAAGAAGACATATTGACCAGTTGTTCATTTCGGCTAAATGACATATTTTTCGGCCATATGGCTCTTTCCGTCGTTAGACTGAAAGTCATTCAGCAAAGGAAAAATGATCGAATGCCACTTAGTCGATTGTCATTTAGCCGGATTCCTTTTGGCTGAATGAGACGTTTGACCGAAACGGTTATAAGGTCGAAAATAGTTTGGTCGAAAATGTCATTTGGCTGTAAGCGACATATGGCCGGATCATAAAGCCAAAAAGGTCGACCCGTTTGAGCTATTCGGACAAATGATTTTTTTTGCAAAATAATGAGTTTAGTTAGACAAACAACACTTTCGGCCGTATGTCCATTTCTGTCGAATAAAATTTCGGACAAATAGTCGGTAAATTATTTGCAATTTTCATACGAATTTTTTTGAGAGTTTCCACAAGAAGTGATTCGTTTTCAACAAAATTTGGTATGAGCCTCCATGTCCGTTCTCGTGGTTCATGTCCGACAATGGTTATCGGATTCCGGAGATATTCCGGGTTTTTCGAAACGTAAACTTGTGATGGATATTAGAATAAGTTGTGGTTGAAAAGTTTTCAAAACATAATAATATCAGAAATCACAAATAAAAAATGGCTCTCACTGATTAGAACCATATTTATTGTATTGCGATTTGGAATCGGACCAGAATCAAGTGAAGGGGGCAGGCCACAAATTCATTTGAATCAAACTTTTTGACAGATGTTCCACTATAATTTTACTTCAGAAAGCTTCTAATTTGTCAAGAAGGAAATATCAATGGGACAGACGGATACTGGAGTCACTGGGCTCCCTCGGGGAACCTATTGATGGGGATATTTCTATTTCAGCGCCAAAATCAGTCATTCAACGATTCTTTTTCATGACTTATGATCAGGATGTGAAGTACGATTATAACATGGACCGAAGGTCACTCTAACTGCTTCCAAGAGCTTCGGATTGCCCCAGGGGAACTTGTAAAAGGTAGGTAATGTGATGGAATGTATTCCAATAAAACAATTTGCTATCATTTCTACTGTCACTAGTAGGTACCCCAGATTTATTATACAATAAAGTCAAGCCTGTTTTTCGTGAAGCTTAATGCAGTCAGCTAGATTCCGAGTCGATATCACAGCCCTCGCCCAATCCTACCATTCAGGTTGAACACCGATAATGAACTCAGTTAATAAATTTTGATGCGACTCGCCTTCATTATGCACATATTATTATGCGCAACGAAAGCACATACAATCAGCGTAATCTGGGGTAGGAAACTCTAGCTTGCATTGCGAATGAACAGGGGATCGAAAAGTGGAGAAGCGCTCAGCACACAAACACACACTCTAATTTTAAATAGCTTTTTATTGACAACAAATGAATGGTCCTGGCCATAGATAGAAACGACCGAACCCGAATCGGCTTACGACCTATAATAGAGTTATGTCCTGCGTTGGCTTTGTTGGTTCGTGCCGGCTGACCACTCTCCCGATGTAGATCCTACATTGAACTTATGGCTATTTACGCTAACCTAATCGAATTCCAGCATATAGTGAGTGTATGTTTGCAGTAGCGGACTATAAACAAATATAAAATAGGATGAAATTAGAGGAAACCTAAATAACGAATATGGTGACACGGTCGCATAGTTTGGTTGGCGGAGAGAGCGATGGGGCTTGTGGGTGACTGGAATGCAATTATTGTACTCTGGGACTAATGCCACAGAAACCGAGCAGTGACAGTAGGTGTGAAAAAATGAGACCAATCCGCGGGTAGCTCGGTGCCACTGACAATTTATCTCCTCTCTGGCACATTACGGTTGATACGATGGGCCTGACTGGTAGCAGCACTTTCAATATACGTTTTATTACGCTTGACATGATGATTATTGTGATGCACTTTTCGGGGTTAGAGTATTGCCTACGATTCGTACTAATGGAGGCACACCTTTGCACAGAATTATGTAAATGATGTTTATTTTAGTATAGTTTTAGTGTGCATCTGGTAATGGAATCTTGAACCATTCCAACTATGAAATAGTACACATTGTGTTGATTTATATCATGTACTGTCAGGCTAACATTTTATTCAAAAATATGTGTATGTGAAGCTCAAACTATAAAATCTTCATGTTGATTAGTTGGATAGTACAATTAGGCGAAAAGAAATGAACTGTGAGAGAGATTCCGTATACGAAGCGGCCAAAATCGTTCCCGTACGAAAGCTGCCAGAAGCTGCGGACCGGCGAGTAGGAGTTTCCGGTGGTAGTGCACCATTATCATTTCTGTGAGATGATGCTTGTCCGGCAGGATTATAGGGTGCCGTTGGTCATCCCAGTCAACCACAGATCGTATATGAAAGGAGAAATTTTATCGCAAATACTGCTATTTTATATCTAACTCTTATATGACTACTTATAAAAATAGTCGAAATATGATTACAGTCGTAAATAATACCTAGTAATGGAATATATGCGACTGTTTTCAAAAATGTCATAAATCAGTATAAAAAATATCAGTGTAATCGGACTGAATCACAAAAATCGCTTATACATACGCGTGTTGTCATGTTAATCGTATATTCATATGCGATGTACCTATATATTTTGTTACTTCAGACCGTTAATCAAAGACCACTCCACTGCACATTTCGACAAAATTATTTTCATTTGCACTTACCTACTTCACTCTATCCGATATTTTTAAATTGTAACTTTCACTTCTACGCTATTATCACTCCCCGACAATGACTAAAACAACTAAAAACATCCGAATGAAACATCTCGAGAGTAATCAAAGGGATATAAATCACTACTGGTGTTGACATTTCATTATTGTTTACATTCATGCAGAGTCGTTTGCAATGCTGCATTATCGTTATTATGTATGATAATTATCGGAATAATCCAAATCTGTTTTCATATACGATTCAAGCTGCATTTACACGTAAAGCAACAAGGTACTTAAATCGTATCAATGTAGTATGTATCGTATACTGTATGATTATGATTGTCAAAACTCTACTGCTTTTCAAGAGTTGCTGAGTAGTACATGGGTAAAGCATCTGCCTTCAGATCCAGTGGTCGAATGTACGAGACAGTGTTGTTTACATTTATTCTTTTATTATTTTCACCGAATCGTTCCACGGTTTTAAATGAGTGTATGATTTTTTCTATGTATTTGATGTTATCTTCTAGTGATTCCAAACTAATCTTATGTAGTGTTCTATCGTATCCTATCCTTATCCGTACTGTTTTTGTTTTTATGGCCACCATGCCATTGTTATTCGATATTTCCTTATATGTAGTCGCATTTATCAGGTGGATGAAGATTAATCTGAAAAAGGAACATATTTCATTTGTTTAATGTTTTGTTCTGTTGACGGCTTTAAGGTGTTATATGTTTTTATTTTTTAATCCGATTTTTATGTATTTTTATGTCATTACTATCTATGTATGTGAGTTCGTTATTAGTTTTAACTGATGAAATTTTATATGGGTCTCTATCTTTATTTAGTCTTTGATTATTATTGATATAAAGTTTTTCATTCTGATTTAGATGTTTAGGGCTTTCATTATTTGAAAATTTTTTCTCGTGATTTATTTTTCTTTTGTTAAGCTCAACTTTAACGGCCGATTGAATTTTACGAAAGTTTTTTGCTATTTTCTCCTGATTGGTTGAATTTGATGAGTTGAAAACTACTTCCCGTGGTTTTTGATTGATTGCTGAATGAAAAGTATTATTGTAAACGTCAACCAAAACGTTAATTATTCCGTTAAGGCTCAAATCTTCGAATTTTGCATGGAGAGTACGATAGAGTTAGATTAATGTGGAGTGGAATCTTTCTACGATTCCGTTAGAACAAGAATTACTCGCGTTATGGATTTCGATGTTTAAATCGTTGAGCAAACCGACGAAATCAATGGATTTAAATGAAGGTTCTTGGTCGCTTACTATAGTCTTTGGTCTACCGAATTGTCTTATGTGCTCGGTGATTGCGTGTTTCATATCGACAATTGTTCTTGTTTGAAGCGGAATAACGTTTGCAAACTTCGAAAACGAATCGACTACAGCGAGCCATTTCTGACCTTTCATGAAAAACACATCAATGTGGATTCTATCAAAGACAGTTTCACCAAAAGTACTTTTTTGGATTAATTTTGGAGGTTTGCGATCGTATTTGCTACGTTTGCAAATATCGCAAGAATTTATGAAAATTTTGAGCTTTCTTTCTAGCTCGAGGAGTATCTTTGTAAAATCTGTCTTTTATTTTCTTTTAACCCTCGATGTCTCAGAAATGTTCTCCAGATTTTTTTGTAATATGTTCTGATAGCTTAAGTTGTCTTAAAGCAATTGAGTCTAATAGTTTTAAATCTAAAACTCACCATATAGTTTTAATGATAAAAGAATTGTTGTTTAAATTACATTTACAAGGTTTCATTATTAAACTGGTTTGGGTTCCTGCTCATTGTAAAATTTATGGCAATGAACAGGCAGATAGTTTAGCTAAATTGGGTGTGCGTTGTGGTGTTGTTTTTAATCGCAATATATCATCCTCTGAATATTTTGTTAAACTAAAACAATATTCTAAAAATACTTGGCAATTGTCTTGGGACTCTAGTGATAAAGGTCGTTGGTGTCATTCTATTTTACCAATAGTTGATAAAAATCCATGGTTTTCTAAATTATCAATTAATAGAAATTTTATTTGTACTTTTTCTAGGTTAATATCGAATCATTATATTTGTAATAGCCATTTATATAGAATAAATATCAAAGACTCTAATTTATGTGAGTGTGGTCAATCTTATGAGGATATCGATCATATAGTTTTCCATTGTTCTAATTACGTTTCTCCTAGAAATAATTTTTTTGTAGATATTTTAAAATTAGATAACCAGTTACCATCATCAGTTCGTGATATTTTAGGAAGAAAATATCTTCCTATGTTGAAATTACTGTTTCGTTTTCTAAATGATATTTCTTATTTCGTTTGATTCTGCTCTTTTTTTTTGTTTTCTTTCCCTTTCGTTTCAGTTTGTAAGTGAAGAATGATCATCATCGTGATATTTTCGCTTGAAGTACCTGGCTCCTCAATGGATTTACGCCGCATGAGCCTTTAATTTTAAATTTTATTTTGTAACGTTATTTGAAAAGATGAAGAGGTTTTGTGCCTTTTTGAGAAGTAATTCTTAAAGAATTCACTCAAAGGGGTTTTTCCCTCTTCCAAATTTTTTGTTAAAAATAAAAATAAATAAATAAATAAATAACCCTCGATGTCCATATCCATGGGTACTTTCGATCAGCTCGTCCTGATCGAAAACTTTGAAAATTGTATTAGCCGAAAAATGTATTCTGTATGTTTCTTGTATAAGCTGTAGTAGGGATACGGGAGCTTTGATGCAATTAATACCTTTAGGATTTAGGCATCTTTTGAAAACGTTCACCACATCCGCTTCGGTGTATTCTGGTTGGGCAATTATGTATCTGTTATATTTGGGAAAAACAGCTTCGTGGAAATCTGTTTTAATTCGAGCAATTTTAAAAATTAATTGTGTCTTGAAAAAATTAATCGGTCTTTCCGTGCTTTTTTGTAAAATAATCGTCGCTAGTATCAGCTAGAGATGGGCAAAACAGCTCATTGCAGTGAGCGGATCTGATCCGTTCAGCTCATTGAAAAGAGTCAGCTCCTTGGATCAGCTCTTCAGTTCTTTAATGCTACATATAATAAAACATAATTGTTAATATTATTATTTTAATTATTGTTCAAAAATTTGAAAAATTTATGTCATTCATTAATTTATTCATTCATTCATCATTCATCTATTTACCTTTCTTTGAAATTTTTAAAATGTTTAGCTACAGTGAGGTAATAATTTCTATTGAAAAACCGACAATTTTAAACTAATAACATTTATTACGCTTTTTTCTGACCGTCTAGTTTTGAAGTCTAGGAGAACCATAACATTTATTTCTATACAAAAAACTAACTCAACATTATTTAGAATTCATAATTCTAAGTTGCATTTTATTGATAACGTTTCTCAAATCGTTAATTTAAATAATTCAGTCCCTAGTCTCTGATATGTATATGAACCATATCACGTGTCATAAGTTTTCTCTTCATACTGGGTGCAGTAAATCAATGCCTTGTTTGCGCGCGCTTCTAACCCTTCTAACCATGCGTAGTTGACATTTTCATACAAGCGAGCCCATTCATCTATATTGGTTCCCGAAATGCGAGAGAAATAGAACAAGAGAGTAAAAAATACAGAGCACGGTGCTACAAACAAACCGAGTGCACATGTAGCAGTATGCTGGCGGGAAAACCCGTCGCAAGCAAAAGATCCGCTCCGTGCAAGACACAGCACCCAGCTCGGTTCGTTTGAACCACACGATTCGCTCGCTAGAATCGGTCGCGACTGATCCGGATCGAGATCCGTGTCGCACGGATCTGAGCTAGTGGCACAGCTCTCGCTTCCATGTCACAGCAATTTCGAGCTGGACGACGACATGAGCGGAACTGAGAGTTGTTCGGATCTTCGGATCTTTTGCCTAGTACGGTTCGTTCGCTACCGCACTACTAGGTATCTTTTGTGTGTCCGTTCGTAGCGCCGAGTATGTGGGTATGGGTTAAGAAATAGGCGGCAAGCTAGATTATTTTTGCTTGTGTGTTTCTTATTCCTCTCTGCAGCAGAAATGATTTCTGTCGCTTGGCTTGATGGTGCTTGAGGTGCAAATAATAAACGATCAGCACGTGCGCAGTACTGGACTGGAATGCTCATACAAGCTCGCTTGTGTTGTGTACCGCGAGCGTGGTATTTTCGTTTGTGCTGTACAAAATACAACAGCGCGCGTACTCGAGTGCGTACGCTCGAGGGAGTTTCTCTAGGCGCGTGTTTGACAATGATTTCATCAATTTAAAGTGAGCTGGGCTTCTTTAAAAAAGATCCATGGCTCATCAGCTCAATGTAAGGAAGCGAATCTTTGGAACAGCTCCTGAGCGGAGCGCCCACCTCTAGTATCAGCAGAATGAATAGTCTCTAAATCTTCATCGTTTTCAGCTGTATTTGCATTTATTTCATCTTTCACCTTTATCCTGGATAAAGCGTCCGCAACGACGCTCTGTTTACCTGGTTTGGAGATGAATTCGTAATTGAATCCGCTCAACTGCAACTTCCATCTAACAATTTTATCATTAGAGTTAGTCATTGAGTAAATCAAAGATTTATGGTATGTTACCAGTTTAAATCTGCGACCATGTAAATAAGTTTTGAAGTGCTTCACTGCCCAAACTACAGCCAAAAGTTCTTTCTCCGTGGTGCTATATCTTTCTTCGGTAACGTTTAGCGTTCTTGGTGCAAATGCTACTGGCCGATCTTTCCCAAGTGTACCTTGAGATAGTACCGCTCCAACGCAATGGCATAATCGCTCGCATCAGTCGTTAGAATGAACTCCTTCTCATAGTCCGGGTAGGCGAGTATGGGATTTCTTACAAGTATCTCTTTGCATTTTATGAAACATTCCTCCGTTTCAGGAGTGATTTCGGATTCGGCGTCCTTTCGAAGTAACTTTGTCAAAGGTTTCACTAGTTTAGCGAAATCTTTGATAAATCTTCTGCAGTGGGATCGTAGTGTGCTGTGCGCGAAGACAGACGTCTTTTTTTCTCAAATCGATTTTTTTCCCATGCAACCATATCAGCGGTTTGCATAGTTTCGGCTGCAAGATGGCTTTCGCCGCTCAGAAGATTACATACTTTATAAGTTAAATTGTGTTTCATAGAAGGTGTTTGAAAAAGTAAACAAGGAAAATAAGTGCAAAACCCTTAAACCCTATATTAGGGGCAGCAGTGACTATGTCCAAGGGCTTGACGATCCCTCCCCAGGCCATCTGCGAGTTGTGGCGCCTGCCTAGGATGTGGTGGGGTTTGACAGTGGGCCCTGTTAAACCTCTATAAAAAGCTGCATGAATCCGCAAGTAGGCTCCACCAAAGCGACCGTGTGCCGCTCAAAGCGCACAAGCCCAAGTCCTGGTGTTAGGTGGGACGCTAAACAGCCCTGACACGACGGCCCTCCGACGAGACAGGAGGTTTGCGCAGGCCCAATAAGCCGCCTTTAAAAACAACTATTACGAACAACATAGAAGATAATACGACTCGATACAATCGGCAACGACCTAGGCGACGAATAAAGGATCACGATTGGAAGCTTGGAACATGGAACTGCAAGTCGCTAGGCTTCGCAGGTTGCGACAGGACAATCTACGATGAATTACATCCCCGCAACTTCGATGTCGTAGCGCTGCAGGAAATCTGCTGGACAGGACAGAAAGTGTGGAAAAGCGGGCATCGAGCGGCTACCTTCTACCAAAGCTGTGGCACCACCAACGAGCTGGGAACCGGCTTCATAGTGCTGGGAAAGATGCGCCAACGCGTGATTGGGTGGCAGCCAATCAACGCAAGGATGTGCAAGCTGAGGATAAAAGGCCGTTTCTTCAACTATAGCATCATCAACGTGCACTGCCCACACGAAGGGAGATCCGACGACGAGAAAGAAGCGTTCTATGCGCAGCTGGAGCAGACATACGATGGATGCCCACTGCGGGACGTCAAAATCGTCATCGGTGACATGAACGCTCAGGTAGGAAGGGAGGAAATGTATAGACCGGTCATCGGACCGGATAGTCTGCATACCGTATCGAACGACAACGGCCAACGATGCGTAAACTTTGCAGCCTCCCGCGGAATGGTAGTCCGAAGCACTTTCTTCCCCCGTAAGAATATCCACAAGGCCACATGGAAATCACCTAATCAAGTAACGGAAAACCAAATCGACCACGTTCTAATCGACGGTAAATTC
Organism: Armigeres subalbatus; assembly: GCF_024139115.2. NCBI lineage: Eukaryota > Metazoa > Arthropoda > Insecta > Diptera > Culicidae > Armigeres > Armigeres subalbatus. Next base: position 392,161,782 of record NC_085141.1, read on the forward strand.
TTCTCCGACATCACGAACGTACGCACTTACCGCAGTGCGAATATTGAATCCGACCACTACCTCGTCGCAGTATGTCTGCGCTCAAAACTCTCGACGGTGATCAACACGCGTCGGAGTCGTCCGCCGCGGCTTAACATTGGGCGGCTACAAGACGGTAGACTAGCCCAAGACTACGCGCAGCAGCTGGAAGTGGCACTCCCAACGGAAGAGCAGCTAGGCGCAGCATCTCTTGAAGATGGCTGGAGAGATATTCGATCCGCCATTGGAAGCACCGCAACCGCTGCACTAGGCACGGTGGCTCCGGATCAGAGAAACGACTGGTATGACGGCGAATGTGAGCAGTTAGTTGAGGAGAAGAATGCAGCATGGGCGAGATTGCTGCAACACCGCACGAGGGCGAACGAGGCACGATACAAACGGGCGCGGAACAGACAAAACTCGATTTTCCGGAGGAAAAAGCGCCAGCAGGAAGATCGAGACCGTGAAGAGACGGAGGAACTGTACCGCGCTAATAACGCACGAAAGTTCTATGAGAAGTTGAACCGTTCACGTAAGGGCCACGTGCCACAGCCCGATATGTGTAAGGACATAAACAGGAACCTTCTTACGAACGAGTGTGAGGTGATCCAAAGGTGGCGGCAGCACTACGAAGAGCACCTGAATGGCGATATGGCAGACAACGGTGGCGGTATGGTAATGAACCTAGGAGCACGCGCGCAGGACATGCGACTTCCGGCTCCGAATCTCCAGGAAATCCAGGAGGAGATCGGCTGGCTGAAAAACAACAAAGCCCCTGGAGCTGACCAACTACCAGGAGAGCTGTTTAAACACGGTGGTGAAGGACTGGCTAAAGCGCTGCACTGGGTGATTGCCAAGGTTTGGGAGAATGAGGTTCTGCCGCAGGAGTGGATGGAAGGTGTCGTGTGTCACATCTACAAAAAGGGCGATCAGCTGGATTGTAGCAACTACCGCGCAATCACATTGCTGAACGCCGCCTACAAGGTACTCTCCCAAATTTTATGCCGTCGACTAACACCAATTGCAAGAGAGTTCGTGGGGCAGTACCAGGCGGGATTTATGGGTGAACGCTCTACCACAGACCAGGTGTTCGCCATACGTCAGGTATTGCAGAAATGCCGCGAATACAACGTGCCCACACATCATCTATTTATCGACTTCAAAGCCGCATATGATACAATCGATCGGGACCAGCTATGGCAGCTAATGGACGAAAACGGATTTCCGGATAAACTGATACGGTTGATCAAGGCGACGATGGATCGGGTGATGTGCGTAGTTCGAGTTTCAGGGGCATTCTCGGGTGTCTTTCGTGTCTGCTATTCAACATCGCTTTGGAGGGAGTAATACGAAGGGCAGGGATTGACACGAGTGGTACGATTTTCACGAAGTCCGTCCAGTTATTTGGTTTCGCCGACGACATTGATATCATGGCACGTAACTTTGAGAGGATGGAGGAAGCCTACATCAGACTGAAAAGCGAAGCTAAACGGATTGGACTAGTCATCAACACGTCGAAGACGAAGTACATGATAGGAAGAGGCTCAAGAGAGGTCAATGTGAGCCACCCACCACGAGTTTCTATCGGTGGTGACGAAATCGAGGTGGTTGAAGAATTCGTGTACTTGGGCTCACTGGTGACCGCCGATAACGATACCAGCAGAGAAATTCGGAGACGCATAGTGGCTGGAAATCGTACGTACTTTGGACTCCGCAAGACGCTCCGATCGAATAGAGTTCGCCGCCGTACCAAACTGACTATCTACAAAACGCTTATAAGACCGGTAGTTCTCTACGGACACGAGACCTGGACGATGCTCGTGGAGGACCAACGCGCACTGGGAGTTTTCGAAAGGAAAGTGTTGCGTACCATCTATGGTGGGGTGCAGATGGCGGACGATACGTGGAGGAGGCGAATGAACCACGAATTGCATCAGCTGTTGGGAGAACCATCCATCGTTCACACCGCGAAAATCGGAAGACTGCGGTGGGCCGGGCACGTAGTCAGAATGTCGGACAGTAATCCGGTGAAAATGGTTCTCGACAACGATCCGACGGGAACAAGAAGGCGAGGTGCACAGCGGGCAAGGTGGATCGATCAGGTGGAGGACGACTTGCGGACCCTCCGCAGGCTGCGTGGTTGGCGAAGTGCAGCCTTGAACCGAGCTGAATGGAGAAGTCTTTTATGTGCAGCACAGGCCACTCCGGCCTTAGTCTGATGATAAATAAATAAACCCTTATTCGCGGAAGTATTTTTTCATTATACCTATGTAGTTTGTTATTTTTTCTATCAATGCTATTTAGAAAAATATGTATCCTGAATAATAAGTTTTTGTATTGGACCTCTTATTTTTCATAAGGATATTCTGGAGCAGAGTTTCCCGGGGGGGTGGGTCGCGACCCCCCAGCCTGTGTAAATCTTATGGAGGGGGGTTGCGACCCCCCAACTTTGGGAGGCTGTGTTCTAAAGCGATGTGGCGTAAGTAATAAACATTCAATAAAGTAATTTTTTGTCGACTCGGCCCGAGGTTATGAAGTCGGTCGTTTTTGGCGTATGATTAGTACCCGTAGGTTTTTAGTAGTGTACAACAATGCTGACTGTTTCGTTGGGCAATGTCTGAGTGGTAGGAGACGGGAGTAGAGTGTGGTGTCAAGTACATACTGTAGATATTTCCATTTGAAACAGTGAATTATCGTCAAGTAGCATTCTACAGTATTGACCGCTATTGAAGTTGATTAAGTTCGATCATTCCATAAGCGACTTGTAGCAGGAATGGATTAACAAACAGCAGAGGTTAATATCTTCGCCAACCTAGGAAACAGTATGAATATTGGATGTTCAGCTTTTTCTATCTACAGAAATACAGAAATACCCATTCTCTTTTCCTAAACCGACTTCTAAATAATCAACAGCAGGTATTTACTAATCTTGGGAAATCGTATTGATTATTAATCAGCCCTGGTAGGAAGTGTTTGAGAAACACATTTATTAAAATCAATCTTCCAATTTTTCAACTCCACAGGAAATGTGATGCATTTTTTAAGTGTCAACAAAATTCTTACACCATACAATAAAACTATGAAGGAAATTCAACAAATTACTAAAATAGTATTTAAAATTAACCTAATTTGATGTCGTTTATTGTGTAACTGCTCCCTTCAACTCTCGCGAGAATCATAACGGCTCGAGGTGGCTCGAAGTTGTTCCCGTCCTACTCGTTCGTTTTTGTCGACAAATTGGCGTTAGCGGAGCGGGAGCAACTTCGAGCTGCTCATTGGACAGCACTAATCGGTTAACTTCTCGCAAGACCTCTCCAATCTAAATTTAAAACGATATGAACGATTATGTTTCCAACTTTCGAGTACTATTAGTTTTCAAATTACATTCACTACAATACCATAATAAATACCGTCTTCTTTTTTGTCAATATATAGTTATATATCGCGACTCTAAGCTTTTTTTGTGCTCTATTTGAGTGATTTTTTAACATATTGAATAGTTCATCACCAAGACTCTAAGCTTATTTTTCCCCGATAAATTTAAAACAGTTTTTGGTGGTTTATGTCTTCAGCTCTGTGGGATCTCTTTCTAATTTCGAGTGCTCACAGAAACAGTTATAACAGAATAAATAATCCGATTCTGGATGAAGTTGCCTGCCTTAGTTTTGTTGATGATGTTTTGACCCTTCCTTCGGAAGTGTATATAATTTCGCTTTGTATGCGTTACGCAGGCGTGTTACATATTAATCTATCAATAAATCCTTTGAATTATGAAATAAAATATATGGTATTTGGAACAAATTCACTTTAATATTGAAAGTTTAATTATAACAAATGATATGATATGGAAATATGCTTATTTTTCTGATTTGTTTCGAAGAAACAATTGATTTTAATTGAGGAACATATAGAAGCATGTACCAAACAATCTTCTCAGAAAAGCAAAAAACGTAAAAAATTAAAGAGATTTCAAAAATTTCGTCAGTGAAAGCTAGATAGCAAATCCGAGCTTGTTTTGAGACACTAATAGGCCACTTATATGCATGTATGTGTGCGTATGTGTGCAAATTCTGAAATTTACTAACATATAATTCTCGCTCATTTTTAAGGTATTAAACAACATTAGTATTACAAAATTAGTCATCCATAATGCGAAATATATGTTATTATTGAACGCTATTGAGTTTCGTTCAGATCAATGGCTGATTTAGTTAGTTCTGGATTAATTAATATCGAGGTCTCTGGAAATTACAAGTATATGTATATGCTACCAACGTTACGTTAGTTACTAACCATGTTACACTTGCTATTTAATCCGACGAGTGCCTGATAGATAGGCAGCAAGCCGTACATTGCGTATTCGTTCATTTTTTTGTCACCCAACCCATGGAATCCGCCGTTTGGTAGGCAATTAATTTGTCAGTTCATACATTGAACCGCAGTGGGTAGTTGAGTACTTTCATCTCGTTTTAAATATTGGAGTCTGACAATACTTCCTCACGATTAAGGAAGGGTCAAAATCTCACTGTAGGTGGATTTATCTGGGTTTTTTGCTTATTTTCAAATATTAAAAATGGATTCTTTGTTATATTGTCGCCCCTCCATAGTAAGCATTGCATATCCTCGCGTTGAAGCAATAACGTTTTAATCCAAATGAACAATTGCTCATTTCGAGTGATTGATTGTTTGTCCTCACGATGGATGAACAATTCAACACGTATTTCAAAAGATCTTATGATAAATTGCTAATGCTGTTGTATATAGAAATCTCGTCTTGCGACAGATGGGAGCATTCTAGAGGTGGGCGCTCCGCTCAGGAGCTGTTCCAAAGATTCGCTTCCTTACATTGAGCTGATGAGCCATGGATCTTTTTTAAAGAAGCCCAGCTCACTTTAAATTGATGAAATCATTGTCAAACACGCGCCTAGAGAAACTCCCTCGAGCGTACGCACTCGAGTACGCGCGCTGTTGTATTTTGTACAGCACAAACGAAAATACCACGCTCGCGGTACACAACACAAGCGAGCTTGTATGAGCATTCCAGTCCAGTACTGCGCACGTGCTGATCGTTTATTATTTGCACCTCAAGCACCATCAAGCCAAGCGACAGAAATCATTTCTGCTGCAGAGAGGAATAAGAAACACACAAGCAAAAATAATCTAGCTTGCCGTCTATTTCTTAACCCATACCCACATACTCGGCGCTACGAACGGACACACAAAGATACCTAGTAGTGGGGCAGCTAACGAACCGTACTGAGCGAAAGATCCGAAGATCTGGACAACTCTCAGTGCCGCTCCATGTCGTCGTCTATCTCGAAATTGCTGTGACATGGAAGCGAGAGCTGCGCTACCAGCTCAAATCCATGCGACACGGATCTCGATTCGGATCAGTCGCGTCGCGACCGATTCTAGCGAGTCGTGTGGTTCAAACGAACCGAACTGGGAGCTGTGTCTTAATTGCACGGAGCGGATCTTTTGCTCCCGCCAGCATACTGCTACATGTGCACTCTGTTTGTTTGTAGCACCGTGTTCTGTATTTTTTACTCTCTTGTTTTAGTTCTCTTCTCGCATTTCGGGAACCAATATAGATGAATGGGCTCGCTTGTATGAAAATGTCAACTACGCATGGTTAGAAGGGTTAGAAGCGCGCGCAAACAAGGCATTGATTTACTGCACCCAGTATGAAGAGAAAACTTATGACACGTGATATGGTTCATATACATATCAGAGACTAGGGACTGAATTATTTAAATTAACGATTTGAGAAACGTTATCAATAAAATGCAACTTAGAATTATGAATTCTAAATAATGTTGAGTTAGTTTTTTGTATAGAAATAAATGTTATGGTTCTCCTAGACTTCAAAACTAGACGGTCAGAAAAAAGCGTAATAAATGTTATTAGTTTAAAATTGTCGGTTTTTCAATAGAAATTATTACCTCACTATAGCTTAACATTTTAAAAATTTCAAAGTAAGGTTAATAGATGAATGATGAATGAATGAATAAATTAATGAATGACATAGGTTTTTCAAATTTTTTTAACAATAATTAAAATAATAATATTAACAATTATGTTTTATTATATGTAGCATTAAAGAACTGAAGAGCTGATCCAAGGAGCTGACTCTTTTCAATGAGCTGAACGGATCAGATCCGCTCACTGCAATGAGCTGTTTTGCCCATCTCTAGAGCATTCCTCTAAAAGAGCTTCTCTTAGTCCTTGCTATACTTCAGCGATAACAAACTATCTGTTGCTGTTGTTTTGTTTTTCCAACACACTTCTTCTTTTATATTAACGGCAATAAATGTTGCTCATGGTTTTTACAAATTCATTAATAGAATGCATAAAGGGTATAAATGTTTAAAAAACTAAATACAAACATACTTATAACCAACACGCAAAAACATATAAACGACAAGTAAAATAAATATTAAAATAAACGTAAATCGTCGAAATATTTCTGGCTGTGCATCCTTATTTAACCTAAGGTTGAGATTCAATAAGGGTTGCTGATTGACTTTCGATAATTATCAACATGGTTAGGGTGGGTGTACCAATTGTCGCCATACATAAGAACAACTATTTTTTTTAAAAATAAGTAAAATGCATGTGGGTGAACTTTATATATAAAGGGAAAGGTTTTACTTCCTGCTTCTTAGAACAGCTTGGAAAACCACAATAAAATTTGTTATTATCCTCAAAATTGATTAATCCATAATAGGAACGCATGAACCAGTTGTGGCACTATTCTTAATTTTGGTTCCTTATTTGGCAAATCCCATTGTTTTCTTATGGGATTGGCCAAAAAGGGACCACTAGTGCGACAACTGGTGCAAAGGATGTCAAAAATTAAGCAAAATCAATTTTTACAATTATGCTTTGCTTGTTTTGGAGGAGATCAAAGGTGTTATCGTATCATATGAATATGCTTTATATGAACGATATGAACTTGGTTTGCGGTGATTTGATTGGTCATTTGGTATATAAAGCACTAGTGCGACAACTGGTGCTATAGCCACAACTGGTACATCTAGCCTAAATGGCCGTGATTTGCTCCTTATTTCCAATTTCATGCCCATTATTTTTCAACTTTCCTCGCTTTGAAAGTATTATGTTGCGGGCGCTCGGTTCAAAACTCAAATACACAATTGCTTACTTCAAGCGATTGATTGTTTATCCTCGCGTAGGATGAACATTTAAACAATATTCGAAATATCGGAACTAATTAGTAGAATAGTGGTTGCATAGGTCACATCACTTTCTATGGTGCATCCCGATCTATGTTTCCAATTACCCTATCCAACTAAAAAAAACTTTTTTTGTCTTTATTAGCGAGACTTTCAGCCCTAGATCACAATATATCTCGGGTACTTGTTCAGGGGGACGTGTGTGATTTTGTAAACAAATATTTAAACGTTGACATGTCCAAACTGATGGCACTCCCACGCAGGCCAACACCGCCAACAGGTAGCTGAAGCCTTCTCCTACCTGTCTGTGGTGATGGTTTGAGTGGGAGGGCTATCAGATTGGATAAATCGACATATCAATCTTTGTTTACAGAATCACATACGTCCTTTTGAGTGGGTACCCGAGATATATTTATTCTGGCCTTTGCTTGGCTTCTATTTTGACTATCTTCAAATCTTTTTTCTCAATGCTTATTTCAAATATATCTCTTTTGTCAACTATCTTCCTCGCTTTCCATTTTGTTAGTAGAAAATGCATTTTGGAAATAGCTGATTCTTTGAAGAGTAGTAGAAATGCTAGAAAATAGATCAGAGTGCGTTTTCATGATATGCAGATTGTTCGCGAGAATCAGAAGCTTTTGATCTGCTTGTGCGGTCGATATGTGAATAGATTTTATTAATCGCAATGCTGTACTTGAAAACATGCCTCAGAGACGTTTATTTTGGAGATCAAATTTTCTGTCAGAATTGAGTGAAAAAAGTAGATCACGTTTGTTTGTTTCTTGAAAAACAAATGTTCAGCATTCAAAGGTCACGTACAGTCGTGATTTATTTAGTAGGCAGAACGATCGGCCGGTCATCACATAATTTGTTCTGCTTTGTGCGGTTAGCAGAACGATCGCCCGATCATCGAAATGTTGTTCTGCTTTGTGCGGGTGAGTAAATTGATAAGAAAGTGAAGATTCAGTTCGCGTTAGTAAGCAGAACGATTGGCCGGTCTTCGAAAATGTTTTTCTGCTTTGTGCGGTTAGCAGAGAGATCGGCTGGTCATCGACAATTTTGTTCTGCTTAGTGCGGTCGGTAATTAAAATAATTAGTGTTCGTTCGATTATATTTTGAATTAATCAAACTACACGCTATACACGGCATACCGTTTACCAAAACGAACCCTGCCACAATACCTACCCCATATATCCAACATCCCAGTGATTTCTCGTGGAAGTGCAGAGGACTCGTCGGCTTCTATCAAAGCGAGTATCATGTCAACATTTTCCTACCCGTTCCTTAATAAACCTGCATTCGGACACGGCCGGCGCTGGTATTGCTTATTTTTGGATCACCAGTTCTTACACATTGAAGATGATGTTAGTCCCAAACTTCATCTGTTGGTTCTCTGTGTAATTACAGCTGACCTGGCAATAACGGAGTAGCAACCGTGGGCGGTCAATCATGCTCATGCTCATGCTCATCTTTGATAAATCTTCTGCAGTAACCTAACGTTCCAAGAAACTGTCTAATTTCTTTAACGTTTTTAGGTACTGGCCATGACCTAATAACTTTAATTTTATCTTCATTAGGTAGCACTCCATCTTTGGTGACGGTGTGACCTAAAAATTGTACTTCGTTTCTAAAGAATTCACACTTATCAAGCTGAATCTTTAGTCCTGCTTCTTTAAGCCGTTTCATAATCGTTTCGAGATGTAGTTGATGTTCCTTGAGGGAAGCAGAAAAAATAATAATGTCGTCCATGTAGACGAAGCAACAAACTCCAATTAAATCTCTGAGCATACAATCCATTACGCGCTGGAATGTTGCCGGAGCATTTTTGAGTCCAAAAGGCATTCTTGTGAATTCGTATTTGCCTGAATTCGCAGAAAATACAGTTTTTTCCGTGTCCTCTTTATCAAGTTGTATCTGATGGAAACCAGATACTAAGTCAATTGGAGAAAAATAACAGGCTCGACCCAGTTTATCTGATATGTAGGTTAGATCAGGTATTGGGTACTTATCATTGATTGTCTTTTCGTTTAGTTTTCAGTAATCGATAACCAAACGATATTTCTTTTTCCCAGAAGCGTCCGCCTTCTTGGGTACGACCCATACAGGGGCAGTGTATGGGGAGATGGATTCTTGAATTATTCCATCGTTCAAAATTTTTTTCACTTGTTTTTGAATTTCTTGTTCAAAATTTTGTGGGTATCTATAGGACTTTACATGAATCGGCAAATTGTCAGTTGTTCGTATTTTATGTTTTATTTTATGCGTAAACGTGAGTTTTTCGCTTTCGTCGTAGAGAATTTCCAAGTTTCTGCGGATCACTTCATTAAGAGCATCTTTCTCTTCATCGTTCATATGCTCGTTCCTGAGGTGATAATCGACATTCTTTGCAGGCAACTCACAATTTGGTTTTTCGGCAATTTCGCATTTATCTGGCCTAATGTTAATTTGATTCATGTTTATCTCTAGAGGTTTTCTGGAATGGTTTTGAATTGCTACCGTCGCCTTTCCATTTAAACTTCTGTAGATTCCCGGTAATATTGAAAATTTATCGAAATCCCTCTCGTCGGTGATTGTGAAATCTCCGTCTTTCAAAGTTTTAATTGTTAGATATTGGAACTCTTGTTCAGAAACGTTAATTTTAAGATCGTTCATAAACTTCTGTTTCATTTTATATTCCTTTCGTCCTATCTTTAATGTGTTCTTAGCAATGTTTAAGTTGGCGTTAAGGTCTCGCAATGACTCATAGCCAATGAGCCCGTCGAAAAACTCGTGAAATTTTAGAACATAGAACTTTAGTTTCTTATTTATCTGAAATGGATCAAATGAAACCGCATGTGTGATTTCGTGTGACCCTTGAATGTTCGAGACCTTTACTCCTTTTACAACGTCACAGTATTCTAGATTAACTCGAACGGCTGAAATGTAATTCTTATTCGCGCCGGTGTCGATTAAGAATTTCAATTCGCCCTTGCTAGTTATAAATGATATGTAAGGAAGAAAGTTATTATTCATTCGTTTGGATCTAGGCTTCGAGCCCCGAGAAAATTTAACTCCTCTCTGAGAAAGAATTCGTCATCACCAGAATCCAACGCCGAGTCGTCGACCGGTTGGGTATCGGATTCTTGTTCATCCAGCTCGTGTTCCTTTGCATCGTTAAGTTTTCCGTTTATGTGTGCATTCAATTGCATTTTAGACCTTTAATTGTTATTTTGGATAATTGTTCTTATTTTCTGAATTTGTTAGTTTGAGATATTCAAGCGGGTTTACATTTACAGAGTCCGACGTTTCGGCCCGTTATTGAGTCTTTTGCCTGATGAGCATTTCCCTTGAAAAAAGATCAAATAAACGAGTCGATACGTCGGACAATGCAGGTATAATCCCGTTTGAATATCTCAGATCGAAAAAGTCAGAAAATGGTAATAATATAACCTATAACTCAGTTACGCTGTAGTGTGTAGTGCCCCTACAAGTATGTTTATTAAACAGATTCTTTGATTACTTTGTATTATACTTCAAAATGCAATTCGAAATGATAAACAAATATTGCAAATAAACCGCGGCCCGCTTCAACAGTTCTAAATTGCTGTGTGGCCCGCGATAGTAAGCAGGCTGGGGACCACTGATCTACGAGGATTGGGAACAGTGACTTGTTCATTTCGAGAGATCTCCGCCAAGCCTTGAGCGAAGTGTTCCTGTTGAGCGATTTTGACGAGTAGCAGGGTAGCATAATTGATTTCCGCGGTCGAGAGAAATCCATTACGACGGTTTATTCTATCTTTGGCTCTTGCGTTGTGAGCAAATCTTTGTAGCCAAGCTACGGTTCGAACGAGTTTAGAGTACGTGGAATACAACAAAAATAACTTGTTTGGTGCTTGCATTCGTAAGGAAGCTATACCGTTCGTTCTTCAAGCTCTTCGGGACTGAAGTTTCGGTTTGTCGGCCGCCCCAGTGGCGGCCAAAAGCGTGATGGTTGCGATAACCAATCTGGTCCATGCCACCAGACTGTGTAGTTTTGCAGCTGTTCTGGACACATTCCTCGAGAGATTTTGTCTGCCTGGTTTTCCGAGCCAGGAACATGCGACCACATGCCATCCGCCGTATTACATTGGACTTCGGAGCACCTGTTTGCGACAAACGTTTTCAACGTGAGGGACTGACTGTAATTTGGTAAAGCGTGATTTCTGAATCCGTCCAGAAGAAGTTCTGGGCCTTAAGTTTCAGACTGAACTCGATCTTCTCGAACAAGTGGCTTAATAGCAAGGCTCCAACCAGTTCCAAACGTGGAAGACTGACGACTCCTGCTCTTTTGCTTTTGCCGTTTGGTGCTATTTTGGATTCAGCGGTAAGCAGGTTGACATGGATGCTGCCTGTCGACGACACAGCACGCAGGTATATGCAGGCTTCGTACACTCTCTCCGATGCATCGGAGAATCCGTGCACTTCTAAACTCACGACACCGGTAGTTGCAACGATCAATCGAGGGATTCTGAGGGCCGCCAAGTGCTGAAAACTGTCCCGAAGTTCCAGCCACTGATGTTGACGATTTTCGTTTAGCGGTTCATTCCAATCACAACCATCTCGCCAAAGATCGTGAAGAAACAACTTTGCTTGTACCAGCACTGGCCCAGCTAGACCCAATGGATCAAACAGGCGAGCGATATCCGAAAGTACTATCTGCTTGGTAACTGGCAGTTATATGTTGTAATTTGGAACATTATCCAAATCAATGTGTGTTTCAAATCAATCCAACGCAAAACAATTTGCTTCGTTAAATAATAATGTTTTCCTTAGGGCCTCTTAACTGTTAAGCGGTGTTTGGTCATACGCTTAAACCTGGTTTGAAGCAAAAGAGGTGAAGAAGTTGGCCTTTATAAGAAAGAGGCGTTCTAAAAATACTTCACAAGGGCCTCAGGAATCCACGCCACGGCTTTGCCTCTTTGACAAAGTTGTACTGATCCAATTCATATCTGATTACATTTGCACTCTGATCCTGATGTCTTAAATATTGAGTCGAATCACTTTTGAAAAAAAAAAATAGGATAGAATATTTAATGATATTTTTCGTTTTCTGTTGGACATTTCTTTACAAAACACTGGAGACGTTTTATAGAAGAAATCTAAATACTTATTTGTCGACTCAGAATGGGATTATGTAGTAAGTGTTAATAGAAAAATTGGTATAAAATTAAGTTTTGAAAACACCTTTATGAGTTTGCTCAGCGGCGCAGCCAAAATTTTTGATAATACACGACCCCACGAGACAGTATGGTTTAAGTCTAAATTTGTTTCGAAATTCCACGGAATTCCGTTAAATTTCGTTTAAAGTTTTTTCTAGCGAAATTTTTGTAATTTTTCGAAATGAAACGAAATCAAGAAATCACATTGCGCCATGTTCAAATTCCGCGGAATTTCGTTTCGAACCACCTGAAACTATTTTTTTTCGAAATACCGCATATGCTTCGTTCTGAGAAGCGTGGCGATCCATACAAATCTTTTAAAGGCTTGTTAGAAAAAGCAAGACGAAAGGGGGAAGGGTGGTTGGAAGTCGCCAATTTTTGCGTGACGTACTTAATGGATCTTCCCTTTCGATCATGACGCGTATCACAAATACTTGCATTTTGAGATTTTCATAATCACATAGCTGGTAGTGTGTGATGACTTATGAATATATATGTAACTGTTGTTAGTTCAGTCTATGAATGGAATTATGTTTTGTTCGTAGAATATTATTGATGGAGCTATTTACATTATAGCGGAACACTGAATCATTCATAGTTGATAATGTTGTTTCCACGTTTGCCAAATTTCTAGGGTGATTTTTCTCCTGAGTGAATCATATTTATATTATTTACCTATGATATGTGATAAAATTATTCAAATATATGCATGGAACGAATCGACGGCTGAATCGTTGAAAAGGCTGATCCCTTCTATTTGTTAAAGCACAGTTCCACTGTCAACATATATTACAAATTTGAAATTGTGCGTATCCGAACGATTCGGCTGTTTTGCTTCCGGAAAGCAATCACGTATCCTTTTTATATAGCTGCTGGTCCGAGTCTTCCAAAATAGGACAACACCCACCCAAACACCGGATTAAATAATGCGATTTTTCCGGAATGCGAACAAGTTCACCTTTGGAAACACGCCTGCAAAGTAGATCCTTTTGTAATCGGTTCCTTCGTATCTCATTATAAAACAACCGGGGCTCATTCACTTGGAAAAACTTAAACGAGAACCTTTCTCGGATATTCGCTCAATCTAGCACAATCGGATTAGGGGCTCCATTTCTAGCAATTTACGGCAGCGCGACGACCACGTCAATCCTATGGCGTCCCAAAAACATGTCTATTTGTTGTCTGTTTCTGGCTTGGATCTTAAATTGTCATTTCCGGCTTTTGAGTTTTGCGCAACAAGTGGCTAAGTTTTTCTCATAATCTTCTCGAGATGAGGCGAACGGAATAGAGCTATGGTTGGTTGGTCATCTTCGGCATCATTGATATCGATGTCGATGGTGAGTTCTCGCTGTGGAAGACTGTTGCAAACATTTATGATTTCGATATGGCAATGGAAGTGCCACACTGGCTGCCAAGTATTGCTGAAACAGCACTTTAGTCAGCACTTTTGTAATCCATTTCGCCACTAAAAGCGCCACACAGTTCCAAGTCTTACCGGATGGTTTTTATATCGTTGCTGTTCCTACTAGTTCTCGATACTGATGCGAAAGCTGCACGAATGGTGAATGGAATAAATTTTAATCACCATTTGCTTTTTATGATCAATGAGTGCGAGAATATGGGAAGGGGAAGGCGAAAGAAATATTTATTTAATGAACGAGATCAGAAGTACCGAATGTAACCAAAGTGCTACCGATGGTAAACGTTGGAAAGCATTTCCTCAGCCCACTGATGCTGTTCGGTATGGTGTGATATTTCCTGCAAACTAAGAGCACTGTGTTGAAACCGTACGTGACAAATTTAATTGTTTGAAATTAGTTGGTTCAATCCAAGTTCAAGTCACAATTTTAGCCCATGCTTGAGTTCAAAATATGAGGCAAATACTTCCATTGTGCATCTGATTAATTATGTATTTTTCCCATCAAAATAATATTCAAAATTAATGTACTACTCTTTCCTTTAAATATGACATAAAGGTCACAATTTTCACATTTTTTTTTTGGATTTTGATTTAGGACATAATCATGCCTGCTTTCAAAATGTTTGTTGTATTCTAGAGCATGAGTTTGTACTATTCTTATTTTTCTGCTAATTTATCAGTATTACTCAAGACCCAATAAAATATAAAATTTACTTGAAATAGTACGAACTAGTCTTCTAGAGAAATATTTGGTTTGCTCCGCAATGTGGAGTTGAAACTGAAATTCATCACTGAATTCATCATCAAGTGAAGTTTTTACTATCGCATTTCCCAATTTTCTTCAATTCTAACACGGTGTGTCTCCCGGAATGCAATTCTCCAGAGTCAGCAGCTTTCGCCACTCAGTATCGGCTTCATAAGCTGCAGCCCCATGAAATCCATTGCCCCACCACTACGTGTATAGTTTGCGATATGTAGCAATTCCTAGTAGTGAAAGCAGAAACTTCTCCGGTATTGCAAAATACCAATACGTGATGTCCAACTTCGCTGCGATTCTTGGAAGCACTTCAGGTTATGTACTGTGTGTAAGCAGTAATAGTCAGTATATTTTTTTTCATAAATGGAGTGTATAGATGCTATGATATCATGTGGTTGAACTAGAAACATAGAGCGTGGTGTAATTCTTCCCAATCCAGCACAATGGTTCAAGGAGAGCTACCGAGAACAAGATGCAAATTGCTTCAAGAGTAATCATTCAAACCCATTTGGTTCCTTTGTTTTGAATGGATTAATAGTGCAGAGAATGCTGAAACGGCATAATTGCTACAAATGGAATTGAGAGGCTACACTACACAATCTTAAGATGGTAACACTTTTATTGAGCGTACTCGAACAAAATCACCTCAGGATCAGCTTCCTGAATTGAATAGAATCAGACGCATGGTGCTCCGAGCTAAGCTTCTCGTTGATGTAGCTTTCATCGCAAGGGTTTTTCCATCTTCATGCCAGGTAGCGCAAGTGAACAATCATACCATCAAGACGGTTCTCAATCCAGCCCGGCGTAGGTTGCTTGGAGGGTACCTATATCCCAACAAACCAGCGAGCGAACTGCGGAGCGTTTGGTTCTTGTTAGTCACGGTGCCAGAATGCTTGCAGCTAAGAGGATAACTAGGAGCACGTGCAGTCGGTTGGTTCGCAACAGTATTTCCACCTCTATGTAACGTCATGAGAGCTTTTCAACACCTTTATTATGGTAATGATTTTCCTCATTGCGCTTGAAGGATAAATGAAACGTGCGTTGTACAATCCTTTGAATAAGGTGAATTGGGAAAATCAGTAGTGCAGTGAAACTGCATTCATTACTGAGCTTATAGTTCCGTATCAATCAAGTAAGTGGAAAGGCTACATATGTATCAAATAGATATTTTGATGATGAAAACCATTGAAGCTTGTTTACTGAAACGTTATTAGTTATAGATGTCCAGAAACCGTATAATAATATTTTAATATGTTTTGATCAAACGGCTTATTTTGCTAAACACCTGTAAGGTATTGGTATTGGTGTTTATGGTGACTAGATGGTTTCTTCTGTTGTTCTGTAACTAATATTCTATTTTTTGATAGTAAATCGTAGCTTTTAATTACAAATTTGATATTGAATATAAGCCTAGTGTGCATTCTTTAATTTTTCAAACAAATTTTTCGTGATAATATGAGCTAAAGTGATCTAAGACTGAGTTAACCGTCGGCATTTTTTTCCTCTACAAGACTGCTTATAGTCCGTTCATTTGTAATGGAGTAAGACTCCGTATGGTTGTTGCTGCTGCTGTTGATGGTGGTTGTTGTTGCATTGTTGTACTTGCTTGTATTTGGTTCCGTGTAACGAAAGCGAAATCTGAATTGATTTGATGCAAGACCTGCTATAGTACGTTGCCCGTACACTTATGTGCGCTTATCACATTTGTGGTTCTGGCTCCTGCATGTAAGCAAATCGGAGTGTTTCATAGATGTGTTGAAGGTAGATTTGGCTGTGTCATGGAAATCGCGATGTAGTGTTGATGATCGATCTTGATAGTAGTAAGTAGTTTCGTGGGACCCGAGTATGTGCAACAGAGCACACTGTTAGCCTTATTTGTGTTTGGTTCCGTGTTACGAAAGTGAAGTCCGGAGTGATCTAAACAAAACACGCAAAGTACGTCGCCAGCACAATATTTTTTTTTATTATTATTGGTTCTGGCCTTATATTATAACATGTTGATGGGTGCACACTGATCGCTTTATGGAGTAGATTTAACTGTGCTACGGAATAAGCGGGTCCAGTTGATAATTGATAATATCGAAAGTAGTAAGTAGACTCGTGGGATCGCTCAGAAGCGACTACAACGATTTTATTTTTCTCATCGCCTCACACTATAAATGCAGTCTTTTTTTATTCCCTACAAATATAGCTTGCACATGTTTTAGTTCACTTTAGTTTCAGATTGTTTATCCATTTGTATCTAATTAGTATTTTTCTTTTGGTCATAAAAATCTCAATGCGTTGTGTATCTTACATATGGTTGTATTGTAATTGTCCTAGTATTTTCAGTAAGTGTTGTTAATATGGAGTCTAACAAAAACGTATGTGGTGTTTGTACAATCCGTGAAAGTGATGTAAACAAATTGATTTTCTGTGCTTATTGCTTTAGTTGCGGACACCTTAAATGCAAAAATATTCTGGGAAGAGCGATGCAGCGAATTAGAGAAAAACGATATTTCTGCACTCTCGACTGCGCCGATAAATATACGCGAATAATCAACATGCAGAGCAAACAAGAATCCCAAATTGTTGAATTGGGCAAAGAGTTAAGGAATTCTGTCGCTAATGAATTGAAAACCGTTAGAACCAACGTTACACAGTTTACGAGTGCTATTGAGTCTGCACAGGAATTCTTTTCCTCAAAGCTCGATGAAATTTTGTCTGATCTCAAACATATGAAAAAGGAAAATGTGGCTTTGAAGAAAGAAATTGAACTACTGAAATCGTCTCACTCCTCGGTTTCAACTACAGCTTTCAAACTTGAATCGGACTTCGATAGACCCGCTAAAGCCGCAGTTACTAGAAATGCTATTGTATTAGGCGTACCTTTCAAACCAAAAGAGAATGTAGTCAACGTTGTCAATAAAATGTTTGAAGTCATGAATTGTAAATCTGAATCGCTAGTATCTGTCTCACGGTTGCAAGCAAACAATAAATCGACAAACGCATTACCCCCCGTACGGATAATTTTTAAGGACGAAGCATCAAAAGAAAACATGTTTCAGAAACTAAAACGAATGAAAGGTATCCCTTCTACTAAAATTGATCCTGATTTAACCTTGAATGGCAAAACAACTAACATTACTGTCCAACACGAATTAACACATTTTTCATTAAATTTGTTGCAAGAGACTCGAAAGAACCAAAAACTGTTTAACTGGAAATACGTATGGGCTGACAAAAATGGATCAATACTAGTACGGAAAGCTGCTGATGATAATATTTATACCATAAACAACAGAAGCGATTTAAATAAACTTGTTTCTGCTCAACGTAGAATTCAAAAATAGTGAACGAAACAGAGCTAAAATGTCTTAAATAATAACTGATTTAGAAATGGCGAATTTTATTGAAAACTTTAATCATTTTGCAATTGATGATTATAACACTCAAAATGTAATTAAAGTGAAGGCACTACGAGTCTTTCAGTGGAATTTGAGGGGCATGAACGATTTTGTGAAATTTGATTCGATTCTGCAATTTATTGATCATTGTACTGCTACTGTAGATATACTAGTTTTGGGTGAAACGTGGCTAAGAGAAGAAAACACAGTTCTATATAACATTCCAGGATATACATCATTATTTTCTTGTAGACAAGTGTCGAACGGCGGACTCGCGATATATATTCGGAATAATATTAAACATAAAACTGTAATAAATGAGGAGACTGAAGGACTTCACCATTTGCATGTCGAACTTGATATCCATGGGCATTATTTTGATATACATGGGGTTTATCGTCCACCATCATTTGATGCTCATCATTTTTGTGAATTACTGGAAAAATGGCTCCATCAAACCAAATGCAATCATTCGTCTTTTATTTTTGGTGATATTAACATACCCGTGAACATGATGAATAATAACGTTGTTGTGAAATACAGAACTCTTTTGGAGTCGTACGGCTTTCTAATTACTAACACTTTTGTCACTAGGCCGTTGAGTGGCAATATATTAGATCACGTGGTGTGTAAAATCGACAATACGATTGGTCTTAGAAATGATACCATTTTTACTGACATCAGTGACCATTGAATTTAGGGATTATTTGAATTGCATTGGTCCAATACAGGACCATGAAGACACTTTGAAAAACATTATTGAAACATATAATAGTATACTGAATAGTTGTACAAAAACTGTTAAACGAAAAATAGTGCTCAAATCCCGCAGTTGTCAGTGGATGTCGTATGATTTGTGGGCTTTGATAAAATTAAAAAATAATTACATTAAAAGAGTAAAAAACAACCCCAGTGATGAACACTTGAAAGCAATGCTACATCACATCAGCAAAAAGGTGGATAAAGCTAAGAAGTCGGCAAAAAAATCATACTATGAAAACCTTTTAAATACCACGTGCCATTCAAAATTGTGGAAAAACATCAATCAAATATTTGGTAGAAAAAAACGTGAAACGGAAATTTTATTAAACTCTAATGGGCGTTTGACCACTACTCCAAAAGAATCTTGCGAAGTCTTGAATAACTATTTCACAACCGTTGGTAAAAGACTAGCCGACACGATTCCGAAACGATCGCAACAAGACCCTTGTAGTAATTTGCAGCGTGTTGAAAATTCCATGTTCTTAAGCCCATCTACTAGCAATGAAGTAATGTTGGTAATAAAAGATTTAAACTCAAAAAAAAGTAACGGCTCTGATAATATTTCGCCGAAAATTATTAAAAACAATGCCACATCCTTTTCGGTAATACTCTCTGAAATATTTAACCTCATTATATCATCAGCAAGATACCCTGATTGCTTAAAAATTGCTAAGGTTATCCCTATTTTTAAATCTGGAGATGCAACCTCATCGTCCAATTACCGCCCTATATCTGTTCTTTCGGTAATAAATAAAATTATAGAAAAAATGTTAGTTAAAAGATTAACTGACTTTTTTGAAACAAATAATGTTTTAACTACACATCAATACGGTTTTAGGCGAGGTTCAAATACTACCACTGCAATTGTTGAATTGGTTGATTATGTTACCCGTGAAATAGAATGTAAAAATATGGTTGGAGGTTTGTTTCTAGATTTAAAGAAAGCTTTTGATACAATTAACCACAGGATTCTATTGAACAAACTAGAGCATTATGGTGTAAGAGGTGTCGGGAATCGATTAATAGAAAGTTATTTGTCCAACAGGAAACAATTTGTGTCAATACAGGGACAGTGCAGTGAACAACGTCCTATTGACATCGGCGTCCCTCAGGGAAGCAATATCGGCCCACTACTATTTTTAATATACATAAACGACATTGCACGTTTGAACATTAAAGGGATCCCCTGGTTATTTGCGGATGATACGGCATTATTCTTCACTGGCGCCAATCCACAATCTATAATCTCAAATGTTGAACACGATTTGAAACTTTTATCAAATTATTTTGAAATAAATTTGCTTTCGTTGAACCTGTCTAAAACAAAATTTATGATATTTCATTCTCCCAGAAGGCAAGTAGAAGCTGAAACTTGTCCTAAAATCGGCAATGATAACATTGAAAGAGTTCACAATTTCAAATATTTGGGAATAATTCTCGATTCAACACTTTCCTGGAAGGACCATATCGAATGTGTAGAGAAGAAAGTAGCAGTACTCTGTGGGCCAATGCGAAGAGTGAACTCATTCGTATCTCCAAATGCTTTGTTGCAGTTTTACTTTTCTTGCATTCATTCAGTATTTCAGTACCTATGTATTGTTTGGGGAAATGCCAGCAAATCTAACCTCAAGAAACTTCAAACTTTACAAAATCGATGTTTGAAAGTAGTGTTTAAATTACCTCACCTACATCCTACTATTGAACTGTATTCTAATTGTACTCATAAAGTATTACCGATCATAGGGTTATGCGAACTCCAAACATGCATATTCATTCATGATATTATACACGATAACACGAAGCATCACAGCTTAACAATTAGTTTCAATAATCACATCCACAACACTCGACAGGCAAATCATCTAGATAAGAAAATTATTTTGAGCTTTTTAGTGGAATGTCTTCACTTGTCATAAGACGAGTTAGTACAATCCCATTGAATTCCACCACTTAATTGTATCTTGACAGATACGTATTTCGACCTCAAATGTAAGGCCGTCTTCAGTGTCTCGTACTTGACTCGACTTCGAGTCGAGTCAAGTACGAGACACTGAAGACGGCCTTACATTTGAGGTCGAAATACGTATCTGTCAAGATACAATTAAGTGGTGGAATTCAATGGGATTGTACTAACTCGTCTTATGACAAGCAAATCATCTAGTTCGTTTAAGAGCATGTACTGTTCTAGGTCATAAACGAATTTCTGTTAAAGGCCCTCGCATATATAACTTACTAACGAATGAATTAAGAGCTATCGCAAACAGGAGTATATTTAAAGTAAAATTATTTCAATACTATAAAACAAAAATTAAAGATTTGATTTGAAATACTTTAGCCACCGTTATTAATAAATAAAATATATATATTTATTTATTTTTTTATGTATTTCGTTTATCTCTTGTTTATTTTTTTTCTGTATGTTAATGCAGTGAATTGTTTATATTTTATGTTATTTTTTTTCTTTTCTTTCTAAAAATTCCTTCAAAGGATTATCTATCCACTGGAATTATTTTAGTTTGAAATTAAATCAAGTGTCATCTTCTACCGTTCTCGTTCATTTTTCATTTATTTAGTTAACATCTAAACAGATAACACTGAATCAACAATTTGACGCCACAATACACGGTTCGAGGCCGCATCTCTCCATCCTCGGATACGCCCCACGCTCGCCAAGTCGTTCTGCACCTGGTCTGCCCATCTCGCTCGCTGCGCTCCACGCCGTCTCGTACCTGCCGGATCGGAAGCGAACATCATCTTTGCAGGGTTGCTGTCCGGCATTCTTGCAACATGTCCTGCCCATCGTACCCTTCCGGCTTTAGCTACCTTCTGGATACTGGGTTCGCCGTAGAGTTGGGCGAGCTCATGGTTCATTCTTCGCCGCCACACACCGTCTTCTTGCACACCGCCAAAGATGGTCCTAAGCACCCGTCTCTCGAATACTCCGAGTGCTTGCAAGTCCTCCTCGAGCATTGTCCATGTTTCATGTCCGTAGAGGACAACCGGTCTTATAAGCGTCTTGTACATGACACATTTGGTCCGGTGGGGAATCTTTTTCGACCGCAGTTTCTTCTGGAGCCCGTAGTAGGCCCGACTTCCACTGATGATGCGCCTTCGTATTTCACGGCTAACGTTGTTGTCAGCCGTTAGCAAGGATCCGAGGTAGACGAATTCCTCGACCACCTCGAAGGTATCCCCGTCTATCGTAACACTGCTTCCCAGGCAGGCCCTGTCGCGCTCGGTTCCGCCCACAAGCATGTACTTTGTCTTTGACGCATTCACCACCAGTCCAACTTTTATTGCTTCACGTTTCAGGCGGGTGTACAGTTCTGCCACCTTTGCAAATGTTCGGCCGACAATGTCCATGTCATCCGCGAAGCAAATAAATTGACTGGATCTATTGAAAATCGTACCCCGGCTGTTACACCCGGCTCTCCGCATGACACCTTCTGGCGCAATGTTGAACAACAGGCACGAAAGTCCATCACCTTGTCTTAGTCCCCGGCGCGATTCGAACGAACTGGAGTGTTCGCCCGAAATCTTCACACAGTTTTGCACACCATCCACCGTTGCTTTGATCAGTCTGGTAAGCTTCGCAGGAAGCTGTTCTCGTTCATAATTTTCCATAGCTCTACGCGGTCTATACTGTCGTATGCCGCCTTGAAATCAACGAACAGATGGTGCGTTGGGACCTGGTATTCACGGCATTTTTGAAGGATTTGCCGTACAGTAAAGATCTGGTCCGTTGTCGAGCGGCCGTCAACGAAGCCGGCTTGATAACTTCCCACGAACTCGTTCACTAATGGTGACAGACGACGGAAGATGATCTGGGATATCACTTTGTAGGCGGCATTAAGGATGGTGATCGCTCGAAAGTTCTCACACTCCAGTTTGTCGCCTTTCTTGTAGATGGGGCATATAACCCCTTCCTTCCACTCCTCCGGTAGCTGTTCGGTTTCCCAGATTCTGACTATCAGTTTGTGCAGGCAAGTGGCCAGCTTTTCCGGGCCCATCTTGATGAGCTCAGCTCCGATACCATCCTTACCAGCTGCTTTATTGGTCTTTAGCTGTTGAATGGCATCCTTAACTTCCCTCAAGGTGGGGGCTGGTTGGCTTCCATCGTCCGCTGAACTGACGTTGTCATCTCCTCCGCTGCCTTGACTTTCACTGCCTGTACTCTCAGCGCCATTCAGATGTTCCTCGTAGTGCTGCTTCCACCTTTCGATCACCACACGTTCGTCCGTCAAGATGCTCCCATCCTTATCCCGGCACATTTCGGCTCGCGGCACGAAGCCTTTGCGGGATGCGTTGAGCTTCTGATAGAACTTGCGTGTATCTTGAGAACGGCACAGCTGTTCCATCTCCTCGCACTCCGCTTCTTCCAGGCGGCGTTTCTTCTCCTGAAAAAGGCGGGTCTGCTGTCTCCGCTTCCGTCTATAACGTTCCACGTTCTGCCGGGTACCTTGCTGCAGCGCGACCGCCCGCGCTGCGTCCTTCTCCTCCAGAATCTGTCTGCACTCTTCGTCGAACCAATCGTTCCGTCGACTTCGACCCATATACCCGACGTTGTTCTCCGCTGCGTCGTTAATGGCTGCTTTGACTGTATTCCAGCAGTCCTCAAGAGGGCCCCATCGAGCTCACCCTCTTCCGGCAACGCTGCCTCGAGATGCTGCGCGTATGCAGTGGCGACATCAGGTTGCTTCAGTCGCTCTAGGTCGTACCGCGGCGGTCGTCGGTACCGAACATTGTTGATGACGGATAGTTTTGGACGCAGTTTAACCATCACCAGATAGTGGTCAGAGTCGATGTTAGCGCCACGATATGTCCTGACGTCGATAATGTCGGAGAAGTGCCGTCCATCAATCAGAACGTGGTCGATTTGTGATTCTGTCTGCAGTGGTGATCTCCAGGTGTACCGATACGGGAGGCTGTGTTGGAAGTAGGTGCTGCGAATGGCCATATTCTTGGAGGCGGCGAAATCAATTAGTCGTAGGCCGTTTTCGTTCGTCAGCCGGTGAGCGCTGAACTTTCCAATAGTCGGTCTAAACTCCTCCTCTTGGCCAACCTGAGCGTTCAAGTCTCCTATGATGATTTTGACGTCGTGGCTTGGGCAGCTGTCGTACTCACGTTCCAGCTGCGCGTAGAATGCGTCCTTATCATCATCAGTGCTTCCGGAGTGTGGGCTATGGACGTTGATTATGCTGAAGTTGAAGAACCGGCCTTTGATCCTCAACTTGCACATTCTTTCATTGATCGGCCACCACCCGATCACGCTTCTTGCATATCGCCCATCACTATGAAAGCTGTTCCCAGCTCGTGTGTGTTGCCGCAGCTCTGGTAGATGGTATGATTACCTCTAAACGTTCGCACCATTGATCCCTTCCAACAAACCTCCTGCAGCGCTACGATGCCGAATCCACGGTCCTTGAGCACATCGGCGAGTATGCGTGTGCTCCCGATGAAGTTGAGAGATTTGCAGTTCCACGAACCGAGTTTCCAATCGCTAGTCCCTTTTCGTCGCAGTGGTCTTCGCCGATGGTTCCGGTCCGTACTCTCTTGTTGATTGTTCGTTGCTTAAGATTTTTTAAAGGCTGGCTTGCAGGGCCTGACACCAAACCCCTTAAATTTCCGGAGGACCATTCCTCCTTATTTCCGGTGGACCATGGTGCACAGTTTCACTTAGAGTCCCTCGCTGGCACTCGGACGATGATCAGCCGCCCCTAACATGGAGAACAGACGCTGTTGTGAGCCGATCCTGACATGGAGAACAGACGCTCAATAAGATTTGCACCTCCGGAGAGGAGCAAACCCCCCCTTCCCTGTCAGCATACGACCATAGTTTCCCTAAGGTTGCTCGTATCCCGGCCAGCACCGTTCTCGTTACTTTATCAATATTTGTACTTTTTTTTTCGGAGTCCATTTCCAGGGGGCTCAACTGAGCTCTTTGGTGTGGGGGTAGTTGGTGGGCCATTAAAAAAAAAAAAAAAAAAAAAAAAAAAAAGGTGACTTATTCATAAAAAATAAGTTTGTCGAAATAAAACTCGGTGAGATAGACTCCAGCATAGTACATGGTATTACAAAACTGCTTTTAAAGGTATTAGAAAACTGAAGCCGATAAGAAAGATTAAATGTTTTTAATAATTTTATCAATTTTCTTTTTTTTTCTGGTTCTACAGAACATATTCAAAGTCGAATAGCACTATTAGCACATTTAGTTGCACTAATCTAGTTTTTATTACGAAACGTATGCTAGAATTTACTTTTCATAATTTTGGTAAAAAAACGAAATTTAATTCCATTTAGAGGTGTGTACGATGCCGCCGACATTTTTGCATCGCGGTCATTGAATTTCCCGATTAATATCCCCACATAATCACGATAAAACTCCAGAGAATTTTTCGTGAAAATACCATATTTCTTTGAAAATTTCATACATTTTCAAGTTTCAAATTTTGAAAAATTCTCCTTTAAAACTAAAACGGTCTACAAGTGAAAATTCCGAAGGATGTTCCATTGAAATCCAGAGTATTTCTCGATCAAATATTTTTTTTCTAACGGAGAACGATCGTTTGGCAGAAAGCCATTTGGCCGAAAAGGCCGTTTTACAGAACAAACAATTTGGCTGAAGCCCATTTAGGTGTTTTCAATGCATAGTGCACGCGGCGTCAAAAAAATGCCGGTGTGCATCGGAAAAATGTTTTAACGCAGCGTTGTCACGCCGATAACAACCTGTGCTATTTTAAAGGGCCTTATTGAGTTACCCTTGTTCCTGAGGAAAATATGCTGAATGTGCAAGATTTTCCGTTCCAAAAACTATTTGAATCTAGTCCCTAAAAAAAAACAATTGATAGGTTTTGCGGTTTAATGATGCACGCAGCGTTAATATAACGCGGGTGTGCTTCGGCCTGGCCCTGGTTAGCCTAGCGGTAAGATGCGCGGCTACAAAGCAAGACCATGCTGAGGGTGGCTGGGTTCGATTCCCGGTGCCGGTCTAGACAATTTCCGGTTTGGAAATTGTCTCGACTTCCCTGGGCATAAAAGTAACATCGTGTTAGCCCTCATGATCATATACGAATGCAAAAATGGTAACTTGGCTTAGAAATCTCGCGGTTAATAACTGTGGAAGTGCTGAATGATAAGCATATGCGGTATTTCGAAAAATTTTCGTTTGAGGTGGTTCGAAACGAAATTCTGCGGAATTGGCCCTGACGAAAGCTAGAAAACAAAATGGGGGCCGGCTGATGTTTTTTATTTCACCCAGCAAATGATATAGGACGTCAATTTTAAAATGCTTATTAAAGCGTTAAAACACATTTTAGCCTAAAATTGTTCATCTTTTTGGGTTAGAAATTTAATTTACGTTTATATAGGTAACACGAAAGATGAATTATTTTGATTAAAAAAAACATGTGTAGATAAGGAGACTAACATGTAGTTTTTCAAAACTCTAACCCTACGTATTTAAAAGTGTTCAACATATCACTGTTAATAACATTTTAAAAGCATTTTAAAATATACTTCCTATACTTCACCATGTTGAAAAACAGTGATTTCACGCACACGTCCGTTGCCGCTAGGGGAGTTTTTCCGCATGAATGATTACGATCAGCATACTTTTTGTTAAGTAGTGCCACAGAAATCATTCACTACTTGATTTTGATCGTCTTTTTTCAAGCTGTCTTTTCGTTATATTAACGTCCATTTCCGAACTCATGAATCCGGGAAAAAGTCCAGAAATAGTGGTCCGATATGGGCTGCGTCAAAGCGAATTTAGGCATAGCGAAATCTGATTTCTTGATTTCGTTTCGTTAAATTCCAACAAATTCGCAGGAAATTTCGCGGAATTTCGAAACAAATTTAAACTTATACAACACTTCGTTTTATCAAAAATTTCGGCTGCGCCGCTGAACAAACTAAAAAAAGGCTATTTTCAAAACTTTATGTTATACAAATTTTTCTATTAACGCCTACTACGTAACTCCATTCTGAGTCGACAAATACGTTTTTAGTTTGCTTCTATAAAACGTCTTCATTGTTTTGTTAGAAATGTTTAACAGAATACAAAAAGCATCTTTAACTCAATTTTTGGGATATCCCATTTGTAACAAAAGTGGTCCGACTTAATATTTGAGACGTCATGCTTAGAGTGAAAATAACAGATTAGTAATCAGTGATTACGTTAAGTCTTTTTCGAGCGCCTCTTTCCTTTTAAAGGCCGTATTTTCACCTCCGCTAAGGCCTCAAACCAGGTTTAAATGCATGAGTAAATACCACTTAAGAGTGAAGGCCCTAAAGAAAACAAAATGCAACATTTTATTGCACTTTTTGCACTTTATAAGAGTTTTGCGAGATTTTTTTCCTCACAGTCATCTTCTTCTCACACTCAATGCACTCATAAAAGTTTGATTTTCCGTGTATAATATTTGTGTGTGAGTGCTAAATCTGAAAACAAATAGACGTCAAATCATGGCGAGAATCGATTTAGTGTACACGCTTACATGTGACTAACGAGTAATGGGTTAGAATTGGGTAAATTTCAGTAACAAAAATCGATCAACCCGAAATGAGAGTGAGAATATCAAATTATATGATATATCTTTATGCGGAAATCAAGACTAAGGTTGACTAAATCTTGAACAACTAAATTTAAGATTCGTATGGAATTTTTACATGGGCACACATTTTTGCTTACTATATAGGGCAACACCTCCCGCATAATTGCGATTTTGCGAATTGTACATGGATGTTTTCCTCTGCGGTCGGTAGCAGTATCCTTTACTGCTACGATGCTTGCCATTAAGGTAAAGAACTGTAAACGAACAATCTCATATACAGTTTCAACAGTTTGTGGTACGGTTATTAGACAAATAACAATATGTTGAATGGGCTGTTAGTTATGTGTAAATTTTTGCTCGACGTTATGTTAAAGGTCGACATACAATGCAGGAAATTAAGAACATTTTAGGACAGCATGTTATTTATTGACATTTAGTGTTAATCAGACATCATGCACGCGTACAAAAAAGGATGAGATTGAGCAACGACTGCTACGCGCACATAAAATTTAGCGCGCGCGAGTCTCACGAAGCTTGTGTACCTCACATTAACATTGGTGAGTCGCACTGAGACATCTCAATGCGATCAGCTCATGCGCTGTTTGCCATGGCAAACCTTTGCAAACAACAGCGGAGATGCGTAAAACAGCTTGGGCGGGAAATTTTCATTCAATAATATCGTCGCCTAAGTAACGCCAGCTATGCATTGTTAGCGCATGAGATGAGTCTCATGAGACGTACATTGAGACACGCTCACTTAGTTATTTCATGCGCGCGCTAGCTTCTCTCGTCGCACTGAATCGGTGCTACGTGAGCTTTTGTAGCTCATGGCACACTGTCTCATCCATGTATACACGAGAATTAAGAGACTCTGGTGTTAATATCGAGTAGTTATGGTTGAGTCGAAATGTTGTCATAAAGCGCTGTATTATGCCAACAAAATTACAACTATCGTAATCATCTTCCAAAGGTCTCATAGACGATCAAAATTTTCCGCAGTACAAATTGCACGTGCTATCAAAGCAATCACTGCCACAATACACCACATGCCCGCCAAATAATAATTCTCAAAAATATCAAAGTAGCTTTTTCCTGAAAGTATGTTTTTCTTAGGCGATTGAATGGTGCTTATTTATTATTGCGACTGAAAATAAGCGCAGGAATAAATTTTTTACGCGTGTTTTTATTATGCATTCTGCACAAATCCGAAAAACCAGCGTTGTAAAACTAGCAGCACATCTTACTTCCGACAGTTGGAATAATTCTTCTCTGGCAACAGTTCTGCGTGATTTTAGCATTACATCAGAAAAGTTCTTTTGATCGAGAAGATCGAGATGGAAACCAAATTTATTTTTATGTCACACTAGCGGAAAATACCCAGCTTTACCTGGATGTTTTGTTGCAGATGTCATAAAGTAATGAATTATTTGCAGCACCACACTCTAGATCTATTTCCGTGCTATTGTTTCTTTTTTCTCAACCACTGACCTAAAGTTGTTTTGGACCGACTTTCCACCAATTCTCGTCAAATTCATCATCCTTTTGTACAAACCTTACGAACCCCAAGACGAATCGATCAGGGAGGAGATTTCGCAAATCGGTCAACCCGTTCTTGAATTAATTCGTCAGGAAGGGAAATAAAACTAATTTTTATTTAAATAGAAAATAGAAGATTACAGTACATCTCGATAGGTACTGAGCAAACTTCATTGCTTTATTACATATATCATCCAATAATACCTAATAAAAACCTCTAAAATACTTGTCTATTAGAAAAAAAAACAAATTTTCTCTCCATGATCCAACTAAAAAAATTTACTACTGAACAGCTACCAGCAATACAATATTTTGTTTATATCAAGCATTTCTAATCTCATTTTGCTGTAATACAGCATTATGGGGAAGTGCTATTTGGCCGAAACCCATTCGGCCGAAAGCCATTTGGCCGAATGTCAATAGGCCGAAAGCCATTTGGCCGAATGTCACTAGGCCGAAAGTTGTTTGGCAGAATATACCATTTGGCCGAACAGACCATTAGGCCAAAAGGGTCATTTGGCCGAATGGGTCATTTGACCGAAAGAGCCATTTAGCCGAGAGGTTCATTTGGCCGAAAGGGTCATTTGGCCGAAAGGGTTCTTAGGCCAAAAGGGTCGTTTGGCGGAAATGGTCATTTGGCCGAAAGGGTCATTTGACCAAAAGGGTAATTTGGATGAAAGGGTCATTATGCCGAAAGGGTCATTAGGCCAAAAAGGTCATTTGGCCGAATAGTTCATTTGAAAAGTGAGGAAATGGGATGAGAAGATTGACATCTCACTTTTCACTCTTAATTTTTCTCTTCTCTTCCAAATAAGTATTGAGACGTCTCACTACCCACTTCGAAATACTTACTTTTCACAGTGAAAAGTGAGAAATGAGGAGTGATAAGTGAGACGTCTCACTTCTCACTTTTCGCTGTAAAAAGTGAGTAGTGAGACGTCTCACTAATTTCTCACTTCTTGCTATCCAAAGTAAGAAGCGCGAAGTGAGTAGTGAGACGAGAAAAATGTGAGAAGAGAAAAATGAAGAGTGAGAAGTGAGACGTTTTACTTCTCACTCCTCATTTATCACTTCTCGCTGTAAAAAGTGAGAAGCGCAAAGTGAGTGGTGAGTCGTCTCACTTTTCACTCTTCATTTTTCTCTTCCCACTGTAAAAAGTGAGAAGCGCGAAGTGTGAAACGAGGAGTGAGAAGTGAGACGTCTCACTTCTCTTTCCTCATTTCTCACTTTTCGCTGTAAAAAGTGAGTAGTGAGACGTCTCACTCATTTCTCACTTCTCGCTGTCCAAAGTGAGAAGCGCGAAGTGAGTAGTGAAACGAGAAAAATGTGAGAAGAGAAAAATGAAGAGTGAGTAGTGAGACGTCTTTCTTCTTCCTCATTTATCATTTCTCGCTGTAAAAAGTGAGAAGCGCAAAGTGAGTGGTGAGTCATCTCACTTTTCACTCTTTATTTTTCTCTTCCCACTGTAAAAAGTGAGAAGCGCGAAGTGTGCAATGAGGAGTGAGAAAAGAGGCGTCTCACTTCTCTTTCCTCATTTCTCACCTCTCACTGTGATAAGTGAGTAGTGCGAAGTGAATAGGGAGACGCCTCACTACTCATTTCGCGCTACTCAGACGTCTCTCTTCTCATTCCTAATTTCTTTCTTTTCAAATGAATTATTCGGCTAAATGACCTATTCGGCCAAACGGCCCTTTCGACCAAACGAACTACCAAATGACCCTTTCGGCTAAATGACCTAGTCGGCTAAATGACCTATTCGACCAAATAACCCTTTCGGCCAAACGACCCTTTCGGCCAAACGAACTTTCGACCAATTGACCCTTTCGGCTAAATGACCCTTTCGGCCAAATGACCCTTTCGGCCAAATTACTCTTTCGATTAAATGATCCTTTCGGCCAAACAACCTTTCAGGCCAAATGACCCTTTCGGCCAAATGACCTTTTCGGCCAAATGACCTTTGCGGCCAAATGACCCTTTCGGCCAAATGACCCTTTCGGCCAAATGACTATATCGGCCAAACGACCCTTTCGGCCAAACGACCCGTTCGGCCAAATGACTTTTTCTGCGAAACGAACCTTTCGGCCAAAAGAACCTTTCGGCCAAATGACCCTTTTGGCCAGATGGGTTTCGGGCTAGTGGCATTCAGCCAAATGGCTTTCGACCGAATGGGTTTCGGCCAAATGACCCTTCCCCGCTGGAATCTGGCAATAAACCCAACAAAAATCTGTAAATTTTGTTGGATGCATTTCAACATTATTTGTTTTGCTGAAAACCCGTCCTTGGACTGCACAATAGCACAGCCTCATATAAAGGTGTAGCCAAAACTACCAAAAAGCTAGTTTTCGAATTGGGCTCGTTAAATGTGGTAAATATTTAAATTTCCTCGTAGGAATATTGTTCTTCTTCTTCTTCTTCTTCTTCTTCTTCTTCTTCTTCTTCTTCTTCTTATTGGCATTACATTCCAACACTGGGACAGAGCCGCCTCGCAGCTTAGTATTCATTAAGCACTTCCACAGTTATTAACTGCGAGGTTTCTAAGCCAGGTTACCATTTTTGCATTTGTATATCATGAGGCTAGCATGATGATACTTTCATGCCCAGGGAAGTCGAGACAATTTCCAATCTGAAAATTGCCTAGACCGGCACCGGGAATCGAACCCAGCCACCCTCAGAATTCCGACAGAATTCCAAGAGGAGTTGATGAACTGTACAAGATTATAAAAATAACATTAAAATAGACACAGGAGGAATTTTCATCGAAATTCAAGAATTAAAATTATTTTCGAAGGAATTATATGGGAAATTGAAAAAGATTCAGCGAAAAGTTTTAAATTTTAGGAGGAACTTCCTAGCAAATAACAAAAAAGAATCTCGAAAAAAATTCAGACATAAATACTAAAGTAAATCTCGACGGTTCTTTTAAAGCACCTTTACTGGGAGCTTTCACTAAGGATACTAATCAAATGTGGAACAAGTAGTACACTTGCCTTAGATAACTTTGGTAAAATGCTTGAACTGACTTGTCGTTCAATATTCCTGATATCTCAACTACATATCAACAGATCTTGGTCTTCCGTGTTATAATCCACCCCGAAAGTTCCTTCATTGAATACGATCTGTCCATGAAACATGTTATTCAAGGAATACCAGATCATCTTCAACATATATCTTATCCCTCTCTTTTTTACTGAAAAATATGAACATGTCAATTGCAACAAAAGATATTTCAATGATTGGTACTCATATTCTAATGGCTTTTCCACAAATAGGACCTTTAAATGGTCTTGTTGTGTAGGGGTTATCACGCCTGTTTAGAGATTAGGAGATTGACGGTTTGAGTCCCTCCAAGACACGTGAATTCTTATTCGCAAATTTCATATCAATTTGTCCATTTCGAAATATGTGCAATGCATATCCACAGCCAAGATATTTCACTTTCTGTTCCGTAGAACGCCGTCGTCTCTGGTCGTCCGGAGGATACTCCCAGTCGAACCATTCATTGATTACTTCGACACGCACACCTTATCGTCCCTGACGCCAAATGACCGGATGAACAGCTGCAATTCCTTGGTTATGATGATCCCTTGATTCCCGAATACTAATTCTCGTCCATGCTTAACCATTGTAATCCTAACCTCGAGTCACCACGAGTACGTTGGATTATGTCCCTGTCTTACTAATCTAATAATAAGATAATGCGATTGTGCATATCACAAAGATCCGTGGCTCCGTACAGTGTTATACACGCATGAGCCTACCAAACAAACTAATTAAAAAAAAAGCATGATATATGTTGGCTTCCCTTAGCTTAGCGGTAAGATGCGCGGCAATAAAGCAATTCCAAGCTGAAGGTGGCTGGATTCCGGATCGATCTAGGAACAATGGAAGCCCAACTAACGAAAAACAAACTGTAATACATAAGCATGACCTCACACTTTATTACAAAATGTACCTACACAGTGCATCAACAACCGGCAGAATTGTGTTCACTGTCGGAAAATCAAACAAATGTATATTGGCAGTGCTAACAATCATAGCTGTAGTCGCGCCGTACAACCCGTTGCATTATTAATCCTTAGTGGAAGTCGCTTATTGCTATTCGGATGTAAAACACGCTTTGCACCGAAAATCACTAATCCTGTTCGACATGCATATTTTATCACGCAGAGCAGTTTCACGAGCTGAGCATCAATTTGAGAATTCTGACAAAAAGCCACATAATATCAACTCGAGTGCTGTATCATATGTGTTTCCAGAGCCAATAACTGCCACTATACAATCACCAATCATCAACAACCCATCGTCATTCCAGCAATCATTGCATTGGTAGTAAACAGATTTTGAAAAATTCAATCCGATGGTAATCGCTTTTCCACCTTCCCCTCAATCCGTCCTCGAAACGGCGTGTTATATCAGCCCTCTAAATGGGTCTGAATTGCGCTTCTCATCTGGATAGTCGTTGTTTGTTTCCGGCTACATCATAGTTGGTGAAGCTGTAAAGTTGAAGCGGTGTTAACGTCACAAAAAAGCATAACCGCTTTATAAACGGTGTCAATTGCAGCTCGGATCATTGTTGTAAAAAAAACGGCTTTAGAACTCTATTCTTTTTTTATGAAATTGAATCATAAAATAATGATATTGCAGCTTATTGCTCATAATGCACTATGACAAAGTTCTCATGTTAGCTTAGGCATGTTCGAGTATACGATCCAGACACCTCCAGCAGTCACTAACCTCAGGAATCTTCTATTTATTGAACAGCAACTGCAGTTTTATCTGGATTCAATAAGAGAGAATATTTGTTTTTATGAAAGAATTTGCATCATTATTTTTTAACTGTTTTAGCCAATTAGGTTTCTCCAATACTCTTTCAATAGTATTATAATATATATAGCACAGATTATCTGTGTATATGGTATATTTAGTTTATTCGCTACTACCGGATACAGTTACAAAACCCTCAAGAGAGCCGAATAAAATTCCATCGACATGCGATTGCCATAAATTTAGTATTGAAACTTGCTTCTTTTTTATGTTTACTAATGTATCGTAGATATCGCTAACGATATCTGCTACTTTTATCTTACGACACCACACCATCATGAAGAAAAATCCACATTCACAAATAGTATGTGCTCAACTGAGCTTGACACAGTTCGAACGAAAATCTCACCCTTTACCGGTTTTCTACCGATGATACATCAGAGGAAAACTGAAACCTTAAAACAAATAAAATTTAACGATCTCATTATTCGCAAACTCACCAGATTGCATACAAGGCGAGTCTTAGGTTTTTTTTTTCTCTTGCTTGGTTTCTCATATGTTATCCAAGAAAAACCTCCCTCGTTCGTCGTTTCGAAAGGAAAGTTACCGATCGGAAAAAGAAATACGAGCTCCAGTCAGTCCGTTTGCTTTGGTATATTTGTGATGTTACACTGCACCGAGACAGGGTTCTTCCTAGAGGTGTGAAATTCGACTCTTCTGTTACAGAAGCATTCGTGACATATGTTTTTCTTTTAATTCAGAATAACAGTTTTAAAACAAGTGGTAAAAGAAAATTACTAATGACAAATAACATGTAATTTGTAACATAATGCATGTATCATTCAAAAAGTTAAATACATCAGTGAAAAGCTGTCAAGGTACGGTGAGGATTGGTATGTGCCTAGTGTATGCTTTGCAAAACAGAGAAAAAAATATGGACCTGCTGATATTGGGATTGATGGTTAAGTTAACCGGATACCATACAAGAACCACCCACTAACCCCCACCTGCATGATACTGACAGAACATCGAAATGCTGCTTGCGTGGCGGTTCAATTCGTTCTATCTCATACCACATGGAAAAGAAATAAATAAATAAACAGCAAACCCAGTAGCAAAATATGATAGTCATGCTCCATAACGATGTGTTCGATCTTGGATACTGTGGCTTGCTCGTAAAGATATAAACATATCCATGGTTCGACAGAGGCGTTCGAAGAATTTTCGTGGTAAGCATTTGTTTAACTTATTGCGAAGTTATACTGCAGCTCAAAATATATTTTTCTAGGTATATCACATGTTGTGTCAAATTTCAGACTCTCAACTTGTTCTTCAAAATAGGCTTTCTATAATGATGTTCAGGAGATACGAAACTGTTTCCTTCGCAGCTTGCTGATATTGTAGTTGTATTGTGCTCAGCTTAGTCAAAAAGCCAAACATTCGAAACCTTTGTAATTAGTTTTTGAGAAGCAACGATAATATAGAAATCTACTGCATAATGCTAGAAATACAATTTTTATCGCTTGAACCTGAAATCTTGGTGAAAATATATAATTTGGCAAATGCGCACTATCAATAAAACCCTAAAGTAATGAATGCGGTTTGATCTTATGAATTGATCAATGATTGTAATTGATGTTCATATATGGGCTAGTGATGAATATGAATGGGGAGTGGATGAAAGCTGTGGAGAACTATGACATTCCTTATAACATATGTGAGCCATCAAGAATGGTTTGGGATGTCGGAGGTCCCTCAGTTCGTGATAGTTCCATAAAATTCTATGCATTTTGCTTAAAAAACTCAAAGGTGAAGCCCAATCGGGTTATACGCAAAGGTGACGTTGAACTACGTAGCTGTATGTAATGTACAGGTTTTAGACTGTTCTGTTCGATGAGATATTTTCGTTGTTTATCCTGTGCTCCTGAGATTGAGTGAGTATATTATTTTTTAGAGCAACATTTGAAAAGGATGATGAAAATAATATTTCCAAATAATCGAGGATGAACAAGACTCTCAAGCGATCACATATCCAAATAATCAATTGATAAAAACACGCTGGAAAGTAAGAATTCGATAATTGTATCACCGACAATGTCGGTGATTGTATCTCGATTCAAAGCATTGGTAAATGCTACTTTATGAATTTATTTTCCTACATAACAACAAAATGCCAAACATCCGATTGAACTTCATTGTTGACATCAAATTGGTATTTGTTAGGTTTACATTTACATGATAATCGATTCCAAAATTTGAAAAATTATCGCCAATGACAACTCGCCTACTTTTCACACCTGAGAAGTTATCAAATCTAGACTAACATTTGAAAAGGGCGTAACAGCCAAAATTTATTCCTTCTGAATCTTCGTCCACATATATAGCAGGGTCATTCCATACCAAGTGACCGAACCACTTGAAATCGACTTTCACCGATTTTAATCAAATTTCGTGGATTTGTTTATCTATCGATTATATGTAAAAATCCAAATTTATTCGATGATTGGACGATTTGTAAAAACCATATTTTTGAACAACTCATACCTCGGACAGTTTTTAAGCTACAAATAACTTCTTTTTATGCATTTTGAAGAGAATTCTTCAAACTTTTTGAGAAAAATATCTTTTTTGAATAGAAGTGTTGCCAACCCTATTGTTTTGCGTTTTAAGTATAAAATCGTATTTTTCTGCCAATGAGTATATTTTTATTTGGAAAATAACACCAGCATCGTGTTCTCCAGAAAATTTTGGATAAGAAACACTCGAAACCCCAAGGTACTATGAGCCGTTCTCGAGTTATGGAGTTCTGAATATTATATGATTCATATGGAACTTGTCAATCACATAAGATTTTGTTATGCATACCTTGGGGTTTCGAGTGTTTCGAGCCTTTTATGGAATTGCCAAGAATCCGAAGATATTGTTTCCTTCAAATAAATTGTAAAACATGTAACTTGAGCCTTTGAATAGAAAATAATGTACTTGGCAACTTTGTCACTTTGTCACTTTGGAAGGAATAGCTTTTCTGTATTGTTGTAGAGCGTACTATTAAACTATTACTCACATAGATACTATATTATTTCACCTGCTATGGAAAGATTTTTTTTTAATTTTATAAAACATTTATTAGTTTCGAAAGCTCTCGGCTCATATGCCGTTGAGCGTTACGGAGCCGAAATCTTTATACTATTTTATTCTTACAAAATAACGTTAGATTAAGTGAACCGAAAGACTCGTGTTTTAATCTGGATTAGGGAATACAGTATCACAGTAGGGAAGGAGGAAACGAATAATACTAAATTTATGACGATGATGAAAACATTGATGAAGTTCTTGTTTCATTACTGTTACGGGACATAGAAATGAAACAAGAATTTCATCACCGTTAAACAAACATTTTCTTAAAAACAACAAAGGAAAGACATACGAGAGGCAATTACGACAAAAGAAACGATATGGTTATCTAAAAAACCCTGATTAATTAAAATTTTAATAGGAAACAATGGGCCAGGATTTCCCGTAAAATGCAACATGGTGCGAACAAATCGATTAAGGGCAAGCCCCTAAATAGTGGATGAGACTATTTAGGACACACACACACATACATACACATACACACACAGACATCACCTCAATTCGTTGAGCTGAGTCGATTGGTATACAACACTATGGGTCTCCCGCCTTCTATACAAAGATTGTTTTTGGAGTGAACATAAAGCCTTTCGGTATACTTAGTGTACGAGAAAGGTAAAAATAAATTAGCTCATAAGGAAGTAGACTTTCACTATGTTATTGTGGAAAAATAATGTATGAAAAGGCAAATCATTATGTAAATGGTATTTGTACGTACAGAAGGAGAGGGTTAGTGATTTGTGACAGGTGGGAGGTAAGAGGGTTGAAAATGGCGAAAAACGTTGGATGCAATTTTTAAACGTATTTTGTAGCTATATAAAAGGGAGAAGAAGACCTTAATGTCAATACTAGTCCACTAGAGCAGAATTATCCACGAAAAGTTTTTATCTTACTACTACTTTATAAAACCCACACTTCACAGCACGCAAATGTGATTTGACGATAGCCATGAGCTCTCTCTCACTCACCATGTAATCAAAAATTGTCAACTGTGTGTGTATATTATCAAAGTATGAAAATGGAGATATATCAGCTTCCACACTGATATTCTTCCCTCCCTCTTCATACGGGAGCTTGGCAGAAGGAAGGTCGTGTGATGTGCCATCACAAATATTGCCCTCCGCTCGCTTTCAAATCGACTTCTATAAAAACATTCTTCATGCCTGCCGTATCCTAACGGAACTATTAATTCTATACTTTCGCCTCTAATTCTATCATGAACATGTACGTCTAAGTTTGGAAGATGATATTAGCATTTCCATATCATTGTAAATCGTTTAACTTCACGTAGAAGTAACACACACAAAATCATTAATTTAGTGAACAAATTGTAGTTATTCAGATTAATTTTTAATGGAAAATTCTGGAAAGAGAAATGGTTTTTCCGTCTAACAAGGACAGTGGGATCAAAGCCCACCGAAGGGGCGGTTACTCTCCAATACCTTTTCCGAACTAAATCTATCACATGTTGTACATATGCATAATCGAGTTTCAGACCAGATAGTGCTAGCAGAAACATTGATTTCTTGCATATGATTTCAACAATCAATCTTCAAAGCGTTATATTTTTTTTTTTAACTAATTTTATTTGCTAATTATCTAATACATACATTCATCTCTTCTATGAAGTTCATTGGTACTATACCACGGAGGCAACTTCAGAATCATTTTCAGAATTTTATTTTGAATCCTCTGAAGTGCCTTCTTTCTGGTATTGCAGCAACTAGTCCATATTGGCACAGCATACAACATAGCTGGTCTAAAAATTTGTTTGTAAATCAAAAGTTTGTTCTTAAGACAAAGTTTTGATTTTCTGTTTATAAGTGGATATAGACACTTAATATATTTGTTACATTTGGCTTGAAGGCCTTCAATGTGATTTTTTAAAGTTAACTTTTGATCTAGCAGAAGTCCTAAATATTTAGCTTCGCTAGACCAATTAATTGGAACCCCATTCATAGTGACAATATGTCTGCTAGAAGGTTTCAAATAAGAAGCTCTCGGCTTATGTGAGAAAATTATAAGCTGAGTTTTGGAAGCATTCAGGGAAATTTTCCATTTTTGCAAGTAAGTGGAGAAAATATCCAAACTTTTTTGCAATCTACTACAAATGACACGAAGGCTACGCTCTTTGGCTGAGAGACCTGTGTCATCTGCAAACAAAGATTTTTGACACCCTGGTGGTAAATCAGGTAAGTCAGAAGTAAAAATGTTATACAAAATGGGCTGCCTTGGGGAACACCAGCTCTTACAGGTAATCTATCAGATTTAGAATTCTGATAGTTTACCTGCAGTGAGCGATCTGATAAATAATTTTGGATCAGTTTAATGATGTACAGAGGAAAATTAAAATTCATCAATTTTACAATCAAACCTTCATGCCAAACACTGTCAAATGCTTTCTCTATATCAAGAAGAGCAACTCCAGTCGAATATCCTTCAGATTTGTTGAGCCGAATTAAGTTCGTAACTCTTAATAACTGATGAGTGGTTGAATGCCCATGGCGAAAACCAAATTGCTCATCAGCAAAAATAGAATTGTCATTAATATGAACCATCATTCTATTTAAAATAATCTTTTCAAACAGTTTGCTTATTGAAGAAAGCAAACTAATAGGGCGATAACTAGAAGCCTCAGCTGGATTTTTGTCCGGCTTCAAAATTGGAACAACTTTGGCGTTTTTCCATTTATCTGGGAAGTATGCCAATTGAAAACATTTGTTAAATAAATTAACCAAAAAGGATAAAGAGCTCTCAGGAAGTTTTTTGATAAGTATGTAGAAAATACCATCATCACCCGGGGCTTTCATATTTTTAAATTTTCTAGTAATAGATCTCACTTCATCCAAATTAGTTCCCAACGAAGGGTCAAAAACATTCTATTGATTGAGAATGTCTTCGAAGCTCCGTGTAACCTGATCCTCAATTGGACTAGTGAGACCTAGACTAAAATTATGGGCACTCTCGAACTGCTGAGCAAGTTTTTGAGCCTTTTCGCCATTTGTTAATAAAATTTTATTTCCCTCTTTAAGCGCTGGAATTGGCTTTTGAGGTTTTTTGAGAATTTTCGTTAATTTCCAAAAGGGTTTCGAACTGGGATCCAACTTCGAGACATTATTCTCAAAGTTGGTATTTCTCAGAATAGCGAAACGTTTTTTAATTTCATTTTGCAAATCTCGTCAAATAACTTTCAACGCGGGATTGCGAGTTCTTTGGTATTGCCTTCTTCTCACATTTTTAAGACGGATCAGTAGCTGAAGATCGTCGTCAATAATAATGGAGTTGAATTTAACTTCACATTTCGGAATTGCAATGCCTCTGGCTTCGATAATTAAATTTGTCAAAGATACGAGCGCATTGTCAATATCACTTTTGGTATCGAGAGGAATATCAACATCAAAATTCCTATCGATATATGTTTTGAGAGAATCCCAATCAGCTCTATGATAATTAAAAAGTAGAGCTGATTGGATTATAAATGGCTTCTTGTGAGATTTCAAATGTCACAGGAAGGTGATCAGAGTCAAAGTCAGCATGAGTTACCAATTGGCCACACAGCTGACTTGAATCCGTTAAAACTAAATCAATTGTAGAAGGATTTCGACTGGAAGAAAAACAAGTAGGGCCATTGGGATATTGAATAGTATAATATCCCGCAGAACAATCTTCAAATAAAATTTTGCCATTGGAATTGCTTTGAGCATTATTCCATGAACGGTGTTTGGCATTGAAGGCACCAATTACGAAGAATTTTGATTTGTTGCGGGTCAGAATTTGAAGATCAGCTTTCAACAAATTCTTTTGCTGCCCATTGCATTGAAAAGGCAAGTAGGCTGCAATGAAGGAAAATTGTCCAAAATTTGTTTCAACAGAAACTCCCAAGGTTTCAAAAACTTTGGTTTCGAACGAAGAAAATAATTTATGTTTGATACGTCTATTGATGACAATGGCGATCCCACCACAGGCGCTGTCAAGACGATCATTTCTGTAGATAAAATAATTTGGATCTCTTTTAATGGAGAGTCCTGGTTTTAAATAAGTTTCTGTTATAATGGCAATATGCACATTATGAACTGTTAGGAAGTTGAATAATTCATCTTCCTTACCCTTTAGAGAGCGGGCATTCCAATTTAGAACTTTCACACAATTATTTGGATCCATTGAAACGGAGTCCGATAACAATTTTTGTGTGTACTTTATACCAACCTGAACAGCTTCAGGAATGGTATTTGCTTTGAACATTGCATCAATCATGTGATGCAATTGTTCAGTTAAAATCAAAATCGAAGCAGTCATGCTACCTGAATCAACAACATGACCATTAATTTCCGTTGGGACATGGGTATAAACCTCATTTTGAGAAGAGAAATTTTGTCTACCAGCAGCGATGTTTGCATACGTAGGTACATTGGAAAAATTGGAATTTACTGAAGTGCTTGCTACTCGTTGACGAGCGGCAAAATTTGTTTGTGAATTGTGGTGGGTATGAATTGCTCGACCGGTAACCGGTTTCGAAATTTGAGCGTTTGAAAAATTTCTACCCGTCGAATCTGGGATCCGATTGGTATTTCCCGTCATCAATTTTGCACGGGAATTCAAAACTTTTTTGCGTGAAGGGCATTCCCAGAAATTGGATTTATGATTGCCCCCACAATTTGCACATTTAAATTTATTGGAATCTTCTCTCACAGGACATGCGTCCTTGGCGTGAGAGGTTCCACCACAAATCATGCATTTAGCATCCATGTGACAATGTTTGGTTCCATGACCCCACTTTTGGCACTTACGGCACTGAGTGGGGTTTTGGAAATTTCCCCCAGGCCTGCGGAAATGTTCCCATGTAACACGGACATGGGA
Source organism: Armigeres subalbatus (assembly GCF_024139115.2). Classification (NCBI taxonomy): domain Eukaryota; kingdom Metazoa; phylum Arthropoda; class Insecta; order Diptera; family Culicidae; genus Armigeres; species Armigeres subalbatus. Next base: position 392,203,336 of record NC_085141.1, read on the forward strand.
CATAATACAGGCCTTTTCCAATGTTTTCATATTACTTAGTTAATTTTTGTTAAAGTGAACTAAATAAAATTCTTAAGAAAGTACTGGGAAGTACCAGAGTGGGATTTCTTTTTCATCTTAATTACTTGGACTGGTGAAAATCCAAGTAATTGAGAAATTTCAATTTTAATCTCATCCAGTGATTTATCATCACTGGGGAGACCTTTCAAGACGACTTTGAACAATCGCTCAGTTTTGTCGTCGTATGTGAAGAATTTATGGCGCTTCTCAGTTAAATAGTGAAGAAGACGTTTGCGATCGTCAAAGGATCCCGGCAAAACGCGGCAGTCACCCTTCCTAGCAATCTGAAATGAAACCTTGATCCCCTGAAGGTTACTCAAAATCTCATTCCGGAAGCCAGAAAACTCGGCAACAGATACCACAATTGGCGGAATCCTTTGCTTTTTCGCATGAATCGAATCACCTGGGTTAGAGGTATATTCGATTTGCTCAATTTCATCATTAATCAAATCGAACTGATTGCTCAGTTCGATTGGAGAAGAATTATTTCCGATATTAGAGTTAGAAGGAATATCTGAATTCTCCAGCTTCCTTCTATTTTTTCCGCGCTTTGGCAGGACGGTCTTGAAACCTTGTTTCTTTGAAGGAAGTGGAGAATTCAGAGACTCCCCCTTCCTCTTGTTTTTATTAATGCTCATGGCTAAGCGTGGAGACGTGACCTTCCAAGAGGTTTTTTCTCAGAACGGTGTCCCTGCAGGATTACCACCGCTTGTCGGAATTTTACTTCCGCAAACGGGTCCAACGTGAAACGAAGGCACGGGTCCTTGCAAAGATCGTAACGGGATCAGTGGGTACAAATAGCGCTAAGAAGCACCGTTGAAAATAAAATAGCTTCGGGTAGTATTAAAAACTTCCTTCCGCAAAGAGAGAAAGAACCGCACAGCACGAAAGCACGATGCGGTCTGAAAGCGTTATAATATTTGCAGCAATGCTTATTCTTCAGCAAACTCTTTCAGCATCTCTCAGTATTGAGTCAGATGATTGAATTAACGATAAAAAAAATCCGCTAGGAGCAAAAATGCAAAAAATACATTTTTCCATACTAATCTCCATATAAATTTCAAACGCGATGCTGTAAGTGGGGAAGCAACCAATCGAGCTGTGTATGTGTGTTATGTATGTGTCAATGCGTATATGTGTGTATGTTCGGAAATCAGTAAAAAAAATCTACAATGTTCACAGTGAAAAAAGGACTTTTCATTTTTAAAATCCTGTATCTCAAAATCGGAACATAGTACCTCGGGGTTTTAAGCGTTTCCAATGTAAAAATGGTCAAAGAACACGTTGGTGAGGTTATTTCCTGAATAAAAATATACTCATTGGGTAAAAAATGCATTTCTCACACAAAAACTTAAAAATGGTTCATTTGGCAACACTGCACAGTGCACACCAACAAATTATTTTTTTATAAATTCCTTGCAAAATCTTCTTTCGAATGGTTACCTTAGATTCATTATAGACCTCACAGTTCCAGAGATATGTACAAAACAATATGATGAGTTTCATACATTTAACCGAAAAGGGGGATGGTCTTATTAATCGTGGGGAGGTCCAATCACCACGAAATTTTGGTTTTTGGGGTATAACCCATACATAAACAATTGGTTAAAATTTCATTCAATTCTAAGAAAGTCGATTGCACGTTTGCATTTTTTCTCGGTCACTTCATATGGAATGACCCCAATATATGTAGACGAAGAATCAAGAGGAATAAATTTTGGCTGTTGTTATGATAGTTCCACTTGTTATCGTATGCGAATGATTCAGCACAACCCTGGCTGATAGTGTACTGCTGCAAACGATTTTGAAACGAATACTTTTGTATGACTTTATCATACGTTATGAATTGTGGATTTCTACCGAATTCGAAGAACGTATTCTTTACGTTTCTAAACGTCTCTACGTCTTCCCGTAAGAAAAGGTCATAAGGAAAAAGGGGAGGTTGACGCCTCCGAAATCTTGTCAACGGATTTTGTACTTATGTGTTTTGAAAAGGTTGGGGTTTACAGGACTTCAGAACGGGAAAACAAAAAATCCGTACTTTAGATACATGAGAGCTGAAAACTGGCTGTACATTTTCTGGGCAGCATCCAGGATTTGGTAGCAACATTGGATTCCATAGGAAACTGACATTTATTCCCGAGGTACAATTGGGCTTCGATGCTTCACTGACGCGGAATTTCTGTCGTGCTTCAAATAGCTTAATTGGATAATAGACTGATTGGAACGGAATTGAATAATTATTTCAATACTTGGTTTTTGATCAGGTGTTGAGAATACCTTTTGTTATGTTCAGTCATGCCAGCCATGTTCAGCCTAGCAAAAAATCCACATGTTTCATAAAAAAAAAATAAAGAAAAACCTTATACTTTTTTTTACAGTTATGCGTTATAAAGAAGTGTTACTTTTTGTTACCTGGGGGAGGGAGAGTGTCAAAAACTCCGATTTTTGCGTTACGTAATTTTTGAACAAATTCTTACGTAATATATGGATCTTCGCTTTTGAGCAAATCTATTGGCGTAACTAGCCACGATGCCTAGGAGGGGGGGGGGGGGGCATTTTACCACACTCATCCATATTCTCTTTTTTCAAGTACGTGTTTTCTGTCATAGCCCACAGCATCGAAGTATGTTTGTTTACCTGCCGATGATTACTACAACGAGTCGAATTGATGGCGTATGGCTATTGCATTTGTGTCAGCTTTATCCCGCACGCTCAAATAGGGTATCTGTTCCCATATTAATAACAGCCCGTATATTAATCCCAATTGTCGATAAACCAAATTAAAAATCAATTTATTTACAATTTCTCACATCGTATGTACACAATAATGGATGGAACACATTCTTGAATGCTTGGAATATTATTCAAAATTTTGTTTTTGTAATGTTTTAATTCACAATTATCAAATTATTAAAAGATAAAATTATAAAGCACTTTTATTTTCATTTTCCTACCTCTGAACTGATGGTTTGATGCACTGCTCGATTGCTACTAGCAGATTCATCTGTTTTCATGCCGTTGTTTTCCACTCAATTTCAAGCTAAAACAATTCTATCCCTTCAAAATTCACTTCACAACACATAAAGCACATCACATTTTTACTATAAATATAATAATATTTTAAAAACCAACGCGATTTCCTATAGTTTGATATAGGTTTATTTCGAACAACGTCTAAATTATCCTTGTCCGTATTCCAAACTGTTTACATGCCTTGCAGTACTCTCAAGGGTTGCCGACCTAGTTTCAAAGCGCTTGAATGAACTTTCACTGTGAAATTCAACTCTTCATTCATTTCATTTATTTAGTTAACATCTAAACAGATAACACTGAATCAACAATTTGACGCCACAATACACGGTTCGAGGCTGCATCTCTCCATCCTCGGATACGCCCCACGCTCGCCAAGTCGTTCTGCACCTGGTCTGCCCATCTCGCTCGCTGCGCTCCATGCCGTCTCGTACCTGCCGGATCGGAAGCGAACACCATCTTTGCAGGGTTGCTGTCCGGCATTCTTGCAACATGTCCTGCCCATCGTACCCTTCCGGCTTTAGCTACCTTATGGATACTGGGTTCGCCGTAGAGTTGGGCGAGCTCATGATTCATTCTTCGCCGCCACACACCGTCTTCTTGCACACCGCCAAAGATGGTCCTAAGCACCCGTCTCTCGAATACTCCGAGTGCTTGCAAGTCCTCCTCGAGCATTGTCCATGTTTCATGTCCGTAGAGGACAACCGGTCTTATAAGCGTCTTGTACATGACACATTTGGTGCGGTGGCGAATCTTTCTCGACCGCAGTTTCTTCTGGAGCCCGTAGTAGGCCCGACTTCCACTGATGATGCGCCTTCGTATTTCACGGCTAACGTTGTTGTCAGCCGTTAGCAAGGATCCGAGGTAGACGAATTCCTCGACCACCTCGAAGGTATCCCCGTCTATCGTAACACTGGTTCCCAGGCGGGCCCTGTCGCGCTCGGTTCCGCCCACAAGCATGTACTTTGTCTTTGACGCATTCACCACCAGTCCAACTTTTGTTGCTTCACGTTTCAGGCGGGTGTACAGTTCTGCCACCTTTGCAAATGTTCGGCCGACAATATCCATGTCATCCGCGAAGCAAATAAATTGACTGGATCTATTGAAAATCGTACCCCGGCTGTTACACCCGGCTCTCCGCATGACACCTTCTAGCGCAATGTTGAACAACAGGCACGAAAGTCCATCACCTTGTCTTAGTCCCCGGCGCGATTCGAACGAACTGGAGTGTTCGCCCGAAATCTTCACACAGTTTTGCACACCATCCATCGTTGCTTTGATCAGTCTGGTAAGCTTTGCAGGGAAGCTGTTCTCGTCCATAATTTTCCATAGCTCTACGCGGTCTATACTGTCGTATGCCGCCTTGAAATCAACGAACAGATGGTGCGTTGGGACCTGGTATTCACGGCATTTTTGAAGGATTTGCCGTACAGTAAAGATCTGGTCCGTTGTCGAGCGGCCGTCAACGAAGCCGGCTTGATAACTTCCCACGAACTCGTTCACTAATGGTGACAGACGACGGAAGATGATCTGGGATATCACTTTGTAGGCGGCATTAAGGATGGTGATCGCTCGAAAGTTCTCACACTCCAGTTTGTCGCCTTTCTTGTAGATGGGGCATAACCCCTTCCTTCTACTCCTCCGGTAGCTGTTCGGTTTCCCAGATTCTGACTATCAGTTTGTGCAGGCAAGTGGCCAGCTTTTCGGGGCCCATCTTGATGAGCTCAGCTCCGATACCATCCTTACCAGCTGCTTTATTGGTCTTTAGCTGTTGGATGTCATCCTTAACTTCCCTCAATGTGGGGCTGGTTGGCTTCCATTGTCAGCTGAACTGACGTAGTAATCTCCTCCGCTACCTTGACTTTCACTGCCTGTACTCTCAGCGCCATTCAGATGTTCCTCGTAGTGCTGCTTCCACCTTTCGATCACCACACGTTCGTCCGTCAATATGCTCCCATCCTTATCCCGGCACATTTCGGCTCGCGGCACGAAGCCTTTGCGGGATGCGTTGAGCTTCTGATAGAACTTGCGTGTATCTTGAGAACGGCACAACTGTTCCATCTCCTCGCACTCCGCTTCTTCCAGGCGGCGTTTCTTCTCTTGAAAAAGGCGGGTCTGCTGTCTCCGCTTCCGTCTATAACGTTCCACGTTCTGCCGGGTACCTTGCTGCAGCGCGACCGCCCGCGCTGCGTCCTTCTCCTCCAGAATCTGTCTGCACTCTTCGTCGAACCAATCGTTCCGTCGACTTCGACCCATATACCCGACGTTGTTCTCCGCTGCGTCGTTAATGGCTGCTTTGACTGTATTCCAGCAGTCCTCAAGAGGGGCCCCATCAAGCTCACCCTCTTCCGGCAACGCTGCCTCGAGATGCTGCGCGTATGCAGTGGCGACATCAGGTTGCTTCAGTCGCTCTAGGTCGTACCGCGGCGGTCGTCGGTACCGAACATTGTTGATGACGGATAGTTTTGGGCGCAGTTTAACCATTACCAGATAGTGGTCAGAGTCGATGTTAGCGCCACGATATGTCCTGACGTCGATAATGTCGGAGAAGTGCCGTCCATCAATCAGAACGTGGTCGATTTGTGATTCTGTCTGCAGTGGTGATCTCCAGGTGTACCGATACGGGAGGCTGTGTTGGAAGTAGGTGCTGCGAATGGCCATATTCTTGGAGGCGGCGAAATCAATTAGTCGTAGGCCGTTTTCGTTCGTCAGCCGGTGAGCGCTGAACTTTCCAATAGTCGGTCTAAACTCCTCCTCTTGGCCAACCTGAGCGTTCAAGTCTCCTATGATGATTTTGACGTCGTGGCTTGGGCAGCTGTCGTACTCACGTTCCAGCTGCGCGTAGAATGCGTCCTTATCATCATCAGTGCTTCCGGAGTGTGGGCTATGGACGTTGATTATGCTGAAGTTGAAGAACCGGCCTTTGATCCTCAACTTGCACATTCTTTCATTGATCGGCCACCACCCGATCACGCGCCGTTGCATATCGCCCATCACTATGAAAGCTGTTCCCAGCTCGTGTGTGTTGCCGCAGCTCTGGTAGATGATATGATTACCTCTAAACGTTCGCACCATTGATCCCTTCCAACAAACCTCCTGCAGCGCTACGATGCCGAATCCACGGTCTTTGAGCACATCGGCGAGTATGCGTGTGCTCCCGATGAAGTTGAGAGATTTGCAGTTCCACGAACCGAGTTTCCAATCGCTAGTCCCTTTTCGTCGCAGTGGTCTTCGCCGATGGTTCCGGTCCGTACTCTCTTGTTGATTGTTCGTTGCTTAAGATTTTTTAAAGGCTGGCTTGCAGGGCCTGACACCAAAGCCCCTAAATTTCCGGAGGACCATTCCTCCTTATTTCCGGTGGACCATGGTGCACAGTTTCACTTAGAGTCCCTCGCTGGCACTCGGACGATGATCAGCCGCCCCTAACATGGAGAACAGACGCTGTTATGAGCCGATCCTGACATGGAGAACAGACGCTCAATAAGATTTGCACCTCCGGAGAGGAGCAAACCCCCCTTCCCTGTCAGCATACGACCATAGTTCCCACCGGGGTTGGTTACCCGATCTTCCCTAAGGTTGCTCGTATCCCGGCCAGCACCGCGGGGAGGTAGGGATAGGAGTTGCTGGGTAAGAGGCTAAGGACCGCGAGATGGGGTCTATTTTATTCCTTCAGGTACGCGAAGTACCAATGGTACGCTTTACCCAGCATTTGCCGTGCCAAATTCAACTCTTATGTTTGTAAAATAAATTATATCGAAAAGATAAGTTATGACAAACATAAACTTTAACTGATAAGATGGAAAACTGCAACAAAAACAGCAATTTTGTAATTATATTTCAACTCAAATATAAAACATTGTAGAATTCGGCATCACTGCAATCATATCGTTACGTATACACACAAGTAATAGTGTGCGTATTTTATGTTGGAAACAGTGTTATTGATATAGGTACAGGCATAGGATTAACTGTTTTTGAATGTTATTGAAATAGGTGCAAGGCGGGGATGATGTTTTTTAGCTAAATACTTCTATAATGTGATGAAAATTTCATTCTTGAAGTTACCAAATTGTTTTCAGTTAAAAATTACATGAGCCGAGCATAATTATTCTCATGTTTCTTGATTATTGGATGAGAAATCAATGCATTTCATATGCGCATTGTCTTATTGTTATTGATATAGGAACAGATACCCTATATATATGCATTTTTCTATCAATATTATATCTATCTCAAATGGAACAAAACATAATGCAACAGGTATTCCGACGGGAATCCTCCAAGCATTTGGATGAGAAACCTTCAGTGATTTCGACAGGAATAATCCAAAGATTCTGACGGGAATCTCCAGAAATTTCGACGGGAAACATCCAAGCATACCGTAGGGAACCTCCAGGGATTCTGAAAGCAATCTACCAGGGATTCCAACAGGAGTGTTCCAGGGATTCCAAATTCTTCCGGATTTTTAACGGGAATCCTCCAGGGCAGAGCTTCCCAAACCTTTGGGTGCGCGACCCACCTAGCAAAATTCTATATGTCTCGCGACCCACCTATGAAAAAATGCATTTTACCAAGTAGTATTAAGCATTAATTAAATCAGAATGTCATCTGTTTCGGCTTCTTTCACATAAAAAATATTCACGTTACCTTACATGTACAAATGCAAAAAATGACGAACATGGTATTGTTTGTCAAAATGTTAGCGTTTTTATTTTATTTCATTAAGGGGACAACTTTTAGGCATAAATGTTTAAATAAAATAGCGTGGTGATGGATATTTAAAATAAAATGCGGTTTGAACTTGAAATAATGTTCCTAAAAAAAATATCAAAAGGTTCGGCATTCGAGCTGCAATTAATATTTGTTCTGCACGACCCACCAACAATCCGCTCGCGACCCCCCTGGGGGTCGGGACCCACAGTTTGGGAAACCATGCTCCAGGGATTCCGACGGGAATATTCCAGAGATTCCTACGGGAATTCTCCAGGGATTCCTATGAGAATCTTTCAGATATCTTCCAGAAATACCGACGGGAATGTTCCAGAGATTTGGAAGGGAATGTTCCAAATAATCCAACGGAAATATTTCATGGATTCCAATGAGAATCTTATGGAGATTCCGAATGGAATCCTCCAGGAATTCTGACGAGATTATTCCAGGAACTCTGGCGGGAATGTTCCGGGAGTCCCAACGGGAATGTTCCAGAGATTTCGTCGAAAATCCTCTTGTAATTCCAATGTGAATATTCCAGGGATTTTGTAGGCAATGCTTCAGGGATGTATAAGCAAATCGTCGAAGAACTTCGAAGCAATCTGTTGAGGGATCCCGGAACAAATCGTCCAGGGACTACGAATTAATCCTCCAGGGATTCCGTAGAGCAACGGTTCTCAACATTTCCCTTTCGAACATTTTCATTAATTGAGGTACCCCCTCTTGAAAGTAGGCTTCTGAGCCTCTTGAAAGGTGCTTCTGAATCTCTTGAAAATAGGCTTCCGCAGCTCTTGATAGAGGCTTCTGAGCCTCTTGTAGAGAGGCTTTCTAGTCTCTTGAAGGTGTCTCTCGAGCCATTTAAAAGGAGGCTTCCTTTGCATTTTGAAAAGACGCTTCTGAGCCTCTTGAAAGAAGAATTCAGAGCTTCTTGAAGGGAGGCTTCTGAGGCTCTTGAAAGGAGGATTCCGATTTACTTGATAGTAGGCTTTCGAGCTTCTTAAAATGAGCCTTCCGAGCTTTTCGAGAGAAGACTTCTGTTGCTCTTGAAAGGAGGCTGATGAGCCTCTTGAAAAAAGCTTCTGAATCCCTTGAAAGTATGCTTCCGCACCTCTTGTAAAGAGGCTTCCGAGCCCCTTGTAGAGAGGATTTCAAGCATCTTGAATGGAGACTTTTGAGTTACTTAAAAAGAGACTTCTTTTGCATCTTTAAAATATGCTTCTCAACCTCTTGAAAGTATGCAGAGAGAGACTTCCGAGTTTCTTGAAAGAAGGCGTCCGAGCCTCTTGAAAGGAGGCTTCCGAGCCTCTTGACAGGAAGCTTCCGAGTCTTTTGAAAGGAGGCTTTCGAGTTCCGAGCCTCTTGAAAGGAAGCTTCCGAGCCTCTTGAAAGGAGGCTTCTGAGCCTCTTGAAAGGAGGCTTCCGAGCCTCTTGAAAGGAGGCTTCCGAGCCTCTGGAAAGGAGGCTTCCGAGCCTCTTGAAAGGAGGCTTCCGAGCCTCTTGAAAGGAGGCTTCCGAGCCTCTGGAAAGGAGGCTTCCAGGCCTCTTGAAAGGAGGCTTCTGGAGCCTCTTGAAAGGAGGCTTCCAGAGCCTCTTGAAAGGAGGCTTCCGAGCCTCTTGAAGGAGGCTTCCGAGCCTCTTGAAAGGAGGCTTCTGGAGCCTCTTGAAAGGAGGCATCCGAGCCTCTTGAAAGGAGGCTTCCGAGCCTCTTGAAAGGTTTCTAGTTTGTGAATAGAGGCTTCCAAGCTTCTTGACAGGAGGCTTCTGAGCTCTTTGAAAGAAGGCTTCCGAGCCTCTTGAAAGGAGGCTTCCACGCCGCTTGAAAGGAGGCGCCCGAGCCTCTTGAAAGGAGGCTTCCGAGCCTCTTGAAAGGAGGCGTTCGAGCCTCTTGAAAGGAGGCTTCCGAGCCTCTTGAAAGGAGGCTTCCGAGCCTCTTGAAAGGAGGCTTCCGAGCCTCTTGAAAGGAGGCTTCCGAGCCTCTTGAAAGGAACGGTGGTTTCCAAACCTTTCGATTCTAGATTTTAGTTCAAAAGCATGTTCCTAACATATTATTCAACATTTTGTTTAGATCAGGTAGAAGGTTTTTTTTATTAATTTGCACTTTCGACGTTTTGTCCGTTTGATCTTTTGTTCCGCAGTTCTTTATACGCTGTTCTGGTTGAGAAGAGCAGGGTTCAATTAGCTTTGATTTATTGATCGACTAGCGTATTGTGTACAAGACAAAGTTTTGAAATAAAAATACACAATTATCAAAACATTATCAATAAGCTTCAATTGTTGCACACATTAGAGAAAATTTTAGAACTTGTAGTTAAAGGCCAGCTAATTACATATTTAAATAGTAATAACTTGTTAATACCGGAACAATCAGGTTACAGAGAAGGTCATTCCTGTGAAACTGCATTGAACTTGGTATTATCTAAATGGAAGGAAAATATGGAGCGTAAAGATACTATTCTAGCTGTGTTTTTGGATCTGAAACGCGCTTTTGAGACAATTTCTCGGCCCTTATTGTTGAAAACTGTTAAGCGCTTTGGAATTTCGGGTTCTGCATACAAATGGTTTGAAAGCTATTTGTCTGACAGATCCCAACGGACTGCTTTCAATGATTATATGTCGTGTCCCGTGGAGAATGACCTTGGTGTACCACAGCAGCCCTGTCGTCGTAAAATATGAGCTACTTAGTCGCCTATTTTTAAGGGGGCGCTGATACAATGAGGCGGTTAATAGGGCGCATATTCGAAAACTACGGATGTCCGTGGGATTGGGGATTGAAAGTTCGATTAGTGGAACTGAAAATCTCTCAACTTCATCGGCAGCACACGGATGCTCGCGGATGTGTTGGAAGGAATCAATGGTGTGAAAGTTTAGAGGTGTAATCATACCATCTACTAGAGATGGTTCGACGAAGAGTGCAGACAGATTCGGGAGAAGAAGGACGCATCGGAGGCGGTCGCGCTGTAGCAAAAATCCAGGAAGAACGTAGAACGCTATAGGCGGAAACGGAGACAATAGACCCGTCTCTTCCAAGAGAAGAAGGCCGCCTGGAAGAAGTCAAATGCGAGGAGATGGTGCTGTTTCTAAAAACACACCAGTTCTTTCAGAAGCTCACCATATCCCGCAAAGGCTCTATGATGCGGCGAGTTGTGCAGGAATAAGTATGATAGCATCTTGGCGTATGAAAGGTGGAAGCAACACCTCCAGGAAAATTTAAATGGCGCTGAGATCACAAGCAGTGAGGGTCAATGCAGCGGAAGAGACGACTACATCAGTTAAGTGGATGATGGAAACCTACCAGCCCACACCTAAAGCACAATACAGCAGCTGGTAAGGATAATATCGGAACTGAACTCATCAAGATGAAAGCTGTCCACTTATTTGCAGAGACTGATGGTCTGAATCTAGAATTAAGAACAGTTTCCCAAGGAGTAGAAGGAAGGGGTTAGAACTATCAAGCAATCATGATCTTAAATGCTGCCTATGAAGTGATATCCCAAATCATCTTTCGGCATCTGACACCAATAGTGCATGAGTTCGTAAGAAGTTATCAAGCCGGCTCTTCGAAAATATTGTTAATGGTTATAACCATTTAAATCACTAACATTAAACGTATTTTCTATTTGTTGTTTTAAAATAAAACTGCGCTTGAACACGCGTGCTTAGGGCCAAGAGTGGCGGTGTGCAAAAGAACGGTGTGTAGCGGCAAAAAATGAACCACGAGCTCGCCTAACTTAACGGCGCACCCAGTATCAAGAAGATAGCAAAAGCTGAAAGAATACGACCCAGACAACCAGAATGCATGCATAATAGAATTGTTTTTCTGTTATGCGATGCCTATGCGCACAAATTTCATCGCTTACCAGTCGCGAAAACACTTTTTACGTACAAAAGTGGAGGCAATATAAGTGTATTTCTTATCCGACGTTGCACGGAAGTGTATGCGATGTGCACGATTTTTATGCGAGTTTGTTCGTTATGCATTGCGATGTAGTTTGTGATAACAAACTCTGTTTGACAGATAATCCGATTTCATGTGAGTTTGATTGCAGGAATATGCGATGTCAACAAATGAAGCTGGAATAAACTCGTAAAATAGCCTACTGTGCGGGAAAATTTATAAATAAACTGATGAGCTTTGCACAACAATGCGAATCTGATGAAACTTGGATCGGTAAACGATTTTGATCGTGCATTCTTATGCGATGTGTGGTTGTCTGGGGATGGACAGGGGTTGTTGCAAGAATGCCGGACAGCAACCTTGCAAAGATGGCGAAGACCTTCAATACGACAGGCGGATTGTCGCCCGTCGATCGGGCTTACGTGCCCCACTTACCACCATCGTCCGATTTGTGCAGTGTGAACAATGAATGGTTCTCCCAACAACTGATGTAATCTGTAGTTCTTTTTCCTTTTACACATACAGTGTTCATTTTGCAACCCACGGGCTTATAGTATGCTTATAGTACTGCCAGCCAGTGGGGGTTAGAATGGGCAACCACGCAGAAAGGCACCATAACCTCTAGGTGAATAATTCTGGGTTTTCATCATTCATTATCGGAATCTGGGAAACTGAATAGCTACCGGAGGAGTGGAAGGAACGGGTCATTGCGTCGAAGACAAAGTACATGCAAGTGGGGGGAACTGAGCGTGACGAGGTGGTCGATGAATTCGTCTACCTTGGATCCTTGCTAACGGCTGGTAATAAAGTTAGTCGTTAAATGCGAAGGCGCATCATCTGTGGGCCTAGTACGGGGTCCAGAAGAAACTGCACTTCTCTACGAACATGGAACTTGGACCATGCACGCTTTCGATACTGCTGATACAAGAAGGCGCAGCGAGCGAGGTAGAATACATTCGAGGATGGAGAGATTTGGCTTCAAAACGTGACTGTTGCGTCAAATTGTTGATTCAGTGTTATCTGTTTAGAGTTAAAGCTAAATACAAGAATGATCAATCAATTTTAGAAACACTTCATACAGATATAGAAGAAGATAGATTTTTGGTATAGATTAACGTGAACCTGTTACTAATATAGCTATTACCTGTACATCGACCCTATTGATTTTAAAATACGTTTCTTTATTTCGGTTAAATGCGCCCCCGAACACACGCTACGCAGCTATCGCCTTGATTCTATCACTGGATCATTGCATTCTAGGTTAAAATAACGCGTCGGTACCATCGCGATAAATAGTCGCAGTCGTCCAGCGATAGTGACAGTGCGTTGTGTTTGGGGAAATTATGATTGTAATTAACCAAATGGTTGATTAGAAAAAAGAAAAAGTAGAATCACGGAAAAATTTCCGCAGCGAGATAAGGTATGCAATTCTTTAAATAATTTTAAAGATTTCAAAATGACCTTAAGCGTGCAAACTCAAGTCCTACTGCCCGAAGTTTTCGTGCGGTTCGTGTGACCGTTACTCTCGGCAGCCGATAAATCGAATGAAAAACAGTTCAAGTTATTCGTCGCTGGGGCTTTTTGTTTACCCAGTCAGTTATCGAAATCTATTTGTGCCGTGCGGTTCGCGTTGTTGTATTTCGTGATAGTTTTGAAGAAAAAACAAAAACAACAGTTTCATCAGCAGAATATTGACGTTTTTTTTATTCTACAGTAGTTTTTTATGTAATTTAACACGCAAGTGACGGTCGTTTCGGTCGTGTGGTGGGCTTTTTTTTAGTGAATTGGGGCTTTTTTGAGTTTTGAAGTGCACTTCGTTTTGCTGCGGAGTAAATGAATGCGAATATATGGATTTCGCAGAGTGGAAGTGATATATTATGTGTATGAAAAAAAAAATGGGGAATTTGTTTTGCAAAATTGAAATATCTGCAGTTATGAGACGTCGCAACTCATTAAAATTAGTGCACATGATAGTGAATCCATGCGTGTACTACTATTGACTATTTGAATTGTCGCGACTCGCGTTGCAGCGCGAGTGCTCAATTCGGCGTCTGGTTTGGCCCGATAATATGATCAGTAACGTCGGTTTTAAAGTAAAGTGTTTTTTTGCAATTCCTGATCATAATATTTGATTTACAGTTCGTCTTTGAGTGATAAAACGGCCTACTTTCCCATACTAACGAAATGGGCGCTTTAATGAGCATTATGCAACTCAAATGGGTTGCATAATATTCATTATAACACTTATTTGGATGCTATAGCGAACATCAGAACAGTAGTTACATGACTACATTTTGCTGAATGAGCTTAGGTAAGTGTTCAAATAGTGTATTCTCAGCGTCGCGTAATAAATCAAATAGTTTGATGGACATGACATCAAAAATTTCCAAAAGCAAGTACATTTATCGCTTCACGGTTTATCAAATTTTGCAATGTGGCACGGCCATTGGCGTAACTACAGGGGGGCTAGGGGGGGGCTTTAGCCCCACCTAGAATCAAGTTAGCCCCCCCTAGAATTTCTACGACTTTGCATGATTATTGCACATATCTAGCGCTCTGATCATATCTGGGCGTAGCTGCAAATAATGAATTCTTATCATCTCTCTCTAAAGTGAGTTGAATATATTTTTTTCTAACTTCGAAAAATTTATATATCTTGGGTTAGGAATGCAAAATACGAAGGATATTACACTCCCTTGATTCTCAGCCACACATATAATAGCTTAAGGTGAATCGCTTATGAATCTAATTTCTAAAGTAAATTACACTTTCAGAGGCACATTACACAGGGCCGGTTTTAGCCGGAAGGGGGCCCCGGGGCCGACGGTATGTGGGGGCCCCAAAATGTACAAAAAAGGTTGGTTTTGGTACAGAAGATTTGTGGGGGCCCGGGGCCACGGCCCCCCGGCCCCCCATAAATCCGGCCCACAACTCGTTTCCAGTACGCACAAAAATGTTTTTTATATGTGCTTATCACCTATGAATTGACATTTGTGCTGCCAAAATGAGAGATGAGCCAAGGTGATAGATAGGACGGGCATGGTTACAGTAATTTTGGACTCTGTCGAGAGAAATGTTGGAGTTGGAACAGTATTTTCATGCTGATTGAATAAATAATAGAAGTAACAGAAGATTTTTATGGTTACATTGCTTTGCATTGCATTGCGAGTATTTTTTTAAGTGTGCATATGACCTCTAGCTTTCCAACATAACCCTTTAAGATGGATGGTATTTCTGAAAGGATTGTCAAGAGAAAACTTTCGATAATGTGATAGCCAAGCACAACGTATCGTATGTCTGTAATAGCAGACATTTTGAATGCATTTCTTTCTGTAGATTTCTGTAGTATTCAAGCGATGCTGCTGCTATTTCCCGAAAACTTTGAATTTCCAATAATCATACTAGGTTTCTTGAAATCCAGAAAAAGCTCGGTAAACCCTAAAATTCCAAGGAGAGGTTACTAAACTGTAAATGAGAAATAACTTGAAATTGTTTACTATGTTTGAAGCTCAATTATGCATTTGCACAACATGTGATAGATTTAGTTAGGAAAAGGTATTGGAGGTACGCTAGACAGGCACTTTCCCTACTAAGCTACGAAGGACCTCCGCCGTCCTCGAGCGCCGTTGCTGATGAAGCTAGTGTGTAGGGGCCAGACAATACTAAATACCCATCCTACTTGGTTGGCATTGTACAAAAAGACATATGAGAGAGTTAGTTCTGAAAATCTATTGCGAGAGTCCTGTCTAGCGTACTGGTTTCGTGGGATCAAACCCCACCGAAGGGAGCGGTTACCCTCCAATACCTTTTCCGAACTAAATCTATCATATCTTGTGCAAATGCATAATCAAGTTTCAGACATAGTAATTATTTTCACTCCGAGTGGCTTAATACCCGGAACATAGGCAATTAACATTGAATGTATTGAAATTATTTCTAATGGATATATAAAACTCGAAAGTCTAATGTATCTAAAGATCATTTGTTTTTTACGTATCAAAGTTTTTGGGAATCTCACGACATTTCTAGATTTTTATGTCAGAGCTGTTCAAGTCGTCACTGGATGTATTGAAATAGCTGTTTGGTAGGCCAACTTGCGGACAATTGAACAAAAACAATAACTTATTTGTGTTTGACTGTAAGAATAGAAAAAAGTTAGCCCCCCCTAGAATTTTTCTTTAGTTTAGTTTAGACAAGTACAAGTATAATTTTGGTACAGATTTGTCATATTAAAGTCCATTTTTCGTCATTGAAAAAAAGCGTGTGCAGCTCGTTGCAAAACTCGATTTTTTCAGCACTCGTAGTATTTATCCAACTCGGCAAGCCTCGTTAGATAAACGTACGACTCGTGCTGTAAAAATCATCTTTTTGCAACTTGTTCCACAAACTACTATTTTCGTCATTGCAAAAAATAGCGTGTGTAACTTGTTGCAAATCTCGAATTTTTCAGCAGTCATAGTACTTATCCAATCGTGCAGAAAAAATCATCTTGTTGCAAACATCTATTGTGAAGAATAATGAGAATTATAATGAAGTTAGCAACTAAAAATATGTTGAAGATAAGAAAAACGTCATCTAATTGTTGAACTGTAGAAAACTCAATATTGTCCCGTGAACCATTTTTTTACTTCGTACTTTAAAAACAAGTAGGTAGAGTTGTTGTGCCCTACCACCTTCTTTTTATTTCTTTCTATACACAACTATAGTTATAAGCAAAACCCTACACTCGGCTTTGTACATATGTAGTTTTTCGAACAGCCGGAAATTTTCAATACATTTTTTAAGCTTTCAATTGAGAATGAGAAACTGCAGATATCCAAGGATTAAAGGCCGTTTCTTCAACTATAGCATCATCAACGTGCACTGCCCACACGAAGGGAGACCCGATGACGAGAAAGAAGCGTTCTACGCACAGCTGGAGCAGACATACGATGGATGCCCACTGCGGGACGTCAAAATCGTCATCGGTGACATGAACGCGCAGGTAGGAAGGGAGGAAATGTATAGACCGGTCATCGGACCGGATAGTCTGCACACCGTATCGAATGACAACGGCCAACGATGCATAAACTTCGCAGCCTCCCGCGGAATGGTAGTCCGAAGCACCTTCTTTCCCCGCAAAAATATCCACAAGGCCACATGGAGATCACCTAACCAAGAAACGGAAAACCAAATCGACCACGTTCTAATCGACGGTAAATTCTTCTCCGACATCACGAACGTCCGCACTTACCGCAGTGCGAATATTGAATCCGACCACTACCTCGTTGCAGTATGCCTGCACTCAAAACTCTCGACGGTGTACAACACGCGTCGAAGTCGGACGCCGCGGCTTAATATTGGGCGGCTACAAGACGGTAGACTAGCCCAAGAATACGCGCAGCAGCTGGAAGTGGCACTCCCAACGGAAGAGCAGCTAGGCGCAGCGTCTCTTGAAGATGGCTGGAGAGATATTCGATCCGCCATTGGTAGCACTGCAACCGCTGCACTTGGCACGGTGGCCCCGGATCAGAGAAACGACTGGTATGACGGCGAATGTGAGCAGTTAGTAGAAGAGAAGAATGCAGCATGGGCGAGATTGCTGCAACACCGCACGAGGGCGAACGAGGCACGATATAAACAGGCGCGGAACAGACAAAACTCGATTTTCCGGAGGAAAAAGCGTCAGCAGGAAGATCGAGACCGTGAAGAGACGGAGCAACTGTACCGTGCTAATAACACACGAAAGTTCTATGAGAAGTTGAACCGTTCACGTAAAGGCCACGTGCCACAGCCTGATATGTGTAAGGACATAAACGGGAACCTTCTTACGAACGAGCGTGAGGTGATCCAAAGGTGGCGGCAGCACTACGAAGAGCACCTGAATGGCGATGTGGCAGACGAAGATGGCGGTATGGTGATGGACCTGGGGGAACGCGCGCAGGACATAATTCTACCGGCTCCAGATCTCCAAGAAATCCAGGAGGAGATTGGCCAGCTGAAGAACAACAAAGCCCCTGGGGTTGACCAACTACCAGGAGAGCTATTTAAACACGGTGGTGAGGCACTGGCTAGAGCGCTGCACTGGGTCATTACCAAGATTTGGGAGGAGGAAGTTTTGCCGCAGGAGTGGATGGAAGGTGTCGTGTGTCCCATCTACAAAAAGGGCGATAAGCTGGATTGTAGCAACTACCGTGCAATCACATTGCTGAACGCCGCCTACAAGGTACTCTCACAAATTTTATGCCGTCGACTAGCACCAATTGCAAGGGAGTTCGTGGGGCAGCACCAGGCGGGTTTTATGGGCGAACGCTCCACCACGGACCAGGTGTTCGCCATTCGCCAAGTACTGCAGAAGTGCCGCGAATACAACGTGCCCACACATCATCTATTCATCGACTTTAAAGCCGCATATGATACAATCGATCGGGACCAGCTATGGCAGCTAATGCACGAAAACGGATTTCCGGATAAACTGACACGGTTGATCAAAGCGACGATGGATCGGGTGATGTGCGTAGTTCGAGTTTCAGGGGCATTCTCGAGTCCCTTCGAAACCCGCAGAGGGTTACGGCAAGGTGATGGTCTTTCGTGTCTGCTATTCAACATCGCTTTGGAAGGGGTAATACGAAGAGCAAGGATTAACACGAGTGGTACAATTTTCAATAAGTCCGTCCAGCTATTTGGCTTCGCTGACGACATAGATATTATGGCACGTAACTTTGAGAAGATGGAGGAAGCCTACATCAGACTGAAGAGGGAAGCCAAGCGGATCGGACTAGTCATCAACACGTCGAAGACGATGTACATGATAGGAAGAGGTTCAAGAGAAGACAATGTGAGCCACCCACCGCGAGTTGGCATCGGTGGTGACGAAATCGAGGTGGTAGAAGAATTTGTGTACTTGGGCTCACTGGTGACTGCCGAAAATGATACCAGCAGAGAAATTCGGAGACGTATAGTGGCTGGAAATCGTGCATACTTTGGACTCCGCAAGACGCTCCGATCGAATAGAGTTCGCCGCCGTACCAAACTGACAATCTACAAAACGCTCATTGGACCGGTAGTCCTCTACGGACACGAGACCTGGACGATGCTCGTGGAGGACCAACGCGCACTCGGAGTTTTCGAAAGGAAAGTGCTGCGTACCATCTATGGTGGGGTGCAGATGGCGGACGGTACGTGGAGGAGGCGAATGAACCACGAGTTGCATCAGCTGCTGGGAGAACCATCCATCGTTCACACCACGAAAATCGGACGACTGCGGTGGGCCGGGCACGTAGCCAGAATGTCGGACAATAACCCGGTGAAAATGGTTCTCGACAACGATCCGACGGGTACAAGAAGGCGAGGTGCGCAGCGGGCAAGGTGGATCGATCAGGTGGAAGATGACTTGCGGACCCTCCGTAGATTGCGTGGCTGGCGACGTGTAGCCATGGACCGAGCCGAATGGAGAAGACTCTTATATACCGCACAGGCCACTTCGGCCTTAGTCTGAATAAATGAATAAATGAAGATATCCAATTAGTTTTTTGTGACAACAAAAATAAAAAAACTTTAAGGAAGTTTAAGGCAGGTTTTTTTTCGCCTGCGTTTCTATTTTCATCATAGTCTTGAAATCCAATAAAAGAAACACTGATTTTTCTCCAGATACAGGCAATTTACCCAACTTGGGAAGTTGTCTGTAAAGATGCCCTAAACAACGCATCAATTAGTTTGACAGATAAAACTTCGGAAATAATTCCCGACTTCCGAATTGAATAGAATAGTACTAACTCAGCTCATCTTTTATTCTTCTTCTATGTCTCTAGATTCTAACTTTAACTTGGCATGATATTCAACTTGGTGTTCTATTAGCATTTCGAGAGCATCTGCATCTTGGGGAGCAAAAATTGTTTTATTTGTAGCAATCGTCAGTGCAAAACTCAAACTTAAATATACAACCCAACGAATATTCGCATATACACTAGTGCCGCCAAGCGGATGAGTTCCGGTTATTCCGATCGGCTACAGTTTCGTATTGACCTCTTGAACAAATTTGTTGAAGACTGCAACTTTCTAAATATTACGGATGCCAAAATATCATGCTTATATCACCATGAACATCGAGCTATTGGGCACCAACCACGCAATTTGTTTGAAAATCACGACTTGCTCCGACATTTTGAGGTCCCGAGACGCCCCGATATGTCCTATCGGAGATCCCAACGTGTCAGGGAACGTCCACAAATTACGTAACGCTTAGAGGGGGGAGGGGGGGTTGAGTGAAGTGTGACGATCCATACAAAATTTTCAGAAGCTTCATACAAAAAGTGTGACATAGGGGGGAGGGGGGGTTGAAAAAGTCCAATTTTTGCGTTACGTAATTAATGGATCTTCCCTCAGACAAATCTTAAAGGACGGGAAACTTTGTGAGTCCCAAAATTGTTCAAATCGGTTCACTGACGGCTGAGATATAGCGATTTGAAAATAGCGTTCCGTTTTTCGAGGCTTGGTCGTTCGTGTAAGTAAAACCTATCTCCGTCGGAGGAGTGTTAATGCTCTGGGTTCGAATCAAGAAGCAGCCATGGAAGGGGGAAGGAGATGAGGCATTTAAAGAGACTGTAAATGTGTTCGGCCGTATGGCAAACTATTTTTTGTACACAATCACAAGGGACGTATTTGAAATCGCATTTGAAACATTTCCATAAACAGATAAGCAGTTACTTGCGCAAGTAAATATTACCCCCTATTTTTTTTTTTTTAATTTATGATTATGCTGTTACAAACAACAACAAATATCGTATTGCCACATATTCGATTCCATTTGATCAGCAATTGTATTTCACCGCCAGAAACCATCACGTGGCGGCCAAATTTCAAAAATATCAAAGTTGCTTTTTTTAGGCGTTTATCTGACGCTTATTTTTCGTTGCGACTAAAATAAGCGGAGTATGTAGTAGATTTTTTTATGAGCGGTACAAGCATGATCCGACTATAATTTGATGTCTTTATACTATGTTCGCTCTACGACCTGAATAACATGTTATTCAAATTATCAACAATAGAATGCTCATCAAAATAGCCGAATAACATAAGAAGGATCTAGTGCGAACCATTGGCGTGACCCAAACCTAAACCCGTAACAGTAAAACCCCTCCCCCCCAGAGACAAAGATTGTAGAAGAAATTTCTCCTTCGAAAATTTTTTTTTTCCGACTTTCCAGACAAAATTTTCCATCTTTTCAATGATATAAACACAGCAGATCTCAATTAGCGATTTGGCGTTGCAAGAAAAAGAAGAAGCAGAATGTCGCGCATTCAAAATTAGCACGGGAAAGGATAGGAGGAAAATTTTCAAACACTTCTCAAAAATTCTAGAAGTAATTTAATTAAAAACGGTTATCAGCGCGGGGTTGGAATTCTGTTGCACTGCGTAATAGACAAATAATTTAGATTTCAAAATTTTGTTTTCGATTTTTCGTTTTATTCGCAGTATTAAATATTTCCAACCTCGTACTGACAAGCGTTTTCAAATAAATTACCTCTAGAAATGTGGAGGAGTCTTTTAATTTTTTTTCCATTTCTCGTGCTTTTTTTTTGCAACGCCAAATCGCTAATCCGAACCGATACGTGAGAAGTCCATCCGTTCGGGAGTTATATTGCCTCAACGTAAAGCAAACTCATTTTTATATTTTTAGAACAGAAAAATAGCTTGTACATACAAGCTTTTACTATAAACTTTGCATCGCGTGAGTGGCGAGCTGTGAACTGCAACATCGTTTTGCACAAACTCGCTCTCTTTAAACCATGGTAGCTCACTTCCCGAAACAATTACCACGAATGAGGGTGGAGAGCGCAGAAGTAGTGCTCACCGACTTCTTGACTTTTCAGACAAGAGAGGCATCATTTAATAACAGCAATAATTTACACAGTAACCGTAAAAGAGTGGATAGCGTACACGCATCATTCTGGCGGTTTTGTTAGTGCTCTTGGTTCAAATCCAAGAGGCAGCCATGGGAGGGGGAAGGAGGTGGGACATTTGAAACCGATTGGTTTACTATTTTTTGTATACACAGTTGATAGTAACTATCATACTGAGACCCATATATGCGAATATGAGTTTGAATGAGCTAAAATAGACCAACACAAATTTTTGCTTTAGGGGAAAGCTTCTTAGATGTCGACTAAGCGTGACTAAAGAGGACGGCCGGGCTGTAATGACCCAAGTATCCCAAAATAAAATATGTTTTCAGGGGATGTTGGAATGCGATTTTAGGTGAACAATAGAATACTTTCAATGCAGAATCAAGACCCATATGGGCGCCGGCAGTGCGAAGCCATACTCGCGGATGCACAACATGTTAGCTTTGGGGGAGTTGATAGTAACTATCAGCGCTCAACTGCGACTCGTGAGGGCGCCGGCAGTGCGAAGCCGTACTCGCGGATGCACAACATGATAGCTTTGGGGGAGTTGATAGTAACTATCAGCGCTCAGCTGCGACTCGTGAGGGCGCCGGCAGTGCGAAGCCGTACTCCCTGATGCACAACATGATAGCTTTGGGGGAGTTGATAGTAACTATCAGCGCTCAACTGCGACTCGTGAGGGCGCCGGCAGTGCGAAGCCGTACTCGCGGATGCTCAACACGTTAGCTTTGGGGGAGTTGATAGTAACTATCAGCGCTCAACTGCGACTCGCGAGGGCGCCGGCAGTGCGAAGCCGTACTCGCGGATGCACAACATGATAGCTTTGGGGGAGTTGATAGTAACTATCAGCGCTCAGCTGCGACTCGTGAGGGCGCCGGCAGTGCGAGGCCGTACTTGCGGATGCACAACATGATAGCTTTGGGGGAGTTGATATTAACTATCAGCGCTCAGCTGCGACTCGTGAGGGCGCCGGCAGTGCGAAGCCGTACTCCCTGATGCACAACATGTAAACCGATTGGTTTACTATTTTTTGTATACACAGTTGATAGTAACTATCATACTGAGACCCATATATGCGAATATGAGTTTGAATGAGCTAAAATAGACCAACACAAATTTTTGCTTTAGGGGAAAGCTTCTTAGATGTCGACTAAGCGTGACTAAAGAGGACGGCAGGGCTGTACCACAGGGAAGTGTATTAGGGCCCCTTTTGTTCATTATGTACATTAATGATATGCGATGGGTCTTACGTTATTGTGATATTAATTTGTTTGCTGATGATACTGTAATATTCATTGCAGCTCAAAATCTGGAGGAAGCGATTAAACACTTGAATGAAGATTTGCATTCTTTAAGTAGATGGTTGAAGTACAAACAGTTAAAATTGAATATTAGTAAAACAAAGTATATGGTTATTTCGCGAAATCGTTCAATTGATAATGTCTCTGTGAAAATTGATGACGAGACACTTGATCGCGTACGGGAAATTAAATATCTTGGCGTGATTATTGATGATAAATTGAAATTTGACCAACATATTGACAATGTCATCAAGAAAATAGCCGAGAAGTATGGAATCCTATGTCGACTGAAAAACGAATTAAATACAGCTAGTAAAATACAGTTGTACAAATCAATCATCTCTCCTCACTTGGACTTTTGTCCTTCCATTTTGTTTTTAGCAAATCAGACACAAATATCGAGATTGCAGCGCTTGCAGAATAAGATTATGCGTTTGATTTTAAGATGTAACAGATTCACTTCCTCAACTTTTTTGTTGGATGCATTGCAGTGGCTCTCGGTGAAGCAAAGAATTGTGTATTTAACAATGGTGTTCATTTTCAAAGTAGTAAATGGTTTGCTGCCTCGATATTTGTGTGATCGAATTGAAAGAGGAAGTGACATTCATAGATATAACACTAGAAACGCGGAAGATGTAAGAACACCAAACTTTTTGCATGGAGCTTCACAAAATTCTTTGTTTTAAAGGTATCAATGATTTCAATTCGATGCCTACACATATCAAACGTGCAACGACATTATCACAATTCAACAGACTTTGTGTTTCACACGTAAAAGCTGTATTTTAAGCAGCTACTTAGTTGACTTTTTAAAAATAATTAATTATTGTATCTTGACGAAGTTTGACCTACGGATATTTTGTTTGGATAATTGTGTTTTTCAATTATTGAGGCACTAATAAACTATTTTGTTCGCCTCGATGATGATGATGGATTTTATATTTATTGACGTAATTGTAATTTGACCTTTTTCTTGTGTAGTCTACAAAAGTTTGAGTCTCGCGCGCGTAAAGCAGATATGAATGATTTTTAAATTTATGTACAGACTTGCGCTTTTTCAGCTGTTTCAATAATTCTGCGGATTAGTAATAGGCTATCTAGTAGAGTTTGGTTTCCGCGGTTGTTTTGATTTTGTTGACAACGACATAGTTTATTAGATTATTATTGATGCTTTCGAATGGCTAACGTTACTTGTAATAACATGAAACGCGATTCTTGGTGGAACTTTTGAAATCTGTGCGAGAGGTATCACAAGTTTTGCATTTTTATGAACTCGAAGCATCACTACTGATACTTATGAGAATCTGTAGATGAAATAAACAGTTTTTTACATTTATTATTTTTGCTGGATAGTAATGGAAAGTTATGAAATTTATATCTGTGATGGTAATCAGATCGTTTTTGTTTTGTTTTGCAAATCTGATTAAATTGTTGACAAATTAAATTCAATTAATTATCTTAAAGATAAATCGTCTAGCTCAAACCTTTGTAGGGGTATGTGGCGGGATCATCATCATCATCATCAATACTTCGATGATTCTGAAAGGAATTCTTCAGAGATTACAATAATAATTCCTCTAGGCCACGATTGCTTTGATTGATGTTGTGGCTGCTCTCCGTTGTTGTTCATATCAAGCTTACTTTGGTGCTGTTCACAATATTCGGAGCTCTTGAAGTAAAACTCACTTTTACGGTAGGGTGAAGCTCAAGCTAGAAATTCATTTTTTATTGTTGGGTATTTTTAGAACAAACTTTGATTACTCACAAATTAGTCTCCTTCTAATCCACCCAACTAACCAAAAGTTCCTTTAAGAGTACGTTTTTCGCTTAATCAGCTTCACTGAGCTGCTTAAGCTAAAAACGTACTCTTAAAGTAACTTTTGGTTACTTGGCCAAATAGTGAACAATTGTAGAGTTTAATTACAAATAGCCGATTATAAATTCAAATTGTGGTTCAATACATTAAATTATTAATTAATATTTTTTAGGTGAACTTTAACGTATTAACAACGTGTTGTATATCAATAATAGTCAACGTCAGTCTATCTGTCATCTGTCATTTGTCAAAATTTTCCACTGCATTCAACTTTTCTGCTTGAACACAAGATCCGCAACAGGTGCTTTCAAATAAATTAGATATTGCCTTTTCATAACTAGCACCAAGTGCAAATTCACTACTTCACAGGAATATTTCTCAGGAATGAGAAATAAGCTCATTTGTCTTTCATTCATTTCATTATGATAGGGTAAATGTGGGAGATAACTTATTGTCTTTAAACTTTTTCAGTAATTCATTTTGCTATATGTTGAAAATTGATATCACTGCTAACAAACTTTTTAAATCCTAGGGGGGGGGGGCAATTTTTTCTATGGAGGGCTATGCCCCACTAGCCCCATCCCCCCTTAATTACGCCAATGAGTAAATCTACAATACCATGTCTTACGATTTCCGTTAAAGTCCAAAGAATTACTAGTTGTAATAAAACTTTTGAGCGGAGAGCGACATTTGACAGAAAGCCACTTGGCCGAAAGAAAAATGTTGTTTGTGAAAATATGGCATTTGTCCGATCAAACCATTTAGCCGAAACCCACATAGCCCAAACTTTTTACGGCGAAATGTCATTTGGTCGAAAGGTACATACGGGCGAATGTGTCGTTCGGCCGAACTTTGGCTGAAAAAATTCGTTGGTCGAATAGCTCGATTGGCCAATGTGGTCATTTGACAGAAAGGGCCATTTGGCCGAAATGGACATCCGGCCTGAAATGTCGGAGTATTTTGCAGAAAGGTCATTTTCGGGCCAAATGGCTCTTTCTGCAAAACGACCAAACGGCATTTTCGGTTAAATTATCCATTTTGCATAAACGACATATTCGGCCAAACGGCAGTTTGGATAAGAATAAGGGTTGCAAGGGCAAACTTACTAGCTCAGCCGAATGTCACTCTCGGCTGTATGTCGCTTTCGACCAAGTTACATTTTCGGTCAAATCTTTTTCGACCCAACAACCGTTGAGCATGAGCATTATGACCGCACAATTCGTAATTGCTACTCCGTGATTGACTGAACTTGCGAAATTGTACAGAGAACACAATGAATGGGGCTTGGGATTAGCTACCCATTCTCAATGTACACGTTTCGGGAGCTCAAATATTTAAAGTCAATAACGGCGCCGGCCACGTCCTTACGGTCATATAGGAATGGAAGGATTGTTAGTCCGACTCTCGTTGCTACTAGATACCGAGTATACCTCTGCATCTCCACGATTGTCTTGGGATAGGATATCGTTTTAGTTACAAAGGATAATTTATGGGATGGGAAATAACACTAATATTTCGGTCGACAGCGTGATCGTTCTGCTGTCCGAAACAAGAGAGATCACGCACTGAACTGATTAATTTTTATTACCGGCCGCGCAATGCAGAACACAATACTTCGGCCGACCGAGCGATCGTTCTGCTGTCCGAAACAAGAGAGATCACGCACTGAACTGATTAATTTTTATTATCGGCCGCGCAATGCAGAACACAATACTTCGGCCGACAGCGCGATCGTTCTGCTGTCCGAAACAAGAGAGATCACGCACTAAACTGATGAACGGCCAAATGGACCTTTCTGTCAAACGACCATTACGACCAAACGGCATTTTCTGCATGTTATCTCATTCGGCTAAATGACTATTTCGGCTAAACAATCAGTTAGAGACAACGGCTTTTCCGGCCGATTGTCGCTTTGGCCAAATGAAATTTTTGTTAAGAAAATTATTTTGAGCTTTTTAGTGGAATGTCTTTACTTGTCATAAGACGAGTTTGTACAATCCCATTCAATTCCACCACAGACAGATACGTATTTCGACCTCAACAGTAAGGTCGTCTTCAGTGTTTCGTACTTCACTGGACCTAAATAACTCGAATTAAATGGGATTGTATAAACTCGTCTTATGACAAGTGAAATTTTTTATTAAACCCTTCTACATTTATGACCGTTTGGCCCGAAATGTCTTTCCATCGAACTATTTTTTAGTAATTTTCCTTAGAATTTTAGAAAATTCAAACCGCTTTTCGCAAAAGAAGAAAATAAATGTTTAATTTCTGAAAAGGTTTAGAAAAAAATCCGGAAAATTCTCCGAGGAAATTTTTGGAGAGTTTTCCATACAGAAGAAGAGTCGTATACGATTGATACAACTATTTTGTTGCATCAAACAACAACGACATTGTTGATTCAGTCTTCAAATTTTGCTCAACACGGATTCACTGCTTTACTCAAACGAACTTTATTGTTGTTTCAGTCCTGCTTCGTATAACTGAAACAATAATAATATCGTTCTTATGACATCCATTTTATAATACGGAAAAAAATTATAAACTGATCAACATAAATCATTCTGTCTACATGAAGAAAACATGAAGCATATATTGTAGATAAAGTTGTTTCGTTGTTACATAGATTTTCCCGTGAAAAAAGCCTTAAAATTTCTCGCGCATATTCCGAGAAAATTTTCTGTGTATATTTCGAAAATAATAAAACAGAAATACCTGAAAACTTTCCGTGGATATTTTGAAAATTTTCTTGTACAAATTTGGATCAATTTCTCGTAGAAATTCTATAAATTTTCCTTGCGAGTTCTGAAGAGCTTCCCTTGAAAAATCCAAAGCATTCTCGAAACATCAAAGTGGTTTCCGTGAAAACTTCGAAAATATTTTCCAGCTTAGAATTTTGTGGAGAAGATCCTCAGACTTTTCCCGTGAAATTCCAAAGATTCTACCGTTAATGTCTTGAAAATATCCCAAAAAATGCAGAAAAAACTTTAAAAAATTAATGTAATAAAAAAACGCTGATTCACGCCGCTGCCGCACCCGGCTTATATGGCTTTCGGCGTGAGGCCGAAAACGCCCCCGCTGACGATTTTCGGACCGGCGCACACCTCTTACCATAAAGGCTATCTGTGTTAAAAACACTCAGTTGTATTGCTTTTTATTTTTATTCTTTATAAAAATTTTCATAGTTTTTCTTGATTGTGTTTTGAAAAATTTGTTTTTTTTATTTATTCAAAACATTTAGCTTATTTTGATTTAATGAAACAGAAAAGTTAATTTATTAAATATTAGGGGGAATGACGGCTTTGGCAGGTTTTGTTCTATTATTGTCAGCGGGGTTTTTATGACTGATTATGCTCAAATTTGGCCTAAACATTCTTTGGATATCAAAGAATATTGTGGCCAAATTTCATAAAATTCGGTCGACAAAAACCGCCCTGCCAATAATAGAACAAAACCTGCCAAAGCCGTTTTTCCCCTATATCTTTTGTTATACTTGTATATGATTTATTTACAATTTAATAATCCTCTAACTTTTTAAAAATTCGTTCATTGAACACTCCACCTCTGTACACACTTGTTTTAATTTATCTTATGGCAGAAGATATTCATCTGAAAACTTGTGAAACATAAATACTCTCTACCTTGCCTCAGCCTGTAAATTGTGCGGTGAACCAAGAAAACCAATACATCCATATCGTTGGGGGTTTTTGTAATTGCACGGAAAAGTGGTTGGTAGGGTGGGTTGAACATTCGCTTTCCGAAGACCATATGCTATGCGTCTTCTACAATAACGATATCCGGCGTTGCAGCTTTATCGAGAGGAAAATTAACGTTGACATCAGTAATGATTATTTCTTGATATCTGCTGCGCTCAACGGGATATTTAGACATATGTTTCCAACCAAGTCTGGGAGCCCAATTGAAGTGAGATCTGAACCTAGTAATCAAAACTATTTGTGATAACACTTGAGAAGTTAGATTAGAAGAGGTTAGGTGTCGAAATTAGGTGGCGAGAAAGAGATCTAATAAGTTTAAAAATATTATTTCATATGATACGAATTTCAGAAGTTGAAAAACTTACAAATTTTTTATAATAAATTGAACATTGCTTAGTGTAGTGTCTTGGATTGCCATAAGACGATTTAGTAAGACTATTCCATCTGATTCCACCAAAGTGGGAAATATTTTAAGAATAGTATTAGCTCGTCTTATGGCAACGAAATTTCGTTTTGGCCAACAAAGAACTTATTTCAGTGTATACCCTTAAGTGCAATGGCTTCAGTTTGACTGAAAAGTGCAATCCGAATTAAAACTACAAAGAAATCGGAATCATTTAATATACTGAACACATTTTAAAAGTTCTTCTATTACAATGCCTATTGCAATATTTCATTTTTCAAAATCTTCCGTATCGTTATCTGGAACACTCAACATTTCAAGGAAACTCTACCATTTCAATGTTAAATTGCTGTGAATTGAACTGTGAAGGGACTGCAGCGAAATATATCTTCTCCAACAACAAATCAATCACCTGCTGTTCTAAAGCTCTCAGCTTCTACCCAATATGTGAACAGGAAATCCACTTTAAGGAAGTTACCGCATCGATGGAAAATGAATAAACCCCATCCGATTCGTATTTTCTTTTGCAGTTCAGTGAGCATCACAGCAGGTAGCTGACCGACCGAAAAGGTCAGTTTGAATTATGAGTAGGTTGATAGAGAGAAGTAATAGCTTGCGAAACAAGTAGAAAAAAGGGACCACCATTATAAATATTTATCATGGTCTTGCTTTCTTTTTGCCCTAAGTGTACGAAACTAAGCCGTACCGAAAGGCCTTAGCATCATTCGAATCATTGATGGCCTCCAGAGAGCATTGTGTATTCGTCCATTAAGGTGCTAAGGTGATGGCTATAGCACCAGATGTCGCACTAGTGCTTTATATGTCAACTGGCCAAAAAAATCACCGCAAACCAAGTTCATATCGATAAAGCATATTCTTTGATCTCCTCCAAAACACATAATTGTAAAAATTGATTTTGCTTAATTTCTGACGTCCTTTGCACCAGTTTTCGCACTAGTGGTCCCTATTCGGGACTGGCCATAAGAAAATAATGGGATTTGCCAAATAAGGAACCAAAATCAAGAATAGTGCCACAACTGGTGCATGCGTTCCTATTATGGATTAATTAATTTTGAGGATTATAACAAATTTTATTGTGGTTTTCACAGCTGTTCTAAGGAGCAGGAAGTAAAACCTCTCGCTTGATATATAAAGACCACCCACATGCCTTTTACTTATTAAAAAAAAATAGTTGTTCTTATGTATGGCGACCATGGGTACACCCACCCTATTAAATACCAGACAGTTTTTGATTTTTATAACTTAATTTAAAATAGCACAAAATTCATGAAAATCTGAATTTGAATTCAGTTGTCAATATAAAATCGGATATGTATACGATTCTCAATACCACTTAAACCTAATTTACAGTTTATACAATCGGAAGGTTTATTGCACTAGAAAATTTGAGCCATAGCGAAACAGATTGTTTATAGAATTTCCCTGGACCTTATATGCAGAAAAAGTGATAGATAATTTAGTGTTTAATCTATTTTTAAGCACCCTTAGCAAGATGAAAGATATAAGAAAGCCATCAGCACCATTAGGTAAATTAATTTGCGTGTTGCACCAAATTACACAACTTTTTTAATGCGATTAAGCTGGAACTGAGTAGAATTGAAATTGGCAGCGAACGTGTCAGAATCACCGGAGGTTACGATGTGTCCACGTATTCCTTTGTATAGCCAGAATTTCGATAAAATTCTACGACCGGAGAGAGTACAATTTAAAATTGTAATTATTCGACGTGTGCAGCCAAGTCGGACCGGTTGGTATTAAAATTTTATTCGAAGAGTTTTTGCCCTATCGGGACAAGTCAGTTGCACTTTCGCAATAATCAGTAACTACTACAGCAACAGCAGAACCAGCAACTGCGATGAAAAGCGTGTGCTACTCTGAATTGCATAAAACGAACGCTTTCAGCGGTTTGTGTAACTCGTTACTCTCCGAAAGCTGCCGGCAAACAAGCAAAAGTGGGAAAGTTCGAAGGATTTTACAAATTCCACACAAATTTTCCTTCCGCTATAAGCCTTACTCTACGGTGGTTGTTCAATTCGTTTAAAAGTTTCTTTATTGTTATGTACACTTCTTTCGTTTCGGTTTGCTATACGGGGCTTCGAACTGAGGAAGAAAAAGTTTATTGACTCGACGAGGTGACTACCACCAAGTTTCGACCGGTTGTTTCTTGGTTTATCTTCTACAAGCCCAAACTAGAATCCACCACATGATTGTAACCTAACCTACCGTGTGCGTATGTGAAAGGTGTGCACTCAAAACACTAGGAAAGAAACAAAAGAACTCCAGTGTGTTAAAGTTTGGCCGATTGAAATATTTCTATGTTTGCCAATACGTTAAGGAATAAGACGGGTAGTCGAACTGTGAGTTTTCGAAATATGAAATAAAACAAGATAGAAAAACTACGTTGAAAATAATACCGCACCGTTTTGACCCAGAGTGAGTGAAAAAACGGGAATTTATTTTGCTTAAAGCCTTAAACTATTTAGCGTTATTTACCTCGCAACGTCACCCTGCAGCTAGACGATAGGCATAGGGATTGAGCTTTCAAGAAGTTTAATTAAATTTATTTAGCCCACATCTAAACAGATAATACTGAATCAACAATTTGACGCAACAATACACGGTTCGATGCCACATCTCTCCATCCTGCGCCCCACGCTCGCCAAGTCGTTATGTAGCTGGTCAGTCCATCTCTCTCGCTACATTGCATTGGGATATCACATTGCAAGCGGAATTGAAGATGGTGATCGCTCGAAAGTTCTTACACTTTAGCTTGTCGCCTTTCTTGAAGATTGGTCATATGATCACTTCCTTCCATTCTTACGGTAGCTTTTCAGTTTCCCCGATTATCAACGTGGCACGAAGCCTTTGCGGGATGCGTTGATCTTCTGATAGAACATGCGTGTTTCTTGAAAACGGCACAGCTGTTTCATCTCCTCGCCCTCCACTTCTTCCAGGCAGCGTTTCTTCTCCTAAAAAAGCCGTCTCGGCTATCTCCGCTTCCATCTATAGCGTTCCACATTCTGCCGGTTCCCTTTTCCGAATGGACAAAAAGTCGAGGGGTCAAAAGATCGAATGTGCAAAAGGTCCAATGAACAAAAGGTCGAATATACTAGAGGTCTAAGCTACACTGTGTCATAAGGTCTGAGGACAAAAGGTCGAAAGGACAAAAGATTATAAACAATTATAATTATAAACAATCAACAAAAAGTTGAAGGGATAAAAGGTCAAAAGGACAAAAAACAAATGGACATAATATTGAGAATTTATTCTATTAATCATAGGCTGTGTTTGGGAGTTATGCCTTTTATTTCGAACAGACGGTGTTCTTTTGAGTCAACAATTTGACTTAATTCATTAGTACAATAGTAATAATGAAACTAAGTTTATTTTTTTTTAACTATTGCGATTCCCGTTATGTAGTCCGCTATGTTACTAGCGGAGTAGTTTGACACAAATTTGAAAATTTGGTCGTCTTTCTCCATTTCTTTGGGGTTCCACTTAGGCGCTGGTATTCCTTGTAGTACCCTAATGATTTCACCTTCAGTCACCTTTTGTTCCTTTTGGAAGCTTTACACCGTTTGGTCGAAACCGAAATCGTTGGAAACGATCTTCCACCTGTCATGCCATCCTTCAAGCCTGTTTGTTGTTCGAGGCTGGTAATCCAAAACGCATTTCGAAACATTCCATAGGAGGGAAAATTGGGCTGCTTCTCACAGCGGTTCCGTTATGGAACGTACACACGGTCAAGCCGTTTGACCAACATTGACTCCACCTCTCGTTTATTCAAACATCCCTCAAGTTTTACCAACAGCGACACGAACAATCAATTTATTCGACCAACAATATCACACACGAACGACCGAAGCACCAACTCGCGCACCAACCATCAAAAAATATATGGGGTTTTGTGCAACTTCACTACAAATGCTCAAACATGTTCGGCGAACCTTGACTCCACCCCCGACAACTCAAACCAAAATCAAACCGTTTTAATTTTTTCCAACCGAGCCGCCAACTGTCAAATGGTTGTTCAAACAACTTCACACACGCTCAAACAAAGCAGCAACCGAAGCGTTTTCTTGGGGGCGGAGTCATTGTTCGTCAAACTGCTTGACTGGTGTGTACGTTGCATTACGCTTCCTCTTGCGAATTTTTCCAAGTACGTATTTTTTCTTCCCGTACTTTTGAAATAGTTCCATTGCCGCTCGAAATCATTTTGAATGCCTCATTCACCTGCTCCAATTACACGAAAGCTAGAGCTTCATTTTTTTAAATACCATATGTAAACAACGTTTATCTTCTGCATAAAACGCGACCACAGCTATGAATTCTCTTGAAAAAAAAATTGCGTGAGGTGAAAGATGCATCAATGACGGCGACATTCAGGAACGACAACCTCAATTGATAGCTGCACGGTTAAGCAATATTTGCCAATTCCTCCAACGCCCGCGTATATGTTTCTTCCGTTTTTTTAAAGGAAAGGAGCATATATGTCAACGGTAAGTACCTGGATGTATTGCCAGCCCCGATACATCTCAAAATTGAATAGATCTGTTTGAAACCTCTAGGTGCCGTCGAGAATGTGCCGTCCAACTTCCACATCTTAGCGATGGACATGCGCCGAACATTGTCGTGGACACTGGTGGACCGGTGGACCATGGTGCATAATTGTGCTTAGAGTCTCTATTTTTACATATGCGATGTTTTCGAGATTTGAGGACGGAAAATAAAAATCCCGGTCCCATTTAAATAACACGGGGACCAATTTCCGGCGAAAAATTTATCAGTGAAATATTGAAAATTCAATATTTCACTGCTATTCACCAACTTACCTCTGTCAAAGTATATTCATGGTATTTTCATATGAATTTTTCACTCACCTAGCTAATTAGTTTTTAATTAATTGACTGAAAAGCGCTTAAAACTGCTTTTTTTTTCTAGACAAATTGTTGTATATTAATTGTACACACATCAACTCCGAACGATCGAAACACACCCATATACTAATTTTGAACTTGCACTCAGTTTTTTACTTATTCTTTTCTCGCCGTTTTCTTGATTTTATCACAACTAAATATAATTTACTACCTAACTTTCACTTTTGTCTTTGATGTTGAACACAAATTTCTTCACTTCATGTCGAAAAACCAACGAAAACTGCTTTAAAAAATTTGAAGTGAGAGACAAATTTGACGGCCGTATTGTGAATGTTGCAAAATTCGGAACACCCAAATTCACTACCGCATTAGGTGAAATAGTGCGCTCAAAATCTCGGCAAAGCAACTTAGAATATCAATATCAAAACAATACATCAAATTAAGGGTATGCGATAACACACTTTTTCCTAACGAAACGAAACGAAACGAAATTTAAAATGTCTATGTTGATTCGGATCGAAACGAAACGAAATATGGATTTACTTTCGAAACTTCGAAACGAAACGAAATCAAGGTTCATTTGATTCGAAATTTTTCGAAACGAAACGAAATTTCAATTTTTTCCGCGGAATTTTGATTAAATTGGTTTTACATTATGTACGAAATTCAGATTTTACTTTTTCAAAGTCAAATAACTTTTTTACGACCAATAGAGTTATAATAACATAACAGGCAGTCTGTGATAAATCATCGCATTCTTGCCGCATATACAATTGGCGATAAGGCAATAACCCAGCATTTATGCCGCTTTCATATCAGAAAGTATAAAAAATATAGAAATTGTGGGATTTTTCATATACGGATCAAATTTCGTTTAAAACCTTTGTTCGCTTAAGAATAATGTAATTATGCTGAGGCATACTACATGTTGTCTTGTCAGCATGGTTTTATAGTATTGAGCTAATTCAAAATTAGAAAATTAATGCTTAAATTTATTTTTTTATTTAGTGGGATACTCAATTATGTATCCACATCTGCCAGGCGCATACACAGATAGAGAATTGATATTTGAAAAGGGGGTAACAGCCAAAACTTATTCCTTCTTATTATTCGTCTACATATATATATAGCATATCACTAGTAGAATCCTGTGCACCTTTCTGAAATGCACAAAGATATGTACTTCATAATGAATTTCACAGACCCATAGTCTTATATACAATCAGCTCGACGAACTGAGCTATTGTCTGTGTGGCCTTGGCATATGAGAACAGCTGTTATGGTCAGTATGAGCTAAAAGCAATCATAAGTAAAGAACTTTCAGCAATTTTAATGATCTTTCAACCCGTTCTGGATTTTTTTTTGCAAATTCCATGCGAAGATCTAGAAATGCCCACAAATCTTCAATGTTCCTTACATATTGTGGAAATAGTCAAAGAAGAGCTTAGCTTGATTAACTGTACACATCGTAATTGTTAATCATGATTGTCCGAGAAACAGCAAATATGCACAGCTCATCAATTAAATAATATTCTTGGGATACAAAAAAGTTATTCTTATTGTATATTTGCTTCGGAGTTTCCAAATCATGACCAATAACGATGCTGGTCACGTCCTTACAGTCAATTTAGGATTAGAAGAGGAAAATTAGTTTAACACTCATTGCTATAAAACAGCGGTTCTCAACCTTTTTCTTGAGAGGTACCCTTCGAACTTTTGCATTAATTGAGGTACCCCCTATGATTTTTTTGCTGTAAATGAAAATAATCGTAGCTCTTAAAGTATATCAAAAATGAAGCTAAAATCTAACGGAATATATGGCTCTCCATAAACTTTTCGGAAATTTTTATTTTTTTTTAAACTTCTCAATTGAAATTAAGTTCTGACATCAAGGGATTGACTGTAGGAAATCTTCTGACTATTGAGGGCTTCCGAGCATATTGAAAATAGGCTTTCGAGCCTCTTGAAAAATGGCTTTCGAGCCTCTTGAAAGGTGGCTTCCGACAAGGCTTCCGAGCCTCTTGAAAGGAGGCTTCCGAGCCTCTTGAAAGGAGGCTTCCGAGCCTCTTGAAAGGAGGCTTCCGAGCCTCTTGAAAGGAGGCTTCCGAGCCTCTTGAAAGGAGGCTTCCGAGCCTCTTGAAAGGAAGCTTCCGAGCCTCTTGATAGGAGGCTTCCGGGCCTCTTGAAAGGAGGCTTCCGAGCCTCTTGAAAGGAGGCTTCCGGGCCTCTTGAAAGGAGGCTTCCGAGCCTCTTGAAAGGAGGCTTCCAGGCCTCTTGAAAGGAGGCTGTCGAGCGTCTTAAAAAGAGGCTTCCAGCATCTTGAAATGAGGCTTCCGAGCCTTTTGAAAGGAGGCTTCCGAGCATCTTGAGAGGCTCTTGAACCTTGAAAGGAGGCTCTTGAGCCTCTTGAAAGGAGTCTTCCGAGCCTCTTGAAAGGAGGCTATCAAGCCTCTTGAAATGATGCTTCCGCGCCTCTTGAAGCGGGCTTCCGAGCCTCTTGAAAGGAGGCTTCTGAGCCTCTTGAAAGGAGGCTTCTGAGCCTCTTAAAAGGAGGCTTCCGAGCCTCTTGAAAGGAGGCTTCCGAGCCTCTTGGAATGAGGCTTCCTGAGCTCTCTGAAAGGAGGCTTCCAGGCCTCTTGAAGGAGGCTCTGAGCCTCTTGAAAGGAGGCTTCCAGGCCTCTTGAAAGGAGGCTTTGAGCCTCTTGAAGGGAGGCTTGAGGCCTCTTGAAAGGAGGCTTCTGAGCCTCTTGAAAGGAGGCTTCTGAGCCTCTTGAAAGGAGGCTTCCTGAGGCCTCTTGAAAGGAGGCTTCTGAGCCTCTTGAAAGGAGGCTTCCTGAGCCTCTTGAAAGGAGGCTTCCGAGCCTCTTGAAAGGAGGCTTCCGGGCCTCTTGAAAGGAGGCTGGGAGCCTCTTGAAAGGAGGCTTCCAGGCCTCTTGAGAGGAGGCTTCCTGAGCCTCTTGAGAGGAGGCTTCCGAGCCTCTTGAAAGGAGGCTTCTGAGCCTCTTGAAAGGAGGCTTCCTGAGCCTCTTGAAAGGAGGCTTCCTGAGGCCTCTTGAAGGAGGCTTCCAGGCCTCTTGAAAGGAGGCTTCCGAGCCTCTTGAAAGGAGGCTTGAGCCTCTTGAAAGGAGGCTTCCAGGGCCTCTTGAAAGGAGGCCTGAGCCTCTTGAAAGGAGGCTTCTGAGCCTCT
Source organism: Armigeres subalbatus (assembly GCF_024139115.2). Classification (NCBI taxonomy): domain Eukaryota; kingdom Metazoa; phylum Arthropoda; class Insecta; order Diptera; family Culicidae; genus Armigeres; species Armigeres subalbatus. The sequence continues at coordinate 392,240,239 of NC_085141.1, forward strand.
TGAAAGGAGGCTTCTGAGCCTCTTGAAAGGAGGCTTCCTGAGCCTCTTGAAAGGAGGCTTCCTGAGCCTCTTGAAAGGAGGCTTCCAGGCCTCTTGAAGAGGAGGCCTGAGCCTCTTGAAAGGAGGCTTCCAGAGCCTCTTGAAAGAAGGCTTCTGAGCCTCTTGAAAGGAGGCTTCCGAGGCCTCTTGAAGGAGGCTTCCAGGCCTCTTGAAGGGGAGGCTCTGAGCCTCTTGAAGGAGGCTTCCGAGCCTCTTGAAGGAGGCTCTGAGCCTCTTGAAAGGAGGCTTCCAGGCCTCTTGAAAGGAGGCTTCTGAGCCTCTTGAAAGGAGGCTTCCGAGCCTCTTGAAGGAGGCTTCCAGGCCTCTTGAAGGAGGCTTCCGAGCCTCTTGAAAGGAGGCCTGAGCCTCTTGAAAGGAGGCTTCCGAGCCTCTTGAAAGGAGGCTTCCTGAGCCTCTTGAAAGGAGGCTTCTGAGCCTCTTGAAGGAGGCTTCCTGAGCCTCTTGAAAGGAGGCTTCTGAGCCTCTTGAAAGGAGGCTTCCTGAGCCTCTTGAAATGAGGCTTCCGAGCCTTTGAAAGGAGGCTTCCGAGCATCTTGAGAGGCTCTTGAACCTCTTGAAAGGAGGCCTGAGGCCTCTTGAAAGGCTGAGCCTCTTGAAAGGAGGCCTCTTGAAAGGAGGCTCTGAGCCTCTTGAAAGGAGGCTTCTGAGCCTCTTGAAGGAGAGGCTTCCAGGCCTCTTGAAAGGAGGCTTCTGAGCCTCTTGAAAGGAGGCCTGAGCCTCTTGAAAGGAGGCTTCCAGGCCTCTTGAGGAGGCTTCCAGGCCTCTTGAAGGAGGCTTCCAGGCCTCTTGAAAGGAGGCTTCCAGGCCTCTTGAAAGGAGGCTTCCAGGCCTCTTGAAAGGAGGCTTGAGGCCTCTTGAAAGGAGGCTTCTGAGCTCTTGAAAGGAGGCTTCCAGGCCTCTTGAAAGGAGGCTTCCAGGCCTCTTGAAAGGAGGCTTCTGAGCCTCTTGAAAGGAGGCTTCCTGAGCCTCTTGAAAGGAGGCTTCCGGGCCTCTTGAAAGGAGGCTTCGAGCCTCTGAAAGGAGGCTTCCGAGCTCTTGAAAGGAGGCTTCCTGAGCCTCTTGAGAGGAGGCTTCCGAGGCCTCTTGAGAGGAGGCTTCTGAGCCTCTTGAAAGGAGGCTTCCGAGCCTCTTGAAAGGAGGCTTCAGGCCTCTTGAAAGGAGGCTTCTGAGCCTCTTGAAAGGAGGCTTGAGCCTCTTGAAGGAGGCTTGAGCCTCTTGAAGGAGGCTTCCAGGCCTCTTGAAAGGAGGCTTCTGAGGCCTCTTGAAAGGAGGCTGAGGCCTCTTGAAGGAGGCCTGAGCCTCTTGAAAGGAGGCTTCCTGAGCCTCTTGAAAGGAGGCCTGAGCCTCTTGAAGGAGGCTTCGAGCCTCTTGAAAGGAGGCTTCTGAGCCTCTTGAAAGGAGGCTTCTGATCCTCTGAGAGGAGGCTTCTGAGCCTCTTGAAAGGAGGCCTGAGCCTCTTGAAAGAGGCTTCCAGGCCTCTTGAAAGGAGGCTTCCTGAGCCTCTTGAAGGAGGCTTCTGAGCCTCTTGAAGGAGGCTTCCGAGCCCTCTTGAAAGGAGGCCTGAGCCTCTTGAAAGGAGGCTTCCGAGCCTCTTGAAAGGAGGCCTGAGCCTCTTGAAAGGAGGCTTCGAGCCTCTTGAAAGGAGGCTTGAGGCCTCTTGAAAGGAGGCTTCCGAGCCTCTTGAAAGGAGGCTTCCGAGCCTCTTGAAAGGAGGCTTCCAGGCCTCTTGAAAGGAGGCTTCTGAGCCTCTTGAAAGGAGGCTTCTGAGCATCTTGAAAGGACGCCTTTGAGCATCTTGAGAGGAGGCTTCCGAGCCTCTTAAAGGGAGGCTTTCGATCCTCTTGAGAGGAGGCTTCTTAGCCTCTTGAAAGGAGGCTGAGCCTCTTGAAAGGAGGCTTCAGGCCTCTTGAAAGGAGGCTTCCAGGCCTCTTGAAGGAGGCTTCCAGGCCTCTTGAAAGGAGGCTTGAGGCCTCTTGAAAGGAGGCTTCTGAGCCTCTTGAAGGAGGCTTCCAGGCCTCTTGAAAGGAGGCTTCCGGGCCTCTTGAAGGAGGCTTCTGAGCCTCTTGAAAGGATGCTTCCAGGCCTCTTGGAAAGGAGGCTTCCAGCCTCTTGAAAGGGAGGCTCTGAGCCTCTTGAAGGAGGAGGCCTTCTGAGGCCTCTTGAAAGGAGGCTTCCGAGCCTCTTGAAAGGAGGCTTCCGAGGCCTCTTGAAAGGAGGCTTCCGAGCCTCTTGAAAGGAGGCTTCCAGGCCTCTTGAAAGGAGGCTTCCGAGCCTCTTGAAAGGAGGCTTCCGAGCCTCTTGAAGGAGGCTGGAGCCTCTTGAAATGAGGCTTCAGGCCTTTGAAAGGAGGCTTCCGAGCATCTTGAGAGGCTCTTGAACCTCTTGAAAGGAGGCTTCCAGCCTCTTGAAAGGAGGCTTCTGAGCCTCTTGAAAGGAGGCTTCCGAGCCTCTTGAAAGGGAGGCTTCCAGGCCTCTTGAAAGGAGGCCTTGAGGCCTCTTGAAAGGAGGCTTCCAGGCCTCTTGAAAGGAGGCTTCCGAGCCTCTTGAAGGAGGCTTCCAGGCCTCTTGAAAGGAGGCTTCAGAGCCTCTTGAAAGGAGGCTTCCAGGCCTCTTGAAGGAGGCTTCTGAGCCTCTTGAAAGGAGGCTTCAGAGCCTCTTGAAAGGAGGCTTCTGAGCCTCTTGAAGGAGGCTCAGGCCTCTTGAAAGGAGGCTTTCAGGCCTCTTGAAAGGAGGCTTTGAGCCTCTTGAAAGGAGGCTTCCAGGCCTCTTGAAAGGAGGCTTCCTGAGCCTCTTGAAAGGAGGCCTGAGCCTCTTGAAAGGAGGCTTCTGAGCCTCTTGAAAGGAGGCTTCTGAGCCTCTTGAAAGGAGGCCTGAGCCTCTTGAAAGGAGGCTTCCGAGCCTCTTTAAGGAGGCTTCCGAGCCTCTTTAAGGAGGCTTCCGAGCCTCTTGAAAGGAGGCTTCCGAGCCTCTTGAAAGGAGGCTTCCGAGCCTCTTGAAAGGAGGCTTCCGAGCCTCTTGAAAGGAGGCTTCCGAGCCTCTTGAAAGGGGGCTTCCGAGCCTCTTGAAAGGAGGCTTCCGGGCCTCTTGAAAGGGGGCTTCCGAGCCTCTTGAAAGGAGGCTTCCGGGCCTCTTGAAAGGAGGCTTCCGAGCCTCTTGAAAGGAGGCTTCCGAGCCTCTTGAAAGGAGGCTTCCGAGCCTCTTGAAAGGAGGCTTCCGAGCCTCTTAAAAGGAGGCTTCCGAGCCTCTTGAAATGAGGCTTCCGAGCCTCTTGAAATGAGGCTTTCGAGCCTCTTGAAAGAAGGCTCCTGAGGCTTTCGAGACTACTGTTCCAAGCATCTTGAAAGAAGAACTCCTTCCCTCTTCATGTGAGGGCTTCGAGCCTCTTGAAAGAGGCCTTCCTACCCTTTTGAAAATAGCCTTCCGAGCCTTTTAAAAGAAGGAGAAAAGAAAAAAAAAGAAAAAAAAAGAAGAAAGCTTAAAAGAAGATTTCCGGGCCTCTAGAAAGGAGGCTTCCAACCCTCTTGAGAGTGGGCTTCCGCGCCTTTTGAAATGAAGCTGTCGAGCCTGTTTAAAAATCCCTTCCGAGCCCCTTGAAAAGATCCGAGGCTTTTAAAAGAAGCAGAAATAAAAGGAAATTTCTAGAAAAACAGCTTGGCTTCTGGGCCTTTTAAAAGAAAGTTTTTGGACATCTTATAATTATGTTTCCGGGTCACGTGAAAGGTGGCTTCCGAGCTGCTTGGAAGGAGGCCTCCGAGAGGCGCAGAAGGGTGCTTCCAATTCTCTTGCAACGAAGCAACTGAGCTTTTCGGGAAAAAGTCTTCTTGTCTTTTAAATGAAGGCTTTCGAATCTGCAGACTCTAGATTTTAGTTAAGAACCATATTCTTAACATATTATTCAACATTCTGTTTTGACCCGGTAGATTGCATAGAAGATTTTTCAAATTTGTTCATTCGAGGTTTTGCCCTTTTGATCTTTTGTCCCACATCTCTTCATCCATTGTACTAGTTGTGGAGGACACGATTCAAAAGGCCATGATTTACTAATCGCCATGCAAAGGATAAAGGATGTATTTTGGACCACCAGTTCGACGGCTCATATTTTGGACAACTGAGTACAAATTCCTCTTGGTGGTCCAAAATTAGAGTCCCCGTAAGGGTTGTCCAAAATACATCCTTTACCCTTTTATGTACAAGACAAAGTTTAGAAATAATAAAAATACAAATCTGTATTAATAAGTTTGGATCAAAATTGTAATACCCCCTGGGCCTGGCGAAAGTACCCCCAGGGGTACATGTACCCCAGGTTAAGAACCGCTGTTATAAAAGACCGAGGAATGCTCTACATCTCCGTGAGCGCTACGGGAAAGGAATCGTTGGTTAGTAGAGAAGGAAATTCATGTGAAGCCATTGGGTAAGCGACTGAATATTTATTGTAAACTAAGTTATTTTGAAAACAAGAAGACGAAAACTGTGTTTCAAATCAATCCAACACAATTCAATGTGTTTCGTTTTATAAGCTTCTACAATACGATCGATTCCGCACTAAATAATTCTGTGCTCTTCGATGTAGACATTAGTTTTATCACTTCGCGTTCTCCCCCACTAGCTGGCGTGATCAGCATCTACAGGATCGATTGTACACTGGTTAAACAAATGCCTGCTACGCGAGGTAGATTTTTTTCACCTTGCGTTCTCCCGGACTAGCTGCCGTCCCATGACCACGATCGATTCCGCATTAAAATTGCACAAATAGTAAAAAATATCACAAAATATAAATTGAAACTTGGAAACACTGAAGACGTTTTACAGAAGAAAACTACATACGTATTTGTCGACTAAGAATGGGGTTATGTAGTAAGCGTTAATAGAATAAATTGTATAACCTAAAGTTTTGAAAACAATTTAACGATTTTGTTCAGCGGCGCAGCCAAAATTTTTGATAATATAAAGAATAGTTTAAGTTTAAATTTGTTTCGAAATTCCGTTAAATTTCGTTAGAAGCTAGTTTTTTCTAGCGAATTTTTGGTAATTTTACGAAACGAAACGAAATCAAGAAATGCGATTTCGCCATGCTAAAATTCCGCGAAATTCCGCGGAATTTCGTTCCGAACCACCTGAAACGAAATTTTTCGAAATACCGCATATGCTTACATCAAATATGCTAGTCGACACGCAAACAACTTTATGCATATACAAGAAAAGAATCATCATTTCATCGTTGCCAGATTTATTTAATCAAATAATTATTACTTTTTGTCGTATTAATCAAATCAACCAGAAAAAAAGAAAAGATTATGCAAGCTTCTGTTGGCAGGGTGGAGAACGGTTGACATTTAATTTTACCGTACCATTCATCCTACCAAGCAGTAAAAAAAAAAACAATACCACGGCAGCCGCAGCAGCAGCCACGACCAAGTAGACGCAGCACATACTTTTACTATTTTTTCCCCCCACAATCAATGTTTTCGTAAAAAAAAAAATTTCAACGTATAATCGGTTTTGGTGGCAAATATACATTTCATTATTCCTTGCTCATTTTACAGACTAGAACTAATAAATCAGTATCTGTGGCTAGCACTCTTTCAAGGTACGCCACAGCCTAATTCAACTCGATTCTGTTCGATTTGCACTGCGCACAAGGAAGTGTGGATGGATGGCACGAGACTCACGCAGCAGCAAACAAACAGTCTGCGGATAAGGAATAAAAAGACATAATTTCGTCTTACATTAATTTGGGAAACTGTCTCAGTGTGCTCGGTGCACGAAATTTTACCGGATAAAATGTAAATATTCGGAGAATCAAAGTGTTTTACTGTACTTTCCCCAACACTGTATGTTGAAAGCCCAGTGGTGTATGAAGAATTTTAAAATAAGTTTCCATTTCTTATATATAAAAATGAAATGGTCTGTGTTCGTATCCGCATAACTCTAAAACGGCTGGATGGATTTTTTTCATTTCTTCAGCAGAAACATTTGTTATCGTTTCCGACGGGTTTATATGATATTTCCTTATGCGAAAATAACGGGTAAGATGGAGTAAATCGTGAAAAACTAAAATTAAGAATCGTATGGAAACTTTGCATGGGCAGTTCACAACGCGCATTTTCGCCTACTATGCAGGACAACGTCTGCCGGGTCGACTAGTATTAAATATTTCATAAATGCTCAAAAATAAACATTTTGTTGCATCTGGCAACATATGTAGCAACTGACAAGCTTTTACCACCCCATTTCCACCCACCTCAAATTTTCGTCACTTTTTCGTACTAGTTGCCTCACCAATACTAACAAGCAATAACGTCATTAATTTGCAAAACAGAGTTATGGAGTCTTGAGCCTTAAGGTAGCCTTAAGAGACTAATGGCCGCGAATTGAGGTGTGTTTTATTCCTTCAGACATTACCCAGCTTTTGCCATGTGCTTTACGGTTTCAACAAAATTTTCTCTATTTCTTCTTCTGGAGTATTCTGTAGGTTCTATTACTGTAGTGTTCTTTACCTAGATATATTTTAAAAGCAATAGCAAATGAAAAGAAAGACTGATTTAAAAAAAGCTTCTGATGCAGTAAATCAATTATTACGAGTCATAGGCTAAAGCTAGATTGTTTTCTTCTTGTTCCACCGCCCTATTTAGTTCCATAGGGAAATCAGACAGTAGGTTCATTGTTATTGCAATCTCTTCCATCGAAGGGCTCGATGATGCAGCTAGTTAGGTTGAGTGAAGTATTTGTTGCAATGTAAAACGTGGGTGGTAGGACTAAGATACCTTTTCTTAGCTGTGTCTTATTTCTGGCACAGGCTTGAAAAGCAATGTAAAAAAAATCAATGTTTCAATGCCTATTCGAGAACTGGCCTGAAACTAAAAATGATAGTGGAATAGCACTTTTTTGATGGTATGTCGATGCGAAATAGTTGATAAGGTGCTTCTCCCTTTGTGAAGGTAATAGCGAATTGAGTGTTTTTGTCTGCAGGAAATCAATTTATATTACTATTAATGCTATTTTTCTGATCATCATTGCATAATGCCTATTATTGGAAAACAAGGCCGATATAAATGATTTCCAGCCATAATGGTTTACAACAACGAATGTTCCTTGCGCAAAAATAAAATTGTGCTTACTAACTAACAAGTGAAAGAAACGCTCTTCTATATTTATACAAGGAACTGCAACTTGATGCAAATAAATTGATTCCAGTGTTGACCTTCCGTATTTGTTTTATTTCGAACTCAATCTCAAGAAACAAATTAAATATGACTTGTTCAACAGTGCAAGCAAAGTTTTCCACTAAACAAATGTAAAACAACCCACCGGAAGATGATGGCTTCCTCCCTTCCGTGGAGCAACTGCCACCGCCACCCAATATGGGCAATGGACAGTTGATGAAGGATCTATTCCTCCGTCTTACTCGTCTGAAGAATTGAAGAATAACAAAAAAAAAACAGAACCAAAGGAAAATGAAATATGGCGCAGTGTGCAAAAAGCCAGCCAGAAGTTTGAAGTCGTATTTCCTCGAGTCGAAAAACTACAAACCGGAAAACAAATGCAATCAACATAACTCGGCGAACTGTTTGTAGCTATATTTATAACTAGCTAGCCTTTTTCATTCGGCAAGAGAAGAAAAATTGACAAATGTGCCAATGGAGATGGGTGAGAAAGGCGGCACGGGACGTGACACAGTTCGGCACACTTCACTTGCGCGAAACCGTGAAAAAGATGGTGAAAATAATGGAAAACTTGCATCCGGTTCGAACAAATGGAGTGAAAAGAGGTCGAAAAGATATTAAAAGTTTTTCTTTGTTATGCGAAAATTTGACGGAACTTATTGGTACCTAGTGTTGATGTGCATTCAATTAGTCTATTTCAGTTTGAATTTTTGGGGACAGTAAGGAAGACTTTTTTTTATCTCCAATCTCCAAAGTACTTGATGTGGTGGTACTGTTCAGCTACCAATTTAACTACCAAACATTGAATATTGAAACGCTCCTTGATTCGTAAATTCCTGGTTCAGGATAGTCGCGTCCAAGTTTTTGTAAATTCAAATGATCATTAATCCTTATCGTCCAAGAAATACTGTCTGTCGGTTAGGACTTGATCCATCTGGTCCAAAAGTCATAACTACGCTGGTACAGTGATGAAGTTGAATTGAAACTAGTTTGAAAAAAAAAATCACTCAAATTCATCACAAATTCCGTGTGATTTTATCAACTTTTATTACACCCAATGTTTCAGTCGCTACTTGCCCAAAGTGCTTACGCATCGGATCAGTATTATGCAGAGAAAAAAAAACTTTTGCTTCGCTTATTAACTACGCAAATTAACTGCGGCTGTCAACCTTCAATCCTTCATTATTCAAATAGATCCCATCCAACATCTTTTCTAGCCAGCACCTATGAAAAGTCAACAGGCACAAAAGCATACCGCAGAAAGATATGATCCAATTTATGATTCCGCTTCATTGCCGTTTGTCGGTCGGTGCTCTTTTCTAGCTGGGTATTTGCCTGACCAAACGGACCCACAGGCAAACAAACAACCACACCGACTCAAGTGCCCCATTTGTACCGGATGCTCGAATAGGGACCTATTTTCAGGATAATTAGATTCCCAACTTTTTGAGTCCCCCTCCGGAACTGTTCCCGGCAGCGACAATGGTGACAAAAGATGCTTTGACTGGAAGGTGGGCGAGGACGGCGTGTTTGTGGATTCTTTCAATCGAAAATTGGCCACCGGCTTAGACTTTTAATGCAACCCCGAAATGAGCAGACCAGGAAAATTAAATTTTATAATATGCTAATAACTCCCAGCGGCGTGATCCATTTTGATTCCGACCACCATCGCAGTAGTGGCCGTTTGTGGAATTGGGGAGGGGGCGGAGTCGTGTGAGCACATACAAAACAGGATGGAAAAATTTTCGGTGAAATGCTAGAATCAACAACGGTGCCTCAGGGATAACCGGTGGAGGCCGGTCGTCATCAGTGCCCAAGGTCGTTCGGATAGCGTTGGTAAAATTTGTGGAGGAAACGGCGAAAAAGTGGGTCCCGGAGTACTTGCCTGCGGGAGATGCGTACATATTGTGCCAGAATTTGTGGCACGTATTAAATGCCTATTTAGCATATTTTCTCGTATCAGCACAAATTTATGGCCAGTCAGAGTTTTTCTGGAGTGGATGTTTTTTTGCGATACTTGACTTGCTGTACCGCTCAGTCATCGCTTACTCGGTAAATTCCATCCGTATGCGCGTTTCGTTGTGAGTTTTTGGCAGAAGTTCATTCATGACGATACCAATTATGAATAGATTAAACGTGAGCCTTCAAAATTACCAAGTACATACATTTTTGTGTTCAGTTTCTGTTGAACTGAGTTTCTATTGATTCAAAAGGTCATACTATGAGTTTTATTACCGATATTTTACACACTGTATATTGGGTGCATACATTAAACTAAAATCATAATACTGAACAATTAAAAATATGTAATTTTATCTCATTATTAGTATGCGCCTTTTCTCTAACAAAACGCTGAAAAAATACACAAGATGCTAATTAGTTTTCAAATTACATTCATTACTGTGTATGAAGCATAAAAACACACAACCCCCTGCTACAAATATAACGACAGATATTTACAAATCGATTGCATCTACGCCCGTGGATGAAACAAAACTCTCAATAGCTGGAACGACAAGAGCCGTACGAGAAATTATAATCAAAAAGGATAATTTATCTGTTGTTTATCGTGTTCTATCGGTACCGCCGAGCGGAACCGTGATTATTATTTCTCTCTATGTCTCCGACGGCACAAGCTGGTTATTTCATGATCGTTTGTCTCCAGTTGATTGGGTGCAATCGGATTCTTCGTGGAGGAAGAGACTGAACCAAAGTGACAGTGGGTGGGAAACAGACCGAGGGCGACTATATGGTGGAAATGCGGTCGTGATTCGGAAAGCATACAGCATGAAATTTAATCTGCGATCAACATTTATTTTTCTCACTTTGGCTTGACGATGGACCAACTCAAGCCTGAATGGGAAAATCGAAAAAAATAACGTCCTTTATTTCTGCTGTTGTCATCGCTAGTCGTGTACGCTTAAGCTATCACCCGCCACAGCCATGGTCATAGTCGGGTATTTGTAGAATCCAGCTGGTAGGAATGCATTTTTACAAAATGCCTAATTTAATTTTCGATGTTCAGTCTTGACGTAGTACGTTAAAAGTTTTGGACAAAACATATGCAACTAATATCTACTTAACATACAAATCTTACATCAAAGAAAAGCGAGTACACTCAATCCGTATTTTACGGCAGCTATTGGGGGACGTAAAAATATTTTTTGCGTAAATTACTAGTTTTTCACTTGATTCATTAATCTTTAGACAATTTTAAATACGATACAATACCATAGCAATCCAAAGACTCAAATTGGATACGTTATTATCACATGTTCTAGTGCTTCCAAGAGTTCCCTGAAGCTCTAACTTTCAGGCACCCAAGCATAAATTGCACATGCATTCCATTTTTGTTCCATTCCAAGTCATCCAATAATACCAAGAACTGGAGAACATGCCTGCAAGGCAATACACGTAACGAAAGATCTGTCTGCACCTTTCAAAAGTGCAACATAACACCATCAGAACCAAATTGGATAAGAATGGAATGCACGTTCCATTCCGGGTCATTCATGAATTCCAAGAATTAGAGCTCAGGCCTTAAGGTCAATACGCGTAATGAAAGATCTGTTTGTTCGTTTTAGAAATCCAAAATGCTCTTAGAGATCATTTGAACCAAATTGGCCATCCGTGAATTCCAAGAAGTGGAGTACAAGCCTGAAGATCAAATCGCGTAACGTAAGATCTATTTGCTTCTTTCAGAAATGCAACATGCTCATAGTAATCATTTGAATTAAAATGGATATGAATTGATTGCATGTTCCATTTCAGGGTATCTATTTTTTAATAATAGTCTTGAAGAGCGAAATATGTCTTTCAAGACCGATAAAGAACCAAAAATGCTACTTGGGAATGATTCCAAGAATTGAACTACAGGCCTTAGGGTCAATATGCGTAACGAAAGATCTGTTTTAGAAATAAAAAATTGTCTTATGGATCATTTGAACCAAATTAGATATGACTTGAATTCATGTTCCATTCTAGGCCATCCTAGAATTTCAAGAATTTGAATTCAGGCCTTAAGGTCAGAACGCGTAACGAAAGATCTATTTGATTTTCTATAATTTGAACATACTCTTAGTGATCATTTGAACCAAATTGAATATGAATTGAATACATGATCCATTCCAGACTATCCATGAATGCCAAGAATCAAAGTACAGGCCTTAAAGTCAATATGCGTAAAGGAAAATCTATTTGGTCCTTTTAGAAATGCATAAACCTCTTAGTGATCATTTCAACCAAATAGGATATGAATGGAATGCAAGTTTCATTCAACGCCATCCAAAAATTCCAAGAATTGGAGTACTGGCCATAAGGTTGAAACTTACTTTTGACCCCGGGAGTTACTGCTGCCTTAGAAAGGGGCAAGCTGTTGGTCTAGAGCCAACAACAGCTCATGGGGTGTGCACAGAAAGCCTCTTTTGCTCCCGGGTCCCAGAGCGTTGAACGGAGGGAAAGTTTTCGGAAGACAAGCGAAATGAAACAACTACGCTACGTTTCGGCTATGCAGTCTCAGTAATCAAACGATAATTTTGATTTTATCCCAACGTTTCGACCACTTTTCGAGTCTTCTTCAGGGGAAAGTCGGTGTTATCGTTTTTCGTTTGGTTTCGATAACACCGACTTTCCCCTGAAGAAGACTCGAAAAGTGGTCGAAACGTTGGGATAAATTCAAAATTATCGTTTGATTACTGAGACTGCATAGCTGAAACGTAGCATAATTACCCTGATCCAGGGGCGGATTTAGCCGGACTGGGGCCCCGGGGCCGAAAGCCTGTGGGGGCCCTAAAATGTACAAAATAGGTTGGTTTTGGTACAAAAGATTTGTGGGGGCCCGGGGCCACGGCCCCCCCGGACCCCCCCTAGATCCGGCCCTGCCCTGATCAGTCGAACTCCTATCCACACCACACTGGCTCACGTGCTCTGAAGGGGGTGGAGTTCGTAGGGTTTGTTGCTGATATCCGGATCATTGTGCCGACGGATCCACGGTGTGTTTGTCCGAGGAGGCTTATTTTCAAAAAATCAGTATCTCTAAAACACTCACTACACGAAAGTATAGTCCTCTTTCACGTAGGTGCATTTTTAAAATGTTCTATCGGGGGTCATTTTTCCATACATTTTCGGGGGGGTTAAATCGGCTATCATTTGAGATTTCTATGGAATTTGCACCAAAAATAGTAAAAAATAGGTTCTAGATCCCCCGATAGAACATTTTAGTTTACCCACTATATGAAAGAGGAGAGCATCTACTTTCACGTGGTGGGTGTTTCAGAGATACTGATTTTTGAAAAATAATGTTTCCCCATAGACACACCGTGGAGCAAATGGTGAGTAGCTATGGTCGCTGAACGGATTTCCCGCTTCGAGGATCTCGGGGACAGTCTGCATAAAACATTTGTACAAAACTAGGGGGGGTGTTAGGTGAATCAGACAGTCTTTGATTCCACTGGTACGCTGTTTTAGACTCACCATGGCAAGCATTGCCCATATCAAAATTTACACGAGGTTCGCTGCTTTTAGTACCGGCTAGGTACAATCACCTGGTTTGAGCTAATCACCGTGGAATTCATTAATTGAAATTGATTGGCTTTTTTCGGTGACGATGGAATAAAAAAAAGCATTTTCCACTTTTCTTCAGCCATCATCCGACGTAATTCGCTAATGCGACCATTTCCCTTCCTCGGTCAAGCTAAACTCTGGTGCTATCGTTCGTATATTTAAATTGAACGTAAACACGAATCAATTTAAACTATCCTCTTTCCTGAACCATACACCTGGGACAATGTTACCGTTTTGCTCGGTAACAAGGTCAATGCGCATAATGAAAGATCTATTTTCTTCTTTTAGGAATACATCGTGCTTTTAGTGATTATTAAAATTATGTAGGATTGGATTTTTTGTTTAATTGTTATCCAATTTGGTTCTATGAATTACTAAGGGCATGGACCATTTGGTCGGGGTTCAGCCAAATCGCACTAAGCGCCAATGAAAATTTACCTATTTTCTTGCATAAATCTTTGTGTAGCAGATCCAATTGATCACAAATCGTATCGGATATACTTCTACCCTATATCCTTATATGAAGATATCCAACAACAAATGAATTGATATGAATTACTTTTGGTTTTCATTCTACGAACAAAATATCACAAGTCAGTCAAAAAGGAGCTTGGTGCGGTTTCGCTGAACCCCGATCATTTACAAAAGAGATAACAACCTTTTGGGTACGCGTGGCGACATCAAGGCCTAAACTACATGCATTTTTGAATGAACTGAATAGAACAATTGTTGAACGCTCATCCAATTCAATTCTATAGATGACAATCTGCTTAAACGATCAAAAAAGTCTAACAGCTCTCAAGGAGCTGAAAGCCTATACTTCAGGTAATTCATGGTTGAACTGAACGGGGGCAGCAGGGACTATATCCAAGGGCTTGACGATCCCTCCCCAGGCCATCTGCGAGTTGTGGCGCCTGCCTAGGATGTGGTGGGGTTTGACAGTGGGCCCTGTTAAACCTCTATAAAAAGCTGTATGTTTCCGCAAGTAGGCTCCGCCAAAGCGACCGTGTGCCGCTCAAAGCGCACAAGCCCAAGTCCTGGTGTTAGGTGGGACGCTAAACAGCCCTGACACGACGGCCCTCCGACGAGACAGGAGATTTGCGCAGGCCCAATAAGCCGCCTTTAAAAACAACTATTACGAACGACATAGAAGATAATACGACTCGATACAATCGGCAACGACCTAGGCGACAAATAAAGGATCACGATTGGAAGCTTGGAACATGAACTGCAAGTCGCTAGGCTTCGCAGGTTGAGACAGGATAATCTACGATGAATTACATCCCCGTAGCTTCGATGTCGTAGCGCTGCAGGAAATCTGCTGGACAGGACAGAAAGTGTGGAAAAGCGGGCATCGAGCGGCTACCTTCTACCAAAGCTGTGGCACTAGAGTGGCCCAAGCTTATATGGAAAAAGTGAAAAGTCTGGAATTTCAAACCTTGCACCCTTAAATGATTGGTAAATACTTTCCGTGCTCTGTACAGTAGTGTAGCTAGAGAGGGAGGGGGTGACTAGGGCAGTTCACATTTCAAAAATGTTCGAAAATTCCAACTCCCACCTGTCTATTAGCATCATTTTGATAACATAGGAGTTCTGGCAAAATTTCAGGCAATTCGGTGACCATTTAGGGGTGGCGCGAAGTCAATTTATGTTTATATGGAAATTTGTATGGGAAAAACTTAAAATTTATTCAAGTCTCCCTACAACTGTCAAATCGTGATGAATTCAAATAAACATCCCCAACCTCCATTTTTGGATTCTATTTGAGCTCAATCAGTGGGTAACTCATTAATTTTGATTTAAAATTCCACTGCTACGTTGAGGCTAATTACACCACTTTAGCCATTTATCACATATTCACACTGACAATAGAATCATCCAATCCACTCATAACTAATGTGTTATCCGGAGGTCTCATTTATATAGATTTCAAAAAGGGAGGTTGGGGATGTTTATTTAAATTCAACACGAATTGAGAGTTGTAGGGAGACTTGAATAAATTTTAAGTTTTTCCCATACAAATTTCCATATAAACATAAATAATCAATTATTGACTTCGCGCCACCTCTAAATGGCCACCGAATTGCTTGAAATTTTGCCAGGCCTGCTATATTATCAAAATGATGCTAATAGACATATGGGAGTTGGAATTTTCGAACATTTTTGAAATTTGAACTGCCCTAGGGGTGACTTACCACTGAAGCCAACGAGCTGAAGTTTTTAAGGGGAGACAAAGTTCATGATATATTTGTAACGAGTTATTTTCGGACATCGTGATGCCCGTTGCATCAATTTTAGAACGATATGATATAATCGTTACAGACAGAGGGACATGTTCATAGCATAATTTATTAACTGTATAAAACTACAAAGTTATCAACAACACTTATACCTATATTAATTATTTATTTCAACTGCTAGGCCTTCCTTTATAACAGAGTGAGTGCAACCTGGAAAATTTTGCCTATGCTGTTGAACAACTTTGAGAAGATATTGAAGCTGTTCTTCATTTTTTGTCAGTTTTCCACAAAAATCTTGAACTAGTTTAACTCCTCTTTCAGCACAGTCATTCACTACCAAAAATGAATTAATTTTATTTCTACTTTCACCAAATTCTTCCAATCATCCCATATACTAGGATCTTCTTTGAGAAAATTGGCAGATATTCCAGAAATTTCAAAAAAATTCATCGTATTTTGAGAAACGAAATCCGAAAGCGTACAAGAAGTCAACTTATCGATCGTAGATACTTTCAATTTTATTTTTCTTATTTCATCACCCTTACAAGATTTTAAATTGTGTGCCATTTCTTTTATCTCATCAGTAGATATTTCTGGGTCGAAAAAAGCCAGAGCGACTAGTTCTTCACTCAAGTACCATAGATGATTTGCAAATCTTGGAGCCGCAGCCATATACACATTTCTTGATTGATCAGGGAAAGCATCTCGTAAAGTTATCAATTTTTTTTGCCAGGTTGATATCATTTCGTGCTGCTGATGAGGGTAAAGGAGCTTCAAACCAAGACCAAATGTAAACTCGTAAAATAAAAGCACACATTACTGGAATTTTTCGCCTTTCATCATCGGTCATGTCAAATTGGCCTCTAAACAGCCATATTTCAAGACAATACATTGCTTCCGCCATCCATCTGGCATTGCTATGTGCTCCTGGTGGCGAAAATTTAATTCTTTTCACACCAAGAAATGCTAAAGATAAATTTAGCAACTCTTTATAGTCTTGTCGTTGCTGTTGAATATTGAGTTGGTTTTTCAAAAATTCAATCAAATGTTGTGTTTTATGAAAAATTAAAATTCCTGAAATGATCGATTTTTCTGAATACCCTATATTGAAATTGGTCACCATAAAGGGGAAATAATAAAATGGGTCCAATATTGTTCTATAAGGAACGATCCTACCAAATATAAGCTAATTTTGAGGGATCATATCAATAATGTTGGAACTGGATGGCTGTATATTTTTATTTGAGGCTAACAAAATAAATGGAAGAAGTACTTAATTTATTTCGTGTACTTACATTCACGCTTCGAAAATTGAACTCTAAACTATAGCATAAACCAAACTTGACCAAATTTTGAGTTCTTCAATTTATGTCAATTTTGAGTAAATTTTTTTAGCGTGTTAGCTCGAAGATAAAACGACGCCAGAAAATTGCGAGATTAAACATCGAACAATATCCTGGATGTGTTTTACTACTAAAAAAAAAAAAGATCCACCCCTTGCCCCCCCTTATTCATCCCCTCCCTAGCTACACTACTGTACAGAGTACGGAAAGTATTTACCAATCGGATAAAAATTCGCGAGATTGCGTGATAATCATGTATTTAATTTCGCACGGCACAGAATACGCCTGCATCGCCGCCGCAATGGTCGGTGGTACGTTGCTCTCATTTTAAACACCCCTGGGGGACACGCTCGAAACCTTCGACTTTGGATGCTTATAACTTGGCCAATTTCAAAGGGATTTACATCCGGTCTTCACCAGTTGCTTCCTTATATAAAAAAGGTTCTACATTTTGTCCACAACAGGAATCCGTCGACTACAGCGCCACCTAGAAGCAAAAAACTGAAACGGTTGCGTTTCCGCATACATTTGGATCACTTTTCCCATACAAACTTTGAGCCATTTGCGCACGCCAACCACTTGACCGAATGAGCTGGAATTTTCAGGGGAGCTTCTGGGACCCCCAAACTGTCATTTAAGGGTGCAAGGTTTGAAATTCAGGATTTCATGCATTTTGGGCCAGTCTAGTGTGGCACCACCAACGAGCTGGGAACCGGCTTCATAGTGCTGGGAAAGATGCGCCAACGCGTGATTGGGTGGCAGCCAATCAACCTCGTCGCAGTATGTCTGCGCTCAAAACTCTCGACGGTTATCAACACGCGTCGGAGTCGTCCGCCGCGGCTTAACATTGGGCGGCTACAAGACGGTAGACTAGCCCAAGGTAGTCTTGGGCTGCGCGTAGTGCGCAGCAGCTGGAAGTGGCATTCCCAACGGAAGAGCAGCTAGGCGCAGCATCTCTTGAAGATGGCTGGAGAGATATTCGATCCGCCATTGGAAGCACCGCATCCGCTGCACTAGGCACGGTGGCTCCGGATCAGAAGAAACGACTGGTATGACGGCGAATGTGAGCAGTTAGTTGAGGAGAAGAATGCAGCATGGGCGAGATTGCTGCAACACCGCACGAGGGCGAACGAGGCACGATACAAACGGGCGCGGAACAGACAAAACTCGATTTTCCGGAGGAAAAAGCGCCAGCAGGAAGATCGAGACCGTGAAGAGACGGAGGAACTGTGCCGCGCTAATAACGCACGAAAGTTCTATGAGAAGTTGAACCGACCACCAAAGGTGGCGGCAGCACTACGAAGAGCACCTGAACGGCAACGGTGGCGGTATGGTAATGAACCTAGGAGCACGCGCGCAGGACATGCGACTTCCGGCTCCGAATCTCCAGGAAATCCAGGAGGAGATCGGCCGGCTGAAAAACAACAAAGCCCCTGGAGTTGACCAACTACCAGGAGAGCTGTTTAAACACGGTGGTGAAGCACTGGCTAAAGCGCTGCACTGGGTGATTACCAAGGTTTGGGAGGATGAGGTTCTGCCGCAGGAGTGGATGGAAGGTGTGGTGTGTCCAATCTACAAAAAGGGCGATAAGCTGGAATGTAGCAACTACCGCGCAATCACATTGCTGAACGCCGCCTACAAGGTACTCTCCCAAATTTTATGCCGCCGACTAACACCAATTGCAAGATAGTTCGTGGGGCAGTACCAGGCGGGATTTATGGGTGAACGCTCTACCACAGACCAGGTGTTCGCCATACGTCAGGTATTGCAGAAATGCCGCGAATACAACGTGCCCACACATCATCTATTTATCGACTTCAAAGCCGCATATGATACAATCGATCGGGACCAGCTATGGCAGCTAATGCACGAAAACGGATTTCCGGATAAACTGATACGGTTGATCAAGGCGACGATGGATCGGGTGATGTGCGTAGTTCGGGTTTCAGGGGCATTCTCGAGTCCCTTCGAAACGCGTAGAGGGTTACGGCAAGGTGATGGTCTTTCGTGTCTGCTATTCAACATCGCTTTGGAAGGAGTAATACGAAGGGCAGGGATTGACACGAGTGGTACGATTTTCACGAAATCCGTCCAGTTATTTGGTTTCACCGACGACGATGATATCATGGCACGTAACTTTGAGAGGATGGAGGAAGCCTACATCAGCCTGAAAAGCGAAGCTAAACGGATTGGACTAGTCATCAACACGTCGAAGACGAAGTACATGATAGGAAGAGGCTCAAGAGAGGTCAATGTGAGCCACCCACCACGAGTTTCTATCGGTGGTGACGAAATCGAGGTGGTTGAAGAATTCGTGTACTTGGGCTCACTGGTGACCGCCGATAACGATACCAGCAGAGAAATTCGGAGACGCATAGTGGCTGGAAATCGTACGTACTTTGACTCCGCAAGACGAAGCGATCGAATAGAGTTCGCCGCCGTACCAAACTGACTATCTACAAAACGCTTATAAGACCGGTAGTTCTCTACGGACACGAGACCTGGACGATGCTCGTGGAGGACCAACGCGCACTGGGAGTTTTCGAAAGGAAAGTGTTGCGTACCATCTATGGTGGGGTGAAGATGGCGGACGGTACGTGGAGGAGGCGAATGAACCACGAGTTGCATCAGCTGTTGGGAGAACCATCCATCGTTCACACCGCGAAAATCGGAAGACTGCGGTGGGCCGGGCACGTAGCCAGAATGTCGGACAGTAATCCGGTGAAAATGGTTCTTGACAACGATCCGACAGGAACAAGAAGGCGAGGTGCACAGCGGGCAAGGTGGATCGATCAGGTGGAGGACGACTTGCGGACCCTCCGCAGACTGCGTGGTTGGCGAAGTGCAGCCATTGAACGAGCTGTTTGGAGAAGTCTTTTATGTGCAGCACAGGCCACTCCGGCCTTAGTTTGATGATAAATAAAATGGTTGAACTGGGATGCAACAATAGAAACAAGTTGTATCCCTTTTTTCTATGGATCACAAGGGCATCAACCATTTTTAAAAGTTATTTGAGATTTCTGGTTATAAATCATTTAATCATTTGCTTCAAGTGATTCTTGTATGACTCTTTGAATCAAACAGGACACAACTATTATTAAAAAAGAAACCTTTTTTTTCTACGCCATAGACAGTAAGATCCATACTGCAGGGAATTCTTGTCTGACCTATCTTCCAGTGGTTCTTGGAGCACATGGAGGGGAATAGCTAGTAGAGGCATATTTAATTTGGATTACCAGCTCAAATAGAGCATGAGCTGTTTTCAAAAAGAGATAGAAACCTTTGGCTACGTGTGTAGATTTCAAGCCCTTTACTCCAGGGAATTCTTGGATGACCTGGAATGGAACAGCTATTGAAGGCGTACCCAGTTTGACTATGGATTGAAAAGGACATGAACCATTTTTTAAAACGAGATGACAGCCCTTTAGTTACTCGTGTACACTTCAAGGCCTGTACTCCATGGAATTCTTGGATTAACTGGAAAGGAACAGTTATTGAAAGGGAATCATTTAAAAAGAGATATGTTACTGATGGTTACTCGTGTAGACCTTATGGCCTACACGCCAGGAAATTCTTGGATGACCTGAAACGGAACAGCTATTGAAGGCGAATCACGGCTGTCAACTGTATTGAACGAAAGATCACAGCGAACGATGCGTTACAATATCCAGCGATTGTCGGCGGAAGGAGTATCAGCTGAGAACCGTCAGAATCTCGACGAACGGATTAGTGCAACCAACGTTAGTGACAACCAGAGGTGCAATTTATCTACAATGCCTGCTGAGTGTGATTCTTTTGTTTTGTATTTTTCTCTGCTCCTCTTCGCCTATGACGGTGTCTTTCAGTCAGTAAGACAAAGCAGGAGTAGATTAGCTTACTCGGTTTGCCAACAGCGGGCTGAAGCTGATGATCAATTGGCACAAATTTCCTGTCACTGTCTTTCAAGTGATAGTATTCACCCATGCATTTATATAGGGCCGTCGCATTCACGCAGCAGCGAGTGAACTGAATGGACTGTCACTGCGGGCTGAATGTGCAATGAGAAGAGGTCTTTTGTTTACTCTTTCTTTGATTGTTGCTGCTAACCATTTTCAGTTTTCACTTTTAGGAAGTGAGTGTGAAGAGGATATGGTATCAATTTCAACAAATTTCAGTCACTGAGATTGATAATTCGCACCACTGGTGACAACATCAGCGATCTATGGGAGTCGATCCAGTGAGCACAACAGCACGAGAAGTGGTAGGCGCTGCACAGAGGCGACCCAGGACGGGTTGGTTTGTACAAAATTTCGGTTGCTCGGTTGCGTACAAAATTTTGTCCCATATTCTGTTCAACAGATTGTAACCGCTTGAAGAGTCCTTCTTCGGCGAATACCGGGCAGGTTTTCGTGAGGGCTGATCAACGACGGATAAAATGTTTACCCTGAAACAAATCCTTGATAAATTCTTAGAGTACAACTTGCAGACACATTATCTGTTTATTAAT
The DNA here is from genome assembly GCF_024139115.2 of Armigeres subalbatus. NCBI lineage: Eukaryota > Metazoa > Arthropoda > Insecta > Diptera > Culicidae > Armigeres > Armigeres subalbatus. Next base: position 392,261,093 of record NC_085141.1, read on the forward strand.
TTCAAGGCGGTGACGATTCAGTGAAACGGAATGACGTATGATAAATTATGCTTGAACGTGGTTTTCCGGCGAAACTGATGCGGCTGATTCGTATAACGTTGGATGGATCGAAATCAAGTGTAAGGGCTATGAAATATCGACGTCATTTGTTACCGTAGATGGAATAAAGCAGGGTGATGCACTCTCAAATCTACTGTTCAATATAGTACTTGAGGGAGTGATTTGGAGAGCTGGTGTGCAAAGAAGCGGTACCATTATCACAAGATCGCATATGCTCCTGGGATTTGCGGACGATATCGATATTATCGGTATAGATCGCCATGCCGTGGAAGAGGCTTTTGTGCCTTTTAAGAGGAAGACAGCGATGCTTGGACCTGGCAACCAATGTGGGTTCGTTAATGGTAGTGGGAGTGAAACGTTGCTAGATGGTTAAAAATTTGAAGTGGTAGAAGAATTTGTGTATCTTGGAACATTAATGACTTGCGATAATGATGGTACCGGCGAGATGAAAAGGCGTATTGCAGCTGCAAATGTGGCTTATTAGCTGGATACCTGGTTGGCTACAGCGTCGATACACCTACGCCTGGCGTATTGCATAGCTTCATAATCGTCGGTCCTGGGCGATGTTCCTCCAGTTTCCCCGGACGGTAAGGGTCCCCAGGTCAGATTCCACCGCGTGCATCCAGCATGGCCCCTATCTGGTTCTCTGTAGAATATTGTTTTCGCTATGTTTTCGTCCATGCCTCATGTCCATAAAGGGTTACGGTGGAATCAGAGTTTTATACAGAGCAAATTTCGTTAACATCTGCATATTGCGGGATCTAAGCTGGTTACGTAATCCGTAAAAGGCCCCTTTCGCAGCAGCAATACGTATTTTCACTTCACGGGAAACGTCATTGTCACATGTCACAAGCGTTCCAAGGTAAACAAATTCTTCAACAACTTCAAACACATCCCCATCAAGCACTACCTCAGCACCAACACCACTAGGTCTTCCTCTATCTCAACCTTCCACCATGTACTTTGTCATGTTAGAGTTAATGGTTAGGCCTATCTTCGCCGTCTCCCTCTTCAGTGGGACAAAAGCCTCCACTACTGCTCTGCGATCGATTCCAATAAGGTCGATGTCGTCCGCAAAGCCCAGGAGCATATGCGACCGTGTGATGTTAGTGCCAATCCTCTGCACGTCAGATCTCCTAATAGCGCCATCGAGTGCAATGTCTAACAAAAAGTTCGGAAGTGTATCACTTTGCTTCAATCCGTCTAAGGTCACAAACGAGGTTGACACTTCGTCTGCAATCCGAATACCTCCCGACCAGTAGATAGTAACAGATTTATATCAGACCTTGTTATTTTGTTACAGCAGTTTTTTATAAAACATGTACCATTAGTAGTTAAAATAACAAAAATTGTAACAAAATCTCTTCTAGTTTTAACAAAAATATTACTAAATATGTTATTTATTGAACAAAAATATAACTCGTTGTGTTACATAAAAAGTGGTTAAAATAGCCATATTCGGACATTATCTACCGCAGCTCATTTCTTTTTACTGAATCGTACGCTGCTTTGAAATCAATGAACAGAAGGTGAGTCTGCAAGTTATATTCCCGGAATTTAACAAGGATCATCCGCAGGCTAAACATCTGATCCGTCGTTGATCGGGCCTCACGAAAACCTGCCTAGTATTCGCTGACGAAGGACTCCTCAAGCGGTCTCAGACTGTTAAACAGGATACGCGACAGGATTTTGTACGCCGAGTTCAGAAAGGTGATCCCTCTGTAATTGGCACACTTTAGTATGTGCCCTTTCTTATAGATTGGGCATATAAGGCCATCCAACCAGCCGGCAGGCAGTTCTTCATCCTCCCATATTTTCTGGATAATGTGGTGGATTCAATAATGCAGCTTCTCACTTCCGTGTTTCCGAAGCTCGATCGGGATCTCATCCTTCCCAGCAGCTTTACTGTTTTTCAGCTCGTTTAGAGCCTTCTTAACCTCGTCCAGCGTTGGTGGTTCCCTAGCATGACCGTCGCCGACTATGTCCATCCTGCTCCTTAATACACCTTCATTTTCACCGTTCAACAAATCTTCGAAGTGCTCCTTCCACCTGGCTGCCACCATAGTCTTGTCTGTCAGCAAATTCCCCTCTCGGTCAGTGCACATGGCGGGCACTAAAACCTCCACATATCGTTTCTATCCATGTTCTCCTGCACATCAGCTATCACACTCTCTTCGTGTTGCCCTTTTTTTCTGCGGTGGATTCGTTTCTCTTCTGCCCTTGCTACACTGTACCGCTCTCTGTTGGAACGGGAACGAGTCGCTAGCATTCCTCATAGCAACATTTTTCTCGTCCGTCCCTCGCTGGCACTCCTCATCAAACCAACCATTTCGTTGGCGACGCTGTGCAGTGCCCAACACTTCCTGCACTGTTTGTTATCTATCGAAATTAAAAACAAAGGGAATGGAATGGAAATAACAATAATAGAAAACATGAAATTAAAACTGTTTTATTATTACTCTTATAATGGTCACTATAATCTCCAATAGAATATCAACAAATTATATACCATGTTTTATTGCGTTTTGTTACTACACTCAATATGGTTTTAATGAGCTCTTCTTGAGTGGTCCATTTAGCCAGAAGGCTATCTGAAAGATAGTGTGAAGAGGTTTCGGTGGAGCTTTTAGTTTTATTAGCAACTGGTCATGAAAACCTGTTATAGAGCGTAATAAATCTTAAAATGTTACTTGGGTATGAATTCCTAAATGTTAACAATTGGCTGTTGCTGATTTAGTCATTAGCTCTCTCAACACCCTACAACGGTTTCCAGAGTTCAATTCTACAGTTACCAGAACCTCTCTTCGTTGACACCGAGTTCCACAGATTGAAAAGTGAAACAGATTTGTAAGAACGCATTCACATATCAAAATCGTCTCAAATAAACACGTCAGGATTCATTCAGTACATCACGCAAAAAGTAACGTTATTCAAATCTTCTTTGCTTTTTTTAGTGCTTTTCTCACACTTTTTTGTTAGTGCTGAAACTCTTGATTTTTTTGTATAATTCATCACGCTCTGTCAAACCCCGGTTTTCGTGAAGTTTAACATACTTCATGAGCAACCCCCAAAAGCTCCACCAACATTTTACGTTGCATGCAGATGAAAGATTGTTGAGCCCCATGTTAGGAAATGTTCAGCATTTGAGATCGAAATAAATAGTTGGATTTGTGATGTTTCACCTTTACCCAACAGATTCCGAGTACAGCGTACAGCGTCTATAGTTCGTAAAATATTTCATATAATTCTAAAGTGCTACTGATTTTGATATCCGGACAATAATATTTCTCCCTAATACGCATTTCTTAAACTGACATTCAAGTCTGTTGCCTAAAATCGAGTTTTCGATCGAAACGCTCATTCTAAATAGCAATCCCAGGAAGATAAGCGAAGAGAGCACTAGCAGTAATCTATTACCGGCTCCAAGTCTCATGTTTTTTAATTTAGTGTACATCTACCAGAATCTGGAATAAAAATAAAGTAGTGGAATTAAATGGAATAGTTAAAACTCGTCTTATGACAAGTAAAAATAATAATTAGAATGATGAATACTAAATTTACCTTGAAATGGAAACATTTATCAACAAGAGAATGACAATTTATGACAGATGAAATAACAAATGTAAGGACAATCCTCACGGAATCCAAAACTAAATGCCTCCGCATTTTCAAGGACACCCCAACCAAAACGGGAGCCACTGTTATGTTCATTATTCGTTGACATAAATGCCAATAAATCAATAATGATTGACGGATAATTTTTCCCTACCCGAGTAGCACACATGTCACATATCAGTCGCTGTGACTCATATGCGACTAGATCTTATCACATTGGAGTTGCTGCAACCAAATCGATTTGGATTGTGCTTCTAGGGTACCCTGTATTGTATTAATGTATATGAGCAATTTCATTAGGCTCTTTTCAATTGTTTGGTTTTTTAGGCCAAATTAGGAAATAAGCTTTCGGATGGTAATGCCTGCGACTCTAGTTTTGAATTTTTACATTTTTGACCAAACTGATGAAAGTATCACTCCACTGTTCCTATCAATAGGAAAGCATGGCGTGCAGAAATGTGAGACGATTGGGTGGTGAAATCCATTTTCACTCTTTTTCCAGCTGATAGGATGGAATTGGCGAAATTGTTTCCTTCTGCAGGCAGTGTTCCATCGATTGCTAGTATTTCCACTTTGGCTCATGATTTGATGCTCAAGGAAATCATTGCTGCCTCTGCTGGCGGGCTGCGCGGAGCGAAATCGAAGGCTGGCTTCTCGAGAAGGACGATACCGGGAAAATAAGTACCACGATCGCATCATTTCGTTGACATTGGTGGCGGCGAGCTATTTCAGTACGGTTGATTCCCCCCCGAAGAGAACGAGATAACAAATGTTACTCTTGATTCCGCCTTCAGGTTGGGATGGCAAATTGCGGTTGATTCCGGTGTAGAGCCTATAGTGTGTGGGAAGCAACGACGGTGGCAATATTGTGGCACTCCAGGAAATGAGTCACACAAACTGGAGGGCAAATTTGCTGACGTAGGTTTTCTTTGAATGTTTGGTATTCTAGTTCAATGAAACTGAATAATTAGTTCTTACCAGTACGTAATGAATGCCTTGGAAAAATCGATGCAAATAACTGTTATATTATGAAATAATAAAAAAGATTAATCGTTTAGCAATTGCGACACACAACTTTAGGCAGTAGATAAAGTGAACGAATCAATCAGAGTTCGATTTAAGGGAAAAGTCTCAAATGCAAGTATACCAAGCAAATAACCAAACGACCTGGATTTAGTTTAACAAAACTGTATATTACCAAGTACCATTCACGTTGTTTATTGATTCGCTGATTCTCATTGTTGGAGCCACACTAGAGTTAATATCACCCTTGAAGGGTGCTATTCACCTTTTCGAGATTTTCCTCACAAAACTAGACATAAAATGATGTAGGTTAGGCGAAAAAATGTCAAAATAATCGATGGTAAGGTAAGAAAAACCGAAATTTCCAACTTTTTGTGAAACATCCAACATTTTGGCGAGGCCAAACGCCTAAGTGGGACTAACCTACAATGTGCTACGCGTCTCCACGCACTTTCCATACCAGAATTCTGATTCGCCGACGCGCGGTGCGTTGTTCCCTAAGGGGCAAGCCAGAGTAAACGCGAAGAGCGATGCGCACGTCGCGTTTACTCTGGCTTGCCCCTAAGAGCTGCCAGCTAAAAGCCGTTTTGCCTCATGAGTTTTCCGGCAACAAAGTAAAACCATTTTCTGGAAATGCTGATGATATCAATATGATTGAGATTTTTTACAATTTTAAGATGGCATCAGCTAGCTACATATATTGTATAACTGTTGAATGAGGAAGCAATACCCGTAAAAATCGTTACAAATAAGACATTAAAGCAGTCTTTGCTTAGCTAGGGCATATAGATGAAATATAATAATATTTGCAATCGCAATGCGCTCGCAATTCATGGGACAAATGGCATCAGAACGAATTTATTGTCGGTTACAATTTTACCCTAACAAAAGCGTTGTTTCACATACATTAATACAGTTGGATTTGAATGTTGGTTGATTTTAAATTTATATTTGTATCTTGGAATGCAAGTATGTATTGAGTGGGACTTGGAAGAAATTTTGGTTCTAGAGGTGACTAGAATCCGATTTCTAATCTAGTAAGGATGAGAAATCGGATTTCAATTTGCATTTGAATGTGGGTTTTATTTATAGATTTGTGGAGGGTATGTTAAGTAATTTATGGATTCCGACATGTTCGAAATTTGCTTTGTATTCAGGAATAACAAGACATAGAAATGTGGTTTGCTTCAAGTTACATTTACAACTGTGATTATTTTGACTTCTAACATATAATTCACATTAATTTCAATTATGACTGGGATTTGAGCTTTATATTTCTATTCCAACAGCAATTACGCCTTTAAATAAAAGAAAATGCAAAAAGAAAGAAAACTCTAAACTCATAAAGCGAATGGGAATTTTGTGAATGCACAACTTTTTTCCAGGATTGCTATAGGTACCCGCACACTTCATCGAAGCTCTGCCCCGAGCTCACTACAAACGACTTATGGAGTGGTTGGTTATAGTCACTTTTTAAAATGCCATACTCATCGCGTTCGGCTTCAGTGCTTTCAGATGTGAGTTCCTTCTTCTATTGTGGCTTTCACACTTGCCACCATCAGGTGGAAAGAATTCGCTCCAGTTCGCCTTTGTCCTTTTTCCCGTATTCTTTAAACAAAGAACTTTTACAAGATGGTGAGATGCATATTGCACATTGCGGCATCTATGTGCCCACACGAGAAGAAACCCCAATCTTCACCCTGCTTAGCCACCGAAGAAAAGTTTGTTCAGTTCAGGTACCCACACAATGGAGAGTGATGTTGGCACCTCGTCGAATGGATACCAAACCGGCGGGGAATGCACAAAGCATAGCTTCAAATGGCGGTAGCCAGAGTTCATCGTGGAAATGCGTTACCTTACAAAGGGCAAATTTATTGCCATTTCCAGCGTCTTCATGCATCCTCATCCACCAGCGATGGATGTGCTGTTGTACTTTTCTTTAGCGACCGTTCAGCTATTTGTGTGGTAATGGTTATTCAAAGAAAATTGCAAAACAATGCACCATCATTGCCGTGGGAAATGAAAAGCGCAAACGTAACTTACGGTGCGATAATTGAATGCTAAAGTTACAACGTGCCTCCCTAGAAGCTTCCAATGCAGCCGTCAGTCCATTTTACAATCCTGCGGTGGTGCGAGAAGTTTGTCTTTTGTATTCAGCTTTTATAAAATGATGGTGGTTTATTTGTATGCATTTAATTCAGTGTGGCCGGTTTGTTGCTGGTTATGTAATTACCTACGACCTACGAGTAACAGCTGTCAATGGCCAATGTCAGAAGGATGAAACATAATTACTTGATAGAGTTGAACAATGATCATTGAAACAATATTGCATTTAGCACTCATGAAACAAGTTCGTATCAGTACTGGAACAGAAGTGAAAAATTTGAGCTTACAGGAGCAGTACTTTTGAAATAAAATAAAGTGGAAATATGGAAATTATTTCCCGAAAATAACAATTCTCAGAAATCAATTTTTCATTAATTTATTTAGTCTACATTTAAACAGATAACACTAAATCAACAATTTGACGCCATAATACAATACAATCCTCGAATACGCCCCACGGTCTCGCTCGCTGCGATCCATGCCGTCTCGTACCTGCCGGATCGGAAGCAAACACCATATTTGTAGGGTTGCTGTCCGGCATTCTTGCAACATGTCCTGTCCATTGTACCCTTCCGCCTTTAGCTACCTTCTGGATACTGGGTTCGCCGTAGAGTTGGGCGAACTCGTGGTTCATTCTTCACCGCCACACACCGTCTTCTTGCACACCACCAAAGATAGTCCTAAACAATCGTCTCTCGAATACTCCGAGTGCTTGCAAGTCCTCCTCGAGCAATGTCCATGTTTCATGTCCGTAGAGGACAACCGGTCTTATTAGCGTCTTGTATATGAAACATTTGGTGCGGTGCCGAATCTTTTTTGACCGCAGTTTCTTCAGGATCCCGGAGCCTGGAGGAGCAAACCCCCCCCCCTTCCCTGTCAGCATACGACCCACCGGGGTTGGCTACCCGATCTCTCCTAAGGTTGCTCGTATCCCGGCCAGCACCATGAGGAAGTAGGGATAGGAGTTGCTGGGTAAGAGGCTAAGGACCGCGAGATGGGGTCTATTTTATTCTTTCAGGTACGCGAAGTACCAATGGTACGCTTTACCCAGCATTTGCCGTGCCTCTCAGAAATCAACATTTGCCCAAAAATAACATTTTTTCAAAAATGACATTCCGCTGAAAATGACATTTTCCCAAGAATTACATTTCCTCGATAATATAATTTCCCTTAATAATGTTTCCTAAACATAGTAAAACTGACCAGCTGAAACGCTGGTTCGAGCACTTCGAACAACTTTTTCAAGTGCCAGCCAGACCATCACCACCTCGGCATGATCTGCCTAGGATCCGACGTATAACACGCGTCAATACCGAAGCTCCATCACTGCTAGAGATTCAAACAGCCATTCAAAGCATGAAATCGAATAAAGCCCCAGGGGTCGACCGCATATCAGCCGAGATGCTCAAAGCTGACCCCATGACATCCGCTCAACTACTGCATCGTTTATTTCGTAATATCTGGGACACCGTAACTTTCCCGGTCGACTGGATGCAAGGTATCTTAGTGAAGGTGCCCAAAAAGGGTGACCTGACTGTATGCGATAACTGGTGAGGCATTATGTTGCTGTGTACCGTTCTCAAAGTTCTGTGCAAAATTATCCTAGCCCGGATTCAGGAGAAGACCGATGCTACTCTCCGGCGCCAGCAAGCCGGATTCCGTGCCGGAAGATCCTGTGTGGACCATATTGTCACGCTCCGCATAACTCTGGAGCAGGTCAACGAGTTCCAAGAGTCCCTTTACTTGATATTCATTCACTACGAAAAAGCTTTCGACCATCTCAATCACGAAAATATGTGGGGCGCCCTGAGACGCAAGGGAGTTCCTGAGAAAATCATCGGCCTCATCGAGGCACAGTACGAGGCCTTCTCGTGTAGAGTGCTATCCGGGTCGTAGCTGGTGTGAGGCAAGGATGTATTCTATCACCGTTACTGTTCCTCATCGTAATCGACGAAATTCTGGTAGATGCGATTGACCGTGAACCGAACCGCGGGCTGTTATGGCAGCCTATAACCATGGAGCACCTAAACGACTTCGAATTGGCTGATGACGTTGCACTCCTCGCGCAACGGCGCTCTGATATGCAGAGTAAGCTCAACGACCCTGCCGAGTGCTCCTCTTCGGCAGGATTAGTCATCAACGTAAACAAAACCAAATCGTTGGATGTAAACACGGTGACCCCTTCCAGTTTCACAGTAGCCGGGCAACCAGTGGAGAATGTTGAAAGCTTCCAATATCTTGGTAGCCAAATGGCGTCAGACGGCGGTACCAAGATATAAGCGCACGGATCAAGAAAGCAAGGGCTGCCTTTGCGAGTTTAATAAATATCTGGAAAAAACAGGCAGATAACTGAACGCACCAAAATACGAATTTTCAACTCTAACGTAAAATCTGTGCTGTTATACGCTAGCGAAACATGGTATGTATCAGTGGAGAACACGCAACGGCTGCAGGTGTTCATTAATACAGCGGTTCCCAACCTGGGGTACATGTACCCCTGGGGGTACCTTCACTGGCCCTAGGGGGTACCTCGGAAAAAATGCGTAATGGCGGAGGTATTAAATTCCAATCGAAACTTATTGATGAAGTTTTGATAATTGTGTATTTTTTATTTCGAAACTTTGTCTTGTACATAATATGCATAATCAAAGACAACTAGATCCTGCTAAGCTCAACCACCACAGCGTATGAAGGGCTGCGGATAAAACGGACAAAACGTTGAAAAATCTTCATTGCAATCTACCTGATCTAAACAAAATGTCGAATAATATGTTAGGAATATGCTTTTGAACTGAAATCTAGAATCTAAAGGTTCGGAAGCCTCCATTTGAGAGGTATGAAGGCTTTTTTTCAGAGAAGATTCCTTTCAAGAAAGTCGGAAGCCTCCTTTCAAGAGGCCCGGAAGCCTCCTTTCAAGAGGCCCGGAAGCCTCCTTTCAAGAGGCCCGGAAGCCTCCTTTCAAGAGGCCCGGAAGCCTCCTTTCAAGAGGCCCGGAAGCCTCCTTTCAAGAGGCCCGGAAGCCTCCTTTCAAGAGGCCCGGAAGCCTCCTTTCAAGAGGGCTCCGAAGCCCTCTTTTAAGAGGCCCAGAAGCCTCCTTTCAAGAGGCCCGGAAGCCTCCTTTCAAGAGGCCCAGGCCTCCTTTCAAGAGGCCCAGCCTCCTTTCAAGAGGCCCGGAAGCCTCCTTTCAAGAGGCCCGGAAGCCTCCTTTCAAGAGGCCCGGAAGCCTCCTTTCAAGAGGCCCGGAAGCCTCCTTTCAAGAGGCCAGAAGCCTCCTTTCAAGAGGCCCGGAAGCCTCCTTTCAAGAGGCCCAAGCCTCCTTTCAAGAGGCCGGAAGCCTCCTTTCAAGAGGCCCGGAAGCCTCCTTTCAAGAGGCCCGGAAGCCTCCTTTCAAGAGGCCCAGGCCTCCTTTCAAGAGGCCCGGAAGCCTCCTTTCAAGAGGCCCGGAAGCCTCCTTTCAAGAGGCCAGAAGCCTCCTTTCAAGAGGCCCGGAAGCCTCCTTTCAAGAGGCCCGGAAGCCTCCTTTCAAGAGGCCCAAGCCTCCTTTCAAGAGGCCCGGAAGCCTCCTTTCAAGAGGCCCTGGAAGCCTCCTTTCAAGAGGCCCGAAGCCTCCTTTCAAGAGGCCCGGAAGCCTCCTTTCAAGAGGCCAGAAGCCTCCTTTCAAGAGGCCAAGCCTCCTTTCAAGAGGCCCGGAAGCCTCCTTTCAAGAGGCCCAGGCCTCCTTTCAAGAGGCCCGGAAGCCTCCTTTCAAGAGGCCAGAAGCCTCCTTTCAAGAGGCCAGGAAGCCTCCTTTCAAGAGGCCAGAAGCCTCCTTTCAAGAGGCCCAGAAGCCTCCTTTCAAGAGGCCCAGAGCCTCCTTTCAAGAGGCCAGAAGCCTCCTTTCAAGAGGCCAGAAGCCTCCTTTCAAGAGGCCGGAAGCCTCCTTTCAAGAGGCCCGGAAGCCTCCTTTCAAGAGGCCCGGAAGCCTCCTTTCAAGAGGCCCGGAAGCCTCCTTTCAAGAGGCCAGACAGCCCCCCTTCAAGAGGCCAGGCCTCCTTTCAAGAGGCCCAAAGCCTCCTTTCAAGCGGCCAGGAAGCCTCCTTTCAAGAGGCCCGGAAGCCTCCTTTCAAGAGGCCAGAAGCCTCCTTTCAAGAGGCCCGGAAGCCTCCTTTCAAGAGGCCCGAAGCCTCCTTTCAAGAGGCCCGGAAGCCTCCTTTCAAGAGGCCCGGAAGCCTCCTTTCAAGAGGCCCGGAAGCCTCCTTTCAAGAGGCCCGGAAGCCTCCTTTCAAGAGGCCCGGAAGCCTCCTTTCAAGAGGCCCGGAAGCCTCCTTTCAAGAGGCCCGAAGCCTCCTTTCAAGAGGCCCGGAAGCCTCCTTTCAAGAGGCCCGGAAGCCTCCTTTCAAGAGGCCCAGAAGCCTCCTTTCAAGAGGCCAGAAGCCTCCTTTCAAGAGGCCCAGGCCTCCTTTCAAGAGGCCCGGAAGCCTCCTTTCAAGAGGCCTGAAGCCTCCTTTCAAGAGGCCAGGAAGCCTCCTTTCAAGAGGCCCGGAAGCCTCCTTTCAAGAGGCCCGGAAGCCTCCTTTCAAGAGGCCCGAAGCCTCCTTTCAAGAGGCCCGGAAGCCTCCTTTCAAGAGGCCCGGAAGCCTCCTTTCAAGAGGCCCGGAAGCCTCCTTTCAAGAGGCCCGGAAGCCTCCTTTCAAGAGGCCCGGAAGCCTCCTTTCAAGAGGCCAGGCCTCCTTTCAAGAGGCCCGGAAGCCTCCTTTCAAGAGGCCCGGAAGCCTCCTTTCAAGAGGCCCGGAAGCCTCCTTTCAAGAGGCCCAGGCCTCCTTTCAAGAGGCCCAGAAGCCTCCTTTCAAGAGGCCCAGGCCTCCTTTCAAGAGGCCCGGAAGCCTCCTTTCAAGAGGCCCGGAAGCCTCCTTTCAAGAGGCCCAAGCCTCCTTTCAAGAGGCCCGGAAGCCTCCTTTCAAGAGGCCCGGAAGCCTCCTTTCAAGAGGCCCGGAAGCCTCCTTTCAAGAGGCCCGGAAGCCTCCTTTCAAGAGGCCCGGAAGCCTCCTTTCAAGAGGCCCGGAAGCCTCCTTTCAAGAGGCCCGGAAGCCTCCTTTCAAGAGGCCAGAAAGCCTCCTTTCAAGAGGCCCGGAAGCCTCCTTTCAAGAGGCCCAGAAGCCTCCTTTCAAGAGGCCCAGAAGCCTCCTTTCAAGAGGCCCGGAAGCCTCGTTTCAAGAGGCCCGGAAGCCTCCTTTCAAGAGGCCCAGAAGCCACCTTTCAAGAGGCCCGGAAGCCTCCTTTCAAGAGGCCTGGAAGCCTCCTTTCAAGAGGCTCGGAAGCCTCCTTTCAAGAGGCCCGGAAGCCTCCTTTCAAGAGGCCCGGAAGCCTCCTTTCAAGAGGCCCGGAAGCCTCCTTTCAAGAGGCCCGGAAGCCTCCTTTCAAGAGGCCCGGAAGCCTCCTTTCAAGAGGCTCGGAAGCCTCCTTTCAAGAGGCCCGGAAACCTTCTTTCAGGAGGCCACAGAGTAATGTTGAAACGTTGAATAATTGAATTCATTTTTAGGTTAAAATGGTTATCCGACATACTTTATGTTATCAAAGGGCTTCCGCAAGCCCAGGCCCTAGGATCTAGAACAAAGACAGCGTCCTCATTCTAACATTGCACCAGTCAATTTCCCGCTTCGGCGCAGCCCCACCATAAATGGTACGCAGCACTTTACTTTCGAGAACTCCCAGTGTGCGTAGGTCCTTTACGAGCATCGTCCAGGTCTCGTGTCTGTAGAGGACTACCGGTCTAATGAGCGTTTTGTAGATGGTCAGTTTGGTACGGCGGCGAACTCTATTCGATCGGAGCGTTTTGCGGAATCCAAAGCACGTACGATTTTCTGCCATGATGCGTCTCCGAATTTCTCTGCTGGTATCGTTATCGGAGGTCACCAGTGAGCCCAAGTACACGAATTCCAATTGGGTTGAGTTGCCCAATTTTCAGGAACTGCTTGAGTCGATGCTAAATTAGCACGTCCTCCTGCTCCTCTCGGCTGTTGCTGCTGTTAGAGTCATTTTCGCGAAATCTGGAATATTGCGGATTGGAAGCCTCTCGATTATTGAAATTGTTAGTGTTATGACTGGTGTAACCACCTCTATTACCAAAACCACCTCGATTTCCATAATTCATGTTTGAGTTACGACCATAGTCGCCATCATGGTTCCTGTAATTGTAATAATTGTAATAACATTGATAACCACGACTTCTGCCTCTCCAATTTGCACGATTTCCGTAACCAGAAGGTTTTCCACGGAATGAAGTAAATAAGACATTTTGTTCCGGAGCTTGTAATGGTGAGACTTCCAACGCATCAGATATCGCTTTGTTCAACATAACCGGATTTCTGGCTTCTATAAAGAAGACTGTCTGTGGGTCCTTGATACCTGAGGTAAAAGCATTTACAGCTATCGGTTGCACAATGGCCGATGCTGCAGTTTCGTCATTGAAAGTACCTTGCGACACATAGGCTACTGCCTGCAAGCTTACTTGCAAGTGCATTGATTGCATCACCGAACTCAGAAATACTTTCTTTTTTTTTGTTTGGTGTTCAACATTTCATTCTGAATAGCTTGTGGAGAAATTTTAATTCCAAATTTATGTACAGTCCCCTTTTAATTGCACCACTTAATTGTACCTTGACAGATACGTATTTCGACCTCAACAGTAAGGTCGTCTTCAGTGTCTCGTACTTGACTCGACTACGACGTACGAGACACTGAAGACGATCTTACTGTTGAGGTCGAAATACGTATCTGTCAAGGTACAATTAAGTGGTGGAATTAAAAGGGGACTGTACAAACTCGTCTTATGACAAGTGAAGACATTCCACTAAAAAGCTCAAAATAATTTTCTTAATCCAAATTTTTGTTTGAGCAAATTTTTTGCTGCATCTAGCGTGTTCGCGTTTTTGATAGCGCCATGAGCTGGGCTTACCAATCGAATCTTATTAAAATCAACTAATGTCTGTTCTTCTACGGCAGGATAAGTTAATTTTAGTTAATTCAGCGAGTCAAGGAGACAAGAAATTTTTGATTGGTCTCCATCGAACTTTTTGGCAAGCCATCGTAAATTCGTTTTCACTCAGTATCTGTGTTACTCAAGTTTTCCTCATCCAGAATTATTGATAGATTTTCAAACACGCTTTTCTTACTTCTATATTTAAATTCCTGTTCCTCAAAATTGCTCCTAGCTCTTTCATTAAACTCGATAGCTGCGCAACCTTTAGCTGCTTAGTTCCAATTTTAAAATTGTTGAATTTTTTAAGGTTTTGTTGCAATTTTAAAATTGTCTCTTTAATTTGGAAAAAATCCTCCATTCCGTTTTACACTAAGGCATGATATTTTCTCGTTTTTCATCATTTTAATTGACCTGGTTTTTTCTGATTGTATCCTAGAAGAAAATATTCTCACTCAGCATTATAAAATTTAAATTTATGGCTACTTCCCTGCTGTTTCTCGTTCCTTTTTGCGACATTCCATTCCATTCAGTGTGTTTAGATTTTCCCTCACTTCTGTCTTCATGTTTCTTCTTACGGCTGCTCCTGCTGCTCGACCATACAGGCTCTCCACGATTTCCAAATAGGCTTTGCATTCCTTACTTTGGATCGTTGTAGGGTTCAACATTTTACATTTCAGCTCTGTTAACTGAATGTAGCACACAGAAAACTATATGTCGTCCTTTGTATGTTCATTCATTTCTCACAGTATGGAAACTCACTAATTGATAAGTTTATAATGTCAAATTTCTTGCACGTATCTCCTACACAGATAGAAAAAGTTGTTGAAATTTACACGAAAGTAATGCACATAAAGAGAATGCCAAAAAGAACGTAATTTTAAACGATATTTTCGCTTGGATGTATGCAATTTGTATTACATTATGCCACTATTTATTTGATTAAGTGGCATAATGTTATACAAATTGCATACATTTAGGGTGAAATTGATGGGAAAGAATCATGCATGCTCAGAATAGTGTAATTTTCCACGTCTGTATTTTTTAAGCGCTGATTAGTTTTCATTTTTTTTTTCTGTGTAGTTTAGGCTGTTTATGCTGACCGTGCGTATCAAAAGTGGTATTCAGGCAGGTATCCACCAGGTATTCATAAGGAAAACCTTATGAAATTGAATCACAAAAAACTGTCACTAGACCATTCAATCTGGCTGTATCTTAACTGATATGGGATTTGACCAGATATTAATATTATTCTTCTTCTAAAAGATTTTCGTATTGAATGTCTTTTCCGATTTTTCGTTGTAGCTTTCCAATAAATAATGGGGCTGCTGCGCCAGCATAAAGCAATATTATATTGCAATATTTGTCTTCATAAAAAATGATATGTTTACATGAAACCGCTCTTAGGAATCTACATGAATTACATCCCCATTACTCGTCATCATAAATCATGACAAAATTAGAGTCAAGGCAAATAAAAGTAACCACCAGATAGAGCAATCCGGTTCGTGATAACTCTTGATGACTAATTGGAATCAAATTCTTTGCCATGATAGTCGTTAAAAAACAGATCCCATAGCGCGGTTGGAGGTAAAAGTACTATGGCCGGATATATCCCGAACCCGGTGCCTCGTTCGATGGGATGGAAAATGTGCCCATTATTCCGGTGACATTCTTTCACATCTTATTGCCTCAATGGCAGAAAGCAGGAAGTGGAATGCGTTCATCATTCGCAATTGCGGTTCGCCTCTGTGGGGTGTCTATGCGTCTGGGGACGTAATCCAATAAAGTGAGATTTGCGCCCGGCAGATAAGGCAAGATTTATGAGGTGGTAAATTGCGAACTTGAATTGATGATTTGTTATAGTGAATGAGTGGTGCATGAATTATTTCGGAAGCGATAAGATTTTTTCAAGAACACGAATAACCTCTAACGTGGTACCTATTATGGAATGGTAGAATTGGTCTAATTAGCTTCAATATGCGAAACTTATGTCAACTCACCGATACACACTGGTTCAGTAGCCCCCAAAACGTGCGTTTTTTAGTTTTCGACCTGAAAACTACATTTTAGAGTCATGATGTCTTTAGAAGAATTGAAGGATATTTCTTGGGCTTTCTTTTGATAAGAAAATGTCAATGATCTATCCACCTTGAAGGGCGGTATGAAATTAAAAAAATACGCAGATTTACAAAAACATTGGTTGTCTTCTGCAATGTTATAAAGAATGTGAATTGGAACATCTTTTCTGAAGACACAATATTGGACAAACGGTTTTGTAACGAATTAGAGCACGTTTTGTATGGATGACCCCAAAAATCATATTTTGAGCATAACTTTTTTGAAAATGATTTTAGCACTATGGTTTATTCTAGAAAGTTGTACATAATGACAAAAAACATGTTTGTCTAGAAGACTACTTTGATCTATCTTGAAACCTGTCAAAGTTATTGAGGAATCTTTAGAAAAAATAGTCAATTTTCACATCAACACACCATGAAAAGCGGCAAGAGGCGGCAAGCCAAACAGCCACCATCTGAAAGATTCGGTTTTAAGCTACCGAATGCACATTGTTTTGTTTTGTTCCGTCGTGTTCCACTATTGTTTTGAATCAACTTAAAATAGTCTTAAGGACTAAGTACGTTTTTCAGTACAACTGTTACGTAAACAATTAAAAAGTGCAACAAAAAGTACGATACACTGAAGACGACCACACAGTTGTGGTCGAAATACGTATCTGCAAAGATATCGAAATAATTGGTGGAATTGAATGGAGTTACTTAACTCGTCTTAGACGGTTGAATACATTCCACTAAAAAGAGCTCAAAATATATTTTTTCTGAAGAGTGGCTAACATGATTAGTTATTTAATGCATGGTTATAATCTCGACAAATGACAGCCATTTGTCTTGAATGTGGCTGTTTCGTCTTGATGGAGATTGTTACCATATAATAACCAATCATGTTAGCCACTTTTTATTTGTTTACGTAACAGTTGTACTGAAAAACGTACATTAAGGACTATTTTAAGTTGATTCAAAACAATAGTGGAACACGACGGAACAAAACAAAACATTGTGCATTCGGTAGCTTAAAACCGAATCTTTCAGATGGTGGCTGTTTGGCTTGCCGCCTCTTGCCGCTTTTCATGGTGTGTTGATGTGAAAATTGACTATTTTTTCTAAAGATTCCTCAATAACTTTGACAGGTTTCAAGATAGATCAAAGTAGTCTTCTAGACAAACATGTTTTTTGTCATTATGCACAACTTTCTAGAATAAACCATAGTGCTAAAATCATTTTCAAAAAAGTTATGCTCAAAATATGATTTTTGGGGGTCATCCATACAAAACGTGCTCTAATTCGTTACAAAACCGTTTGTCCAATATTGTGTCTTCAGAAAAGATGTTCCAATTCACATTCTTTATAACATTGCAGAGGACAACCACTGTTTTTGTAAATCTGCGTATTTTTTTATTTCATACCGCCCTTCAAGGTGGATAGATCATTGATATTTTCTTATCAAAAGAAAGCCCAAGAAATATCCTTCAACTCTTCTGAAGACATCATGACTCTAAAATGTAGTTTTCAGGTCGAAAACTAAAAAACGCACGTTTTGGGGGCTTCTGAACCAGTGTGCGATAGTGAGAGTAGCACTTGTGTTGGGGATGTATAATACACCACATTTGCACTTGATGGCATCAATTAGGAATCTGGCATTGTGAACCATGCAACCACTGAGAAAACTACGCATGTGTATACCGAAAATAAGGGTGTGTTAATATTTTAAGTTTCATGAAATGACTGTTTAATGCATCGGTACTCCAAACAATACTAATAATGCAGAATTTGTTTTCTGAAAACTCAGATGTGAATATGTACATTATGTGGAAGATTTTGATTTGAAAAATGTATTAGAGGTAACCACTTTCCTTTCGATGGGACTTGAACCCACGACCCTCAGTACGCTAGACTGGTGCTTTAGTTAACTAAGCTACGTCGGCCTTTTCGCAACTTAGCAGCTTGCCAAATTGGACGCATAGCTGCGAAAAGGCCGACGGAGGTCCTTCGTAGGTTAGTTGGTTAAAGCACTAGTCTAGCGTACTGAGGGAATTTGGTTCGCGGAATTTTTCCTAGTGCATTTTTGCATATGCAATGTTTTCGGGATCTGGGCATGGAAAATCAAAATCCCGGCCCTATTAAAAATACACGGGGACTAAAATCCGGCGGGAAATTTTCCCAAGGTGTAAGGTAGCCTTTAACTTGATGTTGCTTTTTGTGCGAAAAAGATCATCTGACGATCGAAAACGAAATATTGAAGATTAGGATTATATCGGCCGGGTCTAAAATCAGGGGACTGAAGAGAAGACTAATACGCCTACCCACCATTCGTTCAATATTTTCGTTGATTTCTTGATAACAAAGCTTCGGAAGTGTCGATGGGCTTCTTTCCGACATAAAAAAAATCCATACTAACACAAAAGGCTCGATACACTTCATCCAATTGCAAGTTTTCCCCAGGAAAAGTAAATTGCCGACAATCAGCACTGCGTATGAACCAATCACCCAAAATGAGCAGCTGAAATCGGGTATACCATCCAGTATACCATGAAATACTGGGTATCAAAAACAGAAGTACCAAAAACGATGTTGGGTAGAGTGCCAATATACCGCGGATGACAGACGTTTCACCCTCATGTCTAAAATATGTATGTTTATTTATATAATTTTTTTAAATCTTCGATTTTCGATTCCCAATTTGGGACAGCTATAGAAAAACTATCAGAACGTCGGCTCCAAAGGCACGATCACCTCAATTTGGGAGATTTGTGCCAATATGTTCCAGTTCCATCTAAAACTACTTCGTATACGAGAAAGGCAAAAGCAAATGAAATCGACGAAAAAAAGAAACATTCTATTGATTACAAAACATTTATTGATCGTTTTCCATCTTTTCAGTATATTTCATTGTATTACAAAAAAAACAGTTTTTTAATACTTTTTCTGACGACAACAGAACTCAATATCGCATATCTTTAACTGGAAACCATTGCTCTGCTTGGGTAGGGAAATTTATCCATCGAAGCAAGAGCCAACCAGTGACCAACATGACCACTGTGTGAAGGCCATGTGAAGAATGTCCTAAAAGCACTTTGTACAGCAAAACGCATAACTGCATTCCATCTTAGAATTAATAATCAGAAACATCATTTCAGTTTCAAATGAATTTCATTTCTATCCGACATTTTTGCTTTCAATTCGTTCAGCCAAAACAAAGTTTTATGTTTATCTAACACCTCACTCTGTCGTAAACGAAGATCCAATACGGATAAAACCTAAGGAATTAAGTTTTTTCCGTATTGGATCTTCGTTTACGACAGAGTGAGCAGAACAAAAATGTAAAAATTGTGAAAATCGCAATCCCTCAGAAGTACATATTAGACCATGTTCCCCTGCTTACAATGTGTGATAAAAACTTGCAGTCCGAAAGCAGGAGCTCCCATTTCCATTGTTATTTCACGGTGCAATTAGTGTTTGCATCAGTTGGTCTGCTGCCCGCTGTCGCTCGTATACGCAAAGCTTGTCATTCCGCTCCGGATAAGAGAGCTCAAGTTACAACGATGCGGGGAACATTTGACCGACAAGGTGAGTTCGCCTCGTGCGGCCACCTAGTTTAGGTGACAGATGGTCAATGTCTACGTGTCCGGAACGGTTAACAGCCGCAGACCCGGCGAGCTTTGATTGACGGATGGGGATGACGACGGCGATGGTCACACAGAAAATGGCGCCGAACCATGCCGGCTGATGACCATCGTGGCATAATGGCAAAATCCTGTGGCAGGTGCGGATGTGTGAGCTTTGTGGTTGAATATGTATGACGTGAGTTTGAGACACGCGCCAGAATGTTTGGAATACGTGTATTTGTTGGATGAGGTGGCCTGAAATATGTCGAAAATTAAAGGAGTGCAAAAGAAATTTTGGTGCATTTAAATAAGTGTATTTGCAAATAAGTAGTTAGCGAATCATGTAGCTCGAGCTGGCAGCAAGCTAGGAAAGTATTGGTAATGAAATCTTTCCATTCCGCGTGGTAGGAATTTTAATTTTTTTTTTCTTCTTGATTGCTAATATATTTAGTTTAACCTTGAAAACTATCATTAGTATCCATTATTCGGCATACGCTAAGTATTAAAGATCTCATTAGTGAATTTTTAGGATTTTATGTAATATTCTAATGGGAAA
Organism: Armigeres subalbatus; assembly: GCF_024139115.2. NCBI lineage: Eukaryota > Metazoa > Arthropoda > Insecta > Diptera > Culicidae > Armigeres > Armigeres subalbatus. The sequence continues at coordinate 392,281,091 of NC_085141.1, forward strand.
TAGTCTCTTGATTCATTATAGTCAAATATATCTAATAATCAAGCTTCATTTGGATCTTACTATTTTTGCAAAGCATCCGATTTCTCTTTGGAATAACTTGACATTGAATGAGCAATCTACCACTAGAGTTATAGACCTTCAGATAATATTCAGAAGACAGTTCTGGCGGAATTTGCAAAATGATAAAATAAAGTACTCGAAAAAACAACAGACAAAATTGGTCACCACAAATTCATTTCAAGTCAGATGTTTTTGAAACTCTCAGAAACGGCAATAAAAAAGACGCAGGATCATCGTCTTTGACCAGAGCAGAGGTTGCACAGACTGAATACTTAACACCTAGCATTAGGCATCGGCTAGTATATTAACGTAACACCAAGTAAACTAGAGGAGAATTTTCCGTTTTACGAACTTGTCATAAGACGAGTTTATACAATCCCATTGAATTCCACCACTTAATTGTATATTGACAGATACGTATTTCGACCTCAACAGTAAGGCCGTCTTCAGTAAGTCCAGTCAAGTACGAGACACTGAAGATGACCTTACTGTTGAGGTCGAAATACGTATCTGTCAAGATACAATTAAGTGGTGGAATTCAATGGGATTGTATAAACTCGTCTTATGACAAGTCTTCACTTCATTTCACTGAAAAGCTCAAAAATAATTTTCTTATCGTTTTACGAAATTAATTCCCCTAACTGGGAATGTGGTGGGAATCGAACCAACAGATGCGCCCATACGGCAGAAGCCGCTAATCGCACGACCGTGAAGCCCATCATTCAACCTCTTATTGTATTGGAGGATTTGCCTCCAGCATTGGCTTCGTATTGTTACATCGCTGGCTTTGCTTTATGGCACGATGCGAGATCTGACCAAAACAAAGTGTAACCTTCGTGAAAACGGAGGCATTTTTATGTGTACATAAACTAGGTATTGGTGAAAACTGAAATTTCCGACCTCACAAAATACCTGTCTCATCAAGTACTTCGTGGAGTATTTGTTGACCTTCTTCCGAAATTTCTCCAGAACCTCCAGGCGGGATGTGCAGATCAATAGCTACAGGTCAACTTAGCGTTCACTTCAATGTACGTCTCGACGTTCATAACTATGCATTTCAGCTCCACCAACCTGTGGTGATATTGTCTTCTCAAACAAGTTGCTGTCATCCAGCGACTAAAAAACGCTCAAATGCTTTAACATAAGCTTCGGTAAATCTCCACTGATGTAATAAATTTATAAACAGGAACTATAATGAGCCGATGGGTAACAAAAACTGAATAATTGTCCAAAAAATAAGGCAATAAAAAATATCAATTGGTAAGAGAAAGATCACCTTAAAAAAGCACGCTTGTCATTTACAAAAGCGTATTAATATAACCTACCAAGTTGCTGTTATTCTTGCTCAAGTTAGTCATAAAAAAAAAACAAAAAACATTTCAATCGAGAAGTGATACAGCCGTTAGATACCGCCATCGGGGGTGACAATGGGTCTGGGGGTGAGAATTGGTCATCGCTCTCACCGGCAGTCTGGCGGTCGTAGAGCAAAATCGTTCAAAAACGTCTCTCATATTTTAGTCTTCTTGCCCTAAGATAGATTCAATCTATTCTACAAGCATTCTAAGTAGTTCAAACATTAACCTGGATCTTGCTCCTTCTCACACTTGATAGACTTCACCTATCCTAGACCAAGAATTTCAAATTACTCCGGATGATGTTTATGCCTCTTGAAATTCCCGACAACATGCTTGTTTTGCAAGTAAACACATTCAGGAACAATAACACAACGGTGCTCACCAGTGAGCAAGATTGTTTTTGCTTTGAAAATAATTTCAGCAATGCTTTGCCGTTTTTCGGAGCAGACGAATCTGCAGCACCAGTTTTCCGGATCTCATTATAAAATAAACACTTAACTGAACAAAACTATAATTTTAATTGTCATATACTTAGTTACTGCAAAATACGCATAATATGACAACGAAATCAGATTGTTTACGTTTCTTCCATTTCTTAATACGTGAGATATAAAGAGAGAAAACTGGAGTGGAGAGAAGCAGGGATGCCAGAGAATATTTTCAAATGTCTTCACAGTCGTTTAAATATGTCTTCAAATGTCTTCAATATATTGTCGGCGTAGCACCAAGTTAGAATTCGGAAGTAGGGACTTCCTTCCGAACCGAACTTTCTTCCGAAGTTTTATTTGTCAAACTAATTGATGCGTTGTTTAGCGCATCTTTAGGCGAATCCAGCGCACTTCCGAAGTTGGGAAATTTGCCTGTATCTGGAGAAAAATCCAACTTCGGTATAAAAAGCGGTATAAATTTATTCCGGATAGACAATAAAAATTATGATTATCAGCGAGAAATTTCAAAACCCAATAGGTTTGTAAATTCAATCATGTCCTTGTTTTATTGATGTGGAATAATGTTTATTTTTTTTAACATTCAAATTAATAGAATTCAAAAATTTTCACGGGTTAGTGTATAACGAGTATCCCCTGGATTTTATACGGAGTATGGTTAAAATTTCACCGGATTTTTTAACTGAATTTCCATGTGGAATTCATGTGGAATTCTAAAGAATACCCTGTAAGGATTCAAAATTTACCGTGAAAGACTTGAAAAACATCCAGACGAAATTTCCCAAAGAATTCCTGTTGGAACACCCAAAAGAAACACCCTGAAGAAATTTCCGAAAGAAACCCTGGAGGAAATACCAGAAAAATTCCATAGTATACTTTCGAAGACATTCTTGGAGAATCTTTCGGCAACATTCTTGGAGAATCTTTCAGACAAATTCATGGAAAAACTTCCAAAGGAATTTATGGGGAAACTTCCGGAGGGATCACTGGAGGAGCTTAAGCGGGAATTTTCGAAAATTCTTGGGGAACTTTCGGAGGAATTTATGGAAGAACTTCCGGAGGAATTCCTGAAAGGACTGTAGTAGTTGGGGAGGATCTTCCGAAGGAATTCTTGGATGTACTTTCGCTGGAATTCTCGGACGACCTTACGGAGGAGCTCCTAAAAGAAATTCCAAAGGTATTCCTGGCGGATTTTTCGGAGAAATTCCTGAAACTTTCGGACAAATTCGTGGAGGAAATTTAGGAGGAATTACAAAAACAATACTAGAACGATTTTTTGTAGAAATTCATAGAGGATAAAACACTGGAAGAATGTCCAAAGATATTTCTTGAAGAATTAACAAAGTAATTCAAGGATGAATTTAGCGGAGGTGTGTAATTAAGTTTTCTCCTGTAGTAATTTACCATGGAAGATCTGAGAAATATTTATTTAACACCAAACCAAACAATTTCAATTTCTTGTCGACATTCGTAAGAATTTTCTTCTTCTTCTTCTTCTTATTGGCATTACATCCCCACACTGAGACAGAGCCGCCTCGCAGCTTACTGTAAATTTTCTATATAATTTTAACTGAATTTTCAATTTCAATTCTCTTAAATTTAGACAAGAAATTCCTCATCAGAAATTCTCCTTAAAAAAATCTTTTAAATTTTCACTGAAAAGTCTTTTAAAAATCCACGGGAAATTCAAAGTGTTACCCGACGGATATTTAGAGGAATGTGGTATGCATATGCCATTCAGAAGGAATTGAGAAAAAAAAATAATTCTAGCTCAACGGTTGAATAGATTAAATCTAGTCATAGAAGAATTTAGTCTATGTTTGCCGAGAATTAGGTAGGTTATTGCGTTCCGATGTAATGATCGAAATACCTTTTTACTGACACACCGCCGCCGCCAAGAAATATTCAATCAAATGCTGCCATCGGGAATTTTTTCACCAGCGCACAGCTCAAAGCTAAGTGCGTATGAGGGTTTAAAATGCGTTGCAGTCATCAACCGGCTAGTGTGAATATATTATATGTTTGAGATTCTAAGCCCGAGACAAAGACTATTAAAACTTTTGTAATATTCATATACCTGATTTATATATAGAGATCGCAGAATTTATAAGTAAGTAAGTAATTGTATTTTCTATTCGCTGGCTTATTGACTGTCTTCAAGTGTCTTCAAATAAGTATGTAAGTCTTCAAATATTTTGAAAAGTCTTCAAAATGTCTTCACGAAATAAATGTCTTCACAGAGATTCAAATGTCTTCAAATTGAAGACATGTCTTCAAATCTGGCATCTCTGGAGAGAAGAGATTTGCTACACGCTTAAAATGAATTACATATTTTTGTGTTCCGTTCACACAAAACGGGCCTCTCCTGGAACAACTCATATTATGAGTAACTACCATGTTACTCACTTTTGTGTAACCGATGGCCGACGATTTTCAATGAGTGCATTTCACACAGCGAGAGAGCAGTCGGAATCCGGACCTAACCTGAATTGTATGATTTCAAATTGATGTTAAAAGTAACCAACTTTTCCATACTTATTCGGAGGTTTCTCCAATCGTTTCGATCAACAAAACACAGTGCGCTGATTGTATTCGCACATTTTGTTGTTTCGCCATCGAAGCAAAAGGAAAAACAACCGAAAAAGTACGAATCCTTGCGGTGCAATCATAGCGACCCGAAGGAACTTTGACAGTTCGAGGCAAACTCACTTACACATACCATGCGTATGTGAGACAGTACACAGCGACTGGTCGTGTTTCACACAAAATTTTCAATCATTGTGAGAGTCGGTCAAGGCGTCGCCGTGATGTGTGAAAATTATTCATGCGATGTGTACTTGACTTTAAGCGTGTACAAACATGTAATGGAACGTTCACACTGTCAAGCAGTTCGACCAACATTGACTCCACCTCTCGTTTATTCAAACATCCATCAAGTTTTATCAACAGCGGAACGAACAATCATTTTATTCGACCAACAATATCACACACGAATACCAAAGCGCCAACTTGAGCACCAACCATCAAAAAATATATGGGGGTCTGTGCAACTTCACTACAAATGCTCAAACATGTTCGGCGAACCTTGACTCCGCCCCCGACAACCCAAACCAAAATCAAACCGTTTTAATTTTTTCCAACCGAGCCGCCAACTGTCAAATGGTTGTTCGAACAACTTCACACACGTTAAAAAAAGCAGCAACCAAAGCGTTTTCTTGGGTGCGGAGTCAATGTTCGTCAAACTGCTTGACTGGTGTGTACGCTGCATAAAGGATTGCACCAGTAACAGGGAGGCTAAAAAAACACTTTTTCAATTTTTTTGATGGGCCGCCCTCTTATTCGGTTCTATTTGATGCCCTGATGCTCTGGACGAAATTTCAGCCAAATCGGTCAACGTTTGGGCGGTGCTAAACTCGTTGGAAGTTTATATGGACAAATGTATGCAGAAACATTCAAAAACAGTGATTTGCAGTTAGACGGCACAATTTACGATCATGAAACATTATACTCATTCAGTTCTTGTAGAATTAAATACAGAATGTTATGCTGAAAACCGAAATATACGCAAAGATATTAGCATTTTACAGGAGTGTTGTAGGGGTGAATTGATTTCTTTTCAAAGGTAAAAGAAACGAAATTTGCTTAAACCCCACTTCAGAGAAATGCTAATAACCTAGCCGGGCAAACTTTAATCTTCTCGCGGTTTTCTGCATATCATTCTGTATTGAATTCTTCAAGATCTAAATGAGTATCATAGTTTTTCATCTTAAGTTGTGCCGTCCAACTGCAATTTCCTATTTTTCGATGTTTCTACATACATTTTTGCATATAAACTTCCAACGAGTTTAGCACCGACATTTTCGGCCTAATTTTATACGTAAACTCAAAATACAAACCTGACACTTCAATTGCATGGATATTAAGCGGTATTAAAGAACAATAAAACATTCACTTTTTCACTGAACGAGCGATGTGTGAAAATAAAGCTGGAAGCAGATATCCGCAGAATGTTAACAATATCTAACGTCAAAACAGCTGTTGTAACAGTTATATTTCACAGTAATTACTCGGAGAGGATTCTTTTTAACTTCTTTAATGGTGCTGGTGTGGAAATAAAGTATTTTTCAATATTTTCGTAAACATAATGAAAATTACTTTGAACCCCACGGTGAATGGCGACCTGACGGTATGTAGTTTAGATTTTTCTTTTGATTGTTAATGACACCAATATTAGCCAAATGACCCACACGTCGTTTTGTTGAAGCCAATCCTTTAATGAAAATTAGTGCAAACTCTTTCCTGTTGAATCATTTCACCACAGCATTCCGCATTCACCGGGCAATGCTTCGGACAAGAGTGAGCCAGCATCAGAACCATCCACCATCACGGGAGATTAATTTGTCATAATACGATATGAATACTAATGCCACCGCCATCCAGTGTGGTCCTTGTTCCATAAAAGTAGCGGAAGGCACGCTAGTAACAACGGGCAGTGCTGGATCAGAAGCACTCTGGCAAAGCACAGTGGTTTGGTTCCCCATTAAAAGGTCACACATTTTTATTTTAAAGTTATTTAATTTAATTTTATGTATACATAAAAAAAAAGATACTTTCTCAGAGGGTTCAGAACAGTTTTGAATGCACTCAGGGTCCGATTTCAGGGGAAGGGCCCTGGCCTTTTTAAAATGCTTAAATGAAAAATGTTTTCAAACAGTCATTTCCTTTTCGATGCTTCATTTTTGGTATAAATTAGGAGCTATGAGATGTACATCCGTTACAGTTATATTATCATTCAATCCAAATGCATGTGACGAGAATTTATTATTTTCACATTTCGTCTATTATTTGCTCCAGCGAATTCATTCAGCGGAAACCAGTTTGATGGAATATGAAATTTTCACCTATAAGAAACAACCACCGTGCCCCGGAGCGATGGGTTGCATTATGTTAAATTTACACTGACGTAGTCGCGATGTGCCAGTCCGTGGCCGGCCGTAGAGGGACACGATGGGAGAACGTAACCTACAACTTTGCGTCGAGTGCACAGGATTTATGCCGGACTGACTGACCGGGTTCCGTCTGACAGATTTCAAGTTCCGGCCACCAACAGCGATAGATGGCGGCCGTTGGATTAAAGTGCTCGCGTCGCAGCTGCTGCTACTGCTGCTGCACAATGCAATGAGATGGATGTTGTTTTACTAACACAATGTGTCAAAAAGTTTCAATATTCTGCTTTTCTGTAGGTTCAGTTGCATGATTGTGGGTAGCTACTGGAGGATTTTTTCACGTGATTAGATTTAGCTATCTGGCTCCTGTCCGCAGAGTGTGCTTCGAATGTTCATCGGTTTAGGGAGATTCGCGTAGGCAGCGCATGTAAAACTGCAGCATTTCCAATGGCAACAACATTGTCCTTCTCTTGCAAATGGAACGACAAGTTCAACTCACAAAAGATAATTGTTTCAACCTGCAACAGAATAGGACAATGATAGTCTGAAGCGCATGTAGAAACAATGCTGGGTTTTCGATAAGATTTTCAGTTAAAAATTTACTTATTGCCAATGTTTAGACGTAAATATTGTCAGCTGTTGACATGATTGGAAGTTAGCTTAGCTTTAACTTAATTGACTGTACACTTAGTAGTTGCTAGCCGTGATTACCCGAGAAAATAAAATTGGTCTTGACTGGCCGAGATACAACAAATATACACAGCGCTCAAATAGAATAGCCTTTTTGGGATTCGAAAACAATTCTCACTGTACATGCTTTGGAGTTTTATTATTTCAAGATCAATAATGGCCGGCAACGTTTAACAGTCAATTTAGGATTAGGGGAGGGAAATTTGTTAGACATTCATTGCTAGAAGAGCCCGAGGAATCCTCTGCATCTCCGTGAGCGCCACGGACAAGGGATAGTTAATTAGATGAGAAGGCAATCTATAGTTATTTACTCGCCCGTTACTCGCCCGCCTCAAATTAACACATATGAGATGTAGTAAGATCTCCAAATCGTCCTGGAGTTTTAATCAAATGGGCTGCCGAATCAACCAAGGTTTCCATGATGTTCCCAGCCGCGGTATCAACCCAATTATGTCCTTCGAGTATTTTTCTTTTACTTGCGTCTCAAATCTAGGAATATGAGATGTTGTAAGATCTCCAAATCGTTCTGGAGTTTGAAACAAATGGTCTACCGAATCAACCAAGGCTTCGATGATGCCCCCAGCCGTGGTAACAACTCACGATGCTGGGTCATTAGGCCGAAGGCCGTTAGGCCGAAGGCCATTAGGCCGAATGGTCATTAGGCCGAACGGTCATTAGGCCGAATGGCCATTAGGCCGAATGAGAACTGGGGAGTGAGAATTGAGTAGTGTGAAGTGAGGAAGAAGTAGAACGGAAGAAGAAAAAATGAAAAAGGAGGAGAAGGAATAAGTAAGAAGGAAGAAGGAAAAAGTAAGAAGGAAGGAATGAAGAAGGAAGAAGGAAGAAACAAGAAGAAGGAAGAAGAAAGAAGAAGGAAAAAGGAAGAAGGAAGAAGGAAGAAGAAAGAAGAAAGAAGGAAGAAGGAAGAAGGGAGAAGGAAGAAGGAAGAGGGAAGAAGGAAGAAGGAAGAAAGAAGAAAGAAGAAGGAAGAAGGAAGATGGAAGATGGAAGAAGAAAGAAGGAAGAAGAGAGAAGGAAGAAGAAAGAAGGAAAAGGAAGAAGGAAGAATAAAGAAGGAAGAACAAAGAAGGAAGAAGGAAGTAAAAGAAGGAAGAAGGAGGAAAGAAGAAGGTAGAAGGAACAAGGAAGAAAAAAGAAGGAATAAAAATGAGTGAAGAAGCAAAAGGAAGAAGGAAAATGGAAAAAGGAAGAAGAAAAAATGAAGAGAGAAGAAGAAAATAATGAAGAAGAAAGATTGAAGAAGGAAGAAAGAAGAGGGAAGAAGAAATACGGAAAAAAGAAGAAGGAAGAATGAAGAAGAACGAAGGCAAAAGGAAGAAAGAAAAAGGAAGAAAAAGAAGGAAAAAGAAAAGATGGAAAAAGAAAGAAGTAAGAAGGAATAAGAGAGAAGTAAGAGGGAAGAAGAAAGAAGAAGGAAGAAGAAAGAAGGAAGACGGGAGAAAGAAGGAAGATGTAAGGAAGAAGAAGGAAGAAGGAAAAAGGAAAAAGGAAGAAGGGAAAAGGAAGAAGGAAGAAGGAAGAAGGAATAAGTAAGAAGGAAGAAGAAAAGAAGGCAGAAGAAAGATGGAAGAAGAGAGAAGGAATAAAGAAGAAAAAAGAAGGAAGACGAGAGAAAGAAAGAAAAAAGAAGAACGAAGAAGAAAGAAGAAAAAATGAAGAAGGAGGAAGGAATAAAGGAAAAGGAAGATAGGAAAAGGAAGAAGGAAGAAGGTAGAAGGAAGAAGAGAGAAATAAGAATAAAGAAGGAAAAAGAAAAAAAGAAAAGGGATGAGGGAAGGAGAAAGAAGGAAAGAAGAAGGAAGAAGAAAAGAAGGAAGAAGGAAGGAGGAAGAAGAAATATGGAAGAAGAGAGAAGGAAGAGGGAAGTAGAAAGAAGGAAGAAAGAAGAAGAAAGAAGGAAGACGGAAGACGGGAGAAAGAAAGAAAAAAGTAGAAGGAAGAAGAAAACCCTGAGTAATCCACCTAGCGGCGTTTGTGCCTTTCTCGTGCAAAAAAAATGAAAAATATGAGTGAATACTTTTTTGTGTGTTTTACGTATTGAAAATAGTATTTTGGCCATAACTTCTGATCCCATAGTCCAATCTGGCCAATTTTCAATAACAAACAATGGGGCAGGATTCTCAGTCGAATGGAATTTGTTGCGAGTAATTCGGCCAATGCTAAGTTCCAAAAAGTTTGTTCACAAAATTTTGTACACATACACACATACACACACATACATACATACACACAAACAGACATCACCTCAATTCGTCGAGCTGAGTCAATCGGTATATAACACTATGGGTCTCCGAGCCTTCTATCAAAAGTTTGGTTTTGGAGTGATCATATAGCCTTTACGTATACTTAGTATACGAGAAAGGCAAAAAGGAAGAAGGAGGAAGGAATAAAGGAAAAGGAAGATAGGAAAAGGAAGAAGGAAGAAGGTAGAAGGAAGAAGGGAGAAATAAGAATAAAGAAGGAAAAAGAAAAAAGGAAGAAGGATGAGGGAAGGAGAAAGAAGGAAGAAGGAAGGATGAGGGAAGGAGAAAGAAGGAAGAAGGAAGAAAGAAGAAGGAAGAAAGAAGAAGACAGATATGAGAAGGAAGATGGAAAAAGGGAGAAGGAAGAACGAACTTCTCATTTTTAACTTTTTGCTTCTTTTTGCTAATTCGGCCTAGTGGCCATTCGGCCTAATGACCGTTCGGCCTAATGGCCTTTCGGCCTAATGACCTTCGACCTAATGGCCTGACACCCAACTCACTTATGTCCTCCTAGTATTTGTTTTTCTCTTGCGTCCCAAATGGAAGCATATGAGGTGCTGTAAGACCTCCAAATTGTCCTAGAGATTGAATCAAATGGTCTACTGAATCAACTAAGGCTTCCATGATGTCCCATGCCGTGGTATCAGCTCAATTATGCTTTCAGAGTATTTGTCTTCTAGTTGCGTCTCTGATCTGGGAATATGATTGCAAGGTCTCCAAATTGTCCTGGAGTTTGAATCAAATGGTCTGCCGAATCAACCAAGGTCTTCATGATGTCCCGCTGTAGCAATCCAAGCAGCACAAGTCAGACAAAAATGGTTGTAGCAATTTGATTGTGACTAAATCCGGTTACATATGAATTGGGCCATGCCCTTTTTGATCCATAGAACCAAAGTAAATACGGCTTCAACTATTGTTCCATTGCACATCATCCATGAATATCTTCCATCACTGAAATATGAGCCTTACCGTCAACACGCGTAACCAAGAGGCTGTTGTCTCTTAAAAAAACTTGCTCATTCCTGAAAGTCGTGGAGTACAGATCTTAAGGTCTACAGGATTATTATTTTTAACTGGTTTGATCCATAGATCCATTTTAGATACGCATTCAACAATTATTCCATCGAAGAATTCTCTGGAGTTTAGGCTCCAATATCTACACGCATTGCCAAAGGATTGTTATATTTTTTCAAAAATGGTTTATGCTCTTTTTGATCCATAGAACCTTTGGGAACACACCTTCATTGGGGACATAGTTCCAGGCGAGGTTGATTTGGTAGACTATATGATTCCTATTCTATTGCAATTTAGAGGATCGCAAGTAAACTATAACTACTAGGAGAAAACAATTGGGGTGATACCGTGTCTAAGGACATCATGCAAGTCGTTGTTCATTTGATATTCTAAATACACTTGGTGGGCATAATGGCGTTGATATCAAGGCTGGGGACATAAAGGAAGCCATTGTTGATTCGGTATATAAAAAGCTGCATGTATCCGCAAGTAGGCCCCGCCAAAGCGACCGTGTGCCGCTCAAAGCGCACAAGCCCAAGCCCTGGTGTCAGGTGGGACACAAAACAGACCTGACACGACGGCCCTCCGACGAGACAGGAGGTTTGCGCAGGCCCAATAAGCCGCCTGGAAAACCAATAATTACGAACAATATAAGAGATAATACGACTCGATATAATCGGCAAAGACCTAGGCGACGAATAAAGGATCACGATTGGAAGCTTGGAACATGGAGTTGCTAGGTTTCGCAGGTTGCGACAGGATGATCTGCGATGAATTACATCCCCGCAACTTCGACGTCGTCGGGACGTCAAAATCGTCATCGGTGACATGAACGCACAGGTAGGAAGGGAGGAAATGTATAAACCGGTCATCGGACCAGATAGTCTGCACACCGTATCTAATGACAACAGCCAACGATGCATACACTTCGCAGCCTCCCGCGGAATGGTAGTCCGAAGCACCTTCTTTCCCTGCAAAAATATCCACAAGGCCACATGGAGATCACCTAACAAAGAAACGGAAAACCAAATCGACTACGTTCTAATCGACGGTAAATTCTTCTCCGACATCACGAACGTCCGCACTTACCGCAGTGCGTATATTGAATCCGACCACTACCTCGTTGCAGTATGCCTGCGCTCAAAACTCTCGACGGTGTACAAAACGCGTCGAAGTCGGACGCCGAGGCTTAACATTGGGCGGCTACAAGACGATAGACTAGCCCAAGACCACGCACAGCAGCTGGAAGTGGCACTCCCAACGGAAGAGCAGCTAGGCGCAGCGTCTCTTGAAGATAGCTGGAGAGATATTCGATCCGCCATAGGTAGCACCGCAACCACTGCACTTGGCACGGTGCCCCAAGATCAGAGAAACGACTGGTATGACGGCGAATTTGAGCAGTTAGTGGAAGAGAAGAATGCAGCATGGGTGAGATTGCTGCACGAGGGTGAACGAAGCACGATATAAACGGGCGTGGAACAGACAAAACTCGATTTTCCGGAGGAAAAAGCGCCAGCAGGAAGATCGAGACCGTGAAGAGACGGAGCAACTGTACCGCGTCAATAACGCACGAAAGTTCTATGAGAAGTTGAGCCGTTCACGTAAGGTCCACGTGCCACAGCTTGATATGTGTAAGGACATAAACGGGAACCTTCTTACGAACGAGCGTGAGGTGATCCAAAGGTGGCGGCAGCATTACGAAGAACACCTGAATAGCGATGTGGCAGACGAAGATGGCGGTATGGTGATAGACCTGGGAGAACGCGCGCAGGACATAAATTTTCCGGCTCCGGATCTCCTGGAAATTCAGCAGGAGATCGGCCGGCTGAAAAACAATAAAGCCCCTGTAGTTGACCAATTACCAGGAGAGCTATTTAAACACGGTGGTGAGGCACTGGCTAGAGCGCTGGACTGGGTAATTACCAAGGTTTGGGAGGATGAGGTTCTGCCGCATGAGGGGATGGAAGGTGTCGTTTGTCCCATCTACAGAAAGGGCGATAAGCTGGATTGTAGCAACTAACGCGCAATCACATTGCTGAACGCCGCCTACAAGTTACTCTCCCAAATGTAATGCCGTCTACTAGCACCAATTGCAAGCGAGTTCGAGGGGCCGTACCAGGTGGGTTTTATGGGCGAACGCTTCACCACGGACCAAGTGTTCGCCATTCGCCAAGTACTGCAGAAATGCCGCGAATACAACGTGCCCACACATCTATTCATCGACTTCAAAGCCGCATATGATACAATCGATCGGGACCAGCTATGGCAGCTAATGCACGAACACGGATTTCCGGACAAACTGACACGGTTGATCAAAGTGACGATGGATCGGGTGATGTGCGTAGTTCGAGTTTCAGGGGCATTCTCGAGTCCCTTCGAAACGTGCACAGGGTTACGGCAAGGTCTTTCGTGTCTGCTATTCAACATCGCTTTGGAAGGGGTAATACGAAGAGCAGGGATTAACACGAGTGGTACAATTTTCAATAAGTCCGTCCAGCTATTTGGCTTCGCCGACGACATAGATATTATGGCACGTAACTTTGAGAACCCAGCAAACACAAGATCGTATATCATAGCGAATAAGTGTATAAAGTTGAGGCCATATAGGCACATTTTGCATGCAGTCAAATGGAGGCATGCGCCTATATCGCCTCCACCATGTACATATACTTATTCGCTAGCATATGCGACTTTATGTTGGCTGGGAAGATGGAGGAAGCCTGCATCAGACTGAAGAGGGAAGCTAAGCGGATCGGACTAGTCATCAACACGTCGAAGACGAAGTACATGATAGGAAGGGGTTCAAGAGAAGACAATGTGAGCCACCCACCTCGAGTTTGCATCGGTGGTGACGAAATCGAGGTGGTAGAAGAATTTGTGTACTTGGGCTCACTGGTGTTTGCCGAAAATGAACCAGCAGAGAAATTCGGAGACGCATAGTGGCTGGAAATCGTACGTATTTTGGACTCCGCAAGACGCTCCGATCGAACAGAGTTCGCCGCCGTACCAAACTGACAATCTACAAAACGCTCATTAGACCGGTAGTCCTCTACGAACACGAGACCTGGACGATGCTCGTGGAGAACCAACGCGCACTTGGAGTTTTCGAAAGGAAAGTGCTGCATACCATCTTGACCCGTAATGCTGGGTAGACACCTTTGCGTGGTGTGTTACGGGGTAAGATCTACCACGGTTACATTGCCAGCTACAGGCAAATCCTGACCCAACGATTACCTTCCTCATTATCCAACTCCGTGGTACTTATGAGGGTGTCGCTAAGTCGGTGGCCTCTCGTTAAGTAAGTACTACATCAACATTTCCTTCCTCTCCCTAGTTACGGTGAAGATGGGCGTGGCCAGGAGTAGTAATCCTCATGCTTTTGTTATTTTTGTTTAAGACTGGAATCAAGGACCACTCCCCTTCTTGATTTCTGATAGCATTCTAGATAAGGATCTCAAAAGTAAAACATGAGTATCACTAGTGTCCAATCTACGAATTACACCGTAACAATGCTAATGCTAAAGTGCTGCATACCATCTATGGTGGGGTGCAGATGGCGGACGGTACGTGGAGGAGGCAAATGAACCACGAGTTGCATGAGCTGCTGGGAGAACCATCCATCGTTCACACCGCGAAAATCGGACGACTGTGGTGTGCCGGGTACGTAGCCAGAATGTGGGTGAAAATGGTAACCCGGTTAAAAATGGTTCTCGACAACGATCCGGCGGGTACAAAAAGACGAGGTGCGCAGATGGGTGGCAAGCAAGGTGGATCGATCAGGTGGAAGATGACTTGCGGACCCTCCGTAGACTGCGTGGTTGGCGACGTATAGCCATGGACCGAGCCGAGGTAAGTACCTTTGACAGATACGTATTTTGACCTCAACTTGAAGTCGAGTCAGTAACTCATCCTTATAGAAACACACCAGGATTGCATATACATTGACGTTGCATATCACTTTATTGATTTCGTCAATCCCATCAAAAGTATTAATTATCCAAATCGTTCCACATCACTGTCAGTGAGTAAAACATTACCATAACCATAAATTGTTTCCAATTATATTCGTTGATATAGATTTCCCTAGTCATCGTGTTGAGAGAAATGTAATCCCAACTAAATAGTACGCCACGCGCGCCCTGATAACAGTCATTATATATCGAGTTGACGTTACCAACCATAACAGTTTTTGGATAATTATCATCAATTGAATGCCAAATCCAATATGATTGGCTGCTTGAAAGTGACAAGTTGCTCAATCATCGTGTTCGTCGAATGGGTTCAATAGAGTCTGCTTGACAGTTTACCGAAAATTGAAAAACCACCACTCGGTGGCTATTTTACAACACGGACCAATTAGCGAGTGAATAAACAATTGTATTCCAAATTGATTTCGAAATTAATAGGTTGTAGCACACGGATGGCCGGACATCCCGATTCGTTATCCATTCGAGCAACCTCAAGCCCTCTGGAGTTCCGTTTAATGTAAGCTAGCTGTGCAATGCTTTAAATTACCCAATGTTTCCGCAAAAATGTACACATTGATTTTTTCCACAGAGTGGTGGCATTTTATTTCACACCTCAGCACTAACAAATATCAATAACAATATGCATAAAATTGAATTTTCCACTTATGGATCTGATTTAAAAGCGATTAAAAAAAAAATGTTTCAATATACTACATCCGGAATCAGTAGCGACAAAGTAGCAAACAGAAACGACTGCACACCGACTGACTACTAGGCTCAGAGCAAACCAGGTGCAATGGGCGGAAATTAATAAATTCCATTTTCAATAAATTTTCACCGAGCCGGCAAACGATTGATTCATTAATTTTCCCCTCACGGCACACGCAGACGGGGCGGGGCTGATACTTGTGCATTCGTTCGTGGCCAGCTGGAGGAGCCCCCGGTAGGAATAAATTTAATAAAAGTTCAGAAACTACTCTGTCCGATCGGCAGATCGAACAATTGAGATGTGCGCGCGCGGTGGATGTGGAAAAGCACGCAGCCCGCCGAATGAGAAAATGCAGGTAGGTAGATGTTTCATGCACCAGTGCTGATTTATTGCCTACAGGATAGACTGTCGTCAACGGAGGGGAGAGGGGAACTGGAACGAGATGCGATTAACTGGGATTACAAATAGTGGCAATTTAATATTTCACTGGACAAACGGAATTGGAATTGCTTGATATTTGCATTTATAAATGCAAATTTTACAGCAACAAAAAATGTTCCAAGTTCCGATCATTGTTCGGATTGTATTTTTCTCAGCAATGGGTCTGCTGTAAATGAATTATATTGTAAATATTGCTTATTTGCTCAGTCATATTATGTGCAAGTGGTTTGAATGTATGATTAAATAGAGAAGAACAAATCGACTTATGTCATGGAAGGTCGTTCAGATTCAATATTTAGCATCTAGAAAGATAGAACATGACAAACATCGAGCGGACGGAAAGGCATAGAAAATTATCTACCGGAAAAGCTCCTCGACTGGACGAGACAATATTGCCGTGATCAGTTTAGGGAAACCAATGTCTTTGCATATGTAGCAAAATTGACCAGGATGTACTCAATGCCCACAAAGGTTTAAAGTTAATCGTTATTTGATACCACATGCCTTCTACATGGCCTCATCATCATTCAAGGTAAGTGTTCTGGTTGTACATCTTTGTTTCATAGTTTTTTAGTGTGTAACTAATAAATTAATTGCTGTTTTCACTTTCCCCCACCAATTTATTTTAATCTGTCATATTAATTATATAATTATCAACAAGTAAAGATTGAAGGCCATCGAATTACAAAATGAAAGAAGGAACTTGGATTTCATAGCAAACGCCCAATATTTCGTCCAAACAATACCAAACCTGTCACATTACTTGACATTTCCTTTATTGTCTATTGCTGGTGGTTCGAGCCCATCCGATAGGACTCCGCTGGTTGGCATCATCCCAAATTTTCATCTAACCTTCCCCTCTTCGTTACAGATTGCGAAACCGATTTGCCAACCGGTCGAGCGGCTGTGCCACCAAAGTGGTGTCAGACGATACGGTAGGCATCCTGTTCTGGCCATTGTTGCTATTGTCTTCTTCTTTTCGGCAATGCAGCCGGTTTGCCTCTTCACGATTGCTGGTCGCAGGTTTTCCGGAGAAATATATCAAAATGCTATTGCCGGCACTAACCTTCCGCCCGCACTCTTCCGGCTGTTGCCTATTATTGTCGTCTCTACAGTTGCATGCTTTCTGGAGAATCGAACAACAATGCAGTATCCTGAACAGGGCCGAATTCGCACTGATAAAGTTTTAATGTTGTGAAATAAAAAAAATCAGCTATATTTTTGAATAAAATTAATTATAGATGCAGTATTGGGCAAGGCCTGTTCAGTACATTAAAATTATTTCAAATCCCCTCGATTTATCATCTAAGTCAGATCGATATATACTCGGAGAAGAGGAAGGAGCAGATCCGAATGTTCATCATCAACGAAAGGGAGTTCTAAAATCCCATCAGAAACGACTTTGAATTCTGCCACACAACGGTGGATGGCAGAGGAACAATAATATTATGGACATTGGACACATACCAGCGTAACCGGACAACATGAGGATCTCGATTCACTCTAAGCATTTCTCGTATACGTCAACAGCGATGAGGCTGTGAATTCAAATTGCGGATAAAGACGGAAATTATATGGAGAATCACTGGATTGATTTGAACACCGTTGCCTTACGCTGAGTCGATGTAAAAAATGGGAAAATTTAAAAGTTCCCGCATCTTCCTCGATACCCTGACATCAACCACATTGAAAACCCATGAAATATTTGAACAAAAAGTTCGACTTCACACAATATAGAACTGAAATCATTAAAGAAGGTTCTCATGGAAAAGTTACTGGAGATCCTCCCGGAAACAACCTAAAAATGACAAAAACAATGGGAAGGCATCTATCCTTAGCAGCACAATCCAGACCAATATGGTTGCAGCAACTCAAATGTAACTAAATTCTGCGGTATAGGGGTTACAGTAACTTTTGTGCAACATGTGTGCTGCTCGGGATAGATCGAATGATTAACCTTTTTTCAGTTAATGTACTTAATGAGTAGATTAGACTGTATTTTGTTTGTTGAATTCAATGCTGAAAAACATAAGCATACATCGTAATTTTCCTTGAAACAAATGTGTGATTCATGAGATCTATATAATAAAAATGAAATGGTTTGTGTTTGTATCCGCATAACTCGAAAACGGCTGAATGGATTTTATTCATTCCTTCAGCAGTTAAATTCATTATGGTTTCCGCAGGGTTTATATGATATTTACTTAATCAGAAATCATTAGTTAACTTAAGTAGATTAAGAAAAACTAAAATAAAGATTCGTATAGAAATTTTGCATGGGCAGTTCACAACTCGTTAGATACTTTGCTCCACAGTTTGACAAGCGTTTCGAGAGGCATTTGTTTGGAGATTTGAAACAGGAAGTAAGGAACAGCTTACAGGATTTAATTTTGACACTGAAAGAACAGGAAAATCGTTGCAAGTTTTTGAACGTTGATGATAATGGTAGTCGACCAAATCTTCAAAAGGTGTACCTCACTTGAAGTGAGAAAGAAGTTTTGGCCGATAGGTTGAACTCTCGAAAACGTGCAGAAATCGCTGTCAATAGATTACGAACAACGATAAAAGACAGGGAAAAGTTGTTAAGAATAACTACAAGTCATGAAAACAAGTTTATCAAACTTGTATACAAGCGCTAAGAAAATAGAATCGGATATTCAGCCTCCACCGAGAATTGATGATAAAAGGCTCTGTTATCGCTCATTTTTGTTGGGGACCAAAGGTTATTCGAATAGCTGTGTAAAACAAATTGAAGTACATAATCAGAACCAGTACCACCCGTGTTTGGAGCTTTTTATAAGGAACTTTTCATGGGTATGGCTTCCCGAGTTAGTTCATTATCCTGACAGGTTGCGAAAAAAAAGTATACAGAGAAATGTATTCAGAGATGAAAAGTGAGAGACTTTTTATTCTGTTTTAGATTCAAACCCTGGTCAAATGACATTCTGTAATATTTTTTCAATTTCGCTCTCATGCCGCACACCTTGTATTCAGAACAAGTATTTGTTGGACAAAGTTCTAGAATCCTTACATGTTAATAAAAAAATTCGGATTGCAAATAACTTAAAAAAACCTGATTAATCCACCTAGCGGTGTTAATGCCTTTCTCGTGTGAAAAAACTACTAAAAACATGAGTAAGTGCTTTTTAGCGTGTTTTGCGCATAGAATATAGTATTTTGGCCATAACTTCTGATCCCATTGTCCAATCTGGTCAATTTTTAATAGCAAACAATGGGACAGGATTCGAAGAATTCGGCCAATGCTAAGTTCCAAAAAGTGTGTCTGCAAAATTTTGTACATATACACACATACACACACACACACACATACATACATACACACAAACAGACATCACCTCAATTCGTCGAGCTGAGTCGATTGGTATATAACACTATTTGTTTATTTTTCATTATTTTTTTCTGTGTATGATAGAGAACAACACTAACATGGAAGCAGCCAAAGCAACTCTGATAGAGTCCACCACAGCGCTAATACAACACTGTATAAGCACAATCACCGATTCAATATAGACCAAACACAGATTATCGACCATAGTTATAAAACATCCACACTACCATTCCTGGAGATGTGGCAACACCGATCACACAGTCAACAAACGTACAGATGTAGATAGTTTAAGTACCACATACGCAGAATTGTTACAGAATATAAAAACATAAATGAACACAAGAAACCCATAAGAAACCACCTATTCAAAAAGAACAACATCTACCAGAAAACTATCAACAGTCACAAAGCCAACAACAACAACAACAGCCAGCACAACTTTCTTGCAGCAGTGAAAGCCGACTTCAAATGGATATCGAGCACCCTCCTCTGCTGGACCCAATGCGACCACCTATAGTAAGACTCACAGAGCAATCTGCTGCGTCTGGTGATCGACGTTTTTTAAAAGCACGACTACGGGACCCAAAAATTATGAACATTGTGCGGATGTTCCTGTCATACTTGCACGACCAGCCACCTACAGTATGCATTCGTGGAACCACCAAAACCAGCGCCACTGCAATGCTAGCATCTGAAGGACTACCAACAGACTTACAACTATTGCGTCAAATTTTCCTGGATGTGCTGGACCCAATGCGACCACCTATAGTAAGACTCACAGAGCAATCTGCTGCGTCTGGTGATCGACGTTTTTTAAAAGCACGACTACGGGACCCAAAAATTATGAACATTGTGCGGATGTTCCTGTCATACTTGCACGACCAGCCACCTACAGTATGCATTCGTGGAACCACCAAAACCAGCGCCACTGCAATGCTAGCATCTGAAGGACTACCAACAGACTTACAACTATTGCGTCAAATTTTCCTGGATGTACACGAGGATCTAGGAATATCTCGCAACGACGCCTTGGCAGACTTTCAATCACACCGTTCGTTCCTTTCCAGTGAACGCACTCAACAGCTTCAACGCACTAGGGAGGCCGCATATAAATTCTACAGCCCACCAAATGTTCATCGGTAATGACGCACTCTCCGGAAGTAACATTAACAAGTGAAGATAACACGCTACATGAAACATCAGAAGAGGTAAATATTTCGTCGACCGTCATACTTCCAAAAACTTCTTCGCAGAATTCGACTGAAGTTCTGATTTATTTATTTATTTATCTGATACATATAGCTGGAGAAATGCATATATTCGCATCGGTATATTTCCCACCTAATCATGCTTGTAAGCACAACTATGAATCTTTTTTTGAGTGCGCTGAACAAATACTATCAGAACATCCACCGGAGGTTAAAGTTCACATCTATGGGGACTTTAACCAACGCAATGCTGACTTTATTCTAGACTCAGAAAACGAATGTATCCTACTGCCAGTTGTTGGGGATAACGAAACTTTGCAATTAATTTTTGACAAGTCTGCAACAGGGTTGGTTCGCTCTGAGGAGTATTCAAGAGAAGGTGTAAAAACTTCTCTTTTCTCGATCTGTTATCCGAGTGTATTGTGCAGAAATACACTTTATCTTTGTATGAAGGAGCGTGCGTAGTATCCACTCTTCGTCACTTTAGAGTCCACAAGTGTGAAGAGTACAGGAAAATGGTTATTTGCTGTTTACCAAAATGCATACATTTAGGCTATGTTCTAAATCTTCCATGTAAATACGCTGTTGTGAGCGCCTAAACATAGACCATTTTGTACACAATATCAAAACACACGCGACCGAAAATATTCTCACTCTTTATCGAGCATGTTTCTCTTGGCTTCAATCACACGTACGTGTGAACGCTCTCGAGTGTGAATCAATACACTTCTCTTTTGTTGTAAATTCTCTACACATTTCAAGACGAAGTGTGAGAAATGACCAACCCTGGTCTGCAAGTTTAGGATTGAACCAAATTAATCATATAAAAAACAATCAAAATTGCTATTTGGACCTCTTGCTGACAAATATCTATGAAGATTTCTGTGTAACAGAATCTATCAATCCATTGTGGAAAAATGAAGCGTTCCACACTGCAATCGAATACTCGTTATTCATTCATGAGCAACAAAGACCCAACGATTGTGAGTATGAGGATGTCTTTGAATATATTTTAGCGAACTATGAAAACATTCGAGGTAGGTTAAGTAGTGTAAACTGGCAAATAGTTTTAAGAAATGAAGAAAATGTCGAAGCATCTGTTAACACTTTTTACAGATTATTATCTGACATAATCTCACAAGAAACTCCACTAAAACGAAAACGACGTCATAAAAATAATAAAGACCCAATTTGGTATAACCGGCAAATCAAGAATTTAAGAAATCGCAAGCAAAAGCCACACAAAACTTTCAAAAGTCATAACAGTAATGAAAATTTAGTATATTACTTGGATGTATGCGATCAATTGAATTACGCTATCAGTAACGCTTTTGAAGATTACTATTCAAAACTGAGAGCGAAATAAAGTCCTATCCTAAGAACTTCTTTAATTACGTAAAAGCAAAACTGAAATCTAATAACTTTCCATCAATTATGCATCTTGACGAAAACGCGGGGATAGCTCGGAAAAGAACTGTAATCTTTTGCAGATTTTTCTAGGAAACCTATTCTACATTTTCTGAAAATGATCGTGACCGCGACTATTTTGCATTTTTTCCAGACTTTTCAAATGATATTGAGTGAATCAACTTCATGCCCATGACATTTTGCAGGCCCTACGTAGTTTAGATGCTTCAAAAGGTCCTGGTCTGATGGAATCCCTCCTATATTTATGAAAACCCTAACAGTGGAACTAACCACTCCATTATTTTGGCTATTTAATATGTCACTAGAATCAGGAAAATTCCCAAATATATGGAAAAACTATTTTTTGATACCCATTTTCAAATCTGGAAAAAAATCAGACATACGTAGTTATCGTGGAATAGCCATTATCTCTTGCATTCCAAAACTTTTTGAGGCCATAGTAAACGAAAAATTAATCAAACAAGTAAAAAATCGAATAACAGACGCACAGCATGGCTTCTTAAAAGGGCGTTCAAGTTCAACTAATCTTCTTGAATTTGTTGACTATACCCTGAATGCAATGGATAAAGGAAACCATGTAGAAGCTCTTTATACTGACTTCAGTAAAGCATTTGATCGCATAGATATACCCATGCTTCTATTCAAATTGAAAAAAACTGGAATTGAGCCGGGACTACTCAAATGGCTTGAATCCTACTTAACTGATCGCCAATTGACTATAAAATTTAACAACAACAGATCAAAACCCATTCAAGCCACTTCCGGTGTCCCCCAGGGCTCTCATTTGGGTCCTCTATTATTCATAATATATGTAAACGACATTTCCTTCATTCTTGACAAACTTAAAGTGTTAATCTATGCAGCTGACATGAAGCTCTTTTTGGAAATAGGAATAAAAATGACCTCAACATATTCCAGAACGAAATATGCACATTCTACGAATGGTGCAATAAAAACCTATTGCAACTGAATGTAAAAAATGTAACCTTATATCATTCAGCAGAAAAGAACAGCATCAAATCTCTCAATTACATTGAAACCAGGTTGTGAGAAATGCGATAGAGTTAGGATTTAGGAATTATCTTGGACTCCAAACTAACGTTCATCGACCATTACAACACCATTATTCATAAAGCAAATAATATGATGGGTTTTATAAAACGTTTCTGCTATAACTTTCATGACCCATACACAATTAAAACATTATATATTGCTTATGTAAGATCGATACTGGAATATTGCAGCATTGTATGGTCTCCATTTTTAATAGCTCACGAAGAAAGATTAGAATCAGTACAAAAACAATTCCTATTATTTGCTCTTCGTAAATTATTTAATCTTAATCAACTGCATAATTTAAGGCCACTTCAAAACCTCGTGTCATAAAAGGAAGTCGACGGAGCCACGAGCGCAATATTCACGCAATCCTGAAATCGCAATCGGAGCATGTACTGGCAACAGGATTTTTCTCCGAACCTCAGATGCCAAGGACGACGTATCCGAGATGTTAACTTTCTATGTTGGGGGTGTGTCAACTAAAATGGTTGTGGATTCTGGATCGCCAGTTAATATAATGCAAGAGTCTACCCATAAACGGCTTATGAAATATGGGGCTCAGTTTTCAAACGAGTGAAATGCGACCGACTTTACCCCTCAGTTCGAAGCATGTGCGCCAACAGAGAAAATTTGTTTTTCCATTGCATCCGAAGCAGAGATAGAGACATCGCAAGATGGAACCGGATAATGGGCCCATTTTCTTGTAGCACTCGGAGGACAAACTGATTAGCTGGGCAAGTAGACTCACGCCCATAGGGGTTAAAACGCGCCACCCCTGAATAAGGTTAAATATCCCCATTGTGATTATTTTAAATAGTCTATACGATGAATCAATGAAAAATATTGCCATTGGATACATATATTTCATGATTTTTCTCTAGTTACACATGAAAAACTCGAAAAAATGATTTTTGCGTGTTTTGATGCAATTCTAGCTCGGTGAAATTTAGTCTTTCTATCGCTGTTATTCATTGGTAAATTGAAAATTGAGCCATGAGCCATGCTGCTTACTCGTGTTCTTTATGTTCCACACGAAATCGTCGTCAAAATTGGTCTTAAAACGATTTGATGGGCCTTCAAACTTCTGAGGTCGGTGTGGGGCAGTACGCCCATGCTCATTTCGTATGACCGAAACAGCTGAAACATTCGGTTAATTGCCTTAATGTAGGCAATTAAAATGAAAATCAGTACGATAAACACATGCGCGTTTTAACCCATCCACTGGCGCATCTCACCCCGCATGGTTTCAAAATCAATATTTTTCAGGTGCTTTTAAAAATCAAATTTCTGTGCAATAAAATGTACAATTAGATATCTGTCATCGGTAGTCAGTCGCAGATATGCTGTTCTTTAGTATGCGCTGATGAAAACTGGCTGAAATGGTGGTTTTCATTGATAAAAATGGCATTTCCCTTAACGTGGGCGTCCTACCCCCAGTTCCCCTAGATACAATGTAAATAGGCTCGAGTCCTGTCTGGGGACGTATGAATAATTCCCGAAAATTACCTGAAGATCCAAATTGATTCATCCGTCTCTCCCGTAGCACAGGCTGATTGACGTATACCAACAGTAGAATCAAAATTAATTGCCTATATTCGGGGTATAAGCCTCCCAATCAAGTTTCAGACATACCGTCGTTCAGGGTGACATTGGGCCTAGGGGGTAAGATTGGGCCAAAAACGAAAAATGTTTCAACTCCTAATATCTCAGAAACTGTTATGAATTTTGATCAAAACTGAAAATATAGTGAAAATGGCTTTGGGACAGTTCGTCGAATGACATTTCGTCGAATGACGTTTAGTCGAATGACATTTAGTCGAAAGTACATTTGGTCGAAGGGACATTTAGTCGAATGGACATTTAGTCGAAAGTACATTTGGTCGAAGGGACATTTAGTCGAATGGACATTTAGTCGCAAGGACATTTAGACAAATAAAAATTTAGTCGAAAGTTGAAAGAGTTTAGTCGGTAATAGGTAATTAGTTAAATAGATAATTCATCAATAGATTGTTGGTTAAATTTGAGTAAATAACCAACAAGACACATTGATAAACTGATTAGAGGAATTCAGAGGACGTGAGGAAATTCAATCAGCAGCGGAAGAAACGAATACGGATGTCAATGAGGTTGCAGAAACACCAGGGTCTCCAACGGCTAACAGAAACTGCTGGAGACCCTGGTGGATTATAGAAAAATTAAATCCTACAAAAATAGCAAAATATTAGGTACTGATGATGAAATACCCTCTAATCTATTTTTCGGCACACGGTCAAAAACCAATGATACCAATGTTATTTTGCCAATACTTCATCGTAGTCGGCTTTGGAAAATTTAGTCTAATGACATTTGGTCAATTGACATTTCGTCGAAAGGACGTTTAGTCGAATGGCAATGTTTTTCTTATTCTTTTATATTGAAACTCTTTCTTTCACTCAATATTTATGCAATAATTAGTTCAGAATAAAATTCCAATCGTAATTCGTTAATTATTGGCCGAAAATTTAATTCCGACCAAATGTTCATATGACCTAATCTATTCGACGTCATGTCTATTGACGAAACGTCATTCAACTGAATTTCTTTTGACCAGGTGGAATAGATTCATCGTAGTCGGTTAGAGGGGTTCGTCAAAGTCAATATCCAGTCGGGAATATTCTCGGAATATTCACCGTTTTCGTATTATTTATTCTTTTTATGAACCCATCATTCTTTTGAACAATATTGGAACAATATTATGTGACTTTTATAAACACTACAATAAATCATTCATTTTTAATTGTTATTAACCAAGATTTTTTTTAATAGCCATTCGACGGAACGTTATTGGACTAAATGTACCAAGATTTTTAATTCGAAAATCCGCTTTTGGACAAACGTCATTCGACTAAATGTACGAATATTCTTCATTCTAAAATTTGATTTTGTCTAAATGTCCATTCGACGTTATGTCCTTTCGACCAAATGTCATACGTCTCTAGTGGATTAAAAAATCATTTTCGACTAAATGTCCCTTTGATCAAATGTCCATTCGACGTAATGTCCTTTCGACCAAATGTCCATTCGACGTAATGTCCTTTCGACCAAATGTCATTCGACTAAGTGTCATTCGACGAAGTGTCTTTCGACGAAATGGTATAGATTCGTGAAAATACAGGTATACCTCGATTATATGGACTTTT
The DNA here is from genome assembly GCF_024139115.2 of Armigeres subalbatus. Lineage (NCBI taxonomy): Eukaryota > Metazoa > Arthropoda > Insecta > Diptera > Culicidae > Armigeres > Armigeres subalbatus. Next base: position 392,307,204 of record NC_085141.1, read on the forward strand.
TCGATGCAAAAAAGTCCATATAATCGAATTTTCCATATAATCGAAGCAAATTTTTTTTTCTCGAAATTTGTGTTACACGATGAAATAAGTCTTAAAAGTTGAAAGAAAATATCCATATATTGCTTTATATTCTAATCCGCATGTTTAGGCTCATTTTATGATAACTCAGTAGGTTATGATTTTCTATAAGAACGTTACCATTTTTCCAGCCACTAGTTTCTAAGATTACTTTAAGGTGACTCGGGGAAGCACTACACACCGTGTTATTTTTCCTATCTTTTGTCTCTTTCTAGCATTATCACCTCGTAACTTTGGAGCGGCATATTTCGGTTTTTAGTTGTTTGATGTAACTGTAAATGTATCAGCATGTAGATGGAGAGTAAGCACGCGCCGCTGATACTTTTTCAAAATCATATTTGTTGTAGAAAAAAAATTAAGCATTCAATGATGAAAATTATGACGATTTGATGATTGTTTGTGCTTCCCGTATCCCCTTAATAATGAAGACTTCGCCCAGCTCAATGTGAGCACACTAATATAATAATTCACGAATTCTAACTATAGTGCCTTCCTGCTTCAGCAACAAAGCAAACACTGAGTGGTCGAGAAAGGTATATTTTAGATTCAAAAATTGGCTTTATACAGAAGGACTGACACTTGTCCTTTTTTGATTTGATCGCAGCAAATTTAAACCGATGGAAAATTTTGTCCTATTGTCTCCTATTGAAAATTGGCCGGATTGGACTATGGGCTCAGAAGATATGGCCAAAATGCATTTGTTTATGCAAAAATCGTGTGGAAACAGTCCCACTTTTCTGACACTTATCTTTAAAAGATCTCCTTGCAACAAGTTGCGTTTGATTGATATTCTTAAAAGAATTTAAATCAATGTAAATAAGGGGCTCTATCCACGTATCAGTGTCATTTTACAAGAACCAATTGACATTTCCCGCCAAAAATGTATCTCGTTTTATTGTCTCAGTCAATTCTTTGACTTATTTAAGCTCAACTTTTTCACAGAACTTATATTTTAGAATAAAAAAATCGGAAAAGTGCCGCACGTTTGAAGAATTGGAATTGGCCTTATTTTAATTCAAATCGGACGAATGTTAGGTCAAGCTTGGAAACCAGCACTATTCGTCAAAAAGTATGGGTTCTTTGGGTTGTTGTTCTCAAAAAATTGAAGAATCGATTGAGCGGATAAAAATTGTTGACGGAAAAGGTCAATTGCACAGTGCACCTACACCTGCTAAGTGTAATATTGAAGGATAAATTGTTATGGCGGGCCCTCATAAAAATCCCGGGCAAAACTTGAGATTGCATTCAAAATTTCACCACCGCGCGCTGTTGTATTTTGTACAACACTAACGAAAAACACATCGCTCACATTACACAGCATGAACGAGTTTGCATAAGCGTTTCAGGATCACGCTTTGCTGAACGGTTTAGCAGCAATTGATTTAAGAACTTCTAATAAGAACATTCTAAAGATATTCAATTTCTTTTCCTACCGTTGAGCGTCAGTATAATCCTTAAGTACTGTGCTGAACAAATGTGAATACCAGGATATTCGATAAAATTTATTTAAACATAAAGACTGCTCGAAGAGTCTTCAGTTTTTTCATTCATATAATTATCAAGTTCGTCCAGAAGAAATAATGTCAGGTTTGAAAACCATTTGGAACTTTGTGTATCACATATTGAAATGAACTCTTCTAGTTTCGTGGATATACCTAAAAAATCAGTCTCAGTTTGTCCGATTTGCTGGATGTTAATGCATCATCCGTCCTTCTATACTTAATTCCATGTACCAAAAGCAGAAAAAGGTTGGAAGTAAAGATCGAACAGCTAAATATGACAATCTCATCTTATCACTTGCTCCGCATACTGTCAGTCTGACAATTCACTTCATATGGCAGAGATCACCAAAAATACGCATTATTTTTCACCACCTATTTGTAAGGACGTGGCCGTGGCTGTTGCAGATTGAAGAATTGTATATTTATCATTATATACAATGAAATTTTCCAACGCGAAAATGGTAAATCAATCCAGTCAATCGAACATATGACTCAGAGTGCATCTCCATATATAACATCACAACATGCCTTACGGGCCTTTATTTGCCCCAATGTACCATTATAAATATAGAATCAATGTAAAATATGACTTACAATATTAAACATCTTTTTAAAACCCCAGAAAACAAAAAAAAAATTGAGCGAAAAAAAAAATGTCCATATAATCAAGGTAAAAAGTCCATATAATCGAAGTCCATATAATCGAGGGTCCATATAATCGAGGTAAACCTGTATAGTGAAATTCAGGTCTAGGAAATCACAAAACAAATTCCAAGAACTAATTGTGCTCGTACCATAATGCTTGGAATTTGAATGTAAAACTATTCATCGAATGAAGCCGTATTAAAATAGTGTCGGTAATGCCCCACATGTTGTTTTTGGCCAATGTTTTTGGATCGATGGATACCTTGTTATCATGTTACGATAATTTGTTGTTGTTTTATCGAATTTTATGAATATTTATATAGCTGTTCTGGTTTTTCGTAGCAACGAGCAATGTGCTGAAAAGGGGTGAGATTGGGCCACGCCTTTGGTTGATTTGCCATACATAGTTGGTAAGAGCCGTAATGTAGGCAATTATTTTTAATGAACGATTGAATCGTTGCATCGTCACCGCTGAACTTTATTGTACTTGGCCCAATGTCACCCCCTGTGAGGGGTGAGAATGGGCCAATTTTAAACAACATATAACTTTGAGCAATTTCCCCCATTTATTATTTTTTCCCCACACAGTGATAAATTCATTGTTCAAGCTTGTACCAAACTAATTAAAACTTGATTAGAATGTTAACTTCTAGAGTTTTGTAACATTTATTTGGAGTATACCACATTTTGGCCCAATGACACCCCCGTTGGCGGTAGTAATTAATCTATATCTGACACTCGATTTGTGCAGTTGCACAACATATGAAAGATTTAGGACCTCCTTCGTACCTTAGTAGGGTTTCAGACTTAGTAAGTCTATAGCAATGGAAGCTGATAGGTAAGATGAAGTAAGTGTTCTAAAACACCACAAGCTCTATGGATTTCATTAATAAAATAAAACAAATCAAATTGATCTGTCAAGAATTTCTCATATTACCTCTAGTCATATTTTGTTCAAGTTTCTCTCTCTTTATGTCGATACTAGTCGACCCGGCAGACGTTGTTCTGCATAGTAGGCGAAAATGCGTGTTATGAACTGCCCATGCAAAATTTCCATTACTTTTAGTTTTCAATATTTACTCAAATTCACTGGTGATTTTCTCATTTCGAAATATCATATAAACCCGTCGGAAACGATAACGAACATATTTGTCAAAGGAATGAAGAAAATCCATCCAGCCGTTTTCGTGTTAAGCGGATACGAACACAGACCATTTCATTTTTATTATATAGATATTCATATTTCTAGGCTACTAGACCATCTTTGGGCAATGATGACATTTGTTTAGCTGTCTTTTTTCATAGCAATGAGCTGTTTTCGATCTAGAACCCATTACAATTTTCCTTCCATTCCTCGATCTTTCCCTATCTCGATGGTCTCTTCAATATCGAGATGTAGGGAGGCGATTGTATTACCAACATCGGTTAGAATCTAGTACCGGTACCGGTGCTTTGGCTACCAGGGCAAGGTAACCTAGATGTCACGCGAATAGTAACCATATTAGAAATCTCTCGTGCTTAGGATGATAGGGGCGTAACTGTATTGATCGGTTTTTCTTTCGTTAATAACTCAACTGAATTAAAAGTTACAGCCATGATTGTTGCTTCTGATGCAAGCTGGAACCATCCTTTATCGCCCGAACCATAGAGCGCCAGGTCAAAGATTTAATTCATAAGTATAAGATTGCTAGGATAGATACAATCGAACGTTACAAGAAGTTTAAAAACAACTCCATAATGAAATCCATAATGAAAAATCATTCACATCTTATGACAGCTGAAGGCATTTCACTGGAAGAGCTAAATAATTTTTCAAAAATTTGGACAATTCTGAAAAATACATATTTTCCAAAAACTATCGATCAATTTCCACAGCGAAGAAGCGTAAAGGATTTATCTCGGAAATTGCTTTATTTTTGGAGTTATGCGAGAAACTAGCCAAATTAGGAACATGGCCAAAACTAGTACAGTTTTTTTTCCTGTTCGGGTGTGCCACTGCGACCTGTTATTAGATCTATTGTAGTATTACCCGTGTTTACTTAGTGTTTAAGTGCATGTCGAATTACTTCATTACTATTGATAAGCAATGTAGTATCGGTTTCGATACAGTTGTTGTTTTGTTTTCTCAAGAGCACCATGACAAGGTCCCGCTATTTAGACCCTTCACAGAGAGCAATCCCATTGAAGGCGCGCCCCTTATCAATAGGAAATCAATCCTTTCTTTAGAAAACAGAACAGTAATACTGTTTTTGGCCATGCATCGGAGCCCTAGCCACAGCCTTGTCTTGCTTCTGGAATATCACCAGTAAAACAATGAAAACCCGGGATTTAGCTCTGTCTACAAGACCATTTCAAGCAAGAGAATTTGTTCAGTAATAAGAACTTCCGTGTGTTCCTCTCACTACCATTGTTCACCAGTTCAAAAAGAGTTAGTACGTATTTAAACCCCTAGCTCGATTTTTTCAGCAGTCAGTTCAGCCTAGGACCGGGTACCGAGGTTTTTCAACTAACTGCTTGAAAAGTTGTTTCCGCTGCATACAGTCTAGCCTCAAACAAGAGGAATTCGAATCTTTCAACTGTCTGCAAGGTAACATTAATTATGTTTTATTTCTGAGACTGCTGTTGGTAGCGGGGACTAAATACGATGAATCCTTAATTACCACAACTTATTGCCCTAGCTAGAAAAATGGATTAAGCTAGGGCTCTGTTTGGTAGTGATTCTACCGTGATCTACCGTGTTACGGGTTAACTAGTACAGTTACTCTAAACGAATTGACGTTAACTCAAATGTCTTATAGGTATGATCAAATTTGTTGGAAAATTTATACATGGATGCTAGTCCGGTTAGAGATTAAGCCATCGTATTGCAAGTGAAAAGTGGTGCTTCCCGACCAACATCAAAAAGTCTTGCAAAGATTAGGTACCTAGCGTAGTATAAATAGCGTAAGCGAAGCGTTTTCTTCAAGTCGAGTCAAATATGAGACACTGAAGACGGCCTCACAATGTAGTGGAATTAAATGGAAAGTACTAAACTCGTTTTAGACAGTTGAAGACTTTCCACTAATGCTACTGATTCCATCCATGCAAATTTATTTTTGCAGCGTCTCCCTCGGACACGCGCTAGTTATTCTGCTACCGACGGAAACTTTCTGCAGTCGCTGAGCGATTAATTTGCACTTTGAACAAAACTCGGCTCAAACTTCCCTTAGTCCTGAGGAGAACCGATATTGTTTCAATAATTCGCCTTCCGAATCACTAACAGCTGCCCAAGTCATATTTCTACTGTCGCCAATCGATGATGATTTGCATTATGATGAACATTTGTTTCGGCTCAACATTTTTTTTCTATAAAATTGAGGTTCTATATGGGACCGATTTATTTTCAATAATGCACCTTCCCAATTAACGGCAACGAAACCAAATTCAGAACCGTGTCAGAAAATTTCACTGGAGTGCCGCTGACGCCGACAATAGCCACTCGACAGTTTGCCGCTGAACAACTGCAGATGCCGAAACCACCGTCATCGATGCTGGACCGCTACCAACGCCATTGTTCTGTCCGCTTCTGACAGGAATTTGAATTTTCAATATTTTCTCGTGAATAATCAAAAGTTTTAATGAAATTGACAAATTGCTGGACAATTTCCGAGTCGATTGATATATAAATCTTCAAAATCCATCCTTAGAAAAAGGTTCTATTAACAAGGTTAAAAGACTATTATTCTTCCATTTACTTCCACTATTAACTTTTTTATGTATCAACAAGCAGATACGTATTTCGTTTCCTACTTGGAAACTTCTTCAGTGTTTTTCAGTCGATAAAAAACACTGAAGAAGTTTCCAAGTAGGAAACGAAATACGTATCTGCTTGTTGATACATAAAACAGTTAATAGTGGAAGTAAATGGAAGAATAATAGTCTTTTAACCTTGTAGCATTTCCCCTAAGACGCTCTAAAATAATTAATCGTTCTATTAACGTTCAAAATCTTACATGATTTCGAGACGGACCCCAATTTTAGATTCTGATTTGACACCCAGTACCTGCGGATAAGACGTTGTCCAGCATCAAAATGTCGCGTTAGGGTTTGAGAAATAAATATTGAATATTTTTTATTCGGTTTTGTTAATTTTGAGGGTTGTTCGTTGCTTGGGATTCATGTAAAGAGAAGTAGCAAAAATCTAGTTTAAATTTTCCGGGCAAAAAATTGATTCGGATCCAGTTCGGGTTTAAATAATTAAATTATTTTGGGTTGGGGTCAAATAAGTAAAGTAAGTATGCCAGCTGATAAACCAGGAGGTAGTCCGCTCAAGGAGAGATGTCGATAAAGTCATGATGATCGACTATGGAGTTAACCTGGAACAAATAGACTTGAACGATCAGCCACATGTCGAGACTGCCACTTCGTCGCACAAATTACGATTCGCACGCATTCCTTTGTGTTGCCTTCAACAAAATGGTATCCCTTTTCAATTACCACGTCGCATGGAACGTGATTTTCATCTTTCTCCGAGCAGGAGAAATTAATTCAGTAATACCTCATTTTGTTATTGATACCATATTTTATGAACTAGCGTTGCATAAGAGGTAAAATACCAAAAAAGTAAAACCAAAAAATAATATGTACAATATGTACTTCAGCCAATTACTGTTATCGAGGTCGTCGCTCCTGCTCGGGTCATCACAAAAGCAAAAACTGTCTCCCAGAAAATGACGAAGGATGTACATTAGATTGATTCAAATTTTGACTTTTCCGCTACCCTGTGCTTAAACGATTGTTTTTGCTATTTTAATAGTCCTCCCAAATTTTTAGCTTATTTGGATGTAATTTGGTTGTGCACGTGCCGTTTGAAGGTTATATGAAAATTACTATAAGAATTGCCACTTATGTAAAGGATCGTTTCGTGAAGCAGCCCAGAATCTATTTGAATATATTTAACGCATCGCCATCATAGAATAGATCCTACGCTGAAAGTCAGTTGTTGTTGCGAAGCAATCTGACTTTTGTGAGCAAAATTGTAAAGAAAACAGAAATGCTCATTATTGATATTGATGTTATTCTTTTACGTGTTATATTGAATTTACCACAATTTAATATTTCCCTAATAACTTTTGTTGCCAGCATCAAATCTTTTAGCAACAACGACGATATTTTCCCTTGTTAAATTTCCTATGTTGCTAACGTATTCATACATTTTCAGAGCTTAATCAGCAATGATGGGGAACGGTTTTTCACAAAACTTACTGTTTTCATATTAATTTTCATTCAAGCTTCAAACTGCTTGTGCTCAGTCAAATTACATCCAATTAGCTAAAAATTTAGGACGTCTAAAACTACGTTGCATTTTGTAAGATTGTAGAAGATAAACGTCCATTTTTAGTGTTTTTATCTGAAACTCATATAGTCGACATTGAAGCATTTGATCAGTATAGCATTCCGGGTTATAGTGTAGCTGCTTGTTTATCACATTCTAGACACACTGGCGGTGTTGCTATTTATGTCAAAGAATCAGTTCAGTTCAAGCTTCAATTGAACGAAGTTTGTGATGGAAACTGGTTCTTAGGCATTGCAGTTGTACGTGGCATGAAGATGGGTAATTATGGTGTTTTATATCACTCTCCCAGTGCAAGTGACCAGCGTTTTATTGAAATTTTGGAAAACTGGTTTGAGTCATTTATAGATCCTAGTAAATTAAATGTAATTGCTGGTGATTTTAATATCAATTGGTGTGACGATTCCAATTCGAATCATTTGAAACATTTAGCGGATTTTTTAATTTGAAACAAAAAGTAAATTCTTATACGCGTATTTCCCAGCACAGTAGAACTTTGATTGATCATGTGTATACAAATTTTGATTCTGTAACTAGCGAAACGAGTAATGATTTAAAAGTAACCGATCATGAAACGCTAGTCATTAACGTTACCGACAATAATAGTAATGATAGTAATTTAATTAAAATGAAGTGCTGGAGAAAATATTCTAAACAAGCAATTTCGGGTCTTGTCAGAAAGAAACGTGGATTTTCAAGAAAATTCCGGTAATATAGATGAAAGATCAGCTGTTCTTACAAACGTTTTGAAATCCTGTACCAATCAATTAGTAGAACAGAAGATAGTAACTTTGCATAATTCTAACAGCTGGTATAATTTAGACCTTTTGCGCCTGAAACGTAAAAGAGATAAATTGTATAAAAAGTTTCGTAGAACTAATAATGAAAATCATTGGAATAGGTATCAGGTAGCGCGGAACAAATATTCGCAATCTTTGACACGTACACGTTGCGAGTATATTCAGAGGAAAATTTATCAGCATCAAAACAACAGCAAAGAGTTATGGAAAATATTGAAATCATTATTAAAGCCTAGTAGTTGCAAGCCGCGGTCCATAACTTTTAATGGCAGATTAGAACAGTCAGAACAAGAAATTGCATCTAAATTCAACGATTATTTCGTCAATAGTGTCTTATCCATTAACCGATCTATCGAGTTAGTGGATGAGCCTGATGAAATAAAACAGCCGATAAATATTAACTGTAGATTTGATTGTTTTCACCCGATTACTTTTGAAGAACTTAAAAACATTTGCTTTTCTTTAGGTAAAACGGCTGGAGTTGATAATGTTAATGCTAGAGTTATTCAAGATTGCTTTCATGTCATTGGACGCAACTTGCTGGACCTTATAAATGAATCGTTACAAACTGGGCACGTGCCGCATGTTTGGAAGGAATCACTAGTGATTCCAATACAAAACAGTTGCTGGAACGATTAAAGCCGAAGAGTTTCGTCCCATCAACATGTTGCACACATTAGAGAAAATTTTAGAACTTTTAGTTAAAGGCCAGCTAATTACATATTTAAATAGTAATAACTTGTTAATACCGGAACAATCAGGTTACAGAGAAGGTCATTCCTGTGAAACTGCATTGAACTTGGTATTATCTAAATGGAAAAAAAATATGGAGCGTAAAGATACTATTATAGCTGTGTTTTTGAATCTCAAAGACAATTTCGTGGCCCTTTTTGTTGAAAAATGTTAAGTGCTTTGGAATTTCGGGTTCTGCATACGAATGGTTTGAAAGCTATTTGTCTGACAGATATCAACGGACTGCTTTCAATGATTATGTGTCGTGTCCCGTGGAGAATGACCTTGGTGTACCACAGAGAAGTGTATTTGGGCCCCTTTTTCTTTATTATGTACATTACTGACATGCGACGGGTCTTACGTTATTGTGATATTAATTTGTTTGCTGATGATACTATAATATTCATTGCAGCTCAAAGTCTGGAAGTAGAAATTGAACACTTGAATGAAGATTTGCATTCTTTAAGTAGATGGTTGAAGTACAAACAGTTAAAATTGAATATTAGTAAAACAAAGTATATGGTTATTTCGCGAAATCGTTCAATTGATAATATCTCTGTGAAAATTGATGACGAGACTCTTGATCGCGTACGGGAAATTAAATATCTTGGCGTGATTATTGATGATAAATTGAAATTTGACCAACATATTGACAATGTCATCAAGAAAATAGCCAAGAAGTATGGAATCCTATGTCGACTGAAAACGAATTAAATACAGCTAGTAAAATACAGTTGTACAAATCAATCATCTCTCCTCACTTGGACTTTTGCCCTTCCATTTTGTTTTTTAGCAAATCAAACACAAATATCGAGATTGCAGCGCTTGCAGAATAAGATTATGCGTTTGATTTTAAGATGTAACAGATTCACTTCCTCAACTTTTTTGTTGGATGCATTGCAGTGGCTCTCGGTGAAGCAAAGAATTGTGTATTTAACAATGGTGTTCATTTTTAAAGTAGTAAATGGTTTGCTGCCTCGATATTTGTGTGATCGAATTGAAAGAGGAAGTGACATTCATAGATATAACACTAGAAACGCGGAAGATGTAAGAACACCAAACTTTTTGCATAGAGCTTCACAAAATTCTTTGTTTTTTTTAAAGGTATCAATGATTTCAATTCGATGCCTACACATATCAAACGTGCAACGACATTATTACAATTCAAGAGACTTTGTGTTTCACACGTAAAAGCTGTATTTTAAGCAGCTACTTAGTTGACTTTTTAAAAATCATTAATTTTTGTATCTTGACGAAGTTTGACGTACGGATATTTTGTTTGGACAATTGTGTTTTTTCAATTATTGAGGCACTAATAAACTATTTTGTTCGCCTCGATGATGATGATGGATTTTATATTTATTGACGTAATTGTAATTTGACCTTTTTCTTGTGTAGTCTACAAAAGTTTGAGTCTCGCGCGCGTAAAGCAGATATGAATGATTTTTAAATTTGTGTACAGACTTGCGCTTTTCAGCTGTTTCAATGATTCTGCGGATTAGTAATAGGCTATCTAGTAGAGTTTGGTTTCCGCGGTTGATACCGAAACTTTTGATATCGACGGAGCGGTAACACAAGTTTTGATTTTGTTGACAACGACATAGTTTATTAGATTATTATTGATGCTTTGAGTGGCTAACGTTACTTGTAATTACATGAAACGCGATTCTTGGTGGAACTTTTGAAATCTGTGCGAGAGGTATCACAAGTTTTGCATTTTTATGCACTCGAAGCTTTGTAGGGGTATGTGGCGGGACCATCATCATCATCATCTTCCCTATTATGGACCTCCCACAGTATTCTTGTAATGGACACTCTAGTGTTTATTTTTTTACAAAATTGTAAAAAATTATCTAATTTTTCTGTCCATGGCATTTCCAACGCATTTGATTGAATCACAGGACTGTGAGGTTGGTTCTCCCGATGGAATTTACTGTTTGTTTAGTTTACTGTCGCTAACCGCAAATCAGTTCCATCTGAAAATGGATGCCAAATTCGTAGTCCGTAGATTCTCTTTATGTTATTAATGAACTCGCATATCAGTTATTGTTGTAGAAGACAAATTGGTTATTTTCCTGCATACTTCAAAATAAAATGGAGGCTCAGCCAACGCTTCTCCACTTGATCCGGCCCTGACAATAGTTTGACTCTGGCTTCATTGATATTCACTTGGTTTGTGCCCCCGTGATGGCATTATATGCGGCTCCGAACCGGATCGCACCGTAGCGTGTGCCGAACATTGCTCGAACGAAATGGGTTATTGATATGCCGTTGTTGATTCGTTTACATCAGGCAAAATGGCAATTTGGCACACTGCAATCGAGCTCTCCGGGTGCAATGGTGCTCCGAACTTCGGGTAAAGAAAAATGGACCTTCTCAGTATTCATGGTGTCGATGTCTTTTGATTCATATAAGTTTACTCTTTTGGAATTCATGGATCACGTTTCAAATGGGTTCGCAGTTCGGGTAGACTTTGTTTCAAGGATGAAGGAAGGGTTTATGTGCAGACTTACAGCGCCGAGGAATGCGTCTTTCGCTATGTAAATATTAGGCATTTGCATCAAATCAACACTTACAATCAAGAGAGAATCTCACCACCCACGCCAAGATGGGCTCGACTGCCACATTAGGACGATAGTACCGACTGAAAACTATGCGAATGAGTTTGGGATGCTGTGTTGAAATCTTGATTATTTTCCGACACTAACAGACGAAGATGCCGTGTTCGGTGTGTTGTAGATCCACATCAACGGGTAGGTTCGCTCTTTCGTTCAGACAGGAAAGGATCCACCCGACGTGTTGATAAACATATTTATGGTTTTATGCCGGTTATGCATGATGTGTGCCGTGTGAATAGCAGCTCTATGACTCTGGGTCACTGGAGTTGGGTGATACCCCGGCAAGGGCGATGACAACGTGGATGGTGATGGCACCCAGCCAACACTTAGCGAGTATGTGGGTGAATATATGTAAATTGCTTTTCTCCGTGTGATTGTTACACGTGAGCGGTGTTAGGGAACCGTATGGGGCGTTTGACGTATATTACCGTAAATATCTCTGCAACCTAAAGTTTTTGATGTAGAATGCTTTTTTCCTACTGGATTGTACTGATTGTCAATTGTCAGCGTCAAGATTTCTCGTGATGATGGCGTCCTGCAGTATCGATTACGAAATTATATAAGATTTGTTGGGCGTACTGTCATTGCCCCTCTAGTTGACAGATAGTAGTGGGAACGTTGGCAAAAGAACACGTTATCTACCGTCTAAGACAAGTTTACTACTCTCCATTTAATTCCACCAATTATTTTGATATCTTTGCAGATACGTATTTCGACCACAACTGTGTGGTCGTCTTCAGTGTCGCGTACTTGACTCGACAAGTAATCTAGTTATTCGGTGAATTCAGCCACAAAAAATCGTTAGTTTTACCACTCAGTTCATCAATTTAACTTATATTCACATTGTATTGTACATTTTTTCACTTATAAACATTTTTTCGGTAGTTTTTATGTGAAATAGTAAATGCAAAATAAGAATGTTCAATTCTAGTACAGGTAAAATCAGTAGCGTGTGGTCTCAAAACCCGCATATTAGCTCAAGTATTTTATTCAGTTTCGTTGTATTTAGTGTTTACTGTTTCACTGGCAAGAAGTATCACGGCGATTGATTCAGCGTAACCGACGACCCGCATCCATGAAGGGGTGCTGCGTGATCCGCCCTGCTCTTACATTTCCTTAGGGTTTTCCAGGTCAACGTATGTCCGAAGCACTTTCTCACTTAGTCACTTCAACGGGTGTTCGACCGTTCACTCGGAGGCGATATTTCAACGTGTGCAGCGGAATCTTCCCGAATCTGATCTTATGTATCCTTTAGTCAGATCTCAGCTTGTTCGTGGATTGCTAAAATAGTATTCGGTAGCAGATCTCCGACGGGGATATTCCAGATAGTGGAAGTTTTTCGTAGCCGACCGTGTCTAAAATTTCTTAGGGGTAGAGTTTCTATCCCGGGATATCCTGGGACAAAAAATCCCGGGAATTAGGAAAATTCGGGATTTCCCGATTCCCGGGATATTATTTTTGAAATACCGAAAATCTCGGGATACCTGGGACAAAAAATACTGTTTCATTTCCGGTTCGCAAACAGTGTAATTTTTCTTTTTACAAAAGTTATTTGTTTAGAACGCAAAACCCAACTTAGGTGATACACTCATATCATATTTCCTTCCATCAGACATGTTTTTTTTCAAGTTCGTTTATTTGGTAGGCTCAGGCATGTATACGGAGCCAAGGTTCTTTGTGATGCACAATCGATATCATCTTATTATTAAATTAGTAAGAAAGGAACAGACATGAAAATATTGGCTACAGCTCTCTATTAATTAAACGACAAGTATCTACAGTACAAAATCAGCCACATCTATTTGGCGCCCGCTTCCTACCCATCTTCCGTCTACAGCGAGGTTGTGTACACTAGCTGATATTCACCTTGCTAATCTGCTCGCGCCGCCCAACTTGAGTCAGTCTTGCCTCCAAAACAATTCTTGATCCAATTCATGTCCTTCCAATCGACGTTCGTACAACAAACTTTCCAGCACAAGCGCAAGTACAAGTGGTCCGACCCCGATGCTCTGCCTTGTTTTTTTTTGTGTATCGCTTCGATCAAAATCAACGCTGGTCAACAGGCTGCAATCATTTTGTCCAATTCTCGGCTTCTGTCAAAATTGTCTACCAACTTCAATCGCGTAATCTATTAACCCCATTATCGTTAAATTATCGAGTTAACTTACGTTAAATTATCGAACTCCGATAGACTTTGAGTTGATTAATCTTTATCGCAGCAAACGATTACGTTGAACACAATTAACTGTATCGGCGATAACGATAAATTAACGATTAACATCAAGATTAGGAAGCGATATGTTCAAGATTAGGAAGAGCTGCAGCTTTTGGCAAAAGTATCAATTAGTAGCCTGCCATGGGTTGGAGGATACTCTAGTATTGTGTTTTCTTTGTGAGGGGGTTCCTATATACCCAATAGGTTATGGCCCCAGTACGATTCTACTGCGCATCTTCCATCTTCCCGGTGTTAATGTTCCTGATAGGAATCCGCTGGGAACAAGAAGGCGAGGTGCATAGAGAGCAAGGTGGATCGATTTGAGATCCATCCGTGGACTACAAAGTTCGTGACTTGCAACTACAGACCGAGCTGAATGTATATGAATTTAATGTATTGCAGAGCCCTTAGTTTGAATAAATCAAATGAAATAAATTCCGATGACAGAATGTCAAATAGTGCTATGCGATGAAATTCATTATTTTTTGTTTTATTTCATGGATGTTCCGGAAACTTTGGAAGGCCACGACATGTATAAGCCACAACATCAAGTGGATCTGGAAAATCTTGCTGCTTAACGATAAAATTGAAAAGTTTTCATTTTATGGGATCCTCCAGATTTCCCGTAGTTTATGGCAATCCCGTTAAAACTCCAGAGCACTCGTGAAAAAAGCAATTTTTCTTGAAAATTCCAAACAATTTTTCGTTGAAAAATCGAAAAAGCTTTTCGTAAAACTAAGAACTTTCATTGTAAATTCTGAAGAATTTCCTTCGATATCTCGAAAATACTACCGTTGAAATTCTGAGTAAATTTCCTTAAAAATTTGGAAGATCTTTTTGTAGAATTTAAAAGAAAGGAAGACAGGATCACCGTCTTTGACCAGAGGTCGCACAGACTGAATACTTAACATTTAGCATTAGACAACGGGCAGGACATTCACATAGCACCCAGTGAACCAGTGGAGCGTTTTTCGATTCACGAAATGTTTTCTCCTCACTAGGGCGGGAATCAAACTCACACTCCATGGCTTGCAAATACGCTTAGACGACTGACGCCACTAACCACACGGCCACGAAGCCCACCAGGTGCAAATCAAAAATTTGAATTATAAAGAATTTCATTTGGAAATCTAAAAAACTTACGTGTCTCAAAGTGTCGATTGCCCGAGCTGCCAAAAATAACCGTTTGACCAAAAATACTGCTTGCCCGGACGAGATGGCATAAGGTCGAAAGCGGTTTGGACAAAAATGTTAGTTCAATCAAAGGTAATTGCCTATTTCCGGGGATTAAACCACCCGACTTGGACGTTAATTTACAATGTTATGAAAACTCATATGTGAATATGTACATTATGTGTTAATCAATATCTTCCACATAATGTACATATTCACATATGAGTTTTCATAACAAAAATGTTATTTGGCTGGAAGCGAAGTACGGGTGAAGATCGTACGGCCGAACTGATCATTTTGCCGAAAAAGACGTGTACTCCGACAGCTCATTTGTTCGAAAATGGCGTTTGGCCGAACGGGACGCCGTTTTTCGCCATATAATCCGGGCAGCCGAATAACGTTTTCGGCCAAATTGCCAGCTAAACTACCGTTTCGGTCAAATGGAATTGTCGACGACAAGGCCTATTCGACCAAACGACCTGTTAAAGCATATGGCTTTTCCGGTCAAATGACGAGTTTGGTCATACCGTCAAACCGTTTTCCACATAATAACCGTATCGAAGAAATGGAATTCGGCCAGATAGTATTCGACTCAACGTATTATTCGGCCAAGTGGTATTCGGTCAAATGACTTTCCACCGAATGATTTTCAACCAAACGACCCTTCGTCGTTTGAAAATTTTGTCGTAGAATTTCCGAAGAATTACTAATGGACAACATAAAAAATTTCACGTAGAAATCCATAGAAATTCCGAAAAAAAAACCAGTTGAAATTCCGTTGGAAACAGTTTTTGTGAAACTTAAAAAAAATCACAAGGAAATTCTGTTTAGTGGAAACTCCAGAAAATTCTCGATAAGAAAAAAAATCGAAGCATGCATGCTACGTAGCATAGGCAAACTTTTGAACAATTTCCCGTGAAAATTTCAAAGAAATTCCGGTGAAAACTTTAGAGCATTTCCTGTTGAAAATTCGAAAACTTGGAACAATCTCCTGGGACAGTTCATTAGATTTTTACAGCAAAAAAAGATTCTCCTGTTAATGTATTAAAAATATCTTGAAAAAAAATTTACGTTACAAACGTAATAAATAAATCGCCAAGCCTTCACCGACCAAAATTATGACAAACGCCGCCGCTGACGATTTTTGGATCGGCGCTGACCTCTACAGGTAGTCAGAGCCCATGAACGGACCAACGGGATATTTTATTGGATTTTATAAAACTAGAAGAAAGATTATTTGAGCAAAACTTTAATTTTCAGCGACAACAAAAAATGGCTCGATTTTCCGGAGTGAAATTTTTTCAACCCTCCGGATAATCGAGTCCGGCCTGTATAATTTTCTGCATACGGTATGATTCGTTGTATGTGTTTAATGACCCTAGAGGGATCGTTTTGCTAACTCAACTGAATGATATGTGCACATAATCAATACGTTCTTTTTCTACTTTCCTTGCGTTAAAAAAAGATTAAGTAAGCGCTTTAGACAAAATTCAAACGAACAATCGCTTACTTTGAGTGATGAATTATTCTTCCTCGCGATGGGCGAAAAATTAAACAATCATAATTAAATTTACCTTTACATGTAGTTTTGAAATTAGTTCGCCATAGCGATGCCAACAAAAAACCTGTCCCAAATCCAAACTCCCAATGATTACTTGTGAGAGTGCAGAGGATTCCTCGATTTTCATCTCAACGAGTTTCATTACATCAAATTCCTTCCTTGTCCCCTATTGACGTGCATTTGGACGCAGCGAGCGTCAGTATTTCCTTACATATAATTAAGCATTATCAGTATTTACACACTGAGGATGTTTACTGAACCCGAATATCATCTGCTGGTTCCTTGTGTGATTACAGCTAATCCGGTAATAATGAAGTAGCATGCTCATGCTCATGCATTCTGGTTGTGTGGGGTATGCCTTATGCCGGGCAAATACACTCTTACCTTCTGCAGGGCAAATGCATCTTTTGAAAGAAGGGATTCTATATTTTCTTACCTTAAGCCGAAAAATGACAAAAATGCTTTGGCTTCTGTAGGGCAAATGCAATCTTTGGAGAAAGGGACTATTATTATATATTCACTTGCCCTAAACCGAGCAAATGTCTGAATTTAAGGTGATTATACAATAAAGGCAGAAATCGGCCATTTTATAAGCCACGTGCTTTTCCAATATTGTTTTCAAGAGCACGAGATGAAAGAACAATGACGCGTATGGGGCTGAAATAATGGTAGATCGTTTGCTTAGTTATGCTAAACAATCATAATTTGAGTTTCTGCACTGTACGAAAACTATTGCGCCAGATTTGGGCTTTTGGAAATGTATGTAGATAAACGTATGGTGAATTTGATATTCACCACGGGCTTCATTCTATAATCACCTTAAGGATTATCCTCCTAATCGCACCACATAAAAAATGGTATCATCCCTTGCCTTGAATAAGCAAATGCCTGATTTGAAATAAGGAATCATATCCTCTCTTGTCTTCCGCAGTGGAAATGCATGGTTTGAAAGAAGGGACCATGTCCTTTCTTGCATTCTGCCAGGGGGCTGCCCATATACCACGTAGACCATTTAGGGCTAGGGAGGGATATGGCGAATTT
The DNA here is from genome assembly GCF_024139115.2 of Armigeres subalbatus. Classification (NCBI taxonomy): domain Eukaryota; kingdom Metazoa; phylum Arthropoda; class Insecta; order Diptera; family Culicidae; genus Armigeres; species Armigeres subalbatus. The sequence continues at coordinate 392,324,901 of NC_085141.1, forward strand.
CCACGGTTTATACAAATTTTTGAATTTTTTTTATGAGAAATTGTCCATGGTGGGGGAGGACGGTATCAAAAACTGATCAAAACCTGACCACGTGGTATATGGACATCCCTCAGGCAGATTCACAATTTGAAAAAAAGGATCCCCAAGCATTAATTAGAAGAAGTAATTATATCTTCCTTTGCCATATGCCGGAGAAATGCATCCCTTGAAGAAAGAAGCGTACACTTTTTTGACTCTTACAGAAGAAATTGTGCTTTCAGAAAGATGATTTATATGTCCTGCAAAATTAACTTCATTGACTTGTATTGCCTTTTTCGTGTAAAAATTGATTTTTGTTTTTTGCTATTCGATTGTCCGATTTTTATAGTTCGTCTTTTGTAACATGCCAAAAGCGATCTTGCTTCTGACCCAAATATAAAAAGATGGTAAGTGAAAGACAGATGTAATATAAATTTCATGGATCCTACTTATGTACCTTCGAACAGTGGTTTTTATATACATTCTTTAATTTACAACTTTTCGAAAAACAGCATCTTTTTTATGATGTTGAAATGATAATAATTTTAAAAATTCAACGTATTTTGCATTAGTTCCAAAATCGGTGATTTGATTACACGACTATTATGCCAAGCGACCATTATGCCAAACGGCATTATGACAAACAGCATTATGCCAAACAACCTTTATGCCAAATGCCATTATATCAAACGGCGTTATGCCAAATGACCTACCATATCGGCAGCAGCGGCATTGCTCCATCCGCACTTTTAAGCCAGTGTTACCCTGCTGTACTGAACGAAGATGAAGAATGACGTAGCTCAGTCTTAGCGTTATACCGGAGCAGACGAAAATAGTTCAATAATATCAAATCTTGATTAGATAGCAAATTGAGATATGGACATGATTGATATAAGAGATAAAGGATCAGACGATCAATATTTTGCACTGAAATATCATGAGAAGATCAAGCATTGCTATTTGTGAGATGTGCTGAATACCATTTTTATTAGATTATGCAGAATACATAGCATATATTGATATTGAAATGATAAATCGGTTCAATTTTTTGATATTGTTGTCTGTTCTTTTATCTCTTATATCAATCAAGTTCAAATCATGCTTTGTCATTCTGTTCATGGCTCCTGTCCGGGTATATATTTACTTACCGTTATCTATATTCCATTATCAGGATCTTACGGATCCTACAAGTCAGAGCTGCTTATTATAAACCTGTGGTTTTTGTAGGGTTTCAACAGAGCCCACCTTCGCCACGTCCTTTAAGCAGATTCCGCTTGAAATGGTTAGGACTCAGTGAACTGGCTCCCTGGGGATAATTTATTATTTCGCGTTATACAACAAATCTAGTCGAGTCAAGTACAAGACACTGAAGACGACCACACAGTTGTGGTCGAAATACGTATCTGCAAAGATAACGAAAATTAACTGGTGGAATTAAATGGACAGTACTTAATTCGTCTTAGACGGTTTAATACATTCCACTAAACGAGCTTAATATATTTTTCTGAATAAATCTATGAAATGGCTAAGCAATTTCTAAATTAAATTGATTTCTACTCAAGAAAAAAGAACACAGAACGTCCCCGCCATGCTGCTTTTTTGTCATGTCGATGTTATTATTCTCTTCAATGTAACTGTTGAGTGTAGTAAAGCTCTAATACCGAAAATGTCTTCTCGTGACTGTCCTTAAACAATGAAGTTGAACTCCTTTTCATATCACTGACTGAAACACACCCATGGGAGGTGACCTGTATCAAATATTTCGAAGCTCCGTCAGCTCTTGAACTGTCAGTGTGTGCTCTGGTGTCGATGCTATGGTGTTTTAGTAAGCGGTATCGCTTTGGTGACAATGGCACTCCAATGAAACCGATGCGTAGACCCACATAATAAACATGTGTTCATCGTTCGTACCTCTTCCATCTCCCAACACTGTTCAATATCTGTATGTGCAATACATTGTACACGTGTGCAGCCACAGTTCGTGTACTTACTTACAGGCAGTGTTGAGAAACTCACTCATATGAGTAAAAATTCCTCACTCATTGCTCATTTTTTCCGTGAGTACTCACGCGTGAGTTACTCACGACCTGTGAGTACTCACAAGTGAGCAAACGTGGTTTTGCTCACTCACGAGTGAGGAATTTTTGCTCATATGAGTAATCCAATAAGATTAGTTTTTGTTTCTTCCACAATGTTGATGTCAAGTTTTGGCCAATTCTGGTAGTTGTCAAGCAGTACGTAAAAATTTGTGGCATGAATTTATGAAAAAAGCTAAAGAATTTGTCAAATTATACTAATAAGAAATTGCTAATATAGATATTGCGAATTACTGTCAACATGTTAATTAATTGCATAATAATAAATTTCGAAATGTAGTGTAGGATTGTTACGACTGCGCGGATTTTGCGCATATGGCGCGGCTTTAGCTTCGGGTGAAAATTAAATAAATAAAATTATGGATCTAAAATAATTGAGAATAAATGTGTTGAAGTTAATGTTGAGATATAATTTACGTATGAAATCAATGTTTATATATGTTTGCCTTTTTCGTACAGCGATATATTCACTTCAAAGACGATTTTTAATAGAAGGCCCCGAGACTCATTGTGGTTAATACCAATTGACGAATATAGATGATGGTTGTGTGCGCGTGCTTTTGTGCATATGCGTGTGCTTGTTTGTGCGTGTGTGCGTGGGTTTGAGTTTTCGTGTGTTTGTGCGCGTGTGTGTTTATGTGTGCGCGTGTTTGGGTATGTTTGTGTGTGCGCGTGTGTGTTTATGTGTGCGCGTGTTTGGGTATGTTTGTGTGTGCGTGCATGTGTGTTTGTGTTTGCGCGCGTGTGTATTTGTGTGTTTGTATGTGCGCGTATGTGTTTATGCACGTGCGCTTGAATGTTTATTATATTGCTTAAACTCTATGCAAGTTTGTCTTTCATTTCATAATCTAGACAAATTACATAATTTATTGTTGTAGGGGAAAGATGGCTTGGGCATTAAATTTTAACTAAAAAAATTAATAACAATAATATAAAGAACATGCACGACAGTCACCATATCTTCAAAGCGAAGGGTTGTCATACTAATGGCGATTTGTTCAGAATCATTCCACTTCATTTTGGTTCAAGTGTGCATAGAGCGGCAAATTAGAATGGTATCAACACACTTAGCTCATTGTACAGTATTCGGTAAATTTTACCGAAATCTCAACAGCAGAACTGTTCGGTAATTTTTTTTACATTTTTTTTTTGTAATTTTTTCCATTGCTCAACTGTCAAAATCACCGAAAATCAGTAAAATTATTTACCGAACAGTTTTGCTGTTGAGATTTCGGTAAAATTTTACCGAATTCGGCGATTTATTTTAAGGTCACTCCTGGCAGAATCCAAGTTTCAAAGTGCTCGCGTTTTCGGAGGCACACCACTCGATACGGAGGCGGCGGACAACTGTCATTTTTGTTGATTCAGCTTTGCTGCGTCGCAGCATGCGTGAAAAAATAAAAATGCCAGTTGTGCGTTGCTTCCGTATCGAGTGGTGTGCCCTCTAAAACACGAGCACTTTGAAACTTGGATTCTGTCAGGAGTGACCTTAAGTGTGAAGAATACTAAATTACCAATATAGTCCATTATGGCGCTATGGTGTCACAGAAGGTAAGCAAAGTAGTAAAGAGACATTCCGAGAGGTGTCTCAACGTATGATGCAATATGCAAGTATACAAGTATCATCGTGTTAGCCTCATGATATACGAATGCAAAAATGGTAACCTGGCTTAGAAACCTCGCAGTTAATAACTGTGGAAGTGCTTAATGAACACTAAGCTGCGAGGCGGCTCTGTCCCAGTGTGGGGATGTAATGCCAATAAGAAGAAGAAGAAGGTAGGTAGGTAGATAGGTAGGCTCTTATATCAATAACATTTGCATATTGAACAATTTTGGGTTAATATGTGTCGTTTTAAGCACTGCTAAAAAATCTCAAAAATTCTTTGTTACTAATTTGGGTGCAAGGAACGAATTCGAGGAGTGGTAATCCTAATATGCTTGAAATCGTGTTTTGATTTCTGAGTTTGGAAATAAAGTTTTGAAAAATGTAATTCAAATAGTTGACAATTGGTAAATTTGTGTAATTTTTCGATTAAAGGCTCCCCCAAACACACGCGATGCGACAGTCGCGACGCGATTCTATCGCTTGGCGGCAGCGATTCTGTCGCCGTTGGTATGGAAGCAAAACTAGAACATTGCCTGCAGCGACCAAACAAATCGTGGCGACTAGTTGTCGCCGTTGCGGCGATGAAATCGCTTAGGTCTGGGGGAGCCTTAATGCACCCCTTGACTTTCGCTTTTGGGCCTTTTGAGATGCAAGATGCTGTCCGTTGCGTAATGTGGAAAGATTCACGAAGTGAACTATATTACTATAACTATATAACTATATACTACTATACATATCTGATGGTATTAAAAATCGTTTTTTATATAACGCAATTCAAGTGAGAATAGTCACAATTCTAGTGATAAAAAATGACATCTCACGTGTATTTGACACTAATTCAGTTCTAGGTCGTGCGGATTTAAGTTCATGCCGCGTAAATGACGCGGATCTGGTTTTGGCCGGCGTGGAAACTATTTCAAGGTCCCCGTAACAATCCTGAATGAATATATAAAAAATATTATACGAGGTTACCGCTCCATGAATTCATAAATTGATGCGAATGTTATTGATATAGGAGCATGGTATTAAGAATGAAACGATTACTAAATAAAAGCATTTATTTGTTGTTTTACAACAATTTTATTCATTAAATAAAGGTGGTTTGAAGTATTATCTTTATTTATTATATTTACTTTTAGTCATATTTTTAAACCCTCGTAAAAATAATAAATTAACGATTTTCTACTATTCGAAAAACACTGTAGAAATGATCAATTAAGAGCCGAGATACATATACATATCTTTATACGAAAATACATTGACAAAACTAGAAAATAAACAAATCTCATATTTTTAAAATTAACACATTAAAGGGAAGATCCATTAATTACGTAACGCAAAAAATGGGCATTTTCAACCCCAATCCCCTATGTCACACTTTTTGTATGAAACATCTGAAAATTTTGTATGGATCGTCACACTTCGACCAATCCCCCCTCCCCCCTTAAGCGTTACGTAATGTGTGGACGATCCATACTGTTAAATTTAGCCAGCTTCGAAAATAATTTTGGTCTTTTTTGTAAAAGTGCTAAACATTAAAAGCCGGCATCTTTAGTTCTCATGCTGCACTGCACGAACAGGTATAAAATAATAATATGCTTACGGCATGATACGATCATTTAGTTCGAATTTGACTCATTTATAATGACTATTTATTTAATAAAATACTTGATATAAAACATTTTAGAGTAAAAACAATTGGCTATACAATCACATTTTAAAACTCGGCTTCTGAAAAAATGAGTAAAACTTGAACCACAGACGAAAAAACATAATACATTGAACATTCATTCATCAAATCCATCGTCGTTCAAACACTAACGACATCTGTTGCTGTGCTTGAACTAAATGATCGAACCACATCTGGTGGCACAGAAATTTATTGGAAAATTTAAATAATATTGAAGGCTTTGACTATAACGCATGTCCCTTCTAGCTATTTTTATGTTCGTAGTCTACGCACCCCAAACACAAACACACACCAAAATACAAACACGCAACTAAACACAAACACGCACCCAAACATAAACACACAACTAAACACAAACACGCACCAAAAACATGAACAGGCAACTAAACACAAACACGCAACTGAACACAAACACGCACCCAAAACATGAACACGCAACTAAACACATACACGCACCTAAATACAAACACGCGCCTAAATACAAACAAGCAACTAAACACAAACACGCACCTAAAACATAAACACACAACTCAACACAAACACACACCCAAAACATAAACACAAACACGCACCAAAATACAAACACGCAACTAAAAACAAACACGCACCTACAAGCACTCAACTAAACACAAACACGTACCAAAATACAAACACGCAACTAAATAAAAACACGCAACTAAACACAAACACGCACCCAAAACATGAACACGCAACTAAACACAAACACGCACCTAAATACAAACACGCGCCTAAATACAAACAAGCAACTAAACACAAACACGCACCTAAAACATAAACACACAACTCAACACAAACACACACCCAAAACATAAACACAAACACGCACCAAAATACAAACACGCAACTAAACACAAACACGCACCCAAACATAAACACACAACTAAACACAAACACGCACCAAAAACATGAACAGGCAACTAAACACAAACACGCAACTGAACACAAACACGCACCCAAAACATGAACACGCAACTAAACACATACACGCACCTAAATACAAACACGCGCCTAAATACAAACAAGCAACTAAACACAAACACGCACCTAAAACATAAACACACAACTCAACACAAACACACACCCAAAACATAAACACAAACACGCACCAAAATACAAACACGCAACTAAACACAAACGCGCACCCAAAACATAAACACGCAACTAAACACAAGCACGCACCTAAATACAAACACGCACCCAAAACTCAAACACGCACCCAAAACATAAACACACAACTAAACACAAACACGCAACTAAAGACAAGCACGCGCCTAAATACAAACACGCACCTAAATACAAACACGCGCCTAAATACAAACAAGCAACTAAACACAAACACGCACCTAAATACAAACACGCAACTAAACACAAACACGCACCCAAACATAAACACACAACTAAACACAAACACGCACCAAAAACATGAACAGGCAACTAAACACAAACACGCAACTGAACACAAACACGCACCCAAAACATGAACACGCAACTAAACACATACACGCACCTAAATACAAACACGCGCCTAAATACAAACAAGCAACTAAACACAAACACGCACCTAAAACATAAACACACAACTCAACACAAACACACACCCAAAACATAAACACAAACACGCACCAAAATACAAACACGCAACTAAACACAAACGCGCACCCAAAACATAAACACGCAACTAAACACAAGCACGCACCTAAATACAAACACGCACCCAAAACTCAAACACGCACCCAAAACATAAACACACAACTCAACACAAACACACAGCTAAACACAAACACGCACCTAAATACAAACACGCAACTAAACACAAACTTCTTCTTCTTCTTCTTTTTGGCATTACATCCCCACACTGGGACAGAGCCGCCTCGCAGCTTAGTGTTCATTAAGCACTTCCACAGTTATTAACTGCGAGGTTTCTAAGCCAGGTTACCATTTTTGCATTCGTATATCATGAGGCTAACACGATGATACTTTTATGCCCAGGGAAGTCGAGATAATTTCCAATCCGAAAATTGCCTAGACCGGCATCGGGAATCGAACCCAGCCACCCTCAGCATGGTCTTGCTTTGTAGCCGCGCGTCTTACCGCACGGCTAAGGAGGGCCCAAAAATACAAACAAGCAACTAAACACAAACACGCACCTAAATACAAACACGCAACTAAACACAAACACGCACCTAAAACATAAACACACAACTCAACACAAACACACACCCAAAACATAAACACAAACACACACCAAAATACAAACACGCAACTAAACACAAACACGCACCCAAACATAAACACACAACTAAACACAAACACGCACCAAAAACATGAACAGGCAACTAAACACAAACACGCAACTGAACACAAACACGCACCCAAAACATGAACACGCAACTAAACACATACACGCACCTAAATACAAACACGCGCCTAAATACAAACACGCACCTAAATACAAACACGCATCTAAACACAAGCACCCACCCAAAACATGAACACGCATATAAACACAAACACGCATCTAAATACAAACACGCGCCTAAATAGAAACACGCACCCAAAACACAAACACGCACCAAAATACAAACACGCAACTAAACACATACACGCACCTAAAACATAAACACACAACTCAACACAAACACACACCCAAAACATAAACACAAACACGCACCAAAATACAAACACGCAACTAAACACAAACGCGCACTCGAAACATAAACACGCACTAAACACAAACACGCACCTAAATACAAACACGCAACTAAACACAAACACGCATCTAAACACAAACACGCACCCAAAACATGAACACGCATTTAAACACAAACACGCATCTAAATACAAACACGCGCCTAAATAGAAACACGCACCCAAACACAAACACGCACCAAAATACAAACACGCAACTAAACACAAACACCACCCAAAACATAAACACGCAACTAAACTCAAGCACACACCTTAACACAAACACGCACCTCAACACAAACCTGTACAAGTATATTTCATGATCTTCAATTGACTTAGGAAATTCGCATTTTCAATTATTGCTAACCTTACAATATATTTTTTAATACACCTATTTCCTCACTTACTCACCAAAAAAATCGAATGAGTAGTTTTACTCACTCAGGCGTGAGTTTACTCACGCGTGAGTGCTCACCATACCTGTGAGTACTCACGCGTGAGTAGAACTGGTTCAACTCATATGAGTGAGTGAGTGAGGATGGAACGAACCATGCTCACTCATTTCCCAACACTGCTTACAGGCGACTAGGGAAAATATTCCTTCACATCAGCCTTCAAAACTGTGATAAGACTCAAAGTAATTTATTTTCATTTAAGCTCTTGCGTGCCCGGCGGCTAGCGTCCACAGATTTCGATGAAAGTGAGACGTGCTTCCAACAGATTGAAGAATAGTAGTAGATATCCTGGATATCCTTGCAGTAGTGATTATCTAGAAGTCTTTCACGCCTACGACAGGTTACCTTTGAATGAAATAGGGTGGGTAAGCCAACATTTAGCTGATTGCATTGAAAAATACTCGACACAGGTACTATTTCATTCAACTCCACTTAATGGTAACTTCTCAGAAAGCAATTTCTATCTTATTAATAAGGCTTTATTGACGTAGGACTTATTTTGTCTTCTTCTATATTAGACTTAAATAAACTTGAAAATATCGCAACTCGTTATTAATTGCATATTATTCGGCAATGATTCAGAGAGCTTCTCCATGGAGATGTACAGAAACACAAAGCATTGCAGTCAGATAAACTATGTCCAATAATTTGCATCTTAAAAGCATTAAGATCCAGAAATATATGGCCGACCCATTTTATGAATTTATTGGCATTTAAACAACTGTACCTACGGCTACTCTTAGTGCAAAAGCAATCAATCCAAATTGTCAATCGAATGATATCTTCGATTCCAAATATGAAGTAATTTTAATTGTCGTTTGTTACGGACTGGAAAGCGGATTTTAACAAGCTAACTGGAATTGTCGGATTATTGACGACGCTTAGCAATTTCGCAGAGCTACTTATCAACGACCGGCACCACTTCCTGATTTACTGAGCCCCCGCCTGAAAGCAATTTCTCATTAATCTCCAACAATGGCCATTCGATAGTAAATACTTCCTTTATAAACGCTTACAAAGCTCGGGCCTACAATGGCTCGCTCATCAAAGCCGATCATTCATCAGCTCGAACGATAATAAACGATTATTAACGCCCTTGTGTGGGGTGCAGCCATTTATCGACCGGACCCCCCCTGGCAGGATGGCTTGTACGAAACAGGAGCTCCGGTTCGCGACGAGACTGTTGACGTGATCATAAATTCTAAGTTAATTTGTGCTGGCTGTGATTTAATCCCAAACCCCGTCGAACCGATGATATTCGACTGGCTCTGCCGAACGCTGTTGTAGGCACAAGCTGATAGCTGGTTCAATCCGCGCAATTTTCGTAGACAGTTTCAAACGACGATAACGGCAGTGACCGGAAATAACGTCCCCCTGGCAATCCGCCCGCTTGGTACAGTTGAGTGGTGGCATTTTCCGAACGAGTTGACATTAATTTCCTGCGTTTGTTATAATTTTCTCGACACTACTGTTCGATACAGCATGCAGTCCGAAAACGTTCGGACATCCATCACGGTGTATTCACTCAATTTACAGGACATGTCACACTCTAGTCGTCGTCCGTCAGAGCTGCACAATACAGTCGCTCGTAGGCCCGAAACGCACTCACCGTCTATCGGACGGTCCGTGATGAGGACCGATACGTAGTTCGTCAAATGTTGTCAAGGCTTTCAGCTGGTAGCCAACCGTGTAGACGACGATGCTGATGATGTCGTCCATGAGATTTGTATGGTCGGTGGCGTCTACGAACCGAATAAATATCAATTTATCCTTGCAGTATTTATGTTTGTGCTTATCCCGGAAAATGTGATGTAGCCGTTAGAGCTGATTATGGATGAGTGCGCTGCTATTATGCATGTGGCAGTCAATGGATTAGTGAAGACTCGAAGAAACATGAACTGTGACAGCTGAAGCTCAGAATAAATGTTCGCTAAATGTGTACTAAACCACTAAACTATTTATGTGTACTGCATGGTTTATGGGTTGCTTGAATAGGTTGTTTGAGACAGAAATAAACATTTTGATCTGGCCATTGATCGGAAGCAAACAGTTTGAGATTCATCATTGAGAACTGGAATGAAAACGACCCATGGAAGTTTGGAAACTTTTCCATTGAAACAATAAAAAAATACCAAATATAAAATTTTTCAAGAACATAATGAAATTATCAATAAACAGATAAGAAATGTAGAAGCGCAATGTGGAAGCAAACTGATTCATATGAAACTTTTTTATTCCCTAAACTGATAATAATTAGCAAAAAATAATTTCAATAATGTTTGCATTTAAAATAAAACCCTAATTAATTCACCTAACGGTGATATTTCTTTTCTTGCTAATAGATGAATAGGACTTATTTTCCACATTTGTTTATACGCATGGTAAAAATTGCTGCCGAACACAATTTGTTGTAAATAAATCGATTAAGGATATGTGCCCTAAAAATAAGTAAGTTTTTTGCACGGGATTTGCTTATAAAAATTGTATTACGGCCATAACTTTTGAGCCCAGCCCGATCAAGCCGAGGTTAATTGATTAATCATATCTCTCATCTATGGTGTTTTTCTCGTGCAAATAAAAAAAACAGTATTTTGGGAGTAACTTTTGAGTCCATAGCGCGCTCTGGTCAATTTTCAATAGGAAATAAAGGGACAGGATTCTTCGTCGAGGTCAAAAGCAACTTGTTGCAAGTAAATCGGTTAAGGATAGGTGTCCGAAAAATTGAATTGTTGGTCATAGTTGATTTTGATTTCAGTGGTCAGAGCTTCCAGTTACGATTATGGAACAGAATGTGTACCAAACGGTAATCTTGAATATCTTGACATCAAAAAGTGAAAGCAGATGTCCGCGAGCGATTTTGAATCGGCAAACGAAAATATCATCATTTGATATTGCGTGGATTTTTTGTTTCTATGTTGGGGTACACTTTGCAAATGCGGAAATCGGAGACCGCCACGAAAATATAATAGACTTTAATCGTTAATAACTTAGCCGTTTCTTGATGGATTTCCAAATTTTTGGTCCATTCGATAAAAGAAGTGTCAACGCTTCTTTGTATTGTTCTGAAAATACTGATTTTCAACTATTTATTATCAATAATTGGCAATTTTTTAGAAATAGGTGAGCCAACAAATCACGTACCTAGCGAAAAAACAAAGTGAAATGTCTACGCATGGTTCCGATTAGAGGCCTTGATTAGAGAAACGCTGATAGAAAATGTAACTCTGGCAACACTGCAGCCAATCTTCTTCATTAAAGAACAACACATGAAAAGGAAGAAATGGTTTAACCAGGTGAAATTCTACATATCGCTATTTAATGTGTTCACATCACATGACAATAGTAGGCAATTTCATTTAATAATATATCATTGATTTGTGTATATTATTGATAACAAATGTAAAATACATTCAAAATGTGTTTATTCATAAATGGTATTAAATCAAATTTATTCGTTTTCATTATTTGAGGCGCTGTTTTGGCTGCTTGACAGGTCTCTTGGTCGATTGGCTGCTATTTTTTGACGGTTCGATTGGCGGCACATGGCAATCCGCGTTTCTCTTATCAAGGCCGCTAGTTCCGATGAGCGTTTGGTTGAAGTTAGTTATTGGAAAGGCGCATTGGGGAAAGGATCAGCCTTTTCTGAAAAGAAAGGGTTGATTGCATATACAGTCACTCTCAAAATTGAGCGTACAGCATGGATTAGATGAATATATTCGAAAATTCCAAAGGAAATTTAATTGTTGGCTCGTTTGTTTTTAATGCATTTCAATATTTATCCCTTCCTTCAATGTATGCGTACAAAAAATGGTTGAATTTTCTAAAGTTCATTTATTTGAAAATAATCTCAAAATACGCCTATTAGATGTGACAAAATTGAGCGTACAGCTAATGTTTTTCCATAAAATTTCTTATTAAAAACACGAATAATGTATTTTAATATTGTTTTTTCATGATTATATTTATAATAATAAACATCCGCTACTTAAACATTCAATGTTTTGAAATTAAACCATTTTTTAATAAAAATGGCGAACAAGTACGATGTATAAACAATGCTATTTAACAATTCAATGCTGCTGGGTAAAATAGATGCTTTAAGATATGGATTTTACCGGCATCGTGTCTTATATATGATAGATAATCGAAATCGAGCGAGATATACGATTAATTTGGGAAAATTCAGTCGGTAAATGATGAAAACAGATGTAAACATACAGAGAAAACGACAAATGTTAGGTCTATCATTAAGAGTAATATTATTGAATCCAATCATTCACAGTCAAATTCTAAAAGTACAAGGTGCATGTTAAGGTACCGAACATAAAAACAGCTTTTCAATCCGGTAGAGCACTTCTGATTGAATATTGAAAAGATAGCTTAAAATCGTAATTTCATAATTAAATTTGGATTAAACTCCACGACCTGTTACCATAAGGGATACAATTGGATAATTTCCATTTGGCGAGTAAAAATTAACTTTTTTAAAAGTTGAGCAGCTTATTTAATGATATCTTGATGAATTTAAATGATTCAACCAAATTTGTCCCTACGGTGACTGAGTCTTTAAATATAAAATGACATCATATAATGTATCCGTGTGCTGCTCTTTTATTAATATTATTATTTATGACTGTCGTGAGCTTATAAGCTACTTATACGACTTTTAAATAAAGTTATACTTAATTTGAAATATGCCATTCCCAACATTTGTCGTTTTCTCTGGATGTTTACATCTGTTTTCATCATTTACCGACTGAATTTTCCCAAATTAATCGTATGTCTCGCTCGATTTCGATTATCTATCATATATAAGACACGATGCCGGTAAAATACATATCTTAAAGCATCTATTTTGCCCAGCAGCATTGAATTGTTAAATAGCATTGTTTATACATCTTACTTGTTCGCCATTTTTATTAAAAAATGGTTTAATTTCAAAACATTGAATGTTTAAGTAGCGGATGTTTATGATTATAAATATAATCATGAAAAAACAATATTAAAATGCATTAATCGTGTTTTTAATAAGAAATTTTATGGAAAAACATTAGCTGTACGCTCAATTTTGTCACATCTATATATTTTATTTTGAGATTATTTTCAAATAAATGAACTTTAGAGAAAAAATTTCAACCATTTTATGTACGCATACATTGAAGGAAGGGATAAATATTGAAATGCATTAAAAACAATCGAGCCAACAATTAAATTTCCGTTGGAATTTTCGAATATATTCATCTAATCCATGCTGTACGCTCAATTTTGAGAGTGACTGTATGAAATGTTTCGGTGGTTCGGCGTTTGACATGGTAGTTTTGTTGATGTTAGTGATTTCAGGCGTCGAACAAATTTATTGCATCATCTTCCTCCGACGCCTGCTTGTGATTCTGCTATCGGAGAACAACTTTCTGTCGTCGCCAAACAATTAAGTGTTGCACTTTGGACGCCACCTTTACCTAGCAGCACATTTCGGACTGATTTGGTTGCAGCAACTCAAATGTACAATCGCCTCCAAGATCGCCTCTCTATATTTCGATTTTGAAGGGGCCATCAAGATATCGAGGAATGGAAAGAATCAAAGAAGATCAAAGAAAGCTCGTTGCTATGAAAAAACGACAATCATGACAAGAGATTTGTTTTAGTTTTGATGTGTTTGTTATTGTCCAAAATGATCCAGTAGCGTAGAATTATGAATATTTCGACATAGGGAGAAAGAATTCTAAACAAAATATGATCAGAACACATCGAGATAGGGCGGTTATCGAGATGTAGAAAGATCAAATGTATGTAGATTGATGGGATCGAGAAACGGAGAAACTTTCGTCATAGGGAGAAATATCTAAATCTACTCTACTCTCTATTTACTCTTCACAACAATATGCATTTTGAATCGCTAACAGCACATAACCAAACTTAGAATCTTGCAAGAAATTTCACTAGATGCTCGGAATTTGCCAGTCTCTCCCATGCTTCGGGATCGCTCTCTGCGGAGTTCAGATCAAAATGGCTGGCACGCGCCGGGAAGCAGTTTTCTTATATTCAATGAAGTGATCCCGTTAGCTCCGCCCCTTCGTTAATCGTTACGAGTGCACGTCATATATACACAGATCACAAAGGGGCGGGGCTTATGAGCTTACTTTTTGTATACTTATACTTTCGAGTATTTAGAAAAGTTTTTTTTTGGTGCAGCAAGCAGCCGCAATAAACAGTCGGTGTTCCCTCACTGTGTGCAGGTTGAACGAAATTCGTCTGGGACTGTAGCGTCAGCACTGGTTTTAAGTGCAGAAAATGTGGTGCACAAGTTCAAAGATATTCGCGAAATATGAGCAAATTTCATCTAACTTTTGAATCGCGGATACTTAGTGGCATACAAAAAGATACAAAAGAATCATCAATTAACTATGGAGCTGATAAGGACCAATTGATTTTGTTACTATGGCTAGCCTCCGGATGTTTCGGGGTTTGGGTTCGACGGGTTCTAGTCGGGTTCGGGTTTAGAAAATTAGTACAATATCGGGTCCGGGTCGGGTACGGGTTTGAGAAATAAAGTACAGAATATTTTTCATTTGTTTCCGGTAATTTTAAGGCTTGTTCATTATTTGGACTTACATTATTTTCGATGTAAGGAGAAATATAAAATATTTAGTACAAGCTTCCGGCAATAGATTAGTTCGGGTCCAGCTCGGGTTCAAATAATTGATTTAATTCGGCTTCGGGACGGGTTCGGGTTTAATAAGATTTTCCAATCCGGGTTCGGGTCGGGCCCGGGTTTAAATGGAATTTATAAATCGGGTTTGGGTCGGGTTCGGGTTTGCAAAATGTGAAACCCGACCATCCCTAATGTTTCTGTTGTCTGCAACGTTTGATTAAGGAACCAGCAAACAATTTTCGGTAAAATTCATGTTTTTCCATCCTATTTTTCACGTTTTACAAATAATTTTACATTTCGTATTCGGATATATGGATATTTAATTTGAAGTTTATTTTGAATTGAAACTGAATAAAGTTTATCCAAAGTATCATAACAAGTTTAGGGTGATGTGTCTCACTTTTCACGGAAATTGACGGCGGCGATACAATTTTACTCAGTCACTGAGTAGGTGAAAGTTGGAGTGTTCTTTTAATCCCGTGGTGAATTTCAAATGCACCACAAGTTTTTCTAAACCCATTTCCAAAATCCCAAACCTGACACAATAGTTTTCATACTGTGCTGAAATTTAGTTCGATTGCTCAGCATAATTACGATCTACGATCGTTTCAACAGAGATTGCTCAACTATTCGTGCTTAAAAAATGCTGGAGAAAGCCCGTGAAAAAATATGTGACATTGAGAGCGAATGGTCCATTTGGCCGAACGCCATCGTCCAGACAGTGATCAATTCTCGGGAATACGAGAGGCTCAAGGGTCTTCAAAGTTTGAGTTCAAAGTTCAAACCTTCCAAGGCTTTTGCAATGTCCTTACCATCTGCATATACCCAATCTGGTCATGAAACCCCAATTTTCTGGAATACAAGATGTACAAGGTACTCCAAAACATTGTCAAGCTCAGTTCAAAGTATCAACCAGATCAATCATGAATTTTGCAATATTGTCCTGGTCAGTATGTACCCAATTCAGTTAAAAAAGCATATGATCCTAATTTCCATGAACTAAGATGTTCAATGTCCTCTAAAATGATCTTGAGTTTAGATCAAGATATCTACCAGATGCACAATAACTAAGGAGGTGCTTGTGTCAGGGATCATTCAATAACGGCGTCACAGGTTTTGGGGGAGATTGGGTCTAAGTTTTTGTGACAGTACATATACTTAGTATATTATACTAGGTACCGTCGTTCGGGGTGACATTGGGCCTGGGAGGTAAGATTGAGCCAAAAACGAAAAATGTTTCCACTTTTAATATCTCATAAACTGTTACGAACTTTGATGAAAACTTCAAACGGTTCGAAATGATATCAAAATTCACGTCTAGGAAATCACAAAACAAATTCCAAGAGCCAATTGTGCTCGTACCATAATGCTTGGAATTTGAATGTAAAACTATTGATCGAATGAACCCGTATTAAAATAGTGTCAGTAATGCGCCACAAATCAATTACATAACTAGTTTTTAGATTGATGGATACCTGGTTATCATGTTACGATAATCTATTGGGGTGAGATTAGGCCAAGCCCAATAATATGCGCTTTGGTTGATTTGCCTTACATAGTTGGTAAGAGCCGTAATGTAAATAATTATTTTTAATGAGTATCACGCTTAGCCGAAACCAAACGATTGAATCGAGGCATCGTCACTGCTGAGCTTTATTTTATTTGGCCAAATGTCACCCTCTGTGAGGGGTGAGAATGGGCCAATTTTGAACAATATATAACTTTGAAGAACTTCCCTCATTTATTATTTTTCCCCACGCAGTGGTGAATTTATTATTCAAGCTTGTACCAAACTAATTAAAGCTTGATGCCAATGTTAACTACTAGAGCTTTGTAACACCCGTCAAGCAATCAAGTCCATTCGGAAATGGTTGCAGACTTTTTCGGTTGGAGCGAAGAACCACCGAGCCGAGTCTGATAACATAAAACAATACGACTTTTAGCATATTTCAAAGAACCATAAATGCCTGCAATGGCTAGATCAATTGATGATTGAAGTCATATAAGCTCAATGGACCTGCTCAATGGGATATCTAACATCATTCATAAGTTTGATTATTAAAAAGTTCAAATGATCAGAGCTCCAGGACGTTTTGAAGAACCAAAAAGGATCTGTAATACAGTTGACCCTCAATCCCAAAAAAAAAGGATCTGTAATACAGTTGACCCTCGACGTCCAGATATGGAACAGAAGTTCCTTGTAAAATTGTTCGAAAGAACTATCAGAGTAATCAAGAAATGGAAGAAGAAATAAGAAAGAAGAGAGAAGAAAGAAGGAAAGAGATAGGAAAAGGAAAAGAAAGAGAAAGGAAGGAAGAAGAAAAAGGGAGAAGAAAGAAGAAAGCGGAAGATGGAAAAGGTAAGGTAGAAAAATGAAGGAGCTAAAAGAGAGAAGAAGAGAGAAGAAAAAATAAGAGAAAAGAAAAATAAAGGAAAAGAAATAAGAAAAGAAGACAAAATAAGAAGAAAGAAGAAGAAGAAGTAGTAGAAGAAGAAGAAAGAAACATACAGAAGAAAAGAGAAGGAAGAAGGGAATGGAAGAAGGAAGAAAAAAAGGAGAAAGAAGAAGGAAGGAAAAAGGAAAAAAGAAGAAAGAAAATGGAAGAATTAAGCAGGAAGATGGAAGACGGAAGAAGGAAAAGGAAGAAAGAAGAAGGAAGAAGGAAGCAGCAAGAAGGAAGAATGAAGAAGGAAGAAGGAAGAAGGAAGAAGGAAGAAAGAAGAATGAAGAAGGAAGAAGGAAGAAAGAAGAAGGAAGAAGGAGGCAAAAGGAAAAAACGAAGAAGGATCAGGGAAGAAGGAAGAAGGAAGAAGGAAAAAGGAAGAAGAAATAAGGAAGAAGGAAGAAGGAGAACGAAAAAAGAAGAAGGAAGATGGAAGATGGAAGAAGTAAGTAGGAAGAAGGAAGATCGAAGAAGGAAGAAAGCAGAAGGAAGATTGCAGAAGTAGAAGGAAAAAGGAAATATGAAGAAGTAAAATTAAAAAAAAACTAGAAGGAAGAAAACAGAAAGAAGAAAAAATAAGAAAGATGAAGGAAGAAAGAAATAGGAGACGAAAGAAAGAAGAAGGCAGAAGCAGAAAGGAAGATGAAAAAAGTGAGAGAAGGAAAAAGAAATAAAGGCATAAGGAAGGAAGAAGAAGAAAAAAGAAGTTTTGGTGTTTCGAGCAAATTTCGTTTCTTCTACACTAGCAAAGTAATGAATGCACCCATACATCACTTCAGTAAAGCATTAGCATTTAGCAGTTCGCACAAATTCGTAGGTGGTACAAGCCAAGACTATTGTATGAGAGTAGCATCACTTTCATCCGTTACCACAGATATTGATTTGGGACTAATCACTAACTCTTAGATGGAAGCAATGTACTCTCCAATAGTCGAGATCTGTCCTGGCCACGTCCTTGCGAATGCTGAGGAAGGGGAAGGATGGTTTGTTGGACACCTACTTAAGAAAGATGCAGATAACTCTACGACCTCTCATAGGTGCCACGGGAGGTTTTGGGATTGTGTGGAAGGTTATAACAGTAGGAATCGTTTTGGCATAACGTGAAATACAGAAAGAACTAAGATAGAAATACAAAGTAGGAAAGGGACGAGCCTGGAATTGAACCCACGACCTCCTGCTTATAAGGCAGAAGCGGTAGCCACTAGACCACCGAGCTCGTCGCTACCCATACATCACTTCAATAAAATGCTAATAACTTTACCTGATAATGTCTAATCTTCTCTCGACTTTTTTGCATAACGTTCTGTATTTAATTCTAGTATCATAACTCTACATCGTAAATGGTGCTATCGTATACTAAGTATACGTAAAGGCTATATGATCGCTCCAAAAACATTTTTTTTTTATAGAAGGCCCGGAGACCCATAGTGGTATATACGAGGACAGCGTATTCCAGTGTACTTCTAACCAGGCCACTGTAGAGCGTATATATCTTCAAATTGAGCGTTTCGTTTTATGAATCCAAGCATTGCATACGCCTTGGCGGTTGTTGTTCTTCTTCTTCTTATTGGCATTACATCCCCGCACTGGGACAGAGCCGCCTCGCAGATTAGTGTTCATTGAGCACTTCCACAATTATCAACTGCGAGGTTTCTAAGCCAGGTTACCATTTTTGCATTCGTATATCATGAGGCTAGGCCGATGATACTTTTATGCCCAGGGAAGTCGAGACAATTTCCAATCCGAAAATTGTCTAGACTGGCACTGGGAATCGAACCCAGCCACCCTCAGCATGATCTTGCTTTGTAGCCGTGCGTCTTACCGCACGGCTAAGGAAGGCGGTTGTTGTAGCTATGTGCAAATTGAAGTTGAGCCTGGAATCGAGCTGGACGCCAAGATCCTTGACGGTGCTGACTCTCGTGAAACTGGCGGCAGACATATTATAATCGAAGACATACGGACTTCTCGATCTACTGAACGATATTACATTGCATTTTTTGACGTTGATTTCTATTCCATTTAGCGTCCAGTTTATCAGAACATCGCTTTCGGGGATTTAATTGTGGTGCAGAGATCATTCACAAAATACACGAATATGAGTGGACCTAAGCGAATTCCTTGAAGAACGCCGGAAGAGATAGCGAAAGAATCCGAGCGGGTTCCGTTCATGCGCACGTACGCTCTACGCTCAGTTAGGTAGGAATATATCCAACGAGTCAGCCAGGTGGGTAGGCCCATTCTGTCCAATTTATCAACGGTGTTGGGGCAAAAGTCATCCAATTTGCTAATATCAATTGCAACGTTCGGATATAACGCACATAAATAATGCAGTTTTTCCTAATATGAATCTATGAAGTAAGCAAATACATTTATAGAAGCCTAATCATAACGATGTATATCGAATGTTTTCTTAGGAAGCTAATTTTCATAAAGAAAATATCACCAAGACCAGTTATGTACATTAATAAAGTGAAAACACACAGGTTTTGAATTATGCAAAAGAAGTGTGTAATACATTTTAGAGCAGCGCTAATTAAAATCTCAGTTCGTAAATCAGCCTAATCGAGACTTGCTTTAAAACATTCCATTTATAATGTCCTGACATTGCTCTGCTGCGTTGGTGTGAACAACGAAAATCCTTCATCACACAGCGTGCAGCTCCAGTCAGTGTAGAAACTCGTCCTATCCGGACAAAAGGAGATTTACTGGCATGGACCACGCAACGATAAAAGGGAAACCTTGGGTGACGAAAATAGAGGTCGTTCCGTACCGGATTGCTCCCGGCAGAAGTATGCCACTTCGGTTCGCAAAGTTCTTAGCCCCCGCTGCCCACCTCCCCCTCCACCCTTTGGAATTGACGCTGGGTGCTGGTCAACCCCTTTGTCTCATTTTCACTGCCAGCAGTTTCAGCACATAGCAAAACTCTATAATCATTTGAAGCCGGTTCTACTCCACTGCACTATGGGAATTTCACGAATCAAAACGTGGTGTTTCCCGATTTCTCTCTGTTCATAACGTAACAGATTGGGAAGAGATAGCGGTAAACCCGGCTACTCTTCAATGTAGATGAAATTCAAATGTAATTGTAATTAAAAATAATCTCCGTTTTTTAAATTCAACTAACCTTTGAATTAGGGGAAGTGTACCGGTTTTGGCCACCTTAGTGCCTAATTTGGCCAACCCTGAAAAATGCATATTTTCAAAAAAAAATATGGATCGGTTTCAACAGCGAAGATAGATAAGAGATCCATCTCCCGTTAGAGCTAATAAAACCCTCAAAAATTGCTTTACTTCTAGAGTTATGAGAGAAACTGGCCAAATTAGGAACATGACTAAAACTGGTACAGTTACCCTACTGATAAATTTTGAATTAACGTATTCACTCAAAAGAAAGGATTTGCGTTCAATAAATTTACTAATAGAACCTTCAAGGTAATTTGTATGACGATGATAGCATATGTACTGTTTTAAAGTGTAGAAAGGTTGGGGAAATATTCGAGGCAGTTGAGTTTCTTGAACTACATATATAAATTGATATGTTCTTACAAGATAAAAGTGACAAGCCACATATCAGAATGCATGTGATTTAATGCTAAATTGCCTATTGTTTGAACAATTTTATAACACTTCATCATGTTCAGTTGTCAGACTAATTCACAAAATTTGGAAAGATCATTTAATTCCGTTTTTAATGAAAATTGCTCATAGTGCCTCGATGCTGCGCCAGTCACCATATCACGCGCTTCGGATGGAATTTGATGATAGCCATGCCCGTCGCAGTCTTCACGCTCCGGGAAACGATAATAGATGTGGGTCGTCCGTATGCGCGCACTGGGAAAACTATAACAACTATACGACCCGAGCGAAGCACGCGGGGTGAAAATGAGTTGGAAAGTTTCTGACCGGGTTAGATTCGCTTATTTCGCGGTGATGGAATCTCGGTGCCGCGGAGTTTCTTCCCGCTTCGTGGAGGTTGCAGACTTCCCCCAGGGAGGGGTAGTACGATGGGACAGAGAGGATCCCGACCGAAATGCGAGAAGACAATAAAGATATCGCAAACAGAGCAGCAGCCGCATATCAGCAGTGTGCCACTTTGGTCCGGTTTGGATACATTTGAATTAATGGAATGAATTAAGAGAGTGAAATGGCAAATAGTTTTCCCACAGCTGAAGTTGAAGCTTTATGTTCGAGCTTTGCACGTGGGAGAGATAGCAGTAAGCGAAATTATGCTCTCTATTTGGGTTGACCTCAAAACGCAGCACTTTGAATAGCCACCAAGAGTAAGATTGCGTTGGAGTTTGGGAATTTGAAGTAAGGAACAGGCCCTTGCTTCAGAGTTGATAATGGTGACAATGTAATTTTGAGTAGGTTCTTACTGGCACGGATGCTTGCTTGCTGGATGCAAGGCAAAATATCCAGAAGTTACTATAAATCCAGTACTAACTCAACCAACACACAATCGTATATGATGCTAAATTAGAAACAGTACAATCACTTTGAAGCTGTATGCCACAAATAGTAACCGATATTCTATGCATGAAAAGATTTGAGATAATGGATTGCCGGAGAGTAATGTTGGAGAAGAATACGAAGAACAGGGGTGGTATTGCGCATCTCGATTCGAACGAAATTCTATCGAATCAAGCATGTTTTGTATTATGGCTATCGATTTGATCTCGAAAATGATTTATCGTTTGCGTATATTCGAGGAGGCAACACAGACGATATGGAAGATCCTTTAATTATTCTCTCCCCTATGTCACATTTTTGCCTTTCGCGTATACTAAGTATACGTAAAGGTTATAGGATCACATCAAAACCGAACATTTGATAGAAGGCTCGGACACCCATACTGTTATATACCAATCGACTTAGCTCAACGAATTGAGGTGATGTCTGTATGTATGTGTGTGTACAAAAAATGTGAGACACACTTTTTTGTACTTGGTCTTATATCCGATTTGCTTGCTATTAAAAATTGGCCCAATCGGCCATTGCGTTCCGGAGTTATTTAAAAAACATCGCTTTTTTCTTTTTTCCCAAAAGTCTACGCTTGACAATCATGCTGAAGGGTCACTCATAAACGATGGTTGAACAAAATTGTATAATTTTAAAACCATCACCGCGTATCTTATTTTCTTTAGTTTCTCCAATGGTTTGGATGAAACATATATAAAGTATATGAATGTTAGTGTTAAATAGAATTGATTTGTATTAAACGTATAAAATCAAATTCATGCTACCGAAATCCTACTTCTAGTTAACTATTTTTTCTGATTTATTGCTGTGTGAATAAGCTAACTGTCCACAGACAGTCTGAAACAAAAGCTCTCTCCAAATCTTTAAAAACAAACACAGATAAGCAATAGAACCGGCAATCGATGTACTGTATCGCAGATTAGAGAAGCAGTTGATATCCACCCGGTCAGCGATCTGGACTTTGTCGTCGCTATCGGTCAAATACATTTGTTCGTGTTTTGTTAATCAACAGTTTTGTTTTACTTTTCGGTGGAAGAAAGTGCCTTCTTCTCGTTTTGCCCGCAATATTATCGTCTCGGGGAATCTCGATTATCCGCAAGTGTTCGTTTATGTGATACAAGTGTTGTCTATATGGTCCTTCGAGCTGCGGATGAGGCTGGACCTAGTGCTAGTTCCGAAGTGACGCCAAGCGTAGGCCATTTTGCGCCTGGACATTGACCAGCGATTCGAACAGTACAAACGTTCGACAATAGCGGGCAAATAGAGAAGCCAAGCGAGCTTCCCGCCGGAACTGTGTGCCACAAACGGCAATTGATTGGCCATCGACGCGAATATCGCGCTTGTGAAAATCAACCGCGAGTTACTGTGAGACTACAGCTCAACGTACTTTCGTGAACAAACTCTGAATACCTAATTGAAATTGATTGTGTGAATTGATACGAGCTATATTATCGTGATTGATTACAATCGCGTTGGGGACGTAAGAAATGTGTTCGAGAAGAAGTGCAGTGAAAAGGACAAATTGCCGAAGAAAGCGGGTGGAGTTGCCGTCCTGAAAGCGTCGCTGGTGGTGAAGCTGACGCATTGTCTACAGAAGCTGGTTTCCTGATTAGGCGAAAAGAGAGCTCCGAATTGTGCCGTCGGTATTTCGATCGTGGTTGTGAATCATGGCATTGTATGAGGAAACAATTCAATACCAAATTTTCAAAACGACTTATCTGCTTTTGTAAACAAAGATTCAAACGTCGATTTGTCGAATCTGAGAGCACTCTCACGCAAACCAACACCATCAACACATAAGTGAACACTTCAGCTACCTGGTGATGGTATTAGTTTGCGTGGGAGTTCTCTCAGATTCGACAAATCGACGTTTGAATCTTTGTTTACAAAAGCAGATAAGTCGTTTTGAAAATTTGGTCATCCGTCCGTCAAGCGGACGAAGCATGACTTCTGGAGAAATTATTTAATCTCGTTTGTGGCTGCAATCGAAACTTTTCTCGAAACGTATGATGCCGAGGAACAAGCGGATCAGGTGCCGGTCAGGTTGGAGAAATTGGAGTGCTTCTACAACCAATACGTCGAGGTGATAATTCAGCTGCAACTATCCCCTTCTTCTACACCTGAGGTAGAATACGGGTGCTTATTAAATGCCATCTCGCGGAGCTGTTCGAAACGCCTACAATGAAGCAAGAACCGTCGGAGGGACTTCTAAACCAGGTTGATCGCTTTAATCGGAACATTGCTATCTTGAAAAAGCTTGAGGAACCAACGGACAACTGGAATACGATTTTAGTCTACCAACTCAGCCTCCGTTTAGACCAAAACACACTTCGTGAATGGGAAAATTATATCGCTCGAAACGTTTTCGACAGAAAGGTTTCTCGAGACAACACAATTGTCCCAAATTGTGCCCAAATATGATGACATGGACACCTTTTTGCAAGGCTATGCTCGGGCCCTTCAAGCCATAGATCCTAATGCTATTCGTTGTCGGGAAAGTAAGATGAAGTTTGCTCCCAAGGTTTCAACTTTGCATGTTGCCAAGCCTTCGCCGTTCGTAGAATCGGAAATCGAACCGAAAATGTCTACAATGCAGCGGTGACAATTTGTTTGTATCAGTACTTCAAATTTCGAAAACTTTCTCCCAAACAGCGTCTCGAATTTGTAAAGCAACTGCTTGAACTGTATGAAGAGTGCAGCACATCTGAAGGATGTCGAAAGGGCAGAAAGCAGCACCACACTCTTATTCATCTACCTTCATTAAACCCCAATGCAACCTCGTTCTCGTCGTCGAATACTAACAGCAACCATCAGCTGAAGCATCCTTCGCCCTGCCCACCTGACTACACCTCGCTACCCAGCTCCAGTGGAACAAGAACAAACTCAACTCTCGTCTCCGTTATTCAACCCGACTTTGCACCCATCGCACCCCCACCAGTTTGATCTCATCCACAATCGAAACCACCTATTGCGCAGGTGGCACATTCGGTGAAGCTCCCCAACGAGACTGTTCTGCTGTGTACCGCCCTGGTCTTTTTTGAGGATATCAACGGAGCTCGAGTCGTTGCTAGGATTCTCTTGGACAGTTGTTTACAGTTCAATCTAATGACAGAGGCATTATTCCAACGTCTCACGGTACCGGCTGTATCAGAGTAGAGAAAACTACAACATCCGTTACAAGATCGGTTGAGACAACATTTCCGCATTCGGGAAAAGGCTGAAGTGTCATGTGTTGAAGACCATATCAAGCGATCAACCAGGGCAACCAATATCAACGATGGATTGGGAAATTCCTAGTTGGATCGCTTTAGTCGATCCAACATTCATTATTCCATGACCGGTAGATGCACTCCTGGGCGCTGGAACTTTCTTTGAGCTTCTGTGCTATGACAGAATTTCTCTCGGTGAAAACTTACCTCTCCTTCAAAGCACTATTCTCGGCTGCATTGTCTCTAGTGAGTGCTCGAAAAGAACTTCACCAGCAAGTCAAAACTGTTTGCTGACACAAAACCAAAAACTAAACAGATGGTGGCACGTTTTGGGACTTGGAAAAATGTTCATTGTCCTCATGCTGATCGCCAACGGAGAAGGAGTGCGAGAGACACTGTATCCACCTTTTCTCGCACTGAAGATGGCCAATACATAAATAAAGTTAAAAAAACTGAAGATGTATCAAGTACGTCTTCCTATCAAGCAAGAGTTGCTTCTTCGTCTTGGAAATAACAAACACAACGCCCGTCGGTGTTTTTTTGCTTTTGAACGCAATCCACCGCTGCGAATTTAATACAAAACCTTCATTAATGAATACCAACGATTGGGGCATATGCGTGAAATCTCGGCTAGCAGCAGAAGATGACAGTGTTCCACAATTTTTCCTCCCACATCACGCCATTCTACGTCCTGATAGCACGTCCACGAAGCTCTGCATTGTATACGACGCATCCTGTAAAAGTAGTTCTGGCTTATTGCTGAGCGACATTGTAATGACCGCTCCGACTATTCACAACACGCTAAACGACATCGTTCTTCGCTTTCGGATATCAGCCTTTATTCTCATGGGTGATCTCTGCAAAATGTACCGTCAAATTTTTCATCGCCCTCTCGATCAACGACTGCTGCGAATCTACTGGCGGCAAAACACTTCGGAAACACTGAAAATTTTCCAGCTCCTCACCGTAACCTACGGTACAAGTTCTGCTCTATTCCTCGCTACACAAGTGCTACAGCAGCTCGCGGAGGATGAACAGGAACGATACCCACTAGCGGCGACAGTAATTTGCAAAGATTTGTACATGGATGATTACCGGATGATATGATGTTGGGAAACTCTGCTCCCAGCTTCTCGGAATTTTTGAAAGTGCTGGGATGCAACTTCGAAAGATACACTCGAATCATCAAGAAATTCTTAACGAAATTCACGAAGAGTGTCAAGAGACCAAATTACTCATTGAGTTTGATTCCGATGCTCCTGTGAAGGCCCTTGGCCTTCTGTGGGAGCCAGCAACTGATTCGCTTCTCTAAAAAATGCCAAAGATCACAAAGTGTGAGCAGTATACGAAAAGGATCCTACTGTCACAAACATCCAGTTGCTTTGATCCACTAGGGCTTCTCGGTCCAGGTGTTGTGAAGGCTAAAATCTTGCTACAAACACTGTGGAAGCTCGACTTACGTCTGGGATCACCCGCTGCCGAAAGCATTCGTCAATGAATGGGAAGACTACCAACTTCGCTTCAACCGTTTGAAATCTTTTCGCTTCTCTGGACACGTGCAGTCTCTACGGCGGTTTAGCGACGCGTCCGAGCACGCAAATGGAGCGTGTTTGTACCGTTGATCTATCGATCCAGACGGGTTTGTCCCTATCTGTCTCCTAGCAGATAAGTCGCGAGTAGCTCCGGTGAACAATACATCTGTTGCACGCTTGGAGCTCTGCGCAACATTGCTCCTAGCTCGTTTGCTCCTGTCCGTCTGTACCAGTATCAACGTCACGGAAAATATTCACATGTGGACCGATTCAACGATTGTACTCCATTGGTTGTCTGCAAGTCTGTCCACATGGCAAACCTTCGTGACCAACCGGGTTGCAGAGATTCAAGAACTTACAACCAACTACACTTGGAACCACGTTTCAGGTGACCAAAACCCAGCAGATATGATCTCACGTGGCGTGAATGTTGACCAGCTACTAGACGAGTCGTAATGGTGGAATGGACCATCATGGCTCGGAACATGCAGTGCGGCATGGTCGCAACCTCCTGGAGAATTCGGTCGTTAGAAGGAGAAAGATATGGAAACAAGAAAAGGCATAGCCCTCCCGATAACGCATTCTGAAGTTGTCGACCTTATCACTAGATTCTCATCGTTTACAATTCTTCCGAGAATCGGAAATCTGTGCAGACGTTTCGTTAACAATTGTCGTAGGATGGCAAACAACCGTCAGCGTGGTCCAATATCTGTTGAAGAGCTCAATACAACACTATACGGAATACTGCGATTAGTAGAAGCCGAATACTTTGATTTGAAGCTCGGTGCACTTCAAGGAGGAAGGCCAATCCCACCTTGATCTAAACTCCGACACCTCTGTCTAGTTTTTCAAGACGGTCTGATTCGCGTTGGAGGCCGGCTCGAGCACGCTGCAGTCATCAATGATACCAGAAACCCCACCTCGATCCATCGTCAACAGCTACACTGTGGTCCGCAGTTGTTACTGGCCATTATTCGCCAACAGTTCTGGCCATTAATGGGGTCGCTGCCAGCTGTTCGCGTGACTCAATCATATATCTTTTCAAATGTTGGCATCGACTTCGCTGGGCCGTTCTATCTGCAGTCCCCGCTCTTCAACTAAGAAAAGCTATGTTGCGTCTTTGTATGCATGGCCACAAAGGCATCACATCTCGAGCTTGTCTGCGAGCTCACGACAGCAGCATTCATTGTAAGCCTTCGACGCTTCATAGTGAGGCGCGGTTGTCTACAACACAACTATTGTGATAACGCCACGAATTTGTCGGCGCCGGGCGAGAAATACGCAACCTATTTCGCTCTCACCAGCATCGTCACTCTGTGTCCAACGAGGCTTCCTCCCAGTCTATACAATTCTCCCAACTTTGGTGGTCTGTGGGAGGCTTGCCGATCATCTTCGGCGAGTCATCGGAAGCGCAAACTTGCCACGTGATGTTTTTTGTACCGTTCTCGCTCAGGTGGAAGCATGCCCGAATTCACGACCCATCACTCCACTATCCAGTGACCCAAATGACTTGCAAGCCCTAACGCCAGGGCATTTCCTAATCGGGTGGCCTTGAATGACCTCCCGAATCCCAACTACACCATTATTCCGGAAAATCGACTTCGTCTTTTTGGAACGCTACACTCAACAATTCTGGAAAAGGTGGCACCAAGAGTATCTCACAATCATTCCGCAACGATACAAGTGTTCGACTGTTAACCGCAATCTGATTGTCGGGACTATGGTCATGATCCAGGAAGAATCCCTCCCACTCCTTAAAAGGTGTCTGGGGCGATTGGTCGATATTCATCCGGGCGCAGATGGGATGGTGCGTGTAGCCGCGGTGAAGTTGCCATCCGGAACTTTCACAAAGCGCTCCATTTCCAGGCTGTGTATCCTACGAGTCGAGATAGATCCAGCGATTCTTCAAGGTTCACATAGAAGTCCCAGTGCTTACACCTCGAAACATTCCACAGGATCATCTGGCGATCCTGGTCACCTCAGTGCCTCTGCTGGTGCAGCTGGCCCAACCCATGAAGACGTCTCAAGTGAAGATGATTAAGTGTTGAAACGTAGTTCAAGGTGGTCAGTGTGTTAAATAGATAGCTGGGTTTGTATTGAACATATAAAATCAAACTCATGCTACCGAAATCCTACTTCTAGCTAAATATTTTTTCTGATTTATTGCTGTGTGAATATGCTAACTGACCACGGTCAGGCTAAAACAAAAGCTCTCTCCGAATCTTTAAAAACACGCAGAGAAGCAATAGAACCGCCAATCGATGTACTGTAGCGCAGATTAGAGAAGCAGTTGATATCCCAGTCAACATTTTGATACGTATTGCAAATGATATAGGTAACCATATGTCTACAATGAATAATGTATATAATGCACAAAACCGCCATATACCTACTAAAGTGGAGGTCATATACGTACTGAACAATAGAGCTTATTCTACGAGTCGAGTGACATGAGGTGAGTCGATTTTAGCAATTCTCACGTGAGGTGGCCATCTTATTCAAATGGGGCAATACGACTCTTCTCACGTCATTCGAGCAATCTCACGTCACTCCTTTCGTAGAATAAGCCCAAATGACTTGCTAGAGTTTTCGTAAGCATTACCGTATTAACAGTGAACAGTAAACATAAAAAAAATATAACAAGCCCTGTCTCGAACATTCGACATCTGGATATGAAGGCCGATACCCTACAGGTGCTACTAAGCAACTCTTGAAAAGCAGAACTATTTTGACAACCAAAATGTAGATGACAAGAGCTTCGATATTACAAATTACGATACATACTACATTTATACGATTTAAGTACTTCGTTGTTACATGTATAAACGTGACTTGAATCGCATATGAAAACTGTATACGATTATTCCGATAATGTTCATGCATAACAACGATTACGCAGCATTCCAAATGATTCTGCACACATATTTACGATGTCGAAACGTCAACATCAGCAAAGTTTTATTTCACCGTGTTTACCTCCGAAATAGTTTTATTTAGTTGTATTTCAAGTTATTACACTCATTTTTGACATTAAACGGAACGGTAATCATCAACGCAATAGCACATTATGGATAGATCGGCGTTTAAGCATATCGAAAGGAATGAAGTAAGTAAAATTGAATTAATTTGTCGATGAGATTCAGTGGGCTACGGTAGGCGTACAGGAGTAAGTAGCTATATACGTGAAACGTTCATCAATATACGATTTGTATAACAATGCGCGTCCATATAAACGATATTTCCTATTCAATCCGACCAAACCGATGTTGTTTATTTTGATTCATGACTTTCTCGAAAATCGTAAAAAATCGTAAATATTCCAAATTCATGTATTAGATACGATAGTTACAATATTTTGGCCACCTTTATTAGTGCTTATATACGATTTAGAAACTGAATAGCATCATATTCGATGAAATTTGTCTTTTCATATACGTTTGTGGTTGACTAGGATCCACCCAGTCACGGATCTGTAGAGGTATGCCACGCCACGCCGCCGCCACCGACAATTTTGCGTCGGCGCGCCGCCGTTTAAAATTTGTCACGCCGCTGGACTATGATTTTCCACGCCGACTGAAATTCGAAGAAGTCCGCAGAATTTTCTGATAGATATCACGTTGAAACTCTACTGAAATTTTCGTGAAAATACCAATGATTTCCTTGGAAAAACTTAAAAGAACTTCGAGTGCCAATTCTGAAGGATTACTTATTTTTTTAAACTTTTTTACCATGTTTTTGGATTTCCGTTGAAATCCAAAGAATTGCTCGTTTAAATAGAGTTTTTGCACGAAGAAAGGTTGTTGACAGAAAGACATTTGGCCTAAGCCAAATGTTGTTTGGCCTAATGTGGCATTTGACCGAACAAACCATTTAGCCAAAACCCATCCAGCCTAAAATTATTTCGCCAAAAATGTCGCTTAATCGAAAGGTACATACTGTCGAAAATGTCGTTCGGCCAAACAGTTCCTTTGGCTGAAAGAATCCGTTGACCGAATTGTTCAATTGGCCGAAATAGTCGTTTGATAGAAAGAACCATTTGGCCGAAATGAACATCTTGCATAAAGTGTCGTGCAGTGTTTTGCAGAATGGTCAATTCGGCTAAATGATCTATTCGGCAAAACGACATTTTCGGCCAAACAATTATTTCGACCAAATGACAGTTTCAGTTTACAGGGTTGCTACCCGAGTAGCACACTTATCACATATCAGTCACTGTGACTCATATGCGACCAAATCCAGTCACATTGTAGTTGCTTCAACCAAATCGACCTGAACTGTGCTACTAGGGTAGGTCAAACAACTTTGTTGGTTAAATTACATTTTTGGTCTAACCATTTTCGACCCAAAAACCATTTCGGACAAACGTTTACATAATTCCACCAAATGGAATTCGGCTTACAGTGTTATTCGGCCAAGCGACATTCGAACAAATGGTTTTTCGCCGAATGACTTTTGACCAAACGACAGGAAGGCCGAAAGGTATTTGGCCTAATAAATCATTAGACCCAAGATTAGACCCAAGATTAGACCCATCTGGCCGAAAATGTCATTCAACGAAATGGATATACGACCGAAAATATCGCTTAGTCATTTGGCCCATTTCAGTTTTAGCGATTGGTAGAACATGAGAAATATATGAAAGATATAAATGGAACGGGTTAAACCCACAACCTCCTGCGTATGAGGCAGAAGCGGTAGCCATATGGGGAAGACATTCTTATTTCCAGATTAAGTTAGTTTTCGATTTTTTTTTCTTGCCAATAAGAAAATTAATTTTTTTTTTCAAATTCTCTTTCCCACATAATTTTCAATCGATTGATTTTTTTTTGTAAAACTAAGAATCATTCATAGTCTTTGTGAATAATTCTGAATATTTCGAAATCATCCACTGTCAAAAAACAATAAAAATTATTTATAAATCAGCTGAACAAAATCGAGTTTAATGTAGTTTCAAACCGAGGGAAAATTTGTTCGGATTTCGGTCCTCACGTACTTTAAGGCTAGTATTTCGCTTCCTGGATTCCTTGTAGGCGGGATTTATGAGACTCCTCCGTTGTAGAAAATTAGAATTTCGGTACGATTTAAAATACAGTACAGTAGAGATACGAGAGTCCGAGGTGTAAACCATCCTATAAATTAGCCAGGATTTGTTTTACATTTCGCGACGAAATTGCATGAGTCCCGCCTTTTTTGAAGCACATGGAAACAAAACCAATGAACAAGATTCTCGAGGTGTGACGCTTCTTTTATCGTCATTTAAATCAATTTTGATTAAAAAGGACTGTGAATTGATTAGATTTGGCATTTATTTGCATGCGCCATAGCGCCAACGAGTAAAATACATGTGGTGGTGAATGATTTACTCTAAAATTTTTCTATAACTTCTTACATTAGGTTCATCAATTTTGAAATTTCCACAATTCTTGAATGTTGTCACAAGCTTTTTTTGCCATGTCCCGTTTTGCAAGTGCGTTTGTCCCATTTTTTTCACCAAAATGATCTGGTTAACCTAAGTTAGACAACGGACACATAACACCCAGTGGGCCAGTGGAGAATTTTTCGATCACGAAAAGTTTTCTCCTTACCGGGGCGGCAATCGAACCAACACTCCATAGCACATGCGTCTAGACGCTAACCACATGACCACGAAGCCCAAAAAATATGATGTCATCATATTTTCGATAAAGTAATTTCGCAGAAATTTCTTAAGTAAAAACAACCAAAACAATATTGTTGTTCTGATGTATTATTTGCAGGGTTCGTAATTTCCGTTTCGGTGAGACAAAAACAAGCGATTTTTGGGTCGAAGGAGAATCTTTTTTGGCAGTCTGTGGCGAGAAACATTTCACTAGCTCTTTTTTCTTTAGAGCAGGCTTAAAAAATAAACGAAAATGTGCCCACTTGATGATTTTTTTTTTCATTTCATCATTCTTACGCCTCATTCGTTTTTCACGATAATTTTCAGTGTGCGCTTATTAAAAATTAAGACCGCAATGGGATCCGAATCTAGAGCACAAAATAGCACTGAGTTGCGCTTACTTAAGCCATACCTCCACGTTGACTGCTAGTTGGGATAGGTATTTGTTTCATAAAGGCTACCCTTATATGCACTGGTGAAGGCACGAAAAAGATAAAAGAAGTGAGAAAACAAGCAAATCAACTTTTCGCGGTTCGAACAGTGAGGGACAAATAGTTATCTCTCATCAGGCTTTTTTTTTTCTTTCCCGCCTTTTTTTCGGTGAAAATGTGCGTGAGAATGAGTTAGCATTACGATCCCTGATTATATGACAGTGATAGCTGGGAAGCATGGTTAAAACAAATATATACGAGAGTTGAATCAACTAGACTGTGTCTAGTTTGTTGGCATAATTCAAGAAACACAACCAAATTTAGTTACATTTGAGTTGGTGCAACCAAATCAGTTCGGATTGTGCTGCTAGGGTGGAAGAAAGTGCCTTTTTCTCATTTTGCCCGCAATATTGTCGTCTCGATGAATCGCGATTATCCGCGAGTTTCCGTTTATGTGATACAAGTGTCGGCTCGAACAGCTAGATACAAATTTACTATCTAATGTAAATATGCATTTCAATTTTTATTATTTCAAAAATTTGTTTATAACAGCGACTTAAAATTTAATACGTATTGTGCAGTTGTGACAAGAAACAAAAATGGCCAGTTTCGTAGCGGACAAGATTCATGTTAGAAAGGGTGAAAATGGATCACGAAAGTACAACATAAGAGAACGGATTGAGAATTTTTTTTTGCGCTATTTTTATTCGACTAGCAGATTATCCTTTAAGACTTAACATTACCCTCTAAAGCTGTCAGGCCAAATGATGATAATACATACTAAAATCAATCTTTGACTTAGTTATATTCTCCGGCTCTTATTACCTCGTTTCTCCAAAACTTGTATTAAATTATGCGACTGATAAGTCCAGTGAAACAGAGAAATTTTGCTATTCGAAGGCGGGTGTCAAACTAAACCCAGTTGGTATCATATCAGTTTTTAGCTTCATGTGGATGTTTATAATTATAAAAGTTAACTATTTTTCAACAGCATATACAAAATGATGTTCAATTATGGATCAGAGATGAATTTCATACTGAAAAACAACTAATTATTGCCGTATAAGCTTATACACCGATACCAAAATTTTAACAAAGTTTGAACAAAGTTTCTTTTGGTTTATTTTGACGCATCTCCGCCAGTTACAAAGATGGCTAGAAATACAAGAAATCGAAAGTTTGTTCAAAGTGTGCCAACATTCTTATTAGATAATCACCTGAAACAGAGATTCGAAATGGTGTCGGTTTTACCCGCAGTGTCGGTTTAACCCACAATTCCCCTACAAATTGCTACAATACTTGGAGGGAAACTAGAGAATGGTGTGTGGCGCAGACGCTTGAATCATGAGCTGTTTCTAGTATGCAAAGAAGAAAATATTGTGAATTATATAAAATACGACATAGTTCAGAGGGCTGGTCACTTAGTACGAATGTCGGAAGAAGGTGCCGTCGACTTCGTGGAAGGCCATGAGCACGCTGGCTACACGCGGTGAAATCGAACCTGGGGGCCCTAAACGTTCGTGGAAACTGGAGGAATATCGCCGAAAACCGACGATTATGGAGCTCTGCAATACGCCAGACATAGGTGTATCGACGCTGTAGGGGAAGGGGGGGCAATATGCCCTAGCTAAGCAAACACAGCTTTATTGTCTTATTTGTAACGCTATTTTTACATAATGCAACAGTTAAACAAGATAGCTAGTTGATGCCATTCAAACATTGTCAAAAATCTCAATCATATTGATGATATTCACATTTAAAAAAAGAGGTAATATTCTGTTGCCGGAAAACTCATGAGGCATAACGCCTTTTAGCTGGCAGCCCCTAGGGAACAAAGCACCACGCGTCGGCGAATCAGCATTCTGGTATGGATAGTGCGTGGAGACGCAAATACATTGTAAGTTAGTGCTACTAGGCATTTTGCCTCGCCAAAATGTTAGATGTTTCTTCAAAATGTGGATATTTTCGGTTTTTCCGACCTTCCCATACACTGTTTTTTAACTTTTTTCGCCTAACCTACATCATTTTCGATCTAGTTTTGTTACGGCCATCTTAATGACGGTAAATATGAGGGAAACTACAAAAGGCGTATTGCCTCGGGCGGCGTGTTGGGGCCTCTTCCCCTTCCAAACCAGGTATTCAGGTACCCAGGTAGGTAGTATAAGAAAAAGGCAAACATTTTCCAACAGGTGCTATCAAAGGATTAGGAAAACCCAGCAAATCATAAAAAAAGAATGTACGAAAAAGGCACAATCATCTCTTGATGATTTAATTTAAAGGTTTTCATCAATAATTCCTTTATTACTCTTTATATTTCTGCGTACAATTTGCACACAATGTTCAGATGCCGAAAGTCAATCATCAACAACCACCCATAAGTGCGCACACTTGGAAGCATGGTTTACATTCATTGCTAGTGAAAAACCGTCTGGACGCACTACATGCAAACACATTCAAAGATAGTTCAAATTCCTGCCACTACAGAGCGCAATGTCGCATAGTTAGTTTTCTCCGACATTGCATTCATAATATAAGAGCTTTTCCACTCTCCAACACCCAACGATTGAGAAAGAGCACGGAAAATTTACCCCACACCACCACGTTCCCCCTGTTCCGGCGGTGGCATGGTTTTCTCGTCCAAATGAGAGCCTATGCCCACAAGTTATTGTTGGTCTTGTTGGGGTAGTCTCGTGCTCGCAGTGAAGCTGATTTCAGTAGTGATCTCCTCTTCCACTTCCACTGTCCAAATCCCTGATACGGATTATTTTTATTTCGCTACTGCTACTTATTTCGCTCCAAATACAAAATTTATAAAGGTAACGGATCCGTACGCGCAGATTGGAAGCGTGTGTCAATTTAGGTGTTTTCCTCGCGACACATAGGGAAATCGAGTTAAAAGTTCTTTCTGTGCTGTACGTAGGCTCGCGTTTGCCCTTCTCGTTGAAAAAGAATGCGACAGCAATGTTGGTGGAGCTAAAATTGGGTTTCGTTCAGCAGTCGACTGCGTGCCTTACAACGAAAGCCGGAAGATTAAAGAAGTTTTTATCTCATGTTGACTCGCTCGCTGGCGCATTAAAGTTTAGGCAGCAGTTTGGAACTTTGCGCGACCTTCTGTCGAAGCCGGTTTAAAAATATGATGTCATTTTGAAATTGGTTTCCCTTGCTCGTATTTAGGGATTTTGGAATAGTGGATCGTCGTTGCTGTTGAGTGGATCCCACTTTAATGGAAACAATGTGAAAATCAATAAACTTTGGTATTCGCGATAATGTATATAGATAAGCGAAGTATTAATGTTTTTCACAATGGGTTGTGCAATGTTGTAACAAGTTTTTCAAATTATCAACAGGAGATCAATTGTCTACGTCATTTGTCATTTTTTCTTCTGCAGGGCCAAACTTCCTCCATTATTCTTATTTCTTTTTGTTTTTACTGCATGTAATCATATTTTACTACCGCCATATGATGGGTTCACACAGTTCTTCTCGTTATGTGTTTGAGCAACACCAAATTAACGACCCATACGCCAGGGTACAAAAGAAATCATTCAGTATTGTATTGTATTTTTCTTCCTCTCTTTTTTCGTGCCTTGCATTTTTCGTGGAACCTTGGCCTGCCTTTTTAATGTCCAGTTCGAGGAATTGGACGCAGTCTTTGTGTCTTTGTGATTGTGTATTGTGTATTGTACGTAGAATTTTTACATTTGTTAAACTTTCCCGGTGAACTATTCTATCTTTTCATATCCATATATGTATATATATACATCTTTCGCGATAAAGAATGAAAGGCAATGAAGCCCTTTGGCATACATAATCGACGGGGATTTCCCAGGCTTAGGCAATAGCACCAACTTCTGCCGTTTCCAACAATCTGGGAAGTTTCCTCCGTCCAGGCAACGTTGGAGGCAGCTCCTGAACATATCTTGAGCGGCAAGAATCGCGTGCTTAAGGACCAGGCTAGAAATACAATCCGGCCCTGGTGCCTTATTTAACTTAAGTTTTCTTGCAACGGCGATAAGCTCATCGTTAGTCACTAGCGGTACCACGTACGGTGATTCGTACGGTGTAGTCCGATGAGTCATGCTTCGGGAACAAACCTTCGACGATCCTGGCACACATCTTCGAGGATTTTTTATGAGGTGTGCTGTTGGTCCTAGCCATCACTATCCTGTATGCATCCCCCCATGGAGTAGTATTGGCCATCCTACATAGTTCTTCAAAGAAGGCTCTCTTACTACATTTGGTTTCGTAGTTCAGAGCTCTGATCGCTGCTTGGAACACCCGGCGTCTTTCTAGCCTTTCTGCCCGCTTCGGTTCTAGCACGTCGCAACCTTCTTTTAGCTTTAAGACAGTTTCTGCTTTTTTTGCTATGTTGCTCGTCCACCAGTGCACCGTTTGGCGATTGGGTTGGCATAGTCCTCTGCGTCGAACTGCGATGTACGCCATCCTAGATCAGCTTTACTGACCCGCCTTGTGGTTCTGTTGGGGGTATAGCTGACCATAAAACGTATTTTCTGATGGTCACTAGCAGTATACCCTTCGTGAACCCTCCATTCAGGCTCCACCGTCCATCCCGCGCTGCAGATGGCCACATCGATGCATGACTCGCCATTCGGTCTTCTGGACGTTGACGCTTGGCTCTCGTCCAGCAGTACTAGCGTTACTGTTAGTGAACCGAGAAGCCCAATCCACTGCCCACGCTTTGATGTCACCAGCTTCAACCAATGATTTAAGACCAGTTAATCTCGTTACAAGATTATATAACACTCTACCCAAGCAGCACAACTTGTTTCACTACTGAATATTTCACTGTGTTGCAACTATTCGGAAAGAAACAATCTTTGCGTATGTGCCATCAAATATAACTCTCTTGCAATCTAAAAAGCGCAAGAGGTGGAGCCTACGGAAACATCCTTCGATTGCAATAAAATTTCAATAATGTTGCAAAATACTACAGCGGAAAAAAATAAAATAAAAATATAAAACAAGATTCGATTTATGGATCTTGTGATTGACAGTCCTTCACTCTACCACAGCACCATTCAACACTTAGAAGGGACTGCATGTTGACTCACCATAAAAACCATACGATTATGAAGTTTTGTACTCGGGTTTTCTGTTACTTGATTGCACCATCACCGGAAAAAATGTGAGTTGTCAAAACGTTGAACGATGCTTAATTAAACATGAAGACACACTCAACTTATCTGCAACTTAATTGAAACAAACAAATAAATTTTGAAAGGCGCATTGATGTTACATGGTAAAAAATATGCAACTTGATGATTTTGTTTCGTGTTTGCAAACATAAAGTGAAGTATTCTTTAGTTGTTTGTTTCAAAATGTCAAACACGTAATGCGTTGGAATGTTAATGAAACGTTGATCATAATTCTAATGTTTTTGACATTTTGATGGATCTTTTTCGTGCTTTATAGTTTTTCCGATGCTTTTAATGAAACTGAATAGAAACAAGGTGCTTTTTGGAAGATATTGCGTGTGCTACTTGGGTAGTGTACTGCTCTATACTCCATCTAGGAGGACAGTAGCAGCTACAAAAGTAAACTCCATTTACCTTTGCTATGACAAAACCCTCATCATCAGGAGATGACATCAACTCCTAGATGGGGTATCTCCCGCAAGTCACGATGGTCACTATTCCGGACTTATCCGCAAACCAACTGCTATGTTTAGCAGTGGTTGAGATTTAGCTGAGCTACTTGTATGACCGAGCATGCTTGGAGGCCGGATAGGCCTGCCCACCGGATGAGTGTTTTTGTGTGTGCCAGGACCACAGATCAAACACCTCGGTGCGGCCTGGCAGGTGTGAGCCTTGTGACCTTCAACATCACACCTCCGGCAAAGCCGACTCCGATCAGGACCTTTGGGGTCATATGACTTATGTCCGTAATCGAAGCACTTGATGCAGGTCTGCGATTGTTGGTTTGTGCTCATCGAGCATTCCAACTAACCCAGCACCTCTTCTGACAACTTTTTATACGCAGAACTCTTCCGCGCAGCACCCCGCTTCAAAACGAGGATCATCTCGCCCTTCTGCGTTCTGCGGATGCGTTGACATCATCCCCTAGGCCAGTGAGCTTTTTATCGCCCCGCAAAGCCTTCAGAACGTCAGCATAGCTCTTACTATCAGCCTTGACGATAATTGCTTCGCCTCGGCGCCTTAAGGTCACTCCTGACAGAATCCATATTTCAAAGTGCTCGCGTTTTCGGGGGCATACCACTCGATACGGAGGCGGCGGACAACCGTCATTTTTGTTGATTCAGCTTTGCTGCGTCGCAGCATGCGTAAAAAAATAAAAATGATACTTGTGCGTTGTTTACGTATCGAGTGGTGTTCCCCCGAAAGCGCGAGCCTTTTGGAACTTGGATTCTGTCAGGAGTGACCTTAAGGTCGGCAACCTACCCAACCTTCTCCCGACGGATCTTAGTAGCCTTCTTCTCGTGTAATACCGGCATGGTGCTAGTTCCCTTCAGGTCGGTTGCCATACTGACCTCACTAAACTTTGAAGTTGCTCCAGTAATAGCCATGCGTCTGCGAAGTTCTGCAGTTTGGCTTTCTGCCAGCTGCTTTTCTTCCGTAAGGACTCGAATATTTGACTCGGCTTCCTTCCTGGCGATTGGAAGGGTGACCTGTTAAGGCCACTTCGTCTGGCGAAGGGATCCACCCTTTCGTCAGACGCTTCTCCCTCTGCGTTCAAATATGTTTTTTTTTTGGTTTGGTCGACATTTTGGTCCCACGAGTCGCGCGCGAAAATGCTCCTTAAAAAAGTGATCATTTTTCCTTAATGATCGAAAAGCGTACCGTAAAAACGAAAAAAATGTACCGTAAACAATTAAAAATGCTCCTTAAAAAAGCAAAGATTTGCTATGTAATAAATGATAATTGCGCAGTATATTGATAAAAGAATTATTATAAAATAATTCAAAAGGTGCCTTGAAATTGGCTACCATAAATTAGAATCTTATGCACAATTGTATAGCCCCTAGAGTATTGCTGATTGTTTTGCTTGGTAACCCTATTCAACCGAAATAAATGCCGAATAAAATGCTCCATAAACAAATAAAAAATTCTCCTTAAACTATGAAAAATGCTCCCTAAAATAAAGAAATGCTCCTTAAACCAACGAAAAATGTTCCTTAATTTGAGGAATAGTTCCTTAAACGAAAAACAGTGCTCCGTAAAAAATGAAATGCTCCATAAACTAATAAAATGTAATCTTAGCCAACATGCTATTCAAAGCATTGTTTACGAAATAAGGCATTTTATGAGACAGATCGAAACAGCTGTTTTTCTTGTATTTATCTACTTTGACAATTGGTGGGAGCCCGTTTGTTTGGTAATTTCGGGCATAACATTTCGATGGGTCTCATTATCAATTCCACCTATTTTACTTTTCGGCTACCAGGGCTTTAGAACAAAGTTTTTCATATGATTCTTAAAACGTGTAGTTAGATTATTCATACCATTGCATTCTAAGCATGAAAAGCTGAAGAAAACACGAATGAAAAGTAAAACGTTCAAAACATTATTTTGTGTTCGGACCTAACCAGGGGACTGAAGAGGAAACTAATACGCCTATCCACCATTCGTTCAATATGGCGTACAATGTTTTTGTTTTATTTTCGCTGATTTCATGATAACAAAGATTCGGAAGTATCAACGGGCTTCTTTTCGACATAAGAAAGCCATTCAAACACTAAAGGCTCGATATACCTCAACCAATTGCAAGTTTTCGCCAGGGAAAGTTAATTGCCGACAATTAGCTCTAACTGCGTACGAGCCAATTACCCACAATGAGCAGCTGAATTCGGGTATACCACCCAGAAACTGGGTACCAAAAACAGAAGAACCAAAAACGATGTTGGGTAGAGTGCCATTGTACCGCGGATGACAGGCGTTTCACCCTCCTGGACCTAACGGAATGTTCACGCAGAATCATATCAAAACAAAACATCAAAAGTAAATAATCGGGCCACCGCGAAACGTCTCATAAAATACCTTATTGTGCACTTGGCTCACAGGCAAACAGACGTCCCAGACTATTGCACATCGAATAAAAAATGTTTGGCGATACAAATTTCATTAAAATCACATTGCATTTAATATGCTAATCGGTTTATTCATTAACTTCCCCGCATAACCACACACGACTTGAAGAACTCGGAATTGTCTTCTTCTTCTTAA
The DNA here is from genome assembly GCF_024139115.2 of Armigeres subalbatus. Classification (NCBI taxonomy): domain Eukaryota; kingdom Metazoa; phylum Arthropoda; class Insecta; order Diptera; family Culicidae; genus Armigeres; species Armigeres subalbatus. The sequence goes on from NC_085141.1 coordinate 392,366,061, forward strand.
ATGGCTCTACATTCCTACTGGATCTGAGCCCGTTTTCAGCTTAGTATTCTATGATTAGCATTTCCTCAGTTATTAATTGAGGCATTTATATGCCCGTCATTGCATGAGTATGTATTTCGTGTGGCAAATACAATGAATAGACTATGCACAGGGAGTGGAGCTCGCCATTTCCGGATTGGCAATCCTACGCCTCTACTCGCATGGCTACTGGAGACCGAAATCGAAATTGTAAAGCACACAATAAAACTGCTAGTGAGACTACTTTCAAAAATAAGAGCTAAATAGTCGCCTTATAAAAATGAACCTGAAGGAACGTGGCGGTGGATGCTTTGACAGCACGTGCAGTTTGTATTGTGAATAAATTTTTCTCATTTACATTTTATAAGTTTATGGAGCATTTCATTTTTATTCATCTTAAGGAGCATTTTTCTTAGTTTTCGGTTGAATAGGGTTACCAAGCAAAACAATCATCAATAAACTCTAGGGGCTATACAATTGTGCATAAGATTCTAATTTATGATAGCCAATTTCAAGGTACCTTTTAAGCTATTTTATAATAATTCTTTTGTCAATATACTGCGCAATTATCATTAATTATGTAGCAAATCTTTGCTTTTTTAAAGAGCATTTTTAATTGTTTACGGCACATTGGGAAACGGCACGTTTTCCAGTTTTTTATGGATCCGTCTTTATCGTTTATATGCAAAAGTATGTTTTGCCCTTTCGGCCATATAACCCTTTCGGGAAAATGATCCTTTCGGCAAAACGACCCTTTCGCCCTAATGACCCTTTCGGAATAATGCCTCTTTCGGCCAAACGACCCTTTCAGCCAAACAACCCGTTCGGCCAAATGACCCTTTCAGCCAAATGACTTTCGGCCAGATGGGTTTCGGCCTAATGGTTTGTTCGGCATAGTGGCATTCGGCCGAATGGGTTTCGGTCAACCTACCCTTTCCCGGCCGAGAGGGTCATTTGGCCGAAAAGTTCATTTGGCTGAAAGGGTCATTTGGCCGAAAGAACATTCGGCCGAATAGGTCATTTGGCCTAGGGGGGTTCGCCTTACAAGTGGATGGTCATGGGTTCGATTCTCAGCTCCTGCGCCAAATCCTCGTCAGTCGCCTGATCCGCAGCCCAAACGGTGGCGTACCGTCACGGCTGCCAGATGACGACTGACAACTTGTTCTTCTCGGAGGCATTCCTCCAACGTTACTCGGATAAATGACAACCGAACAATTCAACGATCATTGGATACAAGCCATGGACAAACGGACACAAGGGACTCACGATGAGATGGACTGGTAACGACAACAATAATGAGTAATGGAAATCTAAAAATAGATTCTGTGTGGATTCTGTACAGCAGAATATCACAGTAGATTTCGTCACAATAGCGGTTAAGCGCGAAGTGAGTAGTGAGACGTCTTACTACCCTATTCGCGCTACTCACTTTTTACAGTGAGAAGTGAGAAATGAGTGAGTATTGAGACGCCTCACTTCGCACTCCTAATTTCTCACTTTTCGTTGTGAAAAGTGAGAAGTGAGAATTGAGAAGTGAGACGTCTTCCTCAGATGCGTGTTTTGGTCGAAAGATCATTCAAGATTACCTTTGTTTGGGTCCCTTCTCACTGCTCAATCTACGGCAATGAGAAGGCAGACTCGCTGGCAAAGGTGGGCGCACAGGAAGGTGAGGTTTATGATAGACAATTCTCGAGCAACGAGTTTTTCCCATTAGTCCGTCAGAGTACTCTTCAAAGTTGGCAAAGAAATTGGACACACAACGAACTTGAACGGTGGCTATTTTCTATAGTTCCAAAAGTTTCTGGGCGAGCGTGGTTCAGAGGTGAGGACTTAAGTCGAGGCTTCATTCGCGTGATGTCGAGACTTATGTCTAATCACTATTCACTAAACGCACATCTGTACAGAATAAACCTAGTCGATAGTAACTTATGTAGGTGCGGAGCCAGTTATGATGACATCGATCACGTAGTTTGGTTCTGCTCGGAAAACGATGTCTCCAGAGAGCAATTATTGGATACCCTAGTGGGCCGAGGTAAACAACCCTTCCAGGAGATAAGAGGTGTTTTGGGGGATCGTGATGTGGTCTATATGCAAGCCATTTATAGTTTTCTTTGTTCCTCTGACATAAAAGTCTAATACTTTTGTTTTTTTTCTTTTCTTCAAAGTTTTTTTTTGTTTTGTCTCTGTCTGTCTGTCCCGTAGAGCGCCGTAGCTCTGGCCGTCCGGAAGATGCTCCCATTCGAACCATTCTTCGAGCACGACGACACACCACATCGTCCCCGACGCCAAATGACCGGATGAGCTGCTGAAATTCCTTGATTATGATGATTCCCTGATTCCCGAATCCTAATCCCCGTCCATCCATAAACATTGTAAACCTAACCTCGAGTCACCACGAGTACGTTGGGTTATTTCCCTCTCTTACTAATTTAATAATAAGATTATGTCGATTGTACATATCTCAAAGAAACGTGGCTCCGTAAAGTGTTATACACGCCTGAGCCTACCAAATAAACAAAATTGGAAAAAAAAGACGTCTCCCTACTCATTCCTCATTTTTCACTCTTCACTTCTCGCTGTAATAAGTGAGAAGTGCAAAGTGAGTAGTGAGACGCCTCTATGACTTTCGGCCAAATGGGTTTCGGCCTAAGACCTTTCGGCCAAATGGCTTTTGGCGGAATGGGTTTCGGCCAAACGACCCTTCCCCGAATTTCCCGTAGCTAAGTGTCACGTCGGAACCAAGGAACGCAAGTTATAAATTCGCTGATTTTCTGGGGAACTTTTTGTTCTTCCCTGAAGAATCCCAGCCATCTAGCAGAGCAGCAGCAAATCAGCCTACATCAGACAACAGTTAGAATTCATGACACTGAGTGTATCGCAAGCCACTCTGGGCGCGCGATCCATCCTACTCCTTCAGGCCGCTTTCGGGCACCTGGGGACTAAAACCCGGGTCATAAGTTCCAACAGACCCAGCGTCACATGTAACCTGGGCACCCCACACCGGGTCATAAGTCCTGTCTGTTCCAGTAGTTAACTATCCTCTTCGGAACCCCTATTCCTAGGACCTTCAACTACTTCAGAAGGACACAATCCCGCCCCTACCACGCTATACAAAAAACAAGGCAGACTTAGTACGTATGTATACAAACAAGTCACAACATATATGCATGTATCCATTTTCCACAATTCCGAGAAAAGAACAAGGACTTAGAATATATCAAAAAAACTCATTTTGGCCAAAAATGTGTCATATTTCTTTAATAATTCGGAGCTACTTCTAACGGCGTTTCAGTTTTTGATAATCAAAACGAATGCTACAGATTTTCCCCGACCTTTCGCCTCTATTTCGAGTCTTCTTCAAGGGGGAGAATTCTACAAAATCGTTTGTCGTAAATCTTTTTAATAAAGACAAAAAACTGACTTACCACATTGGTCTTACTGATCGACGACAAAACTAGGTCGGTCCGGATTGGGAGAATCAGTGGGTGACCTCAATGTGACTTAGGTAGGAAAGGTTGAGGGGACGGCACTGTCGTAATCTGAAAATATGACGTTTAACACACATGTTTTCCATTTTTCTGTTGAATAGTTCGATTTCCATAGTTGAATAGTTCGATTTGGTGTTGACGAGACCATTTTTAGAATGTGTCGTAAAACGTTATTTTTCCGGATAACGGCAGAACAGCACCCTGGAACGATATGCCCAGCTACAAGGATCAACCCACCGTTTCCCGTCTTCACACCACCCTATTTTCGCATAATCTCGGTGATAGTCCAATCCTGATTGTTTGCGAAAACTGTCGAGTATAGAACTCGGACAAACACGTGATTTGTTGGTGTCCGAAATATGAGATTCTCCGTTCTAGCTACCAGGTGAAAAAAAAAATATTGGGGAAACTAGAATAAAAACCATTTTCAAAACCAACGGACATGACATTACTAATATGAAATGTTTCTCAAATTCAATAATCTGTTTAACGGATATGTTTATTCATACCAATTATATAAAAATGTTATTAGCTTTCGAGAAAACGGGAGCGAAAAGGTGTGTTCAGTTTCCCCTCTAATTAAATATTCGCTGTTCACATTTTCCTCAATAATTGTAAACTGTTTCTTGTGAATTCAGTTATTTCTCTTACATTATTGCTCAATTTAAGCCAGCATTATACATATAAGCTTCTTATGTAGGGTTATACTAAAATACTGAACCATATGACTGAACGAGACTCTATTACTTTGCTATCGAAGCCAAAAACCAAATGCCATCGAATACTTGTGAATAAATCTGCTACCGGCTCACCACAGCACCGAATTCAAACAAAATTCTTACGCAAAGAGCATCATCAAAATTCCGCTCAACTCCGAAAGCTTGTTTTCTGCTTGATTATTTACGCAAATAGCAGTTTCGGATCGAATTATTCTCTCACGCTTCAGCAGCAGCGCAGCACACCATCCAATCGACCGTCAATTGTATCGCACGACAGACGTTACCATCAGGCCGCTTTTCCGAATGCGAATACTTCGAAAAGATGCTTTTTTGGAGTTTTTTTTTGTCGAATACTTTTTCAACCAAAGTCTTTACAATATGAAAATGCCTACATTGCAATGAAAAGCTTTAGATACTCACTCACTCTTTGAAATCGACAAAATGATGACAAAATGAAATGATCAACAAAATGAAATCAACAAAATGTCTTAGACGATTGAACAAAACGATTCCGGAATTTTCCAAGTAGGGTAAGACGGTATAATATGCCCCCCCTAAGGCAAAAACTTGATAACTTTTTACTTTTCATCGCAATTTATGCAAACTTTGTGTTATTTGGTAGTGCAAGAAGTCGCAAATGCATTGCCCGTGAGTAGTCATATAAAAATATTACAGATAACACGTAATAATGCTTTTTTGAAAAGTCGTGAAAAAATGGATTTCAAAAGGTGCCTGGGCAATACGCCCCACCTTAGCCAGAGACATTCCATAGCCCTCCATTAGTATTTCATCAATCCCATAATAAAAAGGTTACAAATCCTTATGTGCCCGACATTAAAAAACCAACATAAGACCATTTAATCAGGTTTTAATTACATTTCAATAATGTCCATACAATATGGAAGCAACTGCTGCAAGCTCGCCGCGCTTGTGTCCAGTTGGTAAGGGCATATCGTCCTGCCTACACTGGGGCGTTTTAGCCAGTAAAACATATTTTCGAAAATCGTTACGTTTTTGAAGATGGAAGCAATTTTATATCATATTAACCACTGAGAAAAGTTATTTTGTTGCCCAACTGAGTGTTCCCGTGCAAGTTTTGCGGACAGTATGCTAGCGTCGCTCCAGAATGTTGAGCAAACAAGCATAAAAAGTTACATCAAAACTGTCACTTTTTGTATTTTGCTATTATTTTCATTATGTAATACAAAAATACTTCCACATTCACATAGTACAATGGTTTTACAAATATTTATAGGTACCAACTGATTTAGGCCCTTAGTTAGTTATAGTTTTCTAGAAATCAAAGAGGGGCGTTTTGGCCAGGTGGGGCGCATTATACCGTCTTACCCTATTTCTCTCAAGAAAAACATCTGTCGTTGAACGACCCTCGCGAAAATCGACTTTGTAATCGCCAACGATGGACTCTTCACGTGGTCTTGGTCGTGGGTTCACACCCCACTGAAGGAAAACGGTTATCACCAATACTTTTTTTCAGATTGAATCTTTCACATGCTGCGCATATGCACATAGAAATTTTTCGTCAAACAAAATATGGCTTATTCTATTTTCAGTAAGATCAAAGACTAATTGTTAATAATTAGTCTTTGGTAAAATCGTGTTGTCGGTTGCCTCACAGCTCAAGAAAAGTCTCCGCCTGCTTTTGTTTGCTACGTGTTTTAAATGCACCGAGATTGTTAGTGCAAAGAGGTGCAAAGTCTTGTAATTCTGTCTATAGAACCAACGAATGCATAAATTCGGAGTAGCGTCTTTCGATGTTTTACCATAAACGGAACCGTTGAACCATCGCGCCGATTGGTGTCTGTTTACGCTGTGCTTCACTTCTACTCTCGCTACTACCATGTTGTTGATTCGTGTATGAATTGTTTAAATAAAGAATATCTTCTTCTTACCAAACCAAACCGTTTTGCTCCTAGTCGGTTCGGTTAGTGAAGGAGCCCGCTGTGCCGACGACGATTGTCGGTTGCTGTAAGCACGCGGTACATACTCCTCCAGAACAAACGACGCATCATGCACACTGGGAGGAAGCATAATACACATTCATCTCGGTATCTCGTCGCAGGCGTGCAGTTGTTTCAAGAAAACGAGATCCACTTTATCACAAAAGGTGGAGAGTGGAATGCGTTCTAGATAGAGATTTAGATATCCTAGTTCCATACCAGTAGACTTCCACCCGGAAAGACACTAACTGCGCCATGAGACAGTGTGGAAAATGCATTCCATGATGAATTCCAGGACAGCCAGTGGAAGCTTTACGTTGTAAGGACGTGGATGTTCCACTGACTGACGACTGACTGGGTGAAGTTTTGCTTCCGTTACATGAGGGATGCTGTGCAGTTTCGAGAGGGGGTATGATTACAAATAAGGTTGTGCATTGGTGTACTTAGGTCAGCTGATGTTATGAAGAAGTGAGAAACTTCTTCAATTGTGATTTAAAATAGCTAATTGATTTTTTTAATCAGAATTCTTCATTCTCTTTTTTTCTACTTTTATGGTAATAAATTTTAAGGCAGTTCTGTATGTTGAAGAAAAGAATTAAAAGAAGTTACTAAGAAATTGAAAAATCTGGTCAGTACTTCCTTTTTTCGAACATTAAGCATTCAATTAAAATTTTGTAACTTAGAGTTTTCTTGAAGTTGTCCTACACTCAGTGCAAAAATTTCTGCTCTTTGATTTGACTCCATCTAAACGTTTTTATAGTCTTAACTAAGTGCAACTAATGGAGGGATATTTGAATTTTCTAAATGTCATGGCAAACTTCTAATTCAACATCGCTACCTACGCCGTTGAGGACGTTTTCTCCACCGACAGGGTTGTATCATTCCACGACGATATCAATTTCCCGTATCCATGGCTTTCGGAAAACACAAAGCAAGATTTATGACATCCAATTAGTATCATTATTCAAACGATTCCCATAAAGTATCGTTCAATTGTTCTTTCTCAGCTTCATCGGGATTCAACCTCCGCCATTCTGCAGATTGCTGCTGGCTTCTGTTTGCGTTACTGATTACATCCAATATATATAAATTTTGCTAGTGAAGCTTCGAAACACCCGCGCGCGCGATCCTTGCTTGCACTTACTGTCTCGGGTGTTGCCAATGAACGAATGTACATGCCCGGGAACCAGAGCAGTGCAAGTACTTGTTTTCGAACGGAGCACTGCGACGCAGTGGCGGGTCTTCAATCAAAACTTAGAACATTTTTTGCCGGCAGCTTTCTTGTGGGATCTATTCCAAACCATGCCCCTAATAGTCTCGATAGGTTATACCCGGTTGTCATAAAATTTAATAGGCATGGTGTCCGGGATTGTGTATTGATTACAGTACGTTGATGTAAAAAAAAAATGTGTTCAAAATGTTTCCAATCATACTTACTTACTTGATGGGCTTCAGCGCTTCGATGAACCTACGCCGAATGGAGTATCCTTCTCCACTGGACTCGATCCTGGGCCAATCGCTTCCAGTCGCCCAGCACATTGAGCGCCCTCAGGTCCTCTTCAACTGCAAAAAGCCATCGTGTACGCGGCCTTCTACGAAGCCTGCGGCCTCTTCCGGGTTCTCTACTAAATTTTATCTTCGCTTGACGTTCTTCCGGCATACGAACAACGTGACCAGCCCACCGTAGTCTACCGTGTTGAATAAGCTTAATAATATCCATCCCTTTATACACCTGGTACAATTCGTAACGTTCTCCTGTTTACCGCCGAGTAGCCTCCTTTAACGTCCATGTTTCATGGCCGTATAAAGTCACCGGAAGAGTCAGAGTAGTATAGTAGTATACAGCGCGAGTTTTTTTTGCAGACTACGGGACTTCAGCTGGTTACGAAGTCCGTAATAAGCCCCATTTGCAGCTGCAATACGCCTTTTCACCTCGCGGGTAGTATCATTATCGGACGCCACTAATCTTCCAAGATACACAAATTCTTCTGCCACTTAAAATTTTTCACCTTCCAGCACCATTTGGCTACCACCACCACTAATGAACCCACGTTGATTGCCATCGACCATGTACTTCGTTTTGCTGGTATTGATCGTGAGTCCAAACCTCGCTATCTCCCTCTTGAAAGGCGCAAAAGTCTCTTCCACGGCACGGCGATCAATCCCGATAATATCGATATCGTTCGCCAATCCCGCTTTTTTGCACACCAGCTCTCCTAATCGCTCCTTCGAGCGCTATATTGAACAGTAGATTCGAGAGTGCATCACCCTGCTTTAATTCATTTAAGGTAACAAATGATACACTCGATTTCGATCCGTCCAACGTTATACAAATCAGCCGTATCAGTTTCGCTGGAAAACCATGTTCTAGCATAATTTGCCATAATTCATTCCGTTTTACTGAATCGAACGCCGCCTTGAAATCAATAAACAGAAGATGTGTCTGCAACAGGCATTGAAAAAAATCAGATCATGAGTAAAAACCGGCTAAATTCATGCCAACTTGATGCTCTACTGCGGCCTAATCGCTGATGCTTTCTAGATCGTTGAAATTTGGCACTCGTTGATTCAAAGTTTAAAGATCTTCATCGCTCACCAATGGGAGACAACTGAGCGAGGCAAATCACTTGGTAACCTAACAATGAGTGTTGTTACCACATGCTGTTAGAAAAATCTTTTCAGACATTTAGGGAAATTAAGTCCGCTATAAGAATGGAACTCTGATCCACTGCATGGGAGGCTTTGATACTTTCTCCCCTCCATTCCAGATACTTGAAAGCAGAGTGAATAAAGCAGAACACCTGATGTGTTTTGGTTTTATTCTAGTAGAGCGAGCGTAACACAAATGCTCCAATCGTAGCTTCCCTGGATACCATACCAAGTTTGGCTTGGCGAACTCTGTTGCTTGTTGTTTACGCAGCAACGATCACTCATAATCATTGTTTGGTATCCATCTGAGCAAGGCTGTTCACTCACTGGCATAGGATGCTATGATTCAATTAGATCAATGCTCGTCCACTTCACTCACGCTTTCAATGCCTGGTCTGCAAGTTGTTCTCCCGGAATTTATTGAGGATTTTTCTCAGGGTAAACATTTGATCTGTCGTTGATCGGCCCTTACGAAAACCTGCTTGGTATACGCCGACGAAGGACTCTTCAAGCGGTCTCAATCTGTTGAACAGAATACGAGACATAATTTTGTACGCCGAATTAAGGAGGGTTATTCCTCGGTAATTGGCGCATTCCAGTCTGTGCCTAAAGAGAGGGCAAATGAGGCCGTCCAACCAGCTAGCAGGCAGTTCCTCGTCTTCTCATATTTTCGACATAATATGGTGCAGAACTTCATAAAGCTGCTCACTGCCATGTTTGAGAAGTTCAGCCGGGAGCTGGTCCTTCCCCGCAGCCTTATTGTTTTTCAGCTCTTTAATAGCTTTTTTAACCTCATTCACTGGAAGATCGAGACCATGAGGAGACGGAGAAACTGTACCACGCTAATAACACACGAAAGTTCTATGTGAAGCTGAACCGTTCACGTAAGGGCCAAGTGCCACAGCCTCATATGTGTAAGGACATAAACGGGATTTTTTTTTACGAACGAGCGTGAGGTGATCCAAAGGTGGCGGCACCACTACGAAGAACACCTGAATGGCCATGTGGCAGACGAAGATGGCGGTATGGTGATGGACCTGGGAGAACGCGCGCAGGACATAATTTTACCGTCTTCGGATCTTCAGGAAATTCAGGAGGAGATTGGCCGGCTGAAGAATAACAAAGCCCCTGGGGTTTACCAACTAACAGGAGAGCTATTTAAACACGGTGGTGAGGCACTGGCTAGAGCGCTGCACTGGGTCATTACCAAGATTTGGGAGGAGGAAGTTTTGCCGCAGGGTGGATGGAAGGTGTCGTGTCCCATCTACAAAAGGGCGATAAGCTGGATTGAAGCAACTACTGCGCAATCACATTGCTGAACGCCGCCTACAAGGTACTCTCCCAAATTGTATGCCGTCGATTAGCACCAATTGCAAGGAGTTCGAGGGCAGTACCAGGCGGTTTTTATGGACGAACGCTCTACCACGGACCAGGTGTTCGCCGTACGTAAATTATTGCAGAAATGCCGCGAATACTACTTGTCCACACATTATCTACTCATCGACTTCAAAGCCGCATATGATACAATCGATCGGGATCAGCTATGGCAGCTAATGCACAAACCCGGATTTCCGGATAAACTGATAAGGTTGATCAAGGCGACGATGGACCGGGTGATATGTGTAGTTCGAGTTTCAGTGGCATGCACAAGTCCCTTCGAAACACGAAGAGGGTTACGGCAACGTGATGGTCTTTCGTGTCTATTATTCAACATCGCTTTGGAAGGGGTAATACGAAGGACAGGGATTGACACGAGTGGTACAATTTTCAATTAGTCCGTCCAGTTATTTGGCTTCGCCAACCACATAGGTATTATGGCACGTAACTTTGAGAAGATGGAAGAAGCCTACATAAGACTGAAGAGGGAAGCTAAGCGGATCGGACTAGTCATCAACACGTTGAAGACGAAGTACATGATAGGAAGAGGTTCAAGAGAAGACAATGTGAGCCACCCACCGCGAGTTTGCATCGGTGGTGACGAAATCGAGGTGGTAGAAGAATTTGTGTACTTAGGCTTACCGGTGACTGCCAAAAATGATACCAGCAGAGAAATTCGGAGACGCATAGTGGCTGGAAATCGTACGTACTTTGGACTCCGCAAGACGCTCCGATCGAATAGAGTTCGCCGCCGTACCAAACTGACAATCTACAAAACGCTTATTAGACTGGTAGTCCTCTACGGACACAAGACCTGGACGATGCTGATGGAGGACCAACGCGCACTTGGAGTTTTCGAAAGGAATGGTGCAGGAATGGTGCAGATGGCGGACGGTACGTGGAGGAGGCGAATGAACCACGAGTTGCATGAGCTGCTGGAAGAACCATCAATCGTTCACACCGCGAAAATCGGACGACTGCTGTGGGCCGGGCAGGTAGCCAGAATGTCGGACAGTAACCCGCTGAGAATGGTTCTCGACAACGATTCGACGGGGACAAGAAGGCGAGGTGCGCAGAGGGCAAGGTGGATCGATCAGGTGGAAGATGACTTGCTTACTCTCCGTAGACTGCGTGGTTGGCGCGTGTAGCCATGAACCGAGCTGAATGGAGAAGACTCTTATATACTGCACAGGCCACTTCGGCCTTAGTCCGAATAATTACAATAATAATAACCTCATCCACTGTAGGCGGCTCCACAGCATGTCCATCGTAGCTAATATTTATTTTGTTCACTAATGCACCGTCACTTCCACTATTCAACACCTGGTAGGCACTTCGGATTCATCTGTCAGCAAATTCCCTTCTTGGTCGTTGCATATGACAAGAGATGGCGCTGTATTTCTCCGCACGCCATTGACAGTCTCAGAAAACCTCCGCATATCATTCTGTTCCATTTTTTACTGCACCTCGCTAATTACTTGTTCTTCGTACTCTTTTTTCTTCCTGCGGTGGGTTCGTTTTTCGGCTGCTCTTGCTTCCTTGTACCGTTCTCTATTCGATCGGGTACCCGACACCAACATCCGGCTTCTGGCAACGTTCTTCTAGTCTGTCACTCTCTGATACTGCACATCAGTGGCGTAGCCAGAAAATTGGTCGGGGGATTTCGAACTTTTTTAAGAAAAAAAATTCTTCCAAAAATTTTGTCTCTGGGGGGAGGTTATGTCCAAAACCACCCCGTGGCTACGCCACTGCTCCACATCAAATCAACCTGTTCTGGATCGCCTCTGTGCAGTGCATACCACTTCTCGTGCTGTTGTACTCACCGCTCCATGGATCGACTCCTATAGATCGTTGATGTTGTCGCTAAAGTTGGTCGCACTTATCCGTTCGTCGAGCTTCTGTCAGTACTCAGCCGATACTCCTCCCGCCGACAATTGCTGGATATTGTAACGCATCGATCGCTGTGATCTTTCGTTCGATAAAGATAACAACCGTGATCGAATTTTACTGACAACTAGGTGATGATCAGAGTCAATGTTTGGACCTCTGAATGGCACATCGATAACATCCGAGAAATGGCGCGCATACACCAAGACATGGTCTATCTGGTTGCAAGTTTCACCATTTGGGCGTCTCCAGGTGTGCTAGCGGATGTTCTTTCGTGCAAAGTAGGTGCTACTGATGGCCATCCCTCTGGCAGCAGCGAAATTTAATAACCGTAGGACGTTGTCATTGGTAGCGGAGTGAATGCTCTCCCTACCAATTATGGGACAGAAAAAGTCCTCCCTACCAACCTGAGCGTTAGCGTCTCCGATAACAATTTTCACGTCATGCCTTGGGCACTCTCCATCGGCTTTATCAAGACATTCATAAAACGTGTTCTTCACGCCGTCGGATCTATCGTTTGTCGGTGCGTAAACGTTGATTAGGCTATAATTGAAGAATTTGCTCCGCATCCTCAACACACAGCTTCGTTCGCAGAATGGGTTTCCACCGCATCACTCGCTTCATCTGCTTGGCCATCACTACGAAACCAGCTCCATGCTCTGCTTTTCCGCCGCCGCTGTGATAGTTGTTATACTTGAATGCAGTGTTGGTCGTGGGGTCCACGGCTCGGAAGTCACGTTCTTCGGATCAAGGCAATCGGACTTCTTGACTAGCGACCACGTTCACTGCAGTTCACGAGCCAGAAGGCCCACTTGTCCAGGTTCATTTAGGGTTCTGACATTCAAGGTACCGAGTTTCCAATCATAGTCCTTATTTCGTTGCCGGGTCGGTTGCCACAAATAACGTTCTATTTTTCTTCTATCTCCATTTTTCGTGGTATTTGAGAGGCTTCACTAAGCTTCCTTACCGGGGTCGCGTTACCTACATCGCGCTGGTGGGGCTGCCATCTTAGGTATAGCTGACGCGATACGGCATTTCGTTAATCAACCGCTGGGTACCAGGCAGACGCTGTTTGAGCCGCACCTCCTGGTGAACAGACGCTCGAGGCGTACTTTCTCACTCTAGCTGATGTCAGAAGGACAACAGTGCTCAGGCTGCACTACCAGCTAAGTACACAACCCTTGGTTGGCGGTCTTTTGTCATCGAACGACCGTGGAAGCGTGAGATAGGAACTTGTGGGGACCAGAACTCTGTTGGGCGCTCCTTCCTTGATGTCAACCCACCGTTTTGCAGCCCCACTATTAGTTACACTTGCATGAATATGTTTTGTTTTGTTCAATATACGGCCACTGTTCGTCGTGGTGAATGCCCGAATGGAACACAGTTGTACATTGTGCCAAACAAACAGACTGCAAGACAGACGTTTGAAATTCATGCAATGCTTCAATTTCTCTACATTTTTCATTTTTCTGTGTTCATATATATGTGTAACTTGTTATCTGCCTTTCTTCTACACTCAGTACGCCGAAAGGCGGTATGTCCACTTCAGTTATTTTATTGATTGGAGTATTGATGCAGCTCGACCTATTAAGTTAATGTTTGTCAGTTTGAGTGTGTATCTTATTTACGGACATTTAACTCTTTTTGTGCGAGGGAATTTTCATTAGATTCCTATTGAAAATGGATTCAAAAGTTATGTCGAAACTACTAAGTATAAATATCAGACGAAAAAAACGCTAGGTGGATGTTTCGTTTGTTAAACTGCATTTCGATGCCCAAGCTTCGTTTGCTGGTTTATACCGACTGCTGCTTGGCTTTCCGTGTTCCAGTCGTTGTGTCAAACCACTCCAACCGCTCGGTTGGTATAATCCTTATCAATTCTAAACCCAGCGCAGCATTCCGACGTGTATATACCGAATGGAACGATATTCAATCAAGCATTGTATGGCTGCATTGTTGCATCAGCAAGGTACTACCACTGCTGGTGCTTTCGTTACAATGCTACCTGGAGAGAATTCGAAAGCATTATCGATCAGAAGGGATAACCGTGTGGCTTCCAAATATTTCGGTACGGCACTTTCCACGTTCGTTTGCATTTCTGCGCTTGCTTTCGCACAGAAGGTTCGGCTATCGAAATCTGAAATTTCTTGTTTTTATTTTTACAACGTACCTATGAGGCTAAATGTAGCGCTACTATCTGAAATATTGCGCTTGTTTATTCTGTGTAGAACTTCCCAATAATATAACGTATTAGTGCCTTTTTGCAAACTTTTACTCCGAAATATAACTTTTTCATAGCGACATTTAAAATCGTATTTCACAGTCTACTAGACTCGCATTAAATTGTTTAGTAGTAATGGTGATGTTTCCAATACTTTAACAACATTTTATCAATATTTATTCTAATACGAATAGAACGAATACGTGGAAGTATAGAGAATTTTTTACCCGTTCAATCCTCAAGAACGGGGTTGCCAGCCTCCTGCAGCATGGTCTGCTGTAAAGCCACGTCTTCATCTACAAATGATCTTTATCACTCAATTTTGTTTGTGAAATTTCTGATATACTGGTTGATAAGGATTGCTTGTCAATTTTGTATCTAACTTACACTTAGCCTTTGATACTATCTGGTGGATATTTCGGTGAGAGGACACGTCTAACTCAGAGCTAGATTGATACGATACGAAACGATCAGAGAGCACTTTATTTTCGATTAAAACAATTGTTATACAATTTCATCAATTCAAACCACAGTATGTAATACAGTACGATCTCACTAGAGCGTACACTACAGTCAATAAAGTATATGTACCAAAAATAAAAACGCATGTTTCAAAATTATCAAACTTTGATTTTATTCGAAGAATATACATAACTATTTGTCAATTTCGAGGCCTTCTCGTGTAGAGTGCTGCACGACGGGGTCTTGTCCGATCCCATATCAGTTCGACAGCTTTTCCATGAGTTCACTTGAGATATTGGAAAAGTAAAAACGTTGCACTCAATTTGTATCACCTCCACGAGCTTATAAAATTACTGGTTTGCCCAGCAGCTGGCTTCCAACGAAGTTGGAGATAATCTGTTTCTATCGATATCAACGCGAGGTGCTGAACTGTACATCCTAAAAAAGTCTCAAAGCAGTGATTGAAGAGCTTGTAAGAAGCTGGATACGAACATCAGGAGAGAAAGAATGCGACCAGGAATTTAAAAAAATAGTAAATGCATGGCACAATATCCGAAAAGATGTCGGCAATAGTAAAACGAATAACCAGAAGAAAATAGAAAATTTTAAGTCCGGACTTGAAGATTTGTTTGACATCAATATCGGAGAAAAACGCGAAGGGAAGTCAGAAATCGAACATCGTCCAGCAGATTCTGAAGACACCTGTCCCGTGTTGTTTGAGCGACTTTGGCCGAAAAAGGATATAAGTGTAGCAAAGAAGAAGAACCAGTTCGATTACTGATTACTTGTATATTGCTACATATTAACTGTTGGGTGTGATATCATGTTATAACTGGCTCCATCCATATAGGGGAACTGGGGGTAGGACGCCCACCTTAAGGAAAATACCGTTTTTATCAATGAAACTGGTGGTGGTCAGCCAGTTTTCACCAGCGCAAACTGAAGAACAGCTAATCTGCTACTGACTACCGATGACAGTTATCTTATTTAGCATTTTATTGCACAGAAATTTCATTTTAAAACCCTGATTAATCCCCCTAGCGGTGTTGATGCCTTTCTCGTGCAAAGAAATACTAAAAATATGAGTAAGTGTTTTTAGCGCATTTTGCGCAAAGGAAATAGTATTTTGCTCATAACTTCTGATCCCATAGTCCAATCTGGCTAATTTTCAATAGCAAACAATGGGACAGGATTATCAGTAGAATGGAACTTGTTTCGAGTAATTCGGCCAATGCTAAGTTCCAAAAGGTGTGTCCACAAAATTTTGTACACATACACACGTACATACATACACACAAACAAACATCACCTCAATTTGTCGAGCTGAGTAGATTGGTATATAACACAAGGGGTCTCCGATCCTTCTATCAAAAGTTTGGCTTTGGAGTGATCAGTAGTATACGAGAAAGGCAAAAAGCACCCAAAAAATTATTTTTAAAACCATGCGGGGTGAAATGCGCCAATGGATGGGTTAAAACGCGCATGTGCTCATCGTACTGATTTTCATTTTAATTGCCAACATTAAGGCAATTAACCGTACTGCCCCACACCGACCTCAGAAGCTTGAGGGCCCATAACATCGTATTAAGACCACTTTTTACCCAATTTCGTGTGGAACATAAAGAATACGAGTAAGCAGCATGGCTCATGGCTTAATTTTTAATTTATCAATGTATAACAGTGATAGAAAGACTAAATGCCACCGAGCCAAAATTGCATCAAAACATGCAAAAATAGTTTTTTCGATTTTCCCATGTATAATTAGAGTAAAATCATGAAATGTAGATATCAAATGGCAATATTTTCCATTGCGCTATCGTATAGCTTATTCAAAATAATCACAATGGGACAAGGAATGTAAAATAACAACATTGCCAATGACAACAACATTGTCCTCTCTTGTAAATGTTGGGACACACTCAACTTGCAATAAGCGTTTGTCCCAAACTGCAACAGAATAAGGTATTTTATGAGACGTTTCGCGGCGGCCCGATTATTTACATTTTATGTTTTGTTTTGGTATGATTCTACCTGAACTTTCCGTTAGGTCCAAACACAAAATAATTTTTTTACGTTTTTCTTATAATCCATGTTTTCTTCAGTATTTTATGCTTAGAATGCAATAGTATGAATGATCTAGCAACACGTATTAGAAATCGTATGAAAAGCTTTGTTCTTAAGCTCTAGAAACCGCAAAGTAAAATAGGTAGAATTGATGATCCGACTCATTGGAATGTTTAGCGCGAAATAACCAAACAAACGGGCTCCCACTAATTGTCAAAGTAGATAAACACGGGAAAAACAGCTGTTTCGATCTGTCTCATAAAATGCCTTATAGGACAATGATCGCCTGCCGCTCATTTTGAGAAGTAGTCGGTTTACGATGATGTTTTTGGTTAAATCAGTATCAGTTATCATAGCTTAGACATAAACTTAACCATCTGTACACTTGATTTGTGTTTGACTTCTGAAATATTCAAGTTATCGCAGTTTGAAAAGTACACAACAATTACCTCTCCATGTTTGTTGCAAATAAAATGGAAGGCAACAATGTCTTTATCCTCTGCAGATGAGGACAAAGAGTTATCGCTATTCTCTTTTGTCGCTTGTTTTTCGCATTTTTCAGCGACAATTACATTCCTTGCAATGGGGATATTCAGCCTTATTCAAGGGTAGCGCGTTTTAACCCTTATGGGCGTGCTACCCGCACTTCCCCTACACACCGGTCAAGCAGTTTGACCAACATTGACTCCACCCCTCGTTTAGTCAAGCATCCACTCTGTTCTACCAACAGCGGTGCAAACACTCAATTTATTCCACCAACAACATCACACACGAACGATCAAAGCGCCAACTTAAACACCAACCATCAAAAAATATATGGGGGTTTGTGCGACTTCACTACAAACGCTCAAACCAAAATCAAACCGCTTTGATTTTTTCCAACCAAGACACCAACTGTCAAATGGTTGTTCGAACAACTTCACACACGATCAAACAAAGCAGCAACCGAAGCATTTTCTTGGGGGCGGAGTCGTTGTTGGTACAACGTGTTTGAGTATGTTATGAAGAATCGTTAATATTAAGGGTATGCGATAACACAATTTTTCCCGACGAAACGAAACGAAACGAAATTAGAAATGATATTTTTGGTTCGAAACGAAACGAATTTCAGATTTACTTCCGAGACTTCAAAACAAAACGAAATGGAGGTCCATTTGATTCGAAAC
Source organism: Armigeres subalbatus (assembly GCF_024139115.2). Taxonomy (NCBI): domain Eukaryota; kingdom Metazoa; phylum Arthropoda; class Insecta; order Diptera; family Culicidae; genus Armigeres; species Armigeres subalbatus. The sequence continues at coordinate 392,384,070 of NC_085141.1, forward strand.
TTTACGAAACGAAACGAAATTTAATTTTTTTCCGCGGAAATTTTGTTGAATAATTTTTTTTCTGCATTATATAGGGGAACAGACGGCTTTGACAGGTTTTATTCTATTATTGGCAGGGGTTTTTTTATGACTGATTATGCTCAAGTTTGGCTCAAACATTCTTTGCATATCAAAGAATATTGTGGCCAAATTTCATAAAATTCGGTCGACAAAAACCCCCTGCCAATAATAGAACAAAACCTGCCAAAGCCGTCTGTTCCCCTACATAAGGCAAAAACGATTTTTTTTTATTTTACAAATGTGAAGCAGATCAGATTTGAACCTGTTAAACATTTTCAAAGGTATGCCCCTTACCATAAACAACGTAAAAATATGCATCGTTTAATATTTCCAACAGACGTCAGTATAAATAAAAAAAAAATAAAATGATTTTTTAACTGGAATCAACAGATTCAAAGTGCCACCCCTCTATTTCTATTAACATCTTGAATAAAGTCTCCAGGTAAATTGTCAACCAAATTCATGAAAATGGTCTTTCCAATAGATCTTAGCAGTATGAAAGCTGTTGACTGCAGTTAAAAAATAGGTTTTTTTTTTAATTTTTACTGAGGTCTGTTGGAAATGTCAAGCGAGCATTTTTTTTGGTTATGCTGAGGGGCATTTTTCATTCATCACTTAGTTAGCTTTGGAGGATAAACGAAAATAGTGGCTGTTAGATGAAAACCTTTTTCGGTTAATCATTTCACCTCTCACTCACTTTTTGTGAGAACAACTAGAAAAATTCTAAGGTACCCTGCGTTGCGAGTCGAATCTTAATAATAATAGCCGTGGTACTTTAGCAAAACCATTACGCTGTTATGCATTAGGTTACAGTGGCCAAACATCCCAGATTATGCGGGACAGTCCCAGGTTCAGCCTACTTGTCTCACATTACCAGGCGCCCCAGAGAACGTTCCGCATTCCATGATGAATCTATAAAGCCTGGAGATTGAATCCATCGGAAATGCAATGTAAAGAAATTTTTTAACAGGTTTAAATAATTAAGAGAATGTAGGAACTTGAGCCTACTGAAGTTGAGCGTCTGGAGGGTCTACTGAAGTTATAAGATGAAGGCAGCTAACAAAAAAAAAACTTCCGTAAAAAAATTCTATTATTATTTATTTGCTGATTTCCAGTAAAATATTTGCTGTGTTTTAGCAATAAAACGTCACAATTCTCGGCAAAATAACGTTTTGACTCAGATTCCGAACACTGGCGTTTTAGCGCCCTAAAACTAAAGTTTTCATCGGTTTTTTGTACTAAGGATCATGATTACAAAAGAATTCAAGCTCATATGGAGAAAATTTCTTAAATATAGTCAAAATAGCCATTTGAAAGCAAGTTTGCAGAAGCCTAGGGGGGAACGCTCGTTTGGCTGAAGCCAATTCGGCCGAGAGCCTTTTGGCCGAATGCAACTCGACCGAAAGTTGTTTGGTCGAATCTAAGATTTGGCCGAACAGACCATTAGGCCGAAAGTCATTTGGCCGAAAGGGTCGTTTGGCCGAAAGGGTCATTTGAACGAAAGGATCATTTGAAAAGTGAGAAATTAGGAGTAGTTCTCAATCCTCATTTCTCACTTCTCACTGTAAAAATTCTGGAGCGCAAAGTGAGTAGTGAGATGTAAGAAGTGTGAAATGAGGAGTGAGAAGTGAGACGTCTCACTTCTCACTCCTTATTTCCCACTTCTAACTGTGAAAAGTGAGTAGTGCGAAATGGGTAGTAAGTCGTCTCACTCCTCATTTCGCGATTCTCACTTTTTATAGTGAGAAAAGAAAAAGTAAGATTGAGAAGTCAGACATCTCTCTTCTCATTCCTAATTTCTCACTTTTTAAATGACCTATTCGGCCAAATGACCCTTTCAGCCAAACGAACCTTTCGACCAAATGACCCTTTCGAGCAAAATGACCCTTTCGGCCAAATGACTTTTGATCTAGTGGCATTCGGCCAAATGGTTTTCGGCCGAATAGTTCCCCTAAAGCTAGGTCATGATGCTCTCTTGTTACTATTCAGTCGGTAGCTCTGACGAGGTGGTCTCCAGTGTAACCAAATTAATTTTGTTTAGAATCTTCCATACAATCTGTTTCAAAACTCGATGTTTATATTCCTTTATATGAGAGAAACGAAAGATTCAAACACAAAAAAATTCACTTGAAAAAATATGACTGATATAAATGATATGATAAAAGAATTACAAAAAATAAATATAATGCTTAATATCAACACTTATAAATCTTTGCAGACCTTGAGAATAATGTATAAGTCTTTGGCTAATAAATATAAACTATTTTCATGCCAACAAATTCAAATGCAGACATTTACGTTTATTGCTAAATAATAATTTTTAAAACCATCAGCACGTCCAAACTAACAACAAACTGCCCTACGGAAGACGCATGATTGTGACAGAAAATCGGTACAGTTTTGAAGCATCTGGATCTGCAGGATCTAGAAAATGTGAGAAAATTCTAGATTTACATGATATACGGAATCAAAATTATCTGAAGATAAAAGTTTAGGTCATGACAATGATCTCCATCGGAAGGATCTGAATGAGTTCCAAAATCTGAACTAGATTAGATATCAGATAAGAATGTCACAAATCTGGAACATTATTAAATCTGCAAACATCTAAAAATCTATTAAATCTGGAAAACTTCTGTAACATCACTATTTCACTATTTTCAAACAATGCATTGCAATGGTTGTTGAAACTGAATACTATCAAAAGAACACGGAAAACGGAATACACAGTAGACCAGTGAGGAATATTTTGCTCATCGAAGAGTTTCCACAACTAGAGCACAGATCGAACAATCGCCTCATAATACATAACATTTTACTTACAGAAATCAGTTAAGTTAAATAAAAATAGAGCATACAAAAACGATACAAATTATTTTTACGTCACTGAACAATATTATTTAAATCAACAGATATGCATAACGTTTTATACTTGAACACTTTCAACAAATCATTGAACAGAAAAATTATTTTAAGCTCTTTTAGTGGAATGTATTCAACCGTCTAAGACTAATTTAGTACTTTCCATTTAATCCACTACGTTTTGTTATCTTTCAAAGCTAAATACATTTCTGTTGAAGATACAGAATTGTGTTACGTGACGATATTTTGTGAAGGAATTTATATGTATAAATTTTTTAATAGAGTTTGAATGCTTTATTCAGCGGCGCAGCCGAATTTTGTTATGATATGGAAATTTGGATTATTAAAAATTCATTTCGAAATTCCGCGAAATTCCGTTTAATTTCGTTAAAAGTATGATTTTTCAGCCGAAATTTTTGAAATTTACCGATACGAAACGAAATCAAAATATCAGATTTCGCCATTCTCGAATTCCGCGAAATTCCGCGGAATTTCGTTTCGAATGCCCCAAAACGAAATTTTTCGAAATACCGCATATGCTTAGTTAATATATTACCAGGGCCGGCATACATTTCAAACATCTATTTTACCGTCTGCACAAGGTTACACAGCCTTTCAAGAACTGATACACAGGATAAAATTTAATTGTGTTACTCCCTGTCAGAGAACAATGTAAAACAAGTAGCCGAAGGACATCTAACGTTTGATTTCTCAAAATTGGGAATATTTGGTAGGTTTTAATACCTTCTCACATAACCAATTAGCTTTTAGTGAAGATTTCCTACTTTTAAGAGGACCAGTGTTAGATGTTCTTCGCCGTATAGATTTCTGGTGGTTAACTCATGCTGGTTATTTGCTTTTGCACATATACGTAATCGCAACGGCGCGGCGGGTAGAAAAACAGCCACTGTGGGTAATTCATTTCATACTAAAATGAAAAAACGCGTGTACATACAGTATTGCAAAATATTGCAAGTCCGTTTTTTTCGGAGATTATATTTGAACAAAATGTACAATTAATGTAATAGTGCGATAAAAAAAAACACATTTTTTTCTGGAATTTGTCATAGGGCGAGTTTGTGCGTTTGGTATCACCACTTGATTGGGACTTGGCAGGAGTGTGCTTCGACCCCAACGGTAAGACCGTGGACTTCGTGGCCATGCGGTTAGCGGCGTCAATCGTCTAAACGCATGTGGTAGGGAGTGTGGGTTCGATTCCCGCCCTGGTAAGGAGGAAACTTTTCGTAACCGAAAAATTATCCACTGGTGTCCTGTCCTGTCCGTTGTCTCATGTTAGGTGTTAAGTGTTCAGTCTGTACGACCTCTGGTCGAAGACGGTGTTCCTGTCTTCTGTATCTACCGTTGGTTACCCAATTAATCATATCTCGGCAAGTATAATATATAGTTGATCCTCCGACAGAGGGACAAGCCAGCCCAGGGCTGCAAGTAATAATCTATAACAAAGCTACAAGAAACTCTCGTTTTGCTGTGCGCATGCATATTATAATGTTTGATATTGCTATTCTTCTTCTTATCTCATATCATGTGCGCCGCCTCAGTATTGAGTGGTGTGCCGCCAAAAACGCGAGCACTTTAAAACTTGAATTTCGTGAGGAGTGTTCTTAAGCTCTTCCACAGTTATTAACTGAGAAGTTCCTAAGTCAAGTTACCAATTTTGCATCCGTATATCATAAGGCTTACACGATGATATTTTTATGCCCAGGGAAGTCGAGACAATTTCCAATCGGAAAATTGCCTAGACCGGCACAGGGAATCCAACCCAGCCACCCTCAGCATGGTCTTGCTTTGTAGTGGTGCGTCTTGCCGCTAAGGCTAAGGAGGGCCCTCTTGATGAAATTATAACATGTAAAGAAAACGAACCGAATTTGTACACTTATTGACTATTTACTTAAACTGCAATATCTCAGCACCACAGCAACATTTCTTGGATAGTTTTTATGAAAATATTCCTTATAAACAGCTTTTTGCAGTGCGCAAGTTGTTCTGAACGAGAAAAAAATGTTTTTGGATAAGGATGAAGTAACTTTCGAATAAGTCAAAAAAATGTGTTTCTTCGATATTTAAAAAAATTAGCAGACTGTAAAAGTGTAAAAACGCAAGAGACGTCTCACTTCTCAAATGTCCTATTCGGCCAAATTACCCTTTCGGCCAAATGACCCTTTCGGTCAAATGACCCTTTCGGCCAAAATACTTTTTCGGCCAAATGACCCTCTCGTCCAAATGACATTTTCGGCCTAAATGATCTATTCGGCCAAACGACCATTTCGTCCAAATGACCCTTTCGGCCAAATGACCTTTTCTGCAAAATAACCCTTCCGACCAAATTACCCTTTCGACCAAATGACCCTTTCGGCCAAATGATCCTTTCGGCCAGATGACCCTTTCGGCCAAACGACTCTTTCCGTCAATGACCCTTTCGGCCAAACGACCCTTTCGGCCAAATGACCCTTTCGGCTAAACGACCCTTTCGGCCAAACGACCCTTTCAGCCAAACGACCCTTTCGGTTAAACGAGCCTTCAAGCCTAATGACCCTTTCTGCCAAATTACCCATTCGGCCAAACGACCCTTTCGGCCAAATGACATTATCGGCCAAATGGCTTTTTCGGCCAAATGACCCTTTCGGTCAAAGACCCTTTCAGCCAAATGACCCATTCGGCCAAACGACCCATTCAGCCAAACGTTCCATTCAGCCAAACGACCCTTTCGGTCAAACGACTCTTCCGGTCAAATGACCCTTTCGGCCAAACGATTTTTGCAATTCTAAGACATTACGCACAAAAAAAAAATCGAAATTTTCGTGTTTCAAAATAGTCAAACTTTGACCGCTTTGGTCAAACACTTAACGAAGTCCGTTTGAGCTGAAAATTTGCATAAGGACTATTTCGAGAAGATGAAACTTTACAGCCTAATACACACATACACACACATGCAGACATTACCTCAGTTCGTCGATTGGTACATAACACTATGGATCTCCGGGCTTTCTATAAAAAGTTTGTTTATGGAGTGAGCATGTAGCCTTTCGGTCACTTATTTAGTAGAAAGGCAAAAATAAGATATAAACGTAACTAGAGAACATTTAAAAAGTTTTCAAACACTGACCCTATTCACCCTGAAATGAACTTTTGAGCAATAAGACGTATAATATGTACACAGGTTAGTTTTAATTAAATCTTTAAAGTTAGACGTTTATCTGTCTTTTCCTATATTTTACTACGCTTAGTCAGCATGTCTACGAAAGTCCTCATAATATGGAGAAACACTTAAAAAGTCTCTTCTGAACACAACCAATTTCAACGAATGTTTCCAAAATTAACCAAAGCTGACATATAAGGCTCCAAATTGCATTGATTTTGAAGATATGAGAATTTCCCAGACAACCGAATGTCGCATTCTCAAGCGTCATCTTTCTGTCATACTTCCACTCAGCAGTAAAGCAAAGCAATAAATCATATCACTGCATAAATCAGCATCCATTCCGAACGTGTGTGTACACAATCGATCTCGACAACCCCCTCGACAATTTTTCCCAAAATCTGTGGCAGGTTTGTACCGGAGCAGAACTTGCTCTGACAGTTCAGCCGAAAATTGAGTTTATTTCGAGCAGGCAAACATTTCCTCCAAAATGGCAAAACTCAAGAATCTCATCTTCCTGTTTGCTTGCATGCCATATAAATATTGCCCAGTGGATGGAGTGGGGGGTTGTCTGTGCCACATTACCACCGGGTCGGAGGAAAACGACGAATAAATTTTACTCACACATCACATCATTTAACCGCCCCTTGCTCAAACGCTCAACCGCACCGTAGAAGGCAGCCCTCGTCAGGCAGAAGGGCGTTTTATGATAGATATGTTTTTTGGTTCACTCCTATTTCGACAGTAAGTGCCTCACAAAGATGTCTAGCGTAGACACGAGTCTAGGTACTGACATGATGAAGTTTAGAACCAGCTGAGTGCGTTTTAGGGTGTCTCAGTTAAAATGAGAGGACATTCTTTTTATGGTCATCCTTAGATTGTATAAAGAAGTTTCCGTTCACGTTAAAAGTTCACGTTAAAAAATCGTTCTTTTCAGGATTTCTCTTGCTTCCTTTTCAGAGAATGGAATTTTTCGAACATCGAATGAAATCAAAGACCATTCTTACCAAATATAACCGAGTGCCTATCTATGTACTAAATTGTTATTGCATTGGTTAAGTCTTGTTCGAAAGTGGTTAAGTTAAGAGACAGCTTTCAGTGCAATATTTTTGCACAAGAATGAGAAAAACATAAAAATGACAACTATTTAGAAGCACCCTACATATGCGTACCCTTCAGGAGTACCAAGTTTTCAACTATTTTCAAATACCCTTATTTCTCATCTGGGCATCACATTTCGGGAGTCGGGTAGGTCAGACACGAATCGGATGGCGGCGGGGACCTTGGTTCAACAAATTGTACATATTTACATTGCCCTCAGAGTGTGGACCCATGATTGAATGTGCCCACTTTCTGCACTTTTAAGGAACCTTGTCACTTAGGGAAATTCGAAGCCTCTCGTTTTCGTTTACTTCTGCATCAACACAATTGAGCTGGGCGATGAAAGTTGTGCGACGTGTATGCCATATTCTAAGAGGCGTTTTCTTTCATAATAGGGAGATTATTTGTATTGGGATTTGAATGGCAATAGAATGCAATCGTAAGAACAAAATTACCACATAAAGAGGCTTTTCCATACTGTCTGCATGGCGTATCTGCTCTCGATCGGAACGAGCGTGCCGACAACGTGGGTCAAAGCTTTGAGTGGGATTTTTCTGGATTCTAATGTATATGGGTTGGAAGCCCTGGAAAGTTTTATTTTCTGTTGGTGCAGATATCGAAAGCGTCAGGTTTCGGAGCCTCATAATGGCAGCTGCAACGATCGTACAAGTACATTGCCGGTTTTCTATTCGTTTATAGAATGCATTTCAGTTTGGACGAAGCAGACCAGGGATGCCAATATGAAATTAACATCGCACGATGTTTTCCCTTACTTTAACGGAGTTCTACTGAGCCTTTAAAACCTTTTTATGTATTTATTTTTTTGTAAACCATATTTTTTGTTAAATTGATATGTTTCCATAGTTTGATTATTCGGATCCCGCATCTACGGAATATATTTACGCGATATAGTAACCAGTAGTCCAGTAGTCCGAAGAACTTTCTTTCTTGCAAGAATACCCACAAGGCCACATGGAAATCACCTAATCAAGAAACGGAAAATCAAATCGTCCACGTTCTAATCAATGGTAAAATCTTCTCCGACATCACGAACGTTCGCACTTACTGCAGTGCGAATATTGAATACGACCACTACCTATAGTTGCAGTATGTCACAGTTCAAAACTCTCGACGGTATACAAGTAGTAGACTGCGCGCAGCAGCTGGAAGTGGCACTCCGCAGCTTCTCTTGAAGATGGCTGGAGAGGTGAATGTGAGCAGTTAAAGTTGAGGAGAAGAATGCAGTATGGGCGAGATTGCTGCACCGTACGACCAGCAGGAAGATCGAGACCGTGAAGATACGGAGCAACTGTACTGCGTTAACAACGCACGAAAGTTCTATGAGGTTAGCAACACACATAAGGGACACGTGCCACAGACCGATATGTGTAATAACATAAACGGTAGCCATCTTACGAACGAGCGTGTGGTGATCCAAAGGTTCAGAAACAGCAAAACCAGCAGGAGATCGGCCGGCTGAAGAAGAACAAAGTTCCAGGGGTTGGCCAACTACCAGGTGAGCTGTTTAAATACGGTGTTGAGGCACTGGCTAGAGCACTGCACTGGGTCATAATTAATTGAGACCCCAATCAGTTCGGACGTGCCTTGTCTGCAATTGCAGCACCTCGAACAATTGTCGTTCAGTATCAATTATCGACCGCGCGCGAAAGTGATTAGTCTGCAATAAACCGAGCAAAAATAATAAAAGTAAAATCATAGTGCGGTGAACCAGTGATGAACATGAGTACACAGAGCGGAGGGGACCCCTGACCCCGCCTGTGACCCTGTCGGCAAATGGAATTCAAACACGGTATGTAAGGGTAAACAAAGTGAATGGTAGACTGGAGGATCACAATATCTTTCTGGTCACTAAGTCCATCGAGGCATACGGAAGCATTGAAGGTGTGTGGAGTAACCGGAGTGATGGTTCGCTAACGGTGGCCCTAAAGGAAAAATACGCAAAAAGGATTCTCGAACAAATGAAAACGCTCGGGGACAGCACCCCGGTAACAGTGAAATTGGATACAAGACTGAACACGTCAAGTGCAGTGATCGTCTGTAACCAACCAAAACCAAAATGTGATCAAAGTGAAACACATTTCCCGTTCAAATGGAGACAAACAACGCACCAACACCGGAGTTGTCATACTCACTTTCTCTACCACCACCCCGCCTGACAGAGTGGTGATAGGATGGCGAGTATGCCGCACCGAAAAGTATTATCCAAGGCCGACCCAATGTTTCCGCTGTTACGCGTTTAATCACATCAGCAAATACTGCAAAAATGAAACACGATGCCGAGTCTGCTCAAAAGTAGCACACAAAGACGACGATGAATGCAGCAAGGAACTTATGTGCATAAACTGCAAAGAAAAACACGCTCCTACTGAAAAAAATGCCCTGTTTACCTAACAGAACAATCAATTGTGAAAATAAAAATTGACCAAAATGTGTCCTATCAGGCAGCTCGTCGAATGGTGGAATCTAGAACGAACAAGGATAGCTACGCTAACAAAACAAGTGACCTAGACAAAACTATCGCAAACGAGCGTACAAAGTGGGAAAAAGAAATGGAATCGAAGCTCAAATACATTTCAGAAAAGATGGAACAGCTCGCCAAAAAGAAAACGAAATGAAAAATGGTACATAAACATAAAAGCAAAAGAAGCGGAATTCAAAGAGTATGTCGAGAAAAAGAGGCTGAACTTAACCACATGGAAACGCATTGCAACTATCTCATGAACGAAATGCAGAAAAGGGATGAGCAAATCTCAACCCTTAAACAGCACATTGAAAGACAGGAACAAAAATTATACACATCAAAGAAAAACACGGCAAAAGGCAAAACTGGAAAAAAGCACGAGTCATCCCCAGAACGCGAACCCGACGGAACTCCGAAAAGGAAAAAACATAACAAAAAACAGGACAGCAACGAACACCACAAGAATCAGAATCTGATCAAATGGACGACGACAACCAATAGTCAAAACACAAAACAAAACAACAACAAAACATATGATGACTACGCTCATCCAATGGAATTGTAACGGTATACGTAGCAAACTTGCTGAATTGCAATTAATAATTAAAGAATACGACCCCTTCATTATAGCACTACAAGAAACAAGAACTAAACCAGGCGTGAATATCAAAATCAAAGGATACAACACCATCTTTACGTACCGCCCATCAGGACAAGGCGGCACTGCCATTATGATCAAAAACGGCATAAATTATACACCAAATACTCTAAACACCAACATGGAAATAGTTACGGTTAACGTTAACATGCCCTATAAAATGACAGTTGTGTCACTATATATTCCTCCAAATTCAACACTAGACCCCGAAGAATTTGACCAAGTTATCACATCTTTACCAAAACCACTGATAATCTCCGGAGATTTTAATGCCCACCACCACCTATGGGATCCAGATAGACAAAATGCTAGAGGAAAAGAAATAGCCAAACTGATAGAAAAACATGGCCTTATCATCCTAAATGATGGACAAACAACTTTATCCATTCTGCAAAACGAAACGAAAGGATCAGTAAATCTGCAATAGACGTAACAATATGCAGTCCCGAACTAGCTGCAAAACTAGACTGGCAAATAATAGAGGATCAACACAGCAGCGACCATTTCCCAATCAAAATAGGAACACTAGCAAACAACACTCGAAAAAAACAAACTCCCAAATGGAAAATTGACAAAGCCGACTGGGCCAAATACGAGGCAGAAATTGAAAATCTAATAACACCAGACCGAGAATACACAATTGAGGAGATAACAGCTGCTATCAAGGAGGTCGCCTATAAAGCAATTCCTCGAACATCAAACTTCATTAGTACCAAAGCGGTTCCATGGTGGAACGAACAAATCAAAACAGCTATCCGCGAAAGAAGAAAAGCCTTAAGGAAACTGAAGAAAACCTCAACCGACAACCCAAACTACGACTCCATCCAAGAGAATTTCCTGAAAAAAGATACGAAGCAAGAACAATTATCGATGAAGAGAAACAAAATCATGGCAAGAATACGTCTCCGGAATAAACGAAAATACAAACCCAAAAGAAGTATGGAAAGAATAAGAAGTATAAGAGGAATAAAACATCCGACCCCATATGGACGATATCCATAAATGATCGAAACATTTCTGACCCTCAAGAAGTGGTCGAACACATAGCAAACCATTTCGCCAAAGAATCATCTGACGAATCCTACCACCCAAAATTTCTGACAATCAAAAAGAAAAAGAACAAAACCAGTAACTTATCCTGGAGCCAGAAATGCAGCTTACAACGAGCTTTTCACAATAACTGAACTAATCTATCAAATGGATACTCTGAAAGGATCTTCCCTGGCCCCTGACGAAATTCACAACGAAATGCTTAAAAGATTACCTTTCTACATCAAAAAGAAATTACTCCAAGCTTACAATCACATCTGGACGTCAGGAACGTATCCACAAAATTGGCGAGAATCGTTCCTCATCCCGATTCCGAAACCAGGAAAACAAACCAATGAACCTAAAAACCTGCGCCCAATCTACCTAACGAGCTGCGTGATGAAATTATTCGAACGAATGATTAATCGCCGCCTAATGAACTTTTTAGAAAACAAAACTTCCTTGGAACCGAACAACACGCTTTTCGCAAAGGAAGGCAAACATTGGACCCACTTACATAGGTAGAAGAATTATGCAACAAAGCCATTACAGACCACAAACACGTAGAACTCCTATTTCTGGATATAGAAAAAGCATATGACAAAACATGGAGGTACCTCATCAAAGAAAATCTAGCAAAGGCAGGCATTGGAGGCCATATGGCAAAATTTTGTGAAAATTTCCTAAGAGAACGACAATTTAAAACTATACACCAAGGACACATTTCGAACCCCAAAATCCAGCAAAACGGAGTACCACAAGGATCGGTGCTTGCAGTTACCTTCTTTCTGATCGCTATCAACAGCATAAAAGAATGGTTACCCAAACACACAACAATCAAAATATATGCCGACGACATAACCATCGCAGCCACATCCCAATCCGCCAGATGGACCAGGCACCGCATACAAAAGATATTAGACCAAATTGAAGATTGGAGCAACAAGACAGGATTCACTATCTCAACACAAAAATCGTCAATCATGCACATTGGAAACCGGAAAAACTCCAAAAGCAACCATCGGCCAAACTATGCCAAACCCCAATATCCACAACGAAAATCGCAAAAGTACTAGGAGTATGGATCGACTACAAACTTAACTACAAACACCACATCAAAAAAAACGCGAAGAGTGCAACAAAATCATATCACTGATGAGATGCATCAGTAGTACAAAGTTTGGAGCAGACAGAAAATCACTACTACGTATACTTAACTCCATGCTGGTCCCAAAACTGTTATATGCTGCACCAATCATCAGCAAAGCAAACAACAACGACTTAAATCGACTAAATCCAATATACCATCAAGGAATCCGCATAGCCACAGGCGCATTCCACTCCAGCCCAATCGAAAGTCTCCTGTCAGAAAGCGGCCAACTTCCACTACACCTCAGAATAACAGAAAATCTGATCTCATACGCAGCTAAACAAACCAGTCGACAAATAATCCCTAAAGATTGCTCCCTAGCACTACGAGCAATTCTAAAAGCTGAAGAAATAGATATTCCCCCAGCAACTATCGAATCAAAAATCCCAACATACTATCGCCCTACACAAATCCATGGAATAAACTTTGAAATCACTGAGGAAGCCACTACAGCAGAGAAAAAACCGATTTCAAGAAATAAAAGCTACAAAATACAATCTACACAAACACATATACACAGACGGATCGAAAACCCAAGAAGGAAGCGGATGCGGTATTTCCTCGGAAGACATCGAAATCAGTATCAACCTTCCCCAACATTTGTCCATATTCAGTGCCGAGGCTTACGCGATCAATAAAGCCATCGACCTCCACGAAACAAATCTTTCGGTAATCTTCACAGACTCAAAAAGCGCGCTAATGGCAATCAAACACCAAAACTCAAATCATCCCTGGATACAAGACATTAAACAGAAGCTGATAAACAAACCGGGACGCATCGAACTCTGCTGGGTCCCTGCACATATAAACATAACGGGAAACGAAAAGCCGATCAATTGGCAAAAAAGGAACAACCGCACCCAGAACAAGTAATATCAACACCCCATATGACGATTACAAAAGCTCATCAAACTACACGCTAGACTGAACTGGGAAAACAGTTGGCACAACTACACCGGACATCTGAGAGAAATTAAGCATAGCACTGTCGAATGGCAAACTTCAAACATGTTCAAAAGAAAAGAGAGTCTCATAATAACACGACTTAGAATAGGGCACACTAGAGCCACTCATGGGCACTTTGCTCTGAAAGAAACAGAGTCAACCTGCAGTACCTGTGGAATCCCAACAAGTGTCAAGCATATACTCCTAGACTGCCCCAAATTCGACAATATCAGAAAAGAAACAAATATCGCATCATCAGTTTACATCGCCCTGGGCAATGACATCGACGAACTCAAAAACAATCAATTTCGTCGAAAAAGCAAACTTGACAAACGAAATATGACCAATCAAAACACAAAAAACCACGATCAGCAACAAACGTCGAACCAACCAAACAAACAAAGATATAAAACCGATCAATTTCACCCCAACCCATCAGTACCAAGCAACGCAGCAGAACAAAACTTCCTGATAGACCCAGCAACAGAAGTGCAGCTCGAACAAAATTCCAAACATGGGAGGCTCAAGCACGAAGGAGGAAAACACCGCACACACCCACGGAAACCAACTAGTAACTGTGATCCAAACACAGGACGTCCACTCAGCAGAACACAAGGAACACCAATCATTACTGCTCATCGTGATCGTGCTACAGATTATCATCATACTTATAACGGTGATCAAGATGATCTACAAAATGATGCGGAAACGATGGATGGAAAAAGGAATAAAGGCTGCCCGATCCATCGCCACACTAGATGTGTAAAGTGCCCAAAAGTGATTTCAATATATAATGAAATGTAATTTCTTAGGTTAAGGCGTGAGTCAAATGACTATAGGTTAAGATTCACGTTAATAAATGAACAACAACAACAACTGCACTGGGTAATTACCAAGGTTTGGGAGGATGAGGTTCTGCCGCAGGAGTGTATGGAATGTGTCCCATCTACAAAAAGGGCGATAAGCTGGATTGTAACAACTACCGCGCAATCACATTGCTGAACGCCGCCTACTAGGTACTCTCCCATTTGGTTAAGAAAATTATTTTGAGCTTTTTAGTGGAATGTCTTCACTTGTCATAAGACGAGTTTGTACTATCCCATTGAATTCCACCACTTAATTGTAACTTGACAGATACGTATTTCGACCTCAACAGTAAGGTCGTCTTCTTCTTTTGACGGCTGTTCGGCCACATTGAGAGTTGACGTAAAGTCAATGTCAACTTCTCTTCCCGAACAGCCAAGATAGCTGTGTGGTGTCGGCAGCCAGTTATCTGGCTAAGAATAACGCTACGGATTGCCTGTTCCGGTGGTAGAAGTCCACCATACAGGTGACCCCAAATTCTTGGTGTGATGCGGCTTTATGCTTACCGTGCCTACGAATGAATGGTTAGGGGTCTAAAGAACCTAACCGCTAACGGAGCCTGTGAAGCACCAGGGCACCCTTCACAGTATCTAGCCCTTACTGCGCTAACCGGAGCTATGGCGTAGTTGACTTTTGCTTCTCCGAAATAATCGGCTACTCTTATTCAATCTCAACTTGAGGTCAAATAAGGGTGGGATTATGAGCATGTTTTTATTTAGTTTTTCAACAAATTGTCACCTATATGGATTCGCTTTATGCGTTATACACATTGTACTCTGTGTTTCGTCTTTGACTTTCCTGATAAGATACCAATTTGGTTTCATCGTTGCTGTTCATATTAATGCTGAAGTTGTGGAGTGCATTATCTTAATTTGCAATGGCTTCAGTTAAGATAGCTCAAATCAATCTTCAGCATAAAAGAACAGCAACGATTAATCTTTGTAGACTCATGCAAAATGGCAAATCCCAAGTGGCTTTGGTGCAGGAACCCTATTTTCGCAAGGGTAGCTTCTACCTAGGTAACCTAGTGAACCCGGTTTTTGCTGCTTTCAGTAAAGAAATGGCAAACTCTCGATCAATGCCGCGTGCATGTGTGCTTGTTAACAATGCTATTATTGCTACACTTATCTCTGAACTAACAACCAGAGATGTATGTGCTGTCACAATTGATGCAACTGGCGGAACCCCGTCAGGAAATACGTCTATTGTTCGGTTTATCTACCACATGATGAACCATCCCCTACGGATGCTTTCAAACGAGTTGTCATATATTGCACTTCAAAAGGCCTTCCGCTAATTGTCGGCAGTGATGCTAATGCTCATCACATCATCTGGGGTAGCTCGGATATCAATCTGAGAGGCTCCAGCTTGATGGAATACTTAAGTAGTACCGAACTTAGTTTACTTAACATAGGCAATCGCCCAACCTTTATGGTATCTAATAGAGCAGAAGTGTTAGACATAACCCTTTGCTCCAATAGAATCAGTCACGAATTGACGAATTGGCATGTGTCAGATGAGGAATCGATATCTGACCATCGCTACATCTACTTTGATCATTTGAATGTTACTTCGCAGACCTTGCGTTTTAGAAATCCCGTTCAACAAACTGGGATCTTTACACAGAGTTGCTCTCTACCAAATTTCATGGATATCTACCTTCTATAGAAACTCCTACCGACTTGGATGATGCAGTTGATACTACAACGTTGCACATCATGGAAGCTTTCGAAGAAGCTTGCCCTTTACGTTCTGTAAAAACCTCAAGAGGAACCCCTTGGTGGAATTCCGATTTGGCTAAGTTAAGGAAGCAGTGCAGAAGGAGTTGGAACAGACGCCATTCAGCAGGGACGGATTCTTTCAAGTTGGCTCGCAAAGCTTACAAGAAGGCTCTACGATCTGCTGAACGATCCGGCTGGAAAAACCTTTGTGCAAATGTTTCCAATTTGAGTGAAGCCAGTCGATTGAATAAAATTCTTGCGAGATCCAAGGATTTCCAAGTTGGCGAAATTCGCAAGCCAAATGGCGACTACACTTCTTCTGATGAAGAATCGTTAGAGCACTTATTTGATACGCACTTCCCTGGATGTGTCGATATAACATCTTCGGATGATCCTGATGTCTTTTCATGTAGCTATGGGTCTTGGGCTCAAGCACGTAGAATCATAACTACTGAATCGATTCAATGGGCACTTAACAGTTTTGCTCCCTACAAATCTCCAGGGGAGGATGGGATTTATCCCGTTCTACTTCAGAAAGGTTTTGAACATATCAAACATGTTTTGAAAAAGCTTCTAGTATGCAGTTTTGCTACTGGGTATATTCCCATATCCTGGCGGGATGTCACTGTAAAGTTTATCCCAAAAGGAGGACGTGCTTCGTATGAAGAAGCGAAGAGTTTTAGACCCATCAGTCTGACCTCATTTCTTCTGAAATGCTTAGAACGTATTATCGATCATCACATTCGTGATGACTGTTTGGCAAACATGCCTCTCCATGTTAATCAACATGCTTACCAATATGGAAAGTCCACCGTGACTCTTCTACACAAGGTTGTCTACGATATCAAGAAAGTATTCGCTCAAAAGCAATCGTGCTTGGGTGCTTTCTTAGATATTGAAGGTGCTTTCGACAACGTGTCTCTTGATGCAATATTGGAAGCCGCACGTTGTCATGGGCTACCTAATATTATTACCAAATGGATTCACCAGATGCTTAAAAACCGACATCTCTACTCGACATTACGTCAAGCAGCGATTAGGAAATTTAGTGTCTGCGGATGCCCTCAAAGGGGAGTATTATCTCCGCTTTTGTGAAATCTCGTTGCAGATACGCTATTGAGGTTACTCAATAATGGCGGTTTTCCTACCTATGGATTTGCCGACGACTATCTTACATTGATAGTGGGTTTGTGCATTACTACCTTATTCGACCTGATGCAAAATGCCCTTCAGGTAGTTGAAAGTTGGTGTCGCCAATATGGCCTTTCGGTCAATCCGAATAAAACATCTATTGTTCTTTTCACGGAAAAACGTAATCGTAATGGTATTCGTCCATTACATCTTTTTGGTTCTGAAATCAATGTAACTGATCAAGTAAAGTATGTGGGTCTAATTTTGGATTCAAAGCTTTCCTGGACTCCTAACATTGAGTTCGGCGTGTATGGCTTTCGGCCAATGCCGACGAACCTTTGGTAAAACTTGGGGTCTTAAACCCAAATATATCAAATGGATTTACATAACAGTTGTACGACCAATTTTGGCTTATGGATGTCTTGTGTGGTGGCAAAAGGGGGAAGTAAGGACAATTCAGTCTAAATTAGGCCATCTTCAAAGGATGTGCCTAATGGCAATGACTGGTGCGTTCTCTTCAACTCCCACGGCTGCTCTCGAAGTTCTCTTCGACGTGGCCCCACTACACATACATCTCAAACAAGAAGCATTTTCTTGTACTTACCGACTATGGGTTCTCGGTTTTATGGAAGAGAATCCTGTAAACCGCAGTTCTACACACACTTCGTTGTTACCGCTTATGGTTAATTGGGACAAAATTTTCCTTGCTCCAAGTGATCTCACACACGTTAGTAGTTTTCCTTATAGGACATTTTCAACACAATTCCCTCGCGGGATGAGTGGACATCTGGCTATTTGGAGAGAAGTATGTCGGACAGCATTGTTTGTTACACTGACGGCTCCCTCCTCGAAGGTAGAGCAGGTGCAGGCGTCTATTCGCGTGAGCTGAGATTGGAACAGTCACACTCACTGGGTACACACTGCACTGTCTTTCAGGCGGAAATATTTGCCATCATGTGTGGAGTGCAATCTGCACTGCAGCAACGCATTATGGGCAAAGTAATATACTTCTGTTCAGATAGCCAAGCAGCTATTAAAGCTCTCGCCTCGGCCAACTCAAGGTCGAAGTTAGTAATCGCATGTCGAACTCAAATTGAGGAACTGAATTCAGTTAATACTTTACACCTTATATGGGTACCTGGCCATTCTTCCATAGCTGGAAACGAATTGGCTGATGAGTTAGCTCGTAATGGAGCATTGCATGACTTTATTGGTCCTGAGCCAGCTATTCCAATATCCAAGTGTTGGGTGAAGCTTTTGATCAACTCTTGGGCTGTCACTCAGCACAAATGGCATTGGACTAGTCTGGATTCATGTCATCAAACTAAATTGTACATCCGGGAGCCATCTCCGGTAGTAGCAAGCTATTTAGCTAATCTGTCTAAACAGAATTGCAGTGTCTTAGTCAAGGCCTTGACAGGTCACTGCCGACTGAACTATCACATGGCAAATATTCAACGCGTTGAATCATCTGTTTGTGATAGTTGTGAATCCGATTATGGAACTTCTTATCATCTAATATGTAACTGCCCAGTCTATGCACAATTGCGCTTCCAAATATTTGGTAAACACTTACTTAGTGAAATTGACTTCAGAAACCTGAACCTTCAGAGTATTTTGTTGTTCATAACCCGTTGTGGTAAGGAGCTATAAGCTCTTGTACGCTAATGCGTTGTATGCCCTCTTCAAGGGCCCTTTTCCAAACATTCCCTTTGTTCTCCCATCCACATTCCTTTCCTTTTGTTCACTTCCTTTTCCGTCAGGTGTGTGATGAAAAAGGCTGTGAAGGCGATGGCACAAATCTCCCAAATTGAGGTGAACGTGCCCCTGGAGCCGACGTTCTGATACCTGATACCATCACTTAATTGTATCTTGACAGATACGTATTTCGACCTCAACAGTAAGGCCGTCTTCAGTGTCTCGTACTTGACTCGACTTGAAGAAAATGATCGCAGCTTACACTATATATACTATGCGTAGGTATAATAATTTATCTAGGTACTTATCTTACTACGTTGCTTATTTCTACTCGCTTGTTGCGCTTAATGCTTAGGTATAAACTTGAAGACCCAGGAGCTACCATTTCCTTGATCTTTATTCAACAACCGCGTTTGTACCTGTCGGTAGATTTCCAAGCTCTCAGCAACATCAAGTTTCCACGGAGAAGAGACATTTCTTAAAATTTTAATGTTTGATGTCGTAATTGAATGATTTTCCTGATGTACATGTTCAGCTACCTTAGACC
This sequence comes from Armigeres subalbatus, assembly GCF_024139115.2. Classification (NCBI taxonomy): domain Eukaryota; kingdom Metazoa; phylum Arthropoda; class Insecta; order Diptera; family Culicidae; genus Armigeres; species Armigeres subalbatus. The sequence goes on from NC_085141.1 coordinate 392,403,475, forward strand.
TAAACTCATAATTTAATCCCTTATCAGTTTCCCTCTTAGCCTTACTTACTTCTGAAATATGTTCTTTGAATCTTACATCTAACGATCTTTTTGTTTGACCTACATATACTTTATCACACTGTGAACAATTAATTTGATAAACCCCGGCCTTATTTAACATTTCTACTCTATCCTTTGTGGAGCCCAACAGTGTCTTCAGTTGATTGCTTCTGCTGGAGAATACTAAATCGATGCCGAATTTCCTCAGTCGATGGCGTAGCTGGTGGGTGATGTGTTGATCATAGGGGACCGATACCCTCTTCAGAGGTTCTTCGATTGGAGTCAGTGTTGTCAGTTCGTTTTTCCGTAGGTTCCTCTGATTCTTGTTGATGATTGCTTGTATTGTTCTTTCCTTGTATCCGTTGATCTTCGCTGTTTCCATGATGTGTTGTAGCTCCTTCGTTTTCCCTTCTTCGCTCAGGGGGATCGTCTGCATCCTGTGGATCATGTGATGAAAAGCTGCCATTTTATGCTGATACGAATGATTTGATGTGTATGGGATGACTCTCATGGTGTTGGTGGGCTTCCTGTAGATTTCGAAGTCTAATGTTGCATTTGTTCCCTTGATAACCAGTAGATCCAAGAAAGGTAACTTACTTCCCTTTTCCTCCTCGTGGGTGAATTTGATGCATTTATGCACGTTGTTTATCGCTTCCAAAATCCTGGGTAGATCTTTTCGGTTGATAATGCTGAAAATGTCGTACACGTATCTCCACCATTTCTCAGGTAGTACTCCTTGTTCCTCTAGGTTGTCCTCCAAATTCGCCATGAATAATTCGCACAAAACGGTGATAGCGGATTTCCATAGGTGCACCTTCGTTTGTTTGTAGAAGCTTCCACGGAATGTAAAGTAGTTCTCATTCATGCATAATCTTGCAAGCTTGAGATGCATCTTTACTTTTCCTCGCCATGCTGTATCCGTCCGTTGTTTTAGTAACCAATCCTCCAAAACCCGAGCAGCACAAGTCAGACAAAAATGGTTACAGCAACTTAATTGTGACTGAATCCGATAACATATAAGTTGTAGTAACCTATGTGGAACATGTGTGCTGCTAGGGAAGGTTCAGAGCATCCTTCACTGGAACGCTTGGGAACAATGCCGCTACGTCGAATGATACCATGATGTCATCTTCTCCGATGTTTCCTGATTCCAATATCCTCTTGGTGAACTCCTGGGTGTTTACAACTGATCTGCTGGAAACGGCTTCGGCATACGCTGGAACTCCTTGACTAACCACTTGGCCAAGTTTTGTGTAGGAGATCCCACTGATGAAACTATTTCTCGCATCTCTGTACCTGGCTTGTGTATCTTTGGTAGTCCTTTGATCCTTGGTAACACAGGGTTCGTCATTTTAACCCGGGCTTCTCCGATGATCGTCTTGCATTCCTTCATAGTTTTATCCGAAAGTCGGATTAGTCCGGGTAGTGGGTCCACTCTCAAATGCCTGTATGGTCCTCCGTTGATTTTTGCCGTCATCTGTTCATCGCAGTCCTCTTTGTTCATTATCACCACTGCGTTTCCTTTGTCCGCCTTCATGTAGTAAACTGGTTTCTCCTTCAACTCCATTAAAATCCTCCTCTCGTCTTTGTTGGATGTCCCATGATGTCCTGCTTTGATGGCGTCTGCTACGATGTTTCTCACACTATTCTGGTCCCGTTGATCAACATTTCGTGAAATCGCTGTCTCAGTATCCACGATTATCTGCTCTAGGTTCGCTTTCTGGGTTGTCGCATACCCTAACCCCTTGTTGAGGTGTGCTATTTGTTCCTCTGTAAACTGCTGTGTCGAACGGTTAACAACGAATCCCTCGATTATTTGTACTGTGGGGTTAGTCGTTCTACCTTCCGTCGCTGATTTCCCTCGTAGAATGGTCAATTTCTTTTTGTGCAGTCTCCTCTTCCTGTCCGCTTCACACTCTTCGGCCCGCTGTACCTTCTTTAGGAATATGTCGAAAGAGTCTTGGTTCTCCTTTGCCAGCTTGAGGTGCAGGTTTTAGCACTCCAAGTTCAACCTCTCTAGCTTGGCATAGTGTCCCTTGATTGACAACTTCAACAAATCCGATTCCGCCCTCTTACTGATAGAATTTGGGATGTGAGCTCCCATCTTAATCCTATGGCTGACAGGAGTCAGCCTCTCCTTTTGGCACTTCTTAACTTCGTTTCTATAAAAACATTCTTCATGTCCTGTCGTATCCTAACGGAACTATCAATTCTATACTTTCGCCTCTAATTCTATCATGAACATGTACGTCTAAGTTTGGAAGATGATATTAGCATTTCCATATCACTCTCAGTTAAGGTTTACAGATACGTAGAAGCTAAAACCAACACACCAATTTCCTGATTTCTGATTCAGCAAAATGAATGGCTGTTGCATCCAGCAAATTCTGATTTACGCTGGGGTCGCTTTTTACGCGGATTTTGGGATTTTCGCAATTTTCCAAAAGGTCTTGAAATCACGTTAAAATTGTAGAAAATTGATTTTTGAAGGATTTTTGCAAAAATCGTTTTTACGCGGACTTCAGATTTTAGGCGGTCTTTTTAAAGGGAAATTTAAGGATGTATTTAATGGAGGTAAGATGCTGGGTCATTAGAGCGAAGGCCGTCAGTTCCGAAGGCCATTTGGCCACAGCCGTTAGGCCGAATGAGAAGTGAGAATGGAGAAGTGAGAAGGGAGAAGTGAGAAATTAGGAGTATTATGTGAGATGTGGGAAGTGAGAAGCAAGAAGGGAGAAGTGAGGGAGGAGAAGTAAGAAATAAGAAGTAAGAAGTGAGAAGCGAGAAGTGAGAATCGAGAAGTGAGAGAGTGAGAAGTAAGAAGTGAGAAGTGAGATGTGAGAGCTGACACGAGAGAATTGAGAAATGAGAAATAATATGTGAGATGTGAGAAGTGATAAGTGAGAAATAAGAAGTGATATGTGAGATGTGAGAAGCAAGAAGGGAGAAGTGAGGAGTGTGAAGTGAGAAGTGAGAAGCGAGAAAGGAGAAATGAGAAGTGAGAAGTGAGAAGTGAGAGGCGAGAAGTGAATAGTGAGAAGTGAGTAATGAGATAAAGATGTGAGAAGGGAGAAGTTAGAAGCGAGAAGTGATAAGTGAGAAGCGGAAAGTGAGAAGCGATAAGTGAGAAGTAACAAATGAGAAATTAGATACGATAAGTAAGATTTAAGATGTGAGAAGAATGCAGCGAGAAGAGAGAAGTAGAATGTACGAAGTAGAAAATTATATGTGAATTTTAGTAGTGTAAAGTGAGAAGTGAGGAGGACGAAGTGAATAGTGAGAAGTGAGAAATGCGTGGTGTGAGACGAGAAGCGAGAAGTGCAAAGTGGATAAGGAGTAAGATGTGCGAAGTGAGAAGTAAAAAGTGAGCAATAGGAAGGGAGAAATGAGAAGTGAGAAAACGGTAGCGAGAAGTGAAATGTGATATTTGGGAAGTGTGTAGTAAGGAATAATATGCGAGTAGTGAGAAGTAAAAGGTGAGCCGTGGAATGTGATTTTTGAAAAGTGAAAAGTGAGAAGTAAATAGTGAAAAGTGAGATGCAAGAAGTCAGAGGTGAAGTGAGAAGTAATATGTAAAATGTGAGATGTAAGAAGTGAGAAACAAAAAGGGAGAAGTGAGAAGTAAGAAGTGAGAAGCGAGAAGTATTAAATGAGAAATGAAATATTTAGAAGTAAATAGTGAGAAGTGTGAAATGAGAAATGAGATTGAAAAGTGAGAAATACAATACGAGAAGTGAGATGTAAGATGTGAGAAGTGAGAAGCGATAAGTGAGAAATAAGAAGCCAGAATTTAATGGAGAGAACTGAATTGTGAGAAGTGAAGAGGACAAATTGAAAGTACTTATATGTGAAAAGTGAAGGCAAGAAGGATGAAGTTAGAAGGAAGAAGTGTGGAGTGTGAAGTGAGAAGTGAAAAGCGAGAAGTGGGAAATCAGAAGTGAGAAGTGAGGAACGAGAAGTGAGAAATGAGGGGCAAGAAGCGAATATATGTGATATGTGAAAAGTGAGAGGTGAGAAGTGAGAAACAAAAAGTGATAAGGGTTCTTACTAAAATTACGTAGCATTAAATTTGGTGATTTTGGACCCCCACGCTCCCCCTCGAAACACTTTTTTTATGAAAGGTTTAATTTTGGATCGTAACGCTCGGCTTGACCACCTCACTCCCCCTCCAGCGTTACGTAATTTTTGAAAGGCCCTAAGTGAGAGCCGGAAAATGAGAAGCTACAAGTGAGAAGTGAAATTTAGAAGTGAGAAGTGAGAAATTCGATAGGAGAAGTGAGATTTAAAATGTGAGAAGTGTGAAGTGAGAAACGAGAAGTTATAAGTGAGAAACGAGAAGTGATAAGCGAGAGCCAAGAAGGGATTGGGGAGAAGTGAGTTGTGAGAAGTGAGATATGAGATATGAGAAGTGAGGAGTGTGAAATATGTGCAATATGTGATATTTGAGAAGTTAGAAGGGAGAAGTGAGGTGTGTGTTGTGAGAAGTGAGAGGCAAAGAGTTGGGGAGTTGGGGATAGTTGTGATGAAGATGGGAGATGTGAGAAGGGGGAAGTGTACCACGCGAATTGAACGTCACACGTTTCATTGCAATTGCTTGGATTGCAATCGTGACGTCATGCTCGTTTGGCTACACTAATAGAGAGTTCGTTTGGCTACACTTGTCTTCGCCTCAGTTCGTCTATAGAACCTATAGTGTCTATAATCTAGACTTTGTATTTGAATTTATATTTATTATTCTTTTTAGTCTTTAGTTATAGTCTTGATGAAGTAATATATGATATATGGTGGGGAAAAGCCTACTTGAACCAGCCACATTTTGCCGAGTTCGAGATGGCGCAAAAACCCCACATCTTTCTAAAAAGCATAACAGGACATGTAAAGTTTACAAATTGACTTATAGAATAAGGTAAAATCTAGAACTGGATACAAAACTACTCATAATACAGCATCAAAGAGGAAGCCAGTGAGATTCAAGGTCATTGATCTCGATCCAGTAATTCATGCTGAATTCGATTACTGAATGTAGATTATGTGATGCCGTTGAAGTCGTAGAGTGAGTAAAATTCGTTGAAACGCGCGGACATAGATCGGATCGTATCATGTATCCCATAGGTGACGAAACGAAAGTCTAGGTGAAGGAAGTTTCTAGAGCGCAGAGTCCGTGCTGGAGCGTAGATTCCCAGTTGACCCAGTATTGCGGGACTATCGATATCTCCAATCAAAACTTTAGCGGGGAAAGTCGCCTGCTTTCAAGGGTATCGAGGCCTAGCAGTCGATACCTGTCGGCATATGGAGGAAGAGTTTCCGGGTTATTCCATGGGAGAAACCGTAGGGTGTAGCGTACGAATTTTCGGTGGACGAATTCCAGTCTTGTTATCCAAACAGAATGAAATGGGCACCACACAATCATGCCAAATTCTAGTATGGATCGAACGAGCGCGCAATATAATGCTTTCAGACACAATGGATCACGGAATTCTTCGGCAATTTTAAACATAAATCCCAACTGTCTATTTGCTCTAGCGATGATGTCCGAATAGTGCTGCTTGAATGTAAGATCAGCATCGAGGGTACCGTAATCCGGGGTATCATTGATCAATTTTTTCAATGTTTTGTAAATATTTCCTCCGTAAATTAAATGATTGCTTTTTTCATATTTTTTAAAACGAGTACTGCTACGTGTAGAACGTTTGAGGCTATTGTTCTTGATTATTTGATAATTACAAAAATTGTTTTAAAAAATCTGTTTTGTCTAGTTTTTCGAATTTCCAATTTGGGGTAACTTTGATCATCAAACATTTCACTTTGTTACGTCTATAAAGCTAGCGTTTGTAAACGCCTTAAGGTAGGCAATTACTTTTGAAATCCTTATACTGAGGCGAAGCGTATTGATTGTTTCGAGTAAGGCATCATGACCGCTAGGTGAATTATCTGGTTTTTCAACAATAAAAATCAAAATTTTGAAACAAAAAATATGGATAAACAAAGAAAATAAGATTACTTATCACCCAATTGTAGGTACGATCTCAATTTTTTGTTATTATGCTTGTTTTGAGTGCTTTTTGGCAGCTTACTGTGAGTTAACAAAATGATGTTGATTTTATTTTTCAAACTATGGCAAAAATTAAATGCAAATTCTAGTGGAGATTATATTATTCGGTAGCAAATTTAGTCAAGATTAAAATACCTAACTCATAATAAGTAATCATAATAACAGAAAGTAATACTTTATTCATCTTTTGAAAATGGTTCAACTGATCAATGTTACCCCGCTGATCAATGTTCCCCCGGATTACGGTAATCCCCAGATCCTGGACACTGTGCGCACGAAGGAGAAGTTGATTGTTCATAGTATATCCAAATAAAATTGGATTCTTGTTGCGATGGTATGTGATGACACTACATTTATGCACATTTATCGTAGAAAAATTAATGGAGCACTAGTTCTCAAAGCTACTAAATAGATTCTGGAGATGCATACAGTCAATAACAGGGCGTACTATGGCGTACATTTTTACATCATTGGCATAGAACGTATGGAACTGTGGCGGGAGAATCAATGCAACGTCGTTCAAGAACAAAGTAAACAGCAAAGATCCTAGGTTGCTTCCTTATGGGACGCCGGAATTGTTAGTAAAGTGATTAGATTCAGCTGAATCAATTCGCACGCAAAGCTCTCTGTTCACATGGTAAGATTCGAACCATCTGTTTAACACATTTGATACGCCCAGTTTGTTGAGTTTCGCAATTAGGATTCCGTGGTCCACACGGTCAAAAGCGGCTTTTAAGTCGACTTGAGCTCCATGTTCCATGCTCCGTAAACATGACGAAATGAACGATACAAGGTTCGTACAGATAGATCTCTTCGGATGAAAGTCATGTTGGTCTAGAGATATGTTAGTTTTACATGCTGCAAATAGCGCATTGTTGAGAGCATCTCAAATACTTTTGAACACGCGCAAAGAGAAGTGATCCCACGGTAGTTTTCTGCTTTTTTCGGCGTTTTCGGCTTTTTTATGAATCGGGAACAAGTATGAAAATTTCCATTCTTCGGGAAAAATGTGTTGCCTCAGGGATAGGTTGAAAATATTTGTTAGATCTCAAGAGCACTTGAAGGGATTCCATCTGGTCCTGAAGCGTAGGAAAATTTAAGCTTCTCAATGGCAAATCTAACTTGTTCCGGAGTTGTTGTGAGAGCGTCTTTGCGATTTGGGTACCCTGTTTTGACCACTACCCGGGATGCTGGTGGTCGTCAAGCAACTCGATAACATTATCGAGTGCTTAAGCGGAAGGCAGAACATCAGTAAGCAACTGAAACAGAACCGGCTGGTGCACCATCATGCTGTTCGAGTCGTAAGACAAGAACAGAACGCCTTTATTAGTCATCCGGAGGAAGCGGGAAGGCCGACAAAGGTGCCACAACCGAGGTGTTCTCTTTCCTTGGAAGAGCGACTATGGCCGAAGAGGCGATTGATTTCTCCCTGACGGCCGATGAGGAAAAGACTGCACCTAACCAAAAACGGCGAACCGGCGAAGGTACTCAGAGAAATGCCAAACAGTAGGCGACGATAAAGGCTAAATGTCGTCTTAACGGGGGAGAGGGCGACCAGAAAAGCGAAAGGGACCGAAAATCCTTGGCAGCTGGTCAGTAGCTCAAAGCGGAAGTCGAGCGTATCTTGACCCGCAAAGAAAGTTATGGACAGAGTAGAAGCTTTGTTGGTGAAAACTGATAAGGATAAGACGCCGATGCAGGCGAACGAAAAGCTTTCGGCACTGGAACAGGACGCGTGAAGCGTCAGACGCACCAAGTCCGGTGAAATGATTTTGGTACTGAAACGTGGAGCCCAGGCTACCAGGACGACTGGCCCAAGAGATCTTGGGTGACGATGCCGAGGTGAGGTCGTTGGAGACGGGAGTGACCTTCCAGTGCAAGCAACAGGACAAGGTCACGAACGCGGACGAGGTCAGAAGGCAGTACGGTACAAAGGCCGTCGATTTGGCACGCAGGTAGCCTAGCCTAGATCATAAAGTGATGGAAGTTGAAGTCGGCTAGTACCGGGAATCGAACCAGCCACCATCAGCATGGTCTTGTTTTGTAGCTGCGCATCTTATCGCACGGTTGAGGAGGGCCCACAAGGCCTTACTCCAGGAATTTCTTGAATGGTTAAAAATCTATGCTTTGTACTAATTCTATTCTAAGTACTACACGGAGTATGCACCATATTTGAAACATGTAGATAGACCTTTGGTTACGCGTGAAAATCGCAAAAAAACGATTTTTGATTAAAAGTAGTTGATCGCGCAAGTGGTTGGGATTGACATTTCTTCTCCGGATTAAAACGTTTAATTACGGTTACATTTTTATTGAACAAAAAATACACTGTGTGATGTTCTACGTTGTGTTGAGTACTGATGGGCTATGCCTATGGTTACAACAAATATGGTAAAATAGTGATGATAGCATTTAGAGCTCAGCACCGGCGACCATATTGATTGTTTTTGCACGAACAGTAGTTTTTAAGCGGATTATGATATTTTCGCAGATTTTTTCAAAAGTTTTTACGTGTTTTTTTGAAAAGCTTAGGAAACACGTAAAAACCACAGTTTACACGGAACGTATCCCCCGCGTATAAACCGACTCCAATGTTCTGGAAAACCAGAAACCTAATAATGCTTTACTGATAGCTTAGTAAGGGACCTAATCTGTTAAAATATGACATCTTGACAAATCTCTTTCGCTAAGAAGAAAATCACACGTTTGCGGAAATCGTAGTCGCAGATCTTTTTGATTAAAAGTGCACACTTTCAAAATTTCTGTTATAACACCGCTGAAAATAAACAATAATCAAGATAGTATTTTACCATTGAGCCATTACGCTTTTTGCCGAAATATCTACATCAATAAAATTCACTTTTAAATATTGAACTCTGGGTTTTATCTATAAAAGCATTAAATAAAATATGTATCCAATAATGAGCGGTTTTTCTTCTTCTTCTCCAAAAATTTCTACATATTTGAAATTCCTGATTTTGTAGTAATGATTTGTCATTTTTGGTTTTCTATTAATCAGCACATTCCATTCCGCTGGAAGCATTGCTGATTTTGCAGCACAGCAAAATTTAACAAAATTTTGCTGAATTACAGCGAAATAAAATTAGTGTGAACGAAAGCAACGTCCATTTGCTAGATCTCCACTATTTCAGAACGTTTCTCCTGGGCTTACGATTTGGTACGGATGAGTTTCGCAAAAAATGTATCTTTTATCGGCTTTCGAGACTTTGACGAAAAGACGCAAATGGCTGCCTTAACTCTACGAAGACGTTTTGATGGAAAGATGCATCTGTAAAAAATACAAAATGGAAAAATTAAATGATACGGTTATCGGCAACACTGGAGCTCACAGAAGATTCTACGAGCTGCATCTTTTCCATTCCCGCTCTGCAGGCTTCACAAGTTTGCGCCGATCCGAAATCTAATGCCACAGCACCGACCGTTGTTCGTCCGCTTTTCATGTTGAGCAGGTTGTACACATTTTCACAATACGACATCATCCTCATATCATTCCATTTTCTGCTGGCGCAGTGGTTTGATTTGGTTGAAGGCAGAACGGTCCGACTGCACTGCTGCTGCTACGGCTCCACTATTATTACCGTGGTAGCAGCTAGATGCAACCGTTGCCCTTATACTTATTCCGGATCTGAGAGCCGAAGAATATGAAGCCAGGAAATGGAAAACATCCTGTCTCGTTCGTTTTGCAATCCTATATTGCAATTGGAAATCGTGCAGCAGGTGAGCTGAATCGTACTCGTGCTAGAGCGTGGCGAATGTGTCGTTAATAATATTTCCCTCTACCTGGCTACGGTAAAATGGATGTGAATGGGCTCTTCACTGAGAAACGGTGCGATGGTGATGGAGATTCTTCTATAACGGCTCACTGCATCCGAAAGCAAAGTTTGGGAGTTGCATAAAAATTATTGAATGGGATTTTTCTCCTAAATATATTCCACTAGATCCTGCTCGAATGCCCGAAGGGTTGTTATTCACAAAAACAATATTTATTTTAAGTATTCTGATCTCTTTCAGGACTTTTTAGTTTTCTTGCAAAGATGTTCACTCGTTGGAATAGTTCAAATGTTAAATGCTAAACAAATTGTATTGTCGCACTTTAATTCATTTCCGATGAAGATATTCTGGTTTTCATAGAGCCTCACCAAATGTTGTTCTTGTCATGATTTTGTTATTCTACAACTGAAATCACCCATATTCAAATTTAAGCACTGCTGAGCTCAAGGTGAATTGAAAGCATAAGATCCGTCAGTATTGAAAATGTAAATATGATCTTAGCTAACATTTTCTAATGCAGTTAGAAAATTAAAAAACGACGAATTTGGATAAAAATCTGCGGGATTTGTCCTCTGTAATTATTATTTTTTTCGATTGCTGATTTCTGATTCCAGATGAATGTCCGCTCAATCTGACTGCGAAGAGTAATCAGTGATATTCATAATTGAATCATTTGTTTGAGAAACTGCATATATCCATTTTACACAATTTCGAGAAAACAACAAAGCACTATTTTTGAACAAATTGGCACCGAATCTTCCGATTTATTCAATACTGATCAATAGTTTTAGGCATAACTCAACACCCTGGGGCACTTCCAGTTCGAAAACTGCAAGAAGTACTCTTCAAAGTGCATGTTCAAACGTAGTTCCTCAAACAATCGAAAAAAAAAATCATACATTTCCGAACAAAACATTTTTTTTCGTATTTTTTGCCAGAATACGTATTTTTGGACCATGGACCATGTTTAAAAATAGTTGTATATTAGCCTCATTAGGATGTGATAAAACGATTACTTCTGGATAACAAATTTCAAAATTCAATTCAAGCGCATCATAATATGACGTTTATATTACGTATGTACAGGACCGTCTTGTGCATGACTGTTTTCCTCTTCGAATAACGAAATAATGATACAAATGGCCCATCATCACGCCTTCTACGGCAACACTGATATTTAGTATTCAAAGCCATATTCCAGCCTTTGATTAAAGTGGAACAAATGTTCAGATCAATGTTCACATCCAACCTTCCTTTTCACATAATCATAAAATTAAGCGGAAAATCGACCCTCATTTAAGAAGAACGAACCGAAAATTCCTCAGCGCTTCCGAAGACACACCCACACTCCGGGGAAGAACCGCCTTATCCTTTCAGTTCTCATTCATCGCCATAAAGCGTCGTTTGCCATCACGTCATATCACTTCTGCTTTCCCGGGAAAAGTTTTATGATTTTCGACACAATAGATTTCCATGGACGGGTCGCCTGGTTCCCAAAGCCAGACGAGTCTGCTTGATTCCATTGCGCCTAAAGACCATGCTTCCCATAAAAAAGATAAACGAACATAAAAAGGGCAATCGAGCATATTCTTTTCCAGCATCTCTAATTTGCACGGCGTACCATTCCAATACAGCAAATTTACACCCGGCAAATGTGGATGGAGGAAAGCGATCAGAGACTGAATGCGCTAATAGGGGGAATCGAGTTAAAAGGTGCTGGTGAGCAAAACGGGCCAACACATGTTCATACTAAAAGCTACTAACAGTACTATTGGGCCCTACCGAAGGATAGTAGCTTTATCCAATACATTTTTCAAAATCGAGCTTTCAAACACAGTGTCCACGGGGACCGGGAAATTAGGTAAGCAGTTTAGAGTTCTTACTGCTCTTGTTTAGGTCCTTACTACGATGTATTCCGTTATATAAATTTTGGTTTCCACCAAATCAACACTCCAGAACGTGTTCTGTTGACCTGTTGTATTTTAAACAACGCTGGCAAAAAAAACAGCAAAAACGAGCCTGCTTGAGCGATCCGGGACCGCACTCGTGTTGAAGGGCTAACTTCAGTTTGAAAAAATTGACTGTCAAGGAAAATAAAATATTTTTGGCCTCTGATTTTATCACGCCGTCGTGATGCCACTCCACACAAAACACGGAAAAAAGTCTTTTCAATCATTTTTTGTAAACCGATTTTATTGTAACAAAGCTTATTCGATGCGGAGCATTGATACACTGTTTGTTGTAGAAAATGAGCCAGGTCGTGCAACGATTCCAAAATTGTAACCAAAATGGTGATCCGGGGAATACTGGGCTTAACCTTTCCGTCCTTGACGTCTGTTTTAAACGGCTTTCGAAAATAAAAACTGTTGTAAAAACCACATTTCTTGACCGATTCCTTCGCAACAAGTTGCATTCGACACGGATGGATCCCAATGTTCAATTCAATTTTAATTATTCCAGCAAATTTAAGTCAAAACAGGAAATCATGAAGTTTGAAATGTCACACGATTTATTTTGACCACTATTTTGGCCACTTTTTCCACAAATTCCAATAATTTTTCCATGAGCTCGTAGCAAGTGAAGAGGTATAATCGGCTTACTGTGGGCGTGTGACTGCATCCGCACTTCCTTCCTACCTCCAATGACCGTGAGGACGTGGCCGGCGCCGTAATTAACCATTTAAAAGTTTAAAGCTCTTGGACTATACACATTGAGGTTGGCATGCTCCATCCATTGGTTACCCGTTCAATTACGATTGTTCTGATCAATCACGGAGTAGTAACTATGGAATGAACGTCCAAAGCTCGAACTCAAGAGCCCACACGAAAGCTCTGCTTTTCAAATATTCTGGAGTTGAGACCAGCCAGTCTCTCAGGTCAGCTTATCCTGGTATCAAATCGGAAGCAACCCAGCATTTCCCAACTGTCTCTAGAGCCTTGGGATTTTTTTTCCCCCTGCTTTCTTCATTCTACTCCGTTCTTCCTTTTTCCTTTCTTCCTTCTCATTTCTTACTTCGCTCATTCCGCTTCTCACTTCTCATTACCCACTTTTTTTTTTTAGCTAATTTTATTTGCTAATTATCTAATACATGCATTCATCTCTTAGACTAGGTGTTCCGTGTTTTCTTAGCACTATCATCCTTATTTGCTATGTTATATTTTTAGTTATTATTAATACATTTCAATTGCCTCTGGCATTTTTTTCCTCTGGTTGAATTGAACCATGTAGGAATTACAATGTTTTCAACTTAAACTAAACTTAACCTATTTATACTAAGGGTACAAGGAGTTAATCGTTGCAATAGAAGATTGCAACGATTTTTGTCTAAAATTGTAAATTATGTTGTTGGACATTTTTTGCAATGTCTCAATATTAGAAATTCTATGAAGTTCATTGGTACTATACCACGGAGGCAACTTCAGAATCATTTTCAGAATTTTATTTTGAATCCTCTGAAGTGCCTTCTTTCTGGTATTGCAGCAAGTAGTCCATATTGGCACAGCATACAACATGGCAGGTCTAAAAATTTGTTTGTAAATCAAAAGTTTGTTCTTAAGACAAAGTTTTGATTTTCTGTTTATAAGTGGATATAGACACTTAATATATTTGTTACATTTGGCTTGAAGGCCTTCAATGTGATTTTTAAAAGTAAATTTTTGATCTAGCAGAAGTCCTAAATATTTAGCTTCGCTAGACCAATTAACTGCAACCCCATTCATAGTGACAATATGTCTGCTAGAAGGTTTCAAATAAGAAGCTCTCGGCTTATGTGGGAAAATTATAAGCTGAGTTTTGGAAGCATTCAGAAATTTTCCATTTTTGCAAGTAAGTGGAGAAAATATCCAAACTTTTTGCAATCTACTACAAATGACACGAAGGCTACGCCTTTTGGCTGAGAGACCTGTGTCATCTGCAAACAAAGATTTTGACACCCTGGTGGTAAATCAGGTAAGTCAGAAGTAAAAATGTTATACAAAATGGGCCCCAGTATGCTGCCTTGGGGAACACCAGCTCTTACAGGTAATCTATCAGATTTAGAATTCTGATAGTTCACCTGCAGTGAGCGATCTGATAAATAATTTTGGATCAGTTTAATAATGTACAGAGAGAAAATGAAATTCATCAATTTTACAATCAAACCTTCATGCCAAACACTGTCAAATGCTTTCTCTATATCAAGAAGAGCAACTCCAGTCGAATATCCTTCAGATTTGTTGAGCCGAATTAAGTTCGTAACTCTTAATAACTGATGAGTGGTTGAATGCCCATGGCGAAAACCAAATTGCTCATCAGCAAAAATAGAATTGTCATTAATATGAACCATCATTCTATTTAAAATAATCTTTTCAAACAGTTTGCTTATTGAAGAAAGCAAACTGATTGGGCGATAACTAGAAGCCTCAGCTGGATTTTTGTCCGGCTTCAAAATTGGAACAACTTTGGCGTTTTTCCATTTATCTGGGAAGTATGCCAATTGAAAACATTTGTTAAATAAATTAATCAAAAGGATAAAGAGCTCTCAGGAAGTTTTTGATAAGTAGGGATAAAATACCATCATCACCCAGGGCTTTCATATTTTTAAATTTTCTAGTAATAGATCTCACTTCATCCAAATTAGTTCCCAACGAAGGGTCAAAAACATTATCTTGGTTGAGAATGTCATCGAAGCTCCGTGTAACCTGATCCTCAATTGGACTAGTGAGACCTAGACTAAAATTATGGGCACTCTCGAACTGCTGAGCAAGTTTTTGAGCCTTTTCGCCATTTGTTAATAAAATTTTATTTCCCTCTTTAAACGCTGGAATTGGCTTGAGGTTTTTTAAGAATTTTCGATAATTTCCAAAAGGGTTTCGAACTGGGATCCAACTTCGAGACATTATTCTCAAAGTTGGTATTTCTCAGAATAGCGAAACGTTTTTCAATTTCATTTTGCAAATCTCGCCAAATAACTTTCAACGCGGGATCGCGAGTTCTTTGGTATTGCCTTCGCCTCACATTTTTAAGACGGATCAGTAGCTGAAGATCGTCGTCAATAATAATGGAGTTGAATTTAATTTCACATTTAGGAATTGCAATGCCTCTGGCTTCGACAATTAAATTTGTCAAAGATACGAGAGCTTTATCAATATCACTTTTGGTATCGAGAGGAATATCAACATCAAAATTCCTATCGATATACGTTTTATATAAATCCCAATCAGCCCTATGATAATTGAAAGTAGAGCTGATTGGATTATAAATGGCTTCTTGTGAGATTTCAAATGTCACAGGAAGGTGATCAGAGTCAAAGTCAGCATGTGTTACCAATTGGCCACACAGCTGACTTGAATCCGTTAAAACCAAATCAATTGTCGAAGGATTTCGAGTGGATGAAAAACAAGTTGGGCCATTGGGATATTGAATAGTATAATATCCCGCAGAACAATCTTCAAATAAAATTTTGCCTTTGGAATTGCTTTGAGCATTATTCCATGAACGGTGTTTGGCATTGAAGTCACCAATTACGAAGAATTTTGATTTGTTGCGAGTCAGAATTTGAAGATCAGCTTTCAACAAATTCTTTTGCTGCCCATTGCATTGAAAAGGCAAATAGGCTGCGATGAAGGAAAATTGACCAAAATTTGTTTCAACAGAAACTCCCAGGGTTTCAAAAACTTTGGTTTCAAACGAAGAAAATAATTTATGTTTGATACGTCTATTAATGACAATGGCGACCCCACCACAGGCGCTGTCAAGACGATCATTTCTGTAGATAAAATAATTTGGATCTCGTTTAATGGAGAGTCCTGGTTTCAAATAGGTTTCAGTTATAATGGCAATATGCACATTGTGAACTGTTAGGAAGTTGAATAATTCATCTTCCTTACCCTTTAGAGAGCGGGCATTCCAATTTAGAACTTTCACACAATTATTTAGATCCATTAAAACGGAGTCCGATAACAATTTTTTGTGTGTACTTTATACCAACCTGAACAGCTTCTGGTATGGTATTTGCTTTGAACATTGCATCAATCATGTGATGCAATTGTTCAGTTAAAAAAATCAAAATCGGAAGCAGTCATGTTACCTGAATCGGCAACATGACCGTTATTTTCCGTTGGGACATGGGTATAAACCTCATTTTGAGAAGAGAAATTTTGTCTACCAGCAGCGATGTTTGCATACGTAGGTACATTGGAAAAATTGGAATTTACTGAAGTGCTTGCTACCCGTTGACGAGCGGCAAAATTTGTTTGTGAATTGTGGTGGGTATGAATTGCTCGACCGGTAACCGGTTTCGAAATTTGAGCGTTTGAAAAATTTCTACCCGTCGAATCTGGGATCCGATTGGAATTACCCTGTCATCAATTTTGCACGGGAATTCAAAACTTTTTGCGTGAAGGGCATTCCCAGAAATTGGATTTATGATTGCGCACTTAAATTTATTGGAATCTTCTCTCACAGGACATGCGTCCTTGGCGTGAGAGGTTCCACCACAAATCATGCATTTAGCATCCATGTGACAATGTTTGGTTCCATGACCCCACTTTTGGCACTTACGGCACTGGGTGGGGTTTTGGAAATTTCCCCCAGGCCTGCGGAAATGTTCCCATGTAACACGGACATGGGACATAATACATGCCTTTTCCAAACTTTTCATATTATTTAGTTCACTTTTGTTAAAATGAACTAAATAAAATTCTTGAGAAATGCCCCTCTGGGAAGTACCAGAGTGGGATTTCTTTTTCATCTTAATTACTTGGACTGGTGAAAATCCAAGTAATTGAGAAATTTCAATTTTAATCTCATCCAATGATTTACCATCACTGGGGAGACCTTTCAAGACGACTTTGAACAATCGCTCAGTTTTGTCGTCGTATGTGAAGAATTTATGGCGCTTCTCAGTTAAATACTGAAGAAGACGTTTGCGATCGTCAAAGGATCCCGGCAAAACGCGGCAGTCACCCTTCCTAGCAATCTGAAATGAAACCTTGATCCCCTGAAGGTTACTCAAAATCTCATTCCGGAAGCCAGAAAACTCGGCAACAGATACCACAATTGGCGGAATCCTTTGCTTTTTCGCATGAATCGAATCACCTGGGCTAGAGGTATATTCGATTTGCTCAATTTCATCATTAATCAAATCGAACTGATTGCTCAGTTCGATTGGAGAAGAATTATTCCCGATATTAGAGTTAGAAGGAATATCTGAATTCTCCAGCTTCCTTCTATTTTTCCGCCCTTTGGCACGACGGTCTTGAAACCTCGATTCTTTGAAGGAAGTGAAGAATTCAGAGACTCTTCCTCTTGTTTTTATTAATACTCATTGCTGAGCGTGGAGACGTGACCTTCTAAGAGGTTTTTCCCAGAACGGTGTCCCTGCAGGATTACCACCGCTTGTCGAAATTTTACTTCCGCAAACGGGTCCAACGTAAAACGAAGGCACGGGTCCTTGCAAAGATCGTAACGGGATCAGTGGGTACAAATAGCGCTAAGAAGCACCGTTGAAATTAAAATAGCTTCGGGTAGTATTAAAAACTTCCTTCCGCAAAGAGAGAAAGAACCGCACAGCACGAAAGCACGATGCGGTCTGGTCATTACGCACTTCATTTCTCACTTATCACTGCGAAAGTAAGACGTGAGAATTGATAAGATAAAAATAAGAAGTGAGAACTCGAGTAAACGAAAATAGCTCAATAATATCAAATGATGATAAGATAGCAAAATGAGATATGGATATGATTGATATAAGAGATAAAAGATCAGGCGATAATATCAATATTTTGCACTAAAATATTATAAGAAAATCAAGTTATGCTATTTGTAAGAAGTGATCAATATCATGTGCCATTAGTTTGTTTTTATCGATAGCATATCTTGATATTTAAATAATATTTCGGTGCAAATTTTTGATGTTGTTGCCTGTTTTTTTTTTATCTCTTATAGCCATCAAGGCCATATCATGTTTTGTTATTCTGATCATAGCTTCTGCCCGGGAAGCGAGACTTCACAGTGAGGTTTCTCATTTTTCACTCATCATTACTTATTTCTTACTTACCCCTTCTCATTGTTTATGTATTTCTCACTTCCCAATTATCATTAATCACTTTTCACATTCACTTTTGTTTGACCAAACAACATTTTTGGCCATATGACTCGTTTTACAATCGAAATTTACGGCCGTTCGGCTGAAGAAACTTTTTCGGCTATATGACCTGTTCAGCCAAACAACAATCACAATTTTAAATTATATGTTTGCTTCTGTTCCTCGGTTTCCAATAATGTATGGATACTTGTGAGGAAACTTTAAATTGCATCATAGAGTAGTGATTCTCAGTCTCATTGTTTGTCTCGCAGTATCTTGGGCTAGAGCTTTGAAATGTATCTACCGATCTGGGGTATTGGGACTCAGAGTCACTGCGTGCAGTTGGATCAGGGCAGAATTTTATTGCAATCTGCCGACCGACTCTTTTTTTTGCTTTGATCGTGTCGTGAGGAATGGTTTTGGAATCGGTGTGAATTTTAGTCAGGAAGCCAGCCAATGATGTTATTTTTCTTCTTCTTCTTCTTCTTTCTTGTCACTGTCAAATTCTTGTATTGACAGTAGGGAGGAAAGGGCCAGTCGAGACAACTATATGCCCTACATTTCTAGTAACCGATGTCCGGAACAGTTTTCACAGCTGCAGTTTGTTATCTCTCACAAAATTAATTATCTCCTTGTAGATGTTTATGTTCGCAGTTTTGAATACTTCTATTAACGAATTGAATTTGTTGTCGAAGCTGAAGTTCATTCTACTTATTCCATATTTAGGGCAGTGTAGGATGGTGTGTTCCGCCGTCTCGGGCACCTGACACCAATCGCAATCTGGATCAGGAACTATTTTCATGCGAGCCAACCAGAACTTCGAGTAGTCATGGCCAGCCATTAAACGATTGAGTAGTCTGACATCCTTACCCTTTAATCGAACATGTGTTGTACCACTCGGAAGTATCTGCTTCTATGGACCGGCTGAAGTTCATGAACGCGTCTTGTTTCAGTAGTTTGTTGTTTAATATGTTTTCGCTCGTTACCCCTGCTTTCGCTAACACGTCTGCGATTTCGTTTCCTTGGATCGAGACATGACTTGGGACCCATTGAATGAAAGTGTTCCATTTGGAACATGCTGTAAGAATATTGATGGCTATGTCCTCTCCTCGTTTATCCTCTAGTGCGTTCTCCAAAATTATACATGCCGACCTAGAGTCAGTGTATATAACGAAGTTCTCCAGATGAAATGTGTCAATCAACCGTGTTGCCTCCATGATGGCTATCAGTTCTGCAGATGTGATGCTTGTTTCATTAGCCAGTCGATAGTGGAATCGTTGTCCATTATTTTCGTTGAAAATTCCTATTCCGCATGTACGATTTTCTTTGGAAGCATCGGTGAATATTCGCCCTCTTCCCCTATGCTGTCCGTTCATAACGAAAAGTGCCATTTGCTTGAGTCTCATTGGGTTGGTATTGGTTTTCGAATCGTTAAGTCCTTCTATATGGGAAGCAATTCCAACGCTTCTTCTGATACCTAATGCTTTCTCCATGCATATATTGCATATGCATATATGTAATCTGTTGCAGTTGCTTGGCAATTATGTTGTTCCTGGCAAAACATCGAACTATTTCTTTAGCCGACACTAATTGCTGCCTCAGCTGTATTGGCTCTTGACCGCTTAGAGCCGCTAGCGTGTTCAGCGGTGTTGTTCTCGTTGCTCCTGTGATTTTCCTAAGGCATTGATTGTTTACCACCGATAGCATTTGCCGATTAGTAGCTTTCGCGTTGCAGTGGACTATGCAGCCGTATTCCAGAACACTTCGGAACAGAGCCTTGTATATCCGTATAAGTATCTCTGGGTGGGCACCAGTTTTGATACCACTCAGAACTTTGACCATGTTTAGCCTGTCTTGTACCTTGCTGCGGACTTCTTTAATATGCACGCCAAAACTCATATACCTGTCGAAGACAATTCCCAGGTACTTATGATTTCGTACCGATTCAATTGATATTCCATTTATCTTCACATCGAGATGCTTGTCGTTATTTTGAAATAAGATGGTTTTAGTCTTTTCAGGATTAATTGCGAAGTTCAACTTTTCAGATGTTTGCGTGAACATATCCAAGTAGTCTTGCGCCAACTCCGTTAGGCCGATGAGGTTCCTGGCCTTCAGCAGGATGCCGAAGTCGTCTGCGTATTGCACGAGGACCACTCCGTCTTTTTTTATTCCGTGAAGTTCTAGCGTATAGATGTTAAAAAGTGTTGGGGAAAGCACGTCGCCTTGTGGTAGTCCGTCGTTTACTGTACGTGTGATGGTTTTATTCTTCATGTGCAGGCAAATTTGTCTATTGCGAAGGAATGAGGAAATCCATGACAAAATTTCCTGTGGGACCCTAATATTTGCAAGAGTATCTTCCAGCACCTCTATCTTCACCGCATTGAATGCATTAGAAAGATCAATACAAACCATTGCCGTGACGTAGTTCTCCCTTTTGCATTGCTTTATCCAGTTGACGACGTATGAGGTGCAAGTCTGCGTGGAAAGGTTCTTACGAAAACCAAAGGATGCTTCAGGTAGTATAGCGTGTTCTTCCAGGAATCTGCTCAATCTTGTATGGACTGCAGCGTTGGATATTTTGGTGATTGTGGGTACCAACGAAATAGGTCTTTTGCTTGTAGGTAGACTCTGATCTCTACCTGCTTTTGGGATTGCCACTATTTTTATTTTTTTCAGTACGTCATCCAAACAGCTACGGCGCCACATGCCGTTTATTTGCTCAATTATTTTGTTCACTACTTCTGGGCTGAGGGCTCGTAGTATTTCGTATGACAATCCATCCTCACCTGGCGCGGATGTCTTTTTCTTCGAGTGAAGTATTTTTGTCCAATCCTCCAGGCACAGCAGATTATCATTCGCACATGATATTACCGGACCGGTTGGCCTTGGATCGTGCTTTCCGAAATGTGTATCCAAGAACGCCTGGGCTTGTGTCTCGTCTTCGAGAAGAGGATTGTTTATTTTTCTATTGATGCGCTTTCCTGTAAGTCTGCCAACTTTGTACCATAACTCCCTGGAATCCGTGAAAGGTCCAATGTCGTCCGGCAACTCTTCAAATTTCTTTTTGATCTCCTCGCGTTTTTTTCTCTGGAAGCTTGCTGCTTTGCGTTTGTACTCCAGTAGATTGTTTTGGCTTGATATTCGATTGAATTCTCTCCTCGCTTCTGTTTTTTCCCGCCACGCTTTATCAACTTCTGGAGACCACCAGAATTTTGGTTGCTTGTTATTTTTCCTTCTATTTTTCTTCTGGATCCTATTGATGCGTCTCCCTAAATCCTCGATATTGATGATTTGCAGTGGGTCTAGTTTGTTCACTTGCTCGGCAATTTTTTTCTTATCGATGAAAAATTTGTCGCTCTGAACTTTGATGCGATTTAGTTCAATATTGATTCCTAGATGATCGCTTCCAACTCCAAAGTCGAGGGTGCTCCAATCCACACATCCGATCATTTCTGTTGAGCACAGTGTTACATCTATTGCTGTCGATCGTCGATTCAGTTGTAGAGGAATGTACGTGAATGAACCATCATTCAGTATGAGAAAATTGCTATCATTAACAGCGTCTAGAAGAATCTGCCCTCGTCTGTCACAGGTATCATCACCCCATGCAGTGTGATGGGAATTGAAATCCCCTCCTAGAATAACCCTCTTGTGACATCTCAGAGTCGAGAATATTTCCTTGATGTCGTTATAAAACTCCACCGCCGAGATCGATGGGCTTACGTAAATGGCGCACAACACTAGTTCATACTGAATCATTTGTATCATTACTACCTGTGTGTTACGTGAAACTGTCGGTGTTGTCAGTCTCTGATAGTTCCAGTCGACGCTTAGGTAGATCCCTGCTCCTCCGTAGTTATCATCCCTAGATTGAGGAATGAAGTGGAAATTCGAGATTTGGTATCTATTACTGTCCTCCATGTTTACATCTGTCCATGTCTCAGCCAAGAAAGCTGCTGAGTAGTTACCCGATGCTAGAATACGCTGTAGTTCCATTTTATTTTTGAACAAGCTCTGGATATTTGCTTGTAATATTTTTAATTTCGACGAAGCCATTTCTGTGTTCCTAGGGGTTTATATTGTTGCCGTGGCTGTTCAGCACAACGGTGTTCGCCAGTTTGAAGTGCTTTTCCGTACATTTCTTGAACATGTTCTTTATGTTTTCTTGTGGGCCCAACATTCCGATAAATTCGGAATAGAAGCTGATCATCGTTTCTTGCAAAGTTTTTTTTGCTGTTGCTTGAGCCTCCTTTTGAGCCTCCTTCAGCATCTCCTCCCAACGTTCTCTCTCTGACACGTGATGTTGATTTGATAGGGCCGTTCCATTCATCGTAGTACTGCTGTTGTGTGCAATCAAAGCATCTCGTTGCTCGTTTGTAGCTGAGGCTACGGTTTGGTTCCCTGTTTGGTCTACTCTTGGTCGCTTATTTTTGGCGATCTTCGGTGGGTCTTTGTACAACTTTACAGCCGGCTGAATTGCTTTCCGCTCTTGATTGGTTTTCATCCACTGTTCCTTCATTGGATCCTTCCATGTGTATGTCCCTTTTGCCATGGATGCAAAGCTTTCCGTGAGGTCAGGAAACTCTCCAGTGTCAGCATTCAGTGGCTCATACATATTTCTGCTGATGACCGGAATATGTTGACTCGCTTCTGTGTACGTTAGATTTCTTTTAGACATTAGCGTTTTGATGTCGAATTGCCGTTTTCGTTCGGGGCAATTCACGTCCCTTGAGTTGTGTCCATGGCTTTTACAATGTGCACAAACTTCTTCCTTCTGACAGACCGAAGAATCGGTTCCATCCTCATGTCGTTCGGTGCATTTGTCACATCTTCTTGTTCCTCTGCAATTATCCTGTTGATGACCAAATCGAAGACATTTCAGGCACAAGACCACCCGTGGAATGAACGGAATGACTTTGCTAACACAACAGAAGAATCTGACTTTCTCTGGAAGTTCGTTAGACCTGAATGTTACACTGATTCGGCTGATGGGAACCCTTTCACCATCGTCGCCTCTTTTCGTCATCCGTTTGACCTCCATAATCGGCACGTTACATTCCAAGTCTCTCTTGATGTCGTCTATGTCGAGTTCCGTCGGTATACCTGGAACCACACCGGTCACGCTTACCAAGTGTCTGGGGATGTATGCTCTGTATGGTCCATTAGCATTGTTGATAGTTTCCATTAGTGTGTTCGCTCTTACGTAGCTGCTCATGAAGACGAGAATCTTGTGACGACCCACGTACTTCATGTCCGTTATGAACTTTTTGAATCCATCATGTTTCCGTAGCTCCGAACCCAACGAAAACTTATTGATCTTCACCGTTCCATTCCTGTTGTCTCGTAGTTCACAGTAGATGCGATACGGCGCGCAGTCGTTGCTGTTGTAGGTTATGTTGACAAACCTCCTATCTTCCTTCGACGATCCTCCGTTTAGTGACATCGGCAGTTTGTTGACATTCATTCCCGCCCTGTTCGGCGTTAAATCCATCCGTTTGTCATGGGTTTTATCACCACCACCAGGATCCACGTCGTCCTCCATTTTCCAACTTCCAATCGGCAACCTCTTCTGTTCTTCACCAGATCAAAATGGCGTCTTCTGTTTTTTCTCTATAAATCACTTTTATACTATATTTTTCAAAAAACACTTCTCTTTTCGATCACTCCAAGCTTCACTGCACTCGAAACGTCTTTTTATCACTAAATAATCACTATTCAGACAAATTTATTCTGAAAATTAACGACGTTAAGAAAACACAACCTTCCACTTGACACAAATCTTCAAAAAGCGATGCAAAGGATTACCGGATGTTATTTTTTCTTAGCTTTCGTACAAGTGCTAGCTAAGGTTGGAAGCTTGTTTTTGTTTTGTAGAGAGATCTTTTGGGAGGGAGACGCTTGAGATGCTGGGAATCGCTGTCATAGAAGAAGACGATCTAACGAAATAGCCTACTTCTTCTAAGCTATTTCGCATAACCTTTACAACAGCATAAACATTTGTGTATTTTGTAGGTGTCAAACTATTGTATGTAGGGGAAAATACCCATATTCTTGGCAGTCTAAGGCATTCGCCAAATTGAAGGATGGGAATAATAGAAAGTTACATTAAAACACAGGGTGGAGCTCAACTGGTATACATTTGTATGCTCTTCCTTTGATGATTGGTGCTCACTAAATATAACAACAATTAACAAAAAATCAGTAATTTTAATATTAATGTAACAGGTCAACCCTTCATTTATTGGCATAGCAATTTCTGTCATCAGCACGTCGAGATTCTTGCATTGTAGAATTACGACGCATAAAAATTCCAGAAAAAATATTCGCATCACTCGATTATTCAGTCCAATAAAACAAAAACTTTTGTTTTGCTGCTGTTATTCCAAACACCACTAATTTGCTATAATATCAATATTTATCGTTATATTTGAAAAATAAATCAGCGGTGGAAAGGTAAATGAGAATCGTACACGGTTATTCAACCGTTAAAGTTTCTACGGATAGAGGGTTGGATTATTTTTATGCCATCTTACATCAAATTACCTAACCAAGTTCATCAATTGATAGCCTGATTTAATCAAAAGGGAAAACTTTATATTAAATTATTTATATCGATTTATGTTTCGTAACATTGTGACTCAATGTTTTTCTATTTCGACGAAGCTCTGGTGTTTTTTCTTTTTTCAAATCGTGCGACAATTGTGATGTCTTGCAGAGCTTCAATGACGATTTCGAGGATACACCTTCATTATATTCACTGCTTTATATTTCGGATAAATTGTGAGATCGTATCATTTTATTTATCCCAACCTTTTTAAGTTATTTACACTCTTTTCGATCATTTTATCGTTAACTTGGTTCATAGTAATTGCTAATAGGACAAGTGGACTGGGTGTAACGAGGAGGATCACCATTAAATAAAAGTAAGAAACATATAAATGGTAAGATACAACAACTATTTAAAAATATATGTAATAATGAATTAAACTAAATGCGCGCTGAATTCTAAATATATTATATACATTTTGAATCCGGAAGTTTGATTATGGTACCCTTATCCATTTGATAAACGGTAGCATAACCATACGAGGCTTCCTGCTAGTGATAGTGACCTCGGAGTGGACATGAAATACCAGGCACTCTGAAATGGGTCACTGGAGCTGCAGTAGAGCTAGCACTTTCTAACTCCCAGATTAAATCTGACTGTTTTAACAGACAGCTTTCTTCCATAACATCACTGCCAGACAGTGGGGGTTAGTTTGTACACACACACACACACACACACACACACACACACACACACACACACACACACACACACACACACACACACACACACACACACACACACACACACACACACACACACACACACACACACACACACACACACACACACACACACACACACACACACACACACACACACACACACACACACACACACACACACACACACACACACACACACACACACACACACACACACACACACACACACACACACACACACACACACACACACACACACACACACACACACACACACACACACACACACACACACACACACACACACACACACACACACACACACACACACACACACACACAACAGTTTGCCCGTCTTTTGTGTCTCGAAATTGACTCGTTTTTTTGAGGTCGAAATACGTATCTGTCAAATACGAAATATATACAATCAAGTGATGGAATTGTACGAACTCGGCTTATGACAAGTAAATACATCCCACTAAAAGCTCTTACGACATTTTCAGTCAAATGACAGTGGCCCTTTTTGCCAAACGACATTTTCGGCCAATATACCTTTTCAGGAAAATCACATTTTCGGCCTAACGATAATGCATTGTAATGCGTGTATGTGGAAACACTCTTGAGCCTTTATTTGACCAATGACCTTTATGTGTATTTTCCTAAAGAAGATATTTGTAAATGCACCCATAAATGTTTGTCATTTTATTTTTGAATTTTTGTCATTAAAAATGTGTAAATTTTTATTAGTGTACGACATTTTCGGCCGTATGATCCGTTCGACCAAATGATATTTTTTATCATACGACTATTTCCACCAATCGACATTTACGGCCTTATGACACATTTGGCCATATGTCTTTCCCACGCAACCAGAAAACACGCAGCGGTCTAATGTGTTATTCGGCCAAATGACTTTCGGCCGAATAACTTTCGACCAAAATCCTCCGTTTCTGCTGAATTACATTTGCTCCATACTACCATTACCGAATCATGGATGAACAGAAAAGGCTATTTTTATATCGAAAAACATAAGTCACCTCCCGTGACACCTATGAGGTCGTAGAGTGCTTTGCATTTTTCTAAAGTAGGTGTCCAACTAACCAGCCTTCCCCTTCCTTAGCATTCGCAAGGACGTGGCCAGGACCTATCTCGACCTATTGGAGAGTGCGTTGCTTACATCTGAGAGATAATGATTAGCCCCAAATCAATATCTGTGATAACGGATGAATGTGATTCTACTCTAATATAATAGTTCAGGCTTGTACCACCTACGAATTTGTGAAAATTGCTCAATGCTAATGGTATTGAAAATAAATTTATTGTCAAAATTTGGGCGGTGCCTAGCTCGTTGGAAGTTTATATGATTAAATGTATGCAGAAACTTCCGAAGACAGTGATTGACAGTTAAGCAGCACAATTTAAGATGAAGAACTATGAGATTCATTCAGTTCTCCTAGAATCAAATACAGAATGTTATGCTCGAAACCCCGATAAGATTAGTGTTTACCCGGTGAAGTTATTAGCATTCCTCTAAAGTGTAGTTTGGGTGAATTTCGTATCTTTTACCCTAGAAAATTCACGCATACAACACTCCAGTAACATTCTAAAAACGTAAATAGTGCCATCTAAATGCAAATCACTGTTTTTTTGATGTTTCTCCATACGGTTTTCCACATAAACCGCCCAAACGTGGACCGATTTGGATGATTTTGTCCAGAGCACCAGGGCATCAAATAAAACCGAATGAGAGGGCCCATAAAAAAAATTAAAAAAGTGTTTTTTGAGCCACCTTATATGTTCATATACCATCATTATAATGTGTGGTATTTTTATCATGGCTCTTCGAAGTGAGACGACAAAACAGGACTATCTCATCGTCACAGGGAACGCATCAGAAAAATATTTCCAAAAAGTAGAGATCGTACATCATTATCACTGATGAAAAAGGCCTCTGCCTGACTGTACTACAGCTCAAGGCTCCAAGACACGATGCTCGTTGGATCACATGCAAATGCGTAAAATCAGTGTGTCAATGCCAGATATGTGACGCGGCACCAAACGAAAATAGTCTACATGTGATACCACCACGACAGGATATGTCTTTGGTTGCCATCTCAGTGCTAATGGCGTCTACTTAATATCCGAGATGAGGGGATACGACATGCTTAAGGATTCGGCTACAAAAGATAACAACACCAGGTTATCCCGCTGAGAGAAACTAAGACGCGATTAGCCACAATCCCTTGATACCTTCACTACCTTTTCCAGTAGTGAAAATACTAAACACTTCACTAAATTATTAATCTAAAAAAAGCTCGTTGCTATGAAAAACGACAACAAAACAAATGTCGTTGTCTGTGTTTGTTATTGGGCAAATATGGTCTAGTAGCCTCAAAATTTGTACATATCGACGGGGGATCCGTAAAGTAGTTGTCTAACGTCTGACTCTGAATCAGATGGTCATGGGTTCGATTCCCACCCCCACCACAGCCCTAATACAGGGAAAGTCAACAAGACTATAAAAGAAAGCAAAAAGTCTACGGACGTAAAAAGAAAAATAACAACAAGTCTAATATGACAGATTTTCAAATAAGAATGTAAAAATGTCGATAAAGCAGATCACGATTTGTAAACTCCACGGAGTATAAATAGAAACATATGGCCTGCGATGCCGGTCCAGTTAGGTGGGTGTGTGCGCAAAAGAAAAGCACCACCCAAACCAGAAAGAAGAAGAAGAAGAGAACATATCGACATTAGGAGAGTGAATCCAGAATAAAATATGAACGGAACACATCGAGATAGAGTGATTTCGAAATAGGGAGGTTATCGAGATGTAAAATGCTCAAATGTATGTAGATGGAAGGAACCGAAACCATCGATATAGGAAGAGATATCGAGATATAGAACATCGAGATGTAGAGAGTCGACTGTAATATGAAAAAAAAAACTATGTAAAAAAATTAGAAAAAATTGCATTAGAAAAACCTTTATGTTCTTTATTGTTTCTGACAGGCCCTCCTTAGCCGTGCGGTAAGACGCGCGGCTACAAAGCAAGACCATGCTGAGGGTGGATGGGTTCGATTCCCGGTGCCGGTCTAGGCAATTTTCGGATTGGAAATTGTCTCGACTTCTCTGGGCATAAAAGTATCATCGTGTTAGCCTCATGATATACGAATGCAAAAATGGTAACTTGGCTTAGAAACCTCACAGTTAATAACTGTGGAAGTGATAGATGAACACTAAGCTGCGAGGCGGCTCTGTCCCAGTGTGGGGATGTAATGCCAATAAGAAGAAAACTGTTTCCGACATGTATATAATGCTTACTGGTTTGCAATCAACGCAGCTAATGCTGGGGTATATTCGTGATCCTGGGCAGCAATCGTGCTTCTCAGTTAACAATTAATCATTTTCGTGTAATTGCTTTTCAGAATAATCTACACGATGAA
This sequence comes from Armigeres subalbatus, assembly GCF_024139115.2. Taxonomy (NCBI): domain Eukaryota; kingdom Metazoa; phylum Arthropoda; class Insecta; order Diptera; family Culicidae; genus Armigeres; species Armigeres subalbatus. The sequence continues at coordinate 392,432,141 of NC_085141.1, forward strand.
CAGCGATATCCGGCATTATGACACGTTAAGCAAAAGACTTTTACAATCGTATGACCCGTTCGGCCCAACGACATTTATGACCGTGTGATCAGCTCGCCCAAATAGCTTCTCCTGCCAAACGACAATTTTGTCCAAACGGCATTTTCGGTCAAATGATCTGATGTGAAGGTGCGTCCTATCGTATTTTGTTGACCATCATGTAATCATCAGATCTGTCTTTATTCTACTTTGTCTGAGTCAGTAATTTAGTAAAAATCATAAGGGGCCCGACGTAAACTTCGTAACATATTTTGTAATGAGAATTTTATTGTCATGTTTATGCTGCTACTAACGCCAACGTCAGCCACTCGATGATTACCTCCTGTAAAAGAATGGAATATCTCTCAGTTAGATGAATTGGACGTTGTTTTATCTATCGTGTCATTTTCCACAACGCCATACAACTATACTTTCTTGCGATGTAACCAAACCATTTCCTACAAAGGACTTGTTTTCTGTCTGATCTTTTCCCATAACCACCACCTTTCCGGATCGGATCACTTTTCGTACTCTTCGTACTCGTAGCGTAGGAAGAATCAAAGTGCAACTTCCTTGCCCCAACATCACGGCACACTCCGAGAGACCGAGGGCTTGTATTCCTTCAAAACTTTTCATCTTCGATTTTCCCCCTGAGTGAGCCGTTTTTCCGACCGCCAACCCAACACAAACCACCTTTGCTCGGCCATTCTGCCTCCGTTGTCCAGCTTCTCCCCGCTGGCATTGTACCAACCACTGCTAATCTAAAGTCACTGTTTTTCAATTTCAATCTTTCATTTTTTTGCCTTTTCCCTTCCCTTCCGTTCCTGAGACCAAACCCTGACCGAAAACCGAACCCTGCACTTGGTTCGTTTCTTTTTCAATTATTGCCAAAGGAAAATGTTATTATATTTTCGCCCCATATTCCAACCTTCCCCACGTGCCACCCAAAGGGCTTGGACCCATCGAAGTCGGGCAGGTCGGTATGTGCATCGGTCGATTTAGTTCTGTTACCGTAAATAGCATGAGATATGGGATCGTCTACCCTTGTCTTTCCACTTCGGATTGTGTTCAACTTAGCCAATCATACATCTACCGACGATAACTTGTCATGTGCTGTCTTGTCTGGTGGTCGGTAGTGTGGGTGTGTGTCGGTACGGCTACAAGACATACACACAACTAGTTCCACTTTTCGATTCGACCTGATTGCTGGCACTCGGGCAGCCTCTGGGGGAAAGTTTATGGAAGTGACCCAAGTGCTTTCGAAACTTGCAGAGTAGATTACCGTCTTTCCTAAGGTTTCAAAAACTTATTTCTTTTCTCTGTGACTTATAGACTTATATTCCCAAAGTACGATAATCGATTATACGGTTGCTGATTACTTGGGCCAGTATATGCGTTGCTTAGAAAACTGTACAGTAAATGCACCCGGTCCATTTTGAAGCAATTTCATTTGCATTAGAAACAACACATCGGACCCGGCCTCACAAGGGCCATTCAGATCGACCAAGATAAATTATTCGAATTGAATTAAAATTCAAATCATATTGTGCTTCGAAATATCAGTGAATTGGAACTATGACCACTTGAAATGATTTGCATTCCCTTTCTGTTCTTTTTTGTCTTGTATTCTAACAATTTTGCGATCAAATATTCTCATACGGCTTCATATTACCCAATCAATGTTTTTATTAGCAAACATCTGGATACATAATCCATAATCTTGAAAATCACTGGGAGTTAAATGGTTAAAAGTAACCATACTTGTCAAAAGACGAGTTAGTACTGCCCCATTTAATTCCACCACTTGATTGTAACTTCACAGATACGCATTTCAACTTATACAGTATTGTCGTCTCCAATGTCTTGTACTTGATTGACATGGTCGAGTCGAGTCAAGTTCAAGACACTAAAGACAAACATACTGTTGAGGTCGACATATGCCAGTAAAGTTTAAAACGAATGGTGAAATCAAACGAAACAGTACTTAACTCGTTTTGTGACATAAGAAAAGTTCTTATCAGTTTACCATTCATATTCGAATTATTTGCAACAATTTTGAAACGAGGACTAAATGCGAGTCAGGAATAAAACTCTTTTGTAGTTCAGAATTTGATTCCAAGACACATCAAAATTGATAGAAAAACGCTAAATAAATTTCCAATTGTTCTTCTTTTGTAGCAGCACCGTTTAGCTATTCTGATTTTCTCGATTAGCTGCAATATGAAGCTATTCTACGGTTTTCATACCCCATCAGGAAGATAAAGTATAAACTGCATCCAGTTCATCGAATGATCAACTTTTCCCGGAACCATTAAAGTTGTACAAACTGCCCCACCTGACTTGCGTTCCCCAGCGGGAGAGCACTGCTTCGTGTCATACGCGATGCTGGCCTTCAACAAAAGCGTCATCTAAACTTTGTGTTTCCCCGAAAGCAGTCGAACACAAAAAAAAATGAAATTATAAACAAAGTTTTATGGATTTCTGCTTCCGTTCGCTTCCACCCACAACACCGTCGCTGCAAGCTTTTCATCGTTGCCCTTGTTCGGATACCGGTCGGTCCGCTCGTCCGTTAACGACAATTTCTTTCGCGCGATGAGCGCAATTTCGTCCCCGCTGACTCCTGCGCCATTTTCGCCATTGATAATAAATTATGCGTATAGTTGCCTTATTGCAAGTTTAATTTCTTGAGCCATGGAGAAAGAGCGAATCCAAGCATCGAAGTTCGATACAAACCGGGCGGACGAGTGACCATGGACAGAAGCTTCGCGAGTTGACACGGGAGAATTCAATTGGCTGTTAATATGGCAGGCGAAACGGAAATGATCTGAAAAATTCAAGTGGAAAGTTTCTCGGAGGAGCAAATTTGTCCTGCGATGGAGGATGCGGGCTGGTAGAAGATGGCGCAACCAGTGGAAACTGTTGCAAAGTTGTTTCGCGAAAGTATTCATCAATCGTTTTCCGAAAAACGGGTGATTACGCTAATTAGGGTTGATTTATTTTACGAGAGGTTTAATGGAATTCACATCACTGGTGAGAATTGTGATACGGATTTTGGATTCAATTAGTTTTTGGGTTGGCATGTTTATTGTCATTCTAGATTTTTGTGAACATTACGACGTAAAAGGTCAATTTAAATATTTAGCAATGTAGATAACGATAACTAGGGTTAAGGCAGGCATTTTCGTCTTTTCGCCATAGTCTCGAGAACTAATTAAAGAAACACTTTTTTGTCAAACTCATTCGTACCTAATCGTAAGCTCAGGAGAAACGTTCTGTTATAGTGAAGCTCTAGCAAATGGACGTTGGTTTTAGCCCGGTTGGTAGAGCTGCATAACTGTCGGTCTTGGGCAACGTTCCTTCAGTTTCCCCGAACTTTTAGGGCCCCAGATCAGGCTCCACCGCGTGTTGCCAGCGTGTTCGTGGCCTTCCACGAAGTCGCCGGTCTCCTCCCGTTTCTCTGTTAAATTTTGTTTTCTCTATTCGTTTTCCGACATTCACACTAAGTGAATTGAAGTCTGCTGTATTTTATACCATTCACAATATTTTCTTCTTTGTATACTTGATACAGCTTATGATTCATGTGTCTGCGCCACACACCAGTTTCTAGTTTCCTTCCGAGTATTGTACGCAGCACCAGGCCTGGGAATTGTCGCGGTTGTCAGTGACACCTGACAAGATACATAAAAACATGGTCAGCCAAAAAAAACTTGACAACTTTCAGTTTTCCGTCGCACGACTGAATCCCCACGACCAGATGACAACTTTTTCCAATCGCGACAATTTGCTTTTGTTGTATGTCATGTACTGCACACATCTGCGACAAAAGTATGACAAGGCATACACTTTCGGCTCTGTGCACGACACATCATTGGTCCTGAAAGTAAGTTATGTCGCATCTTCTGGTTGTCTTCTCGTGGAGCAGCAATAGCAGCGGACAGATTTAAAATATCATACCGAAAAGAGCACTTTATAATTAATCATTTCTTTGTTCTCTTGACAGATTTTCTGTTGAGAAATAAGAAAATTTATTAAACTTTTTTTATTTTGCACAGAGAAAGATCCCCAGTGTCGAATAGTTGAGCCATTTAACGCAACGCAAGTTTGCTCGCTTTTAACGCAGGTTGTGGAATTTTCGCGCTTTCCAAGTTGGTTTTGGATTTATTTGTTCCCGCGGTTTTTAAAAAGATTGGAGGATACGTGTAAACGAAACAGGGATTTTGTCGTTTTTACGCGTTTTTTTTGTGATTTGCGCGGTTTTGACTTGCGCAGTACAATCGTTCGGGTAAATATCGACTTCACTGGTACACCGCTTGTAGCAATTGCCTGGTGGACGTTTTTTTAACTGCAATACTTTATTTATAAGAGAAATACGGAATTTTCTTCATGCGTATAACCTATATTGGGGGCAATCAGGGAACATTCTTTGATAAATTTATGATTGATTGGAATTACTGCACGTTATTTTGGGCGGAGTATTAAATTTTAATCGTTCTGCACGGGCACTGTTGTGGGGGCCGTACACTAATTACGTAAGCATTTTTTCTGTGTTTTTCGAAACCCCCTCCTTCAATGTGAGATTTTTTCACACATTCTTTTTTTATTTATATGGATCGTAAGAAAATAATAGTACTCCCCCCATAAGTGCCTACGTCATAACTGTATGACTATGAAACGCTCATGCGGGCTGGTTCATGCTATGTATAGCGAGCTATGTTTTTTGGTTCATGTTGTTCAAAATACAACAGCTTGTGTGCTCGAGTGTTAATGGCCCACTTAGAAGATTTCCTGTTATAGATCATTACAAACCATTCGTGATTTTTTACTCATGAATTTAAGATATGGTAATTTATTCAGTTACCAAAAAAACAATTATCTTCAAAATAAATTAATTCTTTGCCTTTACAGCTTGATGGTCGCATTTTTTTTATATATTCGTAGACGTAGGTTTGAGATAATGTTTATATATTTCAAATATAACAAACTAAATGTTCAAGAGCATTGAATAACGAGTAAAGAGCTGGACAAGGTAAAATCACCAAAATTCGAAACATTATTTTAATGCCGTACTTATTAGTCGTTTTTATAATGAGCTAGGCTTCAACTGCTGTAAAATCCAGAAACCACACCGTTTCAGCGGTTTCCCAGCATATTGTCGTCAATTCATAATGACAACATTTTGCTGACAACGACAACAATTTTTGTCGCGACAGAATTCGAAGGTGACATGACGAACTTTTTTGTCAATAACCATGACAACTAGTTTTGTCCGTATGGTATGTGCAAAACTTTTGTCGTGGTGCAAAGCGTCACGCGACAAATATATCGTAACAAAATAAGTATGTGACAAGTTTAAAAATGTCTTGTCGGAGAGGGAGACCAGTAGTGTGCTGTATCGGGTATCGTTGGTTAGGTTGTGTTGTCAAGTTTGAGGTGACTGTTTTTTCTTTGGTTTTGTCGCATGGTTTTTCTGTGTGAAGGTGACAAATCCCAGGCCTGCGCAGCACTTTCCGCTCGAAAATCCCGAAAGTTCTTCGGTCCGCCTCTCTTAACGTCCATGCTTCATGTCCATAAGGGGCCGCTGGTAGAAACAGAGGTTTGTATAGAGTTTCCGTCTGCATGTTGCGAGACCTTAGCTGGTTACGTAATCCGAAAAAGGTCCTATTCGCAGCAGCAATACGTCTTTTCACTTCACGGGAAACGTCATTGTCACATGTCACAAGTTCAAAGGTAATTAAACTCTTCAACAACTTCAAACACATCCTCAGCAAGCACTACCTCAGCACCATCACCACTAAGTCTTCCTCTATCTCTACCTGCCATCATGTACTTTGTCTTGGTAGAGTTAATGGTTAAGTCTATCCTTGCCGTCTCCCTCTTCAGTGGGACAAAACCCAAGTAACATTTAAAGTTTTATTTCGCTCTAGGAATGGTTTTCAAGATCAACTTATAAGATCTAATAATAAAACCCAATAACATACGGCAACCTTCTGATGACCACCCTGGCCCTCTCTAGAAAACCACTGTAAACCTATTATAAGAGCATTTAGAAACCCTTTTTGAGCCACTTGGCTGCGGCAGCTGTCAGAATGTTGCTTTGAAAAAAAGGAAACAAAACTTTGCAGATAAATAATAACAAAATGGACTGTTGATGAAAACTATGATGATAACAAAACAATACAGTCACTCTCAAAATTGAGCGTACAGCATGGATTAGATGAATATATTCGAAAATTCCAAAGGAAATTTAATTGTTGGCTCGGTTGTTTTTAATGCATTTCAATATTCATCCCTTCCTTCAATGTATGCGTACATAAAATGGTTGAAATTTTTTCTCTTAAGTTCATTTATTTGAAAATAATCTCAAAATACGCCTATTAGATGTGACAAAATTGAGCGTACAGCGAACTTTTTTCTATGAAATTTCTTATTATAAACACGATTAATGTATTTTAATATTGTTTTTTCATGATTATATTTATAATAATAAACATCCGCTACTTAAACATTCAATGTTTTGAAATTTAGCCACGTTTTAATCAAAATGGCGAACAAGTAAGATGTATAAACAATGCTATTAAAAAATTCAATGCTGCTGGGCAAAATAGATGCTTTAAGATATGGATTTCACCGGCATCGTGTCTTATATATGATAGATAATCGAAATCGAGCGAGACATACGATAAATTTGGGAAAATTCAGTCGGTAAATGATGAAAACAGATGTAAACATACAGAGAAAACGACAAATGTTGGGAATGGCATATTTCAAATTAAGTATAACTTTATTTAAAAGTCGATGTATAGGTAGCTTATAAGTTCAGGACACTCATTAATAATAATATTAATAAAAGAGCAGCACACTGATACATTATAAGATGTCATTTTATATTTGAAGACTCAGTCACCGTAGGAACAAATTTGGTTGAATCATTTAATTTCACCAAGATATAATTAAATAAGCTGCCGAACTCCTAAAAAATCATCCAATGGAAATCATCCAATTGTATCCCTCATGGTAACAGACCGTGGAGTTCAATCCAAATTTAATCATGAAATTACGATTTTAAGCTATTTTTTCAATATTTAATCAGAAGTGCTCTACGGGACTGAAAAGCTGTTTTTATGTTCGGTATCTTAACATGCACCTTGTACTTTTAGAATTTGACTGTGAATGATTGGATTCAATAATATTACTCTTATTGATAGACCTGAGACAATAATCGAGCTTAAAAACTAATTTAAGTTAAAGACATACTAAATTTGAATTATGTCATTCCTAACATTTGTCGTTTTCTCTGTATGTTTACATCTGTTTTCATCATTTACCGACTGAATTTTCCCAAATTTATCGTATGTCTCGCTCGATTTCGATTATCTATCATATATAAGACACGATGCCGGTGAAATCCATATCTTAAAGCATCTATTTTGCCCAGCAGCATTGAATTTTTTAATAGCATTGTTTATACATCTTACTTGTTCGCCATTTTGACCAAAACATGGTTTAACTTCAAAACATTGAATGTTTAAGTAGCGGATGTTTATTATTATAAATACAATCATGAAAAAACAATATGAAAATACAATAATCGTGTTTATAATAAGAAATTTCATAGAAAAAAGTTCGCTGTACGCTCAATTTTGTCACATCTAATAGGCGTATTTTGTGATTATTTTCAAATAAATGAACTTAAGAGAAAAAATTTCAACCATTTTATGTACGCATACATTGAAGGAATGGATGTGTATTGAAATGCATTAAAAACAACTGAGCCAACAATTAAATTTCCTTCGGAATTTTCGAATATATTTATCTAATCCATACTGTACGCTCAATTTTGAGAGTGACTGTATTTTCTTTCAGGTTTGTTTTTCGATTAACTGCCATTGAAAATGAGGTGCGCGTCCTATTTCATGGTCAAAGCTGGTGAAAAAATAAGGTTGAACACCACGCGCCGGCAATATAACGTACTTCATGGAAATAAATTGAAAATATTTCTAACCATATTATCGAAGATATTTGCTAAATTTATTAGTACTTTTGCCTAAATTATTAGTAAATAAAATTATTTGTCAGAAAAAGTATTTTTCTGCTTTTCAAGAGTTGCTGAGTAGCGCAAGGGTAGAGCACCAGCCTTTAGTTCCAGAGGTCAAATGTTCGAGACAGGGTTGTTACCATTTATTTTTTTCAAATATTCACTAAGTCGTATAAATGATCATGAAAACTCGAGAAAGTCCTTATTTAGCACGTATATAGCCTCCACTTTAGTAGGTATATAGCGATTCGGTGCATTATATACATAATATCTTATGTGTATATGATGACCTATATCAATAGCAATAAGTATAAAAATGTTGACTGGGTGTTACTTGAGTAGTGGATGCTTAACTCATTTATTTATTTAACATCTAAACAGATAACACTGAATCAACAATTTGACGCCACAATGCACGGTTCGAGGCCGCATCTCTCCAGCCTCGGATACGCCCCACGCTCGCCAAGTCGTTTTGCACCTGGTTTGCCCATCTCGCTCGCTGCGCTCCACGCCGTCTCGTACCTGCCGGATCGGAAGCGAACACCATCTTTGCAGGGTTGCTGTCCGGCATTCTTGCAACATGTCCTGCCCAACGTACCCTTCCGGCTTTAGCTACCTTCTGGATACTGGGTTCGCCGTAGAGTTGGGCGAGCTCATGGTTCATTCCGTCTTCTTGCACACCTCCAAAGATGGTCCTAAGCACCCGTCTCTCGAATACTCCGAGTGCTTGCAAGTCCTCCTCGAGCATTGTCCATGTTTCATGTCCGTATAGGACAACCGGTCTTACAAGCGTCTTGTACATGATATATTTGGTGCGGTGGCGAATCTTTTTCGACCGCAGTTTCTTCTGGAGCCCGTAGTAGGCCCGACTTCCACAGATGATGCGCCTTCGTATTTCACGACTAACGTTGTTGTCAGCCGTTAGCAAGGATCCGAGGTAGACGAACTCCTCGACCACCTCGAAGGTATCCCCGTGTATCGTAACACTGCTTCCCAGGCGGGCCCTGTCGCGCTCGGTTCCGCCCATAAGCATGTACTTTGTCTTTGATGCATTCACCACCAGTCCAACTTTTGTTGCTTCATGTTTCAGGCGGGTGTACAGTTCTGCCACCTTTGCAAATGTTCGGCCGACAATGTCCATGTCATCCGCGAAGCAAATAAATTGACTGGATCTGTTGAAAATCGTACCCCGGCTGTTACACCCGGCTCTCCGCATGACACCTTCTAGCGCAATGTTGAACAACAGGCACGAAAGTCCATCACCTTGTCTTAGTCCCCGGCGCGAGTCGAACGAACTGGAGTGTTCGCCTGAAATCTTCACACAGTTTTGCACACCATCCACCGTTGCTTTGATCAGTCTGGTAAGCTTCCCAGGGAAGCTGTTCTCGTCCATAATTTTCCATAGCTCTACGCGGTCTATACTGTCGTATGCCGCCTTGAAATCAACGAACAGATGGTGCGTTGGGACCTGGTATTCACGGCATTTTTGAAGGATTTGCCGTACAGTAAAGATCTGGTCCGTTGTCGAGCGGCCGTCAACGAAGCCGGCTTGATAACTTCCCACAAACTCGTTCACTAATGGTGACAGACGACGGAAGATGATCTGGGATATCACTTTGTAGGCGGCATTAAGGATGGTGATCGCTCGAAAGTTCTCAAGAGGGGCCCCATCGAGCTCACCCTCTTCCGGCAACGCTGCCTCGAGATGCTGCGCGTATGCAGAGGCGACATCAGGTTGCTTCAGTCGCTCTAGGTCGTACCGCGGCGGTCGTCGGTACCGAACATTGTTGATGACGGATAGTTTTGGGCGCAGTTTAACCATCACCAGATAGTGGTCAGAGTCGATGTTAGCGCCACGATATGTCCTGACGTCGATAATGTCGGAGAAGTGCCGTCCATCAATCAGAACGTGGTCGATTTGTGATTCTGTCTGCAGTGGTGATCTCCAGGTGTACCGATACGGGAGGCTGTTTTGGAAGTAGGTGCTGCGAATGGCCATATTCTTGGAGGCGGCGAAATCAATTAGTCGTAGGCCGTTTTCGTTCGTCAGCCGGTGAGCGCTGAACTTTCCAATAGTCGGTCTAAACTCCTCCTCTTGGCCAACCTGAGCGTTCAAATCTCCTATGACGATTTTGACGTCGTGGCTTGGGCAGCTGTCGTACTCACTTTCCAACTGCGCGTAGAATGCGTCCTTATCATCATCAGTGCTTCCGGAGTGTGGGCTATGGACGTTGATTATGCTGAAGTTGAAGAACCGGCCTTTGATCCTCAACCTGCACATTCTTCCATTGATCGGCCACCACCCGATCACGCGCCTTTGCATGTCGCCCATCACTATGAAAGCTGTTCCCAGCTCGTGTGTGTTGCCGCAGCTCTGGTAGATGGTATGATTACCTCTAAACGTTCGCACCATTGATCCCTTCCAACAAACCTCCTGCAGCGCTACGATGCCGAATCCACGGTCCTTGAGCACATCGGCGAGTATGCGTGTGCTCCCGATGAAGTTGAGAGATTTGCAGTTCCACGAACTGAGTTTCCAATCGCTAGTCCCTTTTCGTCGCAGTGGTCTTCGCCGATGGTTCCGGTCCGTACTCTCTTGTTGATTGTTCGTTGCTTATGATTTTTTAAAGGCTGGCTTGCAGGGCCTGACACCAAACCCCCTAAATTTCCGGAGGACCATTCCTCCTTATTTCCGGTGGACCATGGTGCACAGTTTCACTTAGAGTCCCTCGCTGGCACTCTAACATGGAGAACAGACGCTGTTGTGAGCCGATCCTGACATGGAGAACAGACGCTCAATAAGATTTGCACCTCCGGAGAGGAGCAAACCCCCCTTCCCTGTCAGCATACGACCATAGTTCCCACCGGGGTTGGTTACCCGATCTTCCCTAAGGTTGCTCGTATCCCGGCCAGCACCGCGGGGAGGTAGGGATAGGAGTTGCTGGGTAAGAGGCTAAGGACCGCGAGATGGGGTCTATTTTATTCCTTCAGGTACGCGAAGTACCAATGGTACGCTTTACCCAGCATTTGCCGTGCCGTGGATGCTTAACTGCTCTGCGATTCATTCCAATGAGATCGATGTCCTCCGTAAAGCCCAGGAACATATGCGAAAGTGCCGTTCTTCTGCACGCCAGCAGCCGAATTCTGGTCAAAAAATCTCTGGTAAGAAGAGAATTTCTAGATTAGATTTTCAAAATTTTCTTATTTTGGGATTCCGACGAAAGTATGGAAGAATATTTTTGACGGAAAACGAGAATTTAAATTTCTTACAAATTTCAGTGGGAGAGGTTCGATAAGAGATTTTTCTGGAATGAAATTTAAAGGTATAATTGTTTACTTCCCATTCCGAGTGTAAAATAATGTGGAAAATATTCTCGGTTTCATCCATTACACGAAATTGCCCCTAACGATATATACTCATGCAATGGCAAGCATATATAAAAGCTTTCAATAGAAAACCTATGGAAACTCTAAATAGAACGCCAAGTTAAAAATTAGGCCAAGTTCCAGTTGGAATGTAGAGTCATTGAAAGAGAAGAAGAAACGCGTTTGATTGATTGTTTTATAACACTTTTTTAAAGGCAAACTAAAAACAAACAATTTTTTTAACCTTCCTAATGCATTAGAAAAAAGTTACACATTATGCATTGGGGTCCATTTGGACCCAAGATTTCATCACTATCACAAAAGCTCAAATTTCAACCGATGTTCGATCTTTAGGCACCAAACGAAAGCTGTAGGTTTCTAGAACAAGCTCATGGTGTGATCCATCAAAATTGACCACTCTAGTCCCCGGGGAACCTGTACTGAAGAGGTACTTTTTGAGCTTCTTGAATTGGCACCAAATTTTCGAGTTTCGTGTTATGAAACAAAAAATTGCTTGCAAATATGTGCTCTGATGATTCCAACTGTATTCACTATCTTGTATGTGCCATTTCTAAGGAAATTTATCCCTCTAGCGGTCATCGGAGAGCTTTCTGGAAGATCCGGAACATTCGTAAAAGTGGCCAATTCCAAAAGTTTATCTCAGAGCTTCGCGATTTTTTGGTAACCATTTGTTCTGGGAAATTGTGGATGCATTCAATAGTAAAAGTCTTCTGTGACCCCCAAATGTCCCAGAAACGGTCCCCCGGAAGATCCGGAACATTCGTAAAAGTGACCAATTCCAAAAGTTTATCTCAGAGCTTCGCGATTTTTTGGTAACCATTCATTCTGGCAAATTGTAGGTGCAATCAATACTGAAGACTTCAGTGACCTACAAATGTCCGAGGTACGGTCATCCGGACATTCCGGAAAATCCGTAAAAATGGCCAGTTCCAAAAATTCATTCCAGCGCTTCGAAATAGTCTTTTTTTAACAATTCATACCGGCAAATTCTGTATGTAATCAATAGTGAAAGTGCTCTGAGACCAAATGTCCCAAAACGGTGCTTCGGAAGATTCGGAACATCCGTAAAAATGGTCAATTCCAAAATTTCATCCCAGAGATTCGCATTATTTCGTAATCATCCATCCTGATGAATAATGGATGCAATCAGTAGTTAAGGTCTTCCGTGATCCCAAACGGTCATCCGAAAGTTCCGAACCATACGTAAAAGTGGCCAATTTCAAAAATGCATCTCAGAGCTTCGCAATTTATTTATAATCGAATTGCCTGTGCAATCAATTGTGCAAGTCTTCTGCGACCCGCAAATGCTCCCGAAAGGGGCCGATACCACAAAATCATTCCAGAGCATTGCTATTTTATTCGTAACCATTTATATGGGCAAAATGTGTACGCAATACATTGTTTAAATCTTCTGAGATGACCACAAACGGCCACCGGGGTATCCGAAACATCTGTTAAATTGGCCAATTCCGAAAGTTCATCTCAAAGCAAATTTTCGAAACTGTTTATATCAGCGAATTGATTATGCAATCAATAGTGAAAGTTCATTGTGACCCGAAATGACCACAATACGATCCTCAGGAAACCCGAAACATCCATAAAATAGGTTAATCCTAAAACCAGTTAAGTAACTCCATTTAATTCCACCAATTATTAGATACGTATTTCGACCACAACTGTGTGGTCGCCTTCAGTGTCTCGTACTTATACTACGCTAGGTACCTAATCTAATCTTATTTGCCTACTTTATTTACCCATACAGTTAATTACCTTGTATAGGTAAATAAAGTAGGCAAATAAGATTAGATTAGGTACCTAGCGTAGTATGATTAGTGTGAGTTGCGATTGTTTTCTTCAAGTCGAGTCAAGTACGAGACACTGAAGACGGAGTTACTTAACTCGTCTTAGACGATTGAATACATTCCACTAAAAAGAGCTTAAAATATTTTTTTCTAATCCTAAAAGTTAATCCCGGCGCTGAGCATTTTTGTTAGTATTCATGTAGTAACGGTATTTATATTATATGTGGAGTAAATAGTGAAACTCCTCTGTGACCTACCGAAAGTTAATCACGTTCGATTTTTTAGAAAACATTGGTAAAGGTTCCGGTTCTCCGGGGAATTTGGGACATCCGCTAAAATTATGAATTCTTGAAGTTGGAATTTTCGATTGACTATTATCGGCTCTATCAGTCTTATAAAGCAGCTGAAACGTTATTGCGTCTATTTTCCGACGTTTCGGTGTATATTTCACCTTCTTCGGGGATTTAGAGGCTACGTATTTTTTGTGTATGCGTGTGTCATGTCTGATATAACGTTGGCAATTAACACAAAACTCACACACATACACAACAAAACGTAGCCTCTAAATCCCTGAAGAAGGTGAAATATACACCGATGCAACAAAGTTTTAGCTGCTATATAAGACTGATAGAGCCGATAATAGTCAAAGAAAATTGAGCACCTACAGTCGAAAGCATCCTTTCAAAAGTTGCAATTTTCTATGACGTCTGAATGTCAACAAAACCGTCCTCTGGGAGATCAGGAATATCAGTAAAAATGGTCAATTCCAAAAGTTTATCTCACAGCTTTGCTATTTTTCGCATTCATTCATATGAATTATGTATGCAATCAATGGCGAAAATCCTCCGTGCTATGCAAAGACAATAATAAAAGTCGAGTCAAGTACGAGACACTGAAGACGGCCTGCTAAAGTCAAAATATGTATATGTCAAAGATACAATCAAGTGGTGGAATTAAATGGAATTGTACAAACTCGTCTGATGACAAGTAAAGACATTCCACTGATAGCTTCCACTCAGGGCCGGATTTATGGGGGCTGGGGGCCGTGGCCCCGGCCCCCACAAATCTTATGTACCAAAACCAACCTTTTTGTACATTTTGGGGCCCCCACATACCGTCGGCCCTGGGCCCCTTCCGGCTAAATCCGGTCCTCACTGATAGAGGCCAAATTCAATAGCTAGCGTAATAGATCATTATCAACCAGCGATGGCGGCGTGGCGGCGTTCTTCCTTGAATTCAGAAGTTTTTTGAGAATTCTGAGAGTTCCTCCGCAAATCCTTCCAGAAGTTCATCAAGTAATTCCTCGGGGAGCTGCTCCGGGAACTCCACCGAATTTCTTCCGGAAGTTCCTCGGGAATTCTCTTTGGAATTGGCCACTTTCACGGATCTTCTGGATCTTCCGGAGTACCATTACCGTACAGTAGCGAAGACTTTTATTATTGATTGCAAACACAATTCGCCAGGTTAGGTGGTTACGAAAAAATCGCGATGTCTTAGATAAACTTTTAGAATTGACCACTTTTACGAATGAACCGGATCTCCTGAAACACTTGGAGGTCACAGAAGACTTTCCCTATTAATTTGCCAGAATGAAAGGTTACGAAAAAAATAGCTGTGCTGAAGTTTTGGAATCGTCCACTTTTACGGATGTTCCAGAACTTCCAAAGGATTGATTCTGCGACATTTGTAGACCACAGAAAACTTTCACTATTGATTGCACTCACAATTCGTCAGAATGGATGGTTACGAAAAAATCGCTTTGCTCTGGGGTGAGCTTTTTGAATTGGCCACTTTCACGGATGTTCCGTATCTTCCGGAAGACCGTTTTTATCACAGAAGATTTTCATTATTGATTGCATCCATAATTCGCCAGGATATTACAAAGCTCTGGGACTAACAAAAATTGCCAAATTGAGAAGCTGAAACACTATCTTTTTAGTACAGGTTCCCCGGGGACTAGAGTGGTCAATTTGGATGAATCACCCCATGAGCTTTTTATTGGAACCTACAATTTTCAGTTGGTAACTAAAGATCGAAAATCGGATGAAATTTGAGTTTTTGTGATCGTGATGAAATCTTGGGTCTAAATGGACCCCAATGCACAATGTGTCACTTTTTTTGTGGCGCCTCTCCTAGATGTCGCTGGAAGCTGATTTTCGCAGGGAATCTTGGTTCCCGAAAGATAGGAAAAGTCAGCTAAAGCTAAGCTAAAGCTAAGCTAAAGCTAAGCTAAAGCTAAGCTAAAGCTAAGCTAAAGCTAAGCTAAAGCTGAAGCTGTTCTAAAGCTAAAGCTTAAAGCTAAGCTGTTAAAGTTAAGCTAAAGCTGTTGCTTAAAGCTAAGCTAAAGCAGCTAAGCTAAAGCTAAGCTAGCTAAGCTAGTTGCTTCAGCTAAGCCCAGCCCTGCCCCAGCTAAAGCCCCAGCCCCAGCCCCAGCCCCAGCCCAGCTCCCAGCCCCTGCCCCAGCCCCCAGCCCCAGCCCTGGCCCCAGCCCCCAGCCCTGGCCCCAGCCCAGCCCTGGCCCCCAGCCCCAGCCCCGCCCCTGCCCTGCCCAGCCCAGCTGCCCCAGCCTGGCCCCAGCCCGCCTGCCCCCCAGCCCTGCCCCCCAGCCTGCCCAGCCTGGGCCCAGCCTGCCCAGCCCCGCCCAGCCCTGCTCAGCCCCCCAGCCTGCTCAGCCCAGCCTGCCCAGCCTCCGCCCAGCCTGCCCCAGCCCGCTCAGCCTGCCCTGCCTGGCCCCAGCCTGGCCTGCCCCAGCCTGCCCCAGCCTGGCCTGCCCGCCCAGCCTGGCTCAGCCTGCCCAGCCTGCCTGCCAGCCTGGCTCAGCCTGCCTGCTCAGCCTGCCTCAGCCTGCCTAAAGCTGCTAAAGCTGCTTGCCTGCTTAAAGTTTGCCTAAGCTCAGTTGTCAAAGCTTGCTTAAAGCTGTTCAGCTTGCTAAAGCTGCTTCTCTTGTTAAAGCTTGCTTTAAAGCTTGCTTAAAGCTAAAGTTGCTTCAGCTGTTTAAAGCTGCTTTGCTAAAGCCTGTTTAAAGTTGCGCTCAGTTGCTGTTTAAAGCTGCTCAGCTTTGTGCTTAAAGTTTCAAAGCTTGCTTGTTTAAAGCTAAGCTTGCTTAAGGCAAATGTTAATGTTTCGGTATATTCGAGGTAATAAATTAGAGCATTTGTTATTTTCAGACAGTTAGAAATCAAAACAATGTTGCTTTTTCTGCATATTTCCATCACTAGATTGAATACTAATTATTTTCTATCTCTTCATTATTTTGGTAACAATAAATGAAAGTTTCGCCAGAAAACCATGTTCGAACATTATCTGCCACAGCTCATTTTTTTAACTGAATCGTACGCTGCAATGAAATCAATAAACAGATGGTAAATCTGCAAGTTGAACTCCCGACATTTATCAAGGATCATCCGCAGGATTAAAATCTTACCCGTCGTTGATCGTTCCTCACGAAGAACTCCTCAAGCGGTCTTAGTCTGTTAAACAGGATACTCGACAGAATTTTGTACGCCGAGCTCAGAAGGGTGATCCCTCTGTAATTGGCACACTCTAGCCTGTGCCTTTTCTTTTAGATTGGGCGTATGTGGACATCCAACCATCCGGCAGGCAGTTCTTCATCCTCCCATATTTTCTAGATAATGTGGTGGATCGATTGATGCAGCTGCTCACTTCCATGTTTGAGAAGCTCGACCGGAATATCTTCCTTCCAAGCAGCCATACTGTTTTCAGCTCGTTTAGAGCCTCTTCACCTCCAGCGTTGGTGGTTCCACAGTCTGCCCGTCGCCGACTATGTCTATCCTGCTCCCTAATACACCTTAATTTTCACCGTATAACAAATCTTTGAAGTGCTGCCACCATAGTCTTGTCTGTCAGCTAATTCCAGTCTCGGTTATTGCACATGGCGGGCACTGGCGCAGTCTTATGCTGCGTGCCATTGACAGTTGCGTTAAACCTTTACATATCGTTTCTATCCATGTTCTCATCCTCGTCCTGCATTTTTCTCGTTAGTAGCTCATTGGCACTCCTCATAAAACTTTCTTTTTCATTGGTGTCGCTGTGCAGTTGCAAACACTTCCAGCGCTGTTGTTGTCACAGCTTCGTGGATATTTTCCCACAATCTGTTGACGTCGCCAGATCAGTTGAAATCTCCTCTCCGCTTATCCAGCTTCTGATGGTAATGTTCAACATCCCCTTCAACTGACAAGCGTTGGATATTAAAACGCATCGTTCTATTGTTTCGAGAACTCGTTACGCTCGATAGTTGTGTCCGATTTTCTGCAACTACAAGGTAGTGATCCGAGTCAATGTTCGGATCTTTGAAGAACCTTACATCTATAACATCCGAGAAATTCCGTTCGTCAATCAGCTCGTGGTCTATCTGTGAGCAAGTGTCGCCACTCATATGTTCTTATGTGCAAAATAGGTACAGCTGATTGCCATCCATCTAGCAGCAGCAAAGCTCACAATTACAGAAGCTTTCTCTTCAGATTTGCGAGCTTGCATCCCCGATGACCATATTTACATCGTGTGTTGGACACCCTAGCAGCATACATGTTCCACATAGATTTCCACAACTCATATGTGACCAGATTCAGTTACAATGAAGTTGTGGCAACCATTTTTGTCTGACTTGTGCTGCTCGGGACACTCTCCGTAGGCCTTTTCAAGGCTTTCATAGAACGCATCCCGAGCAAAGCTTAAGATCAAATCAATGACTAATTTTGTTGTTGCGAAATCGCCAAATTTTGATAACTAGTAGAAAGTGTAATCACGTAGAAAGTGGAACCTGGAGATTGGTTGCTTGACGAGTTCTAGGCGAGGTGTTGTTTGAGTTTTAAAAGTCTCTTCTTTACATAACTTGAAGTTGGATGATATGTAACAGCTTTCCACCCCTATCTTGACTACAGATGTAAAGAAATGCATTGTAAGTACATCCACCACGAGGGGACTAATTACGGATCTATCCAGATCTTGCTGAGAACGAAGCCATCGAAGGTAATGGGTAGGCCTAATCTAAATTCTGACCACTTTCGTCTATGATCATTCAGATGAGTTGCATAATCCTCTTTACAGCGGCCCTAGTAACGTCTAGGACGTTACGTAAGAACGTAAAGTCTCAACGGGTAAAAAAAGTAACCATGATCGGCAAAATCTTCCGTTTTGTCCAGGCTTCCAGGCTCGACCGGTTGAACGTTGAATGGAAAACGGAATAAGTCCGGATAACCAGACCCAATGATTAATTATTTTAGAGCGTCTGAGAGGAAATTTTCCACAGCTATAGGACTCTACAATTCTTCCGTTCGCTTTCACTATTATAATAAGATTATAGTGGAAGTAAATGGAAAAATTGTAAAGTCTTTTAACTGTTAGACCTGCTTTCACCGATGGATCTGGATCGAGATTGAAGCCTTCCGCCGAACAAATGGCAGGGATACCCTTCAGTACCTTTGCACAATTGGGTTCCCTGTGTTCTGAGCAGAAAACCACGCGGTCTAGTCATCTCGTCTATTAGACTCTATATCCTGCTCAACCTTCCGTAAACGATCTCACTGTAGGCACTCCTCCGTGAAGTCTATACATACTGCTCCGGAGTCTACGACAGCCTTCATTCCTTGCTTAGAAAACGGTCTCCTCAGATTCTTCCAACCTTGAAATGGCATTTTCGTCCGTGTTAAGTGCTACAGAATAGCAGCGGTCGGATCTGCACGGAGGAATAACATTTCGTGGAGCCTGCTTGAAGCCCGAGAAGCACAATTTAGACCGATTTAGTTGCAGCAACTCATAAATGACTGAATTAGGTCGTATAAAGGTCAAAATAACTCGTTTATGACTAGTGCGCCTCTAGGGCAGTATCGAGTAAACAAATCATCGAATCGACATATTGTTGCGATGATACAGCAATCCAACCGAATATGGAGTCGTGTAAGGCTGGATATTGCTATCCAAGTTCCACAATCCGTTTGATGAACTTGGTCGCTGCTTCACAAAAGCCATGATCCGAAATATAAGTGTGGTCAAGTATTCAGGTATCCAGTCCGTAAGGTACGATAATTGTAGTCACTCATCGCATGTTCCAGTTCACCGAGAGAGAAAAAAAAAAGACCAAGTAGCAAAACTCTGATAATGGAAAAGTTATGGACAGCAACTCACCTTGCTGTTTCAGATGTGAATTGAGTCATCATTGGCCAAGACATTGGAGGAATTCCGTTAGCTCCTCCAGCGTGTCCTGCTCTTTAGTTGAAGTGAAAGTCTTCCCATATACGACGTCTGCACGAATATAACCGCGACGACATCAGATTCTCCAGCAACAAGTCTTTGTAGTCGCCCGGTTATACAATCTGGTCCAAAATTTACATGATTTTCTCAAAACCTTCGACTTAAAGGCGTGGATTCGAAGCAGATTCCATGGCGAGAAAGGGTTGCTTCAGAAGTGGGTGGATTGGTCGCAGTGATTTGAAGAGAATCGATAAAGATTTTAGGTTCCCTATGCAGACAGCCCTTCAGAGCTACTTTTCTACGTCGAGATACGTTCAGATCCCTAAAGCTTATCAATTCGTTCACCTCCCTATTGAAAACTGGCAGTTGAATCTGCGGAAGGCGAGCAGGTTTGAGTACAGCTGATGCTGGAAGATTACTTACAGTAAGGATTGTTTCAATGGACTGGTTCCTGTCTATCTCTAACTTAATTTCATAGTAGCGATCACTAAATTTCTGCCTACTTTTATAAGGCGAATCACCCACCATCCACCTCGTTGAAATTATCGTGGAACTGGATTTATACCAAAGATGCTCCAAACGTGTTCCATAGATTGTCAATACTCTCCGAGACATTTCCGCCTTGCAGTGTTCAATGAACACTTCCACAGTTATTAACTGTTAGGTTTCTAAACCGAGTTACCATTTTTGCATTCGTATATCATGAGGCTAACACGATGATACTTTTTTGCTCAGCGAAATCGAGAAAATTTCCCACCTGAATATTGCCTGGACCGGACCGGGGACTGAACCCAGCCACCTTCAGCATGGTCTTGCTTTGCAGCCGGGTATCTTACTACACGGCTAAGGAAGGTCCATAAATATCCTAAATACCCTTACTAAATTGGTAGATAGCGAGTCAGCCTCAATTTGAATTAACTTTATAATCAACAGCTTGAGCGATGACATCTTCTTTACAGGCTTCTACTATGGTGCTATTGTTCTTCAATAGGGCGCTATTTAATGTGGGCTGAAACATAAGTGATAGAATAAACCGTGGGGTCTCTTAGTTGCGCCAGAAATACACCATTGTAGCTGTGACTGCCTGCCTGGAGGAAGTAAAAGCATCGCAATTGTCCTAACTGAAAAAAAAATCAATACAATTGATACAACCTTACGCCTCAACAACATCTTACATGATCACATAATATGCTTATTTTATTGTGGTTGTATAAAACACAACGATGTAGGGTAGGTAATCTGACATCGGTTGAATCATATAATTGTAGATGTAGAGTAGAGCGGAAGACTGTATGAATAACCAATTACCTACAACGTTTCAATGCTCCGAGGCAACATTGGCTGTATACCTACCAATCCAGGTTTATTAGCTTCATGTGTAAGGATTTCTTTCAAACAAAGCACATTGTTCATGTAAAGTTTCCAAACATTTATTCCACCGTACGGATTTTTATGGTCGAAATTCAGAGTCATTACAGATTTTTTGTGTGCCGCATTTTCGGTGATTGACTATTTCGCATATCCCTTTCCGTCAATTCCTTCCACCAATCAATCTCGCCGGCATCCTTCCTTATTTATGGCTCTTTTATAAAAATTTTCCTACACCCATTTCCGAGCTTAGATGAGTTTGGTTTGTGTTTTCTTTTTCTTTATGCCTGCTCGTTATGGGTCTCTCCCTATATTTTTTACTGTACTGCTTTTGTATATATGTGTTCTATATGGGTTCGCTTCGCTCCGATAAAATTCAATTCACTCCATAATTTTTCTGCTGCCGAATCGCTTCGCATTCGAATTTGTCTGCTTTTATTTTTATACATATACATTTTCCCCGGGTTTGCATTTATCACTCGGTTCTATACAACTGATGGGCCTAGACAGGATGAGCGGAGAGGCTTTCATGCGACGAAATTTAGATGCATGCTCGTTCCCGCGTGTGCACGGGTGTGCCCGTGGAAACATGTTTGCTTTTCCCAGTTTACCATACAAAAAGGTTTTTCGGAGCTAACGGAGATAATCAAACAAATCACTTTTCTATGTGCACAGGAGTGGGAGGAAAAAAATCATTTTTTTTGTTTTGCTCGTTTACTCGAAGTGTTTGCAAGGTGCAACTTAGCGCTGGCAGGCTTCCGGCTTGGTAGGCTATTCGAACATTGCGCCGGCAGACGAGGATGAGAGTATGGTCCAATGAGAAAGTTTTCTTAAGTTTTGAACATATTCGCTTCAATTTCTAGATGTGTTTAATGAAACGAGTTGAACACATTGTTCTCGGTTGAATCATCTCAAATGGATTTTATATGACGAATGAATTGCGTCGGACAATTTCTGCGCACGGATGCCTATTAGTACCATTCTCCCACAGAACGAATGTGGCGCATCCATCTTCCCTGCCAACTGTAAGTAGAGGAAATTTACAACGCTTTGTCGGGCGCTGTTTTTATATCCTGTCAGTGCTTGGGCAAACAGATTTTTAAACTTTTCCGAGATTTCTCCACTTATGGGAAAATTGGATTTCGAGTTAACTTCGTTTGTTTAGCTCAGTACTTACTTTCGCTGGGCGTAATCATGTTATATTTTTCAAATATTGTCATTCAGTGTAGCTTACTCGTGACAGGTTTGTTAAGGGAAGATTACGGATGTGTTTCACAGCAAATTGAACGTTGTTAATTTTTTTTTTGCGAATTGGAATCTTCTGATAGCTTATAGAATGTTTCTTGGGATTGTTTCAATTTGATTTAGATCAATTTTTCAGGGTAGACTAGCAATTGACTTACGAAATTTCGCAAACACGGTATACTGTCGAGATACTTTTCGAGACCAAGTAAAATCAAGTACGAGACACTGAAGACGGCCTTACTGTTGAGGCCAGATAGATATTGCCAGACTATTCAGAAAACTTATTTTTCTAATTTTCTATTGACAAATTGAATTAGCGGATCTAGCCATGAAAAAGTGTGTCTGGGATCGTTATTTATGCTGAGAAATACAAAACTTGTTTGGCACCTATGACTACTGCGATCGATATATGTTTTACCATTTTTTGGTCGGCGTTCTGCCAAATCGCACTCTTATCACACCAAGCACCAACGAAAAAAAACCCTTTTTCTGCCCAAGCTTCTGTTCATAACTCGACTATTTAAGGTCACTCCTGACAGAATCCAAGTTTCAAAGTGCTCGCGTTTTCGGGGGCACACCACTCGATACGGAGGCGGTGGACAACTGTCATTTTTGTTGATTTAGCTTTGCTGCGTCGCAGCATGCGTGAAAAAATAAAAATGACAGTTGTGCGTTGCTTCCGTATCGAGTGGTGTGCTCCCGAAAACGAGAGCACTTTGAAACTTGGATTCTGTCAGGAGTGACCTTGAGAAAGTGTGCTGTCAACGTGGTTGAAGTGATCAGTTCAAAGTGTAATTATTTAGGATAAAAACCTTTTGAACTGGCCCTATTCCTGTTCCGATAAGCATTGCTCCAAGAAATAACATATACTGTAATAATAATAAACTTAATAACTAATTAAATTAATAAATACATCCAAACAGATTGCCCTGTGATATGAGGTCAGATCACTTAATCTGGGAACATTATGCGCAGAATGCTTGGTAGAATGACAGTAAAGCACTTCATTCAACCGTCATTTTTTAAAAATTGGGACACCTCGTGAGTGAGATGAAATGTACAGAAAATTAGGTAATGGTCAATGATTCATACTTCTTGCAACGGAATGGTAGTCAGAAACACCTTCTTCCCTCACAAGGATATATGGCATATTCTAATATTCACAAGAACTCATGGGGATCATCAAACCAAGAAATGGAAAACCAAAACGACCACGTGCTAATCGATGGTAATTATTTCTTCTACAACAGCGGTTCTCAACCTGGGGTACATGTACCCGTGGGAATACCTTCGCTGTTCCCAGGGGGTACCTCGCACTAAAATGCGTAATGGCGGATATATTACAGTTTCATTCAAAACTTATTGATAGAGTTTTCAAAATTTTGATTCTCAAACTGTATATTGTGCATCATGTGCATGGCGATTAGCAAAGCAAAGGCTTCTGAATCATGCTCCACCCAACCAGCATAAGAAGGGATGACAAAGTGTGTGGGACAAAAGATCAAAAGGACAAAACGTCGAATGAATTTAAAAATTTACCAAATTGAATAATATGGTAAGAATATTTTTCTGAGCTAAAATCTTGAATCTGAAGGTTCAGAAGACTATATTTGAGATACATGAAGGTCATTCTCTGAAAATCTCGGAAGCCTCCTTTCAAGAGGCTCGGAAGCCTCCTTCCTCCTTTCAAAAGGCTCGGAAGCCTCCTTTCAAGAGGCTCGGAAGCCTCCTTTCAAGAGGCTCGGAAGCCTCCTTTCAAGAGGCTCAGAAGCCTCCTTTCAAGAGCTCAGGCCTCCTTTCAAGAGGCTCAGAAGCCTCCTTTCAAGAGGCTCAGGAAGCCTCCTTTCAAGAGGCTCAGGCCTCCTTTCAAGAGGCTCAGAAGCCTCCTTTCAAGAGGCTCAGGCCTCCTTTCAAGAGGCTCAGGCCTCCTTTCAAGAGGCTCAGGAAGCCTCCTTTCAAGAGGCTCAGAGCCTCCTTTCAAGAGGCTCAGGCCTCCTTTCAAGTGGCTCAGGAAGCCTCCTTTCAAGAGGCTCAGGAAGCCTCCTTTCAAGAGGCTCAGCCTCCTTTCAGGAGCTCAGAAGCCTCCTTTCAAGAGGCTCAGAGCCTCCTTTCAAGAGGCTCAGAAGCCTCCTTTCAAGAGCTCAGAGCCTCCTTTCAAGAGGCTCAGAAGCCTCCTTTCAAGAGGCCTCAGAGCCTCCTTTCAAGGCTCAGCCTCCTTTCAAGAGGCTCAGAAGCCTCCTTTCAAGAGGCTCAGGCCTCCTTTCAAGAGGCCTCAGAAGCCTCCTTTCAAGAGGCCTCAGAGCCTCCTTTCAAGAGGCTCAGAGCCTCCTTTCAAGAGCTCAGAGCCTCCTTTCAAGAGGCTCAAGCCTCCTTTCAAGAGGCCTCAGAAGCCTCCCTTTCAAGAGAGCTCAGAAGCCTCCTTTCAAGAGGCTCAGGAAGCCTCCTTTCAAGAGGCTCAGGCCTCCTTTCAAGAGGCTCAGAAGCCTCCTTTCAAGAGGCTCAGGAAGCCTCCTTTCAAGAGGCTCAGAAGCCTCCTTTCAAGAGGCTCAGGCCTCCTTTCAAGAGGCTCAGAAGCCTCCTTTCAAGAGGCTCAGAGCCTCCTTTCAAGAGGCTCAGAAGCCTCCTTTCAAGAGGCTCAGGCCTCCCCTTTCAAGAGAGCTCAGGAAGCCTCCTTTCAAGAGGCTCAGAAGCCTCCTTTCAAGAGGCTCAGAGCCTCCTTTCAAGAGGCTCAGAGCCTCCTTTCAAGAGCTCAGAAGCCTCCTTTCAAGAGGCTCAGAGCCTCCTTTCAAGAGGCTCAGAAGCCTCCTTTCAAGAGGCTCAGAAGCCTCCTTTCAAGGCTCAGAGCCTCCTTTCAAGAGGCCTCAAGCCTCCTTTCAAGAGGCTCAGGCCTCCTTTCAAGAGGCTCAGAGCCTCCTTTCAAGAGCTCAGAGCCTCCTTTCAGAGGCTCAGGCCTCCTTTCAAGAGGCTCAGAGCCTCCTTTCAAGAGGCTCAGGCCTCCTTTCAAGAGGCTCAGAAGCCTCCTTCAAGAGGCTCAGGCCTCCTTTCAAGAGGCTCAGGAAGCCTCCTTTCAAGAGGCTCAGAAGCCTCCTTTCAAGAGGCTCAGAAGCCTCCTTTCAAAGAGGCTCAGGAAGCCTCCTTTCAAGAGGCTCAGGCCTCCTTTCAAGGCTCAGAAGCCTCCTTTCCAAGAGGCTCAGGCCTCCTTTCAAGAGGCTCAGAAGCCTCCTTTCAAGAGCTCAGAGCCTCCTTTCAAGAGGCTCAGGCCTCCTTTCAAGAGGCTCAGAAGCCTCCTTTCAAGAGGCTCAGAGCCTCCTTTCAAGAGGCTCCAGGCCTCCTTTCAAGAGCTCAGGAAGCCTCCCTTTCAAGAGGCTCAGGAAGCCTCCTTTCAAGAGGCTCCAAGCCTCCTTTCAAGAGGCTCAGAGCCTCCTTTCAAGAGCTCAGAAGCCTCCTTTCAAGAGGCTCAGGCCTCCTTTCAAGAGGCTCAGAGCCTCCTTTCAAGAGCTCAAGCCTCCTTTCAAGAGGCTCAGGCCTCCTTTCAAGAGCTCAGAGCCTCCTTTCAAGAGGCTCAGAGCCTCCTTTCAAGAGCTCCAGCCTCCTTTCAAGAGGCTCAGAGCCTCCTTTCAAGAGGCCTCAGGCCTCCTTTCCAAGAGGCTCAGAGCCTCCTTTCAAGAGGCCTCAGGAAGCCTCCTTTCAAGAGGCCTGGAAGCCTCCTTTCAAGAGGCTCAGGAAGCCTCCTTTCAAGAGGCTCCAAGCCTCCTTTCAAGAGGGCTCAGGCCTCCTTTCAAGAGGCTCAGAGCCTCCTTTCAAGAGGCTCAGAAGCCTCCTTTCAAGAGGCTCAGAGCCTCCTTTCAAGAGGCTCAGGCCTCCTTTCAAGAGGCCTGGCTCAGGCCTCCTTTCAAGAGGCTCAGGAAGCCTCCTTTCAAGAGGCTCAGGCCTCCTTTCAAGAGGCTCAGGAAGCCTCCTTTCAAGAGGCTCAGGCCTCCTTTCAAGAGGCTCAGGAAGCCTCCTTTCAAGAGGCTCAGAGCCTCCTTTCAAGAGGCTCAGGAAGCCTCCTTTCAAGAGGCTCAGAAGCCTCCTTTCAAGAGGCTCAGAAGCCTCCTTTCAAGAGGCTCAGAAGCCTCCTTTCAAGAGGCTCCGAAGCCTCCTTTCAAGAGGCTCGGAAGCCACCTTTCAAGAGGCTCAGGCCTCCTTTCAAGAGGCTCAGAGCCTCCTTTCAAGAGGCTCAGAAGCCTCCTTTCCAAGAGGCTCAGAAGCCTCCTTTCAAGAGGCTCAGAAGCCTCCTTTCAAGAGGCTCAGAAGCCTCCTTTCAAGAGGCTCAGGCCTCCTTTCAAGAGGCTCAGAGCCTCCTTTCAAGAGGCCCGGAAGCTCAGGCCTCCTTTCAAGAGGGCTCAGAAGCCTCCTTTCAAGAGGCTCAGAAGCCTCCTTTCAAGAGGCTCAGAGCCTCCTTTCAAGAGGCTCCAGGCCTCCTTTCAAGAGGCCAAGCCTCCTTTCAAGAGGCTCAGGAAGCCTCCTTTCAAGAGGCCCGGAAGCCTCCCTTTCAAGAGGCCCAGAGCCTCCTTTCAAGAGGCCCAGAAGCCTCCTTTCAAGAGGCCCAGAGCCTCCTTTCAAGAGGCCCTGAAGCCTCCTTTCAAGAGGCCCAGAAGCCTCCTTTCCAAGAGGCCAGAGCCTCCTTTCAAGAGGCCCGGAAGCCTCCTTTCAAGAGGCCCGGAAGCCTCCTTTCAAGAGGCCCAGAAGCCTCCTTTCAAGAGGCCCGAAGCCTCCTTTCAAGAGGCCAGAGCCTCCTTTCAAGAGGCCCGGAAGCCTCCTTTCAAGAGGCCCAGAAGCCTCCTTTCAAGAGGCCCTGAAGCCTCCTTTCAAGAGGCCGGAAGCCTCCTTTCAAGAGGCCCAGAAGCCTCCTTTCAAGGAGGCCCGAAGCCTCCTTTCAAGAGGCCCAGGAAGCCTCCTTTCAAGAGGCCAGGCCTCCTTTCAAGAGGCCCAGGAAGCCTCCTTTCAAGAGGGCCCAGGAAGCCTCCTTTCAAGAGGCCAGGAAGCCTCCTTTCAAGAGGGCCAGGCCTCCTTTCCAAGAGGCCAGAAGCCTCCTTTCAAGAGGCCCGGAAGCCTCCTTTCAAGAGGCCAGGAAGCCTCCTTTCAAGAGGCCCGGAAGCCTCCTTTCAAGAGGCCAGGCCTCCTTTCAAGAGGCTCGGAAGCCTCCTTTCAAGAGGCCAGAAGCCTCCTTTCAAGAGGCCCAGAGCCTCCTTTCAAGAGGCCAGGAAGCCTCCTTTCAAGAGGCCAGAAGCCTCCTTTCAAGAGGCCCAGGCCTCCTTTCAAGAGGCCAGAAGCCTCCTTTCAAGAGGCCCAGGCCTCCTTTCAAGAGGCCCAGGCCTCCTTTCAAGAGGCCCGGAAGCCTCCTTTCAAGAGGCCAGGCCTCCTTTCAAGAGGCCCAAGCCTCCTTTCAAGAGGCCCGGAAGCCTCCTTTCAAGAGGCCCAGGCCTCCTTTCAAGAGGGCTCAGGAAGCCTCCTTTCAAGAGGCTCAGGCCTCCTTTCAAGAGGCCTCAGGAAGCCTCCTTTCAAGAGGCTCAGAGCCTCCTTTCAAGAGGCCAGGAAGCCTCCTTTCAAGAGGCTCAGGCCTCCTTTCAAGAGGCTCAGAAGCCTCCTTTCAAGAGGCTCAGGCCTCCTTTCAAGAGGCCTGGAAGCCTCCTTTCAAGAGGCCGGAAGCCTCCTTTCAAGAGGCCCGGAAGCCTCCTTTCAAGAGGCCAGAAGCCTCCTTTCAAGAGGGCCAGGCCTCCTTTCAAGAGGCCCGGAAGCCTCCTTTCAAGAGGCCAGAGCCTCCTTTCAAGAGGCCAGGAAGCCTCCTTTCAAGAGGCCAGGCCTCCTTTCAAGAGGCCGGAAGCCTCCTTTCAAGAGGCCCAGGCCTCCTTTCAAGAGGCCCAGAAGCCTCCTTTCCAAGAGGCCCGGAAGCCTCCTTTCAAGAGGCCCGGAAGCCTCCTTTCAAGAGGCCAGAAGCCTCCTTTCAAGAGGCCCAGAGCCTCCTTTCAAGAGGCCCAGGCCTCCTTTCAAGAGGCCAGAAGCCTCATTTCAAGAGGCCCGGGAGCCTCCTTTCAAGAGGCCCGGAAGCTTCCTTTCAAGAGGCCCGGAAGCCTCCTTTCAAGAGGCCCGGAAGCCTCATTTCAAGAGGCCCGGGAGCCTCCTTTCAAGAGGCCCGAGAGCCTCCTTTCAAGAGGCCCGGGAGCCTCCTTTCAAGAGGCCCGAGAGCCTTCTTTCAAGAGGCCCGAGAGCCTCCTTTCAAGAGGACCGAAAGCATCCTTTCAAGAGGACCGGAAGCCTCCTTTCGAGAGGCTCGGAAGCCTCCTTTCAAGAGGCCTGGAAGCCTCCTTTCAAGAGGCCTGGAAGCCTTCTTTCAAGAGGCCCGAGAGCCTCCTTTCAAGAGGCCTGGAAGCCTTCTTTCAAGAGGCCCGAGAGCCTCCTTTCAAGAGGCCCGAGAGCCTCCTTTCAAGAGGCTCAGGCCTCCTTTCAAGAGGCCCGGAAGCCTCCTTTCAAGAGGCCCAGGCCTCCTTTCAAGAGGCCCGAAGCCTCCTTTCAAGAGGCCCGGAAGCCTCCTTTCAAGAGGCTCAGAAGCCTCCTTTCAAGAGGCTCAGAGCCTCCTTTCAAGAGGCTCAGGCCTCCTTTCAAGAGGCTCAGGCCTCCTTTCAAGAGGCTCAGAAGCCTCCTTTCAAGAGGCTCAGAAGCCTCCTTTCAAGAGGCTCAGAAGCCTCCTTTCAAGAGGCTCAGGCCTCCTTTCAAGAGGCTCAGAAGCCTCCTTTCAAGAGGCTCAGGCCTCCTTTCAAGAGGCTCAGAAGCCTCCTTTCAAGAGGCTCAGAAGCCTCCTTTCAAGAGGCTCAGGCCTCCTTTCAAGAGGCTCAGAAGCCTCCTTTCAAGAGGCCAGAGCCTCCCTTTCAAGAGGCCAGAAGCCTCCTTTCAAGAGGCCCAGGCCTCCTTTCAAGAGGCCCAGGCCTCCTTTCAAGAGGCCAGGAAGCCTCCTTTCAAGAGGCCGGAAGCCTCCTTTCAAGAGGCCAGGCCTCCTTTCAAGAGGGCCCAGGAAGCCTCCTTTCAAGAGGCCAGGCCTCCTTTCAAGAGGGCCAGGCCTCCTTTCAAGAGGCCAGGCCTCCTTTCAGAGGCCCAGGCCTCCTTTCAAGAGGCCAGGCCTCCTTTCAAGAGGCCAGGAAGCCTCCTTTCAAGAGGCCAGAAGCCTCCTTTCAAGAGGCCCAGGAAGCCTCCTTTCAAGGGGCCCAGGCCTCCTTTCCAAGAGGCCCAGGCCTCCTTTCAAGAGGCCAGGAAGCCTCCTTTCAAGAGGGCCCGGAAGCCTCCTTTCAAGAGGGCCCAGGAAGCCTCCTTTCAAGAGGCCAGGCCTCCTTTCAAGAGGCCCGGAAGCCTCCTTTCAAGAGCCAGAAGCCTCCTTTCAAGAGGCCCAGAAGCCTCCTTTCAAGAGGCCCAGGCCTCCTTTCAAGAGGCCCAGAAGCCTCCTTTCAAGAGGCTCAGGCCTCCTTTCAAGAGGCCCAGGCCTCCTTTCAAGAGGCTCAGGAAGCCTCCTTTCAAGAGGCCCGGAAGCCTCCTTTCAAGAGGCCCAGAGCCTCCTTTCAAGAGGCCAGGAAGCCTCCTTTCAAGAGGGCTCAGAGCCTCCTTTCAAGAGGCTCAGAAGCCTCCTTTCAAGAGGCTCAGAGCCTCCTTTCAAGAGGCTCCAGGCCTCCTTTCAAGGCTCAGAAGCCTCCTTTCAAGAGGCTCAGAAGCCTCCTTTCAAGAGGCTCAGAGCCTCCCTTTCAAGAGGCTCAGGCCTCCTTTCAAGAGGCTCAGGCCTCCTTTCAAGAGGGCTCAGAAGCCTCCTTTCAAGAGGCTCAGGCCTCCTTTCAAGAGGCTCAGGAAGCCTCCTTTCAAGAGGCTCAGAGCCTCCTTTCAAGAGGCTCAGAGCCTCCTTTCAAGAGGCTCAGAGCCTCCTTTCAAGAGCTCAGAAGCCTCCTTTCAAGAGGCTCAGGAAGCCTCCTTTCAAGAGGCTCAGAGCCTCCTTTCAAGAGGCTCAGGCCTCCTTTCAAGAGGCTCAGGCCTCCTTTCAAGAGGCCAGGCCTCCTTTCAAGAGGCCGGAAGCCTCCTTTCAAGAGGCCAGGCCTCCTTTCAAGGGCCCAGGCCTCCTTTCAAGAGGCCAGGCCTCCTTTCCAAGAGGGCCAGGCCTCCTTTCAAGAGGCCAGAAGCCTCCTTTCAAGAGGCCAGAAGCCTCCTTTCAAGAGGCCCAGGCCTCCTTTCAAGAGCCCAGGCCTCCTTTCA
This sequence comes from Armigeres subalbatus, assembly GCF_024139115.2. Taxonomy (NCBI): domain Eukaryota; kingdom Metazoa; phylum Arthropoda; class Insecta; order Diptera; family Culicidae; genus Armigeres; species Armigeres subalbatus. The sequence continues at coordinate 392,462,474 of NC_085141.1, forward strand.
AGAGGCCAGGAAGCCTCCTTTCAAGGGGCCCAGGCCTCCTTTCAAGAGGCCAGGCCTCCTTTCCAAGAGGCCAGGCCTCCTTTCAAGAGGCCCAGAGCCTCCTTTCAAGAGGCCCGGAAGCCTCCTTTCAAGAGGCCCAGAGCCTCCTTTCAAGGCCAGGAAGCCTCCTTTCAAGAGGCCAGGCCTCCTTTCAAGAGGCCCGGAAGCCTCCTTTCAAGAGGCCCAGGCCTCCTTTCAAGAGGCCGGAAGCCTCCTTTCAAGAGGGCCCAGGCCTCCTTTCAAGAGGCCCGGAAGCCTCCTTTCAAGAGGGCCCAGAAGCCTCCTTTCAAGAGGCCCGGAAGCCTCCTTTCAAGAGGCAGAAGCCTCCTTTCAAGAGGCCAGAGCCTCCTTTCAAGAGGCCCAGGCCTCCTTTCAAGAGGCTCAGAGCCTCCTTTCAAGAGGCCAGGCCTCCTTTCAAGAGGCCAGGCCTCCTTTCAAGAGGCCCGGAAGCCTCCTTTCAAGAGGCCCAGAGCCTCCTTTCAAGAGGCCCAGAAGCCTCCTTTCAAAGAGGCCCGGAAGCCTCCTTTCAAGAGGCCCGGAAGCCTCCTTTCAAGAGGGCTCAGGAAGCCTCCTTTCAAGAGGCCAGAGCCTCCTTTCAAGAGCCCAGAGCCTCCTTTCAAGAGGCCAGAAGCCTCCTTTCAAGAGGCTCCAGGCCTCCTTTCAAGAGGCTCAGAAGCCTCCTTTCAAGAGGCTCAGAAGCCTCCTTTCAAGAGGCTCAGAGCCTCCTTTCAAGAGGCTCAAGGCCTCCTTTCCAAGAGGCTCAGGCCTCCTTTCAAGAGGCTCAAGGCCTCCTTTCAAGAGCTCAGAAGCCTCCTTTCAAGAGCTCAGGCCTCCTTTCAAGAGGCTCAGGCCTCCTTTCAAGAGGCTCGGAAGCCTCCTTTCAAGAGCTCAGAAGCCTCCTTTCAAGCTCAAGAAGCCTCCTCCTTTCAAGAGAGCTCAGGAAGCCTCCTTTCAAGAGGCTCAGGCCTCCTTTCAAGAGGCTCAGGCCTCCTTTCAAGAGGCTCAGAGCCTCCTTTCAAGAGGCCAGAGCCTCCTTTCAAGAGGCCCAGAGCCTCCTTTCAGAGGGCCAGAGCCTCCTTTCAAGAGGCCCGGAAGCCTCCTTTCAAGAGGCCAGGCCTCCTTTCAAGAGGCCCGGAAGCCTCCTTTCAAGAGCCCGGAAGCCTCCTTTCAAGAGGCCAGGCCTCCTTTCAAGGGCCCGGAAGCCTCCTTTCAAAGAGGCCAGGCCTCCTTTCAGAGGGCCAGAGCCTCCTTTCAAGAGGCCAGAGCCTCCTTTCAAGAGGCCCAGGCCTCCTTTCAAGAGGCCCGGAAGCCTCCTTTCAAGAGGCCCAGAGCCTCCTTTCAAGAGGCCAGGAAGCCTCCTTTCAAGAGGGCCCAGGAAGCCTCCTTTCAAGAGGCCCAGGCCTCCTTTCAAGAGGCCCGGAAGCCTCCTTTCAGAGGCCAGGCCTCCTTTCCAAGAGGCCCAGGAAGCCTCCTTTCAAGAGGCCAGGCCTCCTTTCAAGAGGCCAGAAGCCTCCTTTCAAGAGGCCCAGGCCTCCTTTCAAGGGCCAGGCCTCCTTTCAAGAGGCCCAGGAAGCCTCCTTTCAGAGGCCAGAAGCCTCCTTTCAAGAGGCCCGGAAGCCTCCTTTCAAGGGCCCAGAGCCTCCTTTCAGAGGGCCAGAAGCCTCCTTTCAAGAGGCCAGGCCTCCTTTCCAAGAGGGCCAGAGCCTCCTTTCAAGAGGCCAGAAGCCTCCTTTCAAGAGGCCCGGAAGCCTCCTTTCAAGGAGGCCCGGAAGCCTCCTTTCAAGAGGCCCAGGCCTCCTTTCAAGAGGCCCGGAAGCCTCCTTTCAAGAGGCCGGAAGCCTCCTTTCAAGAGGCCCAGGCCTCCTTTCAAGAGGCCAGGAAGCCTCCTTTCAAGAGGCTCAGGCCTCCTTTCAAGAGGCTCAGAAGCCTCCTTTCAAGAGGCTCAGGCCTCCTTTCAAGAGGCCCAGGCCTCCTTTCAAGAGGCCCAAGCCTCCTTTCAAGAGGCCCGAAGCCTCCTTTCAAGAGGCTCAGAAGCCTCCTTTCAAGAGGCTCAGAAGCCTCCTTTCAAGAGGGCTCAGGAAGCCTCCTTTCAAGAGGCTCAGGCCTCCTTTCAAGAGGCTCAGAGCCTCCTTTCAAGAGGCTCAGGAAGCCTCCCTTTCAAGAGGCTCAGGCCTCCTTTCAAGAGGCTCAGAGCCTCCTTTCAAGAGGCTCAGGCCTCCTTTCAAGAGGCCAGGCCTCCTTTCAAGGCCCGGAAGCCTCCTTTCAAGAGGCCAGAAGCCTCCTTTCAAGAGGCCAGGCCTCCTTTCAAGGCCCGGAGCCTCCTTTCAAGAGGCTCAGGCCAGCCTCCTTTCAAGGCCAGAAGCCTCCTTTCAAGAGGCCAGGCCTCCTTTCAAGAGGCAGGCCTCCTTTCAAGGGCCCAGGCCTCCTTTCAAGAGGGCCAGGCCTCCTTTCAAGAGGCCAGGCCTCCTTTCAAGAGGCCCAGGAAGCCTCCTTTCAAGAGGCCAGGCCTCCTTTCAGAGGCAGAAGCCTCCTTTCAAGAGGGCCCAGGCCTCCTTTCAAGAGGCCAGGCCTCCTTTCAAGAGGCCAGAGCCTCCTTTCAGAGGCCCAGAAGCCTCCTTTCAGAGGCCAGGCCTCCTTTCAAGAGGCCCAGGCCTCCTTTCAAGAGGGCCAGGAAGCCTCCTTTCAAGAGGCCAGAAGCCTCCTTTCAAGAGGGCCAGGCCTCCTTTCAAGAGGCCAGGAAGCCTCCTTTCAAGAGGCCAGGCCTCCTTTCAAGAGGCCCCAGGAAGCCTCCTTTCAAGAGGCCCAGAGCCTCCTTTCCAAGAGAGGCCAGAGCCTCCTTTCAAGAGGCCCGGAAGCCTCCTTTCAAGAGGCCCGGAAGCCTCCTTTCCAAGAGGCCAGGCCTCCTTTCAAGAGGCCCAGGCCTCCTTTCAGAGGCCCGGAAGCCTCCTTTCAACTCCTTTCAAGAGGCCCAGGAAGCCTCCTTTCAAGAGGCTCAGAAGCCTCCTTTCAGAGGCTCAGAGCCTCCTTTCAAGAGGCTCAGGCCTCCTTTCAAGAGGGAAGCCTCCTTTCAAGAGGCTCAGAAGCCTCCTTTCAAGAGAGCTCCAGAGCCTCCTTTCAAGAGGCTCAGGAAGCCTCCTTTCAAGAGGCTCAGGCCTCCTTTCAAGAGGCTCAGGCCTCCTTTCAAGAGCTCAGAAGCCTCCTTTCAAGAGGCTCAAGGCCTCCTTTCCAAGAGGGCTCAGAAGCCTCCTTTCAAGAGGCTCAGGAAGCCTCCTTTCAAGAGGCTCAGAAGCCTCCTTTCAAGAGGCTCAGAAGCCTCCTTTCAAGAGGCTCAGAGCCTCCTTTCAAGAGGCCAAGCCTCCTTTCAAGAGGCCCAGAAGCCTCCTTTCAAGAGGCCCAGAGCCTCCTTTCAAGAGGCCCGGAAGCCTCCTTTCAAGGGCCAGGAAGCCTCCTTTCAAGAGGGCCAGAGCCTCCTTTCAAGAGGCCAGAGCCTCCTTTCAAGAGGCCCAGAAGCCTCCTTTCAAGAGGCCAGAGCCTCCTTTCAAGAGGCCGGAAGCCTCCTTTCAAGAGGCCAGAAGCCTCCTTTCAAGAGGCCCAGAGCCTCCTTTCCAAGAGGCCAGGCCTCCTTTCAAGAGGCCAGGCCTCCTTTCAAGAGGCCAGAGCCTCCTTTCAAGAGGCCCAGGCCTCCTTTCAAGAGGCCCCAGGAAGCCTCCTTTCAAGAGGCCCAGAGCCTCCTTTCAAGAGGCCCAAGCCTCCTTTCAAGGGCCAGGAAGCCTCCTTTCAAAGAGGCCCGGAAGCCTCCTTTCAGAGGCAGGAAGCCTCCTTTCAAGGAGGGCCCAGGCCTCCTTTCAAGAGGCCAGGCCTCCCTTTCAAGAGGCCAGGAAGCCTCCTTTCAAGAGGCCAAGCCTCCTTTCAAGAGGCCGGAAGCCTCCTTTCAAGAGGGCCAGGAAGCCTCACTCAGGGCCCAGAGCCTCCTTTCAAGAGGCCAGGAAGCCTCCTTTCAAGAGGCCCAGAAGCCTCCTTTCAAGGGCCAGGCCTCCTTTCAAGAGGCCAGGCCTCCTTTCAAGAGGCTCGGAAGCCTCCTTTCAAGAGGCCCAGGAAGCCTCCTTTCAAGAGGGCCAGGCCTCCTTTCAAGGGGCCAGAGCCTCCTTTCAGAGGCCCAGGCCTCCTTTCAAGAGGCCCAGAGCCTCCTTTCAAGAGGCCGGAAGCCTCCTTTCAAGAGGCCCAGAGCCTCCTTTCAAGAGGCCAGAAGCCTCCTTTCAAGAGGCCCGGAAGCCTCCTTTCAAGAGGCCCAGGCCTCCTTTCAAGAGGCCAGGAAGCCTCCTTTCAAGAGGCCAGAAGCCTCCTTTCAAGAGGCCAGGCCTCCTTTCAAGAGGCCCAAGCCTCCTTTCAAGAGGCCCGGAAGCCTCCTTTCAAGAGGCCCGGAAGCCTCCTTTCAAGAGGCCAGGAAGCCTCCTTTCAAGAGGCCAGGAAGCCTCCTTTCAAGAGGCCCAGGCCTCCTTTCAAGAGGCCCAGGAAGCCTCCTTTCAAGAGGCCAGAAGCCTCCTTTCAAGAGGCCAGGCCTCCTTTCAAGAGGCCAGGAAGCCTCCTTTCAAGAGGCTCAGAGCCTCCTTTCAAGAGGCCCAGGCCTCCTTTCAAGAGGCCCAGGCCTCCTTTCAAGAGGCCCAGAAGCCTCCTTTCAAGAGGCCAGGCCTCCTTTCAAAGAGGCCAGAAGCCTCCTTTCAAGAGGCCAGAGCCTCCTTTCAAGGGCCCGGAAGCCTCCTTTCAAGAGGCCAGAGCCTCCTTTCAAGAGGCCAGGCCTCCTTTCAAGAGGCCAGAAGCCTCCTTTCAAGAGGCCAGGCCTCCTTTCAAGAGGCCAGGAAGCCTCCTTTCAAGAGGCCCAGAGCCTCCTTTCAAGAGGCCAGAAGCCTCCTTTCAAGAGGCCCGGAAGCCTCCTTTCAAGAGGCTCAGGAAGCCTCCTTTCAAGAGGCCAGAGCCTCCTTTCAAGGGCCAGGCCTCCTTTCAAGAGGCCAGGCCTCCTTTCAAGAGGCCAGGAAGCCTCCTTTCAAGAGGCCGGAAGCCTCCTTTCAAGAGGCCCAGAAGCCTCCTTTCAAGAGGCCCAGAAGCCTCCTTTCAAGAGGCTCAGGAAGCCTCCTTTCAAGAGGCCAGGCCTCCTTTCAAGAGGCCAGGAAGCCTCCTTTCAAGAGGCCAGAAGCCTCCTTTCAAGAGGCCAGGAAGCCTCCTTTCAAGAGGCCCAGGAAGCCTCCTTTCAAGAGGCCCAGAGCCTCCTTTCAAGAGGCCAGGAAGCCTCCTTTCAAGAGCCCAGGCCTCCTTTCAAGAGGCTCAGAGCCTCCTTTCAAGAGGCCAGGAAGCCTCCTTTCAAGAGGCTCAGAGCCTCCTTTCAAGAGGCTCAGGCCTCCTTTCAAGAGGCCAGGCCTCCTTTCAAGAGGCCAGAGCCTCCTTTCAAGAGGCCAGAAGCCTCCTTTCAAGAGGCCCAGAAGCCTCCTTTCAAGAGGCCAGAAGCCTCCTTTCAAGAGGCCCGGAAGCCTCCTTTCAAGAGGCCCAGGCCTCCTTTCAAGAGGCCCGGAAGCCTCCTTTCAAGAGGCCCGGAAGCCTCCTTTCAAGAGGCCCAGAGCCTCCTTTCAAGAGGCTCAGAAGCCTCCTTTCAAGAGGCCCGAAGCCTCCTTTCAAGAGGCCCGGAAGCCTCCTTTCAAGAGGCCAGAAGCCTCCTTTCAAGAGGCCCAGGCCTCCTTTCAAGAGGCCCAGGCCTCCTTTCAAGAGGCCCAGCCTCCTTTCAAGAGGCCCGGAAGCCTCCTTTCAAGAGGCCCAGGCCTCCTTTCAAGAGGCCTGGAAGCCTCCTTTCAAGAGGCCAAGCCTCCTTTCAAGAGGCCCAGAAGCCTCCTTTCAAGAGGCCAGAAGCCTCCTTTCAAGAGGCCAGGAAGCCTCCTTTCAAGAGGCCCGGAAGCCTCCTTTCAAGAGGCCAGAAGCCTCCTTTCAAGAGGCCCAGGCCTCCTTTCAAGAGGCCCGGAAGCCTCCTTTCAAGAGGCCCAGGCCTCCTTTCAAGAGGCCCGGAAGCCTCCTTTCAAGAGGCCAGAAGCCTCCTTTCAAGAGGCCAGGAAGCCTCCTTTCAAGAGGCCCGGAAGCCTCCTTTCAAGAGGCCCAGGAAGCCTCCTTTCAAGAGGCCCAGGCCTCCTTTCAAGAGGCCCAGAAGCCTCCTTTCAAGAGGCCCAGGCCTCCTTTCAAGAGGCCCAGAAGCCTCCTTTCAAGAGGCCCGAAAGCCTCCTTTCAAGAGGCCCGGAAGCCTCCTTTCAAGAGGCCCAGAGCCTCCTTTCAAGAGGCCCGGAAGCCTCCTTTCAAGAGGCCTGAAGCCTCCTTTCAAGAGGCCTGGAAGCCTCCTTTCAAGAGGCCCGGAAGCCTCCTTTCAAGAGGCCCAGAGCCTCCTTTCAAGAGGCCTGAAGCCTCCCTTTCAAGAGGCCCTGGAAGCCTCCTTTCAAGAGGCCCTGGAAGCCTCCTTTCAAGAGGCCAGAGCCTCCTTTCAAGAGGCTCAGAAGCCTCCTTTCAAGAGGCCAGAAGCCTCCTTTCAGAGGCCAGGCCTCCTTTCAAGAGGCCCAGAGCCTCCTTTCAAGAGGCCCAGGCCTCCTTTCAAGAGGCCAGAAGCCTCCTTTCAAGAGGCCCGGAAGCCTCCTTTCAAGAGGCCCGGAAGCCTCCTTTCAAGAGGCCCGAAGCCTCCTTTCAAGAGGCCAGAAGCCTCCTTTCAAGAGGCCCGGAAGCCTCCTTTCAAGAGGCCCAGGCCTCCTTTCAAGAGGCCTGAAGCCTCCTTTCAAGAGGCCCGGAAGCCTCCTTTCAAGAGGCCAGGAAGCCTCCTTTCGAGAGGCCCAGGAAGCCTCCTTTCAAGAGGCCCAGGAAGCCTCCTTTCAAGAGGCCAGAAGCCTCCTTTCAAGAGGCCCAGAAGCCTCCTTTCAAGAGGCCCGGAAGCCTCCTTTCAAGAGGCCCAGAAGCCTCCTTTCAAGGGCCCTGGAAGCCTCCTTTCAAGAGGCCCGAAGCCTCCTTTCAAGAGGCCCGGAAGCCTCCTTTCAAGAGGCCAGGCCTCCTTTCAAGAGGGCCGGAAGCCTCCTTTCAAGAGGCCCAGGCCTCCTTTCAAGAGGCCAGAGCCTCCTTTCAAGAGGCCAGGAAGCCTCCTTTCAAGAGGCCAGAAGCCTCCTTTCAAGAGGCCCGGAAGCCTCCTTTCAAGAGGCCCAGGCCTCCTTTCAAGAGGCCCGGAAGCCTCCTTTCAAGAGGCCCGAAGCCTCCTTTCAAGAGGCCCGGAAGTCTCCTTTCAAGAGGCCCGAAAGCCTCCTTTCAAGAGGCCAGGAAGCCTCCTTTCAAGAGGCCCAGAGCCTCCTTTCAAGAGGCCCGGAAGCCTCCTTTCAAGAGGCCCAGGCCTCCTTTCAAGAGGCCGGAAGCCTCCTTTCAAGAGGCCAGGAAGCCTCCTTTCAAGAGGCTCAGGCCTCCTTTCAAGAGGCTCAGGCCTCCTTTCAAGAGGCCTCAGAGCCTCCTTTCAAGAGGCTCAGAAGCCTCCTTTCCAAGAGGCTCAGGAAGCCTCCTTTCAAGAGGCTCAGAAGCCTCCTTTCAAGAGGCTCAGAAGCCTCCTTTCAAGAGGCTCAGAGCCTCCTTTCAAGAGGCTCAGGCCTCCTTTCAAGAGGCCTCAGGAAGCCTCCTTTCAAGAGGCTCAGAGCCTCCTTTCAAGAGGCTCAGGCCTCCTTTCAAGAGGCCCGGAAGCCTCCTTTCAAGAGGCCTGAAGCCTCCTTTCCAGAGGCTCGGAAGCCACCTTTCAAGAGGCCCGGAAGCCTCCTTTCAAGAGGCCCTGAAGCCTCCTTTCAAGAGGCCCAGGCCTCCTTTCAAGAGGCCAGAGCCTCCTTTCAAGAGGCCCGGAAGCCTCCTTTCAAGAGGCCCGGAAGCCTCCTTTCAAGAGGCCCAGAAGCCTCCCTTTCAAGAGGCCAGAAGCCTCCTTTCAAGAGGCCCAGAAGCCTCCTTTCAAGAGGCCCGGAAGCCTCCTTTCAAGAGGCCAGAAGCCTCCTTTCAAGAGGCCCAAGCCTCCTTTCAAGAGGCCCAGAAGCCTCCTTTCAAGAGGCCAGGAAGCCTCCTTTCAAGAGGCCCGGAAGCCTCCTTTCAGAGGCCAGGAAGCCTCCTTTCAAGAGGCCAGAAGCCTCCTTTCAAGAGGCCCGGAAGCCTTTTTTCAAGCGGGCCAGAAGCCTCCTTTCAAGCGGCCCAGAAGCCTCCTTACAAGAGCCCCAGGAGCCTCCTTACAAGAGGCCCAGAAGCCCCCTTACAAAAGGCCCAGAAGCCTCCTTTTAAGAGGCCCGGAAGCCTCCTTTCAAGAGGCCTGGAAGCCTCCTTTCAAGAGGCCCAGGAAGCCTCCTTTCAAGAGGTCCGCAAGTCTCCTTTCAAGAGGCCCGAAGTCTCCTTTCAAGAGGCCCGGAAGCCTCCTTTCAAGAGGCCCAGGCCTCCTTTCAAGAGGCCCAGGCCTCCTTTCAAGAGGCCTGGAAGCCTTCTTTCAAGAGGCCCGAAGCCTCCTTTCAAGAGGCCCGGAAGCCTCCTTTCAAGAGGCCAGAAGCCTCCTTTCAAGAGGCCGGAAGCCTCCTTTCAAGAGGCCCGGAAGCCTCCTTTCAAGAGGCCCAAGCCTCCTTTCAAGAGGCCCAGAGCCTCCTTTCAAGAGGCCCGGAAGCCTCCTTTCAAGAGGCCTGGAAGCCTCCTTTCAAGAGGCCCAGGCCTCCTTTCAAGAGGCCTGGAAGCCTCCTTTCAAGAGGCCTGAAGCCTCCTTTCAAGAGGCCCGGAAGCCTTCTTTCAAGAGGCCCGGAAGTCTCCTTTAAGAGGCCAGAAGCCTCCTTTCAAGAGGCCCGGAAGCCTCCTTTCAAGAGGCCAGAAGCCTCCTTTCATGAGGCTCAGAAGCCTCCTTTCAAGAGGCTCAGGCCTCCTTTCAAGAGGCTCAGGAAGCCTCCTTTCAAGAGGCTCAGAAGCCTCCTTTCAAGAGGCTCAGAAGCCTCCTTTCAAGAGGCTCAGAGTCTCCTTTTAAGAGGCTCAGAAGCCTCCTTTCAAGAGGCCCGGAAGCCTCCTTTCAAGAGGCCCGGAAGCCTCCTTTCATGAGGCCAGAAGCCACCTTTCAAGAGGCCCGAAGCCTCCTTTCAAGAGGCCCGGAAGCCACCTTTCAAGAGGCCCAGAGCCTCCTTTCAAGAGGCCCGGAAGCCTCCTTTCAAGAGGCCCAGAAGCCTCCTTTCAAGAGGCCCAGGCCTCCTTTCAAGAGGCCGATATGCCTCCTTTCAAGAGGCCCGGAAGCCTCCTTTCAAGAGGCCAGAAGCCTCCTTTCAAGAGGCCCGGAAGCCTCCTTTCAAGAGGCCCGAAGCCTCCTTTCAAGAGGGCCCAGGCCTCCTTTCAAGAGGCCCGGAAGCCTCCTATCAAGAGGCCCGGACGCCTCCTTTCAAGAGGCCCAGGCCTCCTTTCAAGAGGGCCCAGGCCTCCTTTCAAGAGGCCAGAGCCTCCTTCCAAGAGGCCCGGAAGCCTCCTTTCAGGAGGCGCGGGCGCCCCCTTTCAAGAGGCGCGGAAGCCGTCTTTCAAGAGGCCCGGCCGCCCCCTTTCAAGAGGCCCGGAAGCCTCCTTTCAAGAGGCCCGGAAGCCTCCTTTCAAGAGGCCCGGAAGCCTCCTTTCAAGAGGCCCGGAAGCCTCCCCTTTCAAAAGAGGCCCAAGCCTCCTTTCAAGAGGCCAGAAGCCTCCTTTCAAGAGGCCCAGAGCCTCCTTTCAAGAGGCCCAGGCCTCCTTTCAAGAGGCCGGAAGCCTCCTTTCAAGAGGCCCGGAAGCCTCCTTTCAAGAGGCCCAGAGCCTCCTTTCAAGAGGCCGGAAGCCTCCTTTCAAGAGGCCCGGAAGCCTCCTTTCAAGAGGCCCGGAAGCCTCCTTTCAAGAGGCCCTGAAGCCTCCTTTCAAGAGGCCAGGCCTCCTTTCAAGAGGCCCGGAAGCCTCCTTTCAAGAGGCCCAGGCCTCCTTTCAAGAGGCCCAGGCCTCCTTTCAAGAGGCCTGAAGCCTCCTTTCAAGAGAGGCCCTGGAAGCCTCCTTTCAAGAGGCCAGGAAGCCTCCTTTCAAGAGGCCAGGCCTCCTTTCAAGAGGCCAGAAGCCTCCTTTCAAGAGGCCAGAAGCCTCCTTTCAAGAGGCCCGGAAGCCTCCTTTCAAGAGGCCTGAAGCCTCCTTTCAAGAGGCCCGGAAGCCTCCTTTCAAGAGGCCAGAAGCCTCCTTTCAAGAGGCCTGGAAGCCTCCTTTCAAGAGGCCAGGCCTCCTTTCAAGAGGCCCGGAAGCCTCCTTTCAAGAGGCCCGGAAGCCTCCTTTCAAGAGGCCAGAAGCCTCCTTTCAAGAGGCCCGGAAGCCTCCTTTCAAGAGGCCCGGAAGCCTCCTTTCAAGAGGCCCGGAAGCCTCCTTTCAAGAGGCTCGAAAGCCTCCAAATTTCCTCAAAGTCTTGTAGGCAGCTTGATGTATAAATTGAATTTGAACTAGAAAGTTTCAGGTCCGCGTTTCATATATTTTATTATGAGGGGGTACCATAATGAGTGCAAAAGTACGAAGGAGTACCTCTCAAGGAAAAGGTTGAGAACCACTGACCTATGGAAATTGTCTTCCAAAATCATGAAGTTTGATATGTCGCAAAACTGGTTTTTACATCACTTGAAAAGTGTCCACTACCTCAGGGAACCAGGTTCCCAGAACATCCGGAACCATGTCCTGGTGATCCAATTGTATCAAAACTAACTTCTGATGCTGGTAAATGATGATTCTTCACGTATGCATCAACATTCTGGGCACTTTCGTTCATTTATCAATGGTTTAAAAAAAATCATGGCAATCGGACGAAAAATGAGTCCACACGGGTTATTTCAATTTTGATTTCTAGGTCATTGCATACCAATATTTCGCAAAATAAGAAAACATATTTTTCGGTTTTTCTATATCATAGGCCACCCTATTCTTCGATAGATAAAAAAATATACTTTTGGCGTAAAGGGGAACCTTTGCGCGTATATCAATCTCATGGACCATAGTGCAATAATGGGCTAAACAAATCCATAATTCAATAATCAATTGCAACAATTCCGAAAGATATTGCCGTAGGCATCGTTTGGGAGGTGCAGAATTTAGATCCTAATAAGTTTCGGGGGATGATAAGCCGCAAATTAGTAGCTGTGAGGTGATAATAATAATAATATATTGCAAAGGACAAAATCAGCAGGGTCAACTAGTAGCGTATAAAAATCAATTTGCAAAATTATAAAGCAAATAATAAAAAGCGTGATTTCGGCTCCTTAACGCACAAGGGCACTGCTTACCAAATATCCGGTAGAATGGAAAAAAAATATTCCAAAAAGGCGGTCAACATCTAATGAGCTTAACTATTCGAGTCCGTTTAACTCACAGGTTTCATTTAGTTTCAATTTCGGTCAGCCATCATGATTTCAAAAATAGTTGCCAAACGCGTATTCAAAATGTTAAGGGAAGGAGGACCAATATGGCCTGGCTAAGCAAAGATTGCTTTAATGTGTTAGCTATAACGATTTTCATGGGTTTTTATACCTCATGTAACAGTTTATCAATATAGGTAACTGATGTCATCTTAAAATTGTAAAAAAAATCATATTGATAATATTCATATCTATAAAAAATGGTGATATTTCGCTGTCGGAAAACTCATGAGGCAAAACGCCTTCTAGCTGGCAGCTATTAGGGAACAACGCACCACACGCCGGTAAATGAGCATTCTCTTATGAATGGTGCATGGAGACGCGTAGTACATTGTAGGTTAGCCTTCCTATATGGCGTTTTGCCTCGCCGAAATGTTATAACAGATATATAGATGTTTTATCGAAATGTGTGAAATTTCGGTTTTCCAACCTTCCAATCTTTTATTTTGACACTTTTTTCGCCCGACCAACATCATTTCAGCTCTAGTTTTGTTACGGCCATGCCAAAGGCGGTAAATATGGGGGAATACCCGAATGTCGTTTTGCCTCTAGGGGGCGTTTAGAGGCCACTTCCCCTACCTAGTTTCATAAACTTATCTTATGAAATGCTGAAGCACGGCTATCACGTAGACGTCATAATGGCGAATTTTAATTTTTTTTCTATTTCATCATTCGAACATTGTTAAATTTGGAAATCTCTCTTCCCTATAACAGATTTTCTGTGCATCTATTTTATTACAGCCTGCCACACTAGTATACAACACAAACACTTGAGCATTGATATAATTCGCGTTACCTCAGCTTGACATAATGATTCTAACCAAGATTCTTCCTTAAATCGGTCTGCATAGCATCATAGAATAAGCGTTACAATGTTTTCCACAGAATTGGTTTGTTTCGTAATTAGCTAAAGTGGGCACAATGTTGGCCAGCTCGTACGCATCTTTGAATCTAGAGTTTAACTAAATTATTAGCTAAAATATCTTAGTCGATTTGCATTCGCTTTGTTACTAAACTATAGGTACTTATGTAAATAACTTTCCTGATAATTATCATATTTTGCTGACTAATGTTCACAATTCCTCGTTTTCATGTACAGTTTGTCTATCCACACATACCTCCGCAAGCTATGTTCTATAGAATATAAGAATACATAACAGTTTTCCTTCAACAAAGTTATCTGTTTTTCACATTTTCACATCTCAATCTATTTACAAAAAAAAAGTTCCTACGCTGAGCAATTCTATCTCGAGAGGTATATTTACACAGGAGAAATTGATGTTTTTACAACTTTCCCAACGCTTGTTTTCGAGAGCGCCAGCCAAAATTGAAGTGCAGTTGCTGCTGCCAAGAAGACAGGACCGAATCACCGGGAGCTGTAGAGTAGCAGCAGTAGGTAATCAACAAATTGACCATCTTGTGCTGCACTTCTTCACTTTGCTTATCACGTAATCAAATCGGGACGCGCAAAGTTTGCTCTCGCCGTCCTCGCAGACGGCGGCGCTTCATTTAATCCCTTAATTTGTCCTCATGGTGACGACAAAGAAATGCAGACTCAAGCACAAACGAACCATGAAAAAAGAGCGCTTTTCTTTTTTTTCTCACTTTTGCTGTGGAGTCGCATTGAAAGAAAATCAAAGTATAAAATTAGGAATCAGACAAATAAAAATTCAATCCTGCCTTGGTCCGAAGTCGTCGTTTGTCCGGTTCGCAGCTTTCCTTGGATTTTCCGCTTTCTTGCTCTCTATATCAACTCTCTCTTTGTCTGATTTTGTTAAAAATGGAAAATCTCAAAACTGGAAGGGAAATCCCTCGGCTTTCACGATCGTGGGATAACGGAGGATTCGAGTTTTTCCCATGCATTTGTCCCAGCCGTTCGCTTCTTCCCTTATCGGTAAATACAGTAATCGCAGGCGAAATTGAATAGTTAATGCCATTCATTGGTTCGGTTCTCTATTTTCGGTTGTACTCTTTCGAAAGGTACTTTAGGGTTGCAATCGATTGGATTTAATGGCGACAGTCGAGACGAGTGCTCCGTATCTGGCGCGGTAGAAGAGCGTCGAAATTGGGATTTAACTGGAATGGATTGAGTGACAGGATAATGGACATGGTTAATTTACTGCACGTTGATGTTTTTAGCGTTGATTTTCACCGGAAATTGTGGATGGTGGTACGTCATTAGATTTGTTTAACGAGCAGCTTGAATGCATTCCAAGAAGGTTCATCGCTGTCGTAGGTATTTGGTTTACTATGAAGAGGATTTTTTTTTCAGTGGATAATTTTATGTTCATATATTTCATTATAATATTTTATTTCAGATCAGTAAATAAATTTATAATCGAATTCCAAAATAATGTAAAGGAATGTTTCGTAAAAAATCCAAAATTTCGATCAAAATTACAACAACCTCCCCTAAGCTTTTAACTAGAAACTTAAAAAATAAGCCTCTTTTTTTAACATAGCATCCTACAGTGGAAAATATAGGAATGTACATTAGGGAAAGCAGTTTTCAAAGGTGGAAACAATCAAGATCAAAGGGCAAGATAAGTTCCACACATTACCAAATCATAATCGATAGCACAACTGGACAAGAATAGTCATATTATTTGAGTGTCGATGTGTCGATTAGATAGGAGGTGATAAAAAAACTACTTTTTTCTTGCATTTTTCCCAAAACCCCTATGAAATATTATTTCTCTATGATTTTGAGATAGGGCTTGATGAAGTAATATTTTTTAATTAATAGCTGGCAAAGATACTATAGAAATAATGTATATTCGTATATTTTATTTGAATAATATTGAATTATACGGAACTTTGAGGACAAACAATCGTAAAAGCTCATTGAAAGTAATTTCTTTTACTAAAATAGATAACTTTTTTCACGGATAACTAACTGAGGAGATCAAGGACTTAATCAGAAGACAATTTTCCAAATAATATAATAATATAATATAATAATAATAATAATAATAATAATAATTCAGTGATATTTCACGTGGTACGGGCGGTTTGCGTTGAAATTTTGACACAAATTGTAGAACTTTCTGGAGAATCGTGCAAAGGAGGTAAAGTTCACTGCACGAGGCTGCAAGACCTCATTTTACCCTAATGCCATTTATTTTTTATGCTTTCCGGAAGACCTTGGCCTATTGGGTAATAGTTTGAAAATAATAGAACATGGGGTAAAATGAGCAATATGTACGCTTTTAGTGCACTGGTGTATGTAGTAATTGAGGTCTTTTTGTACGAAAACAAGATTTTTAGAATATTTTTCGCCATTTCATCTTTATGATACACCCGATTCTGTTTTTACACAGATTTTTTTTTACACGGCCGTGTAAAAAAAATCCCATGCAAATTTTTTGCAAAGTTGCTCCATTTTTGCATGATTTGTCGAGAAATCATAAAACTTTTTTTACACGGATTTTCAGATTTTGAACTGAAAACTTTTTTTACACGGAACGCATCCCCCGCGTAAAAAAAGAATCGGGTGTATTGTACTAAAAATGTGTTTTCCTCGTCATTGTGAATCCACAGAAGGGCCGAATGTCACTTGGCCAGCGGCCACTAGGCCGAAAGTTGTTTGGCAGAACAGACCATTAGCCCGAATGTCATTGAACCGAACAGGTCATTAGGCCGAATAGGTCATTTGCCCGTATAAGTCGTTTGCCCGAATAGCTCATTTGCCGAATAGGTAGTTTGCACGAATGGGGCATTTGTCCGAATAGTTCATTAGCCCGAGTGGGTCATTTGCCCGAATAGGTCATTTGCTCAAATAGGTCATTTGTCCGAATTGGTCATTTGCCGAATAGGTCATTTGTCGAATAAGCCATTTGCTCGAATAGGTAATTTTCCCGAATAGGTCATTTACCCAAATAGGTGATTTGCTTAAATGGGTCATTTGGCCGAATTGGTCATGTGGCCGAATAGTTTATTTTCTCGAATAGTTCATTTGTCCGAATTCGGGTCATTTGGCCGAATAGGTCATTTGCCCGAATAGGTCATTTGCCCAAATAGGTCATTTGCCCAAATAGGTAATTTTTCCGAATAGTTCATTAGCCCGAACGGGTCATTTGGCCGAATAGGTCATTTGCCCGAACAGGTCATTTGCCCGAACAGGTAATTTGGCGGAATGGGTCATTTGCCCGAATAGCTCATTTGCCGAATAGGTAATTTGCCCAAATGGGTCATTTGTCCGAATAGTTCATTAGCCCGAGTGGGTTATTTTCCCGAATAGGTCATTTGCTCAAATATGTAATTTGCCCGAATTGGTCATTTGCCGAATAGGTCATTTGTCGAATAAGCCGTTTGCTCGAATAGGTCATTTTCCCGAATAGCCATTTGCTCGAATAGGTCATTTTCCCGAACAGGTCATTTGCCCGAATAGGTCATTTGCCCGAATAGGTCATTTGCCCGAACAGGTAATTTGGCGGAATGGGTCATTGGGCCGAATAGGTCATTTGCCCGAATAGGTCATTTGCCCGAATAGGTAATTTGTCCAAATGGGTCATTTGGCTGAATTGGTCATTTTGCCGAATAGGTCATTTGCCCGAATAGTTCATTTATCCGAATAGTTCATTAGCCCAAATGGGTCATTTGTCCGAATAGTTCATTAGCCCGAGTGGGTCATTTGCCCGAATTGGTCATTTGTCGAATAAGCCGTTTGCTCGAATAGGTCATTTTCCCTAATAGCCATTTGCTCGAATAGGTCATTTTCACGAATAGGTCATTTGCCCGAATAGGTCATTTGCCTGAATAGGTCATTTGCCCGAATAGGTCATTTGCCCGAATAGGTCATTTGTTCAAATGGGTCATTTGGCTGAATTGGTCATTTTGCCGAATATGTCATTTGCCCGAATAGTTCATTTATCCGAATAGGTCATTTGCCCGAATACGTCATTTGCCCAAATAGGTCATTTGCCAAACAGGTAATGTGCCAAATAGGTAATTTGCCCAAATGGGTAATTTTTCCGAATAGTTCATTAGCCCGAACGGGTCATTTGGCCGAATAGGTCATTTGTCGAATAAGCCGTTTGCTCGAATAGGTCATTTTCCCTAATAGCAATTTGCTCGGTTGTATACTATTTCGCCGAAAAACATTTCGCGGAATTTTTTTTCGCGGTACGACATTTCGCCGAATGTATGAACTCTCCGAAACACATTTCGCGGAATGAACCATTTTTTCGAAAGACATTTCGCGGAATGTACCTTTTCACTGAAAATCATTCCGCGGAATGCTATTTGGCGGAATTCAGTTAGAATAATTATCATTTAAATATTTAACGATTTCTGCTTAATTACATGAAATCCGGGCTATTTTTTTTGGATTTAATGCAAAACCGAACTTGACCCCTACCCGAGAATTTTTGCATTCATAAACCCGTACTCGACCCGAACCCAACATAATTTAATTATTTAAGCCCGCACAAAAGTTTTCCCCGGAAAATTCATACTAGATATTGTCTGGTTCTCTTTAAATTGAAAAAAATGTAAGCCCAAACAACGAACTAGCCTCACAATTTGTTAATGAATAAAATAATTTTCAGTATTTTATTTTTTAAACCCGTAACCGACCCGAACCCGATATTGTACTAAATTTTCAAACCCGAACCCGACCCAAACCCATCGGGTTCGGGTTGCGAGTTTCAAAACCTGAAACCCCACCATATCTAATGCCCGGTATGAGGCGAAAGGAGTTATTAATGTCTTCTTTCAAAGAACACGTCTTCCCGGTATAAGGCGAACGGAGGGGTTACACCTTCTTCAAATAAATGCATTTGTACGGTATAAGGCAAAAGGAGTTGATAATGCCTTCTTTTAAAAACGCGTCTGCCCGGTATAAGGTGAAGGGAGGGGTAACGCTTTCTTTAAATTAATGGATCTGCCCGCTATAAGGCGAAAGGAGTTGATAATGCCTTCTTTGGATGGATGCGTCTGCCCGGTATAAGGCGAAGGAAGGGTAACGCTTTCTTTAAATTGATGCGTCTGCCCGGTATAAGGCGAAAGGAGTTGATAATGCCTTCTTTTAAAGAACGCGTCTGCCCGGTATAAGGCGAAGGGAGGTGTAATGCCTTCTTTAAATGGATGCATCTGCCCGGTATAGGGCGAAGGCAGAGGTAACGCCTTCTTTAAATGGATGCATCTTCCCGGTATAAGACGAAATGAGTTGATAATGCCTTATTTAAATGAACGCGCCTGCCTGGTATAAGGTGAAAGGAGGGGTAACGTCTTCTTTAAATGGATGTATCTTCCCGGAATAAGGGGCAATTGAAATTTTGAGAACTAATTCTAAATATTCTGGGAGGCCTACCTTAGCCGTGCGGGAAGATGCGTGGCTGCCAAGCAATACTATGCTGAAATTTATCGAAAAAAAATGTTTCGGCTTTTTAGGTATAAAAGTTTAAACGTGTTAATCTCGTGTTTAACGAATGCAAAAAAATGGTAACCTGGTTTAGAAACCTCGCAGGTAATAATTGTAGGAATGTTGAATGAACAAAGGCTATTATTATTAATATTCCGCGAAATGATGCATTCCGCGAAATGGTACATTCCGCCAAAAGTCATTCGGCGAAAAGGTACAAACTGCCAAATGTCGTACCGCGAAAAGTTTCAAACCGCCAAATAATATTCCGCGAAATGTTCAACCGCGAAAATGAATTCCGCGAAATAGTTTTCGGTGAAATGTTATACAATCATTTGCTCGAATAGGTCATTTTCACGAATAGGTCATTTGCTCGAATAGGTCATTTGCCCGAATAGGTCATTTGCCCGAATAGGTCATTTGCCCGAATAGGTCATTTGCCCGAATAGGTCATTTGCCCGAATAGGTCATTTGCCCGAATAGGTCATTTGTTCAAATGGGTCATTTGGCTGAATTAGTCATTTTGCCGAATAGGTCATTTGCCCGAATAGTTCATTTATCCGAATAGGTCATTTGCCCGAACAGGTCATTTGGCCGAATAGATCATTCGACCGAACGGGTCATTTGACCGAATAGGTAGCTTAGTAGGTCATTCGGCCGATTAGGTCATATGGCAGAACAAGTCGGTTATTCGGTAGAATATTTTATTTGGAAAAATAGGTCATTTAACGTCTCACTTCTTACTTCTTAATCATTATCCAGCTTTCCACGTTCGCCATAATGGCGGTTGCTATAAATTAATCTGACAGTAACTGCTTCCGACGCTAAACTAATTTCGACGCTTGTGATAACTATGCAACCATTTCACATTGTTTATTTATTCTTCGGGCATAATCACGAAATGGAAAAATCTCAATTTTCATAATAGGGCACTGCACGGAAACATGTCTTTCTCTTTTGTACCTCATAAATTTTGACGTTTACTGGCCTTGTTGTTTTCTAATTTCTTTGCAGCGAGAAAGGGACAAAGCAGTCCGTGCAGTTCCCTATAGGATACATTTTTTTTTGAATGATAAATTTTATTATTTCTTTATTTTAGGTTGAAGTTGAAGAAGAAAACAACGCGGTGCACCGGTTCATATTTGTTACATGGACATCAATTTCTAATGCAACTAACGGAACAACACAGTGGTGTGCTTCAGATAAATTTTGGCATTCGCTTCCGAATTAATACGAATTAATCGACCCAAATATTATGTTCTGTAGCTGCTATTCCTTCAACAATTAAACAAATGTGGATGTGCTTCTGGGTCCCCTGAACTGGCACCTGAGTACAAGAAATGTTCGTGTTAGCTCCTGCGTGTCGCGAAGAAATTGCAATAGCGCCCGCAACCAATATGTTCAGAAAAATATTTATCATTAGTTTTCTGATGCTTACTTATTTACGAAGTTTCAAAATTCACAACTCTTATCCAGTAATGCACCTGAATGTGACATTTTTATACTTATCCAAATATATTTTATTCAAATTCTGATGCCTGAATAATTGCTAAGGGCCGCCAACGACGATGACTTTGGGATCAGAGATTGGGATTATGCGCTTGTACTGGACGATGCCATATGCCTTGGCGTTTGTACGGTGTTGCGGAGGCAGAAAGCATGCATAATGTTAACGATTTTTTTTATAAAGCTTGTGGGTCTTTATACAGTTAAAAGTGAAAGATATGAAGCGGATTTTATCTTCCTGAGTCTAAAATTTAACGCGGTTGAGCTTAGCTATATCAGATGTCTACCAATCGGTAGAATCAGCTTACAGTTCAATATATACATCGAATATATTCAAAAGCAGCCAAACTCGGAATTATAGATGTCTTGAATACGCAAAAAATCTAATGAAACAGAACAACTTGGCCTTCCTTGCAGGCAAGAGAGTTTTGAAGAGGAAAACTATATTTTCTTCGAGATTTGCCTAGCTCAAGGCAGGGCTGTTTGTAGAACAATAATATTCAAATATTTCTTTGCTGAAAAGATTGGAAAAGTTTTAGTTAAAGCGATATTCAAAAATAATAATTTAAAACCGAATTGTTGTCCGAAATTACGGGAGCAAATCTTTTCTTCGACGGTAATAAATAAACAGTATGAACAATGGTTGCTGGGATACGAACAGCGTCCAAAGCAGTTAAGCGTCGACTAGCGTCGGAAGCAGTTACTGTCAAAAACATTATAGCAGCCGCCATTATGGCGAGCGTGGAAAGCTGGATTACTCACTTCTCACTGCAAAATTGAGAAATAAAATGTTAGAAATTATGAAATTATGAGTGGGAAGAGAGGCGTCAATCTTCTTACTTCGCTTTTCCTCCTTTTCACAGTCAGAAGTGAGAAATTATTTGTGAGAAGTGAGAAATTAGACGTCACACTTCTCACTTATAATTTCTCACTAACTGTGAAAAGTAAATAGACGTCTTATTTCTCATTTCGCATTTCTCACTTCTTACTGTGAAAAGTGAGTAGGCGTCTCACTTCTTTCTTCGCGCTACTCATTTTTCACAGTAAGAAGTGGGAAATGAGAAATGATTAGTAAGAAATCAGAAGTGAGACGTCTCTTTTCGCACTTCGAACTTATCACTTCTCACTGTGAAAAGTGAGTAGTGCGAAGTGAGAAGTGTGACGTCTCACTACTCACTTTGCACTTCTTAGTTTTCACAGTGTGAAGTTAGAAGTGAGAAGTGATAAGTGAGATGTTTCACTTTTTTCTTTTCACTTCTTACTATAAAAAGTATAATGTGCGAAGTGAGTAATTAGACGTCTCACTTCTTAGTTCACACTACTCACTTTTCAAAGCGGGAAATGCGAAATGAAAAATGATTTGTAAAAAGTGAGCTCACTTCTAACTAATCATTTCTTACTGTGAAAAGTAAGAAATGAGAAATGGTTAGTTAGAAGTGAGAAGTGAGACGTTCAATTTCCCTCTTCTTACTAATCATTCCACACTTCTTACTGTGTAAGAGGTGCGAAGTGAGTAGTTAGACGTCTCACTTCTTACTTCGCACTACTCATTTTTCACAGTGTGAAATGCGATATGAGTAATTATTAGTAAAAAATGAGAAGTGATACATCTCACTTTACACTTCTCACTAATCATTTCTTACCTCTCACTTTTCACTGCAAAAAGTGAGTAGTAAGAAGTGAGAAGTGAGCCATCTCACTTCTCACTCCACATTTCTCACTGTGAAAAGTGAGAAGTACGATGTGGAATGAGACGTCTCACTACTCACTTTTCACAGTGAGGAAGAGAAAGGTAGAAAAGAGAAGTGAGACGACTCATGTCTCACTTTTTACTAATTTCTCGCTTATTGCTTCTCACTTTGAAAAGTGGGATAAGCGTAAGAAGAGACATGTCTCTCTTCGCAGTGAGAAGTGAGAAATGATGATTGGGAAGTTAGGAGTTGTCGCGATCGGTCATCTAATGCAACCTCTCTTTTCTTCCAATACCAGCCAAATGCTGCTGCTGTTGTTGCTCGACACTTCAGCAAGCAGAGGGAGGTGCCACCCGCTTACCCGTTGCTGAAGTGGAGATCTTTTCCTCCAAGTGGTGCTCCTTGTTGTCCCCCTCGACGCTCCGGAAGACAGAGGGCGGTGCCACCCGTTTGCTCATCTACCGGAGCGGAGCTGCTGCTGCCGCTGCCGTCAATGCTCAATTGCATCTGCCAAAAAAACTCGAACAATACGATATACTTTGTAACAGTTTGATTTGGTAACCTGTTTTCCCAACAAAGAACAGATACTGATGCTTGGCGGGTATGAACACTACCTTTACGGTAGCTGCTCACTAGCGTACCCTTTCTAGTTGAGACACCAACAGTTTTGTGCATACCAAATCAGTTGGCCAATACTTCCCCTTTGTTATCTACGGTATTCATGCCGTAGATTATAAATAGGAACGAATAAAGATCCAAAGCCTCTTACTTAAAGTGATCGGTAGTCGAAGACAAGAAGTAAATCAAGTGGTCTTGAAAAGAGTAGAAACGGGTTATCGAACGAAAATAAACAAGGTACAAGTCGGTTTGATATTCTGTGGCTCAGTAGCTTACGGAAGTATTACGCTTGAAGGCTAAACCTTCAAGTGAAGGTTTTTTTGTGCGATCTACGCAGGTTCCGGAGCTTCGTTCTTCAAGTGTGCTGTGGTGTCGCTCGTACGCTCAAATCGTGTGCTGGTGTGTGCAATAATCACCAAACCCGCGATCGCCCCTTGGCGGTTGTGACATCGTGCGGAAACGGGAAAATTAAGAAGCCTCAAGACGTCAGTGGCGAAAGAGTAGGCAAATGCTAACCACGTTGGGACCCGGAAGCCAGAACCGTAAGTCATCAGCCATATCAATCCTCGCGAGGCGAGTACACTACCGACCTCCGCGCCGCCGAGCACGTTATCGACCGGCATCGATTGGCCATCTGAGACGCTCCTCGTAGTCCTGTCAAGCTAATACCATGCGGCCAATTTTCAGCCGGCCCGTCGTCGTCCGACATACCTTCGTCCGGCCTATCATCATACGGCCCATCGCTGTCCGGCATATGGTCTTCCGCCCCTATCGTCGTCCGGCCTTCCCCCATCCGGCCTGTCGTCCATCGCCAATCCCTTGGCTCAGCCGCCATCGTCGCCTGCAACCGATCATCGAGGTAGCCAAGCTACAAACAAGTTAGAGTAGATAATAACTTGCGCAAGTTTCATAGGAAGTAGAAAAATTGTATGGGAAACAATAGAGAATCTAAACTGAATGTGATGCTCCAACTTTAATTTATTGTAATTGAGATCCAAAGGTTAAGGTTTGGTTTTTTATTCTGATCCGTTTTAAATTCGTTTTTTGCCTATTGGTCAGTAGTTAGCTTCATTCGTCAAAAACCCGCCTTGAAAGAGTCAGCCGGGCAGGCCTACATAATTGCGGTTCCGCATCACTCCCTTCTGGTGTGTTGGCGCATAAGCAGGATTTGTTTTGAAGGTTTAAGGTTTGGTCGCAACGGAAAGAGTTCGCGCTTACAGTTCCAACCCGATTCCGTCGGTAACTGTGTGGAATGAAGGCGCACTACAAAAGTCAGGTGGATCTGGTAACAGGCTACCCCAGTCTATCTTGGCAACATTAGTAGTGTATCGTATCGTTTGGTTTCGGCCTTGACCCGGGATTCTCCTGTTACAACTTGGCGTATGTACGTACACCCATCATGAACATGCAGCGCTAGCGATGCTTGCCTTACGAAATCGTTTGGTTCCGCATTACACCCAGGTTTTTTTGAGCGGTTGGAATTCATTAATTTTTCGGTTAGCCTGAACCTTCACAGCTTTTTAAATACCTCCTGAATTTTCTTTGATTTTTTGTGATTTTTATCGTGGGGTTAACTCTAAAACCAAACCGTGTAAAAAAACCTGGGTGTATTTCCTTTCGTTCGCGTGACGTTTCGATCGAGGTGTTGGTTGATAAATAGTAATGGGCGCTATATTCAACTGAATGAATTGTTCGGCCAAATGACTTACTCGGCCGTATGACCCCTTCGGCCAAATGACTT
This sequence comes from Armigeres subalbatus, assembly GCF_024139115.2. Lineage (NCBI taxonomy): Eukaryota > Metazoa > Arthropoda > Insecta > Diptera > Culicidae > Armigeres > Armigeres subalbatus. The sequence continues at coordinate 392,485,883 of NC_085141.1, forward strand.
TCGTCCTAATGGTTTGTTCGGTCTAGCGGAATTCGGCCAAGTGGCTTTCGGCCGTATGTAAAAGTTAAAAATGGAAGGGATTGTGGGTTCAAATAAGCATCAAAATGCGTTTAACATTTTTTCATATTTACTGTAAAAATAAACATTATTTACAGATAATTGTGTACAATATCGTCCCAAAATGTTGAACAGAATTTCTCAAAGATCACATGACGAAAAATATGAAAAAAAAAGCTCGTTTACTACATACAGAAGGGTTCCACGTCCATGAAACTGCATTCACTAAATTCCTTGGAAAATTCCCTTTCGAATATGCCCTTGATCTTCTCTGTAAGATGTTCGTTATCATTTTTTCCTCTTTATAGATGATCGAAAATGATCGAAAAAACGAAAATCCATACTTACTTACGAGACATACATTGAATTTCATTTCACGAAAAAAAAAACCTGAAGTCTACGTTTTGACTCAAATTCCGAACATGACTCATATTCTGAAAACTCGCTTCTATATGGTCATTTTGGCTTTATTCGTGCAATTTTCTCCATAGGAGGTTGAATTCGATTGTATTCTTGACCCTCAGTAAGAAAAACCGATGAATGTTTTTGTTTCAGGTCGCTAAAACGCCAGTGGAATTTGAGTCATGTTCGAGATTTAAGCCAAAAAGGTATTTAAAGTTGAAAAACTCAAAAATAAAACTAAGCTTTGTAGCATCTATCAGGAATCATTTTCCCCAAGTCTAAGTAGGTGGTTTATGAACAACCCCTAAGCAATAAGAGCAACATTGCCCTTAAAGCTAAATAATGACTTGTCCTATAATTGTTTTTCTTTGAAAGAGTTGACTGCCATAAACACATTGAGTAATTGATTAATCTTTACCATGTACCCGAAAGGGAACAAACTTTTAGCGCGATAATTAAACAACAGATCACAAAATTTAATTGCCAGAAAAATACACAATCCTCATTTATACTTTCACTCCCTAACAAATCCAACTAATTCCTTTCCAATAAATCGCCCCACTTTACGTTCACAGAAACACAAACACTTCTGCTAATCACTCGAACATTACAACCTTGTAAACGCTATCGGGACCGGAATATCAAACACTGCCGGAGCGACGTTCATCTTTCAATTCTCAACATTTTGTCAGCGCGGTTGGAGCGACGCCAACTTCAAAGATTCGATGTGCCGGTTTAGAGTCCGCTGGCAAACGGAATCGAAATTGGAAAGGGGAAAGCCGTTTGCAAAATGAAAGTAAGTCAAGCTTGAATGGCTCGACGCTCTGAAATTTCGTTCAAGTTTCAATTTAATTAATTTTACAGAAATAGGAACCCACTCCGCGTCCGACGCACTCCGATTCCCTGATTGCTTCACGGGGATTTCACTCCCAGTTCCAGTGTAGTGGATTACATTCTTAGCGGATTGCTAAAGGTTTTTAGTGCTTTCGCTCATTTTTATATCCTCACACAGCTTCCTGGTCGTCGTCAGCTGTGCTGTACCTGTGCTATACGGTTACCTCCTGGATCTGAACACGTTTTTTCAGCGTTGACGTTCCGGCGGCAGCCATCTGCGGGTGGTTAGCATTGGTCATGGATCCTGTGAGATTCCCGCTACCACCATGGCCAATGATCCCTCCGCTGATACCTAGGACGGAACCTCCTCCTGCTACTCCTACGCCACCCCCAGCACCAGCACCACCCACCGCGTGAGAATGATGCGAGTGGTGGTGATGATGATGAGCGCCGCTGTTCCCACTACTACCTAAACTACTGCTACCACTACCGCTACCGATAAAATTGTTGCTATTACTGCTATAGGACGAGCCCGGTCCCGGTCCCGTCAGTTTCGGATTGGTTGAGCTCACCAAGTCCACCGTAATGACATTGCTGTTTATCCCACCGCCGACACCGCCACCACCGCACGTATGGTGATGAAGATGATGTCCGTGGCTGCCACTGTTGCTGCCATTGGCGCTATTGCTATTTACAAGAATGGAAGTCAGCGGGGCCGCCGTTTGGGTGGACGCCGTCGAGGCCGACGGGGTGGGGGATGGTGAAATGGATGCCGTCGTTGTCGAAGCACTGGCCGTAATGCAAGATGCCGGCGAAGGTGATGGCGCATTGCTCGATGACCGAACCGGGGGCAGTGGGGCCGACTTGGCAGATCTCGGCAGGGTCTGATTGCTGTGGTGATGGTGCTGGTGGTGATTATGGATGGCTTCCGGCCCTGTTGCCCCGGATGTGCAGTGATGGTTTCGCGAAGACAACTCACTTGACTGGTGTTGGAGAATCTGGGAAGGAAACAGCAGATAAGAGGCATAAGTTATGAGTGTGAGTGGCATTATTGGTTGGGGTATATCACTTTTTGGGGGCCCTGAAACCATTTTGATGTTGATTGTGACGACATGTCGCACGGTACGCCAATGAAACAATTAACCTAATTAATCTGGCATTAAATGGGATGTCATCGTGTTTGCTCGTGACTTATTCACGTTTCCGAAAGGCTCAGATAACAAACCTTGTGTGCGGATGTGTGGGAAAGTAATTAATTAACGAACCAATCTCGCATTATTTACAACATGTTACCTTGTTGAAGATTGTCTTGTGATGTTGACGATGATGAATGTGAAATGATAATAGGTAGATAACCAAGCCTCAGATGAAAGGAAGTGCCCGACAGGAGAACAAATATTGATTAAGTGGAGTTTCTTTATACATCACTGACTGCTGTATTGTGGAATCAACTGGAGTAGACATAATTTATTCACATTGGTGAAATTTGGCTATGCTGAGAGTGGCTGAGAATCTGGATGAATGCTTGGTTCAACATGTCACAATGTTCTTATTCTGTGGCACACGGCATAGAATATGTCGGACATAACAGAAAATGACTAATTTTAGTTTTCCATGTTGGATTAGGAATGTGTACATAAATGCGTACTGTAGGGTTTGATTGATAGGATTGAGCGTTGAGTGGTTGAGATAACACGCTGCATGCATCAACAAGTTTATTGAAACGGTGAAGTCCTGTTAGATAATATTAAATTGAGAATCGATATGCTAATATGCGATTGGTTTGAGGTCAGCAGAACTGGTCCAATGCTCAGATGACAATATCATAACGGAGTCAAGGCGGGGTCATTATTTCAACTTCGTTATCAGTTAGTACAGCGGTTCTCAACCTGGGGTACATGTACCCCTGAGGGTACCTTCGATGGCCCAAGAGGGTACCTCGAACAAAAATTCGTAATGGCGGACGAATTACAATTCCAATCAAAATTTGTTGAGAAAGTTAAGTCGAGTCAAGTACTAGACACTGAAGACGGCCTTACTGTTGAGGTCGAAATACGTATCTGTCAAGATACAATTAAGTGGTGGAATTCAATGGGATTGTATAAACTCGTCTTATGACAGGTGAAAACATTCCACTAAAAAGCTCAAAATAATTTTCTTATCGAGAAAGTTTTGATAATTGTGTATTTTTGCCTTTCTCGTATACAAAGTATACGTAAAGGCTATATGTTCGCTCCAAAAACAAACTTTTTATAGAAGGCTCGGAGACCCATAGTGTTATATACCGATCGACTCAGCTCGACGAATCGAGGTGATGTCTGTGTGTGTGTGTGTGTGTGTGTATGTGTGTGCGTGTGTATGTGTGTGTGTGTATGTGTGTGTATGTGCGCAAAAAATCTAGCCCACTTTTCAGGTACTTACCCTTAACCGATTTGCTCGCAACAAGTTGCATTCGACGCAGAATCCTATCCCATTGTTTCCTATTGAAAATTGGCCGGATCGGATTATGGGCTCAGAAGTTATGGTCAAAATACTTTTTTTTTAGACAACAACGAGTGGAAAAGTCTAGTCCATTTTTCAGGCACTTACTCTTCACCGATTTACTCGCAACAAGTTGCATTCGACGCAGAATCCTGTCCCATTGTTTCCTATTGAAAATGGCAGGATCGGACTATGGGCTAAGAAGTTATGGTCAAAATACTTTTTTTAGACAACAACGAGTGGAAAAGTCTAGTCCATTTTTCAAGCACTTACTCTTAGCCGATTTACTCGCAACAAGTTGCATTCGACGCAGAATCCTGTCCTATTGTTTCCTATTGAAAATTGGCTACGTCGGACTATGGGCTCAGAAGTTAAGGTCAAAATACTTTATCTTTTGACGAAGACGAGTGAAAAAATCTAGCTCTCTTTTTTGGCACTTATCCTTGTCCGATTGTTTCGCAAAAGTAGCGTTCGACAGGGGATCCCGTCCCATTGCTTTCTATTGAGAACTGGGCAGACGGGATCAGAAACTGTGGTCAAAATACATTTTTAAGCAAAAAAGGCTTGGAAAGTCAGGTCAACTTTTCAATCAGTTTTCATCAACCGATTTACGCGCAACAAATTGTGTTCGACGGGGAATCCTGTCCAATTGTTTTCCAATGAAAATTGGGACTCTGGGCTCGAAAGTTTTAGCCAATATATTTTTTGCCTTTCTCGTATACAAAGTAAAAAAATAAAAAAAATTTGGCCAATATATTTTTTTTTACAAAAAAAAAAACCTTTTTAAAAGAAGCCGAAGAACTAATTTTTTATTCGTAAAATGCATTTAAAAAATTCACTTAGTTTTGGGACACTTGGTCTTAATTTGTTTACTCACAACAAGTTGTATAGGACGGCAAATCCTGTTTCATGTTTTCATTAAGTTTCTGCCCATTGTTTTGTATTAAATTGACCATAAAAAATTTAGCCAGAATATTATGTATTAAGAACTAACTTACTTTTCGAGAACGTTCAAAGAGAGATCTGAGTAGAAAAAGCCGCGTAGTCGATAGCAGTTCTATTCAGCTGTCAGGTTTGTTTTATATGAACATTAAAAAATGTATGTGACTTCGTAGCTATTGAATTGGCATCGAGAAATACAGATTAAAAATTGTCTCAAGTCACGCTTTTTGGAACAGAAATATTCCATAAAGAGAGGGGAAGTAACTTCAATGTTCATAGAAATGAGCGTTTTTCAATTGCGTTTATCTTAAATCATTCGATTAATACTCATATTTCATGTTCTATTTGATTTCCGTGGATATAATTAAGAACTTGAAATCCAAAAATCGCTAGCTCGGTTGATGGAATTTTGAAACCCTTTGTAGGACTAATTACACATATATCGGAGTAAGCTGCTCAATTGGTTTGTGAGGAGATGGCGAATTCTGCTTTAATCAGGGAAATTCAAAGTATCAAGTCTTCCAGTTAGTAACGGCGTAGCCCACTTCTATCTACCACAAGCATTTCATGCGCAACCGAGAATAGGATTTGAGCTAATTTTGTCCGTAGTTTGAATTATCGTTAAACAAATAAATTTCATTATTAATGAGCGTTTGTGGTTTTGAGGGAAAGTTATCAGGTAATCAATTTTTTACTCTTTTACTATTATCCGATAATGATAAGGTACGTCCTAATAATTATGTAAATAGGATGTAGTTTGTCAAACATGCTTGCTACATACGTTTGAAGATTACGAGATGTTACACGACAACTTTGACATCAAGAGCCTCCTTATTATAGCTTTATCCTGATAAAGCTTGTAGTCGGAATAGGCTCTCAAAATAGTTTTAGCTACATTCTCACTATTTCGAAGATACGATTTTTTTTTCTGATCTTGGAACATGTGTAATTTGAATAGTTCTCTATTTTTTGGTTTTAATTCTTTCAAAAATGGACGCATTCAGGCTTTTGATTGATTATTTGTTTACAATTTAACTTCATAAAAAAATATTTTGCAATTTCTGATCATAATACCTGGTCGGCATTTGAGTGATGAAACGGCCTACTTTTCCATACCAATGACATGTATGGGTGCTTTAATGAGCATTATGCAACTCAAATGGGTTGCATAAAATCCATTATTTTCCATTATAGCAAATGCTGGTTTTCCAAATAGCACTCATTTGGGTGGTATAATGAAAAACCAGCATTAGAACAATAGTTACATGGCCACATTTGGCTCAATTGGCTTTGGTGGGTGTTCAAACAGTGTATTCTCTGTGTCACGTAATAAATAAAATAATTTGGTGAGCATGACATCAAATTCTCCAAAGACAGGTTTATTTATCGCTCTATGGTCTGTCGAGCACCTAATGTGGCACGATAACATGGAATCTATTTGTTTTCTGCAGCAACACGATTTTTTGTCAAGATTGATCATGTGAAGTAAATAAAATTGTACCATTTTGGTACAGATTTATCATACTCGTGCTGAAAAAAATCATCTTTTTGCAACTAGTTGCACAAACTACTATTTTCAATTCTTTGCAATGAAACTGCCATAGCATCATCCCATAAATGAATATGTACAAGATACAGCGATGACTCGATTTTTAGCATGTTAAAATTTTTCTGCCCCTGATTTCGTCTACAACCGATTTTATGACGGTTTTGATATGGTTTCTCCACGAGTCAAAACCATTAATTGCTTTATATTTGTTCTATTTGACCTCTCTAAAGAATTTTTCTCGACACATTTTATAAAGAGCGAGAAAGGCATCATCACCGCTAGGTGGATTAATCTGGGTTTTTTATTTCAAAACCTTGTTTTGTACATAATATGCATGGTGATTAGTAAATCCAATAGAATCCTGCACTCTACAACCCGCACACATTTCTTCCAAGCAGCTCGAAGGCCTTCTTACAGGAGACTCGGGAGACTCCTTTCAAGTTGTTCAAGAGCCTTTTTCAAATGGTTCGGCGGCTTGGAAACCTCCTTTCATGACGCCTGGAAGCCTCCTTTCAAGAGGCCTGGAAGCCTCCTTCATGAGGCCTGGAAGCCTCCTTTCAAGAGGCCTGGAAGCCTTCTTTCAAGAAGGTAGGAAGGTTCCTTTCAAAAGGCTCGGAAAGCTCCTTTCAAGAGTCTAGAAAGCCTCTCTACAAGATGTTTAGAAGCCTTTTATCAAGACGCTCGGAAGCCTGCTTTCAAGAGGCCCGGAAGCCTCCTTTCAAGAAGCCCGGAAGTCTCGTGTTAAGAGGTCTGAAAGCCTCCTTTCAAGAGGCTCGGAAGCCTTCTTTCAAAAAGCTCAAAAGGCTCCTTTCAAGAGATTCGGAAGGTTCTTCTCAAAAGACTCAGCTCAAAAAGCTCAAAAAACTCTTTTCAAGAGATTCGGAAGGTTCATTTCAAAAGACTTGGAATGCTCTTTTTAAGAGGATCGAAACCCTCTTTTCAAGAACCTCGGAATTCTACCTTCAAGAGGTTCGGAAGCCTACTTTCAAGAGATTCAGAAGGTCAGTGCAAGAGGCTCGGAAGTCTACCTTCAAAGGGCTCAGAATTAATCTTTCAAGAGGTTTAGAAGAATACTTTCAAGAGGGGGTACCTCAAATAATGCAAAAGTTTGAAGGGGTATCTCTCATGAAAAAGGTTGAGAACCGCTGAGTTAGTAGAATCCCTTTTGATATACGTTCTTAGATTCAAGCCATGCATATTAAAAAGCAATCAATAAGAAGATTATTGTTATAATAAATAATATATTATCTTCATGTAAAGGTAAAATGCAAAAACAATTGCCAACAAATATTGGCTTGAACACAAACAATAAAGCAACATGATCTGCTTAGGACCAATTAATTCAATAACGAATACCTGTAATTGCAAAATACAGAACCGGCTATTCAAAGCCTAATCAATAGCCTGATAAAACTTAACTGAAAACATGTTTATATACAATGTTCGATGGTTGCCCGCATCTCATTTCTACCAGCTAATAAAATAGAATTCTAAATACAATATAATTGCTCCTCAATACCAATTTTCATCAGCAGCAACCATTCAATTTAAAGCACAAATGAAGTTAAAGCACGTATTATTTTTTCATCGCAGCGTGATCTCACGTAAATAAAATGAGGATTTTATACGTACCCATCTCCTTCTCGAAAAAAAGACGTGCTCAATTTTCGTCCTTGTAAAAAAAAACATCCCACATCCTGTGTCCCATTCCAATATTCGACACCATCCCGGAGGATTTCCAGTTACAGTTGTGCAGCCCTAGCTCTACTACAATCTACTTTGCATATTGCCATTCTTTTCATTAGCGCTCTGTTCCACCAAGTTTGAATATGTGAAGCGAGCTGCGGGATAGGGATATCTCTGTAGCAATGGAACCTTTTTTAGACAAAAAATCTCTTTGCCAGGAAAAATACATATTTGATGATTTCTTTCCCAAAGAGTCGTGGGCACTCCTGTGGGCCGTGTCCGTGGCGCGAAAAAAAAGGCACAAGTTAGCACTACTGCTGTCCAAGAACACTATTTCATCAGATATTCCAACTGTGCGACATCAGGGATACTACGGGACAAGGGAAACGGTAAATATCAATTACCATTTTTATTTCTCTTCGCGTTGAACATTTATCTCTAGCTTCTCCTGTTCGCCATGTTAGAAGGAACGGCAGTTCTCAATGAGAAATAATCGTGTTTGCATCGAACATTTTTCAAGACCAGCTCTTGCAACAATTATTGATTGCGGACTTTCATTGCCAACCTATGCGTGTGCAGTAAATATAGTTAAGAGCCAGTTCGCGAGAAGTGGAACCCCCTCTTTTATCTTTGTTCTTAAATTTATCATAAATTTTCCGGATTTGTTCATGGCCGGGATCGGAAGTTATGACCTAAATACAATTTTTTACGTAAAAAATGTCACTCGTTTTTTGCCTTTCTCTTATACAAAGTATACGTTCGCTCCAGAACTTTTTATAGGAGACCCGGAGACCCATAGTGTTGACTCAACTAGACGAATTGAAGTGAGGTCTGTGTGTGTGTGTATGTGTATGCGCAAACAAATCACACTCATTTTTAAAACACTATTCTTGCTTGCAACAAGTTGCATTCGATGCAGAATCCTGTCCCATTGTTTTCTATTGGAAATTTGCTAGATCGGACTATGGGCTCAGAATTTATGGGCAAAATACATTTTTTCATACCAAAACGGGCGAGTAAAAATTTCTCACTCATTTTTTTTTGGCATTTATCCTTAATCGATTGCATACAACGCGGAATCTTTTCATTTTGTTTCCTATTGAAAATTGGCCATATGGGCTATGGGCTCAAAAGTTATGGCAAAAATACTATTTTTATAACTCAGTTCGACGAATTGAGGTGATGTATGTGTGTGCACCCACGCAACAAAATTACGCAGAAAATGTCACTCATTTTTTAGGTACTTACCCTTTAATGATTTGCTCGCAACAAGTTGAATTCGACGCAGAATCAAGTCAAATTATTTCTTATTAAAAATGAGTTAGATCGGACTATGGGATCGAAAATTATGGCCAAAATACAAATTTATACGTAAAAATCGCGTAAAAAATGTCACTCCCTTTTCAAGCACTTATTCGCAACAAGTTGCATTCGGCGCAGAATCTTGTCCCATTGTTTCCTATAAGCCATTTTATGAGACAGTTTCGATCAGCTGATCGAGACTCCACCATTGCAATGCATTGAGTGGACGGCTCGGCGTTTTGTTTCTGTAGATTTGCATGGCAACCATCATCATTTCGTCATCATCATCATCATTTCGTTTCGTGTTTGCAAGTGTTCCGTATAAAAAGTTGATATAAGTGGTAGGTCTGCTATCATTTCACTCGTTTCGTAAAATAGCTTATTGAAAATTGGTCAGATCAGACTATGGGCTCGGCAGCTATGGCCAAAATACATTTTTTTACGTAAAAATCACGTATAAAATGTCACTCATTTTCCAAGCAACTGAATTGCTCACAACAAGTTGCATTTGACGCACAATTCTGTCCCATGGTTTCCTATTGAAAATTGGCCAGATAGGACTATGGGCTCGGAAGCTATGGCCAGCATACCATCTTTGCCTTTCTCGTACACTAAGTGTACTGAAAGGCTATACTGCCCATGATTTCATAGTTGATGTAACAACCATTGCACTTTCGAATGTATTTCGAATAATTCAGGGACAAACATCGTTCAACCCGTAAGCACATAAATGAGGCTTGGAACAAGCAACGTATCGATGTTGCAGCGGTTGACATAACCTAGTGAAGACGTAATAAGCTAAATTCGCTGAAATTTCTTATGGTTGATACGTCAACTATGAAATCATGGGCAGTATATGAATGCTCCAAAAACCAAACTTTTTGTAGAAAGACCGGAGACCCATAGAGTTATATACCAACACAGTTCGACGAATTGAGGTGATGTCTGTGTGTATGTGTGTGTATGTCTGTACGCAAAACACGTGCAAAAAAAAAACTCATTTCTTAGGCACTTCATTTCATTTCAATTATTAAGTCTACATCTAAACAGATAACACTGAATCAACAATTTAACGCCACAATACAAGGTTCGAGGCCGCATCTCTCCATCCTCGAATACGCCCCACGCACAGTGGAGTAGCTGGCCAAAAACCCTTTCACGTTTTTCGAACTTTTGCATAGTATTATATTTTTAGACTATTCTTCAATATTATCTCCATTATGTGTCATTGAAATTTTTACGTTTGTTCCTTAATAGTATTAATGACAACTTATCAAAAATCATGTTAATTTGATGGTTTTCAGCGTGCCGTAAGACAAGGATCAGTTACAGCCCTGTCGTCGTAAAATATGGGGTACTTAGTCGCCTATTTTTTAAGGGGGCGCTCATACAATAAGACTATTTTGAGGGCGCATATTCGAAAACTAAGAATTTCGGTGGGACTAGGGTTTAGAAGTTCGGATCGGGAAACTGCGAATCTCAACTTCACCGGAAGCATACGCATACACGTCGATGTGCTGTAAGACCGCGGATTTGGCATTGTAGCGTAGGGGGTAGTGTTGGAAGGGATCAATGGTGCGAATGATTAGAAGTAATCGCCATCTACCAGAGCTGCGGCAACACACGCGAGCTGGAAACATTTTTCAATGTGATGGGCGATATGCAAAGGAGCGTGATCGGGTGGTAACCGATCATTAAGAGGTTCTAAATCCGGGTCATCAACTATAGCATAATCATCGTCCATAGCCCACTCCGGAAGCACTGAATATTATAAGGACGAATTCTACGCATAGATCAAACATAAATTCGAAAGCTGCCCAAGCCAATACGTCAAAATCATCATAGGTCATGTAAATGCTCTGCTCTGGTTGGTCAGGGGGAGGAGTTCAGAAAGACTATTGCAAAGTTCAGCGCCCACTGGTTGACGAAGGAAAGCGGACTACGGATAATTAATTAAGCGGCCTTCAATAATATAGCGATTCCTAGCACCTTCTTTAAGCACACCAATCAATATCGGTATACTTGCAGACAGAATAACAAACTTATTGATGGATGGTACTTCTCTCACATTATTGACGTCAGGATCTATCTTGACACTAACATCGACTGTCTAGGAATGGTTAAACTGCAAGCATAACTATTCGTCATCAACAATGTTCGGTAACGACGGCCGCCTCGGTACAACCTAGAGTGACTGAAGCAACCTGATGTCTCCATTGCATATGTGCAGCATCTTAAAGCAGCGTCGCGGAAGAAGGGTAGCTCGATGGGGCTTTCTTGAGTACATTTGGGGCCTCTGTTGAAGTGCAGTTGAAGCAGCCATTAGCGACGCAGTATAAAACAATATTAGGTATGTGTGACAAAGTTGACGAAACTATTGGTTCGACGAAGAGTGCAGATAGATTTTGGAGAAGAAGGACGCAGTGCGGGCGGTCGCGCTGCAACAAGGAACCACCTGTGCCGTTCTCAAGAAACTCGTAAGTTCTATCAGAAGCTCAACGCATACCGCAAAGGCTACGTGTTATCGGAAGAAGGAAGCGGCACTTCAAGGAATACTTAAATCCCGCTGAGAGCACAAGCGGTGAAAGTCAAGGCAGCGGAGAAGGCGAGCCAGTTCAGCGAACGTTGGAAACTTAACAGCCTCAAACTTTAAGAAAATTGAAGACCCAACAGCCCAATAGCATCGATGCAGCTGATAAGGATTATATCTGAACTGAATTCATCAAGATGATCCCGGAAAGCTATCCACTTGTCTTCACAGACTGGTATTCAGAATCTAGAAAATTGACCAGCTACCGGAGCGATCACCATCCTAAATGCCACCTGCAAAGTGATATCCCAGATCATCATTCGTCATCTGAACGGACCCTGCCTTATTCAGAACTAGCACTACTTTTTTTTTGAAATTACTGATCATAATACAGTGGTTTACAGTTCGTGTAAGGCATATTTGTCCATACTATTTTTCCATTATACTACAAATTTGGATGCTAAAATGGAAAACCAGCAACAGAAAGTTACATGACTACATTTTACTCAATTCAAGTTTGGGTGAGTTTGATGGTTTGTCTAGCTATGCAATGGGGCACGATAACATGGAATATGATTGTTCTCTGCATCGACATACATTTTTGGCAAGAATGAATAAATTAGACTGAATTATTTTGGTACAAATTTATCATCGTTTTTCGATCTCAGTAGAAATATTGACTTCAGTGTCTCGTACTTGACTCGACTTTGTTAGACTTGATTAGTCCTAGAACGTAGTCAAGTCAAGAATTACACACTGTAAAGGATCTTACGAAGTTCTAGATATATATCTGTAAAATTACAATCTAGCGAAATGAAATAATACTAAATAACTCATATGACAAGTAAATATATCCCACAAAAAGCTCTAAACAGTTTTCTATTCAAATATGTCAAATGTTTGCAGCGCCGCATTCTAGATCAATTTATGTATGATCGTTTTAAAATTCAAACATCTCTTACTACTCATCAAATGTCTTTTCTGTATGTGAACTTAAACCGGATTGAAAGCATAAGATTGTTTTTGCAAATCGGCCATTCCGTTGGCTAGTTTAATCGTGATAAAGGAAGCCCCAACTCTTTTTTTTATTAATTTAGATAATTTTTATTTAAGGAATTTTTTTTCGCCTCCGCTTAACTCTTAGGGGGTTTTTACTAATCCGCTTAAACATGGTTCACGATCAACTTTATTGGCTTGTCGATAGTTGGACATGTTCATCTTGCTGTTAATTTAGGTGAGTTAAAAAAAACATGTTGAGAAGTTCATTTTGAGCGACTTTCAATTCACTTTTGTCTAGTGCACATATTGTATCTCTAAGCCATGGGTTCTATATGGCAATGAGCACGTGGTGTTTTCAAAGCGCAACGCGTGTTTCCAATGATGATGACAATGATAATGACTGCTTACGCTCTTCACTGTTCAGCGGCAGAGCTCTCTTGAACTCACGCATTCGGCGTGTTACAGCGCAGCGTTACGTCGATGGTTGGCTGCACTCACTCTCTCGTGCCGGCGATGGCGGTGACGGCAGCGACGGCGGCGACAGGCGCTCTTTCGTTTGGTTTCTGACGTCATGTCATGTCAGTTTTACTGTGGGTGGGTAGAGTCGTTAGGGTCGGTGTACCAGTAATGATACCTACCTGGTAATAATAAACGTGATAAATTAAGACTATTTTATTAAACTAATTTATTAAACTAATTAAACTAATGAGGCACAAATTTCGTCGTTTTTTTTTCACTGACTTGCGAGGAAAAGAGACACATGCCTGACACATGACACAATTGCTACTCATCCATTTGTTTTAAATTGGATGTAAAACTATTAATGGCATTTATTGAATCAAAAGCTTGGTTAAAAGTCTTTCTTTTCTATTTTTTAATTAAAATAATGTTTAAATAATACATGTATATTTGTTTTCTATTCGAAATTACTTACTCCAATAAATGGTATATGTGTAGTCCGCCCTTGATCGCATATTTGTAACATTTGCATTTTTTGCTATTTTGAGTTAGGCTCATACATTGTCTTCAAATTGTTAGTTCTTTCATCTAAACTGGTGAAATCTGAAAGTTTGTTCTAAAAATCCCGAAAAAACTACCAAGTTGTTTTTTAACAGCGAGCATAGTGACCGCATAACTGTAACTCTGGAAAATTATGTCACATGTGTGCCATGTTCCTTGAACAAAAAGTAACACAATTGATTTGCATAATGGTACATTTTGCTGCCGATGATTTCCTCTGCAAAAAGTGTTTGCAGATGTTTTTGGAAAGTAAATTAGATTTCCATACTAATCCATATCACAAACTTTATCGTTCCATTTTTCCCTTGCATTGCAGTGTTCTACAAAATACAATAGCGCTGAAGTGTTGAATATAGTGAGCATTATGCTATACAACAATATTCATTACGTCAATTTATGATATTAGGGCACTGGATTCAACATTTTCCTTAACTTCAGTAAGTTATTGGAACATGAATCAATTATAATAGCGATTCCGTATAGGATACAACATTTTGTGACATAATCTGAGGTTTATGGTATAATCTATAGAATTTGCTAATGGTAAAAAGTAGGGAAGAAAGACTTATAGCCGACATATGGATTAGATAAATCGTATTCCGTACTATTATGTGTACTAAACAGTCACTAATGCTGTTACTGGTACAACTACCCTAGGGCGTGTTTTGTTTCGCCCGTCAGTACGGGTTTGAATACTGCGGGCGAAAGTTGATTTTTCTGCTCCGGACAGCAAGAAAAATAATTCGTTAGTGCGGTGCGTGTCGTGTAAATTCTGTGTTTTCTCTTCGTCGCGAGAAATTAATTGGTGTGCCATCTGTAGTGCGAATCGTTTCGGTTGACGTTCGTTTGCGGAAGCCACCGGGTATGCTTCGTGTAAGTTTTTGCAAGTTTTGTGTTTATTAAGGAGACTTTCAGCCCTAGGCTGGCTCGTCTCCGGTTGTCAGTTTTTGTTTTTGTCTGCGGAATCTCGTGAAACTTCGTAAAGAGTGCTTTTTAGTTGCATTCCTAACAATTTTACATTCGAAATATAATGTGATATACTGTGACTATAATAACATTGTCATCAAGTGTCAGAATTGGAACAGAATCGTCTGTCAGTTCCATACAAATGCGCGTTCCAAACGATCAGGAGACCTGTCAAACGTGGCACATGACGTTACTCTTCTTATAGGACTCTAATGTGATAATATTTGTTACAAATAATCCAAAGCTCAAACAAAGTTTATTTTTATTTCTGCCCCAAATAACAACAAAAGAAAGAGTGGATGAAAGAGAAGAAAAAAAATAACTCAAAAGTAAGTTTAAAAATACTCTATTTTGGGTACTTTTTTTCTTCCGTGTTGGCTTCAGTTTGACAACCAAATCGATTCTATTCGCACCACCCAGGTTATCACTAAAGAATCTAGTAAAGAAGCGAACAACTCGTTTGAAAATAAGTTCCTGACCTAGCCTAGAGATATTTTCTATCTTGTTTTTTTTTTAGTTATTCTTGTTTTATGACAAGCCTTTAACATTATATTTAAAACCTTTGAAATATTTTTCATTAGGCGCATATAAATCCTAAATTAAGCCTTCAGTTAAGGTTCTAAGTGCGAATACATTTGAAATTATCAGGTGAGCTAGCCAAGAGCTGAAAAGCTTCTCAAGTAAAGACAATTATGCCGTTTGTAGTCAGCAGCGGGCGGTGGCGTGGCGACGTAGATCGGTGAGAATTTCGTTTTCTAATACAAATATTTGTCTAACAAAGATACTGGCTGATCTCTGGTAAGAACTTGTTTTACACATTAAATCAAATAGGGTTCACTTTGCGATTCGGTCGTACACTCAAGAAAATAAGACCATTCTATTCATGTGCCAACCCACATGGATTTTTGCAATGGGGTTGTACTCATAATAAGTATGTGTGATATTAATGACTTATCGCCAGAATGCATTTTTATTAAATACATGAGTTTACAAAATGGAATCTATGAAGTTGAAACATACTTTTGAAAAGTTCAGTTTAAGGAGTATATGCGTAGAAAAAATCATTTTAATCGATGGATTTTCGTTTTTATTCTTGACTATTATTGCATTTTTTTTTCTTTTTAATTAAACAAATGTGATCGATGATAAATAATTTATTGCTGAAATGTTTGTTTGCATTTGAGATGGTTGCTTCATTTGTTTGGTTTTTGGAGTAATTTGTACTTGATTGCATAGACACCAGTCATCAGACGGATAAAGCAATGTATTTTGCGAAAAAAAACCTGTTGGAAAATGGCGCCTGGACCACCAACTTGATAAGCATTTCTGTTGGTCGTTGAGTTGGTCGGCGAATGCCTGGGGAACTTTTAATTAGTCATATAGTTCAGTTGTTTGTCAAATACAAGGTATGTGTCGGATGTAGGATAATCATTAGAATCAAATGAATTTAATGAAAAGGCTTTTTTAGAAAAGTATGAGAAAGTACACATACATTTAAGGGGTCATTTCTTGCGTGTACGTTATTTTGTAAACAAACATTGATTTATTACGATTTCCTACTAAACTAATATACTTAACTGTTAAAAAAAAGCTCTATTATTCGGACACTCCAAGGGACATTGTTTATTATTAGGACACATAGGATTTTCTTAGGAAATAGTCCTGAAATGCCAATATTCATTAGAACTTCAAATGAATGTTATGTTAATAAATATCTTCTGCCATTTGAGGTAATGGTGCTAATAGAGGTGGCATAATTGCAACCATAAAGACAATATTAAAAACAATGCTTTTAAAGCAAAATGCACAAGCTTTAATTTAATGCAAATTCGTACAAAAAGTTTTATAAAAATTTTAATTTTGATAATTTGTTCGAGAAAATATTCGGAGATTCTTTTCAGAGGAAGGAAAAATCTCCAGAAGTTTCTTCGAAGATTTTGCTGAAAAAATCTGAGAACTCTTTCAAACATTCCACCAAGAATGCCTACTGAAATATCCATAGTAATTCCCTAAAAATTTCAAGCATTGCTCTTGAAACTTGCGAAAATTCGCCCGAAAATTGCGAAAATTCACCCGAAAATTGCGAAAATTCTTCTTCATTGGCTCTATATTCCATACTATTAGCATTTACACAGTTATTAATTGAATGCTTTTCTATGCCAATTGCATGAGTAAGTATGTATCTTGAGTTACAATCACAATGAAGACACTATGCCCAGGGAGCCAAGAAAGTTTCCCACCCGAAAACATCGTAGGCCGAAACAAGAATCAAAGTCGCAAGGCTAACCGGTGACCATTCTTCTATAGAATTTTGAATTCGTTTGTAATCTTGATCCTTCGTACTTAAAACCGATGGAAAATTAAGTAAAATTATGCAAAATCGCCAGTGTTTGGAATAAGAGTCATTTTCAGGATTTGAGTCAAAACGGTTTTCTCTAGAAATTTTATGTGCAATTCCTTCTAGCGTTCATCAACAAATCTCTTTAAAATTCCTTCTGATTGTTTTGAATTATCCACTATTTCTTCCTCGAAATAAAAAATTTTGGAATGGTTCCAAAAAAAATCTAAATCATCTCATGAATAATTTTATAAAGGAGTACTTGGAGAAATTTTTGAAGTAATTAATGAATGAATACCTGATGGGGTTATTTTTGATTGAATTCAGTAGTAAATCCCGACGGGTCTTCAAATATGTTTTTGTGATTCAACTCAACACTTAATTCGCAACTAAAACAAATTTACATTTTTCTCATATTCTACAAAAAAGAATACTAATGTAATTTGTTAAGCACACGTTTTCCATAATGTTTACCTTTTTTGCCATAAAACTTAAATTTTGTTTAACAATATAAAAATGCAATTTTATTTTTCTCTCTCCAATTTTATCCAAAAATACAGTCATATATTTATGTATGTTTGGCATTTCTGTTCTTTATCTATTCCTCTAGTCTAGTGTTTATTCATATACTATCCATGTTTGACACGCACTTGAGACACGACATAAACTTGTATTGGTCTGTTGGAGAATATTATAAAATAAAAAGAATTATTTTTCGATCCAGTTTGATCGAGAAGGTACGGAAGTGCGGTAGAGTAATTTTGGATTTGCTTGGCAGAAGTTTGATTTCTGAGTGTGGCATCAATTTAGAGGCAGATTCTTTCGGGAGTGTCGCGAAACGTGAAAGAGTTAATAATGTTTTGTTTAGCAGATGTTGTTTTGCTGAATCACTGTGAATTCGCATGTTTCATCGTGTGAAGAAGTATGATAAACGAAGCAGATCGATAATCAAAAATGTGTTGGTGATAGGCATATAAGTTTCGAATAATGCCGAAGAGTTATATCTGATATGTTTAACTAAATCGTGCTATCGATGTGTGTTAGGCACGTCAATTCTATAAAGAAGATCGCGAAGAGCTAAGAAGTGATCAGAAATTCTGTAGTCATGTATGTTATCGATTGGCACGGCGATTTGGAAGATTCTCGAAGAACGAAGAAGTCATATAGCAGGAATTATGTTGACGCTTACGGGTCCGCGACGTTAGGCATAATTCTGCCTTCTTTATGTCATAAGTTGTTCTTTGGACCATTTTATGTCGGTCGTCCGTTATACCTGACGTAGTAATACGTAACGTACATGTGCGTAACAAGATATACCCGACGCTTGCTACAAAACTGCAAAGCGCAATAGGGTTATTTCTGATGTGCTCACCAGAAACGTGCTATCATCTAGCACCCCAGTTCAATGAAGAAGATTAGAAAGTGCATAAGAGTGATTTATTCAGTGATTTGTTTAGCAATATGTGCATGAAAATATGGAGAAAAAAATAAGAAAAGAAAAATGTTCACCTCTTAGTGTGTGTTGGAAAGTGCAAAAGAGTGAAAATTATCTATTTTGTCTTTCGGAATACATACACTATCGCTTGACCCGTCAACTTGTCTGAGACGTGTTGTCAGCGGCAGCGATGTGGCAGCATGACGGCACCGTTGGAATTCTGGAACTGCAGTGGCACGGTACCGTTAATCGACGTAAAGTTGGCGTGAGTTATTCTTTATTATAATAATGTCTTAATATATTCAATATAATTCAATATAATCTGATCCTTGTTTTGATTTTTGGGTGATTCTACACGATACAATAGGTACCACATGAGCATGAAATTGCATTCTCACCAAGGTGTTCATATAGCGGATAAATTCCTTTTTATGCCTCCCTCGCACGTTATTAAAAAACAAAAAAGCCTTAGAAAGGCCAAAATATCACTGTAAAAGGATAGATTCCACTACTTCCATCAATTCACATATATTTGCGTTCATTTTTATGCATTGCATCAATTTATAAAATTAAAATGATACATTTTGAATTTTTTCTTGGCAAAAAATGGCTTTTATATATATCCGGGCCCTCTATAAAAAGTTTGTTTTTGTAGCGATCATATATCCTTTACGTATACTTAGTATAAGAGAGAAGAAAAAAACACATTAGAGGGATCAAAGTAGCATGTTGAGCGTTGCTTCCGTGTTAAGTGGTGTGCTCTTGAAAACACATTTAGTTTTGGATTCCTAGAAGATAGTCATTAAACATAAGTATTTGACACTTTGGAAAAAAATAGTAGCCTGCAAGTAAATCACATCGCGATCTACCAAAACACCTCTTATTGTTTACCTTAGGCAACAAAATATCGAAAATCGTTCTTTAAGCTCGAAAAGGGCTATATAAACGCTAGGTGGATCAATCTGGTTTTTCTACATTACCATGTCATGAGAACCTTACAAAATTTGTTTGGAAGCGTGAAATCTTAGACCTAAACTTCTAAATCAAAATCTGTGAAAACATAATCTTATTCAATTCGAAGCAGCGAGTTTATAACCACAATTACTGTTTTTAACTTTCGTCACCATGCCTCCCTAAATTTTTCAAACGAATTTCAGGATGTACGTAGGCAAACAGGGAAAACCGGGAATTGTTTGTAGTTTTTTCGTTTCCTTCCTTGTTAAATTTTTAAACAATCTTTCAAATTCTTCGTCAATCAAACATAGACTATGACTCTGTTATACCATTTTCCATGAGAGATGTTACTTCATGTAAAGTACCATGCCTGTGACGTTCGTCACTTTGATTCGTTTCTATTTCAACGATGCTTTTTTCGTTTTCACTTATAACTTTTTGGAATAAATTCGTGTTTATATGTTCAAGGCCCTTGGAAAAAATCCTTTAAAAAATGTCTGGAATGGCTGCAATGCATCAAAATAAATGCAAATAAATGCGAGACGGTGAAAATAATGGAATCTATTCTTCTAACAGTCTATTTTGATAGCTCTAAGGTGTTCTTTTATTACATTTTATAATGTGCAAGAAAGGGTAGGTGATCTGTTTTTTATCATTTACGATCAAACTAGGTTCAAAAAATTGTATATCAATAATTGTTTTGGCCGAACCGAAAAAAAAAACGAATTTCAAAATGAACATAAAAAAATACTGACAAATTAATTTTCAGAGGGTAAGAGAATTTCATAACGTAACGAAGCAATTTATAAATACAAGCGGAATATTACTACTTGTATCAAACTCGACTCTCATTTGGGGCTGTTCACACATTACGTGATTCAAAAAAGGCAGTATCCCTCCCTCTCGTATTGTTTTAGGTATGCATAATTTAATTAAACAAACCCTTCTCTTACCCTACAGTATTACGTGATGATGATAATTTTTGTTTAACCTTTGTAAGAAATATTATTTATTCACTTCTGATTCTTCAAAAAAACCGGATTAATCCACCTAGCGTTGGTGGTGCCTTTCTCGCATTTAATTAAGACACCTCCTTATATGGGGCTTATATGGTTCGAAGTACCATTTTCTTCATAACTTTTAAACGCAATGACCGATCGTTCAATAGTAATCAACAAGGCTTTGTCCTCTATCGAATAAAACTTGTTGCGAGAAAATCGGTTAAGGATTACGAAAAGTTGTCTAATGTTCGTCGAGCTGAGTCGATAGGTATATAACACTATAGGTCTCAGAGGCTTCTATAAAAAGTTCGTTTTCGGAGTGTAATGATAGCCCTTCGGTACAACTTCGTTGTACGGGAAAGGCGAAAAAACGGAGGATATTGTTACAGACAACGAACAATATCGTAATGCCAGTAATCACGATTTGACTCCATTCTATCGTAACTTGTACATGAATCGACTAACTGGATGTATTTACATATACATATTAAGCTTGTGACGAGCTTCTACTATAATTTGCATCGTGTGAGTGATGAGCTGTAAGTTGTTACACCGATTTTGCACACATCTCGCTCTCTTTTTAATCAGGGGTGGCATTGCGCACCTCGACACGAAACGAGCAAACCATGCAACAAGTCATACCAAAGAGCTGTCGAAAGGAGATGCGCAATGATGCCCCAGGGTAGCTCACTATCCGAAACGTTTCACACGAATGAGGGTGGAGAGCGCAAAAAGCATAGCTCACCGACATCCTGACTTTTCAGACAAGAGAGGCTTCAATTGATAACAGAAACTATTTACACAGTAACCGTGGAAGAGTGCATAGCGTGAGCGCATCATTCTGGCGGTTTTGTCGATGCTCTAGGTTCGAATCCAAGAGGCAGCCATGGGAGGGGGAAGGGGGAAGGGGGTGGGGCATTTTAAGAGACTGTAAAGGTGATCGGCCGTACGGCACACTATTTTTTGTACACACATACACGCTCACATCCACACATATAGCCTAGACAGACAAATATAAATTTTTGGATTTGTGCAAAGCTTCTTAGTTGTCGACCAAGTGTGACTAAGTAGGACGGGAGGGCTGTATAACCCAAGTATCCCAAAATAAACTATTTTTTCATGCGATGTGAAAATGGGATTTCAGGGGAACAGTAAGATATTTCCAATATGAAACTGGGACCAATATGGGTGCTAGTATACGCAGTTGAGACCCATGTGGGCGGAGGCAGTGCGAATCCGTACATGCGGGAGCGCAAAATGTTGACTTTGGGGAGTTGATAGTAACCAACAGTACGCAATTGAGACCCATGAGGGCGGAGGCAGTGCGAATCCGTACATGAGGGAGCGCAAAATGTTGGCTTTGGGGAGTTGATAGTAACCAACAGTACGCAATTGAGACCCATGAGGGCGGAGGCAGTGCGAATCCGTACATGAGGGAGCGCAAAATGTTGACTTTGGGGAGTTGATAGTAACCAACAGTACGCAATTGAGCCCCATGAGGGCGGAGACAGTGCGAATCCGTACATGAGGGAGCGCAAAATGTTGACTTTGGGGAGTTGATAGTAACCAACAGTACGCAATTGAGACCCATGAGGGCGGAGGCAGTGCGAATCCGTACATGAGGGAGCGCAAAATGTTGACTTTGGGGAGTTGATAGTAACCAACAGTACGCAATTGAGACCCATGAGGGCGGAGGCAGTGCGAATCCGTACCTGCAGGAGCATTTTAAGAGACTGTAAAGGTGATCGGCCGTACGGCACACTATTTTTTGTACACACATACACGCTCACATCCACACATATAGCCTAGACAGACAAATATAAATTTTTGGATTTGTGCAAAGCTTCTTAGTTGTCGACCAAGTGTGACTAAGTAGGACGGGAGGGCTGATCAGTTACCACTGCTGACTAATCTAAACAACACATATAATGTTAGGTTTATAGTACACAAAACATCATTTATAGACTGCACTAGGACCTCCATGTGTTGAAATGAAGTACTCCCTCGTATTCCGCTACGAGATTGTACGCACATGAAAATATAGGCTTTCATCTTTCCATTGCGGGTTAAAGATCATCCGCAATCGTCCGCAAACGAATTTGCGAGTAAATTCAAAATAGGTTGTTTTCATATTTTCCGCCATTGTTTTCAACAGTATATAAGCAGAAAAATTCCACAGATAACTTTTTCTGGTTTTCGAGGCATTCTACACATAGACATGATTGAATACAATAGTAACATGCTCTGTTTTTTGTTATTCACTCGTTCATTTGGTAGGCTCAAATGCTGTAGGGCGTTACGGAGCCGATTAAAAAAAAACTTTTTAATACAATTTTGTAACCTAACCCTCAAATAATAATGTTAGTTTGGGGCATCTGCTGCTCATTTAAATCTCTACAAAGCATAGCGCATGCCCAATTATCTTATCCACGCAGAACAACATGAAAGCTATTGATTGCTGCATTCAAATTAATTCATGAAAAAAATGTTACTTAGGTCCTTTTGAAAAGTTAAGCAAGATTTCCTCTCCAAAAATAATCGATCCTATGTTATTGTAAGATGATGATTTAAGCAAAAAGTTTATGAACGACCCATAAGGGTGCAAAAACAATAGCCAGACTTTTGTTTAATCAGTTTCAAATTTTCCGATGCAACTGATGTTATGCGTAATTAGTAATCAGTGTTGATTGTACGTTCTGGGTAGCTTTCGCTGCTAAAAATATAATAAACTTGTGACATGAGAGCAGAAAATCTAATGTTTTGTTTTGAATCGATTAATGTTTACATTTCTGTAATAGGCCCTTATCAAATGCTACGCGGGATTTTTCATTTTTCACGTTCCCACGCGAATTAAGGACAAAAGTGAGTGAAAAAATGAACTGTCATGGAGCTGTCGCTTCTGTATCAGTTTATAATTTCATTTTTCAACATATCAAGAAAGGTCATTTATCACTGGTAGGTGAATTTGAACCTGTAAAAATGTTCGAAAATCGATTGTTACTATGTTTTTGCATCATAAATGCAAAACCTACCAGAAAACGCCGAAATATAATTTTGGCCAGGATTTTGGTCCAGCTACCCCTTAGTGCCACGCTCGCCAAGTCGTTTTGCACCTGGTCTACCCATCTCGCTCGCTGCGCTCCACGCCTTCCCATACCTGCCGGATCGGAAGCGAACACCATCTTTGCAGAGTTGCTGTCCGGCATTCTTGCAACATGTTCTGCCCATCGTACCCTTCCGGCATTAGCTACCTTCTGGATACTGGGTTCGCCATAGAGTTGGGCGAGCTCGTGGCTTATTCTTCGCCGCCATACACCGTCTTCTTGCACACCGCCAAAGATGGTCCTAAGCACCCGTCTCCCAAATACTCCGAGTGCTTGCAAGCATTGTCCATGTTTCATGTCCGTAGAGGACTACCGGTCTTATCAGAGTTTTGTACATGACACATTTGGTGCGGTGGCGAATCTTTTTTGACCGCAGTTTCTTCTGGAGCCCGTAGTAGGCCCGACTTCCACAGATGATGCGCCTTCGTATTTCACGACTAACGTTGTTGACAGCCATTAGCAAGGATCCGAGCTAGATGAATTCCTCGACCACCTCGAAGGTATTCCCGTCTATCGTAATACTGCTTCCCAGGCGGGCCCTGTCGTGCTCGGTTCCGCCCACAAGCATGTACATTGTCTTTGACGCATTTACCACCAGTCCAACTTTTGTTGCTTCACGTTTCAGGCGGGTGTAGTACAGTTCTGCCACCTTTGCAAATGTTCGGTCGACAATGTCCATTTCATCCGCGAAGCAAATAAATTGACTGGATCTGTTGAAAATCGTACCTCGGCTCTCCGCATGACACCTTCTACCGCAATGTTGAACAACAGGCACGAAAGTCCATCACCTTGTCTTAGTCCCCGGCGCGATTCGAACGAACTGGAGTGTTCGCCCGAAATCTTCACACAGTTTTGCACACCATCCACCATTGCTTTGATCAGTCTGGTAAGCTTCCCGAGGAAACTGTTCTCGTCCATAATTTTCCATAGCTCTACGTGGTCTATACTGCCGTATGCCGCCTTGAAATCAACGAACAGATGGTGCATTGGGACCTGGTATTCACGGCATTTTTGAGGGATTTGCCGTACAGAGATCTGATCCGTTGTCGAGTGGCCATCAATGAAGCCGGTTTGATAACTTCCCAGGAATTCATTCACTAATGGTGAAAGACGATGGAAGATGATCTGGGATATCACTTTGTAGGCGGCTTACTTTATGACAATGAAGTCATTAATTTAATGTGAGTTGCTGAGCTGGGGTTCTTCAAAAAAAGATCCACGGTTCAACAGCTCAATGTAAGGCAGGCCTGTCCAACCTTTTTAAGCCACGGGCCAATTTTCAGAATTAACACCTGCTGGAGGGCCAGATTTTTTGTGAGTAGTTTATTTTTTCTATATTCTCAAAATAATTTTTTTTTCTCATTTTCCAGAATGGTAAAAACAAAATTTAGAGAATAACTAAACACGGATGTATTGCATTCAAAAATTCTTTTTTTTTTGGTAACAGATATGTTGGTTAGGAAATTTAATGTGAAACATAAACTTATTGTCTCCAATAATCGACTCGTATTGTTTTCGTTCATGTGACCAAAATTCGCAAACAGGATTCAAAATTTTTGTTATGTGCTTCCGACCGAAGAGAGAAATACCTTATGTGAGCTGTTTTCTTTCTGTTATTTAGATTTGAGCTCGTCGTCGTATTGGATATCGATAATCTGTTCGAACATCACTATAGTAAATCGCGTTGGAATCCACCTTCAAAACCACGTAGCACTCTCAGGGCGAACTCTCAGGGCGACAACAGCGAAAAGTAGTTTTTCATCTTTGCTCACTTGCAGCATACACGAAAACAATATTTTCAGATGTGCTAATTCTGCAACTGCAACCAAAATGTTTCGTGCCAATTTTGTTACAAAAGCTTTAATATTGGCTAATAAAAGTTCGACATGTTGATCCATTTCTTGCATCTTCCGTTCAAGTCATTGAAATTTTTAGTAATATCTACCACAAAAGCTAAGTCACTCGCCTATTCATGATCTACCAGTTTGGGCATTGGTTTATCTTTATCAAATCGTGCAATTTAGTTTCGAAGAGAATAAAATCTTTTAAGCCTGGTAAAACGGTTTAGTAGACGAAAAGCAATAATGCAGCAAATCTCCGTATTCTGCCTCCATTTCCGTCAACATTATTTAGAATTGGTGGTGGTGGATTCCTCGCGTTGATAAAGTTTAATGTCGAGCGTCAGTATTGATCGTTTTCTCAAATAGATTTTCTTAGTGAATATTGCAATGTGCGGGGAAAATCATGCCACTGTGATTGTTTTTTCCTTTTTTTGAAAGTGTCACGATGCCAGCGTTCTTTCCCGTTACTGCCGATACCGGCGCCATCAGTTATATATACGGCTACTTAAGTTTTCAAAGGAGCTCCTTCATACAGGTCTCAACAGTTCCCCTCAGGTCTTTTCCAGTCTTTCCCCAATGAGCTGCCAATTCCTCAGTGGTTTAACTTCTCCAGCTTTCATTTGTTCAACGTGAAAACGCGATGTTCTCATCAACTTTAACGTTTCATGGGGTCTCTCCATGCATTCTCCACATAGAGAATCTTGTGGGTCGGTTATGAAGTAGTTTCTGCTACGGCTCACGGGCCACAAAAAAACGAACGGAGGGCCGCATCCGGCCCGCGGGCCGTACGTTTGGGCAGCACTGATGTAAGGAATCCAATCTTCCGAACAGCTCCTGAGCGGAGCGCTCATCTCTAATGTTGTTCCGCTTGTCGGGCAGTGGCAACTATATCAATGTTTCTGAACTTTTTAATGTATAAACAAACTTAAATTTGAGTTTAATAACATATAAACAGTGTGTCTTATTGTTGTGTTTTGTTAATTTATTGTTTAGATTGATCTGCTTTATAAAGGGTTAATAAACGTTGTGTAATTTTTCTGAATATTTTGCGTCAAATTTAGAAAATAGTGTGCTTATATTGTGGGTAAAAAAATGCTTTGCACAAATTGACCATTTTTACGGTCCCTTTTTTGAAAAATCACTTAGTGAAAAAAGTAGAGCTATTAGTTCAGTTGAATTTCCATTGGAAATATATAAGTATGCTACACAGTATAAAAATGTTACAGCATCCCAAGTAACATTCGTACAGCTCTTTGGCATTCGGTGTTATTTATTGCGGTTTTATTGCAACAATGGTCATGCTCTTCAGTTTAGAGAAAGCATTTAACATGCATGAATTATGATCCTTCTATAGGCTGTTTTCAAAACGTTTTGAAGCAGGTTATAAATTCCGGATACTATGAAATTTTAAATATGAATTTATTGAGGCACTCCATGCCTTCATTAAACCAATCAGAAAACTAATAATAAAGCTCTTTGATTTTTGTTTTATTTGTTATTATGAAATACTTCTTAAAGCTGTTTTGTAACTACAAATGTTACTTCCAAAACAATTGGCTTCACACGAGATCTATTGGCATTTATGAATGCTACAAGCTTTGCATTTTTGATTGATTGAAAAAAATACAAAGTGAAAACGAGTAGTAAGAGCTAAAACCTTCAATCTTACAACAAATATAGCATTTTAATGTTACTATGCTGCGTGCTTACTCACAATATGCATGCTGACACATTTTCAGCTACATCAATCATCTCGATATCGAAATTTTTGTTTCAGAAATCGCGAGGTGGCTATGTAATTGGATAGACACTAACGATAGAGGAAATAACATGGAGTGCGTCACAGCCCCCTTAAATGTTTCACATTTTCTTTGACGGTAGCACGGCACTATGCATTTCTGTTTCCGATGAAGGGCTGTCACAAGCAACAATTACTATAGTATTTTATGTTTTTACTTACGTGTATTAAGGTGAATCGCGTTGGAGCCCAATTTCAAATCTACATAGCACTTTTGAGGGCACATAACTTGAAAAGTAAACGACAGACAAAAGCAAAAAGTAGTTTTTCACTTTTGCTCACTTGCAGCATACATGAAAAAATGGTTTCCAGATGTGCTAACCGCCTAAATATTCACATTTGTGCGAGCAAAAACGCGAGGTGAGAGATAGCACGGCCATTGTGGCTGCCATTTTTGGACGCCGCCGTAACTCACCTTAATTCATTAATTCGGCGGCTTAATCCGTGCCGAAAACTTCCAATCATGCCGTTTGTTTATTTTTGTTTGCAACTTTTGAAATGTCAAATTTTCTCTTATGATGGTCATCATATATGTTGAAAAATGACTAATCAGCATTTGTAACAGCTAGTCAATATAGTACATAAGTAGACCTGTGCGCCGCCGCGCCACGCCGCCGCCGCCGACACTTATTGACGTACGCCGACGCCGGTCAAGGTGTCGGCGGCGCGTCATACGCCGGTTGACTCCACGCCGCCGAATTTCATATTTCACGCCGATGTTTGGCCAACACAAAAATCACATTATGCAGTGCGTTCGCATCTGCCGAACCAAGGCAGCATTAATTAAATAGCTATTTTACCTTTAGCAGATTTGTTTACTTTTATCCCTGTCACTTTTACCCGTGTTAAATGTTAGGGCATCCAAAAACTTATTGGCTACAGATCTATAAATCAATGAGCGTAGCGATGAACTTCTAATCTCATATGTAACTTCATGTGGAATAACCTCATTCTGGTCGCAATGGGTGGTTCATCATCTATGTTTGAATGTTACATATCCTAATTGGTCCAGTGCTTACAAACGCGGCTACAAATCAACACCATAATGAATGTTGGATTTGGATTCCCAGTCTCGTAGGATATGTTTAGCTTCCCTGGGCAAGTATCATTGTGTTAGCCTCATGATATGCGAATTCAAAACTGATCTTTTGGCTTCTGGAGCTGGAGCACGATGGGGCACGTGACCCACCAAATTAAACATTTCCTTCATTCTTCAATGTAATTGCTAGAATTGTTCTGAGAAAAAAAATGTTTCGATTTATTTCGATAAACAATTTCCAAAAAAAATTCTTGGTTTTCTTGAAATAATTTCCAAGAAGTCCTAGAGGAAGTTCTGAAGGAACATCTGAAGAAAATTCTTAGAGCCTTGATGAATTTTTGGATTTATCTCCGTGATAATTTCTATAGGATTTTATGAAGGAATCTCTGGAGAAAATTCTGAAGGAATTCTCGTAAGAATGTCCAAAGAAATTCTTTAAGAAATTTCAGAATGTCGGTAACTCCTTTAGAAGGTCCTTGGGAAATTGCTCTTCGGAGATATCTGAAAATTCGTCCTAGAGTTTTGGAAGAAAATGGCGTTGGAAATTCCGAAGGAATTACTAGATTAATTTCCGAGGGAATGGAATACCTGGAAACATTCCAGTGGAATTGTTAAAATAATTTCCAAAGGAATATTGTAGAAATTTTTAAGAGTATGTATGTTGTTATCCAGCACCCTGGCTTGAGTCTTGCTCTGCATGCGGCTCCACTCAATAGTACAATCGAATTTAATTACCATTCTGTTTTCAATGCACTTCTGTGTGAAGGGCAAAAAACGGAGGTGGCGGACCCGTAAGCAGAGACACTTACGCGAAACCCACGGGATAGCAAGAATATCCTTTTAGCAATGTAATCAAACAGACTAATAAATAGATTTGCAATCCTTTCTGAGCTTTCCGAAGGATGGCTTCTTTGAGGGGCACGTCGAATCCATTACAACTGTGGGGAATTGTACCCATCTACATGAGTAGAAATTATTAAAAGTATTACAAAAAAGAATTTCTGATGGAATTCCTGATGGAATGATCAGAATGAATCTTATAAGAATTTTTGAAGGAATTTCCAGAAGAATTCCTTAAGAAATTTCATAAGGTCCTAAAAAGTTCCGAAGCAATTCCTGAGGGGAATTTCAAACAAAAGCCTGGTTTCATTTGTGGAGATTTTTGTAAAGGACTTCCTGAAGAAATTCTCGATCGGATTCCTGACGGATTTTTGAAGGTATTTTAGAATGAGTTTCTTGATGACTTACCGAATTAATTCCTGAATATTTTTCCTAGGGAATTATTTAAGGTATTTATGAAGAAAAAATCTGTAGAAATTTTCGAAGGAGCTCGTGCAGTAAATTCCCAAAGAATTCTTGAGAATATCCGAATATCTCGATATTTTGGGAGTTTTTCTTGCTATGTAGTCTTGATTCTGTTTTACTACTTTCCGGACTTTCGAAGAAATTTATTATAGAGGTTTTCAGCCCTTGACTGGTTCACCTCTTTGAAATTCATTTAAAAAAATCTGTTAGAAAATCTTTTCAGGTTCTCTTTCGATTATTCCTTCAAGAATTGAGTCGAAAATTCCCCCAGGAGGTAATTTTTTCCAGAAATTCCTCCAGGAGGTCCTTAGAAAATTCCTTCAATGAACCATACAAAATTCATACAGGAATTATTCCAGGAAGAATTCTAATTTGGAGAATTTTTCGAAGAAATTTTCAAAGGTATTTGAGTGTTAAACTTATTTTCAATTAAAAAACCGCTTAAAGAACGGTTCAAAAAAAAAATTAAAGGAATTTACAAACGAAATTTCCGAAGATTTCCCAAAAGAATTTCTGAAGACATTCCCGAAAGAATTCTTAAAGGAAATTTAAAAGAAATTTTCGAAGTTCTACCGGAATTTCTGGAAGAGTTGCTAAAGGAATTTCCGGAGGAATGTCCGAAGGAATTCCTATTTATAGGAAATTCAGAAAGAATTCCTGGAGAAAGTTCTAAATAAATTCCAGAGGGAAATTTCGAAAGAATACCAAACATATCTTCTTAGAGTTTCCGAAGAAATTCTTCAAGGAATTACTGGAAGAATTTCAATTAGAAATTCCTAAAAGAAATTCTTGAAGGGATTAAGAAAACTATATAAATTCCGAAGGATTTCTCCTAAAGGGATTTCCGGATGTATTCCTAAAACAGTGTCCGTAGGTATTCCGATGGAAATTCTTGAAGAATTTCCTATGGGTATTTTCTAAAGAATTCTTGAAGAAACTCCCAAAGGAATTCCTAAAAAAGTTTTCGAATGAATTTCCGAAGAAATTCTTAAAAGACTCCGTAAAGGAATTTCCGAAGCAATCCCTAAAGTAATTTCCAAGGAAATTCCTGAAGGAACTTTCGGAGAGTTTTGGAAAGAATTTCCGAAGCAATACGAAAATAAATTTTCAAGGCAATTCTTCAAGGGTTTTCCTAATTTCTTTTTCGAATTTTCTGAGAAATATCTTGAGGAATTTCCAAACGAATTTCTGGATTTATATCTGAAGTACTTTCCAGTATGTGCTGTGATGCGGCAATATCCTAGTGGAGGATGTTATGTAAACTTTTACTGTGGAGATACAAGCTATAGCTATTAGCATGTTCACCCTATCAGTCTGTCTGTAGCTAGCAATTGTACAAAAACCCTAAACTTCAATAAAAGCATGATAGGCCTTGCTGCATGATTTTTTCAGCTTAAAATTATTCACGCCGATTCACGCCGATTCACGCCGCCGCCGCCGAACATTGCTTACGGCGTGACGCCGCCGACGCCGCCGCCGCCGCCGGTGTAAAAATGGCCTTACGCCGCCGCCGTTCAAAAATACTTCGGCGCACAGGTCTAGCAATTACGCATGGAAAAAAGCTTCTTTTATGTCTCATTTAAACATTATGATTTTATAACTAATTTCATCGAAGCCAAACTATTTGAACAAATGGATATCGAAAAATCATCGGATGCCAGCGCCATATTTTTTTTTTTACTTAGCATCAGCAGAGACTTTACATCCAAATATGCATTTATACTGCATTACAATCCTCGTATTATATAAAGGAATTAGCTATGAACAATAATAAATACACAAATAATAATAATGTAGCAGAAAAACGTTTTTTTTGGTCCTCCAAAAAATTTTTTTTCTGAAAAATAATTGTAAAATCGGAGTTTACTGAGAGCGCATCAGTTATATAAATGTTTTTCGCTATATGACACAATAAATCTAATTCGGCACCTAGATATTATGCACCATACAGCAACTAGTCAATTATTTTGATTTGAATATTTCATTTGTATATTTGATTATGACATTTTATGGTTTCATGTAAAATAAATTTTCATTTATTTTGTTGAGACTGAACTTATTTTATTATTTCATGTGATTGTTTGAATAAAGCCAGATCTAGAGAATTCCGCAGGCATCGAGATTAAGTAGCTTAGAAAAGGTTTTAAATAATGTCAACTATCTTTTATAACAGTTTGCAAATGGATTTCTAAGGGTTTAGGATGCCGTGTTTTTGTTCATGTTATGTCAGATTCTGATCTTGAATTCCGTCTTACATTCACACTTAGAAACCATTGCAAGAATGGGCCAACTAGGCAGATACTACTCTTCAAGAGGTTTTAGTGTAAGCGACCAAGAAACAAATACCTTGGCCATGGTTTTATTGTCATAGGATTCAAATACTCTTATAGCAAATCATAAAACTCAAAATGTTACTTGGGCATATATGATGTTACAAAAAAGCTCCGTTCGATTCGACTCATTTTTCCATCACTTTTCCAAATTACAGGTCGTCGTTACTATGGAGCTTGTATTCAATATTGTATACAAGAAAAAGTTGGATGTGAAATACGAGACTATTGAACACAAAAATAAGTGTTTGAATATTTCCAAGGCGTGTAATTTTCAGAATTTTTAACTGTGTAGTTTTGTCGTCTAGAAGTGGTTTCAAATATGTTGTATATATATAAATTATCTATTTTGTTCCCATCTCCAATTGTTCAGAGAATCAACAGTTTGAGAACCACCATTTTAAAAGTGTACTAAACGTTCAAGAATGAGCACACAAGGTGGCTCAAAACATAAGGTGTTGCTGATGGTTGAACACGGTTCGGTTGATTTTAAGGCCAATTCGTCCTGACAGGAAACGTCGTCGGTTGAGCTAAGAAGAAGTGAAGAGTAAATTTGAATAAAATTATGCTTTGCCTTTTTTTCCGAATACCAAAGTGAGATAGCCATCGGTTTACGAAGAATAGAAAAAAAAGCTGGAAAAAGGAAAAAAAATCCTGTGCCATGTTGAAGCGAAGGAAACCCGTTGTTTGTTTTTGATATCAGTTTCCATTTGCGTTTCGCCAGAAAAACGGAATAGCTCGGAACGAGTATCAATCAGAGCGCTTCAGGCATCTGATGCGTCTCAGGATGGAAACGGATGGAGAAAAAGTTCATCCATCGTCGAAGAAGACGACAACGACGACAGCAACCTGAGTAGCGCATTTAATCTTAATCACATCAACAGAAGAAAGGTGTATCCAGGCATCAACGCAACGACTGACATCCTTTGTGTGGAAGAACTGGTGGGGTTGTTTCTTTTTTCGTCAATTGGCTGCACTGAAAAGTGCAAAATTTCTAGGTACAATTGTTTTTGAAACATATATAGCAGAATATTGTTTACAAAACATTTTATTTGCAATTGTTTTTGTCTGAAACTCATTATTCCGGGCAAATTTATGTATCACACTTTTTTTTCAGTAAGAAAAGGTTTCCGTGTGGTACATCAGTAGTTACTGCTCCATCAATCGATCGGATTCGACGTACGCCAGATGGCTAATTGATGGTATGCAAATTTACTCGACTATACCGGATGGATGCTCGTATTATTAGCTCTGTCCTACAGACGAATGAGCAAAAGTAGTGTGGCAGTGCTTTAAACATTCGAAGCATGAATACTTTATACTGATACAGAAAAGCTTATTCTGTTCCATACTGGTAAAGCTTGGAAAAACTGGGGCATTTTTTGGAACAAGCGAACCACGAGATACTCTCTAACAGAAATATCACAAACATGGCAATTGATTTCCAAGTATTAATCTACCAAAATGGACCACACATATTGCGCTGACAAAAGAGCAAACGTTGTTGTGTAACAGTGGTCAACACTATTTATCTGTAGAAAACGAGGTTCCTTCAATTCATATTTCTATCTCCCATGGGGGAATAATCCACTTTCATTCGACTTGTAAACATCCAGGAGATATTTGTTAGATGGAATGAACTGCTCTGAAAGCACCATTCCATTATAATAATAATCATACGTTGTGGGACGAAATGTGTCTGTCCAGTTGTCACTGTTTTGTTCAGATTATTCGAGAAGAGGATCGTTGAAGGTGATACGAGGGATACTCACTTGAATTTGGTGGTCGTGAGAATTTCCGGTTAATGTTTTATTACGAAAAAATCAGCAAAAGTGATGTTCAACAAGAGTTTCATCATGAAGTGGTTCTGCGAAGTAGATGGAATTCTCAGCGGAATTTTGAGTGGCAGTCGTTTGGGTGAATGTTTCTTTTTCAATTGAGGTATCGAATCGACATGTTAGGTATGAAGCTGAAATCGTGTGTCCATCTACATTATTGGTGAGGCGGTGCTTAAAAACACAATTTTGTTTTGTTTTAATTAGCACCGTACAGATTCTTCCACTGACTGAGTTAAATCACAAATCGTCCAACACATCCGCTCCCAACATTAGCCAAATAATTATCCTCTTAATATCATGAACAACCACCACCCTAATTGACTCGTAGTGCATCAATCTCACTTCGTCAAATGAAATGTCAGACATTTGTTTAGCGACCTACCGGCCGAACAACCTAATCAACTCAGTACATCACTCAACCAGTCATCAGCAATCCAGCTTTACCATTCCGTAAAAGAAAGATTGCAATCAATCCATTTCCGGCCTCCGTGAAGCAACCAAAACAATACTCCTTGCCGCAGCAGTTGGGGCCACCGTTAGACAAGGAACGACGGTGGCGATGGGGACGCGGTTTTCTACATATCTACTAACATGACACATTCATTATCTCAACCCCCGGCTCGGTCCCGATCCCCCAGGGGATAAAGAAGTTAGTTTCTTTTGATCCACTTCTCGCCAAGCTGCCGGTCGCTGCTGCTAACCAAGAACCCCCACATTAGTTAATCTGCTTCGCATGCTAGACGAACATTATTTTGCCCAGCGACCGACTGCAAACGTCGTCGCCTGCGCGTAGAATGGGCCACTGCTGGGTGAGGCGTTGATGAACGAACTTGACCGGTAACAGGCGGAACTGAATAAGACGTCCGACTCGGACCACCACCGCGCATTTCCACCCCGCAAACTGGGACCTTTGGCAATGGTGTGCTACTTGACTGGGCGGTTGTATATGGCAGGTCTTCTTTCTTCTAATTTCTAACGCTAGGTGCTACCAGAAGGAAGCTAGTCGCGTCGTTGATCCGGCTTATCAGGGATAACTATCTTAATCGAAAATGACTGCTGGTTGACTGGTTGCCGGCGGGGCTACGGAAGAAAGTAAATCGCATGTAAACAACATCCGATGAACTGTTTAATGGGAATGTAATGGGTTGATGTTGTGTATGTGGTATGTGGCTGTGTGGTAAATGTGTTCTGTTTCTTTTTGACATGGTTGATTTGCGTTGCTATTGTCTAATTCAAGCTTCGCTATTTTCTTATGGCAATTCGTATAGTTAAAGATAACTACGCGAATACAGACAATTAGCAGCATATCATATTGAAACAAATCATTTGACAAAAAACAAACATTGATTTATTCGATTTTTAAGCTTATTATATCATTCCTTCTTCCGATTAATTGTTCTTAATTCACAAAGTTTAATGCTATTTTTTTTATTACTCTTTTTCTTGTTTTTGCCTTCATTTTATTTACATTTTTCCACTTCTGATAACAATTTTCATTTAGGTAGTTCGAACACAATGTGTTCGATTCTTTTTCCCAACTTCCGTTCTCTATAACCATACAATGTCACAAATCTGTCGAGTTAAGGACATTGAAATATGTGACCTTCATTCCGCCATCTGATGTCCTCGACAAGAACAAAAAAGAACATACGTGAACAGGACAAATCTATGCCCATCACATATTTCAAACCTTTGACAGCATACCATAAAACATCAATATCGCTCGCACAACAACAGCTACTCACCTATGGCCTTTTCGGTTGTTGGAATGCCAATACGGCATCAAAAATGCATACCTCCCCCACACAAGCCACGTCCGAAATCGAATCAACTTTCGGCGAGGAGAAGGGAACAACGAAACTATCCGATTTGGCTATGGAATTCATGTTGAAGCACATAAATCATCGCTGTTTACGCTCGTTCACATAACAATCCGCAATGCAATGGCTACCGGTCCGGTCGCAGAATGGCGGCTGGAGGTGGTTAAACCAACCATCCATCGTGCAATGGGGCGGGTTGGCAACGCAACCGGCTCAATGTCGACACAATTCGGATGATATAATATGCAATTTCGACCGATTTTTCAAACTCACAATGCGATGATTTGTTTTCGGTCCAGCTTATTTCAATTAAATGTTTCATGGAAAAGCATTTATTGAATCTTCAGAACATTTACGCTTCGTAAATTTGAATCTGGGCTTAACAAATGTTTTTTTTTATAATTGGTGCGATTGCAATTTACGTTGATCTTTGCTTCATGATTAATTGAATTTGTAGGTTTTATGTATGTTCGTAATATTTTCAATGGATCATAAACTTTTCTACTTGAAAAATACTCCACGAAGTTTCTATTTCCCAAAAAAATAATCGTATGCAGAGCTGAGATTTTCATTTTCATTGGAGACCCCCTCTAATCTTTTAAAGAACATAAAGCCGGGATTCAAAAACATTGGCTTGAGATGCGTTTCAGGGCAGCGTTTCGACGAGCAGCTGCACGCCATCCAGGAGGCGCTCTCCCTAGCCCGCGAGCATGATTAAAAGGCCCGGCAGGTAAGCTACACCCCAACGATTTGAGCCGTCTGCGAAATGTCACTCGCAGGCAGTACCAACCTACTGGGTTGCCTGCACTTAAGACCCGGTGCAATCGCATGACCAAAATTATCCAGGCCAGAATGGTGGACCTCAGAAATAGTGATTTTTCCAATAAGATCCGCGCTCTCCCAGACTGTGCTAAGCCATTCTGGAAGTTGACCAAAATTCTAAAATCCAAGCCTCGACCCATTCCACCTTTGATCCCATTAGACAGCAATGGCTCTAAGAATCGCTTGATAACTCCTGCAGAGAAGGTTACCGAAATAGGTCGTCACTTCGTCAGCTCGCACAATCTTGGACAGAACATCGTTAGTCCACACGAAGCACCCGTTGACGAGCATGCTAACAACATCCATCGTATTCCCAACGACTTTTCGGAGGAGTTGGAGATCACAGCTGGCACAATGACGGTCTACATAAAATCATCGAAAACCATGAAGGCCCCATGCTACGACAGCATCTCGAGCTCAAACAGATGAGTCCTCCATTCTTTGATCACCTTCCGCTGATCTTCAATCAGTGTCTGCGACTCAGGAACGCATCGTCCTGGAAGTCTGCGAAAGTTATTCCCATCCGGAAGCCTGGGAAGGATCCTTCCTCTCCAAAAAGCTATCACCCCATCAGCCTTCTCTCAGGGTTATCCAAGCTGTTTGAAAAGGCGATTCACAGCCGGTTACTTGAGTATGCCGAACAGCACAACATCTTGCTCGAGGAATAGTTTGGTTTCCGACGCGGTCGATCAACCGTACACCAACTAATCCGAGTTACCAACGTCCTCAGACGGAACAAGTCTGTCCCTAAAATATCCACCATGGCCTTACTCGATGTCGAAAAGGCATTCGACAATGCATGGCATGATGGTCTGGTGTACAAACTACAACGCTACAATCTTCTCAGCTACCTGGTGAAAATCATCAACAATTACCTATCGGCAAGGACATTCCATTCCAATGCGCATGACATCGTCGAAGGCGTCCCCTAGGGAAGTATCCTCGGGCCCCTGCTTCACCTTCAATCTGTTCACCGCCGACATGCCAGAACCTCCAAAATGCGGCATTCTGTCTGTTCGCGGATGACACCTCCATCGTCTACAATGGAAGGGTGATTGCCAGTGGCAAAGCTGCAACGAGGCCTGGATGCCCTAACTGAGTGCCTCGCCTGCTGGAAGATCTGTATCAACGTGGCGAAGACCTATAGGTCATTATTTTCCCCCACTCCAAATCTCCTTAGCATGTTCCGCCTAAGGACTGTAACATCATCATCAATGGCACGACAATGGGCCAATTAGGCTGACTGCCTTGGCTTGAGCTTGCTTGCGCTTATTTTTCGGCAACAGGTTGACAAGACGTGTTACGTTTTGTTGAAACTACTGTACCCTTTTTTTTGTTGAGGCGAGAAACCACTGCGTCCACTAATTGAACTTTTGTGGTGAACCCCTATTTAATATTACGCGTCAAAAAGGCTGGAAAATCAATTGATGATAACCAACTAGGCATTATGACGCGTCTTCTCCCAGTCAGGTGAGATGGCTTCGATAAAACCAACCACCCTTTTGGGATTTGTGGTCCAAACCTCTTCCGGTTGCATGTATGCACCATTTAAGAATTTAGACCTTCGTTTATATAATGCAACGCAATTCCAAAGCAGATGCACCGATGTTTCACTTACCATGTTACAGAAACGGCATAAATCACTTTGGACCAGGCCTATATTTTTTAAATG
This sequence comes from Armigeres subalbatus, assembly GCF_024139115.2. Taxonomy (NCBI): domain Eukaryota; kingdom Metazoa; phylum Arthropoda; class Insecta; order Diptera; family Culicidae; genus Armigeres; species Armigeres subalbatus. The sequence continues at coordinate 392,523,948 of NC_085141.1, forward strand.
ATATCTACTCGGACAGTGCCCAGTTACTAGGCCCGTGAATGTACTTAGAGCACGTTTGTTTAGTTCGAGTAGCCTTCTTGTAATTATGGCGTTAGGCACAATAAATCTTTTTGATTGAACACATGTTGTGACGGCCATCCAGTTTGTCATCACCCTTTGTTCTTCCCATCTTTTGAGTTCAATTTTAATCGTACAATACGATACTCCACAGAAAGGCTCTGGGCCAATAAACTGTAAATTGGAACCTTGTTTTGCCAGTTCATTGCCTTCAATACCACAATGCCCTGGAACCCAGTACAAATGTACTGAATTCTTTTGACATAATGTTCTGCACTGTACCCTTTGACAAGTCAACCGGTCTTTATTGTCCCTGAAAAATAAGCTTGCTGTCTGCAAGCAAATCATCCTCCCTGTGATCAAATACGATTATGCCGGTCTGGGAGAGCTGCTCTAAAACTCATCATCTGAAACTGCAACGAGTGCAAAACAAGTTCCTGAGGATGACCCTCAACACTACTCCCAGGACATGAAGTTTTGGGGTCCACTACCTGGCTGGTATAAAAACACTTTACGAGCGCTTTGGTGAGTGTAACGATCGGTTTAGTTGATTTGCTTCGCATCAGGCCGCTATTAGGGCGCTAGTTCCAATCTAGGTTATTAAATTTCATTTAGTGTATATAGAGTAGTTAGGTTATCAAATTGTAGTTCTTAAACATTAAGCTAATCAGTGCCCACTAAAGGCCGAAATGTACGACCATCCTCTAGGAATGCTGCACACAGCAATTTATTTTTTTTTAATATAAATATGAAGGACCGCAGACCAAACGCTTATTACATAAATTGAAGTCAAAGAAGTCAAAAGTGTCAATTAGAAAGAATCGACTGAAGCGCCAGTGACGGAAATTGAGTTTGTGGCTGGAGCAAAAAGATGGAAGAAGGATGCCGACGGCGTGAGCACCATGTCAGGCAGCATTTATTCGAAGAATATTTACTACGATCTCGATGTGGACCTAGGCAACAGTGGTGGTGGTTAACTACAGTTTCCACAAACTTTAACCACTTGTGGAGAAAACTGGTGCCAAGCCCGGCTTCAAAATAGGTGGTATCGGCACAAAAATCTTCCGCCGTTCTGAAGATGAATTTCAGACTGTGGAAAATTTGCAAAAACAACTACAGTTGGAGTACTTCACGCTCGACAAACCCAGAGACACTGAAGAAGCAACTTCTTGTGGAAAATCAACTGGTTGCCATCGAGGTGCACGAAATCAAGCATCAAGAAAACTCCTAGTACAGAGACACCATGTAACCAATCCATTTTCCCCGTGGCTCAACCACACTGAAGCTTTTGAGGCAAATTCGTTCGATACCCAGCATCAAGGTATCGTGGGTCACGTATCGCTCCAAGCACGACGTAACCATGTGCACGCACTGCCTCAATTTTGGACACGGTATGCATCATTGCCATCGATCCAACTGCAAGAACCTATGTGGGGAGTCACACTCTACCGAAAAATGCACAACTGGACTGACCTTCGATGTGCCAACTGTGATGGGAAGCATACCGCTTCCGATAAGTCGAGTGGAAAACGTGCCGATTTCCTGAAAATTTGTCAGCAAGCCACTGTCAACCACCAGCCAGACCGCAGACGCATCAGCAAATCGATAAACAACAATGTTAACGTTCCCCCGTTGATTTCACCATCGAATGGTCTCCCGTCCAGTCGAGCAGTCCTCCACCGGGATATCAACCAACTTTCAGTCCGGCTCCACCTCGCTGTTCAGTTCTACGGAACTAGTAAGGATATTCAACGAAATCAAGTCAGAATTCGAGCAGATCGATACTTTTGTCATCCAGTATGGGTACTAACACTCTGAATATGATGACCTGGAACGCTCGCTCTGTGAAATTTAAGGACCGTAAGGAAACTCGAAACTCGTCCACGCGCACCACGGCTACTACACGATCGAGTACTCAGACGAAAGACGTTTGTCTCACCTGTGGGTGTTACTAGTACTCTGGATTTTTTCTGGCCAACTTTAGCATCGCCAAGCCGTCAGCAGTGAACGACGTCAGCTCTGACCACAGCCCAGTCGTGTGTTCAATAAATTCAGAAACAAAGACTATCACAATGTCAACTGGGCAGCCTTTCAACGTACAGCATCGTAAGAAGCATCAAATGTACGTCCTAAACAACGGTATTCAAGACCGCATGCAGTCTCTTCGAAACAAAACCTTTAAAAGAGTATTGCAGGGTCTTGATAACAACTCCAAACCGTTCTGGAAAGTCTGCAAAGTCCTTAAAACAAGCCTAAACTGGTTCCCGCGTTGAAACTGAACGCCACCGTGCTTAAAACTGCCGATGAAAAAGCAACAGCCATTGGCAACCACCTGATACTTTCCCACAAGCTTGGCAGCAGCATACAGAGTTCATTTGAAGTCATGTAATGCGTTCAAAACTTCGACAATTCTCCTTGTTTGGTCCCTTAAGAGCAAAAAATACCGTAAATCAAATCGCTGGATCTCTGAAGTGTTTAAAAAACATGAAAGCCCCTGAATTCGACGGCACATTTATCTAGTCTTCAATAAGCTTTCCCACAAGGCTCTATCTCTACTGGTCAACATATTCAACCGTTATCTTGAACTACTTCCTTGGTCGCTGGAAGTTGGCAAAGATAGTCCCCATCCTCAAGCCTGGCAAGGATCCCACCTCTCCAAGTAGCTACAGACCCATCAGTCTACTGTCCTCGCTGAGTAAATTATTTGAACGGCTTATTTTAGTTGGACTACTTGAACATGTAAATTCCAACGCAATACTGCTTTTAGAGCAGTTCGGTTTTAGGCAGGAACATTCCACCGTACAACAGCTTAAAAGGGTAGTGAACACCATAGCTAGAAACAAATCAGTATCTAAAACGGCAATGGCCCTTCTGGAAGTAGGAAAAGCCTAGCCTTCGATAACGTTTGGCATGATGGTCTTATTTACAAAATAAACTGGTTCAACACTTTGCTGTATTTGACGAAAATTATTATAAATCTCCAGAATAGAGCATTTAAAGTATCTCTAGGAGGATCGCTTTCCTTTCCTTTCCTACCCAATACCCACAGGGATTCCGAAAGGTAGCCTGCTGGGGCCCATCCTATATAACAACTTTCCGCTCTACATGATGACTGCGTTCTTGCACTCTTTACGGATGATACATCCATTGAGGTTAAGGGAAGGAAGCCCAGAGAACTTGCAAATAAACTTTAATGAAGCTTGGATGTTTTTTATTTGATACATGGCTGACTGTGAAATTGAAATAAACTCAGAAAAAACGCAAGCTAAAATGTTTTTACATAGGCAATCCTACAAACTAAAGCCACCTGAAAATTGTTCGATCACAGTAGAAAATAATGTCATAAACTGGTTGTCCGAGGTCACTCTGCTAGAAGTTATACTCGAATCTAAATTACTTTTCAGATCACATACACAGAAAAAAATCAAGAACAAGTGTATGCTTCTTTTGAAATGTCTCTATTCACTGATAAATAGGAGATCAAAACTATCAGAACGTAACAAACTCAGTGTTTATAAACAAATTGTTGCTCCGGTCATAGACTACGGCACTCCTGTGTGGCAAATGTGTTCAAAAACTTTTTACTTCTTCTTATTGGCATTACATCCCCACACTGGGACAGAGCCGCCTCGCAGCTTAAGTGTTCACTCTGCACTTCCATAGTTATTAACTGCGAGGTTTCTACAGCCAAGTTACCATTTTTGCATTCATATATCATGAGGCTAACACGATGATACTTTTATGCCCAGGGAAGTCGAGACAATTTCCAATCCGAAAATTGCCTAAAGCTTGATTCACTTAGTATTTGGCCGCACGAAATTAGACATTTCTTTGCCGAAAGGTGGTTCAGGTTTAATTATACAGGGAATTTAGTAAACTTTGAAGGAAAAAATATCAAAAAATTATTCATTGACATTTCGGATGAATTCTCGGACTTTTCTTTCAATACCACCCTTTATTTTTTCACAGTAGAATGGTCAATAGGGTGGTTCAAAAAATCGATTTTACTCCACAGTGCTCATCTGATTCTTTACCATGTTCTGAGTGACCTCTGAAAATTTGAGCTCATTTGAATTAAAACTGATTTAGCACAAGCCGTTTCAAGTTTGCATGCAAATTAGTATGGGGAAATTTATTTTTTCATTATACTGTTAATGACGCTTCCCCATCAAGCGCATGTTAAAATAAAACCTACATAGCTAAAAGGAATACTCAATAGCTTTTACTCAGTGAAAACCGCATCTCAATTAATCGTTCCAATAATTAGTAATCGAATTTAATCTACACCGTGGTTTTATGGAGCTAATTGCATAACTCATCAACAGGCAACATTGCAACTCGTGGCGCGAAAGATAGCACACACACATTCAGGCTACTATGTTGCACTGCACATTTCAGTGATGCCCTCAAAGAAGTTTAACGATCATGACTGAAGATTCGCAACCTGTCTTAAAATCGGTTACTAATTATTGGGACGATTAATCAACATGCGGTTTTCGTTGGGTGAAAGCTGTTGAGTAACCCTTTTAGCTATGTAGGTTTTCTTTTAACATGCGCTTGATGGGGAAGCGTCATTAACAGTTTAATGAAAAAATAAATTTCCCCATACTTATTTTACATGCAAATTTGAAACGGCTTGTGCTAAATTAGTTTTAATCCAAATGAGCTCAAATTTTCAGAGGACTCTCAGAACATGGTAAAGAATCAGATGAGCACTGTGGAGCAAAATCGATTTTTTGAACCACCCTAAAGGTCAACTTGATCTGCCGTTTTTTCACACCACTTCTCCATATAAGACGGTTTTCTGATTGTTTTGCACCATTTCTTAAGTTTCCACCTGATGATTGCGTAATATTTTTCGTTGGGACGAAAATTTGGGCATTTTGGTGGGTTGATAGTTTTTACAATAACGTCATTATCATTCGGTTTAATAAACCATTCCATTACATCCCGTCTGTAATGGCAACTTGTTAAGTCAGGCCAAAGCAACACCGGATAGTCGTGTGATTGAATGGATGTAAAAATCGCTTCTGAAGACACTCCTCCTTGTATATTTGCCCATTAATTGTCGCTCCAGTGATGAAAACTTTAGTGTTCTTTCCACAACTGCAGATGCTTTGACATACCATCAATTTGTTGGCAATCTTGCCTGCATAGACATATTTGAATTTTCCTGGGGCATTACCCTTCCGTTTGGCAAGGTAGAACTTTTGTCCACGGAATTAAAAGATCATTTTAATATTTTTTTTGTTGAGATTGTTACTGACATCATACGACTTGAAACCTTCGCGCCGACAGATTATTTGAGCTGTGCTGTACGGCGCAGTGAAATTTTTCGCTTAATCACGCGAGGAAATCCCAGAATTGTTCCGAACTGCTCTGCAGACTTTCACTTGTAGTTTCTGGTTGTATGTTCCATTTCTACGGTTGTTTTATTCTACGCGATCCAGCAATAGTATTTTCCGATAACGTTTGACAGTTTTCACAGCCAATTTCGGTAATTTTAGATACTTTGAAATCATCCCCCCTGACCGTGTTGGATTTCCAAAGTGAGTGTGCTAAATTTGTTCCCATCTCTCCCTCTCGCGTTCCATTTTCGATAACTTTTCAACGTGAGCATCAATACTGATGAAACTTTCACCACTAGATAAACAAACCTTCCGCAACGATGTGATGTATTTTACTTCTCGGTATAGCCACCAGAGGCGCCGCAGTAATTGGAAAGAAACGGTCAAATACTAAGTGGATCAAGCTTTAGACCGGCACTGGGAATCGAACCCAGCCACCCTCAGCATGGTCTTTCTTTGTAGTCGCGCATCTTACCGCACGGCTAAGGAGGGCCCCTGTTCTGTTCAAAAACACACAAGTAAAAAAATACAAATACCTAGTACAAAACAATTTTTTAGGCTAATCTTGAACGCATCTAGGTTCTCTAGAATGGAAGGACTTCATGAAAGAGCAAAGATTCAAAAAGTAAGGGTAAGAATAGACAGACAATGCGAAAACTTAAGACAAAAGTTCTTTAGTTCTGATTAGTAGTTGATTAGAAATCTTTGCAACGTGCAACTTGTAGTGTACCTGGATGTGTATGTGTTTTAAATAACAACCATTGATATAATTGAGATATAATTTTGTTATGCATTCCTGATCGGGTTAACATAAGCAAACGGGCATTTATCAATAAGCCAGGCTCTCCAATGTAGAGGCCAAGATGAATACACAGTGGTGTATTCATCTTGGTCGAGGCCCGATGTGCTTTACTACAGGTGTGGCCAAAACCCTCAAGTTGTATTTGTTCAACAAAAATTCGCTCTATTAAGAGAGAGAAACTCTCAGCTGGGTTGCCGAAGATGGCCGAAGGCGACCTAATGTGACGTCACGTCTGGCATACTCAGTACAATTTTTATAACAGACGTGAGGTTTCACTCCGCCCGCCCAATGCGGGTGGCAATGTTTACGATATTTTTTCGACTAATACAGACTTATAGGACTTTGGCCCACACCTTTACTGAAGCACATCGGTCGAGGCCATTGGTTTTCTGGATAAGGTGGGGAAAGGAAAGCAGCACAACTTTCGTGTAAGATTATCCATCGTACCATATCATACCCGAAGGGAGTCGGGAAATGACGTATTTCCGGTTGTGACCGAGCCCACCTTCCTTAATCTGAGGATTCACACACTCAATCTTTTCGTCCGTGATCAGCCAATGAGTTGGAAGTGTCCGCGTTTGCTAATTTGTTTTTAATCGTCTGAAGTATGTTTCATTTGGTGGCGTTAGATGTAATTATTTAATCAATTTATTGTTCGTTCTCCAATAGTTAGATTTCAAAAGTGTGCGTGAATATTAGTGTGCGGTATGTTGGCAAATGCTACCATCTAGATAGGTAAAATGTGCTCTAAATGTGATATGATGTGCTTGTGCTCAAGTGTTTTGTTTCACCAGATTGGCTAGATATTTCCCACCCACAGCAAATCATCGCATCCAAGCGCGACGCACGTTTCGTCGGATTCATTAAGAAGCGTCATCGCCGGCGTCAACAAGCCGGAGCGTCGACCCCACCAGCAGGTCATCGACAGGGTCAGTAAAGCCCAAACAAACCGGTGAGTCATCAAACCCTTTATTTGATTGGAGTGCGGCGTCCGAGGTGGGCGCCGCGGAGAAAAGTTTTTTGTGCCAGTCTTAGACTGAAGAGCCATATAATGTACTAACAGAAAGCCGCAACAATCTTTCGCGAAAGTCGTAGTCGAAAAATTCACCGACGATCGCGAGTGTCCACTATCACGGACCCGTGAAATATGCGTGCGTGAACCCGGTTCACGACCACCGAAATTTGGCGTCAGTTACCAGGAGTACAGACCCATGAGCAGCTGAATAATGATGTCACGTTAGATAGAAAGCACAGAGCAAAGAGAGGGAGAGAGCTAGGGAAGAGAAACCGCACACAAGATAGGAGATAGACATGAATGAAGACAAACGCTAAAACGAACAAATGACAAATAACTCCTAATATTCATGTGTCTCTGTTAGTATAAGAAATAAAGTGTCATTGCTAGTTGAAAAAATGTTATTTGTTGTTCCCCCAGCCCTAGCCATGCGAATTTAATTAATTAATGTGTTTAACGTCACGCGATATTGTTTGTTTATTTCGAGTCCCGTCCTCTTGCGAGTTTGACTGTGGTGGGTTATGTTGTTTCCAACTCATTGATGGTTGTTGGTGAGAGCCAGAGAGGAGAGAGTCTGCCAATGATGAGAGGCACACTCCCACTTAGGGCGATGACATACTGACGCTTCGAGCGATGCGGAGCGCGTCCAAGCACTCGTGAAGCAGAATATCAGCAAGAGAAATTCTTTTGTCTTGGACGCGTTCGCGCACGCACACGCGTGAGTATGTCATCGGCCTTAGAGTGTACACGCTTAAAATCAATAACACAGAGATGTGTTTGCATCACACAAAACGGACCTAATACGGAACATCCCCTAGATGAGCGATAGTTACACACCCACAAAAATTGCTCGTGTGGTTTTATTGAAGCTTGGATTTCAATATTTTCAACAGTATTTGGTTCCTCATGAAACAAGGAATCTGTACAAACGTTAACATGTTGAAAAGGACCGTTATCACGACCGTACGAGGCATTTTTGTGCCTGTGTAACTGTCGCTCAACTAGGAGATGTTCCGCATTAGGTCCGTTTTGTGTGATGCAAACACATCTCTGTGTTATTGATTTTAAGCGTGTATTAGGTTCTGGCTGTAAGGTATGGATGGAAGAGAGGGTGGACCCAATTTGGCACGTTTCGTTGTTGCTAGCTGGACCGATCCATAAATCCTTATCGGTAAAATTTAAATGGACTCGCCTTGAGAGTGTCTCATCCGGGCAAATTAAATTTGGCCATGGTCTCCTTTGTGGAGTGGCACTTAAGTCACGTGCTTTTAAGGTGACTCGGTGAGGCACTAAACACCGTGTTATTTCTCCTATCTTTCGTCTCTTTCTAGCATTATCACCTCGCAACTTTGGAGCGGCGTATTTCGGTTTTCAGTTGTTTGATGTAACTGTAAATGTAGCAGCATGTAGATTGCGACCTGGGAGCTGCGGATAGAGTCGAAACGAGTGTCAAATAATCTCCAAAGTAAGCTGTCAAAAAGTATCCATCGCATCGAGAGAGGTTTTGTGCATTTTGAGCGTACACTAATAAAAATCCACACATTTTTATTGGCAAAAATCTAAAGAAATTTACAAATAAATTTTATGTGTGCGTTAATAACCACCCGCTATGGGAAAATCCACATAAAGGATATTAGTTAATAACGGTTATGTGTGTTTCCACATATATGCTATGCGAATTCACATAGCCGTTATGTGGGAAATGCTATAGTCAAAATTTATGTGTGCCACACATAATGGATATGATTGGATTTTTGTCAGTGTAGACGAGAGAGTACACGTATAAATCAACTCATACTAAATATAGCTCATTTTCAACTAATTTCAATTTACTGGCGTCATTTTAAATATATCGACGGATTTAACATAACTGGAGGGTATGAATTAATTTAACATTCGACATGTTAATATATACGATGCGGTAAATTGACGAAATCTTTGTAATTAATTTTATTAAGATAAACATAATGAAAATTCAATGTGAGAAAATCGTAACGTGTACAGTGAACACTGGGAGGAAATTTGCGGGTTTCAAGCAAAATATCTTGATAATTTGATTCGATCGAGTCCGCAGCTCCCAGATTGCGACTAAGCATGCGCCGCAGATACTTTTTCAAAACATATTTGTTGTAGAAAAAAAGTTAAGCATTCAATGATGAAAATGATGACGATTTGATGATTGTTAGTGCTTCCCGTGTCACTTTAACCCGTTTCGGCCCGGGTTACGATTTCAAATTGTAAAATCCACCGTTCTCTTGTTTTTCAACCGATTTGCATGAAATTTGGAGGAAAGATGCATTAAACCCTATATTTTTGTGTAGATGTATTGATTTGGTTCCAAGTTCCAATACTCACGCTTCCACGGGTCTTCCGATGACAATTGACCGCCAGCTAAGGGTTGCGTACTTAGCTGGTAGTGCAGCCTGGGCACTGTTGTCCTTCTGACATCAGCTAGAGTGAGAGGGTGCGTCCTGTGGGGTCTGCCTAGGATGTGGTGGGGTTCGACAGTGGGCTCTGTTGAACTTCTATAAAAAGCTGCATGTGTCCCCAAGCAGGCCCTATCAAAGCGACCGTGTGCCGCTCAAAGCGCACTAGCCTAGTCCTGGTGTTGGGTGGGACTTTAAACAAATTTGACCCGACTGATCGAGCGTCTGTCCACCAAGGAGGTGCGGCTCCAACAGCGTCTGTTCTGGCATCCAGCGGCTGAGTATGAAATGCTATTCCCCGGAAGCTATACCTAAGATGGCAGCCCCATCCCGGTGGATAGGGAACCTTGGGCCAACAACCTACTGTTCCCGAAACATCAATTTGTTCGAGAATCCGATAATGAAAGAATACGGACTGATTTTACGGCGACGACTCTTAGCGCGAAACAACGGACACGAATAGGAACATGGAACGTTTTAACCCTAGCCCAGCAGGGTAAATTGGCACAACTTGCCAATGAGGCACGCCGCATGAAGCTTGAGATCCTGGGACTGAGTGAAGTCCGTTGGCCAAACTTTGGAGAACACAGAACGCCGTCGGGACAAGTTCTGCTATACTCTGGTTTACGAGGTGAACACGCTCCCGGCATCGCGGAGTTGGCTTCCTACTAAGCGCTCAGGCACACTCTGCGCTTATGAAGTGGGAACCTATAAGTGAAAGGATAATCGTTGCCAGATTTAGAACACGGGTCCGAAACCTTACTATAATCCAATGTTATGCGCCAACCGATGCTGCCGATCTGCAAGACAAAGAGAACTTCTACAGTCAACTCAATGCCGTCGTAGATAGAATTCCGAAGGGTGATATCAAGATCTGTTTGGGCGACTTCAATGCGAAGATCGGATCCGACAACTCGAACCATGAGCGCATTATGGGACGCCATGGTCTCGGAGAAATGAGTGAAAACGGAGAGCTGTTCGCAGAATTTTGTGGTAATAACGACATGGTGATCGGGGATCGCTCTTCCTCATCGACCGGTTCACAAGGTCACGTGGGTCTCCCGTGACGGCTTTACAGAAAATCAAATCGACCACATCTGCATCAGCCGAAAATGGAAACGGAGCCTTCTTGATGTACGGAATAAACGTAGTGCCGATATCGCGTCTGATCATCACCTCCTCATCGGCGAAATACGCCTGCGCATTGCGCGGATTCGTCGGCAGGAGGAAAGAGTTGGACGACGATTCAACACACGCCGACTGGAAGATGCCACGGTGAAACGGTCCTTCGTTGAAGAACTGGAGACGCGTGCTGCAGATATTCCGGAAGGTGGCAGCGTGGAAGACCAATGGACCGCCATCAAGAATGCCTTCATCGCCACCAGCGAGAACAATCTGGGTGAACTACGCACCCAGAGAAAACAATGGATCACCGATGAGACCTGGAGGAAGATAGAGGAGCGAAGAGAAGCCAAAGCCGCGATAGAGCGATCGAAAACGAGAGGAGCCAAAGTCTTAGCCCGTCAACGATACACGGCTCTTGAGAAGGAAGTAAAACGCTCATGTCGACAGGACAAGCGAGCGTGGGCAGACTCTCTGGCCGACGAAGGAGAGAGAGCCGCCGCAACCGGGGACATTCGCCTCCTCTACGATATCTCACGACGCTTAAGCGGGGCGAAGATGAATGCAACGATGCCTGTGAAAGACGCGAATGATCAGTTATTGACCGACCCAACTGACCAGCTGAAACGCTGGTTCGAGCACTTCGAACAACTTTTTCAAGTGCCAACCAGGCCATCACCACCTCGGCATGATCTGCCTAGGATCCGACGTATAACACGTGTCAATACCGAAGCTCCATCACTGCTAGAGATTCAAACAGCCATCCAAAGCATGAAATCGAATAAAGCCCCAGGGTCGACCGCATATCAGCCGAGATGCTCAAAGCTGACCCCATGACATCCGCACAACTACTGCATCGTTTATTTCGTAATATCTGGGACACCGCAACTTTCCTGGTCGACTGGATGCAAGGTATCTTAGTGAAGGTGCCCAAAAAGGGTGACCTGACTGTATGCGATAACTGGCGAGGCATTATGTTGCTGTGTACCGTTCTCAAAGTTCTGTGCAAAATTATCCTAGCCCGGATTCAGGAGAAGATCGATGCGACTCTCCGGCGGCAGCAAGCCGGATTCCGTGCCGGAAGATCCTGTGTGGACCATATTGTCACGCTCCGCATCATTTTGGAGCAAGTCAACGAATTCCAAGAGTCCCTTTACTTGGTATTCATTGACTACGAAAAAGCTTTCGACCGTCTCAATCACGAGAATATGTGGGGCGCCCTGAGACGCAAGGGGGTTCCTGAGAAAATCATCGGCCTCATCGAGGCACAGTACGAGGCCTTTTCGTGTAGAGTGCTGCACAATGGGGTCCTGTCCGACCCTATCCGGGTCGTAGCTGGTGTGAGGCAAGGATGTATTCTATCACTGTTACTGTTCCTCATCGTAATCGACGAGATTCTGGTAGATGCGATTGACCGTGAACCAAACCGCTGGTTGTTATGGCAGCCTATAACCATGGAGCACCTAAACGACTTCGAATTGGCGGATGACGTTGCACTACTCGCGCAACGGCGCTCTGATATGCAGAGTAAGCTCAACGACCTTGCCGATCGCTCCTCCTCGGCAGGTTTAGTCATCAACGTCAACAAAACCAAATCGTTGGATGTAAACACGGTGACTCCTTCCAGTTTCACAGTAGCCGGGCAACCAGTGGAGAATGTTGAAAGCTTCCAATATCTTGGTAGCCAAATGGCGTCAGACGGCGGTACCAAGATCGACATAGGCGCACGGACAAAGAAAGCAAGGGCTGCCTTTGCGAGTTTAAGAAATATCTGGAAAAACAGGCAGATAAGTGAACGCACCAAAATACGAATTTTCAACTCTAACGTGAAATCTGTGCTGTTATACGCCAGCGAAACATGGTGTTGATCAGTGGAGAACACTCAACGGCTGCAGGTGTTCATTAACAGATGCCTGCGGTATATAATTCGGGCCTAGTGGCCTCACAACTGGATCTCGAACAACGAGCTCCATCGTCGTTGTCACCAGAGGCCGGATCGGAAGTGGGGCTGGGTCGGCCACACTCTACGTAGGGGCGGAAACGAAATCTGTAAACAAGCATTAGACAGGAACCCAGCGGGTAATCGCAGCAGAGGCTCATGGCGGCGAAGCCTCAATAAAGAAATAAAAGAAGTCGACCGAAATCTAACCTGGCAACAGGTTAAAGCGATAGCCGGGCATCGCTCAGGATGGAGATCTTTCAAGTCGGCCCTTTGCACCACCGGAGGTGTACAGGATCCATAAGTAAGTAAGTAAGTATTGATTTGGTGATTGGGTCCTTGGGTACGGTTTTATCGAGGGGGTCCCCTGGGTCAAATGGGGTCAAAAATAGGTCAACTTCCTTTTAATCGTAGATAACTAGTAGTAAATGCACTCAATAATGATGAAATCGTTTTTATTCATCATTTTGCAATAGTGGGAATAGAAACTGCACGTTTGGACCTTAAAAATCCGGTTACAGATGTTCCGGAAACCTGGTTCCCCCAGGGAAGTGGTCACTTTTTGAGATGTTCTGAATCCCAGCTTGCGACACATCAAACTTCTTTTTTTTGCAACACAAATATAATAGAAGACATTCGCAGAGCATCTGAGCACATAAGCCACTTCCGGAGGTTCCCTGGGAACCTGGTGCCCTCAGGGAAGTGGTCACTTTTTGATTGATTCTGAAACCCAGCTTGCGACACATCAAACTTCATGATTTTGCCACACAAATCCTTGCCGGCTACATCATGTGTGGATATAGGTTTATTGCTCCTGGACTTCATCTCTTAGCTCGGATATTCATCCCACGAAAAACAAAGCAATGAAAAAGAATTTGATTTATTTCTTATGTTAGCAAAAAGAAACGGCGAAATTGGTGGCTTATTTCTTTGTTTTACGTTGAGACTAATATATGGAAATTGCAATCGAGAAATTGTTAGAGGAAATATGTATAAAACGAGCCACCAAGTTTTCTTGGTTATTAACCTAAATTTTGTTCCTAAATCGTAAGCGGCTGAAGCCAATAAACATTTGCAAGCAATTACACGAAAAAACTTATCCAAAAATTCTGTATATTTTTTAAAATAAAATGTTTTTTGGCCTATGCTGCCGCTTCTCGCATATCAGTCCCATTTCGGTTTCGTCACTCTTAATACCGTGAATAGCATTTAATTTTATCATACTTCCACATAACATGATAAAAAATTAGACTTTGCTCGAGAGATATGTGAAAATATACCAAATCAACCTTGTCCCATATTGAATGTACCCGCATATCAGTCCCATTAAGAATTTACCCTAAGTGAATTGTTCAAAATTCAATTTTTTCCATTGATTTGAATCGTTTTGCATTAACTCATTGAATGAGGAATGACTGCAAAATTGCAACCAGATCGCAGAATGTTTGAATTAATTAGATTTTTTTAAGTTTTGCATGAAAAATGCGTTTTGAAGTTTCAAATTATCTATTATCTCAGTATGCGAAAAACCAATATGGGACTGATATGGAAGTACCTGCAGTTAGGCATCCTATGCAATTTCGGTGTTTACTTCAACAATGCTGTTTGTTTAGATGCAAAAAACATTTTCTCCTTATTGTAATCCGTCTAAAACGATAACTACATTACAGTATATGAATGACACTAATGTTTTGCACAAAAGTGTAAATATTTCAGTTTGATAAATTTTTGAAAATTTAAAAAAGTTTATAATGAAAACTATTTTAATGATTTTGGTAAAATATTTTGAAGCCTTAGTTCTAAAATGCTGAATTACAAAATTAAAACTATTCCAGATTTCGATGGAATATCACGAATTTCAAATTATATGGCGAAACAGAACCTGATTATTCATTTTTATCACAGATTCTCTATCCTATCGATTGCCCAGTTTTCCCAGCTTGATGTTCAACTGTATATTGAATTAGCTCCATCAAACAATAAATTGCTACTCTCATGTGTGAATTGGGTTGTTCCAGAAATAAACCATCCCATTCACAAGCGATAACATCATCCGGAGTCAGTCTAGATTCCCATCAGTTCATCTATAATTCACCAATTTAAAATTAATGCACCGAAAAGCTATAAATTTCCCTTCTGTCACGGAAAGCGATATCGGACTCGAATCAACGATGAATCCTTTTCAAAAAACCACCCTCCAAATCCCGCACCCACCATGAGTTCGCACAAAGCGTTCTTATTACCTGTTGTTTGTGCGAGAAACTTCCGGCCCGTCCCAGCGTGGCTGTCGTCAGATTGGTATCCTTCACTCCACCCTGCTGCTGGTGTTGTTGTTGTTGTTGTTGCTGATGGTGATGCTGATGTTGATGGGAGGACCGCTTGGGAAGCGTTGCATAGCTCGGGGGTGGTTCGTGGCTTCGTTTAGCCTTGCTCGTCGGTGGCGACGGACTCGGCACTATCGTCGTCAGCTGGATATCTGTGCAGGAAGAGAATCGAATTCGAAACCTCAGTCAGTCAGTCAGTCACTCAGTCAGTAGGATGAGTTGCGGCCATGACGGGCAGCCAAATAAGGATCCGGTGTACCACACCGATCGGTTTTTAGAGTCAGTTTGTATCAATTTTCTGAAGGATTATGGAACAGAACGACGAATTCACATTGGGACATTCGTTGAGCGATTGCCGATGGCAGTTCGGCGTCCTGCCAGAGTCAGAGAAGTGCTGCAGATAGGCGGATAGCGAGATAGACATCCAGTGAATGGCATACTAACCTCCCTCGTCCGGGCTGGGGTTTCCGTTGTTGTTGCGAGATCCACTTCCGGAGCCGATGGTGAGGCCGGTGGTGGTGGTGGCGGCGGATGTGCTGTTGTTGCTGCTGCCCGTCGTTTGGGACTTCCGTCGACGGGACCGATCTCGTTGATAGTAGATTCCGGCAAAGATGAGCATATTTAGCAGCAGGAGCAAGCAACCGACACCGACTGTCACTCCCAAGGCGGCGGTGTAGCTACGAATGCAAAGAAGGAAGCAGAGAAAGATTTATGGGTCATTATCAGGCTACTTATCTGCTATGAGTGTTGTGTAGTTGAATAAAGCCACAATTCCTAGGAAAGTTTCATGCAGTGTTCGGGTCAAAGTTTAGCTTCTATAGCACTTTCGAAATGCATTTTATTGTTTAATTCAATTTAAACTTGGATGAACCAGAAATCTTTCAATGGTAAAGTGTGCATATCAATGGAATGTCGCGTATATAAATGGAGTATTTTCCAAACATATTTTTATCAGATTTAAATCGATCAAAATGGTTAATCCATCGAAAAATTGTTATTCTTATGATATCTTCGAAATATTGTATAAATTCTTAAATTTCAGAAATAAAAAAATCTGAATTGTAGATAGATCCATTCATTTGGAATTTTGTGGTCGATTACACTATTGACAATTCTGAAATTTTGCTCACCTGTAGTAATGCCGGTTGGCCAACTTCTCCAGCAGCTCTTCCTCCTCTTCCTCGGACAGGATGCCGCCCTCGGAGTTTCCTTCCTGCAGTACCTCGCCCATCGTCGGATCCGGAGTGCACTCTGTGCCGAAAAGTTCCTGCCTCGATTCCTGGGCATCGTTTATGCCTCCCATGCCACCAACAACACCACCTCCCGCAAACATCCGCGGCCTGCTGAACGACTCGGCCCGGACTGATCCTGCAAGGGATGAAAAAGTAGAAAAGACGAATAGACATAACGATGATTAGATTCACTCGCATTATGCTTGGTAATGGACCACATCACATTCGTCCTCGTCGTCGTCGTTGTGAACGACATTGTCCTCGGCGCTGAACTGGTCCCTTTGTGGCAGAAATTTTATTCAATTCCCCGTGCCCGGAGTCAACTTTTAATTTCATGCAAATTTAAACATGGCAATGTGAACAATGCCGTTGTCGTTACCCTCGTATCACGGCTATGGATAAGGACACTGTTGACCCACATCCATTCAGTCAGCTTTTTTTTTATAGATACTACATAGGTATGGTGTAGTTGGTTGATGCAATTTTGTGGCTTTGTCATTATATCACCTCCATCGTCATCTTTTATCCCGGAGCAGTGGTTTACAAATGTTTGTTTCAAATTTCCCAGTGATGGCTGACTTTCACAGCCAGAGTAAAGTGAACTCACTCCAAGTTACCAAACGGGTAGGTTCAGTGTAACTCGTTTACCTCAATTGAAATACAAACAATAATCCATTCGTATCTTGATAGATGCGAGAAATTGGTTTTCATTAAGAATCCTTTAGTGTTTTTTACTTGAATCGACTCAATTGGCGCAAAGTTGATTTTTTTCAGCATGTAGAAGAACTGCCTATTTTTCATCTCATCCCGAAAGTAACAAGCCTATGTATGTATAATGATAATAAATAAAGTAAGGAATTAATTAAATCAGAAAATAATTAATTAATTAATTAATGACGAACAAAAACTATCTTATGTTTAGGGTTCTGTTCATATTTATCCATAAAAAATAATAAAAAATCATGAAGAAAACATTAGTTGAGGCTATAATATATTTTTCCCAAATATTTATTAATTCATATGGAAAGAGTCAGTAACAATAATTTCTATAATTCCATAAATATTTTTAACAGCATGATTTAAGACATTCAACAATATAATCAGGGCCCGATTTAGCCGGAAGCGGGCCCCGAGGCCTACAGCGTGTGGGGGCCCCAAAATGTACAAAAAAGGTTGGTTTTGGTACATAAGATTTGTGGAGGCCCGGGGCCACACCCCCCCTAAATCCGGCCATGAATAAAATTCTTGAACTGCCGTGTCAAAGATACATCCTTTTCATGGTATAAAACCTTTTCCTATGTAACGGCGTTGGGTGGACGTGTTTTAGTCTTCCCCAAAAGTTCCTTTCACCTTTTGATGGTGCAATCCAGTAACCGCAAACCTGCACACTTATTTTTTTAGCGGGAGCGGGATCTCAGCAATTTATTGATCTTTTAACGAGATTCGCACAGATATTTGTCAAAGTTGCTGAAAATCAGGAAATAATTTGCCGAAACCCAGCTAGCAAACCCAGTTTTTGAGGGGATACTAGTTTTCTATTTTGCTGGGCACACGGCTGTACGGATTTTGCTGAGCAGCAGAAATAAAAAAGTGAAAGACTAAGAATCACAATATCCGTGTGTCTAATCCAGTTTTTTTTAAATTATTTTTTTCCTCTGTAGTATTTTGCAACATTATTGCTATTTTATTGCAATCAAAGGATGTTTTATAGGCTCCATTCCCTGCAAAGAGAGTTATACTTAAAAGGCGCATAATCAAAGTTTTTTTTCTGGGTAGTTGCAACACAGTGGAATATTCAGTCGTTTACCAAAGCAAATCCTGCCACACTTTCTACCCCACACATCCAACATCCCCCAATGATTTCCCGTGGAAGACTATGTGACTCGTCGGCTTTCAGCAAAGCAAGTATCACTCCAATATTTTCCTTAAAATTTCCTAATTCGTCTGCACGCGGACACGGCCAGCGCTGGTACCATTTAATTTTAGGTCACCAGTTTTTACACATTGAAGATGATGTAAATCCCACACATCATCTGTTGGTTCTCTGTCTTTTGTCTAATTACAGTTGAACTGTCAATAGCGAAGAATCAAACATTTTTAATATTATACTTTATTATTGACACTTTATCACTAAAGTGACATTCATGACTGGTAACAATCGTGAAAGGTCAATCATGATCATAATCATGCCATAAGACTTTTTCAATAATAGCTTTATGATTATATTTTGGGAATGCACACAGAAAAAAATGAAAAGTAAGTAATGAAGTAATCAGCGCGTAAATAATAAAGACGTGGAAAATTATACTATTCTGGGCGTACATGGATGTTTCCCAAATAGTTCGCCCTAAATTTATGCAATTTACAAAGCATTACGACACTTATTCGTATAAAAAGTGACATAATGCAATACAAATAGCATACATTCAGATGATAATATCGTTTAAATTTACGCTCTTTTTGGCATTCCCTTTATGTGCATTACTTTCGTGTAAATTTCAACAACTTTTTCTATCTATGCATGACTTAAATTTACATACAGCCAATAATATTATTTGACCGAACGGGTCATGTGGCTGGAAATGCTATTTAGCCAAGCAAACCATTGAGCCATCTGGCCGTAAATGTCATTTGATCGAACGGGTCATAAGCTGAAATAGTAGTTTAGCAGAAAAACTTATTTGGCCGAAATGTATGTTTGACAGGAAAAGCCATTATTACGAAAATGTGATTTAATAGAACGGGTCAAATAGCCGAAAAAGTCGTTTGGCCGAATAGGTCATTTGACTGAAAAGACCGGTTTGTCAAAAATTCCTTTTGAGCATGAAACAGTCGTTTGGGTCAAAGGCCATTTGGCCGAAAATGTCAGATGTCCAAACAGGTGCCTCATTGAACATTTCCTTTTGATAGCTTTTTCGTATGACAGTTTGCATGGTTTGCTCGTTTCGAGTCGAGAAGCGCAATGCCACCCCATAGGTTATTTGGTCGAAAAAGTAATTTTGCCAAGAAAACGTCACATGTCAAACATGCCTCCCTGTCATGAGTTCAACACAACTCAACGGGTGACTATGTCAACAAGCTCCTTCAGCAGTTCACTTTGCACGCATGTGCAGTTTTCGTGGTTCAGCGTGCTGGAATCAAAATTCAAGCATCTGTGCTGACAAGTACCCTATCCATACGATTGATCTTCATGGTGTCTCTAGGTGTCCACGTGATATTTAAGAATGTTTGCTACTACCATTTCCAGAAGCCCAAATCTGGAGTAATATTTTTTGTACAATTCTGAAACTTAAGTCGCTTGTTCAGAATAATTAGGCGGATGATCTGCCATTGTTTCAGCATAATGCGAATTATGGTTCTCTCAACTCGTGCTCTTGATAAATTGCTGAAAAATAGTCGTGATGGTCGAATTGTGGGTTTGTTATATTATCACCTGGACTAATATTTTAGAATAATCTGATTGTAGCTGCTGGTTCAAATTTGGTAACATGCTCTGAAAGACAGTAAAAAATTTTTATTATGTCCTCACTATCGTTCAATAATCGGATTATCGTTAGCGTCAAACTGAACCACGCCATTACATTGTGCGAAAGCGGTGTTTCTTGAACGTCGCTTGAACTGGATGGAAATCGCTCGTAGATCCGGCTGGAAGGACCAAATGTCCCGGTTCCCGAGCAACACACATGTTGTAAACAAGTTTGATCTCATATATGATCAAATTTAACCATAAATCAGTTACTGCAGCCAAATCGGTTGGACTATTCGATGTATAGTGCCGTATTAGAAATATTACAATAAGAGATCGGCGAAGACGCCATCTTGTTTCCAATTGAATCGTCAAAAGCGGTTCCAATTTGACTTGTTTACTTTTTGCATTCATAAGAAGCAAGCAAAAAGTTCAAGTGATGCCGGTATTATTTTCACTATTTTATGCATTTTCATACGTTGCCATTTCGACAGTTTTTCACTCCGCCGGTCTCTGGTTATAGGGTGACTATGCCGTACCTATCAGGATATTAACTTCAACAGCGGAAACTTTCCCACAGAAGGATTGCCTGATGCAAGCAGCCAGTTATCTCAGCCACGGATGTGTAATGTTTTGACGTAGGATTACGTCCTTCGGGAAGATAGGGGGGTGGGGTCATTCTGCAGATTCAAATTTGAGACCATCATGAAAAGTGGTCAGGAAGTATGGGCTAATATCAAATTAATCCTAAATGGTGGCGTCTTAGCGGAAAATCGAGTGACTGTCGGACAGCAGCAGCAGCCAATTGGAATGTTTACACAAGGATCGGACTAACGTTCGGCTGCGTGAGTTATTAGAAAAGCGCATTGTGGATTGAAAATCAATTCTTTTCAGAATCTCCGTTTTATACAAGAAAAGATAGAGCGCCGCGTCAAAATTTTCTTCAAAGTATGGATCATAATCGCTTGACGACGGTAGAAATTCATCGTCGATAGCAGCGTAAGCGCTCGGCGGAGGCAAATGCTCCAAACATTTATTCGCAGGAATGACGTCTCAAATCATGGAGTGGTTGACATTGTTTCAGCGTCAGTTTCAGTCAAGTGAAATGATTCTGCTTTAGGTTTTGTTGCTGTTTGTGATTGGAAGGCGCATCATTGAATACAAATTGGTTGATTTTAGAACACAAGTGAGTGTTTTGAGTCGAGATAATTGTTTTTCATTGTGCAAATCATAATCGCTTGGCCACGGCAAAAACTTTCCGTCGGAGATAGCGCAAACGTTCATCGGAGCGACGACAAATCTTCGAGTGACTGACGTTGGCGTCAGTAGCAGTGAAGTAGAATTTCTTTTAAAATTTTGATGTTCTGCGTGCTGCAACCCCCTCTCTTCTATGAGCACGACTGGCCTCATTAGCGATACGCTCGAAGATGTTTTTTTTTTAAGTTATTCATGATGCACATCGCTTCCGATTCCGACGTTGTTCAGTGCTACGTTCTGGTCGATTTGCCGATCGGTCGTGAAAACCGGACCTCGGCTTACCAGTATTCAATATCAATTGAGACGTGGGCCTCGCCCCTTCAGTGGCCGGTATCGTTGGTGTCGGCTTGTTGGCTCCGCTTATCGTTCGTTCGATGCCAGTGCACCCGTGCAAAACCAGAGTGAGCAGCGCAAGCGCTCGTCGGAGGGAGGCACTGCGAAAATGTAATCGCATGGATGGAGTCTATCGTGTTTCTGCGGAAAATGACACTACGTATTTTGTGACTTTATCTCTGTTTTCCACAAAACATGTACGTGCCAAATAAAATCCAACAACCCATTTGCAACCTACAAGGCTTCTATGAAATTAAAACTTCATTTTCAAAGTGAAAAGCCAAAATTCAGCATTGCAAAGAAAAGAAAACAATTTCCTGTGAAAATACGTACTACGTAAGACCACAATTACCTAGTAACTGGAGTGCATCACAACGATGGCATCGGTAACGGTCCCAGCTGCATGCCTTTAGCTCAAGTAAACATATTGACTTTTTCAAAATTAAATACACTACATTTTACCTAATCCTACACAGATAAAAATATGTTGTGATTTTAAATGTATTTTCATGCTCATATTTGGAGCATGCAAATAAACGTAACATTCAATCGATCGCACTATTCTTTTAAATCGAAATAAATTTGAAAGGTGCTTTCTTGTAAAATTCAATCAAATTTAATTGAATATCGAATGTTAAATCGTTTGATAGGATGAGCTGCAATTTTACACGTCGGTGAATTTTCAAAATTATTTGCTGTGTACGTCCAATTGGCAAAAAGCTTCTGAGTCCTTACGATAGCGGGCAGGAATTTATTCAAATTAACGCATCGCAATGGTATCGGAACTCAAATGTCCATCACGAGTGGTAAGCGCTAGAGCCGTCGGTATTTTGACCACGGCAACCTTCTCACTGAAGGATTACTTGGATTGACCCACCAGCTGGAGATGAGGACTAAAGGGTCTTGGAGTCCTAACGGCAGCGTGCAGGAAATTATTCGAATTATTGGCGACGGATTACTTTGAAGGTGTTGAGGGCTGACCGACCACAGTCACCAGATTTCCAGCACTAAACCTGTCACGGGCGCAACTCGCAGGATGCGGATCGATCGTAGATCCGTCTCGGAGGACCAAATGTCCGATCATGGAGAGTCAGCACTGGAGCTATCGAGATATCAACTTCAACAGAGGAAACCATCTAACTGAATTAGCTCAGCTAGTGATGTGTACTGTATTCTGCCTGCTGCAGGGCCTTCTTCGAGTCCTGATGAAAGCGATTAGAACATAATTCGTTAACTCTCAAAGCATTAAAAAAGCTTTATGTTTCGGAAAAGCGTAGTAGAATGAAACCAACTTAATGCACCGGGTAGTGATACCGTTTTTCTCGCAGTAAGCCAAGAACCTTATACGGTTCAACGCATCATTCTCATCATAACTTTTAAACGCAACGGCCAATCGTTATCAAATTCGTTGTCGAAAATGTATTAGAGTGCCAATGGGATGTATGGGAAAAATTGACCATCGAATTTCAACAACGGGTAGGGCAACAACGAATGCAAAAATGCTACACAGAAAGAAATGCTGAAAACTAATTAGCGCGTAAAAAATATAGACGCGGAAAATTACACTTTTCCGGACGAACATGGATCTTTTCCAATAAGTTCACCCTAAATGTATGCAATTTATTTAGCATTATGTCAACTCCTATACCACAAATTGAATAAAAACTGACATAATGCAATGGAAATTGCATACATTCAGGCGATAATATCGTTTAAATTTACGCTCTTTTTGGCGTTCCCTTTATGTGCATTACTTTTCGTGTAAATTTCAACAACTTTTTCTATCTGTGTAGCTTGGCTTAGGAACCTAGCAGTTAATAACTGTGGAAGTGCTTAATGAACACTAAGCTGCACAGATAGAAAAAGTTGTTGAAATTTACACGAAAAGTAATGCACATAAAGGGAACGCCAAAAAGAGCGTAAATTTAAACGATATTATTGCCTGAATGTATGCAATTTCCATTGAATTATGTCAGTTTTTATCAGATTTAGTCTACAGGAATTGACATAATGCTATAGAAATTGCATACATTTAGGGCGAACTTGTTGGAAAAGATCCATGTCCGCCCGGAATAGTGTAATTTTCCGCGTCTATATTTTTTACGCGCTAATTAGTTTTCAGCATTTTTTCTGTGTAGCCTTGTGAGCAAAGGCGTAGGATTGCCAAACCGGAGATGGCGAGATCGATTCTTGGTCCGGTCTAGGGTGTTTTCGGGTGGGAAACATTCTTGACACCCTGGGCTTAGTGTATCCATTGTTCTTGCCACACAAGATACATACTCATGCAATGGCGGGCATAGAAAAGCTTGCAATTAATAACTGAGGAAATGCTAATAGAAGTTGCAAAGCAGGCCAAGTTCCAGTTGGAATGTAAAGCCATTGAAGAAAAAGAAGAAGAAGAAGTAAGTGTTCGACTCTCGCCTTAGTAAGGAGAATGTTTTTCGTAAAGCGGAAAATTCTCCATTGGTCCACTGAATATCGTGTCAATGGTCTGTCTAATGCTAGGTGTCTCTGTGCGACCTCTAATGGAAGAAGTTGATTTTGCCTTTTTTTTTTAAACGTAGAGCCGAATCGATTTTCTCGTTAAAATGCCAACAAGGCGAATAGAAGAAGGAAGGCTGCCGTACCAGTTATGGATGTGTACTTAATCCAGACGTTGAAACCCCCTGGTCCAGAAAGTCGCCAGCACGTGTCCGAGAATAAAGTGTGGTACATACCTTTGTTTTTCTGATTTAGTCGCCAGTGCTTGAATCGAACGAGGGACCCCAATACCATGGAAGTTGAGCCATAGTGGTGGCGGGCGGGAAGTTGGCAAAAGTTAAACATTTGAATATGGTTCGTGTCGACAGCCGAGCCCCGGCAGCACACACAGCAAGTGCAAACTAGTTATGAAAAGTGATAGTTTTACAGCGATTAAAAATTCGAAACAACACTCCCGGCTGTCGGTGGGGCTGATGGTTTTTAACAACGTCGAGATAGGGACGGTGGAGGTGATTGTGTTGCAATCAATTTTAAGGCTTTTTTTTATAGATTTATCTGTGAGATAAATGCATTGACAAGATTGAACATTGATTGACTGATATTGTTGAACTGTAAATTGCGCATTTCTGTGCTTCTATAATCCAACTTTTGGAAGAATAATGTCATATGGGTTAAAAAAAGACAGGAACACCTTCGGTCGTTCTCAAACGGTGTCACCAACGGAATGAGGGCAAGAACTTTAAGGAACATCGTTTTAATAAACTTCCCCGAACGACATGCCATGAAATCCCAACCACTGCCACTCTATTAGACATTCCCAGAGGTTTCGGATGCCAGAAGGGGTCAATACTACTTCCTTCCAAGCATGGCATAATAAAACCACCACTCACCAATCCTTTCGCTGCCACCGCACCGGCCGACCCAAGGCACAATCCCACTTCGATGTTGGCACAGAATGTTTTGGTTATAGAATTTTTCCATCCCAGAGCGGCGTGCGGTGAAACGACCCCCTGCCCGGGCCCTCTTTGCTCCTTTACGAATATCACGACCGATACAACATTCGCAATGACGTTGCTGCGTCCGGCGGCCACGACGGGGATGCTCTTCTGCGAGCTGTTGTGGCCGTCCGATTTTTGCTACGGTTCCAGCCCGTTGAAAGCTTATTTCGCCCCACTTTGGTCGGTTGGATCCAGTGCACATGGACGCTCCAACCGTAGCCATAGTCGTCATTGTCGTGAATCCAAGTTTGCACCAAGAAGAGTGCAAGCATCTATAGGTGGGTACTTAATTTGAAGCAATTTACCCTCTCGGTTCGACGCAGCAAGAGTTTTATGGCGGAAAGAGGTGAACGGGAGATAACGGAAATAGGGGCTAAGATTTTTCAACGCTTAAAATCTTTTACCGACTGCTGCTGGAGGAGGGTGAACCAGCAGTGTAGTAACATTGCCACGAGAACGGTTACAGTTTTGCGTTTGCGGAAGCTTACATGCTGATATTCATGTTTGAGTTGCAGCCAGTGAGTTTTATGCGAAATAGTTTCCGCCTCAGGAAATGACTGCAATACCGCTTGTGGGAGGGCGCTTAGTGGCTTGAAACTAGAACAATTTTGTCAGATAGATGTTGGAGGGGTGTTATCTTATGAAGTTCTAAATTGGAAACAGTAAATCTCTAAGTTAATATACGTGAAATCAACTCGTCTGCAGCGCCATTGGCCCTCAAAGCAAAAATGTAAACTAAATTGCAATAAATTCTTGGTGTACAAATGATGAGTGGCAGCATGGATGGGTTTTCTTGTTTCTTCATAAAAATATGAAATTGTGACAGGACTGCTCTGTTCCAGAGGAGAGGAGATTTCGTTGATCAAACTTCCTGAAGGCGATAATTCTGGCCAAAAATCCAATCCAAATCCAATCCAAATCAATCCAAATCCAATCCAAACCAATCCAAATCCAATCCAAATCAATCCAAATCCAATCCAAATCAATCCAAATCCAATCCAAATCAATCCAAATCAATCCAAATCAATCCAAACCAACCAATCCAAATCAATCCAAATCAATCCAAATCAATCCAAACCAATCCAAATCAATCCAAATCAATCCAAATCAATCCAAATCAATCAAACCAATCCAAACCAATCCAAATCAATCCAAACCAATCCAAATCAATCCAATCCAAACCAATCCAAACCAATCCAAATCCAATCCAAACCAATCCAAATCCAATCCAAACCAATCAAACCAATCCAATCAATCCAAACCAATCCAAACCAATCCAAACCAATCCAAATCAATCCAAACCAATCCAAATCAATCCAAACCAATCCAAACCAATCCAAACCAATCCAAACCAATCCAAATCAATCCAAACCAATCCAAATCCAACCAATCCAAATCCAATCAAACCAATCCAAACCAATCCAATCCAATCCAAATCCAATCCAAACCAATCCAAACCAATCCAAACCAATCCAAACCAATCCAAACCAATCCAAACCAATCCAAACCAATCCAAATCCAATCCAAATCCAATCCAAACCAATCCAAACCAATCCAAACCAATCCAAACCAATCCAAACCAATCAAACCAATCCAAACCAATCCAAACCAATCCAAACCAATCCAAATCCAATCCAAATCCAATCCAAACCAATCAAACCAATCCAAACCAATCCAAACCAATCCAAATCCAATCAAACCAATCCAAACCAATCCAAATCAATCCAAATCAATCCAAACCAATCCAAACCAATCCAAACCAATCCAAACCAATCAAATCCAATCCAAATCAATCAAATCCAATCCAAATCAATCAAATCAATCCAAATCAATCCAAATCAATCCAAATCAACCAAATCCAAACCAATCCAAATCAATCCAAACCAATCCAAACCAATCCAAACCAATCCAAATCAATCCAAATCCAATCAAATCAATCCAAACCAATCCAAATCAATCCAAATCCAATCAAACCAATCCAAATCCAATCCAAATCAATCAAACCAATCCAAATCCAATCCAAATCAATCCAAACCAATCCAAATCCAATCCAAATCCAATCCAAATCCAATCAAATCCAATCCAAATCCAATCCCAAATCAATCAAATCAAATCCAATCCAAATCAATCCAAATCAATCAGTCCAATCAAATCAATCCAAATCCAATCAAATCCAATCAAATCAATCCAATCCAATCCAAATCAATCCAAATCAATCAAATCCAATCAAATCCAATCCAAATCAATCCAAATCCAATCCAAATCAATCAAACCAATCCAAATCAATCCAAATCAGTCAAATCAATCCAAATCAGTCAAATCCAGTCCAAACCAATCCAAATCAATCCAAACCAATCCAAACCAATCCAAATCAATCCAAATCCAATCCAAACCAATCAAACCAATCCAACCAATCCAAACCAATCCAAACCAATCAAACCAATCCAAATCAATCAAACCAATCCAAACCAATCCAAACCAATCCAAACCAATCAAACCAATCCAAACCAACCAAATCCAATCAAATCCAACCAAATCCAACCAAATCCAATCCAAATCCAAATCCAATCCAATCCAATCCAAATCCAATCCATTCCAAATGCAATCCATACCAATCCAAAACCAATCCAAATCAATCCAAATCCAATCAAATCAATCCAAATCAATCCAAATCCAATCCAAATCCAATCCAAATCCAATCCAAATCCAATCCAAATCCAATCCAAATCCAATCCAAATCCAATCCAAATCCAATCCAAATCCAATCCAAATCCAATCCAAATCCAATCCAAATCTAATCCAAATCCAAACAAAATCCAATTGGATTGGATTTGGCTTTGTGTGTCTGTATGTATGTGTGTATGTGTGTATGTGTATTTGTCCGTGTGCGTTTGTGTGTGTCTGTGTAATTGTGTTTCTGTGTGTGTTGATTTCAAACTGCCAATTTAACCGGCCGTACTTTTATTTTGTCATCTTTCATAAGCCAACATACCCAAAGTTATCTCAAATTTAAGAAAAAAACATCCCCATAACCATAAATAATTTCAAACCATCAATGACCGTTTTTTCGCACTTGTCTGAACCTTGACAACTAAATTTCGCTAGTTTTAGTTTTTGCTGTTCTCTGTTCCGAAACAGTGGGCAGCCGTGGATTGCAGGGCAGCCGATTTGTACAGAGGTTAGCGCATCGAGCACTCAGCCACCCACCCCATGCAGTGTATGTGCGGGATGGCAATGTATGCACATTCGAAAAAAAAATACTCACCAGCGTAGTAATGGGGCTCCCGCTCCCGGAAGTGATGGTGCCGCATCGAAACGTCCTGGTCCCCGGGGCGATGCAGCTGCGGTATCAGGTTCAACCACAGCGCCATCTTGTGCCCTCGGTAGTGACTACGCATCTTTGGTTTGGTTGCTGAAACGGAAAAAAAATAATGGATGGAGAAAGTAAGTGAAAACTTCAAAATGATGCACGACGTGGGTTGGGTTGGGGGTAAATGCACTTAAGAGCAACGCCAAGGGATGTGCCGGTCGGATGGTCGGTTGTTCGATCGCACAAATGGTGCAACGGGCTAGAAAAAATCGAAACGAATGGCTGGAGTTTTTAATGCCAGCTCACAAATCATCTTTGGACAGGGATGGTAGCGCTGTCTTCCACAGAGTGAATTTGGTTGCGGAAGTGACGAACTTAAGATCAACTATGATGTTCGTTCTATTTATAGAATAGTTTCTACAATTCATGAAATAATGTCGTATATGAACTTCGTATTTATTTTGGGTTGCGTAAACCGTAATGTTATATTCTTAAATGTTTTAATTTTCCGAAGCCACAAATCAAAAACCAGAATAACAAATTCTAAAAATTTTATTGCTTTGTAAATGTTTGACTACATATTTTTTTCGTTCAATTGTCTTAAATTTTACAACCAGTTTATTCTTTTACTTGTGTTATAGTGTAAACAAGATTAATAGACAAGGCAACCCGATTTCAATCAAATCGGAAAGGAACTTATTTCCAGCCCTGTCCGCTCCGAAAGTAGAGAACGTATGCATGAGCGCTTGTGTTTGACTATTCTTTACGATTCGACCTTGGTCGACTGGCTAAAGCTTTAACCAGAATAGATTACTTCTAGGAAATACGTTTTCTAAGTTTTCAAATAAGATGCAGACGAATAAACTGCTAACGCGACATGGGAATTTATTTAGAAACTTTAGTGTTATCGTATCTGCATGTCGGAAATAAATTTCATAAATAACCTTCCCTTGCTAAGAAAATTCGACAGATCTTGTAAAAGAAAGTGAATTTCTAACACCAAATAATCACATCATCATGCCACTTCATCGCCAAACGTAAAATCTCAACTAAAACTCCAAAGAGAAGAAAACTTCGGGGAAAAAGTCAAATTAAAGCCAGCTTCCATGAAGTACAAGAGGAAACGTTTTATCACCCCATCTCGAGAATGACTGGGCGAATGGTTTATCTCGTCTACACCATCGCCACCGCCGCCAATCCGTACTAAGCCTATCTGCTTTCCGAGGTCCAGATTCCGGTTGAAAGAAGACCACTCGCGTACTACCGCATTGGAAGCGCAGCAGCAGCACTGAAGTTGGTGCAAAATTGAAGTTCAGTAAACAGAAGCGTGGGAAGCATTGATGTTTATTAAATTCTACCCTATGGGACTGATATATCACTATATGGACTAAGAAAAGATCGAATTTGAATTGGGTTTGGATTTGATTTGGATTTGGATAAGATTTGGATTGGATTTAGATTTGATTGGATTTGGATTTGATATGGATTGGATTTGGATTGGATTTGGATTTGGATTGGATTTGGATAAGATTCGGATTGGATTTAGATTGGATTTAGATTGGAATTGGATTGAATTTCAATTTGGATTGGATTTGGATTGGATTGGATTTGGATCGAATTTGGATTGTATCTGGGTTGGATTTGGATAAGATTTGGATTTGGGTAGAATTTGGATTTTGTCTATTGGCTTAGGTTTTTTTTCTCCTTAGATTTGTGTTTAAGTTCAAATTTCTATTGGAATTTTAAATCTATTTCGGTTTGGATATTGTTACAATCCCTTGTTCTGGCGTAACGTACGCCAACGTTGATATTTTCTGGTTACACGACGTTACACGACGTTTAGTTTAGGATTAATTTCTGCAAACGTCTCACGCTTCTTCCACCATTTATCACCACCATTCGTTTCCACTGACTCCAGATAGCCTGACAATTCGTGAGATTTTGAAACATCGTCTTCGTTAGTAGCTAGTTGAAAAGCAGGTCCTAGGAAGTCCTTTGTGTTGAGTTTCATTTCTCTTGTCGTACGGCTCTTGAGTTTTAAAGTGCAGACAATTACAATAACGAGAACCGGCACGAGGCAGTCAGCATCTCTAATCAGTACTTTTATGTCAGTATTAGATGGAGAAGGATTGGAAACAGATGCGTGAACAATTAGGCACCCAGTGCTACTTCTTCCGTTGACGCTTTTGTCTCTTTATTTCATTAACTGAGCTGAAAATTTCAGGCTCATTTTTTCGAAAGGTCAAAACGAAAAAAAAAATTGACAAAGTTAGTAACATTTTCGTTCGATTTTTTCATGTTTCCGCTTTTTCCATGTTTCATTTTTTCACTTTTCTAGCAAAAAGAGAAAGTTTTATTCGATTTAAAATTTTAAATTCACGCTCAAATTAAGAATAACTTGTTTTCCCAACGCGATGATGTGCTGCTATAAGCTGCTTCGCAACACCAGCGGAGAAGCCTTTCTATGAATCCACCTCCATGCTTCGTTTGTGTTTATTTTTCATTACTTTTCGAGGTAATGAAAAATACATACAAAGCGAAAACAACATTTTCGCTTGCAGAGGTGCTTCACTCTTTTTTCCGTAAATTGTGTTTCTTGTTCACATTGATAATGTGTTATGTTCCTACTGCAGCTAGGTCTGCCATCCACTAAGTGTTCTTCGTAGGATTTCTACTCTGATAGTCTGGCTGTCGTTTTCGTTTGAAGTGTCAGAGATCGATTTTGCTTGCAATATAGCGCTCTAACTTTTACTGAAATCATGCACAAAACTGAGTTGGAATCCTGAATGCTGAAAATCCTTATTGTTTTCTTTGTACTGATTTCAAAAGTTGACCCCTCTTACTCAATATTTTCCCCTACTTAACCTTCTGTCTGTGCTCAAAAAAACTTACGTTGTCTGTGCTCTGGGGTCAAATTGACCCCAAATTGAAATTGCTATAACTTTTTTAATGTTTGGCCAATTTTGAATTTATGAGGCTGTTTCGAAAGATAATTTAATCATCTTTCAGGTCGTTACCAAAGATTGACTATTGGTGGGCGGGTACATCGCGGGGAGGGGTTTTAGTGAACAAGGGTATAAAACCAGTGATTTTTCATGATTATTTTACTTATATCCGAAAATCCTACCCTTTTGAACTGCACCTTTTCAAAAAGGTTATGCAGGAAGGCATGTGCCCTGGCATGAGGCGTTGATAAGTTTAGAACTCGGCCGCTAGGTGGTGTTATATTTGAATTCATTATTTTGGACTACTTAAGATATTGCGATATATAGAATTCTCCTCAGTGTAAATATTCTTATCGCACAAATTTAAAAATTGGAAGACGTACTCATTATGTTGAGCACCGCTTTGTAGTGCTAGACATCCTGAACAATATTGCCGAATACAACTTGAGTGTAGGTATGAGGGATCTCAAGCTAAAGCAATATTTCATATATGCAAGAATATTGCAAGTACGCCAGCGCCGCCTATTTGTAAATTTCCTAATTATTTATTCCGTCACATGACAGTCCATTCCCACCAGACGAACTTTATTAAAGACGTCACCTTTAAAAACTTCGAATTTGTGCGATAAGAACATGTACAATGAGGAAAATTCCATATATCGGAGTTACTTGAGTAGTCTAAATTAATGAATTCAAATATACCGCCACCTAGCGACCATGCTCTAAACTAATCAATGCCTCATATTAAAGCACACGCCTTCCTGCATAACGTTTTTGAAAGGTGTAGTTCAAAATGGGTAGGATTTTCAGATATAAGTAAAATAAGCATGAAAAATCACTGGTTTTGTACCCTGTTTACGAAAACCCCTCCCCACGATGTACCCGCCCACCTACAGTCAATCATTGGTAACGACCTGAAAGATGATTAAATTATCTTTTGAAACAGCCCCAAAAATCCAAAATTGGCCAAGCAATAAAAAAGTTATAGCAATTTCAATTTAAATGAATTTGACCCTCAGAGCACAGACAACGTAAGTTTTTAAAAAAGTACACTGTAGCGCATACTTTCAAGATTTTTAAAGTGAATTTGCACCTAGGAGACAGATCTCGGCGAGTTTTACCAAACTACCAAAAATTATGAGAATCGGTTGAAAATCAAAAAAATGGCAGCCACTCAAAGTGGCCTGGGGTCATATTGACCCCAGAGCACAGACAAAAGGTTAAGCATGTAAAAGTTTGAATGTTATGAATCAATCATCCACTGTAAAATCCCATTTTGTTCATCTTTGCCTCTTGAATACACAAATGAAAATCAAAGAAATCTCTACCTCACATGTAAAAACTTGCTTCGCCTATGATTTAACCAACTACTCGATGTATTCAATTGAGTTCAAATTTAATAAAATTTATAAAATTCAATGCCGATGATTTAAATTTCAAATCAAATGCTCTAGAAAAATCCTCTCACGAATAATAAAAACTGTCTCGCATAACTTCCGTCTGCAGTAACCAATGACATGACCGGAATGTATAATTTCATCTCAATGGAGGTCGTTCCACAGCTAAAAAATAGAAAATAAAACGGAAGTCAACCGAAAGCTCGGTGTCAAAACAATGTTTCCATCCGATAACAGGAAGCGGAAGAAAAACGGACCTTCATTGCTTCTTGTCTTGACTCGACTTCACACAAGCACATCCGCACTCACACAGCGTAGCAACGAAAGAAACGAGCAACGGAATGAATGCACGAGAATGATATAAATTCAATTTAGTTATAAGATTCTTATCGCATCTGCCGGTTCCCGGAAAGACACCGAAATACCTAACTAGCAGCTGAAGTTTTTTTTTCCCGGCCCAACCTATCCGATCTTCGCCGCAGTTGTCTCTCGGAGTCCTGGCGCTCCGGAATCTGAAGTCTGGAACTGCGAGACTCGTTCCTCATGCGGTGACTAACATTGTAATCATCTCGTAGCTATTAGGAACGGTACGATTGACTGCGCTGCTGCTGCTGCTGCCGCCACACGAAAGGATTGAAGCTACCGTGGCAACCGGGCCCAGTTAGTAAATCCGACCACGGCGACGACGACGACGAATGGCAGCCATGCAGACAAGCGTGAGTTCATTTTGAGCAAAACGTCAACGCTGTCAACCGTGAGAACTTCCTGTGCCCTGTTTTGCACCTTTGTTAGCGATTAAAGGGTATATGAGACATGAATTGATGCGAATAAAGTTCCGTTCTCATTCTGCAAACAATCAAAAAGGCACTCGGTGCGGTTTCGCAGAACCCGGACCATATTCTCTTCTAATAATGGATTTCTCACCAAACGACCCGTTCGGCCAAACGGCATTCGGCTAAATAGCCTGAAACCCTTTCAAATCATATTTATCCTCTCTACACCGTGTCCAACATACAATTTTAAACTTCGAATATTCCACATCAGCTCATCGGATTTTACTAGGCAGTTAATGTTTTTATCAAAAGCTAATATAATATGGATCAACTACCTATTTTTAAGACCTATTTTTAATATTTCCAAAAGTATCGATGCTAAAATAAGCCTCCTGTCCAGGGATTGAATCCTAAAGAGAAAGAGCAAGTCTCTCACTCATCTCTGTATACATATACGATATGTAACATACCGCGAGAAACTTTTTTCGCACGCTGTCATGATAGAGAACTGATTCGGGATGCTATACCCCATGATAAATTTCTTTTAGAAAGCTCCAAATGCGGGGAGCACTGGCTCTGATGATGCATTTCAACTTGTTCTACACACCGGTGCAGTAACCAACACGAAAGGTGTAACTATGTTACAAGTTTAGACAAAATATATTCTGTGTCAGTTCGATTGATCAACCTTTTCGTCTTGAGTAAGATTGATTCAAATCAGAAGCAAATATTCTGCCGTTTTATGATATTCGCGCCTTCTAGTGGTGGATAGCCTAATTATTCTATTACCTTATCCCGATACAATTTTATGCCTACTCACGAAATTAAATTATTTGTTTAACTCATGAGTTCAATTTAACCGGCAATTGTTTGAATCATTATAATAGAATAAAGATAACTAAGAAGTAAGAAACTCAATCAAAAGTCTTTCTGATTCGATCAGTGATTAAAAGCGGACGTGGTCCCAAAAGTTTGTGGAAATTATAGAGAGTTGAAAAGTGACTGTTAGCTGATTGAAAAAGTTATGTGAGCTAGGCTCAAATCGAACGATTATCCTAAAATTGTATCATTGCTTTTTAATTATTCTAAATTAATTCGGAAAATTATTTTTAAAAAACGTGGAAAAATAGTAGGCCCAGTGAGTGGAAACGAAGATTTCCAAAGTGAGTTGGTAAATCCGCCATGATGATGAAGTTTTAATTAAGATTGTGTGTCACTTTTCTAGATCTTAGAATAGATTAAAGCTGTCGCCAAACCAGCCAAATTCAGAATCTGCTGCTCGAGGCTCAGGTAAGCTCGTAGAAAACTGATGACTTATTCGGAGGGAGAATTTTGTGCCGTCTATATTGTGTATTTTGTGCTAATCGATACGTGTGTCTTCTTTTTTGTTTCGTGAAAGAATCTAATTCCTTCACGCGAAGGTGTTCCTGCCGGGTTCTAGAACCGGAGGTAGGTGTAGCAGGATTCGACCATTCCGGATCCTCTGGGTGAATCCCGAAGCCATTGTAGGGTTTAAGCCTCATCATCGGGCCAGTGGTTCATCGTCGCACCTACGGGCCAGGGAGAACACCACATCTCCCGAGAATCGCTTTTCGGTAGCCAACAGCCGGACGCATTCTCACTCGTTGGCTTCGGTCTCGTTGGCCTCGAGACAGCTGGCAGATCGACGTCCAAACGATCGGCACGACGTAGTGTCGGTGCACACTATAGCACCAAGCGAACCACCCACAGCATCGCTGAGTGATCTCCAGTCGACGAGCACCGCCACGTTGGCCATCGTGCGAAGCACACACCCTACAGCGCGAATCACCTTCGACGCACCGACATCGTATCCACTACTACACGGACAGCCATCGTCGCTCCGGCGGCACGATTCGTTCGCCAACACACAGCATTCGTCGCTCCGGCGGCAAGAAACAGCTTTCGTCGCACACGCACACAGCTTGATCGCCTTCGTCGCACCGGCGGCGAACTCGCCACCCACACCATCATCCGTTGCCCCACCGGCTGCGTACCCATCAGCAAGCTATCGTCGCACCGGCGGCGTACTCAGTCGAAACTGCTCCGCCACTTCGTCGCATCCATCGTTGGACCCCGCCTGAGCTCGAGCTGAGCGAGCATGATTCAAGGTCAGATCTATCCATACTATATGTAAACAGTAGAGTAGAAAGCGAAAGGGACCAAGCATAGAAGGACGGCCGTGCGCAGAAATTCCAATTGGAATTCTAGGAGCTAGAGGTTTGGAAACAACGACAATATAGAAATTTGAACGTTTGCTAGATCGCTTTTGATGAAGAAAGTATTTTGATTGGGTGGGATTTAATTAGAGTTTTTTTTTGGGAATTTCAAAGGGGATTTTCGTGTGCCTTGCCGTTTGGGTGGAAAATTGTAGACTGATAGGTCGGACTCGTTTTTGATCATTTCCGCGTGTTTGATGGACTCGCCCTGAGTCTCGCCGGGCATACAAATATTGCTGCTTCACAAGCAAATGATTTAATCGTCTGCTTGGCGCTGAAGTGAAGTCAGTCGAAAGAAACCAGAATCGAATCCAACCGATCTTAAACCGTTTCATTTGGCGCCCCACGTTAGGCGCCAAATAAAACGGTTCAGAATTTGGTTGGAATCGATTCTGGTTTTCCTTCAACCAACTTCACTTTTGCGCCAAGCAGACGATCAGATCGTCTGCATGTGAAGCAGCAAGAATTGTTTGCCCAGCGAGACTCAGGGCGAGTCCATCAAATTACTGTGGAATGACGCAAATTTTAACCGTCCTTATCCGACCACAAAATTTACCCAACGGCAAGCAAATACACCGAAAGCCCCAAAAATAATCCCCTAAATTAATAAAAACCATCCAATCAACTCCTTTCTTCCTCTTGAGCGACTAGACAAACGTTCAAATTTACAGATCTTATATTGTCGTTCTGATCCTACTACTTCCTACAATTCCAATAGGAATTATGATTTGCACGGCCGTGCTTTGTTCTCGGTCCCTTCGAATGTTTACATTTGGTTAGGCTAAAAGTATCTGACCTGAATCTGCTCGCTACGCTCGAGCTTATGCGTGGTCCAACGATGGATGCGACGATGGGTGGCGGGGCAGTCTCTGCTGTGAACGCCGCCGGAGCAACGAAAGCGAAAGTGGTTGGCGGCGAGTTTGCCGCCGGAGCTACGATGGCTGTGTGGTAGTGCCGTAATCACGCCGCCGGTGCGACGAAGGTTCACGATGTGTGCGTGGGTTCGCTGTTGGTGCGACGAAGCGTGTGTCTGACAGTCGTGCTAGGCAAAGCGAACGGCAACTGCTGCGGTAGTATGCGTGCTGCAATCGGCTACGCGATTGCTGTCATTCGATGGTGCTGATCTTCACCCGGCGATGCGGTGGGTGGTACACGTTCGCTCGTAGTGTGCGCCGACACTATCTCGTGCAGATCGGTTTGCGTCGAACTGTCAGCTGTCCCGAGGCCAACGAGATGGAGAATTCTTCCGACAATTGGCGATCGAATGGTGATTCTCGGGAGACGTGGATTCTCCCAGGCCCGTAGGTGCGATGGTGTCTCACTGGCCGGACGATGAGGCTTATAGCCTACAAACCGCCAAGCTTCCGGATCCACCTAGAGGACTCGAAGCGGTCGAATCCCCCTACAACCTACTTCCGGGTCTAGAACCCGGCAGAAACACCTTCGCGTGAAGGATTTAGGTTCCTTCACGGAGAAAAGAAAGCACACACATGTCGATTAGCACCCGGTAATCATTCAGACGGCACACCCTCATTCCAATTAAAACACATAACAAAACGCATTTACCTGAGCCTCGAGCAGCAGATTCAAAGTTTAGCTGGTTTGATGGCAGCTAATATCTTTAAAAGATCTACAAAAAATGACACGTACTACACATTAAAATCTTTCGCACCATTATGGCGGTTCTAAGGACTCACATAGGAAATCTGCGTTTCCTCTCACTTGGGCCTGCCTAATTTCCACTATACTTTTATGTACTTTCCAAATACTAGAATAATGAGATTATACATTACAATAATATAATGTTGGATTATTCTAACAAAATCTGACTCACTCTACTTCTTCGAACAGCTAACAGTCACTTTTATAAAGATTCCACAATGCTCTGGGACCACGTCCACTTCTAATCACTGTCCGACTTGGAAAGACCTTTGATTGGATTTTCTTATTTCTTTGTTACATTTAATATAAAAGATGTACAAACAATTGCCGTTAAAAGAAACGAACTCATCAGACAAGCAGGGACTAGCAGGGACTATGTCCAAGGGCTTGACGATCCCTCCCCAGGCCATCTGCGAGTTGTGGCGCCTGCCTAGGATGTGGTGGGGTTTGACAGTGGGCCCTGTTAAACCTCTATAAAAAGCTGCATGTATCCGCAAGTAGCGACCGTGTGCCGCTCAAAGCGCACAAGCCCAAGTCCTGGTGTTAGGTGGGACGCTAAACAGCCCTGACACGACGGCCCTCCGACGAGACAGGAGGTTTACGCAGGCCCAATAAGCCGCCTTTAAAACAACTATTACGAACGACATAGAAGATAATACGACTCGATACAATCGGCAACGACCTAGGCGACGAATAAAGGATCACGATTGGAAGCTTGGAACATGGAACTGCGAGTCACTAGGCTTCGCAGGTTGCGACAGGATAATCTACGATGAATTACATCCCCGCAACTTCGATGTCGTAGCGCTGCAGGAAATCTGCTGGACAGGACAGAAAGTGTGGAAAAGCGGGCATCGAGCGGCTACCTTCTACCAAAGCTGTGGCACCACCAACGAGCTGGGAACCGGCTTCCTGGTGCTGGGAAAGATGCGCCATTGCGTACCCAATCACGCAAACCAATCATCGCAAGGATGTGCAAGCTGAGGATAAAAGGCCGTTTCTTCAACTATAGCATCATCAACGTGCACCGCCCACACGAAGGGGAGATCCGACGACGAGAAAGATGCGTTCTATGCGCAGCTGGAGCAGACATACGATGGATGCCCACTGTGGGACGTCAAAATCGTCATCGGTGACATGAACGCTCAGGTAGGAAGGGAGGAAATGTATAGACCGGTCATCGGACCGGATAGTCTGCATACCGTATCGAACGACAACGGCCAACGATGCATAAACTTGGCAGCCTCCCGCGGAATGGGTCCGAAGCACTTTCTTCCCCCGCAAGAATATCCACAAGTCCACATGGAAATCACCTAATCAAGTAACGGAAAACCAAATCGACCACGTTCTAATCGACGGTAAATTCTTCTCCGACATCACGAACGTACGCACTTACCGCAGTGCGAATATTGAATCCGACCACTACCTCGTCGCAGTATGTCTGCGCTCAAAACTCTCGACGGTGATCAACACGCGTCGGAGTCGTCCGCCGCGGCTAAACATTGGGCGGCTACAAGACGGTAGACTAGCCCAAGACTACGCGCAGCAGCTGGAAGTGGCACTCCCAACGGAAGAGCAGCTAGGCGCAGCATCTCTTGAAGATGGCTGGAGATATTCGATCCCCCATTGGTAGCACCGCAACCGCTGCACAAGGCACAGTGGCTCCGGATCAGAGAAACGACTGGTATGACGGCGAATGTGAGCAGTTAGTCGAAGAGAAGAGTGCAGCATGGGCGAGATTGCTGCAACACCGCACGAGGGCGAACGAGGCACGATACAAACGGGCGCGGAACAGACAAAACTCGATTTTCCGGAGGAAAAAGCGCCAGCAGGAAGATCGAGACCGTGAAGAGACGGAGGAACTGTACCGCGCTAATAACGCACGAAAGCTCTATGAGAAGTTGAACCGTTCACGTAAGGGCCACGTGTCACAGCCCGATATGTGTAAGGACATAAACGGGAACCTTCTTACAAACGAGCGTGAGGTGATCCAAAGGTGGCGGCAGCACTACGAAGAGCACCTGAATGGCGATATGGCAGACAACGGTGGCGGCATGGTAATGAACCTAGGAGCACGCGCGCAGGACATGCGACTTCCGGCTCTGAATCTCCAGGAAATCCAGGAGGAGATCGGCCGGCTGAAAAACAACAAAGCCCCTGGAGTTGACCAACTACCAGGAGAGCTGTTTAAACACGGTGGTGCGGCACTAGCTAGAGCGCTGCACTGGGTGATTAGCAAGGTTTGGGAAGATGAGTTTCTACCGCAGGAGTGGATGGAAGGTGTCGTGTGTCCCATCTACAAAAAAGGGCGATAAGCTGGATTGCAGCAACTACCGCGCAATCACATTGTTGAACGCCGCCTACAAGGTACTCTCCCAAATGTTATGCCGCCGACTAACACCAATTGCAAGAGAGTTCGTGGGGCAGTACCAGGCGGGATTTATGGGTGAACGCTCTACCACAGACCAGGTGTTCGCCATACGTCAGGTATTGCAGAAATGCCGCGAATACAACGTGCCCACACATCATCTATTTATCGACTTCAAAGTCGCATGTGATACAATCGATCGGGACCAGCTATGGCAGCTAATGCACGAAAACGGATTTCCGGATAAACTGATACGGTTGATCAAGGCGACGATGGATCGGGTGATGTGCGTAGTTCGAGTTTCAGGGGCATTCTCGAGTCCCTTCGAAACGCGTAGAGGGTTACGGCAAGGTGATGGTCTTTCGTGTCTGCTATTCAACATCGCTTTGGAGGGAGTAATACGGAGGGCAGGGATTGACACGAGTGGTACGATTTTCACGAAGTCCGTCCAGTTATTTGGTTTCGCCGACGACATTGATATCATGGCACGTAACTTTGAGAGGATGAAGGAAGACTACATCAGACTGAAAAGCGAAGCTAAACGGATTGGACTAGTCATCAATACGTCGAAGACGAAGTACATGATAGGAAGAGGCTCAAGAGAGGTCAATGTAAGCCACCCACCACGAGTTTCTATCGGTGGTGACGAAATCGAGGTGATAGAAGAATTCGTGTACTTGGGCTCACTGGT
The DNA here is from genome assembly GCF_024139115.2 of Armigeres subalbatus. Taxonomy (NCBI): domain Eukaryota; kingdom Metazoa; phylum Arthropoda; class Insecta; order Diptera; family Culicidae; genus Armigeres; species Armigeres subalbatus. The sequence goes on from NC_085141.1 coordinate 392,564,131, forward strand.
GACCGCCGATAACGATACCAGCAGAGAAATTCGGAGTCGCATAGTGGCTGGAAATCGTACGTACTTTGGACTCCGGAGGACGCTCCGATCGAATAGAGATCGCCGCCGTACCAAACTGACTATCTACAAAACGCTTATAAGACCGGTAGTTCTCTACGGACACGAGACCTGGACGATGCTCGTGGAGGACCAACGCGCACTGGGAGTTTTTGAAAGGAAAGTGCTGCGTACCATCTATGGTGGGGTGCAGATGGCGGACGGTACGTGGAGGAGGCGAATGAACCACGAATTGCATCAGCTGTTGGGAGAACCATCCATCGTTCACACCGCGAAAATCGGAAGACTGCGGTGGGCCGGGCACGTAGCCAGAATGTCGGACAGTAATCCGGTGAAAATGGTTCTCGACAACGATCCGACGGGAACAAGAAGGCGAGGTGCACAGCGGCAAGGTGGATCGATCAGGTGGAGGACGATTTGCGGACCCTCCGCAGACTGCGTGGTTGGCGAAGTGCAGCCATGGACCGAGCTGAATGGAGAAGACTTTCATGTGAAGCACAGGCCACTCCGGCCTTAGTCTGATAATAAATAAATAAATACTGACAAAGGCACCTCGCAACAAGCCTTTGTCAGAACCCAAACACAATATGACATGAATCATTTGGCTTGCATGCTTTATTGATATTTCCGAGAGTACGATGCTAACTTTGTAATCATAGTTAGATTCTCGAATATTATCATAAAAGCAGAAACTATGATAACTTAAAACCGAGATTTGCTGTAGAGATAATGCCAAATAACGGGATGAAAAGTTGGCAACGAAATTGTCTTCTTTTTTGTTGCTGACAAAAAATTTCGAATCTTTGTCATTATAATCTCCGACAAAAACAAAGCTTTGTCGTTGGTTCTCTTTTGTCACTTGTTTCGCTTGCGCATTCGAGAAAAATTGATTCCCTGCTCAAAACTCAAAAATCGCTAACTGCTATAAATCCATGACTACCTTATCCATTATATATGCTTTGCACTCACTGAATGCACTTGTAGTTACTCATGAACACACATTTTTTCTTACGAGAACTCATTACCACTCGTTGCGATTACGGAAATTTATTCACAATGTTGGATAACTTATGTAGAAATTCTAGGAGTTCTACAGTACGTCTCCAAGAATTTCAGGAATTCCAAGTGAAAATACTCAGCACAATATCTTCCTTAATCTGGAAATAAAATCCGTGGCTACAAAGCAAGATTACACCGAGAGTGATTTGGTTCAATTTATGACACTATTTTTGGACTTCTCTATGCATCTGAGCATCATAGAGTTAGTCTTATGACAAAAAATGCAAACATTATAAACATCGCAAATTCTTGGAGATGGAACTCCCCAGAACTTCACAAGAAAGAGTTCATTAGAAACATGTTGAATACGTTTACCAGGTTTTATAAAAGAAAGTTTCCTCATTATTCAAAAGGGAGAAATTCTCCAGAGCTCTCGATAGAGGATTTGTCCAGAATATCTGGATTGGGCTAAGCAATTCTCCAGGATCCTCGGTGCAGGAGTTAATCAAAATTCCTGGAGGAGAAATTTCACTGAACTTCTTGGGATGGGATTCCACAAAGGGCGTGCCAGAGGGATTGGAGGAGTCTTTCGAATTCGAGTCGAGTCGAGTCTTCAGAATTTCCTAAAATATGTACCTCTGGGAGGATTACCCGAGAAATCGTGAAAAAAGAAATACCTGAAAGGAAGGAGGGGTACAGTAAAATTCTCTAGAATTCTTAGCGGAGAAATCCTGTATAATTCCTGAAGGGATAAGTCCTCAGTCCTGGAGATGGGAAAACCTAGAATTCCTTGAATATGAGCTTTCCAGAATTCATGGAGCATTAGTTTTAAGTGTTTTTTTTTATCAACGAATAAATAACATTTCATTTTTTAAAAAATAAATAAATTTGGGAACTTTTTTTATATAGTAATTCTCGCTGGAACCAGACCGCCATTGGCACATATCTTTTCATTCGAGTTTTCCATCGCTAATAGTTAGAATATATTTAAACTAGATGAAAAACGCTTTGGTTGAGCCGATTTGATAGACTCCTCGTTTTCTTATGGGGCTAAACATAATATAAACAAGTCGATTTTTGGATAATTTCAAGGTAAGTAATCAAGTTATATCATAAAATTTCACATGGCAACATATTCAAATCTCGTTGCTGCTGCATAGAGCAGCGGTTCTCAACCTTTTCCTTCATTGGTACGGGTACCCCTTCAGACGTTTGCATAGCTTGAGGTAACCCCTGGATTTTTTTTGAAAATTTATCTACAGGCATGTAAAAGTCATAATTTCGTATTCGATTTTCATGTAACTTCCATCAAATCAATCAAAATAAAAAAAAATTGGGCTTCCGAAAAATTTATGCACTTCGACTTCGCTATTTTAAACTCTAGTAACACTAATAATTGTCATATTAAATTGAGTTAACTTCAAACTGTTTAGGTTTAATTATAATACAAATGCGTAACGAAAACAAAACGAAATTTTGAAATCAAATAGCTCCCAAAACTTTTAGTCTTCTGATGCAATAACATAGTGAAGGAGGCTGGGTTCGATTCCCGGTCCGGTCTATACTTTTTAACGATTTACCTGGGCATAAGATTTTCATCGTGCTAGCATTCCAAAAACAATAACTTGGATCTGAAACATCGCAATTATTAATGTAATGCCGGAAAGATGAAAAACAAATAAATTCTAGAACGATATAGAAATTACGACTTTTTTATTAGTTCAAGATTTTATCATTTTTTAATATTTTTAAATTACTGGATTCTGAATAAAACATTGTAATTCTGATCGAAATTCCAGGATATTAATTAATAAATATTTCTAGGTGTCAGCTTCTGAGAAATTTGATTTCCTGTTCCCAGAAATGTGATAGAAGTTTTTGATAGAACCTTTGAGAATTGAGGATCTTGGAATTTGAGATTATAATCGCATAATGCTGTGATGTGCATGCGAAGCCCTGCACCCCAAAGCTCAGCAAAATTATACATTGCTACATAGCGGATTTTGCTGAAGTTGACTGGTTTCGAGGCTTGACCCGGTTCAGGCTAGTAATTTTTCCTGGAGAAGTCAATTTTGTTTGTACAGGGGCTGCACAAAAAGTTTAGATTGGCAAAATTGTGACGAAACTCGATGCTTAAAATAATCCGAATTTGATAAAACCGAAACCGAAAAATTCTTCTAGTTTTCTATTCTTTACCTAAACCATCGATTTACGAACATTGGTGATTTTCTGGGTTTTTCGAGGGCATGTTAAAAACGCATGTTTTGCTTACCATTGTTTGGGACATGAACCTTCATAGTAATTTATGATTTACCAAGAATCTGGAGCTAACATTCCGGCTAATGGTAGCTACATGTCAAAAATCCGTTATCAAAAATGTTTCTTCTATCAGCTTCTCGCAAAGCCACGAACTTTGATACCCATAATCAGCCTAGAACAATTTCTGCGTTCAAATATTCCAGCTTCATGAAAATCGGATTATCAACCATTCTGTCTTATTCCTGTACATCGATTGCATATTATTTTCCCTTAAAACCGATGAAACCATATGCCCTGTTGCGCATTGACAGCCATGTATAGAAGACATTTTTCCTCGGAATTTTCAAACTTATTCACCGTTGGTTCTAACACAAATGAAAACACGCTCAAATTCATTTTTTTAACCCTGTATATCTGTGATGCGTCTACGATCAAAATATCACAAGTCAGTCGAAAAGTCGCTTGGTGCGGTTTGGCTGAACCCCGACCAATTGTGGTTAAAACAGATACCGATTTATTTCCAACAATGCGCCGTTCTTATAATTAAAAACAACAAATCCAAAATCGAATCTTGTAAGAAAATTTTGGATGCAGAACCGGTCGAATTGTAACTAAAATATCGTTTATCCACACCTTCTTTTTTACTTCATTCCTGAGAATACGCGATACAACATGTGCAGTAGAGCTCAGACTCTGAACATTGTGTGGAATTTTCACTTGAGTGCTGCTGTTTTCGGCAATTGCCACTCGATGATATAGTTACTTTCTGCTGAGTTATGCTGCCGGCAACGACCAATCGATGATTCTTTTTGCGCTGCAACAGCTCCTGTGCGGCCCTCGTATCCGCTCTCCGTGAAGTCTTGATTGAACTGAGGATTAGAGCCTGAGCCGTAAGTTGCACGATTATGATGTCTGTGTTTGCGATGCACGTTCGGGATTGGTTCACCGATTTTTAGCCACTGTTTATTTTTTATTATTATTTATTTGGCTTAGCGCCTTTTATCCATTGTTTTTGAAAGTTTTTGAAAGAGAAATCTTAAAATCTCCAGAACTAGATTATAAGACGGCTAAGTTTTCAGCCCGAGCAGCATAAGTCAGACAAAATTGGTTGCAGCAACTTGATTGTGATCAAATCTGGTCCCATATGAGTTGCAGTAACCTATGTAGAACATGTGTGCTGCTAGGGAGCCCATGTAGCAAAATAAACCATGCAAAAGAATCGTATGAAATCTGAGCTCAGTTTTAAGAATTTTCAGAAAATTCAGAATTCAATTTTGCGTTAAAGTATAACTCAAAGGACGCCGATACTGTGACATCCACGAAAAAAGTTATAACGCTTCGAAGATTGATTATAAAAACCACATGCAAAAAATCGATTATTCTGCCAGAACTACTGAACTACGTGGACCAATAATTTAAATGAGTGTTATTTCAAAACTATAGATCTTATGGGCCTTGGATTCCGACAAGAAGGAAGATGGGTTTTGTCCTCTGACAACCATAGGTTGTCCGATAGTGCTGGCAGAAACATGATTTCATTTCATTTAATATGGCATATGGTTTGAACAATCAACTTTCGAAGCGTAATAACATTTGTTATAGGCCTTTCAGCTACGTACCTTCTTCGGTCAAGTCTTTCGGCATCTATCAGACTGTAGGCTAACGTATTGAATCACGTGATTGACGATAAATTGAAGCCGCTAAGAGCAAAAATGTAAAAAAGTGCGTTTTCCCATACTAATCTCCATATTAATTTAAAACGCGATGCGGAAAGCGAGGAAGCAACCAATCCACAGTGTTTTATTTCGTCGTTTTCACGATCGAAATACAAAAACTCGAAAAGTGTTGATTTTTGATATAGGGTTTGTTCACAGAAGTTTCAAGATATTTAGGAGCGCATCTTTCGATAAAAACAGTTTGATGATTAATCTCCCTAAAAGTGAGTTGAGAAAATTATGTTTTCACCAGAATGAGATAGACACACAGTGTCTTCCGCAAAGTTGTAGCAAATTGTAATACGAGCAACTTTGCTGAACATACCGAGTCTCTATCTCTTATATATAACAAACTTAAGACGTTTCATGTAAAAACCCCTTTAAAATCATATTTTTCATTCTAAACCTTTCCACTCCACTTTCAGCATAGGGTGCAGAAATTTGCGACTTTTTGCAATTAAGGGAGTAATTATAAGTGGAAATACCTCTAAAAATATGTATAATTTAAAGATAACTTTTGTTGTATGTGAGATGGAAAGTTACAATGTTCAGAAAAAACATGTTATTTTGCTTGCTTAACAACTTGCAAGAGACGGAAAATGGGAAAAATCATTGGAAGGAGTTAGAATGAAAAATATGATTTATAATTATATAAAACGTCTTAAGTTTGTTATATATAAGAGATAGAGACTCGGCATGCTCAGCAAAGTTGCTTGTAATTTGCTACAACTTTGTGGAAGTCACTACGTGTCTATCTCATCCTGATGAAAAAAAATAATTTAACTCACTTTTAGGGGGATTAATCATCAAACTGTTTTTATCGAAAGATGCGCTCCTAAATATCTTGAAACTTCTGTGAACAAACCCTATATCAAAAATCAACAGTTCTCGAGTTTTTGTATTTCGATCGTGAAAACGACGAAATAAAACACTGTGCAATCGGGCCCATATTTTACACAGTTGATTGGGGTCCCAACCGATTCAGAAAAACCTTGATAATAAAGTTTGCGTATGGATAAAGCTTGAGTTTTTCCATACAACTGCGCTCCACTTTAATGCACATGCTACCGAAATTGACAAATTGATACTAAGTTTACGGAAAAAAAATCTACGTGTCTTGATGGGACACAAACCGACATCCTTGTGCTTTCTAGATAGCAACCACTTAACGGACACGTTCGTGGAAAAGCCTTCAGAATTCGAGTACATACGTCCACCGCTGTCTTTCATATTTGCTGTCTTCCGCCATTATTAGCCGTCTGAGCAAATTGCGACAGCTGCGAAGAATGGTCTCACAAACATCGAATGCTTTAGCCAACCAGATGTACATTTTTACTTTCAACTCAAACTTTTTCAGAAAATTGATGTGTTTATCGGCTATGCAGTCTGATGACCAGCTAAAACGCTATATTAATTCTGATCCGACGTTTCGGTACCTTTATTGGTCCTTTTTCAATGGATTAAAATCGCTCAGCGTTTCATTGTCATAAGTGTCCTTCTTATAGTCAAATATTTGAGTGTTCTAAACATCAGCTAATCCGGTATCCGTTATATTATGTGAACTGTTAATTTAAACACCGGATTATTATCACGTCAGGTTATTATCTATGAAAATTTAATAGAATTCATGGTTGAATATATCATATCACATACTCTTATCTCGCGAAAATCGAAAGCTTCCAAGTCACGTTTTAAGGATCAGTTGGCTTGAAACTTTGTCGTCATCGTCGTCGACGTTTGTGGATTCAGTCAATGTGAAACACACGTGTGCTCTCGTTTTACTCCTCGGCTAGTTGTCTTCGATGCAGTGCACTAGTGCCATCCAGCAATTCAAGACAAAATTTTCTAAACGACTTATCTGCTTTTGTAAACAAAGATTCAAACGACGATTTGACGAATCTGATAGCTCTCCCACGCAAACCAACACCATCAACAGGTAGTGGAATCCTTCATCTACCTATTGATGGTGTTGGTTTGCGTGGGAGAGCTATCAGATTCGTCAAATCGTCGTTTGAATCTTTGTTTACAAAAGCAGATAAGTCGTTTTGAAAATTTTGTCTTGAATTGTTCTGTACATATGTCGACATAAGAAGCATTATTCAAAATTGGAAGGCGGGATAAGATGGTTTAATCAACCTGTTTGAAGATTTTTCTAAATCATAGATTCAAGATTTGAAAAAGTGAAGTGAATGTTAACATTTTTCGAATTTGGTATTATTTGGCATTGCGTGAAATGCGCATTTTTGAAAATTACTTTCATCAGGATCAATTCCGTAAATGTTCATTTCAGCCCGACCTCCCGTGCACTTTTCTGGAACCTTGTTTGTTTTCCGCAACTAACCCAATTCACCCATTCTGCAGCTGACACTACTGCAGCAGTAGTTTCACACCGGTATGTGTGCAGTTTAATCATCATTACAGCTAAGCGCGAGAGCGAGCAAAATTACCATCTTTTCTTTTCAAAGAAGTGACCTTCTTAACATTTCCCCTTCGTCATCACTGTGCTTGGCGCGCTTGGTGCTCGCGGAACAAAAGGAGCAGGATTCTTTTTTTTTTTTGCTCTTCACCGTCGTCACATTTTCCACGAGGCACCAGACGAGAGCTTTGTAAACTCTTTGGTTCGTATCTATGTGCCTCTTAAAGTTAAGCGCACCGAATGTGCGAATGAGGAAGTGAAATGGGCTCATGTTTCTTTTGTAGAATGATGATGGCGACGACGAATTCGCTCTTCGGATTGAGTACCATCCACCCTCGCCACTGCACCACTGCCGCCCACGCACGGGGTGCAGAACACGTGTGCTACCGGTGAGTGTTGAATGGTGATGCGGCTCGAAAACGGGTCACGTGCAAGGTGAGATGTGAAGCTGGAGTCAACTTTGAAGATGATCTTTTGTTCAATGCGCTATAATTAGTTGGAATACTTTGTGATTTACGAGTGTGAAAGTTTTTTGTGCACTACTTCAAAAGTGATATGATTTTGGCTTAGAACTATTCTATCAAGATATTTCCCTTTCCGAAACGAGTAGCCTCGTATCAGAGCAGCTTTATTATTATTATTAAGTTTAACTTTAAAAGGGATTAAAAGGGATTTTCTAAACGTTCTTTCCTTCTGTCAAAAACATCACACCGGAGCTATGCGGCTAACAATTATGTGATCCATCTGAAAACGCAAAACGATCATTAGACCGATAGTAAACTACAAAACTACGGACACGGGAGCTGCATAATGTATACGTGGATATATGACGGTTTTCGAAATAATAGTGTTGCGAACTACGAATGGTTGGATGCAGTTGAAAGTTCAGTTCAAATTGCGGGGCAGGGCCGTTTGGCCGAATGCCATTTGGCCGAAGGCCACTAGACCGAAAATTGTTTGGCCGAACAGAACAGACCATTATGCCAAAAGTCATTTGGCCGAAAGGGTAATATAGCCGAATAGGTCATTTGGCCGAATAGATCAATAAATATCGTCGTAGATGTTTGAACTCTTTTCAAGAAAAATATATTAAGCTCTTTTAGTGGAATGTATTAAACCGTCTAAGACGAATTAAGTACTGTCCATTTAATTCCACCAGTTAATTTTCGTTATCTTTGCAGATACGTATTTCGACCACAACTGTGTGGTCGTCTTTAGTGTCTTGTACTTGACTCGACTTACTAAATGGACAGTACTTAATTCGTCTTAGACGGTCTTTTCAAGAGATATTTAAATTTCAAGATCACTGAACCTGGGTGTATTCGTTACCGAGAACATTCAGATCATTGTTTGTGCATCGAAAAACTATGCTGCCGTTTCTAAACGAACTTTCCAGAAGCTTTTGCAACGATTGATTTTTGAACGAATAGTCATTTAAAAAGGATGACGAAGACACTATGTGCATACATTTCGAACTGCTTCGAACGAAGAATAGTATTGTAGCTAAACCGATATTGAGTTTCTGTCGAGTGACATCCTTCGTGATAGAGAGAATGTGAGACTGAAAATTAACGATAAAACGTAGTAAAACATATTCGTATATTAATCATTACATTTGATCTCATCCTTGTTCCTTTTCCGTTCAAATTTAAAAATGAATTATCTCACAGCATAGACGCCATATTAAAATAAGAAAATTGGGGCAATACTTTACTGACAGTCATGTCATCAAATAGTATTTTTCGATTCCAAAAAATCTAAAAATAAGTTCTGCCTTCAGTTTTCAAATCCCAATTAAATTGTCAAATTTATTTGAAATATCGATTTGAATTATTTCCAAATCATCACAGATTTCAAAATGCAAACTTTCCAGCACACCAATAAGACCTAAGTCCGTAAAGACTGATAAAGAAACCGTTTTCCGACACCTCGGGCACAGAAACAAATCGACAAATCGCCACCAAACTTCTCTCGTCCGTCGGCATCGAATCCTATAGCTGAAAGCTGATCCCACTGGAGATTGTCACTCAATTACTTTTAGGCTGGTTTGTCGCCTCTCCCGAACCGAGCAGATTGTCATCCGGCCCGGAAATGACACTGATGCCTCGTGCGCCTTGGGGAGACGGCCACTCCAGACAGCGCACACGATATCGTCAGACGGGACATAGGCCCGGAACAGAAGACTGACTGACACCGGCTCCACCCAGCCAACAGCAGCATAGGCATCATCGTCATCGTGAACAGCAGCAGTAGTGAGGCATCGTTTGACGTATAGACGTCGATGTCGCTGAAGTTCACACAAGGGAAAATAGATTTCTTTTTTTGCTTTTTTCCATCAGATTGGGAACAATGCCATGACTGCAACCCGTCTTTGATGGTAACAGCACAGAAAGCAAAAGAAATGCCTCCATTTGATCGCGTTTGATTATTATGATTGAAATACCCGCCGTTGGCATAGCGCGAAAAAGGCAGACCAGGAAAATCCAGACCAAACAACGGAGTGTGTAGAACGAACAGGAATTGCAATCACGTTGAACTATGGAGCACGTTGCACGGTAGTGTGTTTTTGAGCAAGTGTCGAAAAAAAGCCGAAAATAGTTTTAAAATTTTCGAGTGTTTTTATAAGCTTATTCTAGCTTTAACCTTCCAAGGCAGATCTATGGGTCATATACCCACACCCAACCGGCGGTTGTTAGATTTTCTAACAATTCTGTATAAGATTCTACCAAAACCTGTATGAGAATTGGGCATATGCGAAATTGTTGGATTCTTATACAAGTGTTGTATAAGAATCCAACGATTTTGTAAGCTTTTCTAACAATATTTGTTTGAGAGCTTACATTTTTTGTATAAGAATCTTACAATTTCGCATATGCCCAGTTCTTATACAGGTTTTGTTAGATTCTTATACAGAATTGTTAGAAAATCTAACAACCACCAGTTGGGTGCATATATGCCCATTTTGGTGAACATCTCAGAAGAGAACTTAGTTCACATTCTGTGGCAAAATTGTGTTGGATGTTAAATAGCTTTTTAGGAAACATATCGAAGCTTAAGAAACTCAAACATCAAAACACATCAGGTGTTCTTTTTTGACCTAAACTACGTCTAAGGGGAAGACTCGGATACAGGGTGACAAATAAAAATTTCCAAATTCGAGACCGTCACGAAATCATGTAAGATTTTGAACTTTAATAGCGCCTTTATCTTCCGATGGATTTTTGAGATTTATATATCAATCGACTCGGAAATTCTCTACCAATTTGTCAATTATATTGAAACTTTGGGTCATGAACGTTAAAATAGGGTATCGGATCATTTTGGCAGCACCCTCTTTTCTTGTCCGCAAGAGTCTCGTTTCGGCCGTCGCCGTTCAGTGCGGTTGGCTTTTGGACTCTGCTTTTTGTGCGGTGTTTCGCACAAAAGGTAGAACAATGGAGCCGGAGCAGTGACCGCGGTCGAAACAAATGTAACAAAAATGCGTAATGTAGTGCATGGTGTATAAAAAGTGATGCAGATCCGTTTGTGCAGGCATGAGACGATCAATTGTTATCAATGCCAATACCCTTGCTAGTAATGCAATCATCGCAATGTAATTGCACAAACATGTTTATATTAAAAACGACTATGGAAAAATGTTGAGCTTTTTTTTGCAAATTATGGTCTACGCAAGGTCAAGGTCTACTGGTCTCCGCAAAGTCAAGGGGGAGGGGGTAATCTTCTTCTTCTTCTACTGAATCGAGCGGCATGAAAATTTGAATGCAGAGGTTTTTGGGGCCGGGGAAGGTTCTTAAGATGGTTCGAGACCCCTCTTCTCTTTGAAACCTGGCTCCTATACAAATGAAACACCAATTTCATCATAACTCGAGATCAAGCAAATGGAAACAAATCTGGCGTGTGGAGGTTTTGGAAGGGAAGATATGTTTCTGTGGTGGTTTGCAATGCCCCTCTTCTGGAAAGGGGTGCTCCCATACAAATGATCCAAAAATTTCTGCTTAAGTCGAGAACTAATCAGAGAATAAATCAATTTTAGGCGAAACAAAGTTCGTTGGGTCTGCTAGTAAAAAATAAATACCAATATGAAAAAAAAAAATTAAAAATTACAAATTCTCGGATTTGTTAAAGAATGTTTTGAAAGTTCTCAAAATGTTGCCCCTCAAATTGGTATTTTTGAGCAAAACAATCCGAAGGGAGGAGACATATTTAAAAAATATATTTATATCGGCCTAATAATATTTTGCCCGATTAAATGCGCGCCTAAATCAGAAAGATTTAACTTTGATTCAGGAAGTGTGAATGCACTTAAGATATTTTTATAATACGTGGGTGCAAACATGCGGTACTTATTGTACACGACAAAAGCTTCGGAACGCATACGTTCTTGAAACGGGCTATATGAGTTACATTACAATAGAGCTATCACCTTCTTGCTCCCTGATTCAAAAGTCTTGCAATGATATTAATAAAATGATTGCACGAATATTTTATCCATGGTGACATTCAGTGTTGGTAGAATCATGCTCAAATCTGAATCATCGAGGTTTCATGTACGAGCTAACTCGCCTGCGATTCTGTAGGGGGAGCATCGCGCTTGAGTTTCTCGGCCAGAATTGCATCGCTTCGCTTACTCCCCGAAAAATTATTTCGTAAAAAGCGTCAAAACGCAATCGAGGCGTATGTTTTGTTTATATATGCAGTTATTAGCCATTGTTATAGACGAAAAACAGTTAATTCAATACATTCAACAATGAAGAACACGTAAATATCATGCAATGATGCAAATTGCGATTCGAATCATGAGCAAACCTCTGGGCCATAATTCTGATGGAATTTTACCCACGCATGGTTTGAATCGCCGAAGCGATTTAAGATTTTGAGATTTTACCAACACTGGTGACACTGTTAGATTGTTATAACACACACACCCTCTTTTCCTGTCCGCAACGTTTACTACTGGTACATGATTGACGTTTTATGATTTCTAGTGATGCACGAAAAACAAGATATGCCAATGTTTGGAATATTTCTGAATAACAACTGTTACAAACGGAAAATAGGATGCTCCCCTAGAGCTTCTTTTATTGAAATATTTCATCAAATGCTTCAAAACCCAAATGTAGGCTATTCGGATCCAAGAAAGGCGTCATCACCTCTGAGGACTAAATTTGGGTTTTCATAGTAAATTTTTTAAACAATTGTATCCAACAATTTTCACATCTTAAGATACGCTAGTTTCGTTCGAAACCAGTGACATAAGTAATCAAATAAATTTTCTAAAAATATTCATGCATGATGGCACTACAATCCTTAATGAACAAAACTGCCTTACGTAGTTTACGTTGGGCAGTTGTGTCTTGTACATAACCCTTCTGATTTTTTTACTCTGCTTTCAAGTTGCTGGGAGGGAGAAGAGAAAGTATGAAGCCTCCCATGCAGCGTATTAGAGTTCCATACTCATAGCGAACTAAATTTTCCTTATGTCTGAAAAGACTTATCTAATAGCGTGTGGTTCCAACACTCATTTTAGGTTACCAAGTGATTTGCTTCGCTCAGTTGTCTCCCATTGGTGAGCGATGAAAAGATCTTTAGACTTTGAATCAATTTAGCGTAACGGTGTCTTCGAGACATTTTACCAGTAAGTTAATGCGCTTCTTTAGAGGTATTCAGCATACTAATCAATCCCCATAAAAGTAAGATAAAAATAATATTTTTTCCATTTCACAACATATAAGGCTTAATTCTCCATGGAAGTTGTAGCAAAAGTTCTTCTGAAAACCTTTGTCGAAGACACAAGGTTGTTCTAGAAAGTTTCAGATAATACTAAAATACGCCGGTTGGTGGCTATTGTGATTTAAAAACATGAACAATAAAAAAGTTATACTAGTTTTACTGGATATTTTAGTCATATTTGATTTAACTGCAACTTGACAACGGGTAAATTGTGGCAGTCAATCTCATACGTATAACAAAGTACAAGTTATGTACTTCAAATTATCTAAACTGTAGAGTTTCAAGCGAATGTAAGGAATGTTTCATAAAAAAAAACATTTCCTACTATGCAAAGCAAAATCACAAGGAGTTCATGAATCAGCGCACCATGCGTCTCCATATGCTTGAATGCTTATACGACGAACATGTACAAAGCTTGTTGACATAAAAGCAATGCATCTCCAAAAGTAATGAAATTACGAACTTGGCGTCTTCGACAAAGTTTTTCAGGAGAACTTTTGCCACAACTCTCACAAAGGCAAGGTATATGCATATTGTAAATTGAAAAAAAAAAAATCATCTCACTTTTAGGGGGATTGATCATGAGGCTGAATACCTCTGAAGAAGCGCATTACTTACTGATAAAATGTCTTGAAGACAAAGTTATGCTAAATTGCATGATAAAATTACTATTGAATAAACGCGCTAAAAACACGATGTTGGCCACCGTGCAGCGGCATGATACCGTCGACCAGCGGTAGCGTCACGCCGTTGTTGACCGGCGGTGGCGTGAATCGGCGTGAACCAATTGCATGCATTGGAAATTTTCCCGATTTTTCCTCTGGAAGTTCCTCCAGGAATTCCTCCGGAAGTTCCTCCAGGAATTCTGCCGGAATTTCCCCCAGAAATTCCGCAGGAAGTTCTTCCAAGAATTCCTCCGGAAGTTCCTCCAGGAATTCCTCCGGAAGTTCCTCCAGGAATTCCTCCGGAAGTTCCTCCAGGAATTCCTCCGGAAGTTCCTCCAGGAATTCCTCCGGAAGTTCCTCCAGGAATTCCTCCGGAAGTTCCTCCAGGAATTCCTCCGGAATTTCCTCCAGGAATTCCTCCGAAGTTCCTCCAGGAATTCCTCCGGAATTTCCTCCAGGAATTCCTCCGAAGTTCCGCCAGGAATTCCTCCGGAAGTTCCTTCAGGAATTCCTGCGGAAGTTCCTCCAGGAATTCCTCCGGAAGTTCCTCCAGGAATTCCACCGGAAGATCCTCCAGGAATTCCTCCGAAGATCCTCCAGGAATTCCTCCCGAAGTCCCTCCAGGAATTCCTCCGGAAGTTCCTCCAGGAATTCCTCCGGAAGTTCCTCCAGGAATTCCTCCGGAAGTTCCTCCAGGAATTCCTCCGGAAGTTCCTCCAGGAATTCCTCCGGAAGTTCCTCCAGGAATCCCTCCGCTGTTCCCCCACGCGTCCCTCCGCCAGTCTCTCCAGGAATTCCTCCGGAAGTTCCTCCAGGAATTCCTCCGGAAGTTCCTCCAGGAATTCCTCCGGAAGTTCCTCCAGGAATTCCTCCGGAAGTTCCTCCAGGAATTCCTCCGGAAGTTCCTCCAGGAATTCCTCCGGAAGTTCCTCCAGGAATTCCTCCGGAAGTTCCTCCAGGAATTCCTCCGGAAGTTCCTCCAGGAATTCCTCCGGAAGTTCCTCCAGGAATTCCTCCGGAAGTTCCTCCAGGAATTCCTCCGGAAGTTCCTCCAGGAATTCCTCCGGAAGTTCCTCCAGAAATTCCTCCGGACGTTCCTCCAGAAATTCCTCCGCACGTTCCTCCAGGAATTCCTCCGGAAGTTCCTCCAGGAATTCCTCCGGAAGTTCCTCCAGGAATTCCTCCGGAAGTTCCTCCAGGAATTCCTCCGGAAGTTCCTCCAGGAATTCCTCCGGAAGTTCCTCCAGGAATTCCTCCGGAAGTTCCTCCAGGAATTCCTCCGGAAGTTCCTCCAGGAATTCCTCCGGAAGTTCCTCCAGGAATTCCTCCGAAGTTCCTCCAGGAATTCCTCCGGAAGTTCCTCCAGGAATTCCTCCGGAAGTTCCTCCAGGAATTCCTCCGGAAGTTCCTCCAGGAATTCCTCCGGAAGTTCCTCCAGGAATTCCTCCGAAGTTCCTCCAGGAATTCCTCCGGAAGTTCCTCCAGGAATTCCTCCGGAAGTTCCTCCAGGAATTCCTCCGGAAGTTCCTCCAGGAATTCCTCCGGAAGTTCCTCCAGGAATTCCTCCGGAAGTTCCTCCAGGAATTCCTCCGGAAGTTCCTCCAGGAATTCCTCCGGAAGTTCCTCCAGGAATTCCTCCTGAAGTTCCTCCAGGAATTCCTCCGGAGTTCCTCCAGGAATTCCTCCGGAGTTCCTCCAGGAATTCCTCCGGAAGTTCCTCCAGGAATTCCTCCGGAAGTTCCTCCAGGAATTCCTCCGGAAGTTCCTCCAGGAATTCCTCCGGAAGTTCCTCCAGGAATTCCTCCTGAAGTTCCTCCAGGAATTCCTCCGGAAGTTCCTCCAGGAATTCCTCCGGAAGTTCCTCCAGGAATTCCTCCGGAAGTTCCTCCAGGAATTCCTCCAGGAAATATTTCATCTGGTCCTCCAGGAATTCCTCCATCTGTTCCTCTAGGAATTCCTCCATCTGTTCCTCTAGGAATTCCTTCATCTGTTCCTCCAGGAAATATGTCCAGAGGTTCTTCCAGAAGTTAATCTGGAGGTTCTCAAAGAAATTTCTGGAGAAGTTCCCTCAGAAATTCTTCCTTCGATTAATTCAGGTCGTTCGGGGTTCCTTTTTCCTTTAGAAATTTTCACGTATTTTTTCCCCAAATTTCCACCAGTATATTCTTAAGGAATTCCCCTGAAAACTTCATCCGACATTTTCTCTTGAGTTCCTTTATAAATTCTCTGAAAACCCCTACAGAAGTTACCTCGAGCCCTTTTCAGATTTTTTTTCTGGCAAACATTCAGGAAAATTTCTTCAAGAACTTTGTTGGAACTCTTCCAAAAATCCCCCTCGCAACTCCTCAGAAACTATTCGAAATTCCCCGAATGGTTCTGCTGGAAGTCTTCAAAAAACTTGTACGGATACTCCCACCGAAATTTCTCCAGAAATTCATCCAAAACCCCTTCAGGATTTTCCTCAAGTTATTCTGCAGAAAATTCCGCTGGGAAATGCTCCGAGGAATTCCTTTTTCAGGAAAAACTCAAAGATGCAGCCCAATCGGGTTGTACGCAAAGGTGACGTTGAACAACGTAGCTGTACGTAATGTACAACTTTCGACTTTTCTGTTCAAAGAGACCAAAGCAAGCGTTTTTCGTTGTTTATCCTGTGCTCCGGAGATTGAGTGAGCATTACGAACCCTGGTGATGTATATAATTTTTAGACGAACTCTGGAGATGTATATAATTTTTGAATTTGAAGATAACAATATTGTTTTCAAATAATCGAGGCTGAACAACACTCTCAAGCGATCACATATCCAAATTATCAATTGATAAAAACTCACAATCGATTCGAAGCATTGGTAAATTCTACTTGTGAACCTTTATTCCTTCCTAACACCAAAACACAATTCCAAACATCCGATTGAACTTCATTGTTTACATTAAATTGGTATTAGTTACGTTTACATTAAAATGATAATTTTGTGATTATTGTCAATCGATTTCAAAATATGAAAAATTGACAACCCGCCTACTTTTCAATGTTATCAAATGATAATTCCAATAATTATCGTACACAGCAAATAATTTTGAAAATTCAATGACGTGTAAAATTGCAGCTTATCCAATCAAACGAATTAACATTCGATATTCAATTAAATTTGATTGAATTTTACAAACAAGCACCGTTTACATTTATTTCTATTTAAAAGAAAAGTGAGATCAATTGAATGTTAAGTTTATTTGCATGCAATCACAACATATTTTTATCTGTGTATGATAATGGATCAGCACCACCCTGGCTGATTGTGTTCCGCTTCAACCATCACCGACGCAAACTGGAACAGAGACTAAGCACCCACCACTAAGTCAGTCTAAAACCCCGGTGGATCATTACAAAAAAGCTCATCGTGAAAGCTGGGCTGTCAGCGGCGTTTGGTGGTCATCCTATGGAGGAAGTAAGAGTAGACGCGACAAAGAAGTATGACAGTTTATTGATAATAATTATTATTACTTCATGTTATTTGTGTTGGCGTTTGCGATTACTCCGGCAGACACCTAGGAATCAGCAAAAACGAGCCGAAAAAAGTTCCCCAGAACGCATCCACTACAGCAGCGAAGAGCATTCCGAACCCTTCTGGCATTAACAGATGTAGGCGAGAAGCTGCCATCAAACGCCCTCAAACTTTCGAGTGAAAATGCGCGTGTAAGTTAGGCGGAGGCGGCGTGGCACGGCGGCGCACAGGTCTACTATTTATTGAAGGGGCTGTTGGTAATTGGACCAATTACCAATTAAATTGGTACTGCTATTGGAGTCAAGTACGAGACATTGGAGACGAGTAAAATGAAAATACTTATGTATTGAGTTATAATCAAACTGTGGATTTAAATGAACTTATTCTTGGACTGCACAGTCGAATATACCAACAAAAATAAATTGCTAATGTTATGTCATTTTCTAGCGGTTTCATTGCATGTCGAAGCGATTTTATGTTTTTGCTTCTTCTCTTCATCTGCAATGGCTTCTTTTTTTCAATGGCATTGAATAATTCAATCTGTTAATTATGGCAACTAAACGAAATAGTCGGTAGTCACAAACTTTTCTCCAAGTCTGTAAAACGGATTAAGCTCAAATTCATTTTCGGACACTGTGCGATGAGTAAGACTAGCTACAATATTCCCATCAAAGGCAATGAAGAGCAGCAACACGAAATTGCCTTCGTTTCATTGAATTTTTCCGGGAATTCTAATTCTCGTTGCTGTTGTCGATGTTGACGAACAAGACATCAGCGAATCAGAATGCACGAGAGAAATGACATTGGATGCTTGGAAACAGCGTTCGCCTCCATATACCTCTGTATGGGTTCCTAGGGAAAATCAATTACTAATCGATTGAACTGTGGCACATAACATATAGGCATCTTTGCCGTGGAATGTGGTCCTTCGATGATTTTGGAACGCTAGCGAACCTAGCGGTGGAAGTCAAGCTTTACTGAACAACGCACATTAGACAGGCAGCATCGCATGCTTTGCTTTCTCTTTCTGTCGCCCTGGATATATGGGAGTGCCGTTCGTCGACTGTTGATACACAAAGAGCCTTCTTTAAAATTTGCAGTTTTTTCTATGATGTCTATCTGTTTTGTGACTGTGGGATAGCCGAACATTCCGGTTCAGTATAGTAGAGTACAATACATGGAATTCAAGGAGGAGTGCCTTGAATTGCGGAATCTGAAAACCATGATAGAAATCATTTTGACACAACTTTCAATTAAAGTAATTTTAATTTTGCGGGGTAAATGAAATGAAAAGGCGATTATCCCAATTTATGGATAAATATTTCTACCTGCATATTGAACACCAGATACCAAATTGAAAATTTGAATAAATTAGGTTTTCGTAATATTTTTTTTGCTTGATTTTTTATCAACTAGATATCAAAATTTAGAAAGAAAATATAGAATAATGTCTGACAGAGAAATTTCACGGAAATACATTTGCGGTTCTACATTTCTCATAATCAACCTCGTCCCGACCCGCCCCATCAAAAGGTACTCACATATGCTCAGATACTGCTGCGTGGTCGTTTCGAATGTGTCCCAAGTGATACCGCGGAAGCGCGTTCGCTCTTTGGCCGTCCCGTAGTCCGGATGCAGCAGCGGTGCCTGATGACCGGCCTCGTTCGGATCGCCGGTCTTGCAGAAATTGGTCACAAAATTAAGCACGGCCTCGTTCACTCCCATATCTTGGCGGGTGAAGTTCTGCCCGAACCACGGCCCTCCCTGGACCAACGTAAGGCCCAGCACGTACGGCAGGTCCTCACCGCGGATGCTGCCCAGTCGCTGCGGATGAAACGAAAGTGCCCACCGGAAATGGAAATCAATTCAATGGTTAATCATTGCTAACAACCGCACGGTCAACTCACCTGTGGATACTCGGTCTCCTTGGTCTGGTAGGCGAAATGGAACATGTACGTTTTGGCTCCACGGCGGGCGTGCAGATAGGCCACTTTTATCAGCGGGGCTACCGTATGACCATCGCTCAGCGCTTCCATTGTCGAGTCCCTGTGGACGAGTGGAAATTCGAAAAGCGAAGTCAGATGAGAAATGACAACTCTAATAAATATCAATCTGAAGTCGGGTTGGGGGGAATTCGAAATTCAAATTATGTGCCGGTCGGTATTGACTGATTTCTTTGTTTTTTTTTCGTTGCATGTTTATTGGATACTGTTCCGAAATAAATGGGAGAGCGTGGGTATTAGGCGTGGGAGAAAAAAGTATCGATCAGGCGTCAAAAATATTGAACAGATTTAGTTGACGCATAAACAAAATAATGACGGATGTTTGAATGATAAACTTATTAATCAATCAAACTTCAAAACATGACGAGGAACTGGGAAATAATTCACGAGATTTTGTCTAATCGGATATATCAGTAACTGGTCATGAATTAAATAATAACTGTTTTAGATTAGATGAGACAGAAAGATGTAACAGGGCAACCATATTTTAATACAATATTTTTCAATAAGGTCTCCATATAAAATCGGCGTAATATGAATCATTTGAATCAAAACAGTAAAAATTCTATGGATGCAATGTTAGCCTTGAATAAACATAAGATGATCATGAATGTGCATTGTTCGGATGTAGGAAGTTTGATCTCCAACATTTAAAGTAACATATGAGAATCAGATGAAGAGGCCCCATAATGGCGTTCCAGAGGTAAAAATCAAGACCATGCTAGGGGTGGCTGGGTTCGATTCCCGGTGCCGGTCTAGGCAATTTTCGGTTTGGAAATTGTCTCGGCTTCCCTGGGCATAAAAATATCATCATGTTAGCCTCATGACGAATGCAGAAGTGGTAACATGGCTTAGAAACCTTGCAGTTAATAACTGTGGAAGTGCTTGATGAACACTAAGCTGCGAGGCGGCAATGCCCCAGTGGGGGACATGCCAATGAAGAAGAAAAATGGCAAGATGACATCAGCTAGTTATGTTTTTGTACATCCTATATATACTAGGACGAGAACGATTGATCAATTTTATCCTTTGAAAAAGGCAACATCTAATGGTCGAAACAGGGTCGAGCAGAATAAAACGTTAACCGTTTAATGGTTTTTAAGACTGGGATAGATGCAATTCCGACGATTTTCCTTCATGTTCTGGAAAAAAATATGTAAATATTGAAAATGAAATGCGTGAGTTACAACGATACAGGTGTCGAAGATATCAGAAGAATCGGAATTGTGAGAAGTGGATTAGGAAAAAAATGCAAATGCTTCTGATTTTTTTCTATGAATGAATCGAATAGCCTTTTGAACGCATCGTTCGATTTGTTTCTTGAATATGTGAGGCAAAGAGCAACCGTAACGCCATGCCTAGAATGAAATAGAAATATCTAAAACTAATCTGAACAGTTTTGAGTGTCTTCAGTTGAGAACTTTGCAGTCATACAGTTAACGGTACCATTCTCATTAATATTCCTTAAATTGTGATTCTCAATGGCTTTGAAGAAAAATCAGAAGGGTTGTGTACAAGGCACGACCACCCGAAGTAAACTACGCAAAACCTTTTGGTGCGATGATAATTCTAGCATAATGTAATTAATACGATTTTGAACGCTACAGACACATCCACGCGAATGAATTTATTGCAGCGTTTCCTTCCGACGCATGCTTGTGATTCCATTCGCCGATTTTTCTACCATCGTCAAGATGGTAGAAAAATTCGTCTCGGGTCAACTTCCGTTTGTATTAAACTGTGGTTCTGAAACGAACAAAATAATTTTGAATAATATGCATGTCCAATTACTAAAAGCAACAAAACCTAAGACAGAGATGTCGCTGTTTTCTGCTGCGGAAGAACCGCTACCGAACGCCGTCGACCGAAATCTCCTTGAAATCTCGAACAAAAATTACGAGTGCGGGTGACACAAGGCCTTTTTATGCACAAAGAAAAAGAAAGCGGTCGGTCTGCCCAAAGCGAACCGAGTTCCTGGAAATCCGGAAGAAGGCTTCCACCAGAAACCTTCCGAAGAAGAACCGTGCTCCTGTAGTCAACGAGGTGAACAATCCGGCGATCGCGGCTCCCCGTCGAGCGATTTCAATCCCACCGTTACAACCGCACAAGCGATTGGCAGCAGCAGCTGCGTCGGTTCAAGCGAATGTCGCGTCGAATGAATAAAATCCATCCAGCACCGCCGGCTCCATCCTCCAGCGAATGGCCCCCGCCCCTCGTGCTAGATTCCGCCGACATGAAGATGAGCATCCTCTACTCCCAGTTCCGCTCTACACCAACTTGCGGCTCGCCTTCGAAGCTGCAAATTCCGGTTCGACCAGATCTATACTATGGGTCTTTTCGTCATTTAAAATGGCTACTAGGTTGGGTCTGGTGAACTGGAACACTTGCTCGCCCAAGAGCAAAATCGTCGAGCTCAGCGATTTCCTTCAGGAAAAGGAGGTTGACGCGGCTTTCATCACCGAAACCTACCTGAAGCCCGAGGTAAGTGCAACAATTCCAAGTGTTAGGCTGGTGAGGTTCTATCGAACAAGCTCCAGAGGGGGGGGGGGGGTTGGGCTGGCAATCGCCCTGCGAAGCAACATCGCCTGCCGCCTGCTACCGGACTTCAAACTCAAATTTATCGAAGCCGTTGGAGTGGAAGTCACCACTTTCATCGTGGCTTACTGTCCTACATAAGCCAAAGTCGACGATGGCACGTCGGCCGAGCTACGAAGGGATATAGTCAAGCTCACTCGGCGGCAGGGGCAGTTCATCATCGCCGGAGACCTGAACGCAAAGCACAAATCGTGGGGAAACATGGTCTCAAACCGGAACGGAGTCGTCTGGTCCAACGACGAACTAGAGGGCCACTACACCATCCTGAGCCCTGACAGCCCTACCCGGTTGACATGGTCCGGGGCTCATGCAACGCTCGACATCTTCATCATAAACATGCATGATCACGTCTCCCAGCCGGTCGTCTTCCAGGAGCTCAGCTCGGACCTCTATCTGGTGGTGGCGAAAGTTGGAACTTCGGCACGAGCTAACCCGGCGAAACCATCATCGAGTCGACTGGGGCTGGTTCCAAAGGTGCGTGGACAACAACGTCGACTACGAAGCGCGGCCGGCAACGCCTGAAGCAATCGATCGGCAGCTGCGTTCCATCGAGGAGGCGATCTCGGTGGTCCGTAAACAACATGTACCGACGGCTCGGCAGGTAAGCAACACATTAACCATCGATACACTCACCAAAGATTTGATTCGATTGCGGAATGTCACTCGCAGGCAGTTTCAGCGTATGGGACTGCCAGAGCTTAAGGTACGCTGCAAACGAATCACAAAAATTATCAAGGCCAGAATGGTGGACCTCAATAATAACGATTACTCCAATAAGATCAAAACTCTCCCATATTATGCTAAACCAGGGCTGCCGGATGCGGCCCTCGGCTCCATTTTTTGTGGCCCGCACGCCGTGGTAGAAAATACTTCATAACCGGCCCACAAGTTTATCAATGTGGCTCGAGTAGCTTCTTTTTTATAACTTATTAATAAATACTGCAGGATATCAAAGGTTTAAAAAAAGGTCCGGTAATCGAGCTCTTCAGTTTATCTGTTCCAATAATGGCTTTTATTCTTATTTGAAACAAAATATAATATTTTACATATTTTAAAATGGCTGGGTTAAGTGACCCGAGTTACCCAATGAAACAAAAGGTTTACGTGGAACACCGCGTTTTCACGTTTACCAAAGGAAAGCCGGTTTGCTTAATTTGTTCAGAAAGTATTGCTGTGTTGAAGGAATATGTTCTGAAACGACGATATGAAAACAAGCATCCTACGAAATTCTGTATTTACACTAAACTAGGAAGATAACAAATGTTAAGGGAGCTTCAAAAATAAGGTGCTCATTTAATTTAAAATTCCATTATTGATTCAAATTATTGGTGGAACAGTGGATTATCGAAGCAACAAACTCTCTTCACTGTGACAAACATGAAGCCGGAAAATGCAGTACGGCTCAATTTGAAATTCTGGTCAAACGAATGAAACTGATCTAGGACGGAGCGCATCGGCTATTGTTGGCATCGTGTGCCCTAAGGAAAAGTCTCCTTCAGTAGCATTAGCTTCGGAGCACGGTGAGTAGAAGTTCTTGCTGAAAATTTGAAAATTACGTTATGTGGAAAAGCCGCCTGCTTCAAACTCTACTCTCTCGCACAGTGGCGTAGCCACGGGGTGGTTTTGGGTACAAAACCCCCCAGGAGACAACATTTTCAGAAGAAATTTTTTCTTTCGAAAAAAATGTTCAGAAAACCCCCAGACCAATTTTCTGGCTACGCCACTGCTCTCGCAATCAATGACCATACTCATGTAGAAAACATGGTGCAGGTAGCTGTCTGCATAAGGGTAGTTGTTGATCGTCTTTAAATCACAGAGGAATCGGCAGCTTTGCTCCCAATGAGTGGAACGAATACCGGAAAAGACCTGAGAGGAGACGTTTCTACGAATTCCATAGAGTCAAGGTCTGTGGATCAACCTCCATAATGGAGGCAGTTATTTGAAAATAAACAAGTTGGGTGACCCCTTCTAGACATATGTTTGTATTCCAAGTAGATCTTGATGTTGTCATTGATACCAGGTAGTCTAGAAACTCCATAGAGTCAAGGTCTCTTGATCAACCTTCGTAATGGAGACAGTTATTTGAGAATAAACAAGTTATGTGACCCCTTCTTGGTATATATTTGTATTTCAAGTAGTTCTTGTTGTTCTCATGGGCTCCAGGTAGTCTACGACCTCCATAGAGTCAAGCAGAGGAGAATAAAAAAGTCAGGAGACGCCTTCTAGGTATATGCTTGTATTTCATGCAGTTCTTGTTGTTGTCGTGAGTTATAGGTAGTCTACGAACTCCATAGAGTCAAATACTACAGATCAACTTCCGTAATAGAGACAGTTATCGAAGAGTGCACAAGTTGTGTGACGCCTTCCTGTTATATTTTTGCATTCCAAGTAGCTCTTGTTGCTGTCATTGGTTCCAAGGAGTCTACAATCTCCAAGGAGTCAAGGTATGTTGATCATCCTCAATAATGGGACAGTTATTGAAGAATAAATAAGTTGTAGCCTCGGGCTGAAAGTCTCGATAATAAAGACAAAAAAAAATAAAACAAAAACAAAAAGTTGTATGACTCCTTCTAGGTATATGTTTGTATTCCAAGTAGTTCTTTTTGCTGCTTTGGGAACCAGATACAAACTCCAAGAGTCAAGGTCTGTGGATCAATCTCCATAATGGAGACAGATATCAAAGTGTGCACAAGTTGTGTGACCCCTTCTTGGTATATTTTTGTATTCCAAGTAGTTTTTGTTGGTGTCATGGGCTTCAGTTTTTCTTCGAACTCTAAGGGTCAAGTTCTCTGGATCAAGTTCCGAAATGGAGGCAGTTTTTTAAAGAATAAACAAGTTGTGTGACCCCTTCCTTATATATGTATATGTATTTTAAATTAAGCCGAATTTCTATTTTTTCGGAATCCCATAAATCTCGTCCACACTCATGGGAGCAGAATTTGCAGACAAGTTCCTGATGTGTGAACTAGCCTTAAAGTACGTGGGGACCTCAGATCTAGCCTATAATCCGACCAAATTTTCCCTGGTCTGTCCCTGCGCTTCATTTTAGTAACGTTGAAGCGTAGTCTGATTTTAAGGAAATACTTGTCTACTAAGTTACTAATTCCATTCAATCCACTAATGAGATTGGCCAAATTTTAATGCTTCCGGAATAAGCACTGAACTGAAAAGTCGATCAATGGAAAATACAAAACGGCACAGATAGCATTCTTTTAAAAGCAACACTAATAGGGGCAGATGCCCCAAAAGGCCCCCCGAGGCAAATGCCTTTTGGATATTACCTCATATTTACCGTATTTGGCATGGCCGTAACGAAACTAGACCTGAAATTATGTAGGTTAGGCGAAAAAAGTGTCAAAATAACTTTGCGAGACGATGATTATAGAAACATTCCCAGGGTAATAGTATCCACTGCCACCCTTATAGCAGGTTCCAGGGGCCTTCGAGGAGGGGCCGGTTTTTATACCATCTGGAACCATGCATATTTGGGTGTTAAAATTCATCTTTTCCCAAGACGATAAATATAAAATCTATAATAAAGATACATATTGATGACCGCCAGACTCA
Source organism: Armigeres subalbatus (assembly GCF_024139115.2). NCBI lineage: Eukaryota > Metazoa > Arthropoda > Insecta > Diptera > Culicidae > Armigeres > Armigeres subalbatus. Next base: position 392,589,637 of record NC_085141.1, read on the forward strand.
CTGGCCAATTTGTAACAGGTTCCGGGTGTTCTGCGAAAGTGACATTTGTACAGGGTGTATGGCCAATGCCGTACCGTTTTCACGAAAATGACCATATCGTTGTGTATTCCTGATGGATTTTCAATCCGCAGCCAGCGTTGATCAGTATATTAGTTCTAGTTTCAGGGATAAGCATGAAACATGATGAACGTAAACGTCACATAAAATGACAAGCCGAAGAAATGCATTTTTAACATAGCCTTGGAAACCCGGAACATCTCCGGTGGCCAAGGGCCAATCTGAGGTTATGCATAGGGATAGTATACTAGAAGAGTTCCCGCGTCCGATGGTCCCATTCATTTATTTAGTTAACATCTAAACAGATAACACTGAATCAACAATTTGACGCCACAATGCACGGTTCGAGGCCGCATCTCTCCATCCTCGGATACGCCCCACGCTCGCCAAGTCGTTCTGCACCTGGTCTGCCCATCTCGCTCGTTGCGCTCCACGCCGTCTCGTACCTGCCGAATCGGAAGCGAACACCATCTTTGCAGGGTTGCTGTCCGGCATTCTTGCAACATGTCCTGCCCATCGTACCCTTCCGGCTTTAGCTACCTTCTGGATACTGGGTTCGCCGTAGAGTTGGGCGAGCTCATGGTTCATTCTTCGCCGCCACACACCGTCTTCTTGCACACCGCCAAAGATGGTCCTAAGCACCCGTCTCTCGAATACTCCGAGTGCTTGCAAGTCCTCCTCGAGCATTGTCCATGTTTCATGTCCGTAGAGGACAACCGGTCTTATTAACGTCTTGTACATGACACATTTGGGTCGGTGGCGAATCTTTTTCGACCGCAGTTTCTTCTGGAGCCCATAGTAGGCCCGACTTCCACAGATGATGCGCCTTCGTATTTCACGACTAACGTTGTTATCAGCAGTTAGCAAGGATCCGAGGTAGACGAATTCTTCGACCACCTCGAAGGTATCCCCGTCTATCGTAACACTGCTTCCCAGGCGGGCCCTGTCGCGCTCGGTTCCGCCCACAAGCATGTACTTTGTCTTTGACGCATTCACCACCAGTCCAACTTTTGTTGCTTCACGTTTCAGGCGGGTGTACAGTTCTGCCACCTTTGCAAATGTTCGGCCGACAATGTCCATGTCATCCGCGAAGCAAATAAATTGACTGGATCTGTTGAAAATCGTACCCCGGCTGTTACAGCCGGCTCTCCGCATAACACCTTCTAGCGCAATGTTGAACAACAGGCACGAAAGTCCATCACCTTGTCTTAGTCCCCGGCGCGATTCGAACGAACTGGAGTGTTCGCCCGAAATCTTCACACAGTTTTGCACACCATCCACCGTTGCTTTGATCAGTCTGGTAAGCTTCCCAGGAAGCTGTTCTCGTCCATAATTTTCCATAGCTCTACGCGGTCTATACTGTCGTATGCCGCCTTGAAATCAACGAACAGATGGTGCGTTGGGACCTGGTATTCACGGCATTTCTGAAGGATTTGCCGTACAGTAAAGATCTGGTCCGTTGTCGAGCGGCCGTCAACGAAGCCGGCTTGATAACTTCCAACAAACTCGTTCACTAATGGTGACAGACGACGGAAGATGATCTGGGATATCACTTTGTAGGCGGCATTAAGGATGGTGATCGCTCGAAAGTTCTCACACTCCAGTTTGTCGCCTTTCTTGTAGATGGGGCATATAACCCCTTCCTTCCACTCCTCCGGTAGCTGTTCGGTTTCCCAGATTCTGACTATCAGTTTGTGCAGGCAAGTGGCCAGCTTTTCCGGGCCCATCTTGATGAGCTCAGCTCCGATACCATCCTTACCAGCGGCTTTGTTGGTCTTTAGCTGTTGAATGGCATCCTTAACTTCCCTCAAGGTGGGGGCTGGTTGGCTTCCATCGTCCGCTGAACTGACGTAGTCATCTCCTCCGCTGCCTTGACTTTCACTGCCTGTACTCTCAGCGCCATTCAGATGTTCCTCGTAGTGCTGCTTCCACCTTTCGATCACCACACGTTCGTCCGTCAAGATGCTCCCATCCTTATCCCGGCACATTTCGGCTCGCGGCACGAAGCCTTTGCGGGATGCGTTGAGCTTCTGGTAGAACTTGCGTGTTTCTTGAGAACGGCACAGCTGTTCCATCTCATCGCACTCCGCTTCTTCCAGGCGGCGTTTCTTCTCCTGAAAAGGCGGGTCTGCTGTCTCCGCTTCCGTCTATAACGTTCCACGTTCTGCCGGGTACCTTGCTGCAGCGCGACCGCCCGCGCTGCGTCATTCTCCTCCAGAATCTGTCTGCACTCTTCGTCGAACCAATCGTTCCGTCGACCTCGACCCATATACCCGACGTTGTTCTCCGCTGCGTCGTTAATGGCTGCTTTGACTGTATTCCAGCAGTCCTCAAGAGGGGCCCCATCGAGCTCACCCTCTTCCGGCAACGCTGCCTCGAGATGCTGCGCGTATGCAGTGGCGACATCAGGTTGCTTCAGTCGCTCTAGGTCGTACCGCGGCGGTCGTCGGTACCGTACATTGTTGATGACGGATAGTTTTGGGCGCAGTTTAACCATCACCAGATAGTGGTCAGAGTCGATGTTAGCGCCACGATATGTCCTGACGTCGATAATGTCGGAGAAGTGCCGTCCATCAATCAGAACGTGGTCGATTTGTGATTCTGTCTGCAGTGGTGATCTCCAGGTGTACCGATACGGGAGGCTGTGTTGGAAGTAGGTGCTGCGAATGGCCATATTCTTGGAGGCGGCGAAATCAATTAGTCGTAGGCCGTTTTCGTTCGTCAGCCGGTGAGCGCTGAACTTTCCAATAGTCGGTCTAAACTCCTCCTCTTGGCCAACCTGAGCGTTCAAATCTCCTATGATGATTTTGACGTCGTGGCTTGGGCAGCTGTCGTACTCACGTTCCAGCTACGCGTAGAATGCGTCCTTATCATCATCAGTGCTTCCGGAGTGTGGGCTATGCACGTTGATTATGCCATTCTCATTAATATTCCTTAAATTGTGATTCTCAATGGCATTGAAGAAAAATCAGAAGGGTTGTGTACAAGGCACGACCACCCGTCGTATACTACGCAAAATCTGACAAATGATAATTCTAGCATAATGTAATTAATACGATTTTGAACGCTACAGACACATCCACGCGAATAAATTTATTGCAGCGTTTCCTTCCGACGCATGCTTGCGATCCCATTACGGACGCCGATTTTTCTACCATCGTCAACGTCTCAGATCAACTTCCGTTTGTATTAAACTGTGGTTCTGAAACGAACAAAATAATTTTGAATAATATGCATGTCCAATTACTAAAAGCAACAAAACCTAAGACAGAGATGACGCTGTTTTCTGCTGCGGAAGAACCGCTACCGAACGCCGTCAACCGACCTCCTTGAAATCTCGAACAAAAATGACGAGCGCGGGCGACACAAGGTCTTTTTTTATGCACAAAGAAAAAGAAAGCGGTCGGTCTGCCCAAAGCGAACCGAGTTCCTGAAAATCCGGAAGAAAACTTCCACCAGAAACCTTCCGAAGAAGAACCGTGCTCCTGTAGTCAACGAGGTGAACAATCGGGCCATCGCGGCTCTCCGTCGAGCGATTTCAATCCTCCCACCGTTACAACCGCACAAGCGATTGGCAGCAGTAGCTGCGTCGGTTCAAGCTCCAGCACCGCCGGCTCCATCCTCCAGCGAATGGCCCCCGCTCCCTCCTGCTGGATTCCGCCGACATCAAGATGAGTATCCTCTACCCCCGGAGGATTCCGTTCCGCTCTACACCAACTTGCGGCTCGCCTTCGAAGCTGCAAATCCCGGTTCGACCAGATCTATACTATGGGTCTTTTCGTCATTTAAAATGGCCACTAGGTAGGGTCTCGTAAATTGGAACGCTTGCTCGCCCAAGAGCAAAATCGTCAAGCTCAGCGATTTCCTTCAGGAGAAGGAGGTTGACGCGGTTTTCATCACCGAAACCTACCTGATGCCCGAGGTATGTGCAATTCCGAATTGTAGGCTGGTGAGGTTCGATCGAAAAGGCCCAAGGGGGGAGGAGTGGCAATCGCCTTGCGAAGCAACATCGCCTGCCGCCTGCTGCCGGACTTCAAACTCAAATTTATCGAAGCCGTTGGAGTGGAAGTCAAAGCCAAAGTCGACGATGGCACGTCAGCCGAGCTATGAAGGGATATAGTCAAGCTCACTCGACGGCACTCGAAAACTCGAACGCAAAGCACCAATCGGGGAAAATACCGTCTCAAATCGGAACGGAGTCGTCTTGTCACGAACTAGAGAGCCCTGACAGCTCTACCCGAGGGACACGGTCCGGGGCCCACGGGACACGCTCGACATCTTCATCATGAACATGCACGACCACGTCTCCCAGCCGGTCGTCTTCCAGCAGCGCAGCTCGGACCACTATCCGGTGGTGGCGGAAGTTGGAACTTCAGTGAATCGGCACGAGCTAACGCGGCAAAACTATCATCGAGTCGACTGGGGCCGGTTGCAAAGATGCGTGGACAACAACGTCGACTACAAGGCGCGGCCGGTAACGCGTGAAACAATCGATCGGCAGCTGCGTTCCATTGAGGAGGCGATCTCGGTGGCCCGTGATCAACATGTACCGACGGCTCGGCAGGTAAGCAACACTTTAACCATCGATACACTCACCAAATATTTGATTCGATTGGGGAATATCACTCTCAGGCAGTTTCAGTGTACGGGACTGTCTGAGCTTAAGGTACGCTGCAATGGAATCACAAAAATGATCACGACCAGAATGGTGGATCTCAAAAATAACGATTTCTCCAATAGGATCAAAACTTTCCCATATTATACTAAACCGTTCTGGAAAATGACCAAAATACTAAAATACAAGCCTATTCGGCCCATTCCACCTTTGATTCCACCGCTGAAATAGGTCGTCACTTCGTCAGTTCACACAATCTTGGGCAGAACATCGTCAGTCCACACGAAGCAGAAGCCAATGAGCATGCACACATCAAGTTGATTCCCAATGTACTTTCGGAGAAGTTGGATATCTCAGCTGGCGAATTGACGAATCGAAGAACATGAAGGCCCCAGTCTTCGACAGCATCCTGAATCTCGAGCTCAAACACACGAGTGCTCCGTTCTTTGAGCACCTCTAGCTTATCTTTAATAAGTGCCTCTGGCTCAGTTACTTCCCATCGTCCTGGAAGTCAGCGAGAGTCATCGCCGGAAGCCCTGGAAGGATCCTTCCTCCCCCAAAAGTTATCGTCCCATCAGCCTTCTCTGAGGATTATCCAAGCTTTTCGAAAAAGCTATTCATCACCGGTTATTTGAGTCTGCAGAAAATCTCAACATCTTGCTCGAGGAACAGTTTGGTTTCCGACGCGGTCGATCAACCGTTCACCAACTGACCCGAATTACCAACGTCCTCAGACGGAACAAGTTTTCAAAAACCTCCGTAAATGGCCTTACTCGATGACAAGAAGACGTTTGACAATGTTTGGCATGATGGCCTGGTGTACATACTACTACGCTACAATCTTCCCAGCTACCTGGTGAAAATCAACAATTACCTGTCGGCAACGACATTCCGGATCTCAATCAGTGGAGCGAATTTCAATGCGCACAAAATCGTCTTGCCCAGGCGTCCCCCAGGGCAGTACCCTCGGGCCCCTGCTTTTCCATCTGTTCACCTCCGACATGCCAGAACCTCCAGAAGACGGCATTCTGTCTATGTTCGCAGAGTAATCAGAGTGCTAGTGACAAAACTTCAACAAGGCCTGGATGCCCTGACAGAGTACTTCCCCAGCTGGAAGATCTGTATCAACGCGGCGAAGACCTAGGTCATCATTTTCCGCTACTCTAAATCCCCTTAACATGTTCCGCCTGGGGACTGTAAAATCATCCTCAATGGTATGACTGTGGAATGGGTTAATGAGGCCGGCTACCTTGGCTTGACCCTCGACAGCAAGCTTATTTTCAGGCAACAGGTTGGCAAAACGGTGACAAAGTGTAACGTTTTGTTAAAACTTCTGTACCCTTTGATCAACCGCCGGTCGTCATTGTCCCTGAAAATTAAGCTTGCTGTCTACAAGCAAATCATCCTCCTCGTGATCGAATACGGCATGCCGGTCCGGAAGAGCTGCTCTAAAACCCACCACCTCAAACTTCAACGGTTCCAAAACAAATGCCTGAGGATGCTCCTTAACACCCCTCCCAGGACAAGAACATCCGAGCTCCACCGTCTGGCCGGGGTGAGTGTAAAGAAAAGTTTAGGGTCCGTTGCTTGAATAGTGTGGTTTTGTCCCACCGGTAGCCGAATCTTTTTTTTTCGAAATTTCCATAAAAACACCTTAAGGTCACTCCTGACGGAATCCAAGTTCCAAAGTACTCGCGTTTTCGGGGGCACACCACTCGATTCAGAGGCGGCGTCATTTTTGTTGATTTAGCTTTGCTGCGTCGCTGCATGCGTGAAATTATAAAAATGACAGTTGTGCGTTGCTTCCGTATCGAGTGGTATGCCCCCGAAAACGCGAGCACTTTGAAACTTGGATTCCGTCAGGAGTGACCTTAAAATGGCAAACTTAACTATGTGTATCAAAATTAAACACCTGCTCCAAGAAAGTTTATTTACAATCAAATGAACACTAATTTCAATTCGAACAAAAGTTGAAATCATACTGAAACAAAATATAAAATGTATTTTAATGTATACTGTAAAATCTCCTTTTACGCTCCCTCCTTTTACGCTCCCTCTTTTTACGCTCAAAATTCCAAATAACGCTCCCTCTTTTTACGCTCCAAATTCAAAAAAAAAACGCTGCCTCTTTTTAAGCCCTATAGGAGCGTAAAAAAAGTTTCAAGCATTTAGATGAGGCAAATTTGGATTAGTTTCGGAGGTTGCTTTTAGATGATCTAAGTACTGGGGATGTTCTAGAAATATAATTTAGGCTTGTGTGCGAAGTGGTATTAGCTGTTGTCATGATCTACGAACTCCACAGAGTCAAGGTCTGTGAATCAACCTCCGTAACGGAGGCAGTTATTCGAGAATAAACAAGTTGTGTAACCCCTTCTTGGTATATGTTTGTATTCCAAGTAGTTCTTGTTGTTGTCGTAGGCTCCAGGTAGTCTACGAACTCCATAGAGTCAAGGTCTGTTGATCAACCTTCGTAATGGAGACAGTTATTGAAGAATAAACAAGTTGTGTGAACCCTTCTTGGTACATGTTTGTATTCCTAGTAGCTTTTGTTGTTGTCGTGGGCTCCAGGTAGTCTACGAACTCCATAGAGTCAAGGTCTAATGTTCAACCTTCGTAATGAAGACAGTTATTTGAGAATAAACAAGTTGTGTAACCCCTTCTTGGTATATATTTGTATGCCAAGTAGTTCTTGTTGTTGTCGTGGGCTCCAGATAGTCTACGAACTCCATAGAGTCAAGGTCTGTGGATCAACCTCCGTAATGGAGACAGTTATTGAAGAATAAACAAGTTGTGTGACCCCTTCTAGGTATATAAAGCCTGTCCACGTTAAATTTCGGACACTGAGACAACGTCCAACTGATTTGTAGCCATTTTATCTCTTTAGACAAGAAGGAAAACCCCCTGAAAGTATAACATAAAGCGGAGAGATTCAACTGTCGTGTAAATTGATCTCCTCAGCAGATCGCGAAAATTTTAAAAATCGCATTGGATGATGGGTGTCCGAAATTTAACGTGGACAGGCTTTATTTGTACTCCAAGTAGTTCTTGATGTTGTCATTGATGTCAGGTAGTCTACGAACTCCATAGAGTCAAGGTCTGTTGATCAACCTTCGTAATGGAGACAGTTATTGAAGAATAAACAAGTTGTGTGACCCCATTTTGGTATAGGCTCCAGTTGTCGTGGGCTCTAGGTAGTCTACGAACTCCATAGAGTCAAGGTCTGTGGATTAACCTCAGTAATGGAGGCAGTTATTGGAGAATAAAAAAGTCAGGAGACGCCTTCTAGGTATATGCTTTTATATATAAGTTGTTTATAATAAGTTGTAGCCTCGGGCTGAAAGTCTCGATAATAAAGACAAAAAAAAAGTTGTGTGACTCCTTCTAGGTATATGTTTGTATTCCAAGTAGTTCTTTTTGCTGCTTTGGGAACCAGATACAAACTCCAAGAGTCAAGGTCTGTGGATCAATCTCCATAATGGAGACAGATATCAAAGTGTGCACAAATTGTGTGACCCCTTCTTGGTATATTTTTGTATTCCAAGTAGTTTTGTTGGTGTCATGGCCTTCAGTTTGTCTACGAACTCTAAGGGTCAAGTTCTCTGGATCAAGTTCGAAATGGAGGCAGTTTTTAAAGAATAAACAAGTTGTGTGACCCCTTCCTTATATATGTATATGTATTTTAAATTAAGCCGAATTTCTATTTTTTCGAATCCCATAAATCTCGTCCACACTCATGGGAGCAGAATTTGCAGACAAGTTCCTGATGTGTGAACTAGCCTTAAAGTACGTGGGGACCTCAGATCTAGCCTATAATCCGACCAAATTTTCCCTGGGTTTGAAACCGCCTTGAACTCGATTGTATTCAGTTGATTTAGGTATTATAAATTATTGTTTTCATGCCGTCGTTTTTAACAGTGGATGATTTCGAAATAATCAGAATTATTCAGAAAGACTTTGAATGATTCGAAAAGAATCAAATTATTGAACAACAGTACCTACTTCGGAAGATTTAAAACAGAATAATGTAAAATAAACTTAATCTAAAAATTAGAATGTCTGTCCCTGCGCTTCATTTTATTGACGTTGAGGCGTAGCCTGATTTTAAGGAAATACTTGTCTACTAAGTTACTAATTCCATTCAATCCACTAATGAGATTGGCCAAATTTTAATGCTTCCGGAATAAGCACTGAACTGAAAAGTCGATCAATGGAAAATACAAAACGGCACAGATAGCATTCTCTTAAAAGCAACACTAATAGGGGCAGATGTCCCAAAAGGCCCCCCCGAGGCAAACGCCTTTTGGATATTACCTCATATTTACCGTAATTGGCATGGCCGTAACGAAACTAGACCTGAAATTATGTAGGTTAGGCGAAAAAAGTGTCAAAATAACTTTGCGAGACGATGATTATAGAAACATTCCCAGGGTAATAGTATCCACTGCCACCCTTATAGCAGGTTCCAGGGGCCTTCGAGGAGGGGCCGGTTTTTATACCATCTGGAACCATGCATATTTGGGTGTTAAAATTCACCTTTTCCCAAGACGATAAATATAAAATCTATATTATATAAAATCTATATTAAAGATACATTATGATGACCGCCAGACTCACTGGCCAATTTGTAACAGGTTCTGGGTGTTCTGCGAAAGTGACATTTGTTCAGGGTGTATGGCCAATCCCCTATCCCTTTCACGAAAATGGCCATATCTCTGTGTCTTCCTGACGGATTTTCAATCCGCAGCCAGCATTGATCAGCATATTAGTTCTAGTTTCAGGGGTAAGCATTAAACATGCTGAACGTAAACGTCACATAAAATGACAAGCCGGAGAAAAAATGCATTTTTAACATAGCCTTGGAAACCCCGGAACATCTCCGGTGGCCAAAGGCCAATCTGAGGATATGCATAGGGACAGTATACTAGAAGAGTTTCCGCGTCCGATGGTCCCAGTTTTATTAAAATCGGATTTTCCTACGCAAAGTTATGCTGATTTGAACTTCGACAAAATTTTGCCTATCTTAACCTTTTTGTCTAACCCCTGTATTGCCGCGCTGAAAGATCGGTGACCTCTCTACTGTTTGCAACAGAATCAATAAAATAAATTGTAGAACACTTAATTGTATTGTAATTTTCATTGTAAAACTGAAGTAAATTTTAATCTAAATCTCTTTATATTTTAATTATATTTTTTATCCGGGTAATGTTATGTGTCGTACGAATTTATGAACAAACCTTTATGTTTCGCATTGATATAAGAACATTAGCTTACACTGCCAAGAGTAATCATTAATCAACAAAAAAACGCAAGTTCTTTAGAGAAAGAAAAATACAAAAAAAAACTCAAATCACTGGTCTCCAGTGGAGGTTTTGTGGCCCAGACAAAACCCTCATCCCAGCTCAGTCATCTACCAGAAAACTAAATAAATGTTTACGTGCTAGCAGAGCAGAACGCCATTGTATCCCGTGATGACAGGCAGCGGTCTTTAAACCAAAGAACAAGAGTGAAAACTTTCTTTTGGACATGCCTTGAATGGACTGGACAGCAGCTATAACGGGTTCATGGCAGCGGTGACAACGATGACGGATTTAAATATAGTACACAGGGTACGCTCCGACTGACTCCGGTTCCATGCAGCGAGTAAAGCCCACAATGACGACGATAATGCCAAAAAGTGTCAAGTGGGTTGCGGAGGGGTGGGTCAATCGCTGGCCGGCAGCTTTTCCCAGCTGTATACAATCACAGGCTTTATTGTTCGGTGGGTGGGCGGTGCAAGTGTCTCCGGATTGGTAGCCATCGTTCTGTGTTATGGTCCTGTACCGATCCTGAAAGATTCAAAAGGCGGCCACCAACCGACAATGGAAAATTGACAAAGTTTTCCACAGTCCCGGGCATCACGAGCCTTACAAAACAGAAACCATGATGCTGGGAAAATCTAGAAGAGAAAGCAACCGAGTAGGAGGGTTTCGGCTGAGGCGCTGTGCTTCGAAGCTGATTGTGAGACAATAGTATATTGTGGAGGGGCAGTCCTGGGATAATCAAGGCATAAGCAGACGGTCAGTTTATCTGCGAGGGAGAATGATGTCGTCAGTTTTGCTGGCACCGTCGGTGGACGACGGATGAAAATGGACTCATCTGTCTCCTTAATGGTGCTAGTCATTGGGATTATAGTGAAGATCAATTTTTCTTCCGCCAACAGACCAAGCCCTCGGTAGGTCCGAACGTGAGTAGACTTGTAAGGGAACAACGGTTGCATTATTAATAGTATGATGCCACTTTCAAGTTATTCGGAAACGGAAGGGTCCTTCTAAATTCAATTCATTTTATCTTGCCTTCAAGCATGTTTTCCAATTATAGAATACCAGAGAATACAAGAAGGAAAAAGTCTAATATCCATTTTGATCTGAAAATCTAAAAATTTTGATCTGAAAATACTTCCATTACATAATTCTTACAAAAAAGAAGAATCAGATTCAATGTTGTCGTGGCACGTCGCATTTGGATAGTTCAATGAACGATGAAGCGATAGATGAACCTGCTTTTGGATAATTTTAATGTTCATCGAACTTATATTCGCCTACTCAATCTTACAATTATTACGAGTTTTGTTTAATCATGTTTAACAACATTTATGAGCTACTCAAGCACTGTTAGTTATAACATCAACCATACATGAATATTCTCCTACTGAAATGAGAGAATACATCTGGGTCAAATTAATGTAACCTTCTTATTTTCATATTAGATTTTTTGTTCCTAAACTTGTTCCAAAGGAACATCATTATTCATGTGAAGGACAAATAAGAACAAATGCGTGTGACCTACTTCACGCCATTTAGTGGGTAACCAACCGGAAAATTATATCATCCTATCAACATTTCATTTACAAATTGTGCATTTTGGTTTAAATTTTTGCGTGAGATATAATAAGCTTCAACATTTGGTATTCAAAGCATTTTGTCACCTTCGGCGGTAGTCACATTTGTTCTAAATTGATTTAGCATGTCCTATCTTGTCCAACACATCCACCCCCAAGCTCTTGTATCTGGCTTGGGGCATTATTATTTATGATTATTTTACCTGACCTGAATAGTAGCAGGGTCGAACATGACAACGTTAACCGCGCATCCAACCAAACAGCAGTCAGCTTGACAGTCTGACGAACGCTCACCGAGCGAGGGTAGTTGTTATGTTAATTCAACGCAGCTGGGTGTCCACCAAACCTTGCCAACTTGGTTGGTGCTGGCAAATTGCAATGTAATTGCGAGTACGCACAGTCCCTACCACACCCAGACTAATCACTGAATAATAATAACTTCCGTCCGATGCCTACCGTAAACGGCTCTTGTATTGAGGTATAAAAAAAATGTTCTGATTTATTTCGGTGTTGGGTACCCAACAGCCAGCAGCTCCAGTCCACCAAAATTATTCGGACTTTCGAAGACTGGAAAGGACGATCCAGGTGGGCACTGACAGTGGAGTAGGCGTGCCTGATTGCTTTCTATTGATTTGATTTTAAATTTTAATTACTACCTTTATGGGACAGGCAGCAATGGATGCAAGCGGATGCAGAATTCTCGGAAATATTCCCAGCTGAATGTGAACTTTGTTTTTAGAACTCCCATAGCGCCCTAATTGGATGTGGCCTTGCTCACATATTGTTGCCTTTTATGAGTTTGGTAACGGTGGGGGTGAGTCGATGCACTGAAAACATTGTATGCTTTTGTGTATGATACAAGAGCTGAAATATGCAAAAGTTCATGGACTTAGCATTAGAGTTTTAAATTTATGTTTTGAAAAAATAAGAAAACTTTTTTAAACATTTTAGTGGAATGATACATCAAAAAGTACTAGCAAGCAGAGACTGCTTGTCATGCCTATGAGGTAGTACTATTAGATTTTCGTGGTTTACACGTGTCCTCCAACCTTTATAGAATTCCGCGTGAAAAACATGAAGAAAAATCTGTGTAAAAAACCGCGAACGTCCTGAAAGCGGCGTAAGACGTAAAAAGCGACACCAGTGTATTCATATTATTATTTTCGTTGGGTGTTCCAAATCTGTCATACACTTCCTGAAAGTTCAAGAATTTCAGAGTAGGATGTGACATCTAGTCATAGAAAACGGGGCTCCAACATAAGGCTGATTAACATAACGTTGAATACTCAAATAGATGAACTCGTAAAAACTAAAAAATAATATTCATAAGACTTACTCTTGAATTAGGAGAAGCTGTACACTCGAAAGGCTAAAAATTCATACGAGAACGATTATTACTGTTTCCAAAATCCCGCATTTGTTCGGAATTTCTACAAAAAATATCCAGAATTTTCATAAATTTTATCATATTCTCGGAAATTGTTAGCAGTGCCGGGTTTTGTGTACACACACATACACACACACAGACATCAACTCAATTCGTCGAACTGAGTTGATCGGTATATAACACTATGGGTTTCATATGGTTTCGTTTACTTTGTATACGAGGAAGAGAAAAAATCAAAAAAAGAGATCGCCACTTGAGTTCAGTTCATTCAAAGTTAATTGGCTATGTTCCAGGTATTGAGCTCTTCGCTTATGTGGTCGGGTTGGGATCTGACGACCAACTGGCACAACCTCACACCACCCTACTTCATCGAGTGCAGTTGCTGATAATGCTTCTGAATTTGCTCTGCATTGCTCAAAACATCTGTAACATAGAGTAACGGGGCTATACTTCTAAGTTCTATTTCTCAAAGCATACACCCAACCAGAATCTGCAAGATTTTAATGCAATCTTGCATTAATTTCATTCCTTGATTGCATTAATCCGAGGCCCATGCAAATCTTGCATTAAACTGTTTACCAGGGTATTGCATGAAAATGAGATCGCAAAGTTTGGAGACTTCTCGATAGTATTAGTGCATATGACGCATGTTGGATCTGTATTTGTGTTAATAATTATTATGAGCATGTAGTAGTGTTATGAACATATCGTGCATGTATTGGTGGGCTGCCAGATACTTCCCAGCTTCCCAGATGACGTTTATTATCAAAACAAACCAGCGTGTCCCACTAGTAAGTGTCCTCATGCACAAGCATAATCGGGTGCCACTTTCCGGAAAAATCTTCCACTTGCATTGCAACAAGCCGGCTCTATTTTTGGTGACGCTCTTCTTCTGTCTTCATCTTCTGTCTTCTGCCTTCATCTGGGATTACGAACTCAATATCACCGTTTCATTCTGTCGTTTTTTTCACGGATTTAACTCTGGTTTTAATGAAAGGCGTGGGTTCCGGGCTTATCGGCAGTTCTTTTATGAGATAATATTCCATGATTAAGCAATGGGATATCCATGAAAACTTCACCTAAAAAGAGGAACAAACCAACACAGACCGAATTTTTTATCTGTTCCGATCAAATTGCGACTAGGACAAATAAAATTCCAGAAAATGATGAAAAAAATGTTTGAATGCGCGTGATTCGAGCGATGCGAGTGCAAGCGAAGTGAAGATGGTGCAATGATAGCAGGTTACAATATACAGCATTATTGAACCGCTTCCATTGTAGCAGTATGTATGCATCGGTAAACTCATACAATGACTAGAGAGATACTGTCGCTATTTAGTCTACGACAAAAACACGGACTCAAAGGGATTTTGTAGAATCTGATTTACTTGTCTGATAGATGGTTGATGTAATGTGTGTTATGTTGTAGGCAGTGTAGAGTAACTGGACACTCATATGTTTGATTGTATTGGCCGAAATTACATGAAGAAAAGTCAATGCAAATTCTTCTCAGTTTGTTTATCACAATTTCTGCATTAATCGTATGCAGAGATTGCATTAACGGGACCCTTGCATTTTTTAGCACCAATTTTTGGTTTGCGTGTACAGGGCGTTTACTAAGTTCAAATACACTTTTAAAATATATTCAAAAAGCTTAGATTGAATTATTCCTTTTCCTAGGTTCATTTTATTGAGAGTATTGTTTATAAGGAACTTTTACAACATTTCTCTTGGAATGACCTCTGTTTTGTACTTTTCACAAGCACCAAACGTTTCTCGAACCAATCGCATGCAGCACGCACGGTCTGCATGAGCGTTTTGTTCCATATTTTGAGAATTACTGTCTTGAACTGGTCCAAGTAGCTGACCTTGTATTCGTTCAGCTTCGAAATTATGAAGCAGCGATTCTCAACCTGGAGTACATGTACCTCTGGGGATAGCTTTGCTGCACCCAGGAGGTACCTTGAACAAAAAGCATAATGGCAGATGTATCACAATTATTATTCAATATTATTGATAAAGTTTTGACAATTGGGCTTCTTTTTATTTCAAAACTTTGTCTTGTACATAGTATGTATGGCGATTGGTAAATGGAAGCCAATTGAATCCAGCCCTTTACAACCAGCACAGTCTATGAAGGGTTGCGGGACAAAAGATCAGCAGGACAAAACGCCGAATGAACAAATTTTAAACATCTTCCACTTGATCGAAACAATATAATAAATTATATGTTAAAAATATGCTTCTGAATTAAAATCTGTAGAGTGTAAACTAAAAAATGTAGAGTGTAAAGGTTCTGAAGCCACCATTTGAGAGGCATAAAGGCTTTTTTTTTCGAAAGAGTCAGTTGCTTGATTGCACGAGAATTTTTAACCTTCTTTTACGATTCTCAAAAGCCTCCTTGCAAGCAGCTCGGAAGCCTCCTTTTAAGATACCTTCTTTCAGAGGCTTAGACGCCTCTTTTCAAGTGGCTTGGAACCCTCCTTTCAAGAGGCTAGGATGACTTCTTTCTAGCCCGGAAGCCTCCTTCGGAAGCCTCCTTTCAAGAGGCTCCGAAGCCTCCTTTCAAGAGGCCCGGAAGCCTCCTTTCAAGAGGCTCGGAAGCCTCCTTTCAAGAGGCTCGGAAGCCTCCTTTCAAGAGGCCCGGAAGCCTCGTTTCAAGAGGCGCAGGAGCCTCCTTTCAAGAGGCCCGGGAGCCTTCATTCAAGAGGCCGGGGAGCCTCCTTTCAAGAGGCCAGGAGCCTCCTTTCAAGAGGCCAGGGAGCCTCCTTTCAAGAGGCCAGGAGCCTCCTTTCAAGAGGCCAGGAGCCTCCTTTCAAGAGGCCCAGGAGCCTCCTTTCAAGAGGCCAGGAGCCTCCTTTCAAGAGGCCAGGAGCCTCCTTTCAAGAGGCCAGGGCCTCCTTTCAAGAGGCCCAGGAGCCTCCTTTCAAGAGGCCAGGAGCCTCCTTTCAAGAGGCCAGGGCCTCCTTTCAAGAGGCCTGGAGCCTCCTTTCAAGAGGCCCAGGAGCCTCCTTTCAAGAGGCCAGGAGCCTCCTTTCAAGAGGCCAGGAGCCTCCTTTCAAGAGGCCAGGAGCCTCCTTTCAAGAGGCCCAGGAGCCTCCTTTCAAGAGGCCAGGGCCTCCTTTCAAGAGGCCAGGAGCCTCCTTTCAAGAGGCCAGGGCCTCCTTTCAAGAGGCCAGGCCTCCTTTCAAGAGGCCAGGAAGCCTCCTTTCAAGAGGCCCGGGAAGCCTCCTTTCAAGAGGGCCCAGGCCTCCTTTCAAGAGGCCCAGGAAGCCTCCTTTCAAGAGGCCCGGAAGCCTCCTTTCAAGAGGCCAGAGCCTCCTTTCAAGAGGCCCAGGAAGCCTCCTTTCAAGAGGCCCGGAAGCCTCCTTTCAAGAGGCCCAGAAGCCTCCTTTCAAGAGGCCCAGAGCCTCCTTTCAAGAGGCCCAAGCCTCCTTTCAAGAGGCCAGAAGCCTCCTTTCAAGAGGCCCAGAAGCCTCCTTTCAAGAGGCCCAGAGCCTCCTTTCAAGAGGCCCAGAAGCCTCCTTTCAAGAGGCCCGGAAGCCTCCTTTCAAGAGGCCCGGAAGCCTCCTTTCAAGAGGCCAGGCCTCCTTTCAAGAGGCCCAGGCCTCCTTTCAAGAGGCCCAGAAGCCTCCTTTCAAGAGGCCAGAGCCTCCTTTCAAGAGGCCCGGAAGCCTCCTTTCAAGAGGCCCGGAAGCCTCCTTTCAAGAGGCCCAGAAGCCTCCTTTCAAGAGGCTCAGAGCCTCCTTTCAAGAGTCTCAGGCCTCCTTTCAAGAGTCTCAGGAAGCCTCCTTTCAAGAGGCTCCAGGCCTCCTTTCAAGAGGCTCAGAGCCTCCTTTCAAGAGGCTCAGAGCCTCCTTTCAAGAGGCTCAGGCCTCCCTTTCAAGAGGCTCCAGGAAGCCTCCTTTCAAGAGGCTCAGGCCTCCTTTCAAGAGGCTCAGGCCTCCTTTCAAGAGGCTCAGAAGCCTCCTTTCAAGAGGCTCAGAGCCTCCTTTCAAGAGGCTCAGAGCCTCCTTTCAAGAGGCTCAGGAAGCCTCCTTTCAAGAGGCTCAAGCCTCCCTTTCAAGAGGCTCAGGCCTCCTTTCAAGAGGCTCAGAAGCCTCCTTTCAAGAGCTCAGGAAGCCTCCTTTCAAGAGGCTCAGAGCCTCCTTTCAAGAAGGCTCAGAAGCCTCCTTTCCAGAGGCTCAAAGCCTCCTTTCAAGAGGCTCAGCCTCCTTTCAAGAGGCTCAGAAGCCTCCTTTCAAGAGGCTCAGAAGCCTCCTTTCAAGAGGCTCAGAAGCCTCCTTTCAAGAGGCTCAGAAGTTTCCTTTCAAGAGGCTCAGAAGTTTCCTTTCAAGAGGCTCGGAAGCCTCCTTTCAAGAGGCTCTCGGAAGCCTCCTTTCAAGAGGCTCAGGCCTCCTTTCAAAGAGCTCGTAAGCCTCCTTTCAAGAGGCTCGTAAGCCTCCTTTCAAGAGGCTCATAAGCCTCCTTTCAAGAGGCCTCATAAGCCTCCTTTCAAGAGGCCTCATAAGCCTCCTTTCAAGAGGCCTCATAAGCCTCCTTTCAAGAGGCCTCAGCTTCCCTTTCAAGAGGCTCAGAAGCCTCCTTTCAAGAGGTTCAGGAAGCCTCCTTTCAAGAGGATCAGAAGCCTCCATTCATGATTCTCAGATGCCTCCTTTCAAGAGGCTCAGGAAGCCTCCTTTCAAGAGGCTCAGAGCCTCCTTTCAAGAGGCTCAGAGCCTCCTTTCAAGAGGCTCAAGCCTCCTTTCAAGAGCTCAGAAGCCTCCTTTCAAGAGGCTCAGAAGCCTCCTTTCAAGAGGCTCAGAAACCTCCTTTCAAGAGGCTCAGAAGGCCTCCTTTCAAGAGGCTCAGAAGCCTCCTTTCAAGAGGCTCAGAGCCTCCTTTCAAGAGGCTCAGAGCCTCCTTTCAAGAGGCTCAGAAGCCTCCTTTCAAGAGGCTCAGAAGCCTCCTTTCAAGAGGCTCAGAAGCCTCCTTTCAAGAGGCTCAGGCCTCCTTTCAAGAGGCTCAGAAGCCTCCTTTCAAGAGGCTCAGAAGCCTCCTTTCAAGAGGCTCAGGCCTCCTTTCAAGAGCTCAGAGCCTCCTTTCAAGAGGCCTCAAGCCTCCTTTCAAGAGGCTCAGGCCTCCTTTCAAGAGCTCAAGCCTCCTTTCAAGAAACAGAAGCCTCCTTTCAAGAGGCTCAGAGCCTCCTTTCAAGAGGCTCAAGCCTCCTTTCAAGAGGCCTCAGAAGCCTCCTTTCAAGAGGCTCAGAAGCCTCCTTTCAAGGCTCAGGCCTCCTTTCAAGAGCTCAAAGCCTCCTTTCAAGAGGCCTCAAGCCTCCTTTCAAGAGGCTCAGAGCCTCTCCTTTCAAGAGGCCTCAGAAGCCTCCTTTCAAGAGGCCTCAGGCCTCCTTTCAAGAGGCCTCAGAGCCTCCTTTCAGAGGCCTCAGGCCTCCTTTCAAGAGGCCTCAGAGCCTCCTTTCAAGAGGCCTCAGAGCCTCCTTTCAAGAGGCCTCAGGCCTCCTTTCAAGAGGCCTCAGAGCCTCCTTTCAAGAGGCCTCAGAGCCTCCTTTCAAGAGGCCTCCAGGCCTCCTTTCAAGAGGCCTCAGGCCTCCTTTCAAGAGGCCTCAGGAAGCCTCCTTTCAAGAGGCCTCAGGCCTCCTTTCAAGAGGCCTCAGGAAGCCTCCTTTCAAGAGGCCTCAGGCCTCCTTTCAAGAGGCCTCAGGAAGCCTCCTTTCAAGAGGCCTCAGGCCTCCTTTCAAGAGGCCTCAGGAAGCCTCCTTTCAAGAGGCCTCAGGCCTCCTTTCAAGAGGCCTCAGGCCTCCTTTCAAGAGGCCTCAGGCCTCCTTTCAAGAGGCCTCCAGAGCCTCCTTTCAAGAGGCCTCAGAGCCTCCTTTCAAGAGGCCTCAGGAAGCCTCCTTTCAAGAGGCCTCAGGCCTCCTTTCAAGAGGCCTCAGGCCTCCTTTCAAGAGGCTCAGGCCTCCTTTCAAGAGGCTCAGAAGCCTTCTTTCAAGAGGCTCAGGCCTCCTTTCAAGAGGCTCAGAGCCTCCTTTCAAGAGGCTCAGAGCCTCCTTTCAAGAGGCTCAGGCCTCCTTTCAAGAGGCTCGGAAGCCTCCTTTCAAGAGGCTCAGAAGCCTCCTTTCAAGAGGCTCAGGCCTCCTTTCAAGAGGCTCAGGCCTCCTTTCAAGAGGCTCAGGAAGCCTCCTTTCAAGAGCTCAGAGCCTCCTTTCAAGAGCTCAGAGCCTCCTTTCAAGAGGCTCAGAAGCCTCCTTTCAAGAGGCTCAGAGCCTCCTTTCAAGAGGCTCAGAAGCCTCCTTTCAAGAGCTCAGAAGCCTCCTTTCAAGAGGCTCAGAGCCTCCTTTCAAGAGCTCAGAGCCTCCTTTCAAGAGGCTCAGAAGCCTCCTTTCAAGAGGCTCAGAGCCTCCTTTCAAGAGGCTCAGGCCTCCTTTCAAGAGGGCTCAGAAGCCTCCTTTCAAGAGGCTCAGAAGCCTCCTTTCAAGAGGCTCAGAAGCCTCCTTTCAAGAAGGCTCAGAAGCCTCCTTTCAAGAGGCTCAGAAGCCTCCCTTTCAAGAAAGGCTCAGAGCCTCCTTTCAAGAGGCTCAGAAGCCTCCTTTCAAGAGGCTCAAGCCTCCTTTCAAGAGGCTCAGAGCCTCCTTTCAAGAGGCTCAGAAGCCTCCTTTCAAGAGGCTCAGAGCCTCCTTTCAAGAGGCTCAGAAGCCTCCCTTTCAAGAGGCTCAGAAGCCTCCTTTCAAGAGGCTCAGAAGCCTCCTTTCAAGAGGCTCAGGCCTCCTTTCAAGAGGCTCAGAGCCTCCTTTCAAGAGGCTCAAGCCTCCTTTCAAGAGGCTCAGAGCCTCCTTTCAAGAGGCTTGGAAGCCTCCTTTCAAGAGGCTCAGAAGCCTCCTTTCAAGAGAGCTCAGAAGCCTCCTTTCAAGAGGCTTGAAGCCTCCTTTCAAGAGGCTTGGAAGCCTCCTTTCAAGAGGCTCGGAAGCCTCCTTTCAAGAGGCTCGGAAGCCTCCTTTCAAGAGGCTCGGAAGCCTCCTTTCAAGAGGCTCGTGTGGTGAATGCAGTTACATTTACGAACATATGTTAAGGTTCTGTATGAAAGCGTTCTTAATTCTGTCCGTTTGTCACACGCTGTGCAGTGAGATGCGTGGTTATGAATATGAGAGACGTCAAGAATGGAGTAATTGATGAAGTCAATTTCGCATAGGCTTTTAGTGGTGTGTGTGAGATTGCAACAAACTCGAACGTCGGATGCGCCGTTGGGATTGAAGCAACGAAGGTTGGGTTTCAGTTTACTGACTGATTTTGAGGCAAACGCATCGTGCTTGTTGTTTCTGCAGTGGTTGCATCATCTGTTTCAATTCGGCTGGTGCAGGCACGTTGAAATACGACATGACGCGGTCGGTAGGAGTGTTGTTTTGTATTGTAAAATAAATTCAATGGCTGGAGTTGGATCGATCAACACAATACTTGTGCTTTAGTGTATTATATGTGTAATTTTTTTTTTCAGTTTATTAAGGTAAGAATTTGGGGTTGATTCCGGAGTGAGAAGACTCCGAGGCACTTTTTATTCGGAGCGAGAGGTCTCTGAGGCACTTTCTGTTTATTCCGGAGCTAGAGGACTCCGAGGCAGTTTTTTCGTTTATTCCGGGTGAGAAGACTCCGAGGCACTTTTTATTCCGGAGCGAGAGGACTCCGAGGCACTTTTTGTGTATTCCGGAACGAGAGGATTCCGAGGCACTTTTTTGTTTATTCCGGAGCGAGAGGACTCCGAGGCACTTTTTGTTTATTCCGGAACGAGAGGATTCCGAGGCACTTTTTTGTTTATTCCGGAGCGAGAGGACTCCGAGGCACTTTTTTTGTTTATTCCGGAGTGAGAAGACTCCGAGGCACTTTTTTTTTATTCCGGAGCGAGAGGTCTCCGAGGCATTTTTTTGTTTATTCCGGAACGAGAGGATTCCGAGGCACTTTTTTGTTCTTCGGAGTGAGAGGTCTCCGAGGCACTTTCTGTTTATTCCGGAGCAAGAGGACTCCGAGGCAATTTTTGTTTATTCCGGAACGAGAGGATTCTGAGGCACTTTTTTGTTTATTCCGGAGCTGGAGGACTCCGAGGCACTTTTTGTTTATTCCGGAGCGAGAGGACTTCGAGGCAATTTTTTTGTTTATTCCGAATTGAGAAGAAATTTGAGGCATTTTTTGTTTATTCCGGAACGAGAGGATTTCGAGGCACTTTTTTTGTTTGTTCCGAAGCGAGAGGACTCCGAGGCACTTTTTGTTTATTCTGGAGCGAGAGAACTTCGAGGCAGTTTTGTTTATTCCGAATTGAGAAGAAATTTTTTTGTTCATTCCAGAATGAGAGGGCTCCGAGGAACTTTTTGTTTTTTCCGGCGCGAGAAGGACTTTGAGCCATTTTTTTTGTTCATATCGGAAAGAGTAAACTCAGAGGTATTATTTGTTATTCCGCTGGATTGGATTTAGATTAGCACTTATATTGGATTCGGTTCGGACTTGGTTCAAGATTGGATTTGGATCGGAATGGATTATATATATTATAATTCGGTTTGGATTAGTTTTGTATTAGATTTGAAATGGATTTGGTTTGGATTGAATTACGCTTAAATTTGGATTTGATTAGGATTGAATTTCGATTCTATTAGAATTGAATATCGATTCTATATATATTGGTTTAGAATTGGATTTGGACTGAATTTGGCTTGGATTGGATTTGGTTTGGATTAGGATAGGATTAGATTTTGATTTGGATGGAATTTGGATGGGATTTAAATTGCAATTGGATTTGGTTTAAATTTGGATTAGGACTATAGATATGGAAAGAAATTACTTGTTGGATTGAAATAGGATTCACTGCGGATTTGGATTGAATTTTAATTAGGTTCGGAGTTTTGAAGAGTGTTATAGGTGGTGTGAACAAGATTTGAATTGAATTTGTGAATGATGAAGATTGATGAGGAACGAAGGCCAAATCAATTATCTACATTTTGAGATTTTGGAAAAATGTGTTTAAAGAGTGGAGAAGGGAAAAGATGTGGTGAATGCAGTTACATTTACGAACATATGTTAAGGTTCTGTATGAAAGCGTTCTTAATTCTGTCCGTTTGTCACACGCTGTGCAGTGAGATGCGTGGTTATGGATATGAGAGACGTCAAGAATGGAGTAATTGATGAAGTCAATTTCGCATAGGCTTTTAGTGGTGTGTGTGAGATTGCAACAAACTCGAACGTCGGATGCGCCGTTGGGATTGAAGCAACGAAGGTTGGGTTTCAGTTTACTGACTGATTTTGAGGCAAACGCATCGTGCTTGTTGTTTCTGCAGTGGTTGCATCATCTGTTTCAATTCGGCTGGTGCAGGCACGTTGAAATACGACAGCTCGGAAGCCTCCTTTCAAGAGGCTCAGAGCCTCCTTTCAAGAGGCTCAGGAAGCCTCCTTTCAAGAGGCTCAGAAGCCTCCTTTCAAGAGGCTCAGAAGCCTCCTTTCAAGAGGCTCAGAAGCCTCCTTTCAAGAGGCTCAGAAGCCTCCTTTCAAGAGGCTCAGAGCCTCCTTTCAAGAGGCTCAGGAAGCCTCCTTTCAAGAGGCTCAGGCCTCCTTTCAAGAGGCTCAGAAGCCTCCTTTCAAGAGGCTCAGGAAGCCTCCTTTCTAGAGGCTCAGAAGCCTCCTTTCTAGAGGCTCAGAAGCCTCCTTTCTAGAGGCTCAGAAGCCTCCATTCAAGAGGCTCAGAAGCCTCCTTTCCAGAGGCTCAGAGGCATCCTTTCAAGAGGCTCAGCCCTCCTTTCAAGAGGCCAGAAGCCTCCTTTCAAGAGGCCAGAAGCCTCCTTTCAAGAGGCTCAGAAGCCTCCTTTAAAGAGAGCTCAGAAGCCTCTTTTCAAGAGAGCTCAAAGCCTCCTTTCAAGAGGCTCGGAAGCCTCCTTTCAAGAGGCTCGGAAGCCTCCTTTCAAGAGGCTCGGAAGCCTCCTTTCAAGAGGCTCGGAAGCCATCTTCCAAGACGAAGAGTGCAGACAGGAGGAGAAGAACGCAGCGCGAGCGGTTGCGCTGCAGCAAGGTACCCGGCAGAACGTGCAACGTTATAGACGGTAGCGGAGACAGCTGACCCGCCTTTTTCAGGAGAAGAAACGCCGCCTGGATGAACCAACACCTCATAACACATTATCATTCCCTTTTGTATTATACCGGGCAGATGCGCTCATTTATAGAAGGGACTATCTCCTTTCTTTTCTTTATACCAAGAAAAAGTGTCTATCTAAAGAAGGAATTATCTCTTCACTACGGCTCATACCGGCGAAATGGGCTCATTCAAAGAAATTATTGTCTTCTTTTACTGGTTTATACCACAACTCAAAATAAAAAATATTATAGAAAAACAATATATTTTATACAACACTATCATTTAAAACAATAAATTTGTTAAAAGACAGAATCGCCGTCTTCGACCAGATGTCGCACTTAACATCTAGCATGAGCCAACGGACAGGACACTTACATAACACACCCGCTTTACGAAAAGTTTTCTCCTTTCCGGGGCGGAAATCGAACCCACACTCCATAGCACATACATCTAGACGATTGACGTCTATCACTACTTCCACTACGTCTACATTAAAGCTCCATCATTGCTAGACATCCAAACGGCTATCCAAAGCATGATACAAAGCTTCTGGGGCCGATCCCACATCAGCCGAGATGTTTAAAGCTGACCCTATGACACCATAGCATTCGCTCAACTGCTGCAACATTCGTAATCTCTAATACATCACAATTTTCTCGGTTGATTGCACGATTGGTGTAGTGTCCTGATAGGGTGGAGAAGATCGATGCAATTCTCTGGTGGCAGCATGCTTGATTTCGTGTCGCGCCCACATTATTCCAGAGCAAGTCAATCATATATACCCGATTCTGTTTTCAAACGGCCGTGTAGTGTAAAAAAAAATCCATAAAAAAAACTTTGCACACCTAATGCATTTGGCATGATTCGGCGAGAGACATGAGAGAAACTGGAAACTTTTTTTAAACGGAACGCATCCTCCATGAAAATAAATAAGAAGGGGTTATATAAAGATGGACTTCATTTAATTTTCTTTGACTAAAAAAAAATTTCTATGAGATTGCATTACTCGTTTAGCTATGCTCTGATATGTAAAGTAAGCTCTACGACCTTGCTGAAATCTAGTTGTTTAAATCTATGGACACAAAAAAATGTTTGAAAATATTTTTTTTGTTGATTTGAATTAATCACATCACGACACAAATTATGAATGCCGCCTGAAATTACGTTGCCTATATAAATTAGAATAAATTCAGCTCCAATGGAAATCATATTGCCGTCCTGGGTGATTTAATTACCATATCACCATTATGGTAGACGTGGAGCCCAACACTATCGTCATACCGTGAAAAGTTCCACAATAAGATTTGTCCAACAATCCATTGATTGATTCTAAGCTCAGCATCCCGGTGCGTTGCTTCACCCAACCCATAAATAACCAACCGTCAAACTACCCAGTGCGAGCAGCCTTTTCACAATCAGATTTAATCTCCTTGCTTGCGGATTGTTGCTATAATTTTCTTGTTGTGCTCCTTTCGCAATCCTCATGCATGGGGGGAAGCCTATTTGATCCATCCCGTCACATGCAAGCAGTTCGATTCCAGTGTACCAACGAACACATATCGTAGGAAACGGAAAATAAAATCAAAATTACAGAAAATCCAATTTGGGAACTGGATTCACCGGGGGTTCAATCTCCGTCCCACCACCGCGCACGCCATTATGACCGCTGACTGCCATGTAGCTCTGTCTTTCTCCTCGGATATATTGACAACGTTTCGTGACGTGATTGCGGTTGCGTTCCCGGAAGGGCGAGCAAATCACGGGCTAAGTAAAAAGTCATATCCTCGGGTTCTGGCAAACTAGTAGGTTGTTTCATTTTATTATGGGATATTTTGTGTTGTTTTATTTTCGTCGCTCCCACATTCAAATTTGGTATTCATAGCGATAAAAGGTTAGAGGCAATATGCTTATAATACCACACTGATTATTCTGCGTAGCTTAAGTACATTCTGATTACTTGCTTGGACATTTCAAGTTCATTTGCTTCAAATGTACTCGAGCCTGCAGCCTCAAATTTCTTCGAATCACTGTGGTGCCGAAAATGCCTCCTAAGTACTGCTTTATCTGTTTTTGTTCAATTCAGCCTCCTCCTGAAAACTCCCACTTGATTAGATTCACCAACCGTAATTTTTTTTCTCGCGAACTGCCACCATTTACTGACTGATGGCCTAATGGCCGTCCCTTCGAGCACATTCTTGGGAAAGCTCTCATGAGGGGACGGATTTCCGATCCATCATCTGTTGTCATCGTTCGGTGTTCGACGAACAAGACAGCTGCCACCGGCCGCCA
Source organism: Armigeres subalbatus (assembly GCF_024139115.2). Taxonomy (NCBI): domain Eukaryota; kingdom Metazoa; phylum Arthropoda; class Insecta; order Diptera; family Culicidae; genus Armigeres; species Armigeres subalbatus. The sequence continues at coordinate 392,614,963 of NC_085141.1, forward strand.
GAAAACGTCCCCAGAGTAAGCCCGCAAACCGGGCAGCATTTTTCATCAGTCAACTAATTGAATTTTCATTCAACGACCATTGTTTTTCTCCGATGGCAAATTCGGAGAAAACGGAGAAAAAAAAACTGCGGGAAGAAAAAAAACAGCGGCAACTTAGTGTCAATTTAGCTGTCCGGAGGTTCTGACAGTGATGTGAAAATTTGTGCTCGAGTGTGACATCAACCGTCTGGCTTTCGGCAACTAGAAACAAGATTTCCAGCTGACCTAATGGAGTTGCTGACACATTTTGCTTTATACTGAAAATGAAATTTAATTTAATTGAAGTCTATTAACATTTCGATGTTTTTAATTCAAGATTGCAATCATCCAAAAAGTACATATGTCGATGCAAACTGAGAAAGATTTATAGCACATTTTCTTTATAAAGAACATATCGTAAACATTCAGTTTAAAAATTAATTTTTATCTGTTTAAAAATTTTGGTGATATTGCATGAACAAATATAAGAATTAACATGATTATTTTTAGCCTCAAAACAGATAATTTGATACATTTGAATTTTTTCGAACCCTTAACAATAATTTTAAAATGCCTACTGAAGCATGAATTGGAATATCGGGCGGGAGTGGCTCCCAACCCTACAGGCGTCCCCAAAATAGAGCAGTTTATTTCTGAGCAAGTTGTAAACGGCCGAACTGTTGATTTAATGTGATTAAATCCGAAAAGACTGGCTAACAAAGTTTGCGCATTCCACGTGCGGCTTGATCTGCAGTTGTCTGTTGTTTTTTCCCTTTTTTCTTCATTTCGTTTGATAGATTGCTGCGAAAAATTGGACTTCTTTTTCCATGCTTGCCAATTGGAATTTCAATTTTGCGCCGAACGGCGACAGCTCGTCTGGCTGTCCATCAATCCGCCGGTGGTGTTTTTTTTTTCGTCAGACCGTGGCGACATAGACGTGGCTAGAACTTATTTCCTTGAGAGTCGCACTGGGACCATCCGATGATGAGTTTCTGTGATTGTTATTGCAAAAGTTGATTTTCCTAGATTTATGACTCCTTGGGCTAGTCGGTGCTTTTCACTTTTGGGAAAAGGTAAATTGCGAAATTAAAATCGACGGATACGAAAAGTTAACTCATAGGTATCGCACAGATAATAACTCGTTGTGATTTAGATTCATTGCAAACTCTCTAGGAACAACCAAGGTAAATCATTATGTTTCACTAGCCACACAAAAAGTTTCAAAGCTTAATCTAGTCGGCATCAATGACAAAAAAGTATATTGTGATATAAATCATGAGCTATATCACACACTACACTCACTATTCGTGAAAAAATTATCAAATAAAGATTTAAAAAAAACTTTATCACACGCCAAAAATGTATGGATTTAGGAGTTCAGGTTCAAGGCATGAGTGATTCATATGGAATGTTTAAAGTTGGACTGGTTCAAACAATTATTCAATCAGTATAGGTATTTTCGGAACAGGTTTGATCAGTTTGACCCCATTTTAATATTTAAAACAATATTTTGAGATCCATTCCGATCTGGCTACGCCAATGCAAGCCGCATTTTTATCGAGCGTCGTTCATTGTTTAGTCTCTAACGCCATTGTCGTCGTCCTCACTTGGTTCTACTTGAGCGGCAATTCTTTCCAATTCATTCGAACGCAAATATTTTCCGCCGGCCGACCCCAGCTCGCTGTGCAATCCTCGGAATCCCTTAACTGACTCGGAAGATGAAACAAAAACCCGAACCGGACAATCGGGAGCCGGCATTCAGTCTATTACGGATCCGCCGAGCCGTGACTGCATCCGTCCGTTTGAAGGACTTCACAGTCCGCACCGAGAACTGGTTTATTCTCAAGCAGGCTGACTACTACTGCCTTGGCCGGGGCCATTGCTTAGTATACACAAGTGGAGGCAACACCCGCTGCTGATGGTGCTGCTGCCGAGAGGCCGTTAAGGGATGGACCAAAAAATGACAAAGCAAATTTTCCGTCAGTTCATAAATTTTTATGAGCACCCAAACGAACGCTTTGATTTATGCCTCTGTTGGTTTGGGGATTTAGGAAAACATAGAAAACGGAACGGAACGGAACAGAACGAGTGTTCTCTTTACCTTTTTCCCATCAGTGTCATGCCGGGCAAGCAATTCATCGATGAATCTGAATTGACGGATGGGTTCACGGGGCATTAACTAACTGCCGTAGACCTTTCTGTGTCAGGGTTCGCCGGTTTTAGGTGAATGTCACGGTCGTTCACTTTTAGTGCACAGTACACCGCGCAACGGTAACTGATTCACGAGGAAAATACCTAAGCACAAATTTATTGAAGAGTATAACTGAATAAATCAAATCTGGAGAATGGTTTCAGAAAGGAGACAGTGTTTCGGACTGTGAATTTTCGTATGCTGAATTTACAGCAAGGCCGATACACAAAATAAATTCAATTTGACAGTCGATTTGTCGAATCAGAAGAGTTAGTCTACAACGTAAAATCGTCCTTTTAAGATTTGAAGGCCAAAACTAAAACAGAATTTTGGCACAGGGCAGAGATGAGCATCGGAACAATCTTTGCATAACGCTGTCACTTTTACAAGAAATCACTTTTCAATTATCATAACGACCAAATGGCATTTTATATATTTTTTATTAATTTTGTCATTATGAAACATATAAAACCTACGGTGAAATGAGGAATGTCAAGAAAAGTAACCAAAAATAGCACAAACACCGCCAACGCGTTACCGGATATAGTTTTTCATTCTTAAATTTTATGCTTTAAAAATAAAAGTAAATGGTGTGTGCATAGTTCCAAAAAACCGGATTATTCCACCTAGCGATAATATTGTCTTTCTCGGTTTAGGATAAGAAAAATATCTGAGGAAAGCCTAATATATCACTGATAGGTGAACTGGTCCAATTTATTACATTCGTGTATACTCATTGCAAGAGTCTTCGTCGAATGCGAATTTGTTGTGTCCAAATCAAGAGATTATCTTTTTTAAACAGTTACTGTAATAAAACAATACAAAATTGTAAGGTTTCAATAAAATTGTTGTATTAAAATGTTCCAAATTTGTATATGCCAAATTGTTTTAACAATTTCTGTAAAGTTCTTATGCAGAACTGTGTTAAAATCTGTCATCCGCTGGTTGGGTGTATATTACCCACAAGAAGAAAGAAGGAAAAAGTTCTCTATTCTCAGTTTTCAGTTCACGTTTCTCTTTCCACATTTCACTTTTCAATTCGCACTGCTCATTACTCTTTCTCCTAATTTGTCTCTCTTCACTACTCGTAATCTGAGGTCAAATTTGGAGGCTTCCGGGCCTCGTCATAGGAGGCTTCCGGGCCTTTTGAAAGGAGGCTTCTGAGCCTCTTGAAAAGAGGCTTCCGAAACTCTTGAAAGGAGGCTTCCGAGCCTCTTGAAAGGAGGCTTCCGAGCCTCTTGGAAGGAGGCTTCCGGGCCTCTTGAAAGGAAGCTTCCGAGCCTCTTGAAAGGAAGTTTCCGAGCCTCTTGAAAGGAGGCTTCCGAGCCTCTTGAAAGGAGGCTTCCGAGGCCTCTTGAAAGGAGGCTTCGAGGCCTCTTGAAAGGGAGGCTTCCTGGAGGCCTCTTGAAAGGAGGCTTCCGAGGCCCTCTTGAAAGGAGGCTTCCTGAGGCCTCTTGAAGGAGGCTTCCGAGGCCTCTTGAAAGGAGGCCTGAGGCCTCTTGAAAGGAGGCCTGAGGCCTCTTGAAAGGAGGCTTCCGAGGCCTCTTGAAAGGAGGCTTCCGAGGCCTCTTGAAAGGAGGCCTGAGGCCTCTTGAAAGGAGGCTCTGAGCCTCTTGAAAGGAGGCTCCTGAGCCTCTTGAAAGGAGGCTTCCTGAGCCTCTTGAAAGGAGGCTTCCTGAGCCTCTTGAAGGAGGCTTCCGAGCCTCTTGAAAGGAGGCCTGAGGCCTCTTGAAAGGAGGCTTCCTGAGGCCTCTTGAAAGGAGGCTTCCGAGGCCTCTTGAAAGGAGGCTTCCTGGAGGCCTCTTGAAAGGAGGCCTGAGGCCTCTTGAAAGGAGGCTTCCGAGGCCTCTTGAAAGGAGGCTTCCGAGGCCCCTGAAAGGAGGCCTGAGGCCTCTTGAAAGGAGGCTTCTGAGGCCTCTTGAAAGGAGGCTTCCTGAGGCCTCTTGAAAGGAGGCCTGAGGCCTCTTGAAAGGAGGCTTCCGAGGCCTCTTGAAAGGAGGCCTGAGGCCTCTTGAAAGGAGGCTTCCGAGGCCTCTTGAAAGGAGGCTTCTGGGGCCTCTTGAAAGGAGGCTCTGAGGCCTCTTGAAAGGAGGCTTCCGAGGCCTCTTGAAAGGAGGCTTCCTGAGGCCTCTTGAAAGGAGGCTTCCTGGAGGCCTCTTGAAAGGAGGCTTCTGAGGCCTCTTGAAAGGAGGCCTGAGGCCTCTTGAAAGGAGGCCTGGAGGCCTCTTGAAAGGAGGCTTCGAGGCCTCTTGAAAGGAGGCTTCCTGAGGCCTCTTGAAAGGAGGCTTCCGAGGCCTCTTAAAAGGAGGCCTTCCGAGGCCTCTTGAAGGGGGGCTTCCGGGGCCTCTTGAAAGGAGGCCTGAGGCCTCTTGAAAGGAGGCTTCCTGAGGCCTCTTGAAGGAGGCCTGAGGCCTCTTGAAAGGAGGCCTGAGGCCTCTTGAAAGGAGGCTTCCGAGGCCTCTCTTGAAAGGAGGCCTGGAGGCCTCTTGAAAGGAGGCTTCGAGGCCTCTTGAAAGGAGGCTTCTGAGGCCTCTTGAAAGGAGGCTTCCGAGGCCTCTTGAAAGGAGGCCTGGAGGCCTCTTGAAAGGAGGCCTGAGGCCTCTTGAAAGGAGGCTTCCGGGGCCTCTTGAAAGGAGGCCTGAGGCCTCTTGAAAGGGAGGCTTCCTGAGGCCTCTTGAAAGGAGGCCTGAGGCCTCTTGAAAGGAGGCTTCCGAGGCCTCTTGAAAGGAGGCTTCGAGGCCTCTTGAAAGGAGGCCTTCAGGCCTCTTGAAAGGAGGCTTCTGAGGCCTCTTGAAAGGAGGCTTCCTGAGGCCTCTTGAAAGGAGGCTCTGAGGCCTCTTGAAAGGAGGCCTGAGGCCTCTTGAAAGGAGGCTCTGGAGGCCTCTTGAAAGGAGGCCTGAGGCCTCTTGAAAGGAGGCTTCTGAGGCCTCTTGAAAGGAGGCCTGAGGCCTCTTGAAAGGAGGCCTGAGGCCTCTTGAAAGGAGGCTTCCTGAGGCCTCTTGAAAGGAGGCTTCCTAGACTTTTGAAAGGAGGCTTCCTAGACTTTTGAAAGGAGGCTTCCGAGCCTCTTGAAAGGAGGCTTCAAAGGCCTTTTGAAAGGAGGCTTCAGAGGCCTCTTGAAAGGAGGCTTCCGAGGCCTCTTGAAAGGAGGCTCCCGAGGCCCCTTGCAAGGAGGCTTCCGAGGCCTCTTGAAAAGGCGCTTCCGAGACCTCTTGAAAGGAGGCTTCCCAGGCCTCTTGAAAAGGGGCTTCCTGAGGCCTCTTGAAAGGAGGCTTCTGAGGCCTCTTGAAAGGAGGCCTGGAGGCCCTCTTGAAAGGAGGCCTGAGGCCTCTTGAAAGGAGGCCTGAGGCCTCTTGAAAGGAGGCTTCGAGGCCTCTTGAAAGGAGGCTTCCTGAGGCCTCTTGAAAGGAGGCCTGAGGCCTCTTGAAAGGAGGCTTCCAGGGCCTCTTGAAAGGAGGGTTCGGGGCCTCTTGAAAGGAGGCTTCCGAGGCCTCTTGAAAGGAGGCCTGAGGCCTCTTGAAAGGAGGCTTCCGAGGCCTCTTGAAAGGAGGCCTGAGGCCTCTTGAAAGGAGGCCTGAGGCCTCTTGAAAGGAGGCTTCTGAGGCCTCTTGAAAGGAGGCTTCCGAGGCCTCTTGAAAGGAGGCTTCTGAGGCCTCTTGAAAGGAGGCTTCTCAGGCCTCTTGAAAGGAGGCTTGGAGGCCTCTTGGAAGGGGGCTTCGGAGGGCTCTTGAAAGGAGGCTTCTGAGGCCTCTTGAAAGGAGGCTTCCGAGGCCTCTTGAAAGGAGGCTTCCGAGGCCTCTTGAAAGGAGGGGGCAGAGGCCTGTTGAAAGTAGGCTTCCGGGGGCTCTTGAAAGGAGGCTTCCGAGGCCTCTTGAAAGGAGGCTTCCGAGCCCTCTTGAAAGGAGGCTTCCGAGGCCTCTTGAAAGGAGGCTTCCGAGCCCCCTTGAAAGGAGGCTTCTGAGCCCTCTGGAAAGGAGGCTTCCAAGGCCTGTTGAAAGGAGCCTTCCGAGCCTCTTGAAAGGAGGCTTCCTGAGCCTCTTGAAAGGAGGCTTCCAGGCCTCTTGAAAGGAGGCTTTGAGCCTCTTGAAAGAAGGCCTGAGCCTCTTGAAAGAAGGCTTCCGAGCCTCTTGAAAGGAGGCTTCCGAGCCTCTTGAAAGGAGGCTCCCGAACCTCTTGAAAGGAGGCTTCCGAGCCTCTTGAAAGGAGGCTTCCGAGCCTCTTTAAAGGAGGCTTCAGAGCCTCTTGAAAGGAGGCTTCAGAGCCTCTTGAAAGGAGGCTTCCGAGCCTCTTGAAAAGTGGTTTCCGAGGCCTCTTGAAAGGAGGCTTCCGATACCTCTTGAAAGGAGGCGTCCGAGCCGGTATGCCGGGTCTATTTTGTAGTATTACCGCATCGAGCAGAACAAAATTACGCGAGTTTTGAGACCGGTCTTCAGATCCAAACCATGTTTGATCACGTACTCAATTAATTTGCTTCCCGATCCACCGTACAGAATAAAATATCCCGGATCATGAATAATCACGAAATTATTTTCTCTTGAAAGAAGGCTTTCTTCGGAATCAAAAATTGCACAATTTTCAAAACTTTATCAATAAGTGTTTATTAAAATTGTAATACAACCGCCATCACGTATTTGAATCCGAGGTTCTCCCTGTACCCCCGGTTGAAAACCACTGGCTTATGCGTATAGGCTTCCATTGGTATGTCAATATCGTCGTATGTTGGTATATCGAAAAATAAAGCACCAAATTTCTTTCACTAGTTTTTTCTGTAGATCTTTAAAATTATTATAATATCATTTTAATGTGCAATTACGTTACGAGTGGTGTAGGAGAACATCAAATTACATCATTTCAGCGGCAATTATGATGTATTTTCCTAATTTCATCGTCAAGATTGAAAGTCGACACATAAGTCTGGAACACATAACATCATACTTTAAACTAGTTATATATTTTTTAGGTAAAACCGATGTTTTAATGAAAAATTGAGTGAGCACGCTCCTTTTTCGTTCTGAGATTGAACGAAAATTACGAACCTAATAAACAAATCGCATGTAAGAAATTAACGACAACGTGACCCAAATAACACCCTAGACTTTCGCTTTCACACGTAAGCTGGTCCTTCGCATTTTATTTATGTCTTTTTTATAGCTCCTTCCTTCATCCACTTACCTGATGTTGATCGGGTGCTGAATCGGTTTGTCCCAATCGGTGTACTCGTTCCGTACGGCCGAGAAAATTTCGTTCAGATGGAAAGTGAACGCATTCCGGATGTACGTTCGTAGCAGTCGATTGCGCTGCTCTTCCTCAAGCCCGTACTAACGAATGGAATTCCATGCAGTGTTTTGATGGAATGTTCCGAATTCCGATTGCGGAGGACATTCCCAGCCATGAAATAAAACATCACAAGAAAAAATAAAAACATACGTTTAAGGTTTGTTTTATGTGCATAAACTGGGCGAAAGAGAACAACAAGTTGATTGCCGATAAACAGCTTCATTAAGTGGGAAAACTCGAACCAACACTCACCTGTATATCGGAAGCACTGAAATCGTTATAGCTTTCGGTCGTGGTCATGCCGAGCATCAGCTCGCTGGTGATGAAGCCCTCGCCGGAGTGTTCCATAGCGAATTCCGGATCCAACGAATCCTCCAGCGGTAGAAATGGTCCCCAGGACGGCATGAACCGTACGGCGGTCAGTCTTACACCCATCAGGGCCTCCAGTGGTTTGTCCCGCAGACAATCGGTGATGTCGTCGGTCGATGGCTTACGGGCAGGCTTTCCTGGCGGTGGATCTACCAGCAGATGACATGCCATTTGTTGGGACACCTCCAACCGAATGGCATCGGGATCGGGAACCATCGCCCATGGGCTGAGAGCGGATCCACTGAGCAGGATTGCTCGACTTATGAGACCTTTGGAGTAAACAATGTTTGAATGTTAAAATGACTAATTAAAATATAAGAACGTACCTTTTCCCGCTTTTGAGATTAGCACCATGTTGGCCAAGGTCGCACCCGTATCGTGGCCAACCACGGTGATTCGTTTGGGATCACCGCCGAACGCGCCAATATTGTCTCGCACCCATTGCAGTGCGAGGATGATGTCCATTAAACCTAGATTGCCACCAGAACCACCCGGTGAAGCAGAGGCACGAGTTTTGAGAAAACCTGAAAATAGTAAAGACCAAGGTTAAACTGATGTGGTATGGAGACTTTTCCACTATAATAGTTTGATAAAAAAAATTGTCATCTCAGTTATGGCAAACTTCCGACTGATGTCCAAGATTGTTTTTTAACGTTGTTATATTTATCGTGAAGCTTTTCGGAGCCGAAATAATGTTTCGCAATACAATTTCTTCTTGATTCATGAAAAAGAATTGATAGTTTTGGGGAATTGAAGGACTCACAGTTTGCTCGAGGTCTGTCACTGTTCATTGTTATTTGATGGGACACCACTCGGTACAAGAACGTTGTCTTTGAAAACCATGACAGCTTGCAACAAGGAGGGCTTCACCCTTGGCTTCACCTCAGGCTCCGCCAGTAACAATAATTCAGTAGAGAAGGAAGAGAATTCAAGATGTTTAAGTGATTACTTTTTTTAAGGTACCCAACCTTAGTAACATTGTGTTTTTATGCTGTTTTAATAACACTCTTGAAGAGTAAATTATGGTCTTCAAGAGCGTTATAAAACTTAAAATGTTACTTGGGAATGGAATTGATAGTCACTTAAAAACTATGACAAAAGCCGACGTCTCATTACTATACATCAACCGTATTTTCATTTCTTCCATCGCATCTCTTCATCGTACTATTTTGTGAATTTGAATCTTGTATATTTTATACACTGAATGATCAAGTGTCGTTTTAAATTAACAAGTAAGCATGGTTAGTGTTTGGCTGATATTACACAACTCCTGTAACAGAACACAAACCGATGCCAAACATTTGTCGAATACCTGAATTCGAATTGAATGGCAATGGAATGCATCAGCATTGCCAATGCATGCTGAGAATGCACCCTCGCCATCTAACACCGGCAGCTTGAGCTAGAATCAATGAATGAGAAGAAACTTGATGCATTCAAAATAGGTACAAGTGAATGCCAACGAACACCGAGAGCCCGGACTCACCCGGGCGCTTGTCGTTTGCCAAAAGTTCCAAATTCCTATACTTGGTTTCCATCTGATTAAACTCAGTCCTACGACTTTTCCGTTTTCGCAATGGACGATGTGATATGCCTTTGGAAACGAGCCACTTCATTTGATTTGAAATTGGGCTCATCATATTGTCGTTCGTTACCTACCTCGACTCATACACAGTGTATCCGCCGTTTGACTTCAATGCATACTTCAATAGTCACTGTTTGCCGACGCATTACGGTCCCACGGACAAACGCAAGTGCAAAGACAATTTTCCAGCTTACTAACGACAACACATCACCATCGGGTCTGATCGAATGCGGATTGAGAACGCATCGTCTATTCCCGTGTAGGCGCCTAATCCAGTATCGAATTGCACAAATCTAGAGCGTAAATATTTGTGCGGCATAGAGAGTATCAACATTCAACATCGACCGATTTTGTTTTTCCAACTTGGTGACAGGCAAACATTCAACGACTGAGCGTTCAACTCGGTAGGATCAAGGTGCGTTTTGCTCTAGCATTGAATTTAATAGATTCTAAAATCGACACTCTCACAGACATCGGATTTCATGATGTCTAGTTTCATTCACATTACAAATTTAAGAATGTGAATAAAAAATAACAAAATGCTTGTACAATTTTAGGACAGAGTAATTCTCGCTGAAACGAGGTTCTTAAAAATGCCTAAATTCATACTCTTTCGAAAGCTTTCGGCGAGTATATTGAGGATCCGAGTTAAATTCTTCAGAAAGATGAACCCCTTGTTAGTTATACACGAAATCATTTTAATGGACCCTTCGATTTTTGTCAATTATTGACTCACCAAAACTGTCATAACTCCAACATTTCTCAACCGATCATAGATATCAGCATATCGTTGGAAAGAGGAAGAGTGTATCCTCAATTTGCAATAATAAAAATATAAGCAGCCATATTGAATTTAGCCGTCATCTTGGATTTAATTTTAAAAATTATTTTTCTGCCAGGTTCCCAAACCGCCGATTTTAAATATTATTACAGCGATGAAAAGCTTAGCTTATATTGTGCATTGTGGCCGAAAATCTCAGGTGTATTTTTTTTCTATCAAAAGTTATGTACGATTTACCAAATTATATTTTGAAGGGCCATCTGACCAACGAATATTATTTTTATGGTTAATGTGGTACTACGACGTCAGTTCCTTGATTTCATACACTATTCTAAGCCAAATATGTTTCAAAAATGAAAAGCATATCTACAACAGTATTTTATTTGAAGGGCTCAAAAGTGTTGAGCATAACGGAGCCGTATTCAAGTTATTGTATTAAATAATTCAAGAATTTTGGTATTGGTAAATCGTACATAACTTTTGATAGAAAAAACATACACCTGAGATTTTCGGACACAATGCACAATATAAGCTAAGCTTTCCATCGATGTATTAATATTCAAAATTGGCGGTTGCGAACCTGGCGGAAAAATAGTTTTCAAAAAGAAATCCAAGATGGCGGCCAAATTCAATACGACTTCTTATATTTTTATTATTGCAAATTGAGGATACACTCTTCCTCTTTCCAACGATATGCTGATCTCTATGATCGGTTGAGAAATGTTGGAGTTATGACAGTTTTGGTGAGTCAAGAATTGACAAAAATCGAGGGGTCCATTAAAATGATTTCGTGTATAACTAACGAGGGGTTCATATTTCTGAAGAATTTTACTCGGATCCTTAATATACTCGCCGAAAGCTTTCGAAAGAGTATAAATTTAGGCATTTTTAAGAACCTCGTGCAAATAGTGGCCCGGTTTCAGCGAGAATTACTCACACTTTAATTTCCATAGAAACTGTATAACTTTTTTTTAGATAGGGGAGACTGGGTAGACTTGATCCCCTTTTCTGATTTCGGATGTATCACAGCCAAAAATAAATAAACATACGCGATTTCCACACAGACTCTCTAAGGAATATAGTATTTAACTTTACTGATGTATGACAGTCCTTGAATTATTGTTGTTATTGATACACAATCGATTTTTTAGAGTGCTGTCAAAAATCTACTTTTAAAATATTCGGGGGAAATGGGGGATCAAATGTCCCCATATTGAGGCAATAACTTCAAATCCAAATATCCTAAAACTTTGATGGAATGTTGACATTTTCATCAGTACAGATCATTAAGCACATTTATGGCTTTGTGCTGTGAAAAATCGAAAGCATTTGGTCATTGTTATGAAAAGTTATTCAAATTTTGCGTGGCCAATAAAAAAATCTTTAGGAAGGTCAAAACATACAAACCGCCCTGCAGAATAAATAAGGTTGTCAATCCAAAAAATAACTCACCACATAAAGGTCATTTGTCTAGAGGATCTATACTAAAAATACGCTAGAACAAAACTACTTTAGTTCTCGATAAAACAGGGGGTGATCAAGTCTCCCCGGGGATCAAGTCTACCCACCTTCCCCTACTCTATTTTAAGTGCACATTCGAAAGTTTTTCCACGATTGTAAGAGCGTAGCATGCTGTGACCGCGAGTAAACGTACATTTTCACGGTCCGTCATTTTTAATAAAAATTAAACAATGTTGAAGAAAAGTTCAGATTTTCGGTTAAGTTACCATTCAAGATTGAAATCTATATTGGTCGCCATTCCTCCTCAAGCTATACATAGCGGAAAAGAATTCCACGAACACAGCGTTACGAATGGATGATCAAGGCGAATCGGTTCGTATCTAATTCGTATCGATCCCTCCTCCTGGATGTGCAAGTCGTACGGATGAGTATTAGCATGGGATCATATTCGCTCCAAACCGATCCAAGGACCTTGAATGTCGATATCATCGAAAATGAAGGCGGATGTTCGTGTTTTTCTCTGCTGTCAACAACATTTTTCGAAGGTGTAGCGGTCGGATAAGGATCCCACGATCAACCAAGGGTATCCAGTCAAGACGAGAAGAGTCGTAAGGAAGAACGCAATACCTGTGGAGAAGATACTCGCCGAGGTTCTTTGGTTGAGCTTATAGGATAAGCAGGGCTCCGTGCATGGTAAGATGTTGAAGAACGGTATGTAAACACAATTGATACTACAATGACGTAAGTAGAACATACAAACATCGTGCATTTTTTCAACGAAGGCGTAGAGTTTAAGCTGACACAATATTGTCTATTGATTCAAATGAGCATGAACATTATGACCGTATAAGTCATGTAGAGGATTGCGCCGCCACCGACATTTTGGCGAGCATCGTTGATCTATGTATAATGTCTAACGCCGATTTGTTAGAGCCTACATCATAAATTCACTTCAAGAAATATGTATTACAATTTTTACAGAATATCAGAAATGATTCATATTGTGTGGCGAGATTTGAATTGAGTCATGAATATGGCCTTTCTAAATTTGTAGAATCAAATCACGAAAAGAGAGTGTAATTTAAAACTTTCACAATTTTTGCATGATTTGTGAAATTAAAATCAGTTTCAGAATATTGTTTTAAATAATTCAAAAAACCCGCTTTGTTTAAATGTTTCTGAATTTTCGAAAATCTTTTACAAGAAATTCTTGTAAAATCAAATTCATCTATTTTTTTTCAAAACTTTTAATATTTTCCCGAGAAAAAATAAAAAGAATATTTGAACATTATGAAGAATGTGATTATGGTCAATGTGATTGAGATTTTCTACAATATGAAGATAGTATCAGCTAGATAAACACTGGAATCATTTTACAGGTTTCAATGATTTTCGATAAAATTCAACGAAATCGTAATCAGCAGTATTGTTTGGTGTTTGTTTCAAAGATATTCTGTTATTATTTCCCTTATTTAACTGTCAAAATAACATAAATTGCTTACCTCAGGCATATTGCCCTTCATCTCCCATAAGTTATATCAATGCAAATGTGTGTTAAAAATAAATTTTGTTACGACGATGATTATCGAGATAATGATTCCAGCACGAAACATATGTTGTAAGTAAAAGTTTTATATTTTTATCGTCTTATGGGTTTAGATCGTTTTCATCGCTTTTGTTTCTTTTCTTTCTCGTTCCAGAGGGCGAGTAATGGCGCTTGAACCTAGGCTGATATATACACTGATGGACATATAAGCCTTGTCATGTTTTCATAGTAATCTGTATGAATTCATACGAATACTTTTGCCCATCAGTATATAAGCCAGGGCACTAGACTAAAAACTGTGTCCCATCCCAAGACGTCGAGGACCCATGGAGTGTACATTAATCTTCTTAGCAAGTCACTCCCAACGATTCGTCAATCATATTCCCCCCTGAATGTGAAACGGTTGGTACGGCTGTCCCCGTTTCTTCCTTTCGTAGATTCAAAACTCTTCGTTGATCATGTTATTTATTAGGGGAATTATGGGTAAAACCGACACTGCGGGTAAAACCGACACCACTTCAAATCTCTGATTTCAAGTGATTATCGGACAGTATTTCGACACACTGTTTCTTTAACCAAGAAACCTACTCTTCTCACGATGACACCGATTTCGCAAAAATCAATGAGAGACGGTCTTTCTTTTCTGACAAATGAAGAATGAACTCTACTCTAACGATGCTGAGATGGTAATAATTTTATTTCCTATTTCTACTTACAATTATGGATTTTCTTATGTCTAAGTTTTACCTGATCCTAACGTCTTTACCTGACCTGACGCCGATCTTCCCGCCACGCCGTCATCACGGGTAGTTTATCATTTCTTTCGTCGTCTCTTGGCTTTGTTTATTTATTGTCTTTCGGTGACGCACCAAACCATATTCGCATTCCGACCCTATCATAAACGTACATTTTCTTATCTTTATGCTAAACTTTATTGCTCAGACATCAACACACACTTTGAATAAACGTTTGATTTCTTGTATTTCTAGTCATTTTGTAACTGGCGGAGACGTATAAAAGTCATAATAAACAGATAATTAGCATTGATCATCATTGAGGAGATGGGTTATGTAAAATTTTGGCATCAGTGTATAAGCTTTTTCGACAATAATTTGTCGATTTTCGGTATTTAATCCATCTCTGATCCATAATTGAACATCATTTTGTGTATGTTGTGGAAAAATAGTTAATTTTTCTAATTATAAACATCCACATGTATCTCATCATTATTATGTTATCAGTAGGGGTAAATTCGACATCTGATATCGAATCACGAAATACCTCTGACCCAAAGACCCATCATTCGCATTATATAATTCAAGTATTGAAAAACGAGGCGTCGAGGAATATAACATAATCATGATTACTGATTACATACCATATCATCATTGGGCGTGACTATAGGTCTAATATCTAATATTGAATCATCAAGGAAAACCTGCAGGTCGGATAACAATAGCACTCAAAGAAGAACCGTATTCTTAGGCTTATTTTGCTCTTGGATATATTCAATCCGTTCTCTAGTGTTGTTCTTTCGTGATCCATTTTCACCTCTGTAAACATGTAGCTTGTCACCTACGGAACTAGTCATTTTTATTTCTTGTCATAAATGCACCATACGCATTTATTTTAAATCGCCGTTATAAACAACTTTTTAAAATAAGTGAAATTTAAATGTAGGTCAATATTTACACTAACTACTGATGTTACTTTTGTTACTAACATTCTTATACTCTATATATTTTTCACCCGGCCCACTGAAGAAACTAAATAAAATATGATATGTGGTGATGATTTTAAATATGTAAAATTTTGTACAACCATCGTTTATGATTGACCCCTGAACATGAATTTCATACACAAATATCAAAATGAATGTTGTTAAACATTTTCGATTATGTTATAACATCATTTAGAATTAATTTGATGTTCAATTCCATAACGACTTGATGTGTCGGTTTTACCCTCATGTGGTGTCGATCTTACCCGCATCCCAGCTGTTTGGACTGGAAGATGAGCTGATCGCGTTTTCATCATAAATCAAATTCTACCAAGAAATATTGTCCTGAGACCTCATGGACTGTTGCATGAAGAGCCAAAGTACGCTTGTATGAGATTTCTAGACCGGAAAATTGCTTCATAGATTAGGGAACTGTAAAGTTGCTTAAGGTGTCGGTTTTACCCACTTTTCCCCTACTAAATAATCTGATTGCCGGGGAGTTCTGGATTTTCTCCCAAATTCAAGCCTGCACGGTGGGCCTGGCCGTTTTAATACTTGTGTCATATTTATGATATGCTGCAAATATTAATGCAGACAAGAAAATGCTCGGGAATACAACCGACATTTCCAGGATGCTTTTCAATACTGGCTGTGCATGTGCTAAGACAAGACAAGACAAGACAAGACATTCGAAAGTTCTTCCATGATTGACTACAAAAATTGGTTCGACTGCTTCATCTTTTCTATGGCAATAAATGAGTCTGCGAGGTTTCAAAGCCAAGTTACCGAAATTTTGTATTCGTATATCACGAAGCAATGATACTTGTAGAGGTCGAAACAATTTCCAACCCGAAAAATACCTAAACCGGACCGAGAATCAAACCCAGCCATCCTCAGCATGGTCTTGCTTTGTAGCCGAGCATCTTACCACACGGTTAAGGAGGGCCCCAGACATTAGTACTAGCAATCATACACCCCCGGAAATAGTTGAACCATTTGGTTGGGAAACTGCAGATGTAACATTTTTGGCCAAAATGAGATTTTTATATATTCTAAATCCTCGTCCAAAAATACGTAATCGGATTGATTGAACTGTATCAAAGAAATCGAAAGATTCGGTGCCAATTTATTTAAAAACAGTTTTATGTTCTTTTTTCTTCCACATGTGTATAGTGCACGTCCACATTAGAGGAGCGTGAGTATTTAGAATGTCTGGCGGCTATACACATTCTTCATCAGCAACTGTACTGATCAAGTGAGGCTGTGTTAGCTATTTGCCAGTCGGTCGTCAAGCTCAGACCCGACCGCATTGCTTAGGCAAGAGCACGCAAGTCGTTTAGATGTATTTCTTTCTTTTCTTATGGATCCAGTACACCTCCGGTGGTGCAAAGGGCCGACTTGAAAGATCTCCATCCTGAGCGTTGCCCGGCTATCGCTTTAACCTGTTGCCAGGTTAGATTTCGGTCGACTTCTTTTATTTCTTTATTGAGGCTTCGCCGCCATGAGCCTCTGGGTCTGCCGCTGCTGCGATGTCCCGCTGGGTTCCAGTCTAATGCTTGTTTACAGATTTCGTTTCCGCCCCTACGTAGAGTGTGGCCGACCCAGCCCCACTTCCGATCCCGAATTTCTGTTGCTATCGGCCTCTGGTGACAACGACGATGGAGCTCGTTGTTTGAGATCCAGTTGTGAGGCCACCAGGCCCGAATTATATACCGCAGGCATCTGTTAATGAACACCTGCAGCCGTTGAGTGTTCTCCACTGATACACACCATGTTTCGCTAGCGTATAACAGCACAGATTTCACGTTAGAGTCGAAAATTCGTATTTTGGTGCGTTCACTTATCTGCCTGTTTTTCCAGATATTTCTTAAACTCGCAAAGGCAGCCCTTGCTTTCTTGATCCGTGCACCTATGTCGATCTTGGTACCGCCGTCTGACGCCATTTGGCTACCAAGATATTGGAAGCTTTCAACATTCTCCACTGGTTGCCCGGTTACTGTGAAACTGGATGGGGTCACCGTGTTTACATCCAACGATTTGGTTTTGTTGACGTTGATGACTAAATCTGCCGAAGAAGAGCGCTCAGCAAGGTCGTTGAGTTTACTCTGCACATCAGAGCGCCGTTGCGCGAGGAGTGCAACGTCATCAGCCAATTCGAAGTCGTTTAGGTGCTTCATGGTTATAGGCTGCCATAACAGCCCGCGGTTTGGTTCACGGTCAATCGCATCTACCAGAATCTCGTCGATTACGATGAGGAACAGTAACGGTGATAGAATACATACTTGCCTAACACCAGCTACGACCCGGATAAGGTCGGACAATACCCCATTGCGCAGCACTCTACACGAAAAGGCCTCGTACTGTGCTTCAGTGCTTCGATGAGGCCGATGATTTTCTCGGGAACCCCCTTGCGTCTCAGGGCGCCCCACATATTTTCGTGATTAAGACGGTCGAAAGCTTTTTCGTAGTCAATGAATACCAAGTAAAGGGACTCTTGGAATTCGTTCACCTGCTCCAGAATGATGCGGAGCGTGACAATATGGCCCACACAGGATCTTCCGGCACGGAATCCGGCCTGCTGACGCCGGAGAGTCGCATCGATCTTCTCCTGAATCCAGGCTAGGATAACTTTGCATAGAAATTTGAAAACAGTACACAGCAACATAATGCCTCGCCAGTTATCGCATACAGTCAGGTCACCCTTTTTGAGCACCTTCACTAAGATACCTTGCATCCAGTCGACCGGGAAAGTTGCAGTGTCCCAGATATTACTAAATAAACGATGCAGTAGTTGAGCGGATGCCATGGGGTCAGCTTTGAGCATCTCGGCTGATATGTGATCGACCCCTGGGGCTTTATTCGATTTCATGCTTTGGATGGCTGTTTGGATCTCTAGCAGTGATGGAGCTTCGGTATTGACTCGTGTTATAAGTCGGATCCTAGGCAGATTATGCCGAGGTGGTGATGGCCTGGCTGGCACTTGAAAAAGTTCTTCGAAGCGCTCGAACCAGCGTTTTAGCTGGTCAGTTGGGTCGGTCAATAACTGATCATTCGGGTCTTTCACAGGCATCCTTGCATTCATCTTCGCCCCGCTTAAGCGTCGTGAGATATCGTAGAGGAGGCGAATGTCCCCGGTTGCGGCGGCTCTCTCTCCTTCGTCGGCCAGAGAGTCTGTCCACGCTCGCTTGTCCCGTCGACATGAGCGTTTTACTTCCTTCTCAAGAGCCGAGTATCGTTGACGGGCTAAGACTTTGGCTCCTCTGGTTTTTGATCGCTCTATCGCGGCTTTGGCTTCTCTTCGCTCCTCTATCTTCTTCCAGGTCTCATCGGTGATCCATTGTTTTCTCTGAGTGCGCAGTTCGCCCAGATTGTTCTCGCTGGTGGCGATGAAGGCATTCTTGATGGCAGTCCATTGGTCTTCCACGCTGCCACCTTCCGGAATATCTGCAGCACGCGTCTCCAGTTCTTCAACGAAGGACCGTTTCACCGTGACATCTTCCAGTCGTCCAACTATTTCCTCCTGCCGACGAATTCGCGCAATGCGCAGGCGTATTTCGCCGATGAGGAGCACAACGAGCAAAACAATGCAAATTTAAATCCTACCACACTGGATGAAGGCATGATGAAAATGATGTTGCAGCAGTTTGCACAAACAAGACAACTACCTAATTGGTAATGTGCGTAGCGAGATCGGAGAAGTCAATCAGTCAAATCGGAGCTGAAGTGGGAAATAAAATCGGTTAAACATGAATGCTCAACCAAGTTTAAACACTATTACACTGCGCTGGATTTGTTTGATGACAAAATGAACAACGTGTCGCAGAAAATCGGTTCCTTGGAAAACCGAAACGAGCTTGTTTTAAGCGGAATACCAATTAGTTCTGGTGAGAATCTGAAGTCGACCCTCAATGCAATCGGGAGATACTTAGCTATAAAAGAATCAACTACTGAACTGGCGGAAATCAAGCGAATGAAGTCTACATGCAACTCAGTTAGTCACAACCTCATCGTAGTGCGCTGAGGTCATCAAGAGATGAATTCTACAGTGCCTAGGTGCGCAATCGTGATCTACAGCTGAAACATATCAGATTCTGACCATCGGGTGCACGTTAACGAAAGTCTTACCACAGAGACACGCGAGCTGAAAACGGCGGCACAAAAATTGAAGACAGCGGGAAAGTTGTCGTCGGTATAACCAAGATGTCGATCACGTAAAGCTTGCTGTGGGAGGGCCACCGATCACTTGTAATTACAGTCGACTCTCTACATCTCGATGTTCTATATCTCGATATCTCTTCCTATGTCGATGGTTTCCTCAGTCCCTTCAATATACATACATTTGGGCTTCCTACATCTCGATAACCTCCCTATCTCGATATTTCTCTATCCTGATGTGTTCTGATCATATTTTGTTCAGGATTTACTCTCCATATGTCAATATGTTCAAATTTTTAGGCTACTAGATCATGCTTAGACAATAACAAATACATCAACAACAGGAAACGACATTTATTTTTTTTGTCGTTTTTCATATCAACGAGCATTTTTGGATCCATTCCAATTTTCCTTCCATTCCTCGATCTCTCCCTACCTCGATGGTCGAGATGTGGAGAGGCGACTGTATCATTCTTTTTATTATATGTCGTTCACTTTTAAGTGCTGTTTATGTCACTCCCAGTGATGATCGCTTTTACCTACCCAAATAAGCTTAACACTTGCCACGGTAATGCACAGAGTCTTTGGGCGCACAATTCTCGGAAGTTCGAGAAGTTTTGTCTGGATCGAAGATAGAGGTGGCGTGCGCGCCTCACCGAATCTTGGTTATCACAGAGTAATAGTGATCGTAGTATAGAAATCTCCGGTTACACCATCGCTAGAAATAAAACGACGCACCGGAGAGGTGGAGGCATCGTTGTTTACTACAAAAAAATCCAACTTGTTTCAAGGTTTTCGAAACAGAGCTCACTATAGATTCGTCAGATAAAACCGAGTACTTGGCATTGGAGTTTCACGTAGATAGTCAAAAAATTCTTCTGGTTACCATCTACAATCCACCGAACAACGACTGCTCGTGTTTCCTGGCACAAACATTGAATGATTTCACTGTTCGATATGAACATATTTTATCGATCTTCAGACTTCAGACTTCAATACTGACATGATTCAACCCAGTAGTAAGCGTATTCAGTTTGAATCGTTTCTTCGTGTTATTATTTAAAAAGTTCTGCGTTTCAGTCATTTCAGCTTCGCTGGTTTGACCAATCATAACTTCATTTTTGCATCAGTAGATTTCGATACATCTCAGCCAACTAGATCGTGTACCTATCGTGACTATCGTAACAACGCGATGGAATTCTTCTATGTTAACATTAGGGCAGTACACGATACGTGTATTCCTCTCCGGACTACAACTAATCGATCGATCGTCGCGACGTCGATATTTTCGGAGAGGTCAAAGTGTCAAAACTTCCATGTTTCGTGTACACAACGACTTAGAAGCCATTATTGTCGATAGGAAAAGGTCTGTAATGTTGTTCTGCTGAATTTTTCAAAAGTTTTCGATACCATCTCTCACAAGAAACTTATTAGCAAATTACAAGGCCAGTTCAACTTTTCTTCTTCTAGAAGACAAACGGTTTACTGTGGAAATAAAAGCCCAAGTAGTGCTGAGATGTCATCAGGTGTACCACAAGGGTCGGTTTTTGGCCCACTGCTGTTGTGCTATCGTATTAACGACCTACCGATGGTTTTGAAGCATTGATCTAACCAAATCTACGCTGATGATGTACAACTCTACATTGGACGACATGGCCCCTGTGTTCGTTTATTAGCCAGGATGGTGAATGCCTATCTCGAGCTGGTTGCGGACTGGTAAAGACATCCACACGCATCAAAAACCAAGACTTTGATCATCACAAGTCAGCCTCGCAAAGGCAGTGAATCTATACCAAATCAAACACAGGCTATAACGTCTTCACATTTCTCTCTCCTCTTTCAAGCTTATTTGGCAAGCATATTATAGCAATTAGCTTATGGCTGGCATTCAACTTGGTATTCAATTGGTTTTCACTTCCGCATTTCTAGTGCAGATGATCAATAACGTGTTTTTACCTCTTTGGCTATCTGAGGTGTGAGCCAATACACCAGAGATTCATAATCCTATATCGTAGGGTACATTTATTTACCAAATACTTTCGAACATAGTTTATGGTTCATTGGTTGATTTTAGGGCAAATGAAGGTCTGCGGTTGGGAAAACCGTATATGGGTATCGTTACTACCGTGAAAATAGGACTGGACTGGACTGCGGTAGGTCAGGTACGTCACCAAAATACTGGACAGTAACTAAGAAAAAATGGTCGAACACAAGAAGTTTACAGGTGTGCAGCGGTGTGCAACAAGTTGGATCGATCAGATGAAAGCTGATTCGTATACCATCCGTAGATTACGCGTGACAATGTGCTGACCAAAATAGAGATAATTCCAAACAGTTGTTTCATAAGAGCGAATGTCGGAATGAGCTCGAATGAAGAAAAATGTGTTCGAATTTTCCATAACATGTTTTCAGTTATAGTTTCAGTTATTTCGAAGTGAAAATATGATTAAACAAATAGACGACCTTTTTTTCTAATAGTGTACACTTGAGCCCTTGAGCCATAATGTTTTTGAGAAAAACCTTTTCGCCTAAATTTGTCAATATCGCCTGATTACATCGCCCCGTTGTGTTTTCAAAGTACCGTTTAGCCTCTTTGCTCACATGTATTTTCGATGCAAGAACAAAGTGTCATAGGTAATGCACAAATGAAACGGAGTTTAGCTGTTAGCTTAGCCCTTCTGATGCCATGGAGCAAACGGGGCGCAATCGCACCAAGATAAAAATTCCAACGGAAATGTAATATCGCCCTTCTGCATTTTTTTACAGCAAAAAAAAAACAACATTTTGTGCCGTTTTGGATATGCAACATGTAGTACATTTCCAGGAGGTTCGATCTATGACATAAACTTCATTTGTTTACATTTGCGACTTCGGCCCTTATGAAACAACTATGTCGAATTATCGATAACTTTTATGCATAGCGCAGGCTACTTTGTTTGGCCTCAGTTTGATAATGAACTGAGAGAGGGTAAAGGGTGGTATGGACTTCTAAAGTACTGTGCAAAAAGATAGGAAAAGTAATGGTCAAGGAATGATTGCGCTACTGAGATTCCTTGAGCAGTACGGAGCTGACAAGGAAAAAGAACAATTTTGCAACAGCAGGCCAACTGCAGTGAAGAAAACACAGTCTGACAGTTTGCCTTGCGGAATAATGCATCGATGCATTATTCCGCAAGTAAACGTGACGTTTTGTTGTTTTCGTACTGCTCTCGGTTCGTTTCGTCCGCGATTCAAAATTTGTTTTCCGGCGAAATTATCATTAAAAAAATTAAAATTAGCTTACAGGTATGTATATCTGGAAGATTCTACTTTAATTTTATTAAGATGAACATTGCCTCATTGCTGATAACATGACCTCATTCCATTTAGTTTCAGGTCGGATTCCCAAGTGCCAGTCGGTCGATTTTGAGAATTGTTGTAGTGCCGTCGGATTAGATGATGTAGTCCGATAGGGGACGCATTTTAGTTCACTTGTCCGCAGAGAGAATACTAATTTGAAAAAATAACTCTTCGATTCGGAAATGACGTCGTATTCTGAGATTGGGTGGAATGGATGGCCGACCTTGGGATCAGTGAGGTCGTTCATCTCGATGGTTCAGGGCTTCCTACGCCTTATCCTGATTTCGACACCATGGTTTGGCTACAGATTGACCTGACGCTGTGTGGGGAGGATCACGAAAACAACAACGACCTTATTTGCGATGTGAATTTATTGCTCCTGAGAATTCAGATAAGATATATCGTTAGAGAAAAATATTTAAAAAAATTCAAAAAGATTATCAAGATCCGTCGAATGAAAATATTATAAAGAGTACTAGTTGAAGAACTATGAAGAACACAGATTTAAAATAAATTATTCAAATAAAATACACCTATTTTCTAAAATGCAGTGTATTACATTTTAACGTTTAAGTGAAATTTACAGTTTTTGGGTGAAATATGACAAGCTCGGTAGTCTAGGGCCTACCGCTTCTGCCTTATAAGCAGGAGGTCGTGGCCGATACTGAAATCAAAGTAAGAATAACCAACCTGCAAACGTACGGCATAACCACGCCGATTAAGGATTAATTCTGGAGTTTGTCCAGAAACTTCTCCTGAGTTTCTTCAAATATTGTTTCACGAATCCTAAAGGAATCCATTCGAAAAATCATCCAGACATTTCTAAGGGGATTCCTGCTGGAATTCCTACGAAGATTCCTCGGTACCTTCCTCCGCGACTTTTTCTAGAAATTCATTCGAGAACAACTCCAGGAACTCCGCTGGGAATTCTTCTAAGACATATTTCAGGAACATCTTCGGTAATTCCTCAGATAATTTATCTAGGACTTTTGCGGGGTTTTCTCTGGGACGTTCACCAGGAACATTACCGGGAATTCTTCCGGTCCATATAAAAAACTTCCAAGATAAATCCTTCGGGAATTCCTCCGAAAATTCCACCGGGAGTTTGTCATGGAATTTTCCGGAGATTCGTCCTGAAATTCCGCCGAAATGCCTCTAGGAGTTTCATTGAGATTTTCTCCAGGAATTCTTTAAGCACCGGAGCTCTTCCACCGGCAATTCCTCGAGGAATTTCTTTGAGAATTCTTCCATGAATTCCTCCAGCAATTGTTCCACGAACTCCCAAATGTATTCCTCCACGAATTTTCCCAATAATTCCTTCACGAACACTTCCAGAAATTTCTACGCGAATTCCTCCAGGAAGGTTTTTCGGGAATTTCTCCAGGAACTACTCAGGATTTCTTCGAGCATTTCTTCATAAAATTTCGAAAATAACCCGTTCTGGAATTTCTCCGGAAATTTGTCCAGGGTTTCCACTTGGATTTTCTCCAGGAATTCCTCCTTAAATTCCCTCAGAATTTCTTTTGGCTCTACGTAATTCATCCGGTAATTCATCCTGGATTTCCTCCGAGAATTCCACTAATAATTTCTTCAAAAGTTCCATAAGTAATTCCTTCAGCAATTTTTCCAGACATTCCTCCGAAAATTTCTCCAGGTATTCCAACGAGAAATCGTTCAGGTTTTCCTCCTGTAATAACTCCCTGAATTCCTCCAGAAATTCTTCTGAAAATTCCTCCTCCGTTCAGGTTTTCCTCCTGTAATAACTCCCTGAATTCCTCCAGAAATTCTTCTGAAAATTCCTCCGAGCGTTCCTCAGTGATTCCTTCGGAAGTTACTCCAGCAGTTCTTCCAGGAATTTCTCCGGCATTTTTATGGAAGTCATACCAGGAATTCGTCCAGAAGATCTTCCTGGTATTCCTTCAGGAATTCTTTCGGAAGTTCCTTCGGAAGCTCTATTAGGAATTCCTTCGAAAGTTCTTTCCGGGATTCCTCCGGATTTTTTTTCAGGAATTGCTCCGTAATTTCCCCTAGTGTTTTCTTCGGAAGTTCCTTCAGTATTTTTTTCGGAAGATTCTTCAGGCAATTCTCCGAAAGTTGCCTCAGGAATTCTTTCGTAAGTTCCTTGAGGAAGTCCTTCAAAAGTCTCTTACAAAATTCTTCCGGAACTTCCTTTAAAGATTCCTCCGAAAATTCATGCAGAAATCTATCGGAAGATCCTCCACCGGAAGCTCTTTCAGAAATCCCACTGGAAGTTCCTTAACGTTTCTACCGGAAGGTTCTTCAGGAACTCCACCAGAAATTCCTTCAAGAATTCCACTCTGGAATTTCCTTCTGGAATACCAGGAATAGGTTCCTTCTGGAATTCCTCCGGAAGTTTCTTCAAGAATATCTAGTTTAGTTCCTTCCTCCTGAAATTCTTTGAGAAATTGCTTCGGAAGTTCTACCAGGAATATGTCCGCAATATGTTCTATCGAGCACTTCACCAGAAGATCCTTTATGTATTCCAACGGAAATTCTTTCAGGAGTTCCTCCTGAGGTTCCTTCTGGAATTCAACCGAAAGTTCCTTCTGGAATACCTTTTGAAGTTTCTTCAGGCGTTCCTCCGGAAGTTTCTTCATCCGTACCTCCGAAAGTTCCTTCGGAAGTTCCTCCACGAATTCGTCAAGATGTTCTTCTTCACATTCCTTCAGGAATGTTCTTTCAGGAATTCCTCCGGAAGTTTCTTCAGGAATTTTTCCGGAAGTTTCTTCAAAAATTCATCCAAAAGTTCCTCAAGGAATTCCTCTCGAATTTTCATCAGTAATTCCTACGGAGGATCCTTCAAAAATTTCTCCAATTGTTCTTTCAGGAATTCCTCTGAAAGTTCCTTAAGGAGCTCCTTCGGAAATTTTATCATGGAATACTTCTGGAAGTTGCTACAGGAATTCCTCCGGAAGTTTTTCAAGAATTCTTCCGGAAGTTCCTTGGGGAATTTTTCTTGAAATTACATAAGTATGTCCTTTGGAAAGTCCTTTAGAAATTCCTCCGGAACTTGCTACAGCTTTCGGGGAAGTTCTTGAAGGAACTTCCCAAGGAATTCATAAAAGAAATTCCGTAGAAAATCTTCATGGAACTTCCAGAGGTTTCCTGAAGCAACTTTCGAAGAATAACCAGAAGGAACTTCCGAAAGGAATACTGGAGGAACTTAGGGAGGAATTCCTGACAAAACTTCCGGAGGAATTTTTTAAGAGTGATTTTTTATTTTAATACAAAATTCATCATTATTCCGGATGAAGTGCTAAAGGATCTTCTGAAGAAATCCCCAATGAAACTTCACGAGGAATTGCCTAATATAACTGAAAGAAGTTCCGGAAAAAATCCTTATAGCACTTTCGAAGGAATTCGTGAAAGAACACACGGACAAATTCCTGAAAGAACTTTCGTAGAAATTTCTGAAGAAAATTCGAGAGTAAATCATCAAGGAATTTTTGGAGGAATTTTTAAAGAAACTTCTGGAGGAATTCCCGAAAGAACTTCCCCAAGGATTCGTTAAAGAATGTGAGAAAAAACATCAGGAGATTTTCCTGGTAGAACTTCCGAAGGAAGTCGTGGAGGAACTTCTGCAAAAATTCCTGAAGGAAATTCCGAAGGAACTACTGAAGGAGCTTCACGAGGTATTCCAGAAGGCTTTTTCGGGGAAATTCCAGAAGGAACTTCCAGAGGATTTGCTAAAGGTTCCACATGGGCTTCCACATGCAACTTTCGAAATATTACATGAATAAAATTCCAAAGGAAATACTTGAAGAAATTACGGAGGAATTCCTTAAAGAACTTTCAGAGGAACACCTAAAAGAACTTCCGAAGGAGTTCCTGTAGCAACTTCCAGAGGAATTCCTAATGGAATTTCCGACGGAACTCCTTAAGCCACTTTCGGAGGAATTCGGATGAATTATTGTAAGAACCGCCAGAGGAATTTCTGAAGGAAATTACCAGAAATTCGAGTGGAATTCCTCAAAGAACTTTCGAATGATTATTTCAAGAAACTACCGGAGAAATTCCAGAAGGAACTTCTAAATGAACATTAAGAGGAATTCCTGGAGGAACTTCCGGAGAAATTCCTGGAGGAACTTCCGGAGGAATTCCTGGAGGAACTTCCGGAGGAATTCCTGGAGGAACTTCCGGAGGAATTCCTGGAGTAGCTTTCGAAAAAATTCTTGGAGGAACTTCCGGAGAAATTCCTAGAGGAACTTTCGGAGGAATTCCTGGAGGAACTTACGGTGAAATTCCTGGAGGAACTTCCGGAGGAATTCCTGGAGGAACTTCCGGAGGAATTCCTGGAGGAACTTCCGGAGGAATTCCTGGAAAAACTTCCGGAGGAATTCCTGGAGGAACTTCCGGAGGAATTCCTGGAGGAACTTCCGGAGGAATTCCTGGAGGAACTTCCGGAGGAATTCCTGGAGGAACTTCCGGAGGAATTCCTGGAGGAACTTCCGGAGGAATTCCTGGAGGAACTTCCGGAGGAATTCCTGGAGGAACTTCCGGAGGAATTCCTGGAGGAACTTCCGGAGGAATTCCTGGAGGAACTTCCGGAGGAATTCCTGGAGGAACTTCCGGAGGAATTCCTGGAGGAACTTCCGGAGGAATTCCTGGAGGAACTTCCGGAGGAATTCCTGGAGGAACTTCCGGAGGAATTCCTGGAGGAACTTCCGGAGGAATTCCTGGAGGAACTTCCGGAGGGATTCCTGGAGGAACTTCGGGAGGAATTCCTGGAGGAACTTCCGGAGGAATTCCTGGAGGAGGAACTTCCGGAGGAATTCCTGGAGGAACTTCCGGAGGAATTCCTGGAGGAACTTCCGGAGGAATTCCTGGAGGAACTTCCGGAGGAATTCCTGGAGGAACTTCCGGAGGAATTCCTGGAGGAACTTCCGGAGGAATTCCTGGAGGAACTTCCGGAGGAATTCAAGGAGGAACTTCTAGAGAAATTCCTGGAGGAACTTCAGGAAGAATTCCTGTAGGAACTTCCGAAGAAATTCCTGGAGGAACTTGCGGAGAAATTCCTGGAGGAACTTCAGCAGGAGGAATACCTGGAGGAACTTCCGGAGGAATTCCTGGAGGAGCTTCTGGAGGAATTCCCGGAGGAGCTTCCAGAGGAATTCCTGGAGGAACTTCTGGAGGAATTCCTGGAGGAACTTCCAGAGGAATTCCTGAAGGAACTTCCGGAGGAATTCCTGGAGGAACTTCCGGAGGAATTCCTGGAGGAACTTCGGAGGAATTCCTGGAGGAACTTCGGAGGAATTCCTGGAGGAACTTCCGGAGGAATTCCTGGAGGAACTTCCGGAGGAATTCCTGGAGGAACTTCCGGAGGAATTCCTGGAGGAACTTCCGGAGGAATTCCTGGAGGAACTTCCGGAGGAATTCCTGGAGGAACTTCCGGAGGAATTCCTGGAGGAACTTCTGGAGGAATTCCTAGAGGAACTTCCGGAGGAATTCCTGGAGGAACTTCCGGAGGAATTCCTGGAGGAACTTCCGGAGGAATTCCTGGAGGAACTTCCGGAGGAATTCCTGGAGGAACTTCCGGAGGAATTCCTGGAGGAACTTCCGGAGGAATTCCTGGAGGAACTTCCGGAGGAATTCCTGGAGGAACTTTCGGAGGAATTTCCGGAGGAACTTCCGGAGGAATTTCCGGAGGAATTCCTGGAGGAATTTCCGGAGGAATTCCTGGAGGAACTTCCGGAGGAATTCTTGGGGGAACATCCGGAGGAATTCCTGGAGGAACTTCCGGAGGAACTTCCGGAGAAATACCTAGAGGAACACCCGGAGGAAGTCCTGGAGGAACTTCCGGAGGAATTTCTGGAGGAACTTCCGGAGGGATTCCTAGCGGAATTGCCGAAGGAATACCTCTGGGAGCTCCTCCGGAAGTTCCTCCAGGAATTCCTCCGGAAGTTCTTCCAGGAATTCCTCCGGAAGTTCCTCCAGGAATTCCTCCGGAAGCTCCTCAAGGAATTTCACCTTAAGTTCCCCAAGGAATTACTCAGAAAGTTCCTCTAGGAATTTTTCCGGATGTTCCTCCAAGAATTTTTTCGAAAGCTACTCCACGAGCTCGTCTAAAAATTTCTCTGCGAATTTCAATGGGAGATCCTTTGCGAATTCTTTTGGAAGCTCTTCTGGAGCTTTCTCCGGGTCCTTCTGAAGTTTCTTTTTGTTTTTTTATCGAAATTTTGTTCTTTTGTACTTTACATATCTGGACCGATTTGCGATATGGACGTAGCATATTTTGTAAAAAAAACATTGTTCTGTTTATTCCGTAGAATGCAAGCGTTTTTCTCCAAAACTAATTCCCCTACCTGCTAAAGCTTACTTTATTAGGAAATCGCCTTCCAATGTTTGTTTACAAAATGAGTTACGCCCAAATCGAAAATCAGTCCCGATATGTACTTGGAAATTCCTTTAGAAATTTTTACGGTTAGGGGCTGTATACATATTACGTAAGCACTTATGGGAGGAGGGGGAGTCTGTCGTTTTCTTACGCACCATATACATTAAAAATCATTTGTATGGAAAACATCTTACATGGGGGGAGGGGGGTGGAAAAACCCAGAAAAAAATGCTTACGTAATATGTGTACGACCCCTTATACCCCAGAAATCCCAACAATAATTCCATAAGAAATTATTTTTGCAGTTACTTCCATTTTTCCATGAACGCTCAAAGAATTACTTTGAGAACTCTTCACTAACAAATATTCAATCATATTATTTATGTGTTGTACACATAAAATTTGACTACAGCATTTCCCACATAATGATTAGGTATTCGCATAGTATAAATGTGGAAACACACATAACCCTATAATTAATTATTTGCGAGCGTCTTAGGGGAAATATTACACGGTTATTTAACTACTAACCTTTATGTGGATTCTCATATAACAGGTCATTACTAACGCACTCATAAAATTTACTGGAAAACTTCTTTAGATTTGTGCCAATTTCTACTGGTGTGAATGTTTATTAGTGTATAGTAATAACCTTAAGAACTCCCCAGAAATTCCCTTTTAATTCCTTATTTAACATGGAATTCTTCTACTCCAAAGGAACTCCAAAGTTTCTTCGAAAATTCATGAAGATAAACATTCAGGAATTCTTCTGGTATATTTCTCCACGAATTCCTTCGGGTGGGCTTAGATAAGCTTAGAATCGAATGTGGGCTTAGATAAGCTTTCAAATAATAACTGAGGAAATGCTCCAGTTGGAATGTAGAGCCATTCATAGAAGAAGAAGAAACTAGCGGATGAGCTCCAAAAATAGTTTGATTTGCGACGGATGGTTTTGACCTACATAAAATAATTGTAGAAGACGATAACTTTCTTAATTTTACGGATTCTAAAAAAATACATCAAGTATTCCCATATACACTAGCTCCGCTAAGCGGATAAGTTCTGTAATAATACGATCTGTGACATGCTGTTGACCTTCTGAATGATTAATAAAATTATTTTGAGCTTTTTAGTGGAATGTCTTCACTTGTCATAAGACGAGTCCTTCCCATTTGATTCCACCACTTGATACCTTGACAGATACGTATTTCGACATCAACAGTAAGCTCGTCTTCAGTGTCTCGTACTTTAAAGTCGAGTCAAGTACGAGACACTGAAGACGACCTTACTGTTGAGGTCGTAATAAGTATCTGTCAAGGTACAATCAAGTGGTGGAATTAAATGGGAAGGTACAAACTCGTCTTAAGACAAGCTCCTGAATGAATTTTAAGAAGACGGGAACTTTCTAAATCTTACAGATTCCAAAATATCCTACTAATATCAGCATGGACATCGAGCTTGTGAGCACCAACTACGCAGTTTATATGAAAATCACGATTTGCTCCGACGTCTTGAGATCCAGAAATGTAATCCGATCGGAGATCTTAACTTCTCAGATAAATCTTGAAAGACGGAAAAATTTGTGAGTCGCAAAATTATTCAAATCGGTTTAATAACGACTGAGTTTTAGTGATTTGATAATAGCGATCTGACTCTTTGGGATGCTTGGTTGTTGGAGTGTTAATTAATCAGAAATGACTTTCGTTTCTACTCGACTTGAACACATGTTTCGAAAAGAGTATTTATAGACCCTAATAAATAAAGGGCAAAGAAATTCCAACCTTACAGAGTGCTATAAACGACTCGAACAAAAACGCAAGAGCTGGAAGACAAAGCTAGTGCATCAGTAGAAAAAGCGTGGGATGACCCGGAACTTGAGCAACTGAAGCTGCAATTAGAGCAAACAGCAATGGAAAGATCATTCCGTCTGCGGGAAGTATACAAATAAAAAAGGAAGATCAAGATGACATTAGCAGTATACGCAGTATTGGAACGTTTATCAAACTAAGTTCGATAGTGGAGAGCGATAAATTCGATGATTTTTACCTCGGCGGATCAGGGTCAGGTGATTGGCAGGAATCAACACGGAAAACCTTAAGATACCGAAACGTTAACAATTACGGGACGACATGCAACCAGCTAGCAATAAGAAGGGAATGGCAGATGACGTGGCATTGAAATAATCATTGTTTGTGTATGCATTCTTGGTAGGAGAAAACGCTGAAGCTTGGTGAGACTCGAATATTGTGCCTTCAGTGGATGGCGATTAGGAAAATAACTGAGACAAATTCACAACTTGTCATGCGAGAACAGGTGAAATTGGCTCTCGAAGTCAGTCATGACCTTTCTCTTGAAGGTTTCCATTTACGGAAATGGCTTTCTAATACTAAGGAATTATCGCACGGGTCAGGGAAAGTGCACAAACAACAGAGAAAATGCTTCAGCTTGACTAAAACAGCTGTACTGAAAGCGTGTTTGAATTGTATCAGAACCTTGAACATCTTTATATCAATAAAATTGAAAAGACGGTCAAATTTTTCCTCGACATATTGAAAATTTGAAGAACAATTTATCTTCTATGGCCCAATCTTCAAACTGCAAAAATAAAACGAATTAATAGTTATTCACAAGGGAAATCTTATATAATCCCAAAGTTCTACAAACATCCACATAATCCAATGAAGAATGATTGCCATTGCACCAAGCAATGCATTCGTTTTAAACTGTGCCTTCAATAAGTTTTTTTGCATGGCATTTTTCATTCCACCTTCTCCGCTTCTTCGATGCAGCTTTGTTATATCCAAAACGGCAGATGTAGCAATTCTAAAAGGTATACAAATGCATTAAAAATATAATTTACCTAAATTCATTATTTATATTTAACAATATTTAACCTGTTTGATGTCATTTTGCCAAACTGACTGAATGAGCTCAGAAAATGCTTTATGTTTCGCCTACTTGTTCAATTACGTTCAACACGTCACAATTACTTTGGTAATTAGATCAAATTTTCCTTGACCCTTTTCCTTGAGATCTCCATACTAAGCTTAAGGGAAGATCCATTAATTACGTAACGCAAATTTGACCTTTTTGATTCCCCCTCTCCCCCCTATGACACATTTTTGTATGAAGCATCTGAAAATTTTGTATGGGTCGTCACACTTCGGACAACCCCCTAGCCCCTTAAGCGTTTCATAAATTATGGATGTTCCCTAAGACATCTCACTGTCCCTTTTTGAAACCGATTGTCAGAAAAGGCCAGTTTTGATTGGGAGATTTGACAGACGCTGGAAAGCGCAACGTTGCTTTATTTTGCTGGTCGGTGAATAAACTTTTCTTTGATGAATTTTATCGTGAAATAGAATGAATAGTGTGGTAGATGTAGCAGGTAAGCATATGCGGTATTTCGAAAAATTTCGTTTTAGGGCATTCGAAACGAAATTTCGCGGAATTCCGCGGAATTTGAGTATGGCGAAATCTGTTTTCCGCTGAATAAAACCATTCAATATTTCATACATATAAATTCTTTCACTAAATCTCACTACGTAATACAATTCTGTATCTTCAACTGGAACGCATTTAGCTTTCAATTTGTTAATTTAAATAATGTTGTTCAGTGAAGTAAAATAATTTGTAGATCTCATCGTTTTGGAATGCTATATTTTTATTTAAATTAACTGATTTGTGTATAAAATATGTAATGTATTATGAGGCGTTTGTTCGATTTCTGCTCTTCTAGTTGTAGAAACTTTTCGATAAGCGAAATAATCCTCACTGGACTATTGAGTATTGTCCGTTTCCGTTGTCTTTTGAAAGTATTCAGTTTAAACAATCATTGTTTGAAAGCAATGAAATGGAGATGGTGACGTTTCAGAAGTTTTCCTGATTTAGTAGATTGTTAGATATTTGCAGATTTAAGAATGCTCCAGATTTGAGACATTCTTTGATATCTCATTTATTTCGGATTCTGGAACTGATTCATATCTTTCCGATTGAGATCATTGTCATGACCTAAACTTCTACCTTCAGATATTTTTGATTCCGTACATTATGGGAATCTATAATTTTCTCACATTTTCTAGATCCTTCAGATCCAGATTATTCAATTGTTTCAAAATTGTTCCGATTTTCGGTCATAATCGTGCCGGTACGGTGCGTTTACCGTAGGGCAGTTTGTTGTTAGTTTGGACGTGCTGCTGCTTTTAACAATAAATATTTAGGCATAAAATGAGTAATGGCCAAAATACTATTTTTTGTACAAAAAGCGCGTAAATAGTCCAGCCATTTTTTTTGCACGTATTCTCAACCAACAAGTTGCATTCAAATGAAAATCCTGTCTTATCATTTCATATTGAAAGTAGGCTGGATCAGTTTCATTACTTATACTGCCCTTCTACGCATAGTTGTCCCATGCTAGTTTTTGAGGATTTTGACTTTTCACTATAGAGCAGTCTCTAACAGATTTCGATTTTTGTTCGGAAAATTATTGAAAACAACATCAAGTCTACTTGTCCCATTGCTTAATTTCTACGCATAATTGTCATTATGGTGGATTCTGTTATTTTATGGAGCAACACACATTGAAATAGCATTTTCTGTTTAGATCTTGCAATCTTAGCATGTTGCACTGGTTTAATGGGGCCAATTTGTACAATACTCATTAGAGTGATTCAAATTTTGACTTTTTGGCTCCCCTGTGCTCAAACGATCGTTTTTGCTATTTGAATAGTCCTCCCAAATTTTTAGCTGATTTGGATGTAATTTGGTTGTGCACGTGCCGTTTGAAGGTTACATGAAAATTTCTATGAGAATTGCCACTTATGTAAAGGATCGTTTCGTGAAGCACCCCAGAATATATTTGAATATATTTCACGCATCGTCATCATAGAATAGATCCTAAGCTTAAAGTCAGTTGTTGTTGCGAAGCAATCTGACTTTTGTGATGAGCAGAAATGCTCATTTTTGATATTGATGTTATTCTTTACGTGTAAAATTGAATTTACCACAATTCAGTATTTCCATAATAACTTTTGTTGCCAGCATCAAATCGCTTAGCAACAACGACGATATTTTCCCTTGTTAAATTTCCTATGTTGCTAACGTATTCATACATTTTTAGAGCTTAATGGGCAATGATGGGGAACGGTTTTTCACAAAAGTTACTGTTTTCATAGCATTTTTTATACAAGCTTCAAACTGCCTGTGCTCAGTCAAATTACATCCAAATTAGCTAAAAATTTAGGACGATTATTAAAACGGAAAATGCCATCGTTTAAGCATAGGGGAGCAAAAAAGTCAAAATTTGAATCACTCTAATACTCATTCTAAGCGACATAATCACTTCAACCACGTGACAGGTTCACTTCCATAGATAAAGCATGTGGAGACGTAAGTCAATCGCAGTAGTCATTCACGAAATCTTACATTGAACGGGGCTGATATGCGTAGAAACAAGGGGCAACTAAGTAACTCTAAACTTTCGACAGTATCCAGAAATACTAACAAATACTAGCAAAAAACTTCATCGTATCTACGGCAAATGCTGGGTAAAGCGTACCATTGGTACTTCGCGTACCTGGAGGAATAAAATAGACCCCAGCTCGCGGTCCTTAGCCTCTTACGCAGCAACTCCTACGAGCAACCTTAGGGAAGATCGGGTAACCAACCCCGGTGGGAACTATGGTCGTATGCTGACAGGGAAGGGGGGGGGGGGGGGGTTTGCTCCTCTCCGGAGGGGCAAATCTTACTGGGCGTCTGTTCTCCATGTCAGGATCGGCTTACAACAGCGTCTGTTCTCCATGCTAGGGGCGGCTGATCATCGTCTGAGTGCCAGCGAGGGACTCTTGAAACTGTGCACCATGGTCCACCGGGAATAAGGAGGAATGGTCCTCCGGAAATTTAGGGCATTTGGTGTCCTTAAAAAAACATTCGCAACGAACAATCAACAAGAGAGTACGGACCGGAACCATCGGCGAAGACCACTGCGACGAAAAGGGACTAGCGATTGGAAACTCAGTTCGTGGAACTGCAAATCTCTCAACTTCATCGGGAGCACACGCATACTCGCCGATGTGCTCAAGGGCCGTGGATTCAGGATCGTAACGCTGCAGGAGGTTTGTTGGAAGGATCAATGGTGCGAACGTTTAGAGGTAATCATACCATCTACCAGAGCTGCGGCAGCACACACGAGCTGGGAACAGCTTTCATAGTGATGGGCGACATGCAAAGGCGCGTGATCGGGTGGTGGCCGATCAACGAGAGAATGTGCAGGTTGAGGATCAAAGGCCGGTTCTTCAACTTCAGCATAATCAACGTCCATAGCCCACACTCCGGAAGCACTGATGATGATAAGGACGCATTCTACGCGCAGCTGGAACGTGAGTACGACAGCTGCCCAAGCCACGACGTCAAAATCATCATAGGAGATTTGAACGCTCAGGTTGGCCAAGAGGAGGAATTTAGACCGACTATTGGAAAGTTCAGCGCTCACCGGCTGACGAACGAAAACGGCCTACGACTAATTGATTTCGCCGCCTCCAAGAATATGGCCATTCGCAGCACCTACTTCCAACACAGCCTCCCGTATCGGTACACCTGGAGATCGCCACTGCAGACAGAATCACAAATCGACCACGTTCTGATTGATGGACGGCACTTCTCCGACATTATCGACGTCAGGACATATCGTGGCGCTAACATCGACTCGGACCACTATCTGGTGATGGTTAAACTGCGCCCAAAACTATCCGTCATCAACAACCCAGACAACCAGAATGCATGCATAATAGAATTGTTTTTCTGTTATGCGATGCCTATGCGCACAAATTTCATCGCTTACCAGTCGCGAAAACACTTTTTACGTACAAAAGTGGAGGCAATATAAGTGTATTTCTTATCCGACGTTGCACGGAAGTGTATGCGATGTGCACGATTTTTATGCGAGTTTGTTCGTTATGCATTGCGATGTAGTTTGTGATAACAAACTCTGTTTGACAGATAATCCGATTTCATGTGAGTTTGATTGCAGGAATATGCGATGTCAACAAATGAAGCTGGAATAAACTCGTAAAATAGCCTACTGTGCGGGAAAATTTATAAATAAACTGATGAGCTTTGCACAACAATGCGAATCTGATGAAACTTGGATCGGTAAACGATTTTGATCGTGCATTCTTATGCGATGTGTGGTTGTCTGGGAATGTTCGGTACCGACGACCGCCGCGGTACGACCTAGAGCGACTGAAGCAACCTGATGTCGCCACTGCATACGCGCAGCATCTCGAGGCAGCGTTGCCGGAAGAGGGTGAGCTCGATGGGGCCCTCTTGAGGACTGCTGGAATACAGTCAAAGCAGCCATTAACGACGCAGCGGAGAACAACGTCGGGTATATGGGACGAAGTCGACGGAACGATTGGTTCGACGAAGAGTGCAGACAGATTCTGGAGGAGAAGGACGCAGCGCGGGCGGTCGCGCTGCAGCAAGGTACCCGGCAGAACGTGGAACGTTATAGACGGAAGCGGAGACAGCAGACCCGCCTTTTCAGGAGAAGAAACGCCGCCTAGAAGAAGCGGAGTGCGAGGAGATGGAACAGCTGTGCCGTTCTCAAGAAACACGCAAGTTCTACCAGAAGCTCAACGCATCCCGCAAAGGCTTCGTGCCGCGAGCCGAAATGTGCCGGGATAAGGATGGGAGCATCTTGACGGACGAACGTGTGGTGATCGAAAGGTGGAAGCAGCACTACGAGGAACATCTGAATGGCGCTGAGAGTACAGGCAATGAAAGTCAAGGCAGCGGAGGAGATGACTACGTCAGTTCAGCGGACGATGGAAGCCAACCAGCCCCCACCTTGAGGGAAGTTAAGGATGCCATTCAAAAGCTAAAGACCAATAAAGCAGCTGGTAAGGATGGTATCGGAGCTGAGCTCATCAAGATGGGCCCGGAAAAGCTGGCCACTTGCCTGCACAAATTGATAGCCAGAATCTGGGAAACTGAACAGCTACCGGAGGAGTGGAAGGAAGGGGTTATATGCCCCATCTACAAGAAAGGCGACAAACTGGAGTGTGAGAACTTTCGAGCGATCACCATCCTTAATGCCGCCTACAAAGTGATATCCCAGATCATCTTCCGTCGTCTGTCACCATTAGTGAACGAGTTCGTGGGAAGTTATCAAGCCGGCTTCGTTGACGGCCGCTCGACAACGGACCAGATCTTTACTGTACGGCAAATCCTTCAAAAATGCCGTGAATACCAGGTCCCAACGCACCATCTGTTCGTTGATTTCAAGGCGGCATACGACAGTATAGACCGCGTAGAGCTATGGAAAATTATGGACGAGAACAGCTTCCTAGAAAGCTTACCAGACTGATCAAAGCAACGGTGGAAGGTGTGCAAAACTGTGTGAAGATCTCGGGCGAACACTCCAGTTCGTTCGAATCGCGCCGGGGACTAAGACAAGGTGATGGACTTTCGTGCCTGTTGTTCAACATTGCGCTAGAAGGTGTCATGCGGAGAGCCGGGTGTAACAGCCGGGGAACGATTTTCAACAGATCCAGTCAATTTATTTGCTTCGCGGATGACATGGACATTGTCGGCCGAACATTTGCAAAGGTGGCAGAACTGTACACCCGCCTGAA
Source organism: Armigeres subalbatus (assembly GCF_024139115.2). Classification (NCBI taxonomy): domain Eukaryota; kingdom Metazoa; phylum Arthropoda; class Insecta; order Diptera; family Culicidae; genus Armigeres; species Armigeres subalbatus. The sequence goes on from NC_085141.1 coordinate 392,652,393, forward strand.
ACGTGAAGCAACAAAAGTTGGACTGGTGGTGAATGCGTCAAAGACAAAGTACATGCTTGTGGGCGGAACCGAGCGCGACAGGGTCCGCCTGGGAAGCAGTGTTACGATAGACGGGGATACCTTCGAGGTGGTCGAGGAATTCGTCTACCTCGGATCCTTGCTAACGGCTGACAACAACGTTAGTCGTGAAATACGAAGGCGCATCATCTGTGGAAGTCGGGCCTACTACGGGCTCCAGAAGAAACTGCGGTCGAAAAGATTCGCCACCGCACCAAATGTGTCATGTACAAGACGTTAATAAGACCGGTAGTCCTCTACGGACATGAAACATGGACAATGCTCGAGGAGGACTTGCAAGCACTCGGAGTATTCGAGAGACGGGTGCTTAGGACCATCTTTGGCGGTGTACAAGAAGACGGTGTGTGGCGGCGAAGAATGAACCATGAGCTCGCCCAGGTCTACGGCGAACCCAGTATCCAGAAGGTAGCTAAAGCCGGAAGGGTACGATGGGCAGGGCATGTTGCAAGAATGCCGGACAGCAACCCTGCAAAGATGGTGTTCGCTTCCGATCCGGCAGGTACGAGACGACGTGGAGCGCAGCGAGCGAGATGGGCAGACCAGGTGCAGAACGACTTGGCGAGCGTGGGGCGTATTCGAGGATGGAGAGATGCGGCCTCGAACCGTGTATTGTGGCGTCAAATTGTTGATTCAGTGTTATCTGTATAGATGTAGACTAAATAAATGAAAAATGAATGAAATGAATCTACGGTAAATTGATCGAAGAGCCCTAGTTGAGAAAACATGAAACACCACGCCACCCAGTCGATACAGTCCACCCAGCGTTAGGCAACACATGATTTCAGTCTTCTTTAAATTCTTTGAAAATCACTGAACAACAACTACTATTACTATTACTTTTTGAGCAACAACCCACGTTTGGTTTGATGGCATTAGAATTATAAAATTCGTTTGGAAAGTTTTCTAGTAGAAGGTAGACATCAGGTGTTTCCAATACGGGGGAGCACTGTGTTTCATCAATTAACTGACAAACGCCATAACAACCGATTTAGCAACCGTTTCTTTCTTTGACGAAAAACATGGATACTAGGCATATCACGAAATACTATTGCGAGACAATGAGTAATATTATCGCAAAGGTTAGAGTCACTTCCCTAGCAGCACAAGTTAAGCAAATTTGGTTGCAGCAACTTAGTTGTTACTGGATCTGGTTATATATAAGTAGCTGTGATCTATGTGTAACATGTGTGCTGCTCGGGTTGCCCCTTGCGTAGAAACCATAAAACAAGTGCTCTATTTCTCGGCATAACTGTCCCGCCAAACTATTTTCATGATCGTTGTCGCAAATTCTATTTGTGAGTGAAAAATAAGAATGATTACAATGAAATTAAGTCTTCTAAATGGTTCTGTGATGTAATAATCTTATATTGCATTATGGTTATACGCCAGCAATGAAAATTAGTGTTCAATTTAAAATGCCATTTTTTAATTTGTCGTTTTTTGAATTTGGTACAAGCATGCGTAGAAGGGCAGTATAGGTCTTGTAATTATCAAACCGAGTATGGGTTGGTCCAAAGATCCATGGGTGGGTATATAGCAGGGATAGGGGAAATGTTCCGATCTCCATCTCATTGTACATATATCCATCTCATCGCTAAACAAAGAAATACGGCACCAAATGTGTCGTTTCTTTTTGTCAACATGCGTGTTCACTGCGTTCACAAAAATAATAAACAAACCAAATTCCTTTCCATTGCTTTGTTTTTGGTGGGATGGAAATAGGAGCTATGAGATGAAATGGCGAACCGCTCCCCTATGTAATCTAGTAATCTATAGAGCAAACAAAGAATATTTTTTCATTATTTCACATCCACATGTTATATGTGTTGGTTTTAGCACAGACAAACAGACATAACAAATTGAACATTTATTCATCAAATTCATCGTCGTTCAAACACTAATGACATCTATTGATTTCAGCTAGTTGGGCAAATCAGGAACCAGATGGCGGTAGTGAGGAAACGTCAAATTAGAGCAAAAACGATGCGCGTGCCACGAGTGATCGATTGGCCAACTAATGATTATTTGAATTGACCAGTAATGATTGTCTGTGGTTTTAGTTTTGACTACTATTCAGGATTCTCAGGGACTTCTGAAACCGGGTTGAAAAAGGCAATTGAATAAGAAGAAATCTAATAGTATCTAATAAAGTTGAAAATTATAATGTTTGATACCCACATTGCGATTGGCAAAGTTTTTGGGCACTATTACGGCCATCGAGAGTCCTCCGGAACCGTAATGTTTCAGCAGTGAGGAATGATTAGTGAAGAAATGATTCAGTTTTTCCATGTAGGTTCCTTCAAAGGAATACATTCATAAACAAGCGATTAGCCAAATTTCGAAGGGTCCTTTTGCTCCTAGGTTTGTAGTGGTAGTGGTTTGGTTTTGCGATTTGATATCAATTTGCTTGTTTAATTTAGAAAAACTCCATGTAGTGTGAATGACATTGAGTTATATCGGCGACTGTATCGAGGAATATCGATAACTCCTAAATATTTGCTTTGTTAGAATCGTTGCTAGGAGAATTTTCTTCTTTTTTTTAATAAAAATCAAATCGAGAGTTGGATATTTTCCTTCGTCCTCCTGCTTCCGATGGCGTTTCTGGCCATCGACTAAATTGTTTCAGAGTTGGATTCTATTGACCAAACTATGTGTATAAGAGCCTCGAGACCACCAACAGCCCCAATCCAGAATAGGATTTTCCTTTATCTGAATAGATCCGATGTTGATTTCATCCACCATCCAACCACTTGATCGAAGAGGTCTAATAGTGATTCCAACCGAACACCGATAAACCTACCTTATTTCATTGACCCAACTAGGTCCAGTGGCATCTAAAACCATCCAAGGGCTTACTTCAGATGGCGATTCCGGCCTTCAACCAATCCACTTTAGTGTACCTTTTCTTCATAATTCGACTAGTTCCGATAGCGATTCTGGCAATCTCATTTCCGAACACAGATTACAGATGCTTGCAAAAACCATAAAGGAAGTATTCATTTAGTGCATCACGCAAAAATTATTGATTTTGAACTTCCTCCCCTCGACCCCTTCGTCACGATATCTGTCTAAATATCTAAATGTTTATCTTTTTAATGGGATGCTTCCGACTATTATGCTCTATTTTGTATGACTATTATCGTCTCTTGCAGTCTTATAAAGCAGTTGAAACGTTGTTACGTGTATTTTCCGACGTGTCGGTGTATATTTCATTACCTTCTTCAGGGATTTGGAGGCTATACAACAAAACGTAGCCTTATTATGAAATTCTAACCTGACTCTGTAAGTTTCCTTACATTATTTGCGTAAAAAAGTACAACAAAATTTCAAATAATTTAAGGGTATTTTATTCAGTCCCTCTTTGTGGATTTCAGGTATCTGCTTCCAATACATCTCTGAATATATTGAATGCTATTTGAAGTACCGCCAACGGGGCTGTCATTGGGCCAAAATGTGGTATGTTCCAAGTAAATGTTACAAAGCTCTAGTATTTAACATTGGAATCAAGTTTTAATTAGTTTGGTACAAGCTTGAATAATAAATTTACCGCTTTGTGGGGAAAAAATAAAGAATTATGAAAATTCTACAAAGTTATATGTTGTTCAAAATTGGCCCATTCTCACCCCGCACAGGGGGTGACATTGGGCCAAATGAAATAGTTCAGCGGTGACGATGGAACGATTCAATCGTTCATTCAAAATAATTGCCTACATTACGGCTTTTACCAACTATGTATGGCAAATCAACTGAAGGCTTGGCCCAATCTCACCCCTTTTTTGCGTGCATTGCTCGTTGCTACGAAAAACCAGAACCGTTATATAAATATTAATAAAATTCTATAAAACAACAACAGATTATCGTAACATGATAACCAGGTATCCATTGATCTAAAAACTAGTTATGTAATAGATTTGTGGGACATTACTGACACTATTTTAATACGGGTTCATTCGCTCAATAGTTTTACATTAAAATTCCAAGCATTATCGTACGAGCACAATTAGTTCTTGGAATTTGTTTTGTGATTTCCTAGACGTGAATTTTAATATAATTTCGAACCGTTTGAAGTTTTCATCAAAATTCGTAACAGTTTCTGAGATATTAGGAGTTGAAACATTTTTCGTTTTTGGCCCAATCTTACCCCCTAGGCCTAATGTCACCCCGAACGACGGTATGTTTAAACCATTAAATATTTTTTAGGTATTGATATTCAAATTGTTTTTTTATTTTTTTTTATCTGTATTTAAGAGACTTTCAGCCCAAGGCTGGCTCGTCTCTGAATTCAAATTGTTCTCCAAATGTAAAATTAACGTATTTGATTTTTCTTAGTAGAAGAGGGGAGCCCAATAATCAATTCGCCAAGGGCGCTGGAAGTGCACGCTACGACTCTGCCTAGCTTTCATTTTATTGCTAAAATCAGCAAAAACCGTATTTTTTACGGAAATTTGTTCTTTATTTTGCTGAGCTGTAGAAATAACGGCTTTACAGATTCATCATGAAATTCGGAACGTTTCCGGGGCACCAGGAAATGCGAGGCAAGTAAACTGTTCCACATAATCCGGGACGTTTAGCCACTGTAAGCTAATGCCTATATGCAAATAGCTTGAAAGTATTGCTAGAGTCAGCGCATCCCAAGCACCAAAGAATTTGTGAAAAGTCATGGAACAAAAAAAGGTTTTCATCTAGCAGTCACGATTTTCGTTTATCTTCCAAGGCTAACTCCATAAAAAAGTGATGGATGAAAAATGCTCCTCATCATAAAAAACTTACAACGTAAAAAAATTACTTTAAATTTAAAAATTAATATTTCCAACAGACCTTAGTAAAAAATTTGAAAAAGTCGAGTTTTGTATTGCAATCAACTGTCTTCTTCTTCTTCTTCTTCTTATTGGCATTACATCCCCACACTGGGACAGAGCCGCCTCGCAGCTTAGTGTTCATTAAGCACTTCCACAGTTATTAACTGCGAGGTTTTCTAAGCCAAGTTACCATTTTTGCATTCGTATATCATGAGGCTAACACGATGATACTTTTATGCCCAGGGAAGTCGAGACAATTTCCAATCCGAAAATTGTCTAGACCGGCACCGGGAATCGAACCCAGCCACCCTCAGCATGGTCTTGCTTTGTAGCCGCGCGTCTTACTGCACGGCTAAGGAGGGCAATCAACTGCTTAGATCTGTTGAAAAGACCATTTTGGAAATTCATGAATTTGGTCGAAAAATTTTCTGTAGACTTTATTTAAAATTTTAATTGAAATGGAGGGGTGGCACTTTGAATCTGGAATACTTTTCCAAATGGTGAACAGAACTAATCAATATGTAGTCTGTTGGAAATATTGAGCGATATTAAGCGATGAATATTCTCACGTTGTTCATGGTGAGGAGCATACTTTTGAAATTGGTGAATAGATTCAAAATGATCTGTTACTTACCTATGTCCTTTTGTAAAATTGAGCCTGATTTTCCCTATGACTTTTGGGTAACAATTATGTAGAATAAAATCAGTAGTGATTCAGTTTCATTCCAAATTTTCGACCACTATTCTAGTTTGAATCTGGAACAAAATAGAACAGACTCGCTCGTTTACCCAGCACATGTTTTAAAATTTTTCAATTTAATGAATTCATTTTGTTGCTGCCAAGAAAGGTGCCGCAATTGCAAAGTGGATTGATCCGTGGATAAAATGACACATTCATACACCAAAACAAATAATTTACCGAATTTTTTAATGTTGTCGCATCAACATTTTATTTTAGAGAAAAAAATCTACGACCTTGACTCAAAAAATATTAAACAAAATTATTTTCTCCGCCGATTTTTTTTATTCGTTTTTTTTGCATTATTTATATATAATGCTAAAAAAAACTATTCAATAAAAAATCCGCGGAAAAAAAAATTAAATTTCATTTCGTAAAATTTCGAATCAAATGGATCCGGATTTCGTTTCGTTTCGAAGACTCGGAAGTAAATTTGAATTTCGTTTCGCTTCGTTCCGATCCAACAGTTCCATTTCTAATTTCGTTTCGTTTCGTTTCGTCAGGAAAAAATGTGTTATCGCATACCCTTAGTAGCAGGCAATGAATTTTAGATAATATGTGTTGATTGATTCCAGGGATTGGGAAGTGGGAATGACAGAGTAGCGTACAAGATGGATTCTCACTCAGCGGACCATAGTTCGATTCTGTTGGCGAACCTTGAGCGAATTGCACGCACGAAAAAAGCGAGTAGCGTGCGTGCACTGTGGATAATTTGTGTGAGGGCATTCAGCACCGAGATGTCTTATCTCATTACAGATAATAAATAAAAAAATATTATCACGCACAAAAAAACGATTACGTTTTGCGTAATATTGAAAAAGATACTGAAGATAGAAAACTTGGGCTTGAAGACAAGAATAAAAATCGATTGTCTATCGCTACCGGTGGATATCGAGTACACTCATGATTTGCATAACATTTTCTGCAAAACTTTATTCTTTCATGTCAGAAAGTGTTACAAAGGATTGGTCGAACAAAAACACATAGAATTGGAGTATGAAAAAGGTTCATAGCCAAAACAAAAAGTTCGAAAGCACCCTTCTTGGAAGTCTATCCTCGTTTCGGAAGTAAGAATTGAATTAACATAAACATTTTTTATACCTCATATTATGTTATTCTCATTCATCTAGATACAGATTGAAATGTTGTTTTCTGCATGGTTATCAATTTAGAGTATTTTTTTAGCATTTACGATATTGAAACGACTGACATTCAGTTTATATGAGTAGTGCTAGCGTTTCTTATCTAGTGAAGGTATTTGAACTCAAATTTGTCGTGATTATTTTCTCTCGTTTAAACAGAATAACAATCAAGCCTCACGAACATGGTAGATTGTCACATTCCAGCATAAAAAATGAACCAGGTCTCGCTCATAAATTTTCCGGATAACCACGTAGCCAGCAAAAAATAAATAAAACGCTCCTTACGGTGCTCACATGTAGGACACGTTTTAATTCCCCCCGAAAACTTCATCTTCTGGCTGATTTTCACATTTTTTCGCCATCACATTCGGGCGGTGAGAAAAATGCGCAAACATTCCACCTCATCATACTCGCAAACGGTGGATGGGGAAAGGTGGTGTTAAATGCATCGTTTCAGCATTTTGGACACATTAATTCCCAACTGTTTTAATCAATATTTAATTGACAATTATGCAATTATTAGTTCGATTCGGGTTCGTCTGCGTTTCTGATTTTAATACCAATGGATTACTATTTAAATATGTTTTCAAATACTGCTAAAACACCACATTATAGAATAAAAGTTGTAGCTTTTCCATAATACTTAATAGAAGGAAGGAGAATTTTTTTTAAGTAGGATAGTTTCTTAACATTTGTAATTACTAGGAATTGAGTATTTAAATTAGAACAATTATTGTGGAAATATTATGTTTATTAAGTTTCAGCCATATACTCCTTTCTAAATTACCAAGTGTTAGTAAGTTTTGTGTAGCAGGATTGTAAAACTTAGTTTTCCTACTTTCGCGGGAAAATAGCCACCAACCGTCAGGCCAGAAGTGTTAGCCGTTTATCCCCCATGCTGTTTTCACTTCTGAGGCAGCGGCGACACACGTTGAACGCGCATGTTGAGGGTACACAAATAGGAGAGAATCGCGAAAATGGAAAACACAATTTATCGTAAAGTTTTTTTCGTTGTTGCCAAATTGTGAAGGACTTTTTCATTTCAGTAGCATTTTTTGAATTTCTGGCCACAAACAAGGAAAGCCAACTACTTGAAATAGTGTAACTGCTGTAGCTGCTGCTGTTGCTGCATCATACCACAGTGACTGCAACGAGATCTCTCATTGAGATGCATGTGTAGCACCTAGTAGATGAGGAATGGAACCAAAATAAATAAAAAAAATTATACGTGGAACTTGCAGTTGGACAAACGTAAGTTGAAGAATGGGGAATGAAACAATTTTGAATGAATTGTTGCCTCGTTATTACTCGAGACCTTTTGTCATATTAGTTTGCTACACATTTAAATTGGGATTTAATGAATTCGCATTATTTTATCCAGTTGTTTCTGAAGTTTCGCAGAAATGTTCCATTATGTTTACCTTCGGTGCGTTGAGAAAACGAATGTTGCCCGTACGACTATGAAAGGTTCTAGAGATGAATAAAATTCTAATTCATCATAGAGCTATGTCCACGCCAGCCGTTTTGTCAGAACTGACCCGTAACGAAACTGAACCGCAATTTAACGAACCTAGCTCTCTAAATGGGAGACCCGGGAGCAGCCAAAAATCCACTTTCCTCAGTTCCGACCGGTCGGTCGTAGCCCCCGAACGCTGTTGCTAAATACCCTTTGTAAGTAGATACAATCCATCGACCGGCACCGCCCCGACCCATTTATTTGCTCTCTAGACATCCATTCATCATTTTTATGCCATCTCATCATCGTCCGTCGTCGTAGTCGTTTCCCGTCGAAATCGAATTCGGATGAAGAATCGACATTCCGATTGGGACCTCCATCCATTGTTCCGCAGTTCTACAGGATCGAAGGCGTAGCCCAGGCCGGCGGGCTAATAGACGAATAAATATTAGCCCACTGGTTTATTGCTATTATTGAGCTGATGGATATTTCCTTGTTGGTTTCCTTTTTGTACTATGGTTGAGAAGGAGAAACTCCGAATCTGTTAGCGGAAATGTTTATTTATCATTACTGCGGGTACGCATTTGATTCTCTTCGGTGTAATTCGTTTTACTTGAGGTTGTTGATGTATTTAATCAGTTTGATCAGGATGTTAGTTTCATGCGGCAAGATGGAAAGTAATCACTGAGTAGAAGACAGCCTTTTCCAATTAATTCCATTAGAACCATATCCAAATTCGAGTCATGAACTAACAGCTTTTATTAATTTATCATCACTTTGATAATGTTGCTGGAGCATTTTATTGTTAGTTTTATTTGAATAATTCATTTTCATCCACGGTGTGATATGAAAAAAGAAAGTCCCTCCGCCTCGGCTTTCCAGACGATTAAAGATCTATTTATAGACCTATGAATTAAACTTCATGATATTTCAAGTTAGATAATCATGGGTACGACACTTTTAATTATACATTTTTGTGCGTAGAACATTTGCTACTTGTCCTACCCACTTCCGGGCGCTACTGCAATAGATCGTATTATTTTTTAATCTTGATGTACACAAGTTTTCCAAATTTGTTCTATAATGAATTTGAATACATGAAGTCAACTGAAATAAATTTTCAAGCTTCATCTCCAAAAGCATTTCAACTTTCAAATAAACTAGCCAAACAACAATTTCCACCTCTCTAAATTAGTGCGGTTGGCGAGAGGTACGTGTACATAGCAAAAGCAGCTTCTACGGATCTGTGTTTGCTCTCAGAACTGCTTTATTTAAAATGAACGGCTAGCTTCGGTTCTGGTCAATTATGAAATTATATTTATTGCAAGCCCCTCGTATGTCCAATCCGACTCTTGCCTCCGCTGCTGCATCATAAAGCTGGCTCTCTACCAAGCACACATATAATTCTCGCCCACTGGAAATTCATAAACAATTCGAGCAACGATTGTCGGTAAACAACGTTAAACTATTCGAAACACGATTTTCGGTTCGTTTGGTTTTGCTGCCGGTGCCGATGATTTGGCTCATTCGTTGGTAGTGGGTCTGCTTCTGCTATCCGCTCTTCCTAACCCAATTTAGTGCTGCTTGAACAAAATTAGGTGATGTTGATTAGGTATTCGAAGATGAAGTGCACAAGTCCAAAAATTATCATTTTCAGCATTGGCGTAAATAAAGGGGAGCCTGGCCCTCCTCAGACCTACTTGTGGCCCCCTCCACCTCCAGGAAATTTAAAAAGCGAATACCCAAATAACTCCTTATCATGTTTGATACTTTACGTACGATGATAGGAATCTCCTAAAATGATGGGTTGATGGTAGGACCAATTGTCCAGGATGATATGTATGCCATCGCCCTACGCTTCCGGTTTTGAAGAGATGCACTCGTTGCAGACGTGAAGCCGTAAAATCGTACAAGTTGACCACAGTCGTCCACGGAACAAACGCGGCACCTTATCTCGCAATAAAAAGCCTGCAACGTTTAGAAAGTGAAACTACGCAACCTGTTGCCGCAAATACTGTCAAGGACTTTTATATCGACGACTTCAGAAAAAATATATCAAGCTCTTTTTAGTGGAATGTATTCAACCGTCTAAGACGAGTTTTGTACTCTCCATTTAATTGCACCAATTAAATAATTGGTGGAACTAAATGGAGAGTACAAAACTCGACGACTTGTTAACCGGAATAAATTTATAAATTGTTAACCGGAACAGATAAACTGGACGGAATTAAGGTTCCTTTAGCTGGTAACACCAAGAGAACCGTCTTGTCGGAGTTAGCCAAGATTTTCGACCCGCTCAGGTTAATTGGTCCGGTGCAAACCAAAATTTTACAAAATCTGTGGAAGCAGAAAGGCGATTGGGACGATTCGCTATAGGGAGAAGCGAGGATCTGGGCGAGGAGGATCTGGAGAGAATTTCAATGGAATGTCATGACATTGGACACTCACACCGTACCCCGTTGGGTGTCATTCACCAGCGGTATTGTCAAGGTAGAGTTGCATGGGTTCTGTGACGCACAAAATCCTTCTTACGGTTCCTGTCTCTACCTTTCATGTATCACTAGCAATTGTACAATAACTGCTCGGCTCATCACCGCCAAGTCAATAGTTGCGCTGCTGGACGACCTGAAGCGGAAGAAGAAAGTTTTATCAACACCCCGACTCGAACCCTCCGAAGCACTCTGAGCCATCTGTACGAAAAAGTTCCACCACAACGTTCAGATTACGTTCCAACCGTTCTTTAAGACAGACAAGATAAGCATCAAGTATTGGCTGGCTTCTCCACTATCCCGCTGGCGATTTTTCTTTGCAAATCGTGGTTCGGAGATCCAGTGCATTACTAGCAGCGGCCATTTGGCTGGTGCAAATAATCCCGCAGATGTTATATTATGTGGAATGACTTCGGCTTAATTGAAAAACGAAACGTTGTGGTTGAAGGTCCACTCTGGTTGCGAAAAGATCATGCAATGTGGCTTAGCTGCCAATGTCCTCCACCAGACATCGAACAATCTCTTCTAGAAGAACGATCAACTGTTGCGCTACCAGCTCGAGCAAAATCGCCAAGTGAAATTTTCTCTCTCCGATCACCGTTTACTGATCCTGTCTGCTTAGTTGCATACACCCGTCATTTCGTTCACAGTAATGGCCACATTGTCTCGCAGTCGAGAAGTGAAGACTTTGTTCAAGATTCATGCTCTGGTTGGAGAAACGATTCGAGTTGGTGGCCGGCTAGTCGCAAACATCCGATGATTTTACAACATCGTCGTCCGTTCACCCACAAATGCACGCGATGTGGGTCGCTCCGTCGTCTACAAGTGTGTGATATGTTTCCGGAACGAGCCAACTGTATACGAGCAACTAATGGCCGATCTTCCGTCGGTTCGGGTTAACCCTGCAACTGTTTTTCTGAAGGTGTTGGTTAGGGTGGCTCAAATTAGTATGGGAAAACTTTTTTTAATTTTTTTTTGATGGGCCGCCCTCTTATTCGGTTCTATTTGATGCTCTGGACAAAATTTCAGCCAAATCGGTCAACGTTTGGGCGGTGCTAAACTCGTTGGAAGTTTATATGCAAAAATGTATGCAGAAACATCCAAAAACAGTGAATTGCAGTTGGACGGCACAACTTACGATGCAGAACTATGATACTCATTCAGATCTTGAGGAATTTAATACAGAATGTTATGCAGAAAACCGCGAGAAGATTAGAGTTTGCCCGGCTAAGTTGTTAGCATTTCTCTGAAGTGGGGTTTGAGCAAATTTCGTTTCTTTTACCTTTGAAAAGAAATAAATGCACCCCTACAACACTCCAGTAAAATGCTAATATCTTTGTCTAATAAACTCTAATCTTCTCACGATTTTCAGCATAACATTCTGTATTTAATTTTACAAGAACTGAATGAGTATCATGATTCTTGTGCCGTCCAACTGCAAATCACTGTTTTTGGATGTTTCTGCATACATTTTTCCATATAAACTTCCAACGAGTTTAGCACCGCCCAAACGTTGACCGATTTGGCTGAAATTTTGTCCAGAGCATCAGGGCATCAAATAGAACCGAATGAGAGGGCGGCCCATCAAAAAATTTGAAAAAGTGTTTTTTGAGCCACCCTAGTGTTGGTGTAGATTTGTGTGGTCCTTTCTACATCATATATCCAGTTCATAACAGCACACCTGTTGAATGTTTCGTGACGATATTCGTATATCTGATGACAACAGCCGTACACATGGAGGTTGTAGCGAATTTGTTGACGCAAGCTTTCCTCTCTGTTTGCAAACGATTCGTCGTGATTCGTGGAAAACCGCAGGTGATCATGTGCGGCAATGCCACCAATTTCGTATAGGCCAACAGAGAATTGGAAGAATTGCATCTCCAGTTCCTATACCAGCAGTTTCCAAACAGCAGGAGATAAAGGAATTCAGTTCCCCTTTATTTCGGCCCGACGTACATTAAGATCTATTTTATGTTGATTCAAAACAATAGTGGAACACGACGGAACAAAACAAAACATTGTGCATTCGGTAGCTTAAAACCGAATCTTTCAGATGGTGACTGTTTGGCTTGCCGCCTCTTGCCGCTTTTCATGGTGTGTTAATGTGAAAATTGACTATTTTTTCTAAAGATTCCTTAATAACTTTGACAGGTTTCAAGATAGATCAAAGTAGTCTTCTAGACAATCATGTTTTTTGTCATTATGCACAACTTTCTAGAATAAACCACAGTGCTAAAATCATTTCCAAAAAAGTTATGCTCAAAATATGATTTTTGGGGGTCATTTATACAAAACGTGCTCTAATTTCTTACAAAACCGTTTTTCCAATATTGTGTCTTCAGAAAAGATGTCCCAATTCACATTATTTATAACATTGCAGAGAACAACCACTACTTTTGTACATCTGCGTAAATTTTTTTTTTCATATCGCCCTTCAAAGTGGATAGATCATTGATATCATGACTCTAAAATGTAGTTTTCAGGTCGAAAACTAAAAAAACGCACGTTTTGGGGGCTTCTGGACCAGTGTGCAATGGTTCATTGTGTTTCAAAAAGCTCATGGAAGGTTCAACCCCCATAGCCACCACGATTCTATTCGGGAACACCCGCCAACAAGAAGACGACATTTTGTACTCTGCTCAGCGCTGTTCCATTCCGTAAATCATCATCTTTGGGTTTCAAGTTATCGTCAAGCATGCTTCTTTTCTGATGTTCTGCAATCAAAAACTCGTTGTGGCATCAAGTCGTTCCGTTGAGAAATAATTACCTGAGAATAATTACTATCGTCGAAGTTTACAGCACTTCAGATCCAACTAATTCCCACCGAGTATTTGGTGCCCTTGTTCGGCATCGCTGCAAATGCGGACAAATCATCCACTGGACCTGATCAACCCGATCGGAGGGCAAGTCATCATCGTGGCAGAATCATAGTGGACCGCTCTTGATCGTTCACTGTTCGACAGTAGATTTGTATTCGCGATTCTCATGTGTTGCTACCGTGTGGGACCGAAATCCGTCCTCCTCATGAGATACCAATAAAATGAAGAGGGTTAAGGTCACTCCTGACGGAATCCAATTTTCAAAGTACTCGCGTTTTCAAGGGCACACCATTCGATACGGAAGCAACGCACAACTGTCATTTTTATTTTTTCAGCTTTGCTGCGTCGCAACATGCGTGAAAAAATAAAAATGACAGTTGTGCGTTGCCTCCGTATCGAATGGTGTGCCCTTGAAAACGCATGTACTTTGACAATTGGATTCTGTCAGGAGTGACCTTAAAGGTTATTGATTTAGAAATAATGTATCTTATCATGTTTAGATACTTGAAAGTAAGCTTTTAGGGTATTGAAATGGAAAGTAGGCTTTGGAATTAAAACAACAAAAATCAAAAACATGTCGTTACCCACCAAACGCGGAGTTTCTGCCGCCATTTTTTTCTGGTACAGCATAATTAAAAGCAACTGTGTGTTAACTGCTAATTGCGAATCATTACATAAGATAAGCGGAATACAAATCGAATGGATCGCTTCTCAAGGTGCGTATTGAACTATTAACAATGATAGTTAAGTCAATCAATCTGCTTCAATTTAAAAATTTGTTTGAAAAACAGCTGCAGGGATGTTGATTCTTTGATTCGAAATCCGTCCACGGTGGACGGATTTGATTCAGTTATTGATTTGATTATATTTAAATATTTAATCATTTGTTCCGTAGTTTTAATGTGCAGGTGTGAAACGTTTCAAAGTAGAAGCCTTCATGCTCCTGAGTCAATGACAAACGATTCATTTGCATTCGATTTCTATTTTCTTGTGACTTTCTCATATACTAAGGTGCGGATTTTGATGCCCCACGGTATTGTAGTTTCTGACCTTCAAAATCGACTGGCATTAGTTGATTGATTGGGAAAATTCTGAGATTTTTTGGTTACAAAATAGGAACTCCTTCGTCACTACGGGGTTGAATTTATTTTCATGTAATAGATGTTCATTAGACCTCTTCATGTTTTCAAAAAGTATCAAAAATTCAATCGGTCAGCCCAAAATTACAATTCTTATGCTAAAAAAAGCATCCTGACAATTTTGATAAGAAAATTATTTTGAGCTTTTAGTGGAATGTTTTCACCTGTCATAAGACGAAGTTTGAACAATCCCATTGAATTCCACCACTTAATTGTATCCTGACAGATACGTATTTCGACCTCAACAGTAAAGGCCGTCTTCAGTGTCTTGTACTTGACTTGACTGACTTGACTCGAAGTCGAGTCAAGTACAAGACACTGAAGACGGCCTTACTGTTGAGGTCAACATGTATCTGTCAGGATACAATTAAGTGGTGGAATTCAATGGGATTGTTCAAACTCGTCTTATGACAGGTGCATCCTGACAAATTTTCAGCTAATTCAGATAAAATTTCGAGGTGGCTCAAGTCAATAAAGTGTTTTTGCGCTATTTTCAATTTTGAAAAAAATCTAACAAGATATATAAACGCCAAAAATCGTCGCAACAAGAAATTCTAACGTGTTTCATGACAAATGCTCAGCTTCTGATTTTAAAGAATTTAACGGTAAAGCGCACATTGGCAATTATATTACTCAAATGTCCAGGGGAAAAAGGGTAACAATAATAAAAAAATAGCAAAGTATTGTAATTAATTCAAAATTTTTGTAGAACAACAAGTTTAGGGGAAACAGTATTTTTATGCACCTAAAAGCTTGAAAATCACTTTAACATGGTTAAAACGTTAACGGAACGAATCGCGATGTTCACAAGACTTGTAGAGCACACCAATAGCTTCCGTTTAGAGGTTGTTGCGATGATTTTTGGCGTTTATATCTCTTGTTAGATTTTTTACAAAATTGAAAATAGCCCAAAAACACTAAATTGACTTGAGCCACCTCGAAATTTTATCCGAATTAGCTGAAAATTTGCCAGGAGGCCACTTTCCAATTCTGATTCTGGGCTGACCGGTTGAATTTTTGATACTTTCTGAAAACATGAAGAGGTCTAATGTTCATACTCATAGAACATGCATAGAAGCTAGAATACTAAGTTAATACCATACCCTAAGTTATGGCGATACCTCTATGTTCCCAAGAGTGTTTTTCGTGCAAAAATGGGCATCCCAGGTAGGGGGAACGGTAAATATATTCAATAAAAATGTTCAGCAGCATAAAAGCATAACAACATATGGAGACGCATGGTACATTTGGGCAATGATTCATCTTTTTTTTATTCTTTATTATAGTGATTTTTGAGTAATTTACAAAGTTCATCCCTTCATGATTCATCTGGTGACTAAACTTTCTAGGCAAATTTCATCTCTTCCGTTTAATTACAAAAACGTACAAGTGTGCAAGAACTTGTATGGCAATTTGTTTAAAGGGAAACCTGTTCCTGATCACACCTTGGGAAGTACGCGTTTTTAGTTAACATGTTAACATGTTAACACGATCAAGAAATCATGAGAATCATGATGTCAAACAGCTGGTTCCCGGGCGTCTCCTAAGCAATTCTCACAATTCCTTCATGGTTGTCTTGTCCATTTCCTGCAGTTTGTTATGTTTCCAGGGATGTTCATTTTACTTTGCAAGATAGGATGGAGTACGGATGCTGTCATATAGATTGTAGAAAATTTCGTTTCACCAACTTCAACGTGAGGAAAATTTACAGATTCAGAAGTATTTCATGACGGAAATCAACTCAGCATGTCCATGAAATCTGTTCAAATTTCCAGCAGTTTTTTTAGTGTGGTGTGCTTCAAATAGATTTAGTGTTTCTGACAAGATTTAGCCCCTAAAAAATTGTAACTCTCAGTGGGATGAACGAAAATCATTGCAACAACCAAATGAAAACCATACTTATCCTCGTAAACTTTGTAGAACATTGTTTTATAAGTCCTTCGAGATACCCAAAATTCTACACCCAGATATTTTTTGGATTGAATTTATCGGGAAGTTGCAGCTACACATTCACTAGATCCCGGTATTAAATCTTAAGCGTGTATCATATAAAAATTGAAGAAAATTAAGAAGTGGATTCACATTCTAATTTGCTCATTTGATTGCCTTATAACAAAAAGTTTCACGCTGGCAAGCATTTCCATCGAACAAGTTACCATTACTTTTCAATGACCATCATTAAATATGTTTGGTTGGGACCTGAGATGTTGAGACGAAGTAATCATTGGTGCAGCTGGTAGGGCATTCGGCTGATAATGACAAATGTCGAATGGCATAGAAATTGGAAATGCAAGTTGATATCATCTTTCAAACTTAAACGTAAATGTTCATGATAGAATTAAAGGCAGAAGTACAAATCTACTTCTATATAGAAACCTTCATGCCTGCCGTATCCTAACGAAACCATCAATTATCTGCACTTTTGCCTTTAATTATATCATGCACGTTTGAGTTTTAAGGAAGATGTTATCATTTTGCAATTCCATATCAAGATTAACAAACTTATCTCAATAATTATAACGTGTTTGATGTTGCAAACAACTGCTCCTGACAGATTTTTTTTAATATGCAAACAAATTTTGTGTTCAATTTATATGCGATTCAATTCATGACACAGTGATTATCAGCTGAACGCCCTACCAGCTGCACCAGATACGCTTGCCGTTGCAACATGATGTTACGATTGAATGACATTCTACTAAGGCACTAATGATGACTTCGTCTCAACATCTCAGGTCCCTAATAATAATATATAAGGACAATCCTCACGGAAAACAAATTTAAAAGTACTCGCGTTTTCAAGGGCACACCACTCAATGCGGAAGCAATGCACAACTGTCATTTTTTTATTTTACGCATGCTATGACGGTCATTGAAAAGCAATGGTAACTTGTTCGATGGAAATGCTTGCTAGCGTGCAAGCCTTTGTAATACCTAAGGCAATCAATTGAACAAATTTAAATGTGTTTCCACTTCTAAATTTTTTACAATATTGATATGATACACGCGTAAGATTTAAAACCGGGTTCTATTAAAATGAATGTGTAGCTGCAACTTCCCGACAAATTTAATCCAAAAAAATATCTGGATGTAGATTTCATATGCATTTTTTCAACGAAAAATGTTGACACATAGAAGATCTGTACCGAATACAAAACAAAAATTCTACAAAGTTTTCGAGGATAAGAATGGCTTTCATTTGGTTGTTGTTGCAATGATTTTCGTTCATCCCACTCAGATTTACGATATTTTTAGAGGCAAAATAATGCCGAAAACACTAAGGGGCTGTCCATAAACCACGTAGACTCTTGAGGGGGGGAGGGGTTTCGAAAAAGTCTACGTTAGTCTACGAAGGGGGACCGGGGGGTATACCAAAAGTCCACGTAGACTTTTCATTTTTTTTATGACAAATTTGTGCAGTAGCTTTGTGGGAAGTTCACTTGTTTGATTTTTAAGGTTTTTTGGCTGAACTACGGCTTCAAGTTGTCATGGATTTCACCTGGAAATTCTTCTATGTTGAGCAGGAAAATTTTCCAAAGTGTTCTATAAAAACATTTGAATTTTTTTTTCATTTTCACTCGGATTATATTGCAGATTCTACTAGAATATCTTTTGATTTTCGGCAGGAACTTCTATGGAAACGATAAGTGATTCTTAAGAAATAATTTCACGGGAAATTATGTCCTACTTCAACGGAAAATTCTTTGGAATTTACAAAGGAAGCATTTTGGAATATCAAAGAATTTCCAAAAGACATTCTTTAAAACTTGTAAGGGGAATTCTCCGGAATTTCCGCCAGCAACCCTTCAGAATTTCCGCTGGAGAAAATTTTCTAGGAAGTCCCTGGAAAACTTTTCCTTATTTCCGTAATTCTTCGAGTTTTTGCGAGGAATTCTTTAGACAGATAAGCAAAACTCTTCGGAATGGAAATTATAAGAAAAATTACGGCAATTTATTCTGGAGCTCTAATGTAAATTCTTTGGAATTATTGATAGAAAATCTTCGGAATTCCTATACTGCCGCTAACCGCAAGTCGAGCACATATTGATTCGGACGCCATATAGAAGTTGTTGAAAATTTCTATACGAGAAATTATTTGAATTTGAGTTTCCACAAAAAAGATATTTGTATTTTTCACAAAAATTTATTCGAAATTTTTACGCAAAATTTACCAAAATTTCAACTTGAAATTTTTCGAAATTCTGAAAATTGTTCGGTTTTCTAAAAATTTGAACCGTCCTGTAGAAGATAGTTCAGATGCGTTACATATTTGAAGCAATTTTTTTTTGTCTTTATTTGAGAGGTTATGCAAAAGTGTCGGCGGCGGTGGTGCAACCTCTATGAGGAATCGAGTTCAACAGAAATTAAATTGGCTTTGAGATTTGGTTTCGGGAGCTATGGACAAAGGATTAAATTTGATTGCGTTTAAAATTGATTTTTGTTTTGTTGAATTTTGTTCAGTTTAATTTTGTTATATTTGAAATTCGAATTTTATTATAATAATTACATATGGAAATTGATTTGAATAGCTGAATTGCTTGAGACGTGGTTGATCTCCATATTTTTAAAATCGCATATCATATTTAGTGAAATTTAGAAAAGTCTACGTAGACTTCAATAGGGGGGGGGGTTGGTTTTCGGAAAAGTCTACGAAAGTCTACTAGGGAGGACGGGGGGGTTTGAAAATGTGAAATTTCGGTCTACGTGGTTTGTGGACAGCCCCTAAATCGATTTGAAGCACACCAAAATTTCAACCAATTGAACTGAAATTTTCACCAGAGATGTATCTTAGCATAAGAATTGTGAATACCAGCTGACCGGTTGATTAAAAAAAATGCTTTTTGAAATTTAAACGGACCTAATGTCCATGCAAGCTCCTTGAGCCCTTGCGAATTATATGCAGTTCAAAATAGTTTGAAGCAGATGTTCTTTATTATAGGGTCAATAAACTGCTTTTTAAAAACTTATAAGCATTAAAGTAGCACTATATGGTCGATTTGGCGAAATATACGGTTTATTGGTTACTTGGGTAGTGTCCTTGTGTATTACATGCATTTCAAAATAGTTTGGTGCAGATGTTCTTGGTTCTCCAATTTGTTTTGGAGCTCAGATCAATTGCTCTACCAGATCAACTACTCTCGTTATCAAACTAAAATCAACTCAGGATGCTCCTAGAGCCTTTACGTATTATATGCAGTTTAGTTTGGTGCTGATGTTCTTCTTCTTTTTATTCTACGGCTTTACATTCCAACTGAAACATGGCCTGCTTTTCAACTTGGTATTCTTTAAAGGTATATTAGTATTGGGGTCTCCAGTAGGTCTTGCGAGCAAAGACGAAAGACTGCCAATCCAGAATACTTGCTACGCAAAATTTTACCGGCGGCGCACTAAGAAGTAATTATAGACAATACCTGCCATGAACCAAATATATGAAATTGAATAAACCCAAACATCAATTCATCATCATACATAGTTTGTAGAATAACCATTACCCTTTTTCAGGGCGAAACATATATCGAAGGATAGTCGATGGAAGTGTGTAGTTTTTGAAAAAAAAAATATATATTCCGTGATTCTCCATTCCGATATGCTCATAAAGTGATTTTTTTGCAGCGTTATTTACTATTTTAATGGTCTTTATCAACATGGACCTTCATGTTTGAGGTATGTTAGATCATATCATAAAATAATATGAAAGTTTATTTGAGCCGTATATGCACTCTAAGCATATTTTAAACACTTGTTCGGGCACGCTAATAATTTCAAATACATTACATTACAATACATGCCTTATCAAGCTAAAAATCAAATGTCGCCAAAAATTATCAGAATAAATTTGAACCATTAGTTAAACTTCATACAAGTGCAAATAACATCAATAAAAGTACTAAATAATTTTGGCCAGGAATTTACGGTGGCGTGATAGATCATTTTCAGCCAGTGGCAGCATCACGTAGTTGATGGTCGGCAACGTGGGTTGGCATGAACTAAGTTTATGCGTCGAAAATTCTCCACAATTTTTCAGGAAGTTCCTCGATGTCTTCATAGAGAAGTTCCTTAGGAATTTTCTCTGGACATCTCTCCAGATATTCTTCCGAAAGTACCTTCAGAAATTTCTCCAGGAGTTCCTCCAGCAATTTCTCCGGAAGTTCACCCAGAAATTCTTTCAAAAGTTCCTCCAAGAATTCCTCTGGAAACAATTCCAGGAATTTCTCTAGAAGATCCTCCGGGAATTCCTCTGGAGGATACTTTTATACCCCAATACCTTAATATATATTTTTTTAATTCCTCCTAGAATTCCTTCTCGAAAACGTTCCGCGTCTCGAACGAAATACAATTGATCGCGAACTCGAAATTCTTCCCGGAATTCCTCCAAAGGTTCTTTTAAAAATTCTCCAGGAGTTCCCCAAGCAGCTTGTTTAAGAATTCTTTCGGAAGTTCCTCAGACAGTTCGTTGGAAGCTCTTTTAGAAATTCGGAAGTTTCTGAAGCAAGTTTCTGGAGTCCAGAAATTCCATAGGATCTATTACGAAATTTTCCCGTGAATTCCTTCCGAAATTTGTATGGGCATTATTTTGATTTTTTAACGGAAAATACTTTGGAATGACCACCAGTAATTCCTCAAAAAAAAAAAATTCATGAGATTCTGCGTGGAATTCTCCCACGAACTCTTCATGAATTACTTTCCGCTATGAGAATGGACCTCTGATACTCTGCATGGGAGTCTTTTATACTTGAGTGAATAAAGAGTGAATAAAGCAGAACAACTGATGTGTTCTAGTTTTATTCTAGGGTCAAAGACCCAATAGTGGAGGTATTAAGCACACGCCATCACTATTTTCTCGCTTACACCTAATAGATAAAGTATTTCACTTACCTCGAGGGTGTATTCGACAGCCCAGTAACACTATTTTATGAGAATTATGTTCTGATCGCAAGAAAATCCTTGATTGTGACCTAAAATCATTTCTCCAAGTATTGGTACAATGTTCCAATAGTTGCGGTATTTATTAATTCGTGTTCCTATAGTTGCGAATCTCACTGTTTTTGTATGGGACTCGCAACTATAGGAACACTACCGCAACTATTGGTGCAAAGTCCAAAAAAAAAATTATTTGAGTATTATTTACCGTTTTCGAGGATATTCCTAGGCTGTTTGTGCTTGTTTTGTCTAATGACAGTACACGTAATTGATCAACAATGTGGGTTGCTACGTTAAATCTGTAGTTTCTCTAAAAACTACACTACCGCAACTATAGGAGCAATCACGATTATCGGATCTTTTACCCCTAGTAGAGTGAGCGTAACACAAATGCTCCAATCGTAGCATCCCTGGATGTGGATACCATACTAAGTCTGGCTTGTCGAACTCTACTGTTCAGTCACTGGCAAAGGATGCTATGATTGAATTAGATCAATGCTCGTACGTTTCACTCAACGCTTTCAATGCTTGGTCTGCCGTGAAGGAATTGTTAGAATCGCTTAGAAGACGCCCGGGAACCAGCTATTTGACATCATGATTCTCATGATTTCTTGATCGCGCTATTCAACATGTTAAACAAAAACGCGTACTTCCCTAAGTAATTATGTAATTAGGAACAGGTTTCCCTTAATACAAGTTGCCATACAAGTTCTTGCACACTTGTACGTTAATTTAATTAAACGGAAGTGATGAAATTTGCCTAAAAAGTTTAGTCACCAGATGAATTATTGCACAAATGTACCATGCGTCTCCATATGTTGTTATGCTTATATGCTGCTGAACATTTTTACTGAATACATTTACCGTTTTCATTACCTGGGAGGCCCATTTTCTCCTGAAAAACACTCGTGGGGACATACAGATATCGTAATAACTTGGGTTATGGTATTAACATAGTGTTGAGATAATGTAACAGTATCGGTCGAAATAATTACCCTAGCATTAGTTCTACAGCACCGAAACAATTTTAGTCTCCCTCATACATCTTGAATCAATATTGGTTTTCCACATTTTTTATGCTCTAACGATAAGTATCGATCGACCGCGATCGGTTATTATCGCGCATAAACTCACCACGCTGACCCTTGTGTATCGCATTATTCCGCGAGTGGTAATGGCCGCCAGTTTTCCTGTGGGCTAGTTTCTGACTTGACATTTAAGGAGGTCAACTTCACCCACCGTTCTGAGCATTTTGATCAATGTGGTAAATAAGAAGGTGGCACCTCACCAGCATCTTCATATTTATTATTAATGTGTGCACGCATGTAGGTACATTAAAATAAAATTGTTTCGCATAATACGTTCAGTAGTTCAATTAAATTCTTCATTTTGGAAAGTGGATAGAATGAAGTGTTGGTCTAATCAATTAAGTTGCGAGTGTTCAGAATGGATTTTAAACAGCATCCGAACTAGGGTCTCTCCAACGGCACCAGTAAGAACAAGTTCCAAACACTGCAAAGTTGAATTCGAAAACCTTGTGCGTAAATTATGAAAATAATATTGAGAAATTTCAGGAATACACAAAATAGGGGAAGCTGGAGTAATATGCACCCCGGGGCAAAACGACCTTTTGGCATTTTGAGTACATTTTCGGCAGTTTTTCTGGAGTATTTACTACAGCGCATGTAGTTCGGATCTCGAACTAACAACCCAGTAGTAAAGATTCTTGAAAGTATTTCTGGAACATCGCTAAAAATGTCAAAAGGTTGTTTGCCCTGGGGGTGCATATTACCCCGTTACCCTTACACTTGAACCAGATAAGATTCATAGACATCCCGATAAGAAACCTCAGAAGACTGGCCCAGCTTAATATGGGGAGAAAAAACGTTGTTGAATTCCACGGGGCACCCCCAGGGTTGTGTCTTTTGGTGAGAAAATCAGTCGCTCAAAATTTCAACTCAATCGCTAGTTGCATAAGCTGGCGCATTTGATTTGATGTTTGTATGTGGATTTCAGCTAAAAAAAATTTTTTTAGGAAAATACACTTCTGTCACTCATTCGATCTGAAAATTGGTTCTGATTGCTCGATTGAGCACAGAATTGCAAAAAGGG
Organism: Armigeres subalbatus; assembly: GCF_024139115.2. Taxonomy (NCBI): domain Eukaryota; kingdom Metazoa; phylum Arthropoda; class Insecta; order Diptera; family Culicidae; genus Armigeres; species Armigeres subalbatus. The sequence goes on from NC_085141.1 coordinate 392,676,087, forward strand.
CAGTTGGTATGTTACAGAACAATTTCACAGAATATTGTACGATGATTAAATAAACTTTTATATAGTTTTCGGCTGATGTGACTCGATCAATAAATCTAAAATTACACGATCTAGCTTCTAATAAATCAGCCTTAAGCTAAGTAAAAGTTTCGTAGCTTAGTTGGTTAAAGCACCAGTCTAGCGTATTATGGGGTTCGAGTCCCATCGAAGGGAAACTGGTTACCTCCAATACATTTTTCAAATCAATATCTTCCACATAGTGTACATATTCACATATGAGTTTTCATAACATTAAATTAATGTCCAAGTCGGGTGGTTTAATCCCCGGAAATAGGCAATTAACTTTCTATCTGAATCAGTTTTTTTTTCAACTTGTATACTGTCGTTATACGCATAATTGTCCCATGTATATAGGACATCCATGCAAACATGAGACAAATATGCGTATGACGGCAGTATACAAGTGCGATAGTTTTGTTTTCATGGCTTGTTATGATTCGAAGAGGTTTTTGCCTCTCTTTCATCGTTGTTCGTTATCTATTGAGAACGATTTCTGCAATCCCTGGTATTAATTTATGAGTGTTATTTTACATCAAACTAAGCTCGAAACTAAAGTCAATCACTTTAGATTACCGAATGTACCGTCCTCAAAGGATTTGAAAACAAGCATAATGACAAAGTATGCAAGAGTCTGACAGGAACCAAAAAACACATATTTAAGATTTCTAACTTGGAATTCCATTTTCTAACTCTGGTCCTCCCGCAAGAAACCCCCAAAATTGAAAGCTCCACTTGCATTCACGAGAAGTGCCACAGACAAGAAGCTGCCATACCTTGGACGACAAATAGTTTCATAATCGAGAAATATGATGTGTCCTCGCACTCGGATGGTTTTTCCTGTCCTTTTTTTCGTACTGGTATAGCCCCAAAAAGAGACAAATATGTTGGCTTCCCATCTAATTGAATGTTTGTTTTGGAATTGGAAAGATATTTCAATCTGCCCGGCAGCCTTAGACAACAACGACGATACTGCTCCCCGAAATGATGTAGAAGCATGTCTTTCTCCGGGTAAAAATGCCAGGCCCTGAGTGCTGTTTCGATTTGGTTGCTTTTCCGAGTGAGGTCCGATTCCGAATCCCAAGCGGTGCTTGTTGTTGTTTGTGCGGTTCCCTCCACCCACCCATCCAACGTGTATTGTTTGTATAAATAGTGGCCGGCGTAGTCCATAGCCGGTCATAAATCATGACCGAAATGAGGATGAATTCCCGTGCGGTATGCGAGACACGGACAACGGAGAGTACAAAGGACCGAAATCAGGACTTACCGAGAATTCCTAAACGAAAATTGACTGTAACAACGATCACGTGACCGTAGCTGGCCAGCACGGAGCCGTCGTACGGATTGCCGGAGCCCCAGTCGTACGCCTCGCCGTGGATGTAGAAGAAGATGGAGTAAGGTGCTTCGAGGCCGCGGCTTCCTGAAAATGGACAAAGTGGATTTCGGTATTGAGTGCGTGTGTGGGTGCTGAATAAACGAACGGAAAAAGGTTAAGTGGTAATTGTTGTTCTATCAATAATGGAGCGATAAATGAATCGATGTTTTGGCTACGCTACAATTGATGAAATCTTTATTACGATTTGATATTATTTTTGTGTTCTTTTTTCGGGTTAATTTTTTCCTATTTTGTGGGTGTCAAAACGATAAAATCAATAGCTTGTAAGATCAATTTGAAACGGATGTTCAATATCGATTGCGTTTCGTCTCAATTAAGCGGTTTGGGATGTACTAAATACAGAGAAATGTGTTTATCTAATAGTTCAAACCCTCATTTAACTTTACGTTCAATATTCGATAATAGTTACAACGACTTTTAAATATAATTAAATATAATATTTCTAATACGGAACTGATATGGAATGGAACTAAAACTCAAACCGAGCGAATCAAAACATTTTTTTCAATTTTTGATGCGCAACTTAATGCGATAGTTTATGATGATCAACATTTGGATATTATTGTAAGCGAAAACGTGTGAAGAAACAGTAATTAGTATGTTTATTAGTAGTTTTACTCTGACAAAAAACGCCAACAATTGCGGGCTATGAAACCTTTACAGCTTTGACAAAGTTCAATGCAATAGTGTGAAAGCATCAAGAGAATTTGAATTTATTCCGCGAAGTTGTAAGCATTCTTTGGAAATGTTGGTAGAGTACATATCATATCATGAATGTGTATGGTGGTACGCAAGGAATGTTACATGCCACAGGGTGAATAATTTCATAAGCATGAATCGCATGTTAAACGCACTCGTCAAAAATGTACTCGAAAGTAAAAAAAAAGTCAGAATACCCTCCACATTAATGAAACAAGTCATCATTCCATCGTCAACTTTTGAGATTTTAACTTCTCCGACCCACACCATCCAATCAAGCAAGCTTTCTTAGAGCTGCTTACCCGGTCAGACTTTGTGTTCTGTGTCGATTTCTGAGAATATTTTGTGCCTATGTTTACAAGGAGCATTCCTCGGAGGGGTGACTTTACGAAAAAACCTTCGAATAAAAATTATGAGCGGAAACATGACGATGATGACGGATGGATGCTTTGCTTGGTTGGAAGACATCATTCCAAAAAAAAAAATATGAAAGAGGAAGTTCGGAAGCCGACGACGACGGGGTAAAGCTGAGTATCATGTACTTATGCTTCAGACTTTCGATTTGAGTCGGCTACGATTGCAGTATGAAAATTAACTGGCTACTCGGCCTGCCGTGGTCCTTCTCTGACGAGAAATCAAATTGTACCAAAAGTGGAGAAATTTTATAAATGTGAGAAACGTTGTTTTTTAATTAAAAGTCTGTAATGCAAATTGAATTCTTCTGCTTGTGATTTAGATGACGGAATTCTAGATGGCTCTTTTTCCAAAATGCTGATTGCAAGATTTATTTCTCTCCAACATGTTCAGTAGTAGCACCTTTCATAATTTTACACTATGAAATCTTGAAGAGCGCGAAATAAAATTCAGAAGCATTTATTTAGCTTTTGCAACAGAAATTTGATCAACTTAAATATATCCGAATCAACTTTACACATTAAAACTTTGCCCATTCATACATCTCAGATTAACTAACGATTCGATTGTTTTCACATTAGCCATCACACCCGCCCAAAGTCAGAAAGTCAATCAGATCCAGACTCAGTGCACAGAACACCCTGCATTATATCCCGTTTGCCATTATGAAACTAATTGAAAACTTAATTAAACGTGTAACAGCGGGTGTCAATCTCTGGATCATTTATTTATTTTTAATTAAGTTTCTTGTAGAACACATTCACACATTCATTCGCATTGGCTCGGGCATCCCGGTTGTCACATTCGCACATTCATTATATCTCCCACCCTATCCCGGGTGCAACGAGCAGAACGATGAAGAGAAAAGCTTTCCTTGATGAACTGGAACTGGTCACGTGCTCGCTTCCCCTGGGGAGACTAACTCATATCCAACCGCCACCAAACCAGCCCGGTAAGTTCGCCTTATTGAAAGTCTGATGGACGTATACGAGCGTGCGACAGCCAGCACCGTAAAACAACAAAACACTCATCCACTCGCACTTACTGATCCAATATTCTTGAGCCGAGGGGACCCAGAAAACTGTAAACTGACCTTCAACGGACGCAGCGGGAAGAGGCATTGCTTCCGGTCCGACAAAGACGTACGCTGCCCCACTGGACTGGACACTACCGTAGGTCGCCAGCAGAGGCACCCCGCCCAGTGAATTCAAGCTCGACGCTTCTTTATATAGCCTGATGAAATAGCCACAGCGCCGAGCTGAGTTGGAGAGGTTAGTTTTCTTTGAAAAACAGCGGCAGGAGTACTTTGGGGTGTTTGCTACCAACTTTGTTATTGCAACATTTCTCCCCTGTGAACCGCAAACCGCCCGACACAAGTTCATTTATGTGAACGTGTACAGCGTTTGCCAGTTGCTGGACCATGTCCGAGTGTCCAGTCGGTGTGCATACTCCGTTCCGAAGAAACATGACAGAGCAGAGCGGGTCTGCAACGTGGTGGAGGTAAACGGACGGGTTGACTGTTCATTAAATTCAGTGTTTTCTTTCAAAGCCCGCGCTGATGTGAGCAGGAAGTGGTAAACTAATTCCCTGATGCAAGCTGAACTGAAAACAAGCGGCTGTGATTAAGTTTTTTCTCATTTGGCCTGCCGGGCTCCTTTTTGTACCTCCTGCGTTGGCATCAGTCGTTGAAGTTCGGATTTGAGTTTCAAAGGAACAGAACTTAATTTCGTTTATTGCTGTTTTAACGGAAGCTGTCGGACACAGTACGGAGATAAAAGAGGTATTTGAATTGCATTAGGGACGCTCGGGATCGTTTTGGTTCTTGAAATAGAACAATGTATTATCGCATGAATTTGTTTCTCTTTGGCCTGTAACAGTTCATCAAAATGTAATATAGGGTTTCCAGTGGAGAACCAGCTCTTCACTTCAACAAAGATCATAAAAGTGATACAGAATAACTTTCACATCTTTTCAGAAAACAATTCTTATTTTTTGAATTTCTTAAATTGAACTAGAAATATGTTTGTAAAATATGAAAATTAAACTTTTCAACCTTTGTATGGAGGTAATTTAAGAACATGTTGTAACTGAGAAGGGCCATTTGGTCGGAAATTATTCAGCCGAAAGCCATCTGACCAAAAGCCAGCTTCAAGACCGAATATACCATTACCATTTGATATGATTTTTTACATCCCACAGTGAAGTCCGAAACGTCCGAAACGAAACTCAATGAGCTGAAAGCTAATAGGCCGGCTATTACTTGGCCGAATAGCACGTTAGACCGAAAGTTATCTAGTAGAATTCCATAGGGTTGAATTGGACGTTTGGCCGAAAATCGGTTTGTCTGAGAGCGACATATGTATGAAAGGGACATGCGGCCAAACAGATCTTTTGGCTGGGAAAGTTGTTTGTTCGAGAAGGTGTTTGGCCGAAAATTCCGTTTGACATCTCATATCACACTTCTCGCTCCTCATTTAAAACATCTTACTATTAAATGAGAAAAGTGAGAAGTGAAATGTCTTACTTCTCACGTCTTACCCATGATTTTCACTTCTCATTTCTCACTTTGTAGTGTGAAAAGTGAATAGTAGTGATGAAAAAAACAACATTTTTGGCCAAATGGTCCTTTCTGCCAAACAACCGTTTATTTTAAACGAATTTTTCGGCCAAATGAACTGTTTGGTCAAACGAAATGTTCAGCCACATAATCCTAATGGTCCTTTCGGTCAAACAACCGTTTCGGTCAAGAGACAAACAACATTTTCGACAAAATGATTCTTTCTGCCAAACAACATTTTAAACCATATGACCCTATCGGCAAAATGAAATTTTCGGACGAATTGCGCTTTTTGCTGAACAACCATTTCGGCAAAACGGCATTTTCGCCCAAATTATTATTACAGTAAAGAGAACTTTTTGACCAGACATTTTCGGCCGTAGGCCCGTTCGGCCAAATGACTTTTGGTCTGATGGATTTTGGTCTAATGATTTGTTCAGCAAAATTATAAATTCTGTCAAGCAGCTTTCGTCCTGGTGGCCTTCGGTCAATTGGCTTTCAGCCGCATAGCTTTTGACCAAACACCTTCCTTCAACCCGGTGCGAATAGTGTGCTGAAAATAATGATAAAAATGTGTTATATATTACCTTTGGTAAGACCACTTTTCATTTCCTTGCTACTATCTTCTTACTTTTCATTTCTCAGTTATTACAGTAAATAGTAACAAGTTGGAAATTAAGCGAGAAGTTAGACGTCTTATATCTCACTTCTTACTTCTCACAGTCTAGTAGTAAGTAGTAGCATAGGGGACGTCCTTCAGGACGACTTGAAGCAGGGCAAGCACGCTGGTATCACTGGACATCTAGGAGGCGTCTTTGTTTTTCCAGCGGCTCAACGAATGGGGGTTTCCAGGTAACAACATTGCTTATATTTGCAGCATCTCTCTGGACCTCCTTCCGGGTTCTCATCAGGAAAGTTGTTCTTATCAGAGATCTTATCAGAAAAACGGATGTACTTCGAGGTTCGGCGAAGTGATCATATTTTTCCCTGTCGCCGTGGACGGGATTTTCCGTTTCTTACATCCCAAGCTTGCATCGTCCTCCCTCGCTAGGATTGTTGATGACAGTCGGTCTTCCCACGGTGACACCCCAAGTAACCTAAAGTTCCGGGTTCATTAGCACGGAGCGAGGAGCTGGCACTCCTCTGCAGTCACTAACAACAGCTCTATAGCTCTAGAATTCATGATTAGCGATCATTCGGAGCCACTCAGAAGCTCGGTGGCAGAACGTTGCTTAAACATCAGCAAATCATGTTCGCTGTTGGAGAATTGCTTCTACAAAAGACCGTACTGGGATACGACGTCTGTGGAAAGGCCACATACCCAGCAAAGGACCCTCTAGCAGTCCAGGCTTGTCACTTTTGCACAGACGACCTTCTCGACAAACGACTAGAACGTTTTTGTGTACTTGACAACTTCGACGTCGGAGAAGCCTTCGCATCCGACAAGAAATACTGTGAAAACCACTTCTAACAAACCGTTGAACGAGGCTCGAACAGAAGATTCATCGTTCTGAGATTCACCGTCCTGAGAGTTCAACTAAGAAGACACGAAACATATTTGATGGAATCTGCCGTAGCTCAACCAGTTTCTAGAGAGCTTATCGGAGACGGTCCGCATTTATCAGCTTAAAGTTGTTACCTACGACGACTTAGCTAGCTCACTTTTGCGTGCGACACGCGTTCTGAATAATTTGACTGCTGACGAAGGATTTGGAAGGTACTTGTGTCGACGATGTACTCATCGGCCATGAGGACAAAAACAAACTTGCCGAAAGTTGTAAGCAGTTAATGGAAATGCTAAAAACAGCAGACCTTATGCTTAGAAAATGGGCATCCAACCGCACAACCGTGTTCCGCAACATACCTCGTCAATTGTGGGAAACCAATCTAAATAGATTGCTCGCCTATAGTCGAGACTCTAGGAGTACTCTGGTTATGATAAGAAAATTATTAAGACGAGCTCGTACTATCCCATTTTATTTCACCGCTTGATTGTAACTTTACAGATACGTATCGTATTGATTCAAGTACGAGACACTGAAGAGGTTCGACACAAAGAAATGAAAGAAAAAACGGTTCAAGACCTGGGCGTTGCTGACAGCTGGACTATGTTAGTCAGCTTCAGCAGCCACAGTTTGATGACCCGTACTGGTCAGCTAGCGTTCGTCAAGCAGGCGATCGTACCTCCGCTCCAATGGCAATTTAGCCGGATTGTTAACATTGTACCAGGGGAATAAAAGTGTTCGGGTTGTCGTTGTCAAGCCTGTCGTCGGACAATACAAGCGAGCGGTCACTGAGACCACTGTCCTGTCTATCTATTTTTCTATTTTGTTTAACTAAGGCCGATATGTACAAATATTTGAAAAACATATGTCTGTTCACCCTCATGTTTTTTAGGATTTTGAGGATTTTCAAAACATTATATAATAACTACGGGGAGTTTTTTTTTTAATATTTTTAATTTTAATATTTTTTTTATCACCCCCCACTACTACTCTTGATCTTCCAGTAGAGCATAATTTTAATTATAAATTTGTGACTGCCTAATTGTTTTTTCTTATGATTTATCACATGCAATCGAATGATCATCTCTTAGACTAGGTGTTCCGTATTTGATTCCACACGTTCTCTATTATAAACCGTTGAATACAGATATCGAACAAAACGCACGCATTTCTGTGAGGCCTTATAGACTATTTTTTAGAATGTTTTTGTCGGTCATACAATTTGATTAGCCATACAACATTTTTGTTTGCTTGTCATAAGACTAGTTTGTACTATTCCATTCAATTCCACTACTTTATTGTACCTTTGAGAGATACATATTTCGACCTCAACAGTAAGGCAGTATTCAGTGACTCGTACTTGATTCGACTTGACTTAGGTCAAAATTTTTGGAGGAATTCTCAAAGATAAAAAAGTAGGACCCTTTAAGAAAGTTTCAAAGGATTTCTTAACAGAAATCCCGAATGCATTCCAAAAGCAATTTTAGAAATTTTAAGAAAGTTTCAAAGAAGACATTTTCAAATGAATTCTAAACAGAAATCCCGAATGCATTCAAAGAGCGATTTTAGAAGGAATTTTCAAATTAATTTCCGAAGATATTTCTAAAGGTGTTTTGAATGAATTTCTGAAGAGATCCTGAAACAAATTGTGAGGTAAATGTCCAAGAATTTCTTCCTAATGTTACCTATACATATATCGCAGGGCCGGATTTAGCCGGAAGGGGGCCCCGGGGCCGACGGTATGTGGGGGCCCCAAAATGTACAAAAAAGGTTGGTTTTGGTACATAAGATGGTACAATGAATAAAACTTTTTAAACCAGCAAAGAAGAGTAGAACAGATTCAATTAGCGTCATATTGTGACATCAACGAAATGGAATTTCATTTATTTGATATTTCCATAAGATTTCTTTCATAAATATAAAAACGTATTGTGACAAGGAGTTATTTAACACACTACTCATCCACCACTTTATGACACGTTATAGTTAAATCTATAATTCGCTTCTATTATGTAGTAATGTCAAAATTGTAAATTTTGAACCCCTTCCCTTCTACTGCGTGACGCTTTTTATGTGTTAGTTGATTTTTTCTTGAATTAGGCGCAACGTTAAGACATAACCCTTCCCCTTCAAACGTTATGTAAATTGTGTTCGTCACCATTTTCAATTGAAGTGGCATTATTGAGTAACTCAGATGAAAATTGAAAAGAAGAAGTTTACCAAAACACCTGAGTAATCCCCTAGCGGTAATGTTATCTTTCTCGTACATTATAAGAAAATGTATTTTGGCCATAACTTTTGAGCCCATAGTCCGATCCAGCCTATTTCTAATAGGAGCAATGGAAAAATGTTCTCTGACGAATGAAACTCGTTGCGAGTAAATCGGTTGAGTATAAGTGCCTAAAAAAGGCATTGCGCGGCCGGTAATGAAATTAATCAGTTCAGTGCGTGATCTCTCTTGTTTCGGACAGCAGAACGATTGCGCGGTCGGACGAATTATTGTGTTCTGCATTGCGCGGCCGGTAATAAAATTAATCAGTTCAGTGCGTGATCTCTCTTGTTTCGAAGCGGGCTTGGTAGTCATATGGCTACTGCTTCTGCCTCATACGCAGGAGGTCGTGGGTTCAATCCCAGGTCCGTTCCATTCTCCTACTTTGTATCTTCCTCTATATTTCTCATGTTCTAGCAATCGCTAGAACTGGAAATGGACTTTCATACCGTTTCCATTTTTATTCCTATACCTTCAACTTGAGTATTCTAACAGTAATCTGCTAGAATTGGAAATGAACTATAGAGCTCGTTTCCTACATCCAATTAGAAATTCCATCAGTTACCTTCTCCTATCTATCACATTGGCCGCTCGTTAACCAAGACGGACCTCTGCCTCTCCAACCTAACCCAGAAATTCCAACAAATTCCGCATGAACTCGTGGCAAGTGCAGAGGTATATTCGGCTTGCAGCGGGCGAGTGATTGCATCATCATTTCCTCCCCTTCCCTACATTGACTTGCATTCTGACGTGGCAGGCGCCAGTATGACCTAACAAATGAGATCACCAGTACTTGTACATTGAAGATGTGTGCTAGTCCCAAGCAAACATCTGTTGGTTCCCTGTGCAAGAACAGCTGATCTGGTCATAATGGAGTAGCAACTACGAGCAGTCAAGCAAGCTCAAGCTCAAGCTGAGTATAAGTGCCTAAAAATAGTTAAGATAATTTTGCTCACACACATACAGACATTAACATACACGTACACATAGACATCACCTCAATTCGTCGAACTGAGACGATCGGTATACAACACTATGAGTGTTTGGGCGTTCTTCTTAATGCTTTTGGAGCAATCATATAGCTTCTACGTATACTTAGTACACGAGAAAGGCAAAAATAGGCATTATTAAAAAATCGTGTATCTTACAAAGTTGTGAATTTGAGCAGAATTTTATTCATGGTCCTCAAAGCTTAAGCGTTCAATAGTGTAGTGCATGATGTTTAACTGCGGGGTATTGCGGGTACCAAACTGTTTTGTTCGTTAAATATTGCGTAACATATGCTTTTACAAAACTAGCTATTATTACATTATCAAGCCTATTGCATAGATCTGTTTAATAGCTTCGTAATGATATATAAATATGTTGCTTTTGAGACGAAAATTGGGCAAAGCTGCCCGTTTTCCCAAAAAACGTAAAAATGTCATTTCTAGGAGGGGCCAGTTTGAACGTCCCCCACCCCTCCCACAAAAATCTAAAAAATAAAAACCGTCCTGATTATAAAAATATAGATCATAAGCTGTGTATTCATCACATTTTACTTTCGGTAGGTTTGGCCACTCCTTTATATGGGGCTGTCCTATTGTGACAGGTGGCGCTGCAAAATATAACTTCTTTAATAAATGATTTTTAAATAAGGTGTCTTTGGCAAAGTTGTAGTGTAATTCATTATGAATTTAATTGCTGAAGACACCGAGTGCCCATCTATAATTGTTTTTGAAATACAGGCGTTTTTATGGGCAGACCCTAAAAAGACAATATTTGAAGATATTTTCGATACTAACAGTTTCAGGTCAATACAATGTTCTACAAAAATGTATATTTGATCAAAATAGACCACTTTCTGGAAGATACCAGGGATGTTTTTTGCAAACATGACCTGATATCGGTGATTTAAGGTCGAAAATAGTGATATTTGAAGACTTCATATGCAACAGAGGGGCAAATTGGGGCAAGGAAATCCCCACAGGTTTTAAAATATCTGGTCTGTAGTTTCATATGCGTATAATTATGTCTGTCTCCGCGTGTATCCAAACAAGTATTTCTAATTTTCATAAATCGACATTTTCAACTGATATTTATATAATAATTGAGATTTCAGCACACTGCATATCACGCTGTTGAATGTTAATGTCAGAAGAAGTGAAGGGTGCAGCTATTTTGCTATTCTTTTCATCCAATCATTTCACACAATGCAAATCTGAAGTAGTGAAAAAAAAAGTTCACGATTTTCGCCAAACGCACCACATGCACTGTGCAGCGCCTCCCCTCCAAACACTGGCGAAAAGAGAGCCCACATAGCTAAAACAACAAGATTTCACTGGACGAAAACCACACCTTAGGAAAGATCCATTGATTACGTAACGCAAACATACCATTTTATACCCCGCTCTACCCCATGTCACACTTTTTGTATGAAGTATCTGGAAGATCTGTATTGAATTTTACATTATTCTATTCTATTTTACATTACATTCAGCCTAACCACCCTCTCATTTCTAAACATTGCTGCTCCTGGTGCGATAGATATCACAGACAAATTTGGGCTAATTTTGTTGAATTACACCTTTCACTGATGGCTTCTGATAAGCCTAATTGTCATGACTTAAAATTCGCAACCTCGATTAAAATCGACCACCATCTATTGCAGGCCTGCCCACACTTTATGGTGCTTTATGTTCCACACTGAAGATACTGGTCGTAAGACCATCAAACGATTCTCTTTTGAAATTTCACCACAAGAAAATGTTTTGATTTCCATACGATTCACTAACGGAATGCATTTCATACGGCAATCTTGTAAAATATTTCAAGTTCGTTTAAAAAAGTGTAACCTGGTATCGAACTATGGACATCGTGATCATATCACACGCCCACCGACGCTTCAAGGAATTATCTTATTGTATATTAAATAAAAGATAGATTCGACCGAAATACGATCTTAACATTTTCATAGTTCAATTCTTATGAAACATTCTCATAAATTTGGTCGCATAAAAAAACTTACGACCAGTACCCTCAGTGAAGTCATTGAGATGTTTGGCAATATCTGCTGGAAAAGCCAATTCATTCATCTATTCAGGATCATTCAGCTCGCGCAGTGGTTTTCCTTTATCTTGTAGAAATAGTGCTATTTTCTTTTCGAGCAGAATAAAATCTCTCAATCAGAGCATAAAATATTCACTTTCATGAAGCACATTCACTCCGACTTTTGACATTCATGTTTTGATTATTCAAACATAGAATGACTTACTTAGTTTACTTCTTCATAAATTCATTCAATTGATTACCACTGAGTATGGTAACTGCGCGCGAAAAACACAAAATTGACCTTGAATATATTGACATTTGACGCTAAAAATGCCCCTCAATTGAACGTCGGGATTAGATCTATGCGTGTATTTATTTTAATCATCAAAATGTGTTCAGTTTTACGATTATTAAATAATTTGTGATTTTCAAATAAATACTCACTGACCCATACTCATTCCGAAAATTGACGGAGCAGAGCCGAATATGTATATGTTTAGAAGTGAAGTGACAAAGAAGGCCGATGGGCTTCATAAAAAATAATCGAATATTTACAGCTCTGCTCTCAATCATTAAATTTGCAATAATGCAGCAAGCATCCGTATCTGGCTTTCGTTTCCGTTAACATAATTTTCAGTTGATTCCCTAACGTTGATAAAGTCGATTGTCTTAACAACGAGCGTCAATAGTTGAGGAATATTGATCGTTTTCGCATATAGATTCTTTTGGTGGCAATGGCAGGGAAATATTTCATTCCTATGTAATTGCTTTTCCTTGTTTAGAATGTTCACAACGCCATTGTTCTTCACTATAATTGCTGGTGCTCCATCACTTGTAAAATCACTAAAATTTTCGAAAAGAGAAGAGTTCTCGAAAAAAAAAGTTCTTTTACGCAGGTTCTAACAACCCATAAGTTTCCCCCGCTAATTGTGCCCTGCATTGGGAATAAAGCTGCCAATTTCCCTGTCATTCAAAAATGACCATGAAGAATGCCACCTTTCTCACGTTTTTTACGTCAGTATTTTCATCGTTTGCGAGAGAACTGGTGGCTGTTTTCACGTAAAGTAGCTTTAAAATCTTCTGCGAGAACTTTTACTCTTCACCGTGTTCCCCGCAAACTAATGCTACTAAAGGAGGGTGTTTGCTTAGGACATGATGTCAACAACAGCCGAAATGCATTCCTTAACAAGTTCTCCGTCCTGGAAAGGTTTCATCCGTTTTGCCAAAATCTTACTAACAGAAAAACTGGCCTGTACTGCATTTTCTGACTTTGTATTAGCTTGATTGAAAAGAGTTTGTTGCTTTTATAATCCATATTTTACTAATAATTTGAATCAATAAATGGAAATTTGGATTGAAACATTTGAAATTCTATCAACTTTTATTTTCTACCTGGGCTATTTCAAATATCAAAATAACGTGAAGATAAACTACTTTGACCAATCTTTGTTGAAAACGCGATATTCCACCATCAACCTTTTGGTTTTGTATCTTGGGTTCGCATATGCAATCATTTTAAATTATGTAAAATATTATTTTTCGTTTCAAACTTAAATTAATGGTTTTGCAGAGAGAACTTTGATTTAAAACTTACATAATTATAAAAAAAAACTGGAGCCAGATAGAAAAGCTGTCGGGCCGATTATGAGGTTATTTTTCTTACATGTCGCGAGCCACAAAAAATGGAGCCGAAGGCCGCATCCGGCCCACGGGCCGTACGTTGGGCAGCCCTGGTCTATGGAGTTAAAGCTCTTGAATATTTCATCCAGGCATATGGTCTCCCCCCGCCAGCGTCCAATGCCGGGTGCCAAAATCAGAATAATGTAAAATTCAACCTCGCCATATCAACTCTCATACAAACCTGGAACGACCTTTGCACGATAAGCCCCTATTTAAACCCGCCCAAACCATCGGATGACACCCAAAATATGAAACATAATCGACTGAGGGTGATGGAGCAAAATAACTATCGAGCCACCCTAACTATTAGTTTGCTGCTGCCAGTGTCGCACACTGGGGCAGCCCTGGTTCAAACATGGAATAAACCTCTCAGTCATTAAAATGATGAAATTGACCATAGGTATCTTCAGCGAAGTTTCAATATACATTAATGCCGACATTTTGGTCAATATTCATCATTTTTAGCGATAATCGCATAAAAGTCCCAAACGCCAAATTGGAAAAACAGCGTTTTTAAAGTGTGATTTCTTCAGAGAAGTTGCTTATCACTTATTTTCGATGAATCTTGCTAAAAATTTCAAATTTCCAGAGCCTTTGAGGATTTATTTGATTATTTTGAAAAGAAAGACCAAACAATGAAATTTGATCAGTAATTGTACTTTTTCAACACTTTTACTATTGCATACAAAATCATAGATATTGATAAAATACACGATTCGTGGCGTTGATCCAGTTAAAAAAAATGATTTTTGGCGATTAATCGTGGGAAAATGGCTAATTTATGGTATTTTTCACATATGCCGATTATGCGATGGGGCAGAGACGGGCAGCTGTTTTAATCGGTAATGGACAGAAAAATTCATGCCCTTTCAAATAAACACTTTCCCAAAGACATGATATTCGATGATTTTTTTCAAAATTAATTTTACTGAATGCCAGTACTAATGCTATAAAAATACCTCCTAACGATTTTCGATTAGTTAGGAGGGTAAATAATTGAACAACATGGTACAATGAATTAATAAGAACTTATAAGAACTATAAGAACTAATTAATAATTATAAGAACTAATGAAATATTGTTATTTCCCCTTTGGAAGATAGTATTTTATTTGAAAATATTTGTATACACCCAGAAGAAAATGGATAAAGATTAGATTTGTAAATATTGTATGGATTACTTTTTGTTCATGAGTTTTTTATATTAAACAATGCCAGTATTTTCATATTCACTTTTAGTAAATAATGTGATATTTGCAAAAGTGTCTTATGTATCTGCATGTTTTCTTATATTTTATAAAAAAATGTAACAGTAAAATATGAAAAATACAAAAAAAAACGCAGATGTATTACACTTTTTGCAAATATCACAATGCATAGTAAAACTAGTACATGTGTACTGGTATTCAATTGTTTAGTATAAAAAACTAAATAAAATGTCCATATAATTTCTTTTTTATTTGCTTCTAAGTCGATACGAATATGTCTTACAAACTTTATCTTCCAGAGGGGCAATAATAATATTTCATCAGTTCTTGAATATATGTTAAACAAAAGCGATGCGAATTTTAATTTAATTCCTCGTACCATGTTGTTCAATTATTTACCCTCCTAACTAATCGAAAATCGTTAGGAGGTATTTTTTATAGCATCAGTACTGGCATTCAGTAAAATTAATTTTGAAAAAAATCATCGAATATCATGTCTTTGGGAAAGTGTTTGTTTGAAAGGGCATGAATTTTTCTGTCCATTGCCGATTAAAACAGCTGCCCGTCTCTGCCCCATCGCATAATCGGCATATGTGAAAAATACCATAAATTAGCCTTTTTTCCACGATTAATCGCCAAAAATATTTTTTTCTAACTGGATAACCGCCACGAATCATGCATTTTATCAATATCTATGATTTTGAATAATATCCAGTAGTAAAAGTGTCGAAAAAGTACAATTACCAATCAAATTTCAATTTTTTGGTCTTTCTTTTCAATATAACCAAATAAATCATCACAGTAGGCTCTGGAAAATTTATATTTTTAGCAATGTTCATCAAAATTAATTGACGAACAACTTCTCTGAAGAAATCACACTTTAAAAACGCTGTTTGGCCAATTTGGCGTATGGGACTTTTATGCGATTATCGCTAAAAATGGTGAATATTGACCAAAATGTCGGCATTAATGTATATTGAAACTTCGCTGAAGATACCTATGGTCAATTTCATCATTTTAATGACTGAGAGGTTTATTCCATGTTTGAACCAGGGCTGCCCCAGTGTGTGTCGGTTCCAAGGATTCGTTTTAGTAGTTTTTTTTCGGGCAAAAATAGCAGTTTTTATTAAGTTTTCGCTTCAAAAAAGTGACTGATTTCAATCTGCATTCTATTAACATTTCGAGCTGCTCATGTGCGTAGAAGTGTGTGAAAACTTGATTTTTTCAATGCCCTTTGAGAAGAAGTGAAAATCGCGAACGGCTATTAAATTGGCACGAAATTGCTGATTTATGCTATAATTGGAGCCGGAATGCATAGGACTCTTTGAAGAAACATGTTAATTCTCACGGGAAGTAAATAAATATGCTGTGAACAGGTTAGTTATTTGAATATTAATCTTTTGTTCGATGCTATTCGTTGCATTCGAATGTTGGTGGTAGAGGAGTGCGGGAGGTGTGGGATTTACCCGTTGAAGGTCCGTTACCATATTGACTCTTGGTACTCTTCCAACTATGTCCTTAAACAAAGTCTTAATCTATTTTATTGTTTTAGTGTTACCTATATCCATTGAAATGGCAAAAAGTATTTAGTAATAATATAGAAATCATAAAGATGAAATCAGGGTTTTAAGTTGGGATTGCGAGCAAAGGATTGTCAATGAGGAGCTGGCGAGTTTGATAATCAGTTCGGTCTAGAATGTTTTCGGTTGGGAACATTTTTCGCTCACTAGGAATAGTGTATCTATTGTGCTTGCCGAACAACATCCATGCAATGACAGGGATAGGGAAGTCTTCAATAACATTATATGAGAAGCAGTTGGAATATAGAGTCGTTTAAGAAAATAATGCACGAGAAAGCGTCTATGTGAGTTATTAAGTGAGGACTCTAAAGCTATAACCAAAACATAGTTTTTTTTTGCAATGTACGAGAAAGGCTCCATTTCTGCTAGATTAAGCAATCCAAATTTAAGCCGTTTGGTTTACCCAAGACTGAGAAGGCGAGAAAATATCAGCAACGATTATAATTAATCCATGAAAACTTTTAATCCCTTTTTGTCATTTCCATTACTGAAACCGACCAATTTTATTTAAATATTCTCAGCATGTTTCGTTCATTAACGACATGTAATAATCTCACCTAGTCTCAAACGCCATAACTAACTCAACCATCCCCTTAGTACGATGCGCCCCAAAATTCACATCACGTTCGGTCAATCATCGCAGGAGAACTCTCCGCCCTGGCACAGCACTGCCGAAGAGCTGCCCTTTGTCTGATTCCGAGGATGATAATCGCCGAGACTCTATAATCCATTACCCAGCTATTAACATTTCCGAAAACCGCAGAACGGTATATTGCGCCTTGGAAGGCGAAGATGAAGGCGAATGGGCACTGCCGAGCGGGCGCTGTTCAGTTCATCGGCAGGCGAACTTTTGTGCTGTGTGGGTCATCCTGCACGGAAACCGATGCTGGGAAGGATCTTTCGGGGCGCGGCATCCTTCCAGCAGCCATCAGTAGCCCACGAAGGCAGTCTTATCAGATAAGCCGTTTATTCGATGAGTTTATATGATGTTTCTCGGTTCGAAGTTGTGTTTGCTCACGCTGCCGTCGGTATGGGACGGACAGGAACGATGCTGTTCCGTACAATAATGTCGGTTATGGTTGAGATGTTGGCTAAGCTGCTGATCCTAATTTTATTGCGAACAAACAGATTAGCGGTTAGTCGAAGAGTTTAATAAGCACCGCAAGCTGGATCGATAGTTGTCCGTACGTACGTACACGTACGGGCAGCTAAGTACGATGGCTTAGACTTTGGGTTGCAAGGAGAATGTTAGTGGGATGGTGAGTGAAAATGTAATTAAATCAAATTGGTGTTGAACTGTTTGAGTTTGAAAATTCAATTGTTGAATTTCTATCAAACCCTAAAATAAGAATTATTAATTATATAATGCAAGCAAAAACTAGCTTCTAAAGAACACAGTTTAGAACATATTGTAATTTAAAAATCATTCTAATGCACATATTTAACGTGTGTATATTAACGCAACATTTAATTCAATCAGGAAGTTCAAATCAAATGTTGCGTTGAGTATGAGTCAAATACAACTTAATTCAACTAAATATAGAATATTTATGTGATCGTTCCCCAATTCCTGTTATTGAATATCGTAAAAATTAAAATACTTTTTCTGTCGATAGACTCGCTAAACTGAGCTGTGGAGTTAAACTTAATTCAGAACACACTTAAACATTTCACAGATTTCGAATTCACCGAAATCTCAATTGCAGAATTGTTCGGTAGTTATTTCACCGATTTTATGTAATTTTTTCATTTGTTCAACTGTCAAAACCACCAAAAAATAATAAAATTAATTACCGTACAGTTCTGCTATTGAGACTTCGGTGCGATTTATTTAAAGTGGTGGTTACCTCAAATACATTTTTCTACCAAAATCTTTCACATGTTGTGCGTGCATATGCAGATTGAGTTTTCAAACATAGTGTTAAGGTTATAAATTTTATTAGAAAATATTTCAAGTTTGATTGAATTATACATTTATTTTCTTGCTTCATGAATTAATATACGTAATAGGCAATCAACTTTGTTGCTCAAAAACATATTCAGTTGCACCCGGTACTAATTGCCCGGCACCATGGGATAATTTGTCGATAACCCTTTCGAGTGTGATAGCCTTTTACGATGCAATTTCAATTTGTTTAATTTTCCTATCACACTGGATTCATCGTCATCCAGTGGCACGGATGGATAAGCGCACGGCGATCTTTCATCTCGATGGAAACAGCATTTTTATGCTGCTTTGAACGCTGATTGAGTCATAACATAACCGAATCACCCGATAGCTCAGCTGTGCCATTCTGGTCGGATGTTTAGAGTTAGATTTAATGTTCAGCAACCCGCACGCATCGTTTGAGAAAATGGAAGGACAAAAACCTTCATCCATGAAATATTCATCACCTAACGAGCTTCAATGCATTTTGCTCCCAGCTTGGGATCCTGCGTCACAGGCAGCAGAAATAACTTCAAATCAACATGTTATTACACTTTTGATGGTGCCATCAGCTATCATCGCCTGATCGGCGTTCAATATTCAATACATGCATAATATTTGCAGAGCAAAAAGCTTTTGGTGTTCATTCCGCCCCAAAGGCTAAATCCTCACCGTACACAGGGCACAGTGGGCCGGATTGGAGAAATAATTTCATTATGAAGGTTATTATTTTGGAAGCGGGGATATGTTAAACAGCGCTGTCGAAAGCCGTTGTGCTAATATGCCTTACTTGAATCTCGTTTCAGAAGCTGAATTTGAAAATGTGATGAAGCAGCGCTTGGGTTCTAACCCCGTATCCAATAATGAATGTCATGTAACATGTTCGGTGAATATTTGCTCTCAATGTTATTGTTTGTAATATCGCAGTCATTAAAGTTGCAGTGTTGATGATGCAATGTTTATTTTATAAATGAATATATTCAAGAGACGTAATCAAAAACTCCCCCTAAAAATTAAAAAAAAATCCATAAAAACTTAGAAATTTCTCAATTTTTGGCCATTTGCTATTTTGTTTGGAAAATTTCAAATTTTTTAGGGGAGTTTTTATTTTAGTCTCTTTATTAAAGTAATCAGGGTATGAGCAATAAATAAATATAAAATTTCCACAAATAATTCAAAGTTCAGCAAAAAAAAATTTAAGCTGTTTCAGAGGAATATCTTCAGCTGTCTAAAACGAGTTTAGTATTTTCCTTTTTTTCACCAAGTTTTGTTATCTTTACAAATACGTGTTTCGACCTCAACTGTGAGGCCGTCTTGAGTGTCTCGTATTTGATTCGGCTCCAGTCAAGTACGATACACTGAAGACGGCCTCACAGTTGAGGCCTAAATACGTATCTGTAAAGATAACAAAACGTGATGGAATTAAATGGAAAATAGATCTGTGCGCCGCCGCCGCCGTTGATTTTTCTGAACTAAAATAAATTATAAAAATGATAGTTGAATATTTTCCGAATAACGTTGTTCACACAAATAGATTACTTTTGGCAGCATTGAAAATTTTTTACAGATGTCTGATCGGTCTTATTGGTGTCTTTAGATGCCGGAACTTTGGTGTGTTGGTCTGAAATTATTTCAGTTTTTAATTAAAAATTTCAATAATTATAATTTGGGAACAAAATTGGTTTTTCATTTCTCATAAACTCCATTTGAAAATACTTCAACTTTTTGCATTTCTTTTGGGATTTCGAAATTATGTTAGTTATTCCCTCCAGCCAAAGGCTTTAAGTCTCCTTAAAAAAGATAAATAAATATATATTTCCGAAGCAATTTTCCGACAATTTTTTTTTTGAAATTTATTGAGGTATGTATTGACGGATTATTGCCGCGGAAACTTCTGGAGGAACTCGAAGAAGATAAGACAGGAGAATTAGTGGAAATTTTTTCAGGAGCGAAATTTGGGTGGAAGTACCAGGAAATAAATTAGAAGACGTTCAAAAGTAATTTCTGAAAGAGATGCCGGGAGAACTTCAAAAATATATGATTTCCAAGGAGTTCAGATAGGACCAGGAGAATTTTGAAGGAATTAATAATGAATTCCAAAACAACTTTATCGGGAGCTTCTGGAAGGAACGTTTTGAAGAATATCTGGATTTCTTGAGGAATTTATGGATTATAAGAATTTTCTGGATATTTCCGGAAGAATTCCTAGGGGGGTAGAAGTTGGATCAGAAGTTGTATGTGAGATTCGAAAGGAATTTCTGGACAGTTCTCAAAGTAATTTATGAAGGGTTCTTGGAGAAATTTCTAGAAAAAAAAACTGCCGAACATTCTACGGGACTATTTGTAAAGAAATCTAAATAATCCCCAGGTACGTTTCTAAAGGAACTCACCGAGAGCTTTCGAAAAAGTTCCTTTGAAATTTCTAGACTCCACAGAAGTTTTTAAAGAGAATTTGGAGGAATTGCTTCAGGAACTCCCGAAAAACATCTTACGACAATCTTCGCAGGAATTATCTGAAAGACTTCCTGACGCACTTCCAAAAGAATTCCTGAAGAAAAAATTCGAAGAAGTTCTTGAAAAAACTTCATGAGGAATTCCTTGAGGAATTTTGAACTTTTGTATGAGTTAAGGGAAGAACTCTTGGAAGAACTATCCGAAGAATCCATGGAGAAACTTCCCAACGAATTCCAGGAGAATCTTCCCAACAAATTTCATGTGAAACCATCGGAATAATTTCTGGAAAAACATCCGGAGGAATTCCCGAAGAAACTTCCGGCGGATTTCCTGGAGGAACTTCAGGATGAATTCCTGGAGGAACTTCCGGAGGAATTCCTGGAGGAACATCTGGAGGAATTCCTGGAGGAACTTATGGAGGAATTCCTGGAGACACTTCCGGAGGAACTTCCGGAGGAATTCCTGGAGGAACTTCCGGAGGAATTCCTGGAGGAACTTCCGGAGGAATTCCTGGAGGAACTTCCGGAGGAATTCCTGGAGGAACTTCCGGAGGAATTCCTGGAGGAACTTCGGAGGAATTCCTGGAGGAACTTCCGGAGGAATTCCTGGAGGAACTTCCGGAGGAATTCCTGGAGGAACTTCCGGAGGAATTCCTGGAGGAACTTCCGGAGGAATTCCTGGAGGAACTTCCGGAGGAATTCCTGGAGGAACTTCCGGAGGAATTCCTGGAGGAACTTCCGGAGGAATTCCTGGAGGAACTTCCGGAGGAATTCCTGGAGGAACTTCCGGAGGAATTCCTGGAGGAACTTCCGGAGGAATTCCTGGAGGAACTTCCGGAGGAATTCCTGGAGGAACTTCGGAGGAATTCCTGGAGGAACTTCCGGAGGAATTCCTGGAGGAACTTCGGAGGAATTCCTGGAGGAACTTCCGGAGGAATTCCTGGAGGAACTTCCGGAGGAATTCCTGGAGGAACTTCCGGAGGAATTCCTGGAGGAACTTCCGGAGGAACTTCCGGAGGAATTCCTGGAGGAACTTCCGGAGGAATTCCTGGAGGAACTTCCGGAGGAATTCCTGGAGGAACTTCCGGAGGAATTCCTGGAGGAACTTCCGGAGGAATTCCTGGAGGAACTTCCGGCGGAATTCCTGGAAAAACTTCCAGCGGAATTCCTGGAGGAACTTCCGGCGGAATTCCTGGAGGAACTTCCGGAGGAATTCCTGGAGGAACTTCCGGAGGAATTCCTGGAGGAACTTCCGGAGGAATTCCTGGAGGAACTTCCGGAGGAATTCCTGGAGGAACTTCCGGAGGAATTCCTGGAGGAACTTCCGGAGGAATTCCTGGAGGAACTTCCGGAGGAATTCCTGGAGGAACTTCCGGAGGAATTCCTGGAGGAACTTCCGGAGGAATTCCTGGAGGAACTTCCGGAGGAATTCCTGGAGGAACTTCCGTGGAATTCCTGAAGGAACTTCCGGAGGAATTCCTGGAGGAACTTCCGGAGGAATTCCTGGAGGAACTTCCGGAGGAATTCCTGGAGGAACTTCCGGAGGAATTCCTGGAGGAACTTCCGGAGGAATTCCTGGAGGAACTTCCGGAGGAATTCCTGGAGGAACTTCCGGAGGAATTCCTGGAGGAACTTCCGGAGGAATTCCTGGAGGAACTTCCGGAGGAATTCCTGGAGGAACTTCCGGCGGAATTCCTGGAGGAACTTCCGGCGGAATTCCTGGAGGAACTTCCGGCGGAATTCCTGGAAAAACTTCCGGCGGAATTCCTGGAGGAACTTCCGGCGGAATTCCTGGAGGAACTTCCGGCGGAATTCCTGGAGGAACTTCCGGCGGAATTCCTGGAGGAACTTCCGGCGGAATTCCTGGAGGAACTTCCGGCGGAATTCCTGGAGGAACTTCCGGCGGAATTCCTGGGGGAACTTCCGGAGGAATTCCTGGAGGAACTTCCGGCGGAATTCCTGTAGGAACTTCCGGCGGAATTCCTGTAGGAACTTCCGGCGGAATTCCTGTAGGAACTTCCGGAGGAATTCCTGGAGGAACTTCCGGAGGAATTCCTGGAGGAACTTCCGGAGGAATTCCTGGAAGAACTTCCGGAGGAATTCCTGGAAGAACTTCCGGAGGAATTCCTAGAAGAACTTCCGTAGGAATTCCTGGAGGAACTTCCGTAGGAATTCCTGGAGGAACTTCCGTAGGAATTCCTGGAGGAACTTCCGTAGGAATTCCTGGAGGAACTTCCGTAGGAATTCCTGGAGGAACTTCCGTAGGAATTCCTGGAGGAACTTCCGTAGGAATTCCTGGAGGAACTTCCGTAGGAATTCCTGGAGGAGCTTCTGGAGGAATTCCTGGAAGAAGTTCCGGAGGTTTTATGTTGTAATGGGGAAAAAAATATTCTGGGGAAAATTTTGTAATTGTTTATTGGGGAAGATCCACACTTTTTGTATGAATCATTAAAAAAATTTGTATTGATTGCCACACTTCGGGTAAACCCCCCTCCCCTTCAAAGCGTTAACTAATTTATGGATGCTCCTTTGTTAATGAGCATGAGCATGAGCATGAGCATGATGACCGTGCATTTCGTAGTTGCTACTCCGTGATCGACCAGAACAATCGCAATTGCACAGGGAACCAATGGATGGAAGCATGGGATTTGCACTCCAACCTCAATGTGCACAGTCCGAGAGCTCTAGTTTTTGGAAGGTCGATAACGGCGCTGGCCACGTCCTCACGGTCATCAGGGATGGGAAGGAATTGATGATGCAGTCACTCGCCCAGTGCAAGCCGAGAACACCTCTGTACTCGCCACGAGTTCCTGCGGAATTTTATTGGAATCTGGGGGTTAGGGGTTTTATGGCAGAGGTTCGTCTTGGTTAACGGGTTGCCAGCCAATGTGATAGTAATGAAAGGGTGGTGGTAGTATTCTAATTCGATGCCGAAACGAGCTTTTTCGCTCATTTCGAATTCTAACAGTTACCTGTTAGAACTAACTAATCCAGTTGTAGTTATAGGGGGATAGAAGATAGAAATGGTATGAAAGCCCATTTCCAGTTCTAGCGATTGCTAGAACATGAGAAATATATGAAAAGATACAAAGTAGGAGAATGGAACGGGCCTGGGATTGAACCCACGACCTCCTGCGTATGAGGCAGAAGTGGTAGCCATATGACCACCAAGCCCGTTTTTTATGGATGCTCCTTTGTTAATATTGATTTATTTATAGAATTTTTGCATTTTTTTTTCGTGGAATATTTTGATTTCTTTATTGAAAATTCTTCTTTTATGATTGCAATTTTGCTTTTAAAAGTGCTAATTTATTTTTGTTTTGAGGAAAGTACTCAATTGTTTGTGGAAGTTTAAATTATTTGTGGAAATTTAATAATCATTTATTGCTCATACCTAGATTTTTTTATTGGCAATTTCCTATTGTTTAATGAAAATTTCTTATTCTTCATGGTAATTTTATTTTGCTATCACATCTTATTCCGTTCATTTGATCCAACTTAATCGATTTTTCAAATCACAATCCATTTTTCAGCAGTCTTCCAGACGCGCTTTGTGATTTTAAAAACCAGAATGCATTTTTCCAGACGCGCTTCGTGATTTTTCGAACCACAATCCATTTTTCAGCAGGTCTTCCAGACGCGCTTCGTGATTTCTCGAACCACAATCCATTTTTCAGCGGTCTTCCAGACGCTCTTTGTAATTTTCCATCAATCCATTTTTCAGCGGTCTTCCAGACGCGCTTCGTGATTTTTCAAACCACAATCCATTTCCAGCGATCTTCTAGACGTGCTTTGTGATTGTTAAAACCAGAATCCATTTTTCAGCAGCCTTCCAGACGCGCTTCGTGATTTGCCAAACCACAATCCATTTTTCATTGGTCTTCCGGACACGCTTTTTGAATTTCCAAACCACAATCCAGTTTTCAGCGGTCTTCCAGATGCGCTTCGTGATTTCCAAAACACAATTCATTTTCCAGCGGTCTTTTGATCAGCTTTGTGATTTTTCAAACCACAATCCATTTTGCAGCGGTCTTCCAGACGCGCTTTGTGATTTTTCAAACCAGAATCAATTTTCTAGCGATCTTCCAGACGCGCTTTGCGATTTTTCAAATCAGAATCCATTTTTCAGCGGCCTTCAGACACGCTTTGTGATTTTTCAAACCAGAATCCATTTACAGCGATCTCTAGACGCGCTTTGTGATATTTCAAACCAAATCTATTTTTCAGCGGTCTTATAGACGCGATTCGTGATTTCCAAACCACAATCCATTTTCCAGCGGACTTCCAGACGCGCTTCGTGATTTTTCAAACCACAATCCATTTTCCAGCGGTCTTCCAGACGCGCTTCGTGATTTCCAAAACAAAATCCATTTTCAGCGGTCTTCCAGACGCGCTTCATGATTTTCAAACCAGAATTCATTTTCAGCGGTCTTCTAGACGCGCTTCGTGATTTCAAAACACAATCTATTTTTCAGCGGTCTTCCAAACGCGCTTTGTGATTTTCAAATTACAATCCATTTTTTAGCAGTCTTCCTGACGCGCTTCGTGATTTCCAAACCACAATCCATTTATCAGCGGTCTTTCAGACGCGCTTCGTTATTTTTCAAATCACAATCCATTTTCCAGCGGTCTTCCAGACGCGCTTCGTGATTTTTCAAACCACAATCCATTTTCTAGCGGTCTTCCACACGCGCTTTGTGATTTCCAAAACACAATCCATTTTTCAGCGGTCTTCCAGACGCGCTTCATGATTTTTCAAACCAGAATTCATTTTTCAGCGGTCTTCTAGACGCGCTTCGTGATTTCCAAAAAACACAATCCATTTTTCAGCGGTCTTCCAAACGCGCTTTGTGATTTTTCAAATTACAATCCATTTTTTAGCAGTCTTCCTGACGCGCTTCGTGATTTCCAAACCACAATCCATTTATCAGCGGTCTTTCAGACGCGCTTCGTTATTTTTCAAATCACAATCCATTTTCCAGCGGTCTTCCAGACGCGCTTTGTAATTTTTCAAACCACAATCCATTTTCAGCGGTCTTCCAGACGCGCTTCGTGATTTTTCAAACCACAATCCCTTTTCAGCGGTCTTTAAACACGCTTTGTGATTTTCAAACCACAATCCATTTTCCAGCGGTCTTCCAAACGCGCTTTGTGATTTTTCAAACCAGAATCCATTTTTTAGCGGTCTTCCAGACGCGCTTCGTGATTTCCAAACCACAATCCATTTACCAGCGGTCTTCCAGACGCGCTTTGTGATTTTTCAAACCACAATCCATTTACCAGCGGTCTTCCAGAAGCGCTTTGTAATTTTTCAAACCAGAATCCATTTTCAGTGGTCTTCCAGACGCGCTTTGTAATTTTTCAAACCACAATCCATTTTCAGCGGTCTTCCAGACGCGCTTCGTGATTTTTCAAACCACAATCCCTTTTCAGCGGTCTTTAAACACGCTTTGTGATTTTTCAAACCACAATCCATTTTCCAGCGGTCTTCCAAACGCGCTTTGTGATTTTTCAAACCAGAATCCATTTTTTAGCGGTCTTCCAGACGCGCTTCGTGATTTCCAAACCACAATCCATTTACCAGCGGTCTTCCAGACGCGCTTTGTGATTTTTCAAACCACAATCCATTTACCAGCGGTCTTCCAGAAGCGCTTTGTAATTTTTCAAACCAGAATCCATTTTCAGTGGTCTTCCAGACGCGCTTCCTGATTTCCAAACCAAAATCCATTTTCCAGCGGTCTTCCAGATGCGCTTTGTGATTTTTTAAACCAGAATCTATTTTTCAGCGGTCTTTAAACGCGCTTTGTGTTTTTACAAACCACAATCCGTTTTCCAGCGGTCTTCCAAACGCGCTTCGTGATTTTCCAAACCACAACCAATTTTCCGTCGGTTTTGCAGACGTGCTTGGTGATTTTTCACCAGCGTCAAGATTCAAAAAATAACCTGGCAGGATCGCCAAAATGTGTAGCCCCAATCGCAAACCCAAATGGCCCGAGCGGAAAGCGACGACCGCAGCTCTCAGTCGGTGCGTGTGCACGTCACGGATATCCGACAAGAAGAGGCAGAGTCACGTGATACTTTTGCTGACAGGGATGATATGGATCACCCCTTTTTGATGATCGAATTCTCGCTCGCTCTCCTTTCATGCAACAATTCTGCTCCGGGGATGGCTAGAATCAGGCTCAATTTGCTCAAAAACCAAGAAGGCTTTGGTTTGTCATGAATGTCAAACCAATTAGGGTCTCGCCGACATTTCTCACCAACACGAACGCAGGTTCGTGGTTGCAAACAATCCCATTTGGTTTTGCCGTGACAGCTGCTCGTGGTTGCAAACAAACCGAGTAAAAGTGTGAGTGAAACGTGCGTGTACGTACACGATCGCTGAAAGCCTAATAGAACTGCAAATCAGTTTTCCAATGATTGTCAAGAAATACAGAAGCAAAAATGAAAGGTCATGTATCATTCTCTGCTCCGGTCACAACATTGGCAAGTCTTTCAACGAATCTGAAGAAAGATAGACGTTTTTATCAAGAGACGGATTACACAACTTGGTATGGATTAGGGTGGTCTAACCGGTAGTACCAAAACCGGTAATACCGGTATTACCGGCCAATTTTGGCTACCGAAAATACCGGTATTAGAGACGGAAAATACCGGTATTTTAGGTATTGAAAATTTTGCTGTCAGTATAAAAAATCTGACTTTTTCTTCAATGAACATTGTTGATATCGTCCAGAATTTTACCGCAATGTATGAAATTTAGTATTAGTTCTTTTCCGTAGATCACCAATGAAAAACGTTTTTCTGCAAAAATTTGTCCGTCCTGAATTTGGAAAAGAATTTGAATTAGTGGCTGATGTCAAGGCACGCTGAAATAATTCAAGCCCTCAAACATGTTCAAGCTGTTGTGGAACTACTGCTATGTGAGTTTTGCACTCTATATGAAGCCGACGTGGCGTTCCAATTTACCAATTCCAATTCCAAGCCACAGATATTTCCACCACTATTACGATGCTTTTTTCATAGAATGAATCCAAGAGAGACGATACAAATACGCCGATCTTTTTGCTTTTTTGAATAATTCTGCCATGAAGCAATTAATCAGAAACGATCTTGGCTTTTCTTCAAGGCATCCAGAGCTACTTTGATTAAGCATGCGTATGGGATCTTTATGCGTCTAATCATTCCGAATGCGATCGTTGAAACTGAGACAACGATCATACCTGACGATCGGTCCGAATTAGATGCCTCTATGAATATTCTTCTGGTTTTTCGATTAAAGAACAACTTGTGAAGAGACCGTAGCAAAGAAAAACACTTGCCTTGCTGGTGGCAAATACGGGATCCCTACATACAATCCGTAAGGAATTCCCCTATTATGAATCGGAAGGGATTACGGGCAAGTATTTGACACTGATTTTCGACGGTCTTGGAACCATTCGTCCTACTTCGGTTGAACCAGAGAGGCCATTCTCAGCAGTTGGCAACATTGCTAACAAAATCCAATGCGGATTGGGAGATGTATGTAATGTCTACTTTTTCGCTTTGCCCAGTTCAACAAGCAATGATTTTGAAGTTTGTCAACAAATATTGTTTTTCATCCAGAAGTCCAAATCAAAAGTTTTTCTTTTACTACCTGAAATTTTCACAAAAACCGGTATTTTACCGGTATTACCGGTATCGACTCCATCAAATACCGAAAACCGGTATTTGATGAAAATGGCCAATACCGACCACCCTAGTATGGATGAAACCCACGGTCACAACATTGTTGTGACCGGAGGTATCCAAATCTTCCATTCATATTTTTCTTCAGCTTCATGAATCATTCTTCAAAACAGGACTCCACTCATCCAAATTAGTTGAAAGACTGATGATTGAAGGATTGATCATTTTCATCTATTCTGTACCACATCCAGCACAGTGTATGAAAAACTGTAGGACAAAAGCTTAGAAGAACAAAACGATGAAGGTACAAAATTTGGAAACCTTCAATGTAACATTTAAATCTATCTGGAAAAATAAGAAAAGAAAATGTATATGCTTCCGAACTAAACTCTAGAATCTAAAGGTTAGTGTCGTGACCGGACGAGGTTTCTAAGCTCGACCGTTCGCCGCAACATTATCAATGCTCATCGATTGACCCGCTGAGGTGTTAATGTACACGCTGATGGTAACTTAGTCAAACTTCACTTCCTTGGAAACCGCAAAGGACAATTTCTATTGGTCAACAAAGGCCTCCATACGAAACTCGTGTCGCTTTATCGTAACATTTGGGAATTTCGCATTATTTCAGGAGCTATTTAAAATATGGTATGCTATCCAGAGAGCATTCAAGAGAAGATCTTTCAAGCAGCTTATTAAGAGATCCACAAGAGCATAATCTGAGTCGAGGTCTAAATCCAAGCATTGGTTTTTTTTTGATAGTATAATATCTAAATATAAATCTGGAGCTGACTCTGATCTGAATGCAGATCTGAGTCTAAATGTAAGCCAAAATGTGTTCTGATTAAAATAGGGACGTATCAGCCAGTAAGTTATCCAACAAGTATAATTTTTGGTAAAATAGTTTTTTTAGACCCCCGCACTGTAATTGAATTTGAAAGAAATCTCAAACAGCTCCATCATATTTTGCCTATTTTTTCCCTAGTCATGCCCACTGCGTTGCATGATTCTATGACCCATTCCAGTGGACCCATAAGCTGGACTGGGAAAGCTGCCCAGCTTCTGGCTGCAGTGGGTTGCCGTCCAGTAGGGGATGCTTGGTTCGATTGCTTCCACATTTTTTTATTAGCCTTGTATATTTGTATTCTATACAATCGCCATAAAGTGATCCAACATGTGTGAAAGCAATTTTGTTTTTCGGTCGATGGCCACCTCGGGCGATGCACTCTCAAAGTCGAATTTACCATCGGGGAGGGTACGTCCGCTTAACGCAACACAACGAATCATGATCCGTCCCGTTTGGAATGCGTACCAAACGGGACCCAGTTTCTGTTGCACACAGAATGGCTTAAAGCCAAACACATGAAAGCATTTTCGGCATGTTCGGAAAAGCTTGAACGGACGAACAACCCGTCCAACATGGATTTGAATTTTCAGCAACAACACTCGGTGAGGCAAAGCACTATCATCGTCAACCGACACGAGCGATGGAAGTATGTGAGCAACGAACTGAGCAAAGGCAGAAGCGAGCTCTGCTACGCTTTGTTACGCCGAAACGATAAAACGATAAAATTTACGATCACATTGCTCTAGAATACACCACATAATCGCGCTGATCCGTGTTGGGATGGATTTTGCATAAGGTGTTGAAGCCGAACAGAAGTGGAATCGTGCTGGCTTGTAGACAGGTGGGTACTTGCATTTGAATGAAGGACTATGGCCGAAAATGTTGATCCACCATTGTGTTTTTTCAGTGCGGTTTGTCCAGTCGTTGTCGTTAAATGAAAAGAACTTTGGAATAGCCTAAACTCGCATACATCTGTCGCAACTGATGATGATGATGACGATGTTATACAACCGGCAATTTTCTGCCTGTGTCGAGACTAGAGAGTGAGATCAACTATACATTGTGCGTGAGTGCACAGAAAAAGTCACTTCAACGCGTAATTCAGTCTTGGTTATTCCGTTTCAAAGTTATGGTCAAAACACAATGGAACATACCGGTAAGGAATAAATGAAATTAATAATACGAGTGCAAAACGGCTGAGAAATATTGAGCTCAAAACTGTGGAAATGCATTGCAGCTGGAGATGTCTTCTTCTTCTTATTGGCATTACATCCCCACACTGGGACAGAGCCGCCTCGCAGCCTAGTGTTCATTAAGCACTTCCACAGTTATTAACTGCGAGGTTTCTAAGCCAGGTTACCATTTTTGCGTTCGTATATCATGAGGCTAACACGATGATACTTTTATGCCCAGGGAATTCGAGACAATTTCCAATCCGAAAATTGTCTAGACCGGCACCGGGAATCGAACCCAGTCACCCTCAGCATGGTCTTGCTTTGTAGCCGCGCGTCTTACCGCACGGCCAAGGAGGGCCGATGTAGATGTATTGTTAACAAAAAGAGAAGATCTTGTTTAACTGCCTTTCGCTTCAGTAGCATAACACTCGGGTAGAAAGCACCTTGTATAACAGCCTTTTGAAAGGCTATCAACCCACTTCCATTTTTTTTTATTGAACAATCAAATCTCAATACCGTTCTACTCAGCTGGATAAAATGAGCAGATGTGTGTCTGTTTTGCCATTGAAAATCTGCATCATAATGCCGTTTTTTGTGTTTTTGAAAACTCGTAAATAAAACATATTCAATCAATTCCACAAAAGCACCATCTCAGATGCCTCGGGCACATAGGTTTCATCTAATAAGGAAACTCAATAGAAAAACCTCAACCAACCCTTTTACCCATTGCCCGACACCTCAGCATCTGCATCGAACTTTATGTAAGTCTTCCAGCAAAGCCCTCCTGGCGAAATGATAAACTGGGATGAAATTGAATTTTTCTTTCCAATATTTATTCGGTTAGACGTAATTTAATTTTTACTCTCGACATGAATTTATGCCAACTCGCAACAGCAGCAACAACATTGGCACCAGAAGCGGAAGATACTCGAGCGGCAAAAATCTGTCTAGTTGAGTTTATGCCGAAATATGTTTGGGGGAAATGGGTTAAATTGCATCATTATTGATTAACCATTGTCTGCGGAAGCCCCACATCTTGAAGTTACTGCTAAGTTATCTTTATAATTTTCTACGGCAGGAGCTTACTCATCCTGCTGTTCTCACCAGCCATGACTCTCCTCTCCTTCTGGAAAATCGATGGAAGCAAACGCACGCAAAGCCGCATATAAAAAAGAATCTTCATTCGCTCTATGAATATTAACATTTTTGCAATATTTGTGTCAGTCATCTTACTTTATGGACCACTCAAACCAAAATCCTGTTTTTTCAGCATAAACTGATAGGAAATGAAAACTTAGCCAAAGGTTGCAGTTTTTTCATCAATTCCCCTTAATATTCGCCACGCTTTCACTTCTTTTGCGGCTGATGTTGTTGCTCCACACTGCTGATGCTGCTTCCGTGGTGTTGTCGGATGTAGACATCTACACATACGCCCGGGAAAAGCGGCACAAAAACCTAACCAAGCCAGACGCCCTTGCTCGTGAACCAGATGATGCATTAAATATGGAGGGTGTTTGAATGGAAATTTATTTAAAGCAGCAGCATCTTCCACCGTTTCCGCCTCTACCTTCCGGAGAAGAAATATCAAAACCGATTTGCCGTATCCTGATGAGAAAAAAAAGTAGGAGCTCTCTTGCTTGGTCCTTATTCCAAAAATTCCTCCAATGCGTTCCAGCCAAGGGTAAACAACGATAAACACGTCAACAATTTTAGTCAGGCGCGGTTCCGAAGTGTTTGTCATCAGACAAAATCCTGTAGCGCTACGGCGGCGGCAAGTAGGAAGGCGTGCTGATCGTTATAGCCTCCGTTGTTACTATCGATGATGAAAAATGACTTCTGGAATTGCTTCCTTCCGGTGTGGATGTGACGCCCGAATATTGGAGGACATATTATCTGCCCTGTAGAACGGTCACAACGGAAGGGGAGGTTTACGGAAAATCCCAGAAAGCTTAATTTGGGATTTAATAAGCTCGTGTAACGGTTTAGATGGAGGATTTAAAAGCTTGGGAAGTAAATATTTCTGCGAACCAGATGAGGGACGAAGGAATGCTGAAGACTATTAAATCCATTAGGATCCAAATGTTTCCAAATAAAGGCAACCGAACAGTTTTTACAGAAATTTACATGACGCTTGCAAGAGGGAAGGGCTATTTAGCCGAAAGCCTCTTGGTCGAAGATCACCAAGTCGAATAGCCGTTAGGCCGAATCCCATCTGGCCGAAAATGTCGTTTGGCCGAATAGGTTATTTATTCGAAAAGCCAAAATGGTCGCTTAACAGAAAATGCCATTTGGCCGAACGTACACAGATAGAAAAAGTTGTTGAAATTTCCACGAAAGTAATGCACATAAAGGGAATGCCAAAAAGAGCGTAAATTTAAACGATATAATCGCCTGAATGTATGCAATTTCCATTGCATTATGTCACTTTTTATATGATGTATGCCGTAGTAACTGACATAATAAATAAATAATGCTATAGAAATTGCAGACATTTAGGGTGTACTTGTTGGAAAATATCCATGACCGCTCAAAATAGTGTAATTTTCCATGTCTTTATTTTTTACGCTCTTCTTAGTTTTCATTATTTTTTTCTGTGTATCATATGGCCGAAAATGTGGTTTGTCCTTTGGCGGAACAATAGTTAATGACAAAAGTGTGTAGGGATTAATGATAATTGAGAAATGAGAAGTGAGAAACGAGGAGTAACTTTATTTTTACTGAGAAAAGTGAGAAGTGCGAAATAAGAAGTGAAAAATGATGAGTGAAAAGTGAAAACTAAGGCGTATGACTTTTATCACTCATCTTCTCCCACTACTCGTTTCTTACTTTTCGCAGTGAGAAATGACGGTTATGAAAAAAAAGACGATCAAACCATTAGGCCGAACATCATATGGTCGAACGTGATTGTATAACATTTCGCCGAAAACTATTTCCCGGAATAAATTTTCGCGGTTGAACATTTCGCGGAATAACATTTGGCGGTTTGTACCTTTTCGCGGTACGACATTTGGCGGTTTGTACCTTTTCACCGAATGACTTTTAGCGGAATGTACCATTTCGCGGAATATTAATAATAATAGCTTTGTGTTCATTCATCACTTCCATAATTATAACCTGCGAGGTTTCTAAGCCAAGTCACCATTTTTTAATTCATATAATACGAGATTGACACGTTGGAACTTTCATACCTAAAAAAGTCGAAGCAAATTTGTTTCGGTAAATTTCCTAGACCGAGCCAGAAGTTGAACACAGCCTCCTGTGTGGTATGAATCAGTCTATAACATGGATCAGTAGGGTGGTTCAAAAAATTGATTTTGCTCCACAGTGGTTATCTGATTCTCTACCATGTTCTGAGTGTCCTCTGAAAATTTGAGCTCATTTGGATTAAAACTGATTTAGCACAAGCTGTTTCAAGTTTGCATGTAAATTAGTATGGGGAAATTTATTTATCCATTATACTGTTAATGGCATTTCCCCATTACGCGCAGGTTAAAAGAAAACCTTCATAGCTAAAAGGAATACTCAACAGCTTTCACTCAGTGAAAACCGCATCTCAATTAATCGTTCCAATAATTAGTATTCGAATTTAATCTATACCGTGGTTTTCTGGAGCTAATTGCATAACTCATCAACAGGCAACATTGCTGCTCGTGGCGCGAAAGATAGCACACACAAATTCAGGCTACTATGTTTCACTGCACATTTCAGTGATGCCATCAAAGAAGTTTAACGATCATGACTAAAGATTCGCAACCTGTCTTAAAATGGATCACTAATTATAGGGGTAATTAATCAACATGCGATTTTCGTTGGGTGAAAGCTGTTGAGTATTCCTTTTAGCTATGTAGGTTTGCTTTTAACCTGCGCTTAATGTGGAAGCGTCATTAACAGTATAATGAAAAAATAAATTCCCCCATACTAATTTGCATGCACATTTGAAACGGCTTGTGCTAAATCAGTTTTAATCCAAATGAGCTCAAATTTTCAGAGGACACTCAGAACTTGGTAGAGAATCAGATGAGCACTGTGGAGCAAAATCAATTTTTTGAACCACCCTAATGGATCAGTCTATGAAAGCCCTTGCGCACCCTGTGCATGTAAGGTACAGCCATTACTGCTGACAGTTGTAAGGAGGATTCTAAAGTGCAAGGACATCGAGCTGTGTTGGGTTATTTTCTGTTGGAGTCAAAGCTACATATTTGGCGATCCTGCTAGGAGTTTAATTCTATTTACTGTAGCAAAAATGGAGAATCACCCAGCACAAGCTCGCGGTGATGGTGTAAAAGGGATTTTCCTACTAGGGACACGGCAGGTATTTCCGTCCATCGTCGTAGGGGCTAAAACCAACGAAAGCAACGTACATTTGCTAGAACTCCACTATAGCAGAACGTTTCTTCTGAGCTTACGATTTGGTACGTATGAGTTTTAGAAAAAAGCGTCTCTTTTATTGGTTTTCGAGACTATGACGAACAGACGAAAATACCTGCCGTGTCCCTACTCATTGTTTTCATAACAGCAGTGCTGTAGGTACACTGCACAGTAGTTAAAATCTAACAAATTGAGTATGGTGCAATTTGTTATATTGATCAAGTACATCATTATTGGTCGATGGGTTTGATGCTGAGACTGATCGGGGTGAAGTGGTTTATTTATTTATTCCTTTATTTATTTGATAGGCACTCTGTGTTACTTAACCGCTACTGTGCCGAGATCTACTGTGGTATTCTGCAGCCAGAATCCACACAGAATCTATTTTTAGATTTTTCCATTATTCATTGTTGTTGTCGTTGCTGGTCCATCTCGTCGTGAGTCCATTGTGTTCGTTTTGTCCATGTCGTGTATCCAATGATCGTTGCATTGTCCGGTTGCCATTTATCCGGGTAACGTTGGAGGAATGCCTCCGAGAAGAACAAGTTGTCAGTCGTCATCAGGCAGCCGTGACGGTGAGGCGTGCACCCCAATACGCCACCGCATAGGCTGCGCATCCGGCGACTGACGAGGGTTTTGGTGGAGGGGCTGGGAATCGAGCCCATGACCATTCGCTTGATAGGCGAACGTGTAGCCAACTACGCTACGGGACCCCCCTGTAGATCGGGGTGAAGTGGTATAGAGCATAGTTTTGAGGAGGTCGGGCTGCATTGAGGAAATAAAACGCCTGGCCTAATGGATTTGGAATTGTTTTTGCTCCCTTTTGGGCCAACATAGACATTCACAGAGTGTTGGCGTATTGGTGTACGTTACCATGGGAACGGCCTTTCCAAACAGATGTTATTGTTTGTTTGTTTTTGTAATGGAGATTTTAGGTGGATTGAGGAATTGAGTTTGCGACTGGATCTTGCTGATTGGGATTGTTAGGGTTGTGAATGGTTAAAGTTACTGCATGCAGCTTTGTGACTAGTGAAGCATCGATGTGGAGGCTAAATGGATTTGTTGGAATCGGATCAGGATGACCGCGCAATGAAGCGACGGAAGCGGATCGGGATGACCACGCAATGGAATGTAGGAAGCGGATCGGGATGACCGCGCAATGAAATTTAGGAAGCGGATCAGGATGACCGCGCACTTGAATGTAGGAAGGGGATCGGGATGACCGCGCAATGAAATTTAGGAAGCGGATCGGGATGACCGCGCAATGGAATCTAGGAAGCGGATCGGGATGACCGCGCAATGAAATTTAGAAAGTGGATCGGAATGACCGCGCGAAGAAATTTAGGAAGCGGATCGGGATGACCGCGCTATGGAATGTAGGAAGCGGATCGGGATGACCGCGCAATGAAATTTAGGAAGCGGATTGGGATGACCGCGCAATGGAATGTAGGAAGCAGATCGGGATGAGCGCCCACTTAAATGTAGAAAGCGGATCGGGATGACTGCGCAATGAAATTTAGAAAGCGGATCGGGATGACCGCGTAATGAAATTTAGGAAGCGGATCGGGACGACCTCCCACTTGAATGTAGGAAGCGGATCGGGATGACCGCGCAATGAAATTTAGGAAGCGGATCGGAATGACCGCGCAAAGAAATTTAGAAAGCGGATCGGGATGACCGCGATATGGAATGTAGGAAGCGGATCGGGATGACCGCGCAATGAAATTTTGGAAGCGGATCGGGATGACCGCGCAATGGAATGTAGGAAGCAGATCGGGATGACCGCGCGATTGAATGTTGGTAGCGGATCGGGATGACTGCGCAATAAAATTTATAAAGTGAATCCGGATGACCGTGTAATGGATTCTAGGAAGCGGATCGGGATGACCGCGCCATTAAATTTAGGAAGCGGATCGGGATGACCGCGCAATGGAATCTAGGAAGCGGATCGGGATGACCGCGCAATTAAATTTAGGAAGCGGATCGGAATGACCGCGCAAAGAAATTTAGAAAGCGGATCGGGATGACCGCGGAATGAAATTTAGGAAGCGGATCGGGATGACCGCGCGATTGAATGTAGGTAGCGGATCGTGATGACCCCGCAATGGAATGTAGGAAGCGGATCGACTGATTATGAAAGAAGAGGGTAGATGTGTGGTATGAATCAGTCTTTAACATGAATCAGTATATGAAAGCCCTTGCGCACCCTGTGCAGGTAAGATACAGCCATTCACTGTTGGAATCAAAGCTACATACCTCCTTCTGCATAGTCTTGCTTGGCAGCCACGTATCTTCCCGCAAGGCTAAGGAAGGCATCCCAGAATATGTAGAAGTAGTTTTCAAAGTTTCAATTGCCCTTTACAAACCCTTTATTATATCTGGCAGACGAGATTACGAGACGAGATTATCTCCTCTCTTAACTTTTTTACGGATAGACGTTATTATGAATAATCCTTTACTTCTCCCTTTTGTTTTATAGCGAGAAAACGTATTCATTCAAATATGGTATTATATCCTCCCTCCGCAGACGTTACCATTTAAAGAAGGCGTTACCCCTTCGTTTATCTTATGCTGGGCAGATTCGTTCTTTTAAAGAAGGTTTTACAGACTCCTTGCGCCTTATACCGGGCAGAAGCATCTACTCAAAGAAGGCAATACTAACTCCTTTCGCCTTTTACTGGGAGACACTTTTTTTAAAGAAGGAATTATCATCTCCTTTTGTTTTATACCGAGTAGATGCATCCATTTAAAGAAGACGTTACCCCTCCCGTCACCTTATACCGGGCAGACTTGTTCTTTTAAACAAGGCAATATCATATCTTATCGCAGATGCATCTATTTAAAGTAGGTGTTACTCCTCCCTTCGCCTTATACCGGGTAGACGCGTTCTTTTAAAGAAGGCATTATCAACTCTTTTTGCCTTATACCGGGCAGATGCATCCATTTAAAGAAGGCGTTACTCCTCTCTTCGCCTTATACCGGGCAGAAGCGTTCTTTAAAAAAAGACATGCATGCATTTTTTTTTTAGGGGGTTTGGTGTCAGGCCCTGCAAGTCAGCCTTTAAAAAATCATAAGCAACGAACAATCAACAAGAGAGTACGGACCGGAACCATCGGCGAAGACCACTGCGACGAAAAGGGACTAGCGATTGGAAACTCGGTTCGTGGAACTGCAAATCTCTCAACTTCATCGGGAGCACACGCATACTCGCCGATGTGCTCAAGGACCGTGGATTCGGCACCATAGCGCTGCAGGAGGTTTGTTGGAAGGGATCAATGGTGCGAACGTTTAAAGGTAATCATACCATCTACCAGAGCTGCGGCAACACACACGAGCTGGGAACAGCTTTCATAGTGATGGGCGATATGCAAAGGCGCGTGATCGGGTGGTGGCCGATCAATGAAAGAATGTGCAGGTTGAGGACACTCCGGAAGCACTGATGATGATAAGGACGCATTCTACGCGCAGCTGGAACGTGAGTACGACAGCTGCCCAAGCCACGACGTCAAAATCATCATAGGAGATTTGAACGCTCAGGTTGGCCAAGAGGAGGAGTTTAGACCGACTATTGGAAAGTTCAGCGCTCACCGGCTGACGAACGAAAACGGCCTACGACTAATTGATTTCACCGCCTCCAAGAATATGGCCATTCGCAGCACCTACTTCCAACACAGCCTCCCGTATCGGTACACCTGGAGATCACCACTGCAGACAGAATCACAAATCGACCACGTTCTGATTGATGGACGGCACTTCTCCGACATTATCGACGTCAGGACATATCGTGGCGCTAACATCGACTCGGACCACTATCTGGTGATGGTTAAACTGCGCCCAAAACTATCCGTCATCAACAATGTTCGGTACCGACGACCGCCGCGGTACGACCTAGAGCGACTGAAGCAACCTGATGTCGCCACTGCATACGCGCAGCATCTCGAGGCAGCGTTGCCGGAAGAGGGTGAGCTCGATGGGGCCCCTCTTGAGGACTGCTGGAGTACAGTTAAAGCAGCCATTAACGACGCAGCGGAGAACAACGTCGGGTATATGGGTCGAAGTCGACGGAACGATTGGTTCGACGAAGAGTGCAGACAGATTCTGGAGGAGAAGGACGCAGCGCGGGCGGTCGCGCTGCAGCAAGGTACCCGGCAGAACGTGGAACGTTATAGACGGAAGCGGAGACAGCAGACCCGCCTTTTTCAGGAGAAGAAACGCCGCCTGGAAGAAGCGGAGTGCGAGGAGATGGAACAGCTGAGCCGTTCTCAAGATACACGCAAGTTCTATCAGAAGCTCAACGCATCCCGCAAAGGCTTCGTGCCGCAAGCCGAAATGTGCCGGGATAAGGATGGGAGCATCTTGACGGACGAACGTGTGGTGATCGAAAGGTGGAAGCAGCACTACGAGGAACATCTGAATGGCGCTGAGAGTACAGGCAGTGAAAGTCAAGGCAGCGGAGGAGATGACTACGTCAGTTCAGCGGACGATGGAAGCCAACCAGCCCCCACCTTGAGGGAAGTTAAGGATGCTATTCAACAGCTTAAGACCAATAAAGCAGCTGGTAAGGATGGTATCGGAGCTGAGCTCATCAAGATGGGCCCGGAAAAGCTGGCCACTTGCCTGCACATACTGATAGTCAGAATCTGGGAAACCGAACAGCTACCGGAGGAGTGGAAGGAAGGGGTTATATGCCCCATCTACAAGAAAGGCGACAAACTGGAGTGTGAGAACTTTCGAGCGATCACCATCCTTAATGCCGCCTACAAAGTGATATCCCAGATCATCTTCCGTCGTCTGTCACCATTAGTGAACGAGTTCGTGGGAAGTTATCAAGCCGGTTTCGTTGACGGCCGCTCGACAACGGACCAGATCTTTACTGTACGGCAAATCCTTCAAAAATGCCGTGAATACCAGGTCCCAACGCATCATCTGTTCGTTGATTTCAAGGCGGCATACGACAGTATACACCGCGTAGAGCTATGGAAAATTATGGACGAGAACAGCTTCCTTGGGAAGCTTACCAGACTGATCAAAGCAACGGTGGATGGTGTGCAAAACTGTGTGAAGATTTCGGGCGAACACTCCAGTTCGTTCGAATCGCGCCGGGGACTAAGACAAGGTGATGGACTTTCGTGCCTGTTGTTCAACATTGCGCTAGAAGGTGTCATGCGGAGAGCCGGGTGTAACAGCCGGGGTACGATTTTCAACAGATCCAGTCAATTTATTTGCTTCGCGTATGACATGGACATTGTCGGCCGAACATTTGCAAAGGTGGCAGAACTGTACACCCGCCTGAAACGTGAAGCAACAAAAGTTGGTCTGGTGGTGAATGCGTCAAAGACAAAGTACATGCTTGTGGGCGGAACCGAGCGCGACAGGGCCCGCCTGGGAAGCAGTGTTACGATAGACGGGGATACCTTCGAGGTGGTCGAGGAATTCGTCTACCTCGGATCCTTGCTAACGGCTGACAACAACGTTAGCCGTGAAATACGAAGGCGCATCATCAGTGGAAGTCGGGCCTACTACGGGCTCCAGAAGAAACTGCGGTCGAAAAAGATTCGCCACCGCACCAAATGTGTCATGTACAAGACGTTAATAAGACCGGTAGTCCTCTACGGACATGAAACATGGACAATGCTCGAGGAGGACTTGCAAGCACTCGGAGTATTCGAGAGACGGGTGCTTAG
Source organism: Armigeres subalbatus (assembly GCF_024139115.2). NCBI lineage: Eukaryota > Metazoa > Arthropoda > Insecta > Diptera > Culicidae > Armigeres > Armigeres subalbatus. The sequence continues at coordinate 392,716,600 of NC_085141.1, forward strand.
GACCATCTTTGGCGGTGTGCAAGAAGACGGTGTGTGGCGGCGAAGAATGAACCATGAGCTCGCCCAACTCTACGGCGAACCCAGTATCCAGAAGGTAGCTAAAGCCGGAAGGGTACGATGGGCAGGACATGTTGCAAGAATGCCGGACAGCAACCCTGCAAAGATGGTGTTCGCTTCCGATCCGGCAGGTACGAGACGGCGTGGAGCGCAGCGAGCGAGATGGGCAGACCAGGTGCAGAACGACTTGGCGAGCGTGGGGCGTATCCGAGGATGGAGAGATGCGGCCTCGAACCGTGCATTGTGGCGTCAATTTGTTGATTCAGTGTTATCTGTTTAGATGTTAACTAAATAAATGAAAAAAAATGAATGCATGCATTTTAAGAAGGTATTACCCCTTCCTTCGCTTTATACCGGGCAGACGCGTTCTTTTAAAGAAGATATTATCAACTCCTTTCGCCTTATACCGGCAGAGCTGGTCGGGTTTCGGGTTTTGAAACCCGAATCGAACACGAACCCGATGGGTATGTTTCGGGTTTGATAAACGGGTTTGGTTCGGGTTTGATAAAAAAAATATTCCAGGTTCGGGTTGGGTCCGGTTTTGAAGAAAATTTACAAATCGGGTTCAGGTCGGGCTCGGGTTTGCAAAATGCGAAACCCGACCATGTCTACGCATCCATTCAAGGTAGGAATTATCTTTTCCCTTTGCTTTATACCGGGCAGATGCGTTAATTCATAAAAGGGACTACCTCCTTTCTTTTCTTTATATCGAACAAACGTGACCATTTCGAGAAGGCATTGTATTCTCACTTTGCGTTTTACCGACCGGATGCGGTCATTCAAAGAAAGCATTACCTTCTTTCATTATTTAAACCACAATCCAAAAGAATCTAACCCGGATGGCATGTATTTAAGCAGAAATCGGTAAATATTTCATTGATAATTATTCTAACTGAATTCCGCCAAATGGCATTCCGCGGAATGGTTTTCGGTGAAAAAGTACATTCCGCAAAATGTCTTTCGGAAAAAAGATGCATTCCGCGAAATGTGTTTCGGAGATTTGGTACATTCCGCGGGATGTCGAACCGAAAAAAAAATTCCGCGAAATGTTTTTCGGCGAAATAGTATACAACCCTCGAACGCCATTTGGTTTAAAATGACATTTGGTCAAAAAGGTCATTTGACCGAATAGGTTATTAAGCCGAAAACGTCTTTTGGTCACATGGTCCTTTGGCAGAAATTGAAAATGTAATTTGGCTGAATACGCCGTTTGACCGAATAGATTATTTGACCGAAAATTCCGTTTGGGTAAACTGGTAGTTTGACAGAAAATGCCAAAATGACATTTTCGGATATATGCCCTTTTCGTCCAAGAAACATTTTCGGTTGTTTGGTTGTTTGGTTAAATGACATTTTTTTTTGTCAAAAGACCCTTTCTGTCAAACGTTTGTCCATTTCTAACATGTCGCTTTCGGTCAAAATCGGTTTTTGGGCTAATAACCGTTGCGGCCAAACATCCAGTTCGGCCAAAAGAAAGTCGGTTAGCTGAATTTCGGTTTTACGCGCATTCGGCCGAATGAGGTTAGGCCAAACGACCATCAAAAAGTCAAAGCTTTGCCGACTATGCCATTAGGTCGAAACCCATTTTGAATCGGGTCACATATAGGTTTATGTGATCTTTGTGCAACGTGTATGCTTTTGAAGGAATGTCTTTAGTCCAAGACGAATAACTATGCCGGCAACATTCTTACATCCAATTTAGGATTAAGAGAGGTAAATTAATTCGACACTCACTGCTATAACAGGCTAAAGAATTCTCTGCATCCCCGCATATCGCATTTTGTGTGTATGAAACTACACTTTTTCCGTCTATAATAAGCTTCGACTAATTACTAATTAAACAAAGCAAATTTGTGTACTATTTACAGAGTTTCCGCCTTATTTACATAACCAATTAATATCCACCTCCCTCAACGACCACAAATCCAATTAGAAAGCTCAACCTCATCCTGAATACGAGAAATCTTTCCCAGCCGGCTGTCGAGTCCCAAAATCCACTTGCACTGCACGAAAAGATCTCATCCCGAATTAGATGAAGTGGGGGAGGGAACCAATTTGGACTCATTTTTCAATCATTACCCGTACGCTCATCCTGCAGTCTGCGTCTATTCTTTTGCTCTACGAGCACCATTAACCGATTCTGGTTCTTATCGTTTAACTCGGCGACAAGGAGCATGAAGAACTGCCCTTCCATCGTCGTCGTCGTCGTCGTCGGTCACGGTAAGCCAATTTATATTTTCCAGCTCGTGAAACTATAACTTGATACCTTTTGGGTCGTCCCCAGCTCAGATCTTCGTCCAGCCTTTTCTAGTGTTCTGTGGAAAAAAAAGACGACGACCGAAGAAGTGGAACTTCTCAACTTCAGAACCCATCTCATCCCAAACACTCCTGCTTACTCAACACATCCCACCCACGATCGAATGATAAATGATAATTGAATTTCAACTCTCACATTTTCGGTCCTCCATCATCATCTATTCCTGTACCGGTGCTCACATCCCTCTGTCTGGTTGGTTGGGTGGTTGGTCGGTTGGTTAGTTAGTTGGTTGGAAACTCAAGCGATTCATGTTCTTTTTTACTGCTGCCGATCGCCTCCGAGATTATACCTTTTGGTTTTTTTGCTTCCTGCGGTGCACCATTCCCAGGAAAAACGAGAAACGCACTAACTCAAAGTCAACCGGCTTGGACCGGGTTCTCAAATTTGTAACCAAAGACTTTTGATGCCGGATAGAGAGCGGGTTGCAGTCAACCGCTTTACATTTGCTACAAGTGGACAAGGACGTGGAAGAGAAATCGTATAAAATTACTCTTCTTGCTGCCTCTGGAGACGGCGCTGTTGATGCACGGCACGGTGGGAATTCGTGTGGCTGAAATCGAATCGGTTGATAAATCAGTGTAGTTGAGAGAAACATTGATTTGGTGAGGTATCATGTATGGAACCTCCAAATTCTTTAAAAAAAATGTTACGTGTCTTAAATTGCATTAGCGATTATATACCCAATAAAGTTGGTTCAATGAAAAAAAATAGATTGCTGTACTGCTTAAGCAAACGTTTCGACCAGGAGATGGTAACAGATTTATATCAAAACTTGTTACTCTTTTTTAAAGCCATTTTTTTTAAAGAGGTTGTCATAAAACATGCACCATTAGTAGATAAAATAACAAGATTTCATCTAGATTTAACAAAAATGTTACAAATTATGTCATTGAAAAGAACAAAGCTATTACTGGTTGTGTTGAGAACTTTTTCGAATAGGACGGATCTCGTGCTAGAGCAATTTTTCACACGTTCAAAAATATTGCAAGCACAGTCGTCAATTAGGAAAATTATTAATTAAATTCTTCGTTTCAAGACAGTCCATTCCCACCTGTCTAACTTTGTTGAAGACTTTTTTCAGGATTTTCGGCTTTCAGTCACATGAAAATGTTGATAATTTAAAATAATTGCCAACGTTTCGATTGTTGAAGACATCATCTTTATGAACTTCAAATATTAGCCGACCTCCGTCGGCCTTCGCAACTTAGCGGTTACTGAATGAGCCCGAGTAGCTCAGTTGGTTAAAAGCACCAGTCTAGCGTACTGAGGGTCGTGGGTTCGAGTCTCATCGAAGGAAAGTAGTTACCTCCCATACATTTTTCAAATCACAATCTTCCACATAATGTAGATATTTACATCTGTGTTTTCAGAACATTGTAAATTAATGTCCAAGTCGGGTGGTCCAATAACCGGAGAATAGGCATTTAACTTTGATTGAACCCAAAGCCTCATGTCAAAACACTCACCTTCTTGCACAACTTCCTTGAAAATGTTCAATTTGAAATTGCCAGGATTTTCAGATATAAGCAAAATGGGCTTAAAAAAGGACTGATTTTTATACCCTCTTTTACGAAAACCCCTTCCCGCAGAATACTGGATTAATTAAAGAAATTAAATTATTTTTCGAAACATCGCAAAAAATCCAAATTGGTTAAATATTATAAAAGTTATAGCAATTTAAATTTTAGGTCAATATGACCCCTCTGCACAGACAACGTAAGTTTTTTGGGTACAGAGAGAAGGTTAATGAACCTCACATTTGTATTTATTTATCATAATACCATACCGAAAATAGGTGTAAGCTTAGCAAAAATAATGAAAATTATTTGTGGTGTCATTCCCAAAATCGGGAAGAAAAGTTGCCAAAAACGAGTGTTGCTAAAATCGGGTCCACGACGTTCATCATAAGTAAGCTTGGCATAATGGACTTTAGGCAAGTACTCCTTCCACATCTACTTCTATGACTTTACATTCCAACTGGAACTTGGCCCGCTTTTCAACTTATAAGGTATAATAAGGTAACAATAAGGTACAACAATAGGGTACGATTTGATCTATCTCACGTCTCATTACTCACTCTCACTATGAAAAGTAGAGAGTGCCACATTTCTTACTGTTAAAAGTGAGTAGTCGCACTTCTCACACCTCATTTCTCGCTTCTCACTGGAAAAGTGAAAAGTGCAGAGTTAGAAGTCAGGACTGAGGAGTGAGACTGTGAAAAGAGAAGATTGTCGCATTTCTCACTGCAAGAAGAGAAAAATGAGAAATGAGAGATGAGGAGTGACAAGTGGAAAGTTAGACGTGTCATGTAAGCCAAACGAAATTTTTGGCATACGACGGATATTGATTTGGGACTAATATCTGTCTCTTAGATCAGTGGTTCTCAACCTGTTTCTCGAGAGGTACCCCTTCGCACTTTTGCAATAATTGATGTACCTCCTAGTTTTGGCTGTAAATGAAAATGTTACTCATAAGATATATGGAAAATGGAACTGAACATTAACGGGATATACGGCTCTCCATAAAGTTGGCTGAAATTTTCATTATTATTTCGTGCTCTTGGAAGGAGGCTTCCGGGCCTCGCACTGTGGTCGGATATGATTAAATCATGGCATTAATAAATAACTCCTTAAAGATGCCTCAATGATACAATGCATTTCATGAAAAAATGTGATTTTATATCCAAAATTTGATTATTTTTAGCTTAATTTTGTATCTATGTGCAATATTTATTTCCGCATTAATTTTCTGTATCTTGCAGAGCAATATATAGAAGTGTCTGAGCTGATTTGTCGAAGAAATAATTTGGAGAACGTCTTAATTATTGTAAAATATCCTAAAATATCAGGAAAAATTTATTTGTTTTCTCACTCGCTCCACTTCTCACTTAAATTTTATCTCGGAAAGAATCTTTGGGTTATAAAGAATGAAACGGATGCGAATTCGGTTGCAGAAACTCGAAAGAAAGTAATCGCTGTTTCGAGGGCACACCACTCGATACGGAAGCAACGCACAACTGTCATTTTTATCATTTAAGCTTTGCTGCGTCGTGGAATGAAAAAATGAGCATGATAAAAGTAATATGTACTGCAAAATAACTAAAACGAACTTAAGCTTAGTTTTATTAATTTTGCAGTATTATTTTAAAATATATTGGTCTGGAATTTAGTTGAGAAATCACTAAACGGCATTACAGATTTAGTTTCCTTGAAGTTTGAAGTTCATATACTATGGACAGATTTCGAAACAAGAAGGTTTTATTCCATTCACCTTCCTTACAAACTCTGAGTAGTTCATATAAAAATGTGAAGCTCTTGGAAGGAGGCTTCCGAGCCTCTTGGAAGGAGGCTTCCGAGCCTCTTGGAAGGAGGCTTCCGAGCCTCTTGGAAGGAGGCTTCCGAGCCTCTTGGAAGGAGGCTTGAGCCTCTTGGAAGGAGGCTTCTGAGCCTCTTGGAAGGAGGCTTCCTGAGCCTCTTGGAAGGAGGCTTCCGAGCCTCTTGGAAGGAGGCTTCCGAGCCTCTTGGAAGGAGGCTTCCAGGCCTCTTGGAAGGAGGCTTCTGGAGCCTCTTGGAAGGAGGCTTCCGAGCCTCTTGGAAGGAGGCCTGAGGCCTCTTGGAAGGAGGCTTCTGAGCCTCTTGGAAGGAGGCTTCCAGGCCTCTTGGAAGGAGGCTTCCAGGCCTCTTGGAGGGCTTCCAGGCCTCTTGGAAGGAGGCTTCCGAGCCTCTTGGAAGGAGGCTTCCGAGCCTCTTGGAAGGAGGCTTCCGAGCCTCTTGGAAGGAGGCTGGAGCCTCTTGGAAGGAGGCTTCTGAGCCTCTTGGAGGAGGCTTCCGAGCCTCTTGGAGGGCTTCCAGGCCCTCTTGGAAGGAGGCTTCCTGAGCCTCTTGGAAGGAGGCTTCCGCCTCTTGGAAGGAGGCTTCCGAGCCTCTTGGAAGGAGGCTTCCGAGCCTCTTGGAAGGAGGCTTCCGAGCCTCTTGGAAGGAGGCTTCCGAGCCTCTTGGAAGGAGGCTTCCGAGCCTCTTGGAAGGGGGCTTCCGGGCCTCTTGGAAGGAGGCTTCCGGGCCTCTTGGAAGGAGGCTTCCGAGCCTCTTGGAAGGAGGCTTCCGAGCCTCTTGGAAGGAGGCTTCCGAGCCTCTTGGAAGGAGGCTTCCGAGCCTCTTGGAAGGAGGCTTCCGAGCCTCTTGGAAGGAGGCTTCCAGGCCTCTTCGAAGGGAGGCTTCCAGGCCTCTTGGAAGGAGGCTCTGAGCCTCTTGGAAGGAGGCTTCCAGGCCTCTTGGAGGAGGCTTCAGGCCTCTTGGAGGAGGCTTCCGAGCCTCTTGGAGGAGGCTTCCAGGCCTCTTGGAAGGAGGCTTCCGAGCCTCTTGGAGGAGGCTTCCTGAGCCTCTTGGAGGAGGCTTCCGAGCCTCTTGGAAGGAGGCTTCCAGCCTCTTGGAAGGAGGCTTCTGAGCCTCTTGGAAGGAGGCTTCCGAGCCTCTTGGAAGGAGGCTTCCGAGGCCTCTTGGAAGGAGGCTTCCGAGCCTCTTGGAGGAGGCTTCTGAGCCTCTTGGAGGAGGCTCTGAGCCTCTTGGAGGAGGCTTCCGAGCCTCTTGGAAGGAGGCTTCTGAGCCTCTTGGAAGGAGGCTTCCAGGCCTCTTGGAAGGAGGCTCTGAGCCTCTTGGAAGGAGGCTTCCGAGCCTCTTGGAAGGAGGCTTCTGAGCCTCTTGGAAGGAGGCTTCCGAGCCTCTTGGCTTCCGGCCTCTTGGAAGGAGGCTTCCGAGCCTCTTGGAAGGAGGCTTCCGAGCCTCTTGGAAGGAGGCTTCCGAGCCTCTTGGAAGGAGGCTTCCGAGCCTCTTGGAAGGAGGCTTCCGGGCCTCTTGGAAGGAGGCTTCCGAGCCTCTTGGAAGGAGGCTTCCAGGCCTCTTGGAAGGAGGCTTCCGAGGCCTCTTGGAAGGAGGCTTCCGAGCCTCTTGGAAGGAGGCTTCCAGGCCTCTTGGAGGAGGCTTCCTGAGCCTCTTGGAAGGAGGCTTCCTGAGCCTCTTGGAAGGAGGCTCTGAGCCTCTTGGAGGAGGCTTCCGAGGCCTCTTGGAAGGAGGCTTCTGAGCCTCTTGGAAGGAGGCTTCCTGAGCCTCTTGGAAGGAGGCTTCCGAGCCTCTTGGAGGAGGCTTCCTGAGCCTCTTGGAAGGAGGCTTCCAGAGCCTCTTGGAAGGAGGCTTCCGGGCCTCTTGGAAGGAGGCTTGAGCCTCTTGGAAGGAGGCTTCCAGAGCCTCTTGGAGGAGGCTTCCTGAGCCTCTTGGAAGGAGGCTTCCTGAGCCTCTTGGAAGGAGGCTTCCAGGCCTCTTGGAAGGAGGCTTCCGAGCCATTTGGAAGGAGGCTTCCGAACCTCTTGGAAGGAGGCTTCCGAACCTCTTGGAAGGAGGCTTCCGAGCCTCTTGGAAGGAGGGTTCTGAGCCTCTTGGAAGGAGGCTTCCGAGCCTTTTGGAAGAAGGGCTTCCGAGCCTCTTGGAAGGAGGCTTCCGAGCCTCTTGGAAGGAGGGTTCTGAGCCTCTTGGAAGGAGGGTTCTGACCCTCTTGAAAGGAGGTTCCAAGCCTCTTGAAATAAGGCTTCCGAGCATCTTGGAAGGAGGGTTCTGACCCTCTTGGAAGGAGGCTTCCGAGCCTCTTGGAAGGAGGCTTCCGAGCCTCTTGGAAGGAGGCTTCCGAGCCTCTTGGAAGGAGGCTTCCGAGCCTCTTTGAAGGAGGCTCTGAGCCTCTTGGAAGGAGGCTTCCAGGCCTCTTGGAGGAGGCTTCCGAGCCTCTTGGAAGGAGGCCTGAGCCTCTTGGAAGGAGGCTTCCGAGCCTCTTGGAAGGAGGCTTCCAGGCCTCTTGGAAGGAGGCTTCCGAGCCTCTTGGAGGAGGCTTCCTGAGCCTCTTGGAAGGAGGCTTCTGAGCCTCTTGGAAGGAGGCTTCCAGGCCTCTTGGAAGGAGGCTTCTGAGCCTCTTGGAGGAGGCTTCCGAGGCCTCTTGGAAGGAGGCTTCCGAGCCTCTTGGAAGGAGGCTTCTGAGCCTCTTGGAAGGAGGCTTCTGAGCCTCTTGGAGGAGGCTTCCGAGCCTCTTGGAAGGAGGCTTGAGCCTCTTGGAAGGAGGCTTCCGAGCCTCTTGGAAGGAGGCTTCCAGAGCCTCTTGGAAGGAGGCTTCCGAGCCTCTTGGAAGGAGGCTTCCGAGCCTCTTGGAAGGAGGCTTCCAGCCTCTTGGAAGGAGGCTTGAGCCTCTTGGAAGGAGGCTTCCAGGCCTCTTGGAAGGAGGCTGAGCCTCTTGGAAGGAGGCTTCCGAGCCTCTTGGAAGGAGGCTTCCAGGCCTCTTGGAGGAGGCTTCCGAGCCTCTTGGAAGGAGGCTTCGAGTCTTGGAAGGAGGCTTCCAGGCCTCTTGGAGGAGGCTTCCGAGCCTCTTGGAAGGAGGCTTGAGCCTCTTGGAAGGAGGCTTCCGAGCCTCTTGGAGGAGGCTTCCGAGGCCTCTTGGAAGGAGGCTTCCAGGCCTCTTGGAAGGAGGCTTCCGAGCCTCTTGGAAGGAGGCTTCCAGCCTCTTGGAAGGAGGCTTCCAGGCCTCTTGGAAGGAGGCTTCCTGGCCTCTTGGAAGGAGGCTTGAGGCCTCTTGGAAGGAGGCTTCTGAGCCTCTTGGAGGAGGCTTGAGGCCTCTTGGAGGAGGCTTGAGGCCTCTTGGAGGAGGCTTCCGAGGCCTCTTGGAAGGAGGCTTCCAGGCCTCTTGGAAGGAGGCTTCTGAGCCTCTTGGAAGGAGGCTTCCGAGCCTCTTGGAAGGAGGCTTCCAGGCCTCTTGGAAGGAGGCTTCTGAGCCTCTTGGAAGGAGGCTTGAGGCCTCTTGGAAGGAGGCTTCCAGGCCTCTTGGAAGGAGGCTTCTGAGCCTCTTGGAAGGAGGCTTGAGCCTCTTGGAAGGAGGCTTCCTGAGCCTCTTGGAAGGAGGCTTCCAGGCCTCTTGGAAGGAGGCTTCCAGGCCTCTTGGAAGGAGGCTCTGAGCCTCTTGGAAGGAGGCTTCCGAGCCTCTTGGAGGAGGCTTCCAGCTCTTGGAGGAGGCTTCCGAGCCTCTTGGAGGAGGGCTTCCAGGCCTCTTGGAAGGAGGCTTCCGAGCCTCTTGGAAGGAGGCTTCCGAGCCTCTTGGAAGGAGGCTTCCGAGCCTCTTGGAAGGAGGCTTCCGAGGATCTTGGAAGGAGGCTTCCTGAGCCTCTTGGAAGGAGGCTTCCTGAGCCTCTTGGAAGGAGGCTTCCAGGCCTCTTGGAAGGAGGCTTGAGCCTCTTGGGAGGAGGCGTCTGAGCCTCTTGGAAGGAGGCTTCCGAGCCTCTTGGAAGAAGGCTTCCGAGCCTCTTGGAAGAAGGCTTCCGAGCCTCTTGGAAGGAGGCTTCCAGAGCCTCTTGGAAGGAGGCTTCCAGAGCCTCTTGGAAGGAGGCTTCCAGAGCCTCTTGGAAGGAGGCTTCCAGAGCCTCTTGGAAGGAGGCTTCCGAGCCTCTTGGAAGGAGGCTTTGAGGCCTCTTGGAGGAGGCTTGAGGCCTCTTGGAAGGAGGCTTTCCAGCCTCTTGGAGGAGGCTTTCGAGGCCTCTTGGAGGAGGCTTTCGAGCCTCTTGGAAGGAGGCTTCCGAGCCTCTTGGAAGGAGGCTTCCGAGCCTCTTGGAAGGAGGCTTCCGAGCCTCTTGGAAGGAGGCTTCCGAGCCTCTTGAAAGGAGGCTTCCGAGCCTCTTGAAAGGAGGCTTCCGAGCCTCTTGCAAGGAGGCTTCCGAGCCTCTTGCAAGGAGGCTTCCGAGCCTCTTGCAAGGAGGCTTCCGAGCCTCTTGCAAGGAGGCTTCCGAGCCTCTTGCAAGGAGGCTTCCGAGCCTCTTGCAAGGAGGCTTCCGAGCCTCTTGCAAGGAGGCTTCCGAGCCTCTTGCAAGGAGGCTTCCGAGCCTCTTGCAAGGATGCTTCCGAGCCTCTTGGAAGGAGGCTTCCGAGCCTCTTGGAAGGAGGCTTCCGTGCCTCTTGGAAGGAGGCTTCCGAGCCTCTTGGAAGGAGGCTTCCGAGCCTCTTGGAAGGAGGCTTCCGAGCCTCTTGGAAGGAGGCTTCCGAGCCTCTTGGAAGGAGGCTTCCGAGCCTCTTGGAAGGAGGCTTCCGGGCCTCTTGGAAGGAGGCTTCCAGAGCCTCTTGGAAGGAGGCTTCCGAGCCTCTTGGAAGGAGGCTTCCGAGCCTCTTGGAAGGAGGCTTCCGAGCCTCTTGGAAGGAGGCTTCCGAGCCTCTTGGAAGGAGGCTTCCGAGCCTCTTGGAAGGAGGCTTCCGAGCCTCTTGGAAGGAGGCTTCCGAGCCTCTTGGAATGAGGCTTCCGAGCCTCTTGGAAGGGGCTGTAGGACAAAAGTCGATGGACAAAAGGTCGAAGGGCAAAAGGTCGAAAGACAAAAGGTCGAAAGGCCAAAAGGTCGAAAGGACAAAAGGTCGAAACAAAAAAAATGCATCCAAAGTTCTAAGAACAAAAGGCGCTTCGTTCTCATTTTTTTCTCCCTTTTACCTTCTATTTTCTTCCTTCTTTATTTTGCCTTCCTCGTTCTTCCTTCTTAATTCATATGTTTCCATCCTTCTTCCTTCCATAATTCTTTCCTTCTTTCTTATTTCTTGCTTTCTTCTTCCTACTTCCTTCCATATTTCACATTCCTTTTTCCTAACTTCTTTCTTCCCTCTTTCTTCTTTTTTTCCTTTTTTTTCTTCTTCCTTCCTTATTTCTTTCTTCCGTCTTTCTTCATTCTTTCTTCCTTCTTTTCTCCTTCTTTCTTCATACTTTCTTCCTTCTTTCTTCTTTTTTCCTCTTTTCTTCTTTTTTCCTCTTTTCTTCTTTTTTCCTATTTTCTTCTTGTTTCCTGTTTTTTTCCTTGTTTTCTGTTTTTTTTTTTCTTTCTGTTTTCTTTCTTTCTTTTTCCCTACCTTTTTCCTTCTTTTTTTCTGCATTCTTTCTTTCTTTCTTCTTGTTTCCTGCTTTTCTTCCGTCTTTCTTCCTTCTTTCTTCCGTCTTTCCTCCATCTTTCTTTTTTCCTCTCTTTTTTCTTTTTCCTTCATTCTTCCTCCTACTTTCCTTCTATCTTTCTTTTTCCTTCTTTTTTCCTTATTTTTTCCTTCGTTTGTCCTTCTTTTATACTTCTTTTTTCCTTCTTCTTTTTTTATTTCTTCCTTCTTTGTTCTGTTTGATTTTCTGTATCTTTCTTTCTTCCTTCCCTGTGACTTGGTTCTTCTTTCTATTTTTGTTTTTGGTTCCTTGTGTCTTCTCTCCTTCTCCTTGAAGAGAACATCAACTCTTCATTGTGTTTATCCAATTTTTCTTCATTCATTTTTCTTTTTTTTTTTTTTGTTTTTCCTTCTGCATTTCTTCCGTCTTTCTTCTTTCTTTCTCCTTTTTTTCTTCTTTCTTTCCTCTGTTTTTCTCTTCTTTCTTCTATTTTTCTTCCATCCTTTTTCCTTCATTCTTCTTACTTACTTCCTTCTTTCTTTTTTTGCTTCTTGTTTCTTTTTTTTTCATTTTTTCCTCTCTCTCTTTCTTATTTCTTTTTCCTTTTTCCATCTTGCTTCCTGTTTTTCTGCCTTTTTATCTTTCTACCTTCTTTTTGCCTTCTTTGCTTCTCTCTTCCTTTTTGCTTCTTTTTTTCTTCCTTCTTTTTTCCTTTTTCCTTCCTTCTTTCTTTCATTCTTTCTTCTTTCTATCTTCCTTTCTTCTTTCTTCTTTATTCCTTCTTTCTTATTTATTTCTTTATTATTCCTTATTTCTTCCATCTTTCTTCTTTTTTCCTTCCCTGTTACTTGCTTTTTTCCTCCTTCTTTTTTTCACTTCCTTGTGTCTTCTCTTCTTTTTTCTTCTTTCTTCCTATTTTTTCCTTTATTTGTTCTTTCTTCCATCTTCCTTCTTTATTCCTTCTTCTTTCTTTCTTTTTTATTTTTTCCCTTCTGTTCTTTTTTCATCCTTTCTTTTTCTTACTGTATACTTTTCCTTCCTCCTTTTTTCTACCTTTTCACTTGTCATCTTTATCTCATTTCTTACTTCTCCCTTTCTTACTTCTCACATCACACTTCTCACTTGTCACTTTTTATTTCTCATTTCTTCCTTTTTAATTCTCACTTCTCGTTTCTCACTACTAACTACTCACTTCTCATTTCTCATTTCTCACTTATCAATTCTCACTTCATCTATGCTCTATGATATCTCACATCTCACATATGCTTTTCTCACATCTCACAACATTTTTGGGACTTATTTTTTCCATTATTTATTTAAACTTTAGAAGTAAAAGCAGTCATAATGTTTATTATTATTATTTTTCATCCATTATCCTCCATTCTGTTTGTTGGGGAATATTTGCCATTGTTTTCCAAGTCATCATATTTTTTAATTAATTAACTTCCCCTGAATCATGTCCGATTTAGCTCAAATTTTGCATAGGGGAATATTTTTGGCTACGAAAACGTTTGCATATCGTCCGGTGTTAAAATTCGATGAAAAAGTTTTCATCATTTGAAAAAAATCTAAGTCCTAAAAATGTTCTAAGGTTCTGTCTTGTTTAGAGAATTAAACTGAAATTAAACTTAAAAGTGACATTTCAATAATAATCGAAAAACCCTGCTCGCAGAGCAAGATTACTTTTGACAGATATCGAATAATTTTGCATCGATGTCTTATTGGAATTGCTGGGTAGCACCAGCTATTCTTATGGCCAGGATGTTTGCTAATTTTCAAACTGTCACTTTTAAGTTTATTTCTCCAAATGAGACAGACCCTCAAAATATAAGAGCTCTCGAATTGTGCACTTTTAGGTCGGATAGCAAATCCATCATGCTTCCATCCATATCGTAGAGATATTTCAGTTAGCAACTAAATTGTCTTGTCTAAAAGCTTTGTCGTTGATTCTCTATGGTCGCTTGCGCACCCCAGAAAAAATGATTCCCTAATTCTGTTGCATCAATTTGCACACTATTTTAAGATGAAATAGTTTAGAATGCGTCCTATGTAAAACCTTATTTGAAATTGAAAGACATCTTGATTTTTGACGAGGTGAAATCTGTCACAATAAATTGCGACGTTGCGAAGTCACGAAATATTGACTGTTTTATATATTTGAGAATTACCTACATATGTATGAGCCAAAGATTCAAAATTTTTCATGCCCTTTGTAGTCAGAAAAAAAAATCTTTCGGTTCTAACGGAAAGTAAATCGTAGGGAAATAGCTTGAGTTATGGGTGAAGTTTTCATTGTAACGTTACAGAAAAATGTTTCTGATAAAGCCTATGGAGTTCGTAAGATATCCGGACAAATTGGCTCAATTTGTGATTAGCTTTATATTAGTATCAATGGAAAGGGTGAATTCACAATTGATATAGAGAAAAGTAGTACTATATCACCACTTTCTGTCAGAATGTGCAGATCAAGTGAAAAATTTGTTGAATTATTCTCTGTAAAGTAGCATAAAACGGGTACTAACAGGAATGCAAATCGAAATACTCTTTTTTACATCGAATAAATAAAAAAAGTGATGGAGATTGATATCTGTTATTGACTTTTGAATATATTTTATTTTTAATCCCAATTTTATCATTTAGACTTCAGGAAATTATTTCGAAGCTCGATGAAATGTGTTTTCACCTTTCAGAACTCGATGGCAGTGACATTTGTTATCCAATGCATTTGCATTACATGCAAAAACAGAACCGCAACATTACATTATATTTAGTGATTTCATACAAGCTATCCACATAATCATGTACCATGATCTTAAGGTAAGTATCTTGCAGAGAGTCATCGACTATGTCTTTTCCGACAATTGTACTAAATTAGTTGGAGCCAGTAACTGTCTGAAGCTACGATCAATGAAGATTGTCTCAAAAAAACAGTTGATTCAGAATTAAGATTTCCGAATTGTATTGAGAATGAAATATAAAAATTGCAATAAATTTGCACCTTTAAAGTGGTTTTTATTGCTATCATAAAGGTGTCCATTACAGAACATTTTGTTAAATTCCTATGAAAATGTATTTAAGAAGCCCTAGGCTGGCTCATCTCTTGACGAAAAAACAGGTCTAATGTAGACGAGAAATTCCATTAATTTTCCAAAAGAATGTTCACTGAAAGTCTATTGAATTTTCATTGGAAATTCCATTTTCGCAAATAAAAAAAATCGATCGAAATGCAAATTCTTTATTTAAGCTAGAAGATAAAATTCGATCTTTCATAGAACTTTGAAGAAATTTGCCCAAATTGGCTTGAAGTCTTTTTCTTTCTGGGTGGGATTCGAATTCACATTCCACAGAAGAATACGTGTACCAACTGCACAAATCGATTTGTTTGGAGAAATTGAAAAAGCTAAAACTTAAGTGTTTAAGTGTTCATTTTTTTTCATACTTCGAGGCTTTGTTAACTAATCACATTTTAACTCTTTCTGTGCTCTAAGCGGAGTTTGAAAATAATTAGATACATACATCTTTTTGCTCAATAATCCTTAAAATGAATTTGAATATGTTATTCCTGCTGGGCTCATCGCGATAACAACATCGATCATTTTTATTTTGACACCAAAAAGCTGGTTAAAGTATGCAAATTTGGTCTTCTATTTCTGCGAGAGCTTCCATAGTATTCCATAGCAGTCAGTTGTGGTGCGACCTCAAATTCGACGAACTATGTACCATTTTCTCAAACGAAAAGTGAGTTGTCGAGTGTCGTCGATTATAATTGCTGTTTACTTATGACGAGTTCGTTGAAACCTCAGCGGACCACACCTACCTGTCACCTGTCAGGTTCATAGCCTCTCGATTCCGATGCTCCGAGCGACTCAGAGAGATACAACTTTGTCAACAGCTGGGTGGCAGCGGCACCAGCCAGCCGGTGGGTTGAGGAAAATCGAAGAAAAATATAAAAGTCAAATCAGAAAGTTTTTTGTCGAGAAGCGAAAGGAACCATGATGGGAATATAGTCGGTGCTCTTTCGGTCTATGGTTCTGGGTCGATAATTATGACATTCAAGCTTGAAATTTAATTAGGAAGTTTCTGCTTGTGTGTTCTTCAGCCATCAAGGGAACGGAGTTCGGAAAATGTTTGTCTTTGATTGAGTTTGCAACCGGGAAGATTTATTCTTGAGACTTCGATGGTAGTTGTTAGTAGTTTTGACAAGGACATGAAAGACGAATTCCATCGAACTGGCGTGCAATAACTTTTATGTAGCGTAACTTCGATTTCATTATGAGACAATATGGACTAAATTGATTCTCAATGGACCACTCCTCATGTAAGTGATTTATTCTCTAATCAAGCCAAATACATAACTTTAAACTAATCAATCGCACCTGAGGAACGGCATCAGACAGGTTTATCGTGTAATAAAGCTCTTCAACGTTTCCCACTCACCGCTCGTCGCCATGCATATTCAAATTGGCAGTGGAGACTGTATGATTCAGGCAAATTGACTAGATCTCCCGCAACGAAGCAAACGCGATCAGAGCATTTATATTTAGATAGGTGGAAAATGAACTGATACGCATTCTTTAAACTTCCGAAAAAAAGTCGACAGAACAAAACACCATCTTTATTTTATAATATATTCAACAAAACTAAAATTCACATTTTTCCATTTTAATGCAATTTTCTTTTCTTTATAGCTATTACTTGGAAATTGCTCTGATGTTTCTAAATTCGTATAATAGTGATAATAATTATTTTCGAACATTTAATATTATAAAAAAATAACTACATATCCCAATGGAGTTTGCTCAATTAAATGTTTTATAGTTTCTGGATTTTCTTTTAATACGATACATAAAAAAAACTTTCGAAAAGCGTATAACTGCGTTTCATCACGATCTCGCAACACTTTGGAAATGTTTGAGCTATTTTATGAGTGTAGAACCATTTGATCTGACAGGTGCGTTTTGAGCCACATATCACTCTAGGAGCGCGGAAGAGCGGTTGCAGATGTGGTTTGCGTATTGACATGACTACAAAGACGCCGATTCCGAAAGCTGACATCTTATGGGGTGGGTGCGTTCCGTAGGCACATATCAAGTGCACACACGTGTTTTCGCACAAGCAGACATTATGAGGAGGAAGATGTTTGCATATACTCCATAACGAAACATTATGGCGGGGAACCGTTCGAGCTAACTTGCTGCGCTTCATCGTTGGCGATGGCAGTAATAGGGTTGGATTCAGACATTAGTTCCAATATGAAGTGTTTAATTTTTTTCCCCGCTCTCTTATACAATTTCGATGTGTTTCCAATTGCTTAATTATTGGTAAGAGCAATCAATTCATTCAGAAAAACATTTTCTCTGAATTTAATTCACTCTTACCCGATGTGTCATTCTACTATAAAAATGTGGACTGCACTAAACATTCTATGAATTATCTACGTTTTTTATTAAATTTATTTCTATTTACATAACTTTAAAATTATGTAACACCGGCGTTATGTAACTTCTACTCCATTATTCATAAAGTGACTCGAAATGGGTGACGCAAAGATGACATGATTTTCCCATTCATGCGTTGACTGTTTATGTTGGCTTCAGCCAAGCAATCCTTCTATTTAACTTGGTAGAGACAGATTGTTTGATATTATTGCAGCATTCGACTTCAACTTTGGTCCTGCCAAAGTGGTGTTGTCTCTAGTGCAGGAGTTATTGTTTGGTGTTGAAGAATAACACCCTTAATTTAACTTTTAGCTCTGAATGCACGTGTTGATTGCTTTTTACATTTGTGTGGCAACTTAAAATAATAATCTGCTTTGAAACATTCATGCAGTGAATAAGCCTATCTGAGGAAGCTTAAATAATTGAATGAAGAAGTAATTAGTTGCTGGAGCTATCAGTCAGATAAAAAAATGTAAATCTTGTGGTTTAAAGATTAAAAACAAAACCAACTACGTGTTGGGCAGTACTTATTTATTTTATTTTCAGCAAAGTATTCTGCATGAAAGAAACACTGTTTAAGCAGTTATCCCAACCACACTCCAAATCATCACCACCGCGCCCAAAGAAAGTGATGGCTGACATTTATGACCAAGCCTTTCATACCTTGAGCTCCTCCCCTCGGCACTTGCTTCGTTGGTGTTTGTTGTTATCGCACTGTTTTGTTGGAAATAAGTAGAAATTTCGGCACTGTTTATAGCGCCATCATTGTGGTGGTCGTCGTCGTCGTCGTCACCAGTAGCCCAGCAAACTCTCCAATTTTACGACGTCTAACACCAATCTAACCCCTACCCCGGTGTCGGCTTTGCCATTCACACCACAATGGCGGAGAAACTGGGCCATTTTGTAAACATCCTTCCGTTTCGATCACTGCACGGTGATCCAAAACTGCGTTACTGGTTCTTTTTATATCATATTTACACATAGGGACACGGCAGGTATTTTCGTCTGTTCGTCATAGTCTCGAAAACCAATAAAAGAAACGCTTTTTGTAAAACTCATACGTACCAAATCGTAAGCTCAGGAGAAACGTTCTGCTATAGTGGAGTCCTAGCAAATGTACGTTGCTTTCGTTGGTTTTAGCCCCTACGACGATGGACGTAAATACCTGCCGTGTCCCTATTATTTATTTTGCATTTAAAAACCGCTTGCCTCCGAATTATGTAAATTAAATTATTGCGCAGCTGTGCAGATTCCATTCGAGAACTTCAAAGAAGTTCTTGGTTTTGAACATTTTGAATCACCGTGCATCGTTCGTTTATTGGTCCAGTGAACCATCCTTGTAACAGTTCCAGCAGACATCAGCTTCGTCGTGGTCGATGCGATGGTGGTGTGGTGGGTTTGCATCGGATTCCAGCTGTAAAATTTATATGTTTATTTTGTGTCATAAAATGGAAACTTTCGATCTGTTGGCTTGTGTACTTGCAAAACGCAACACCGTTCATTGTGTCCATTAGGGGTTAGGGTTAGGTCACCGCCGTGATGATGGAGGCGGTCAACGTGTAAAACTGGGTCGATTGTCTCGTGGAGATTTCGCTTTGTCCTTGTTTGACGAGTACGACAGGTTTAAGCTTTTGGGGTTTGTTTGGGGTTGTTCAATTTCGAGATAACAATGCTTCACATTGTTGCGCGTATGTAGACCATAAACCAGAAGAATGTAATATGTAGTTGAGTTATTTTTCTTCTATAATCTCTTGGACTTTATTCGTAACTTTATGTTTCCAATGTAATAAAGCTTCACCTTGGTACCAAAGGTGTAGAGTTGAGAAGCCCGGAGCTGGCGGGTAAGGCTTTTGTTCAGGTCAAGGATCGTTTTAAAATCTTTTCCATATACGGGACCGAACGAATCGGCAATTTCAATACTATTATTTAACTTACGTGTACAACAGTTCGTTCGAAACGCACCGGGGACTAAGACAAGGTGATGGACTTTCGTGCCTGTTGTTCAACATTGCGCTAGAAGGTGTCATGCGGAGAGCCGGGTGTAACAGCCGGGGTACGATTTTCAACAGATCCAGTCAATTTATTTGCTTCGCGGATGACATGGACATTATCGGCCGAACAGTTGCAAAGGTGGCAGAACTGTACACCCGCCTGCAACGTGAAGCAACAAAAGTTGGTCTGGTGGTGAATGCGTCAAAGACAAAGTACATGCTTGTGGGCGGAACCGAGCGCGACAGGGCCCACCTGGGAAGCAGTGTTACGATAGACGGGGATACCTTCGAGGTGGTCGAGGAATTCGTCTACCTCGGATCCTTGCAAACGGCTGATAACAATGTCAGTCGTGAAATACGAAGTCGCATCATCTGTGGAAGTCGGGCCTACTACGGGCTCCAGAAGAAACTGCGGTCAAAAAAGATTCGCCACCGCACCAAATGTGTCATGTACAAGACGCTTATAAGACCGGTTGTCCTCTACGGACATGAAACATGGACAATGCTCGAGGAGGACTTGCAAGCACTCGAAGTATTCGAGAGACGGGTGCTTAGGAGAGGACCATCTTTGGCGGTGTGCAAGAAGACGGTGTGTGGCGGCGAAGAATGAACCATGAGCTCGCCCAGCTCTACGGCGATCCCAGTATCCAGAAGGTAGCTAAAGCCGGAAGGGTACGATGGACAGGGCATGTTGCAAGAATGCCGGACAGCAACCCTGCAAAGATGGTGTTCGCTTCCGATCCGGCAGGTACGAGACAACGTGGAGCGCAGTGAGCGAGATGGGCAGGCCAGGTGCAGAACGACTTGGCGAGCGTGGGGCGTATTCGAGGATGGAGAGATGCGGCCTCGAACCGTGTATTGTGGCGTCAAATTGTTGATTCAGTATTATCTGTTTAGATGTAGACTAAATAAATGAAAATGAAATGTACAACAGTACAACGGAATTGGGATCTTGAAAAAAAATCTCGTACCACTTTGAAAAACAAGAAGGGGAACGTTACGGCGCGATGATTGTGTAACTAATGGGGCGATCCCTGCCCAGCACCAACGAGACCCCCCTTTTTTAAATGCCTCAGGGTCGGCATAGGCGCTTGATTATCGCGGCCAAGAAAACAATCAAATACTTTTCCTGAACACACTCCAACTTTATTAACGTCTTCGCATACAGGTACTAGTTTTCCCACTTTCTTATGTCCTATCTTCTACCTCTACTCTCTATCTACCCTATCTACCCACTTCGTTACGGTCACACGTCGGCGGGGCCCCGTTTCTCGAACCACCGTTCCACCTACTCCTCGTTTCTTCCTGCCGTTAGACCAGACTGCTACAAAATGGCCACTGAACACTGTCGGCTGGCTTGTAGCTCTGGGGGTAGCTACAAGGTTGATCAGACACAGGACGTCAACGGAACGACACTGCGGATTTCCACGCGTTGTCCAGGTTGGTGGTTCCAGGAACGACCACGTCGTTAACGCCGGCTTCAATTCCAACGGTAAAACACCTGGGTCCTGGATGGTGATGGGGTGAGTTTTTGCCGGTTAATGATGGCGGTGGATGATCGAGGAGCAGATTAGTGATGGTATTACCTTGATGATTCCCAATATTCTCTTCCGATTTTCTCGCTCGCTATTGCTTTAAAATAGCTCCAGCAATTTCCTTTATTGGGACTGGTAGTCGATTTCACGTCCTTCTTATACAAAAGTTGCGAACTAATGGTTCTTGGGATGCTGGTTAAGTCACTCAACAATAAGCAGGAACTCATCTACCCATCTAGCTAATGTCCCATGGTTTCCTCGATTTTACCACCCACAATGTCTGATTATCCATATCCTTTTTTGTGGCGTCTGGCGGCAGAACTATCGTGCTGTGGTTGCGTTCTGCATAGTGGGTGTTGGGTGGTGTCCAGTATACATGTTTAAACAGTTTCTTGTTATTTTTGTACAACACTCTATATTGCGAAACACAAAAACACGAAAATCTCAAAGGTCTTAGACAGATCAACACACCACTGGTTACAATTGTTATCATGCTTGCTATTTACCATCGCTCCGGAGGAGGGATACAAAGGGCACGAATTGACACTAACTATACAATGACCATTCAGCGACTTCGCTGATTCGGTGCCATTGATATTATGGCACGTAACTTTGAGTTGAAGGAGGAAACCTACATAAGCTTAAGCACAAGACCCGTTCCTTTCACTCCTCCAGTATCTGCTCTAGTTCCCTGATTCCCAGCTTTTCCAGGAACATCTTGATGAGTTCAGCTTGACATTTTTCAAAGCTGTTTGGTTTCCATCGGTCGCCGAACTGACGTAGTAGTGGGGGTTTCTCGAAATGCAACCACCACCTTCCGACCTGTTCATGTCCGAGTATCATACCCATCACTGCACGCGCCCTTACTAAATGTAAGACAAGTAACTAAATTTATTTGTGTGTAGATGCATTGAAAATGAACTACAGTGAACTCTCCCTAACTTGATATTCTGTAACTTGATATTTTCCTTTACTCGATGAAATACAATATCTCTTCAATCCAGCATACTGCGTTCCCTCCGTAAGTCGATACCTCCTTTACTCGATATTCTCTTGGTCGAGGTAATTTACCAACGCTATATTTTTTGGCAGCCATTACTTTGCACCGTTCAATGTGCAAAAACGATCCATTAAAAAATGAAAAACGATCCGTAAATAACATCTGATTGTTCCGTAAAACGCTACCATAAATCCATAAAATAGTTCGGGAGATTCCATAAAGAATAATTTTATGATCCACAAATCTTTGAAAAATGATCCATAAAAACTATATTCTGATCCATAAAATATCAATTTTGCGCAATTTTGATGATCCATAATTTCAGTAATATGATCCATAATTTTGTTTATGTGATCCATAATTTTTATAATGTGATCCATAATGCTTGGAAAGAAGGCCAATGAAACTATATTAATTGATCCACACATTTTTTGAAATCTATGGATCATTTATCAAAATTTATGGATCATATCGCCAAAACTATGGATCATTTGAACAAAGTTATGGATCAAATGGCCAGAATTATGGATCATATGACTAAAATTATGGATCATATTACTGAAATTATGGATCATCATAACGATAAAAAATGCGCAAATTTGAAGTTTTCTGGATCAAAATATAGTTTTTTTTATGGATCATTTTCCAAAGATTTATGGATCATTTGTCATACGTTCATGGGAAAATAGCAAGAATTGTATTGTTTTTCTTGTTAATGGAACGTATTTCCCTATTAATTGCTAAATTTTAGCTTAGTTATGGATCGAAAAATTATTCTTTATGGAATCTCCTGAACTATTTTATGGATTTATGGTAGCGTTTTATGGAACATTCAGATGTTATTTAGGGATCGTTTTTAATTTTTTATGGATCCGTCTTTATTGTTTATATGCAAAAGTATGTTTTGCCATATTTTTTTTTCGACATTCTGAGTTTCAGATTGTATATGAATTAAGCGCAGATTGGATTTGAAAACAACAACTCTGCAAATGCACTGACGGTCTCCCAGAGTTTAGCGTTTGCTTCTTTGGACAATTTGCTGAGATCGAGGAAATATATAGTCGGGACACTCAACCAGATTTCCATAAAATCCGGTATATTAAACTGTTCGGGTGTAGAAATCGACTTATATTTACTGTAGACAAAAAGTCACTGATACATTTCAAGCAAATTTGAACACAGTTATTTGTTTTTTTTTTTTATCTTTATGAGTGATTTATAATTGTCCCGGTAATCCCGGGATTTTCAGGATTGTAAGAAAAGATTCCCGGGATTCGGAAAATTCCAATATTTCGTAAATCCCGGGATTTTTGGTCTCGGGTTGTCCCGGGGTGAACTCTCTAACATACGTATGTCCCTTTCGACTGTTTGTTAGCTTCGAATAAATAACATTTTCGGCCAAACCATTTTCGACCTAATAACCGTTTCGGCCAAACGTTCATTTCAGCAAAATTGAATTCGACTAGATGACTTTCGGATTAACGTGTTATTCGGCCAAATGGCATTCGAACAAATGGCTTACGCCGAACAACTTTCGGCCAAAACGACAAAAGGGCCGTTTGACTGAAAGTTGTTGTACAGAACAAGCTATCAGGCCGATGCCCATCTGATAGAAAATTTTATTTATCCGTAAATGTCGTTCGGCTATAAAAGTAATTAGTCATAGAAGCCCTTTTTTTAAATGGTCTTTTGGCTGAAAAAGCCATTTGGTGATATTTCAGCCAATGACATTTTCGACAGTATGACCCGTTCGGTCAATTTGCCCTCCCTGCAAAACAGCAAAACGACCAATTTGGCCAAACAATTGGCAATTCGTCCAAATGACTTATTCGGCCAACGACTTTTTCGGCCAAATTACCGGCTCGATATTAAATTACCGGTTTTCGATATTCAATTCGGCCAAATAGAAATCGCCAACGACTCAGCCAAATGGCTTTCAGCCAAATAACCCTTCTGTTTTAAGAAACAATATTTGTGGAATATCCGGCGATTTTCTATGGACTAATTCCAAAGCGCTGGAAATTTCGAAGTATTTCCCGTGGACAATAAAAAAATCCTGATGATGAGATTTATCTGGCGAAATTTGAAAGATTCTCCATCTCCAGTTCGATACCTTGAAAACATCGTGAAAAAAATCAGAAAAAATATTGAAGAAATTCGAAAAAATATATTCAAAAACCATGATGCTGATACACTCCATCGCCCCCAAAATGGTTTCCGGCGTGACGCGGCGTTTCTAAATTATGACGATATTCGGATTGGGGCACACCTCACATGAAACTTCCGGAATACTTCCGCCATTTACAAAAAAAAAACGCCAAAAGCGTGAATAATAAGCTATCGCATGAAACTTTTTGGTCTGCAAATGGTAATATGCACCCTAAGACGTTTCCCTGGTGCACCCTGTAGAGGTCCAGGAATGGGAATTAAATTCTATTGTATTTTACAGCCTCATTAGATGTTTATTCATAAGAAATCATGAAGAATGAGTTGTCACATGATCTGTTTTGGCCTGGAAATAAAATTCTTCCATCCTACAAGTTCCCATGGGGAACTGCGTGATAATCCGGGAGTGGCCAATGAGATCTTTCACTTTTAGAACCGTGTTATGTGTAGCTTTGTTATGAGGTAAAGTTTGAGAAAAGTTCCATATAATACAAAGTTTCCGTCGAAATACCCCAAACGCAAAATCGTAGGTACCCTAACAGAATCTGGAATAACTCCAGAACCATCCGGAATCTGGACACTACTCGAAATCGAAACTACGATAAAAACTGGCCCTTGTCGCAAAATTTCACATTGATCCGTTAAAAGCATACAGAGTTATATTCAATTTCAAAATTGATCGTCCGGAAGACCTTGGTCTTTTGGGAGTTAATAAGTGGAAATAGGGTAACAGCTCTGTTTTTTTAAACAGCCACAAACATGTGCATGCCAGAAATAAGCATATAGTTATTAGGTTCCTCATGAAAATCATTTTTTATTTCATAAAATTTAGTCCAAAGAAATCTTGAAATAGTTGATTTCTATACTTTCATTGCATATAATTCCACGCATATAATTCAATTGCACCTCAAGAGCGGTAAGTGCAAATTGAAACTAATACATCTGGATGATGAAGGGACATAACAGCTTTCGATTGGAACCTGTTGATTGAAAATTGATAAAGATTAACTACACCCAGGTTTTTTTTTACGCGGTTGGATTTCATTAATTTCTCGGTTAACCTGAACTTTCACAGCTTTGAAAATACCCTCTGAATTTTCTTTGATTTTTTGTGAATTTTTTCGTGGGATTAACTCATTGTTTCATTGACGCTGAAGGTCTTAAACAACCAAAACCGAACCGTGTAAAAAAAAACCTGGGTGTATGTCAAATCAGCCAATAAAAAATATATAATGGGTAAAAATAAAGAAAAAACAACGTTTTTTTTACCAAATTTCCAAAAATAGATGTGTGCCGTGCACAAACAACAGAGTATCAAATTCCCTATCGAAAAACCTATCTTTTGATATAAAAACAGTGGATTCCTGAGATATTGAATTCAATGCCTTTTTTCAGGAAAAAAAACCCATTGTGGAATGGGTTATTTAGCCGAATGCCATTTGACCGAACAGTTGAAAAGAAAACTATTTGTGTAGAGTACGTAATTAGAAGAGAGTAGTGAGACATTGGAATAAGAAATAAGATGTGAGAAAAAGGAAGTGAATTGAGAAATTAGAAGTGAAATCAAGTGAAAAGTTAGGAGTAAGGAGTGAGGAGTGATAAGTTTAAAGTGAGGAGTAAAAATAGAGAAAGTGGAAAAAAAGAAATGAAAAGTGACAACTGTGCAGTTGGAATTGAGAAGTGAGAAGTAAAAAGTGAAAAGGTCGAAGTAAATACTGAGAAGTGAAGAGTGAGAAATGAGAAAAAAAAGTGAAAAGTGAGAAAAGAGAAGTTAGAAGTGATTAATTTGAAGTGAGAAGTGAATAGTGAGCAGTGGGAACTAAGAAGTAAGATGTAAGAATTGTGAAGTGAAAAGTGAGAAGTGAGTAGTAAGAAATACGAAGGGCGTAGTGAGAAGTGAAAAGATAGAAGTAAGAAAGGAAAAGAAATAAGTGAGGACCGAGGGGTGAGAAGTGAGGTGTGACAAGTGAGAGAAGGGATGTGATAATCCCTTCTTTCTTCTTTCTTCTCCTTATTTCGTTCATCAATTTTTTTTTTCTGTTCTCTTCTTCCTATATCTTTGTTCTTTCTCTTCCCTTCTTCCTTCAGTCTTATTCTTCCTCTCTTTTTTTTCTTCATCCACATTCTTTCTCTTTCCTCCTTTCTTTTTTCTTTTTCTTCTCTTCTTTCTTCTTACTTTTTTTTTCTATCTACACATTTTTTTCCCTTTCTTTTTCCATATTCCTTCTTCTATCTTCCTTTTTCCTTTATCCTTATTCTTTCTCTTTTCTTTTTCCTTACTCTTTCTGTTATTTTTTCATCTTTTTTCTTCCTTTCTCTGTCTTCTTTATTCTGTCTTATATCTCACCATTCACTTCTCATTTCTAAACATCTCGCATTCCACTTCTCAATAATTTCACACTTCTCACCTATGCTTCTTTTTTTCCTCACTACTCACTTCCTAACACACTCAACAACTATTACATCTGACTTCTCAACATTCACAAGTCACTTTTCAATTCTCATTTCTCACTAATCATTCTCATTTGTTAGTGCAGACAACTCACTACTCAGTACTCACTTCAATTTCTCACGTCTAACTACTCTGTACTGACTTCGAACTCATCCCATTTGTCAATCCTTAATTCTCACTTTACACTTCGAACATTTCTCTTCCCACTTCACTCAATAAGATAATAAATTGGGACTTTTCGGCCAAATGGCGTTCGGCCAAATGACCCTTTTGTTTAAATGGAATTCGACCAAATAACTTCATGTCATGAAGTGTTTCACACCTTAAATCTCTTATCAACTTTTGTCCTCTTATAAATTGAATGCAATCAACTAGTGCAGTGGTCAGCACAGATACCAGCAGCCAACAAATTTGGTAACTATATCCGTGTAGTTGCCATGTTTAGCAAACCTCAATTCATATGTTGTTAATTTTCTGCCAAGAATATTATATTCTCGTGAACCCGTGTTTTCATTTAATCTTCGAGAATACACTGTCAGAAGCATTATCTACCAGTCAGTTACTGTGTTGGCAACAGGACTTCCGGTACGAATAAATGAAGGGCATCAAAACTACGGATCATTTATTCTCTAGGTCTTCTAGGTCTGATCTCCCTTCCCTGATGTTGAGCAGAGAATTGGCAAGTAACATCTGGTGCTATTTTTCTTTCTTCGCTCATCTCCAAAATATGAATTCAAAATACTTACTGATGAGAATATCGAAACAAAATTTACTCAAAATTTTGGTAGTTTCCTCTTTCTTTCGCATGATCGTTGGCAAAACTAGAGCAAGCTGCAAGCACCTCACAAAGGTTTTTCGGCCCAATAACCCAAATTTGAGTATATTCAATATTCTCAATTTGGAGTTGTTCGCTTTGGGTAAATTAAACTTAGCTTTGGGTAAATTGGTTGCATGTTATTTAAGGCAAACTACCTAGTTGCGTTGCGTTGCGTGGTAACGGAGTATGCATATTCTTCAACTTTCTTACCCCAATTGCTTATTGGGATATAATAGCAACCCAATTGGAGGTCCAAAATGATAAAGCACGAAGGCTACCATTGCCGGCCACGCCCATCTTCTCCGTTACTAGGGAAAGAAAGGAAATGATGATATGACATCTACTTAACGAGAGGCCAGTGACTCACCGACGCCTTCGATTGCGGAATGTCACTCGCAGGCAGTTTCAGCGTACTGGACTGCCTGAGCTTAAGGCACGCTGCAATCGAATCACAAAAATTATCAAGGCCAGAATGGTGGACTTCAAAAATAACGATTTCTCGAATAAGATCCGCACTCTCCCAGATTATGCTAAGCCGTTCTGGAAAATGACCAAAATTCTAAAATCCAAGCCTCGGACCATTCCACCTTTGATCCCACTAGACAACAATGGCTCTAAGGATCGCTTGATAACTCCTGCAGAGAAGGTCGCTGAAATAGGTCGTCACTTCGTCAGCTCACACAATCTTGGGCAGAACATCGTCAGTCCACACGAAGCAGCCGTCAACGAGCATGTTAACAACATCCATTTGATTCCCAACGACTTCTCGGAGGAGTTGGAGATCTCAGCTGGCGAATTGACGGCCTATATCAAATCGTCGAAGAACATGAAGGCCCCAGGCTTCGACAGCATCCTGAATCTCGAGCTCAAACACATGAGTGCTCCGTTCTTTGAGCACCTCTCGCTGATCTTTAATCAGTGTCTCCGGCTCAGCTACTTCCCATCGTCCTGGAAGTCAGCGAAAGTCATCCCCATCCGGAAGCCTGGGAAGGATCCTTCCTCACCCAAAAGCTATCGTCCCATCAGCCTTCTCTCAGGATTATCCAAGCTATTTGAAAAAGCTATTCATCACCGGTTACTTGAGTCTGCCGAAAATCTCAACATCTTGCTCGAGGAACAGTTTGGTTTCCGACGCGGTCGGTCAACTGTACACCAACTGACCCGAGTTACCAACGTCCTCAGACGGAACAAGTTTGTCTCGAAAACATCCGCCATGGCCTTACTCGATGTCGAGAAGGCATTTGACAATGTATGGCATGATGGCCTGGTGTACAAACTACAACGCTACAATCTTCCCAGCTACCTGGTGAAAATCATCAACAATTACCTGTCGGCAAGGACATTCCGGGTCTCAATCAGCGGAGCGTGTTCCAATGCGCACAACATTGTCGCAGGCGTTCCCCAGGGCAGTATCCTCGGGCCCCTGCTTTTCAATCTGTTCACCTCCGACATGCCAGAACCTCCAGAAGGCGGCATTCTGTCTCTGTTCGCAGATGACACATCCATCGTCTACAACGGTAGAGTGATCAGAGCGCTAGTGGCAAAACTCCAACGAGGCCTGGATGCCCTGACAGAGTACCTCACCAGCTGGAAGATCTGTATCAACGCGGCGAAGACCCAGGTCATCATTTTCCCCCACTCCAAATCCCCTAAACTAGTTCCGCCTGGGGACTGTAAAATCATCCTCAATGGCACGACTGTGGAATGGGCCAATGAGGCCGACTACCTTGGCTTGACCCTCGACAGCAAGCTTATTTTCAGGCAGCAGGTTGACAAAACGGTGACAAAGTGTAACGTCTTGTTGAAACTACTGTACCCTTTGATCAACCGCCGGTCGTCATTGTTCCTGAAAAATAAGCTTGCTGTCTACAAGCAAATCATCCTCCCTGTGATCGAATACGGCATGCCTGTCTGGGAGAGCTGCGCTAAAACCCACCACCTCAAACTTCAACGGGTCCAAAACAAATTCCTGAGGATGATCCTCAACACCCCTCCCAGGACAAGAACATCCGAGGTTCACCGTCTGGCCGGAATAAAAACCTTACATGAACGCTTTGGTGAGTGTAAAGAAAAGTTTAGGGTCCGTTGCTTGCATTCGGATCAGGCTTCAATTAGGGCGCTAGTTCCAATCTAGGTTATCAAATTTTTATTGTAATTATTAGTGTACATAGTAGTTAGGTTAACAAATTGAAAAAAAAAACACACGCACCAGCGCCTCCTAAAGGCCGTCATATTAACAGTATATCATATAAACACTTAAATAACAATGTAAACATAAAAATTTAAAATTGAAGTTGGAGGGCCAAGCCGGCCGAACACTGTATATGTAGAAAAATAATAATTGTAGAACAGAAAATTATTAAATAAAGAAGAATTTTACTACTACTCATCGACGCCCTCATAGAGTTGGATGGTTCGTAGGGAATATAGTTAAGGAATATCATCATAAGCAAATGATATAAGTTTGTACAGACGTTGGGAGTGACAATGCTAAGGAATTTACGTCGTTCCGTTCTCCATAGTGTTGCTTTTTCTTGGGGTGGGACAAGGTATTAGACTTGCCCTGGCTAATTAGCCTAGGTTTAAGCGCCAATACTCGCTCTCTGAAACGAGAAAAAAAATGCCCCACCCACCTACCAATATATGTCAATAGTCACTTCCCTTATTGGTTACAGAAGAAACTTCGGCAAAGATAAAAACCATAATTTTTGTCAACAAAAAATACAGATGCGAATTTTAACATGATTTTTGAGCGATAGCGATGATCTTTGCCTAATGAATATGCATGGGTTCTGTACGAGATGGACAAACACATGCTTCCCATAAACAAAATTGCCAAATAATGTAGAAATTGTTTTATATGTAACTTGTAGCTGCTATAAACGTAGTAACAAATACAACAAATAGTAACAAATTGATTGCTATGAAAAAGTATCTCATTCTTTCGGATCGTACATTTAAGGAGGAAAGAAAATTGGCAAACAGTCACTGAGAGTAGTAGGGTTATCGCTGAGAGTTGCACTGATACTTTTATTTATTTTATTTATTTATTACTTGTCTTCGAACTAATCGTACAGACAGATACTACTAACTAGTTATACTACTTTTAAACACACACTTGGTCATATTATAATTAAAATAAACATACACTTCATTAAAACGCCGACAACAAATATCAAACGGGTTATTTTGCCCAAAAACGGTGCGGTGTGCTGGAAGACGTAGGAAATCTGTATGGCGGGTTGATCTCGCTGGAACGTTGATGTTGACATTACTCAGCAGCGTCGGACAGTCAATGTTATGAGACAGGATATCGAACACGAACAACCGTTGAAGAAGGATTCTCCTGCTAGCCAGAGATGACAGATGAATTAATCCACAGCGATGCTCATATTGTGGAAGGCGGACGGGGTCATTCCACGGGAGTCGACGAAGCGCAAATCGAATGAAATTTCGTTGAATTCGCTCGATCCGATTACTCTGCACCACGTGATATGGAGCCCACACGAGGACAGCGTATTCCAGTGCACTGCGGACCAGGGCACAGTAGAGAGATTTCAAGCAGTATATATCTTCAAACTCCTGAGCGTTTCGTTTTATAAATCCAAGCATTGCATACGCCTTGGCGGTTGTTGTAGTTATGTGCAAATTGAAGTTGAGTCTAGAATCTAGCTGGACGCCAAGATCCTTGACGGTGCCGACTCTTGTGATACTGGCGGCAGACATATTATAATCGAAGACAGACGGACTTCTCGATCTACTGAATGATATCACATTGCATTTTTTAACGTTGATTTCCATTCCATTTAGCGTGCACCAGTTTACCAATGCGTCGACGTCAGCTTGGAGAGCACAGCATTCTACCAATGATGACACAACTCGAAAGAATTTTAAGTCATCAGCGAACATCGCTTTCGGGGATTTAATTGTGGTGCAAAGATCATTTACAAAAAGCACAAATATGAGTGGACCTAGGTGACTTCCTTGTGGAACGCCGGAAGAGATAGCGAAGGAATCCGAGCAGGTTCCGTTAATGCGCACGTACGCTTTACGCTCAATTAGGTAGGAATATATCCAACGAGTCAGCCAGGTGGGTAGGCCCATTCTGTCTAATTTATCAACAGCCAATAAATGCGGCACTCGATCAAACGCTTTGGTGAAGTCAATATAGATGGCGTCGACTTGCTGCCGATTCTCGAGGTTATTGACCAAAGAAGAAACGAATGACATGAGATTGGTCGTGGTAGATCTTTTTTTCACAAAGCCATGTTGATATTCAGAAATGATATGATGTATCTTCGGGTAAAGCGCGTCGTAGACCAAGCTCTCGAAAACTTTGATAAGCAATTCAGGATCGATATACTCCGATAGTTTTCCACATTGTGTTTTCCGATAGTGCTACCAGATTTGTGCATTTTCCATATACACGGGAACGTACCTTCCGACATTGAAAGATTGTAGAGCATGGAAATGGGACCGCTCAGCGAGGCAGCGCAGTTTAGAATAAAAAACGGTGAAAGTCGATCAGGTCCGATGCTTTTAGAGTTGTCCATCTGTTGAAGCTTTCTCAGCACATCATCTGTTGAAAAACTGAATAGCGAAACGTTGAGGTCATAACGCGGCAAACTGTCCAAGTACGCTTCAGACGAAGGTGATCGGTTTTCACTTAACACGCTCCGAAAGAAAGACGAGAACAAATTTGCTGAATCAAGTGACGTTTCAGCTGTAACTCCATTGTAGCAGACACGCTGAGGAATTCCATTCATCTGCTTCCGGCTCCTAACAAATGACCAAAAAGTGCTTGGATCGTCCTTGATGTTCTCCTCGGTTCGACGAATGTAGCAGCTAAAGCATTGCGCGCGCAAAGAGTTATATTCGCCCTCTAAGTCACGTAGCTCAACTTTATGCTGTTCCGATTTCGACCGAAAATATCGTTTCCGAGCTTTGCGCAAGCGATTCCGAAGACGTTGCAGTTCGTTGTTCCACCAGGGTTGTTTTGTCATTTTTTGTCGGAAACGTTTCAATGGAACAGCATCACGAAGAATCGAGTAAAGACGTTGATAAAATATGTTGACGGCTTCGTCGATGTTGTATCCATCAAAGCAATCTTCCCAGTCGACTCCAGAAATAGATGTGTTCAGCGAAGCAAAATCGCATTGCCCAAAATCGAAAACTAACTGGTCTAAAGCATCCAAATCGTCGCGATTCCTCTCAACTTCAAATTTCATCACGAAAGGTTTGTGATGATGATCCATTCTTAATAACGCTGACGGTGGTTCTAATAGTTCAATAAACTTATCGTCATTGACAAACGCCAGATCAAGAATCCTTCTATTATCATTCATCAAATCATTAATTTGGTAGAGACCACCACCAACAATATGCTCAGTCAAAGCCAACTCTTGCTCGGACGATGCATTGATAGGTAGAAGTGAGTTAATTTCCTCATCTCGCACCCAGCACAAATGGGGAAGATTATAATCGCCGATAACCAACACACGACTGTGATCGCCTGCTAGATCAAGAAGACTCTGCACACAAGCAGCGTGTTGTTGGTACAGAGTCAATTCACTGTTGGGTGGTAGGTAGATGGCACAAATAAGCAAGTCCAAATACGGCAAAGTTATTCTGACGATGATTTGTTCTAATTGTTCATTTTCGGTGGAGTTGACTGACAAACTCTGCAATCCATTTCTCACACCGATCAGTACGCCACCGCCGCGCGAGTAACAGCTGGTGTTTACATTTCTATCGCAACGATATATCGTGTAGTTCAATGTCAATTCGGAATTTCGAATATCAACATTGAGCCACGTTTCTGTGAAGACGATGATGTCGTAATCACTATCGGATAGAGCCAAGAATAAACTATTCGTTTTTGTGCGAAGACCGCGTACGTTCTGATAGTAAACGGTCAATGTTTCATGCGGAGGCGGCTGGTTAACAACAGTTGGAATAATGTGCGGTAGCGAATTTCGGGATTGTCTTAATTGTTCATTCATAGGGGAGCGATTGTCGGTGCGTAATGAACTAAAGTGATTATTGTGGATGGCTCTCACCTGGGGATGATTGGAAGCGAAAAGTTGTGCGTGTTGTTGTCGAGTGCCCGAAGTCGAACTGGCGGAAGATAATTCCCTTCTGCCAAGATGATCCAGATAGAGCAATTTCCTTCAGCTGTGGATCTAGGCCTACTTTGAAAGAAACAAAAGTAAGTTCGTCTAGAGTTCTTCCTTTCGGCACTAGCTTAGCCACACCCACAACACCGTCGGTAATGTTGAGATTCCCTTCACTAAATTTTCGATCTGTTGAGTTGTTGCGTGAGGATCGAATCCGGACAGGTAGAGCCAGAACTTTTCTTCCCGTTGGGAAGCAGCGAGCGGAATAGATTCATTCGGACCGATATCTCTTGTACCGACGGAAACATTATCGTTGTTTGATGGTTCGTCGATGAGAAGCCGCGGACGTTTTCGCGACGTTGTAGGTAGCTGCGATCTGGGATTGCGAGGTGTTTGTAGTGGTGTTCGTTGTAGGATAGTATTTATTTTCGTTGTGTTGAGCGCAATTTCCTTCCTTAATTCATCAAGCACTTTCGTTTGTTTTCGTTCGCCACTTCCAAAACATCATTAGTGGATGCGATGGCTCGCCGAAAATGAGCATTCGACATCATTTTTGTACAAGCTTTGCACATCCAGAATAGCTGCGAGCAGGATCCGATGGTGTTACGGATCTCGGTGGACTGTTGTACGCACTTTAGGTGAAACGATGAATTGCAAAATCCGTTGCACATAATTTCATCCGTTTTGTTTACAGTATGAGTACAAGCAAAACATATGGACTCCATTGTTGCACTACGAATCGATGATGCGTTGCAATTTGTTTCTTTAGAATATAGCTTAGAAATCGTGGGAAGTCGTTGTACTCCAGGTTACACCGGTGAAGCGATGAAAATACGTCCAGTTGGTGTTGTAATAAACAAATAATGTCACGAAAAATTGAGAGAAAACGCACAATTAGTACTAGCGAAAAGCAAGCGATATGAATTGTTTACCTTACACACACACACCAGAGGATGCAGAGGATAAAAGAGACAAACGACACACAATCGGTGGTGATTAGAACGGAAAGCTCTTTCCTTCGTTAAAAATTTCTTGCATCTTAAAGACTATAATAGAATTGATTTGTTTAATCGCTGACAAGAACTAAGCCAAAATTAGCATGGGCTTTGCCCCCAGAACGTAGATAATGAATCAGATAGATCTCACCAAATTAGAACCGTAGAATCAATGTTATTCCTTGGCGCATTCAAATAAGCCACCTGATTTGAAACAGGTTTGAATGGAAACATTATGGCACACAAAAAAGGATTTCATTTCACTCTCGACCAGATGATTGTTCGATACTAGCGTCGTTTCTTTCACCAGAAAACGATTCCGATTCCAGAGTGTCATAAACCTCACCGACCGTACAAAAATTTCAAAATTACAAAGCAAACAGCACAAGGTTTTCAAATAATCAAGAATTAGCCATCAATTCGAACATGACCTGCTCTGCGTCATCAATATGATCAGAATCACATCACTAAATGGTGGCTTAGGACCAGCCAAATTCACGAAGTTTTTAGCCGAAACGGATAGAAAAAAAACTGTCATGATGAAACACACTACCGTCCGCGCGCAAGGCTTACTTCGATCTCGTTATTTAAGGCAAACTACCTAGTGCTGTTAAAGTCATTTTACTCAAAACTCGGTTATTAGCCCAAACAACAGTTTTGAGTGAAAACAACCAACGTTTGGGTAGTTTGGGTCTTCTTTTGAGTTAGTTATAGTTTGAGTTAATTGCGGAAACATATCATGATGATTGCAGTAGTGGTTCAACAGATGATTTCACCAAGTTCATCATTTAGCTGAAACTTGGAACAGTAATAAATTATGATAAACATTTGACATCGCTGCTCAAAGTGCGATCTATAATATTCCCAAAAAATAAATCGAGAATTAAAAATTAAAATTAAAAATGGTAAACTTCAATCAGATGCACATAGATTTTTTTTTCGTAAAGCTAAACTTACCACTTCCGGGAACGTAGATGTTGAGTGTAAGACAGTCCTCGCTCTGGTTGGCAAGCAGCGGTTGTAGACGTTTCAAGTGCTGGTAGCGCCCCTTCGGCATGGAGAGCAGAGCGACAGTGCGGTTGCTGATGTCCGGGAAGCTCTGTGAATACAAAAGAACGAAAAACGTGTTAAAAACGTTACTACTTAATTATAACCGGGTGTCCCACTACTCGGATTCCTACAACATCGTTTCAATTCTTGTACGAAAACAGTGCGTGTTGTTCGTATTGTATAACTGTCCCATATAGATAGGCATTCAAGAAAATATGGTACAGATGTGTTTCTATAATCAGCAATGGACGAGAAAAAAAAACTTGGCCTCAATTGTGAATATCAAAGTGAATTCAAAAAGTCAAAGGAATGTTCCAAAGGTAACCAATGAAAGTTGCTTATGAGATTTTACAGATAGCAAAAAGTTTTACCGAAAGAGTGAAGAAATGTATTGTGCTGTGGCCATGAAAATTAAATTCCTAGCACATGGTTTTGTTCACTACTACTTGTTGCAGAAATTATCGTATTTTGTTACTTTTCAGGGACGTGCCTTAAGGGCACCGGCTAATATGAGCTTGAACTCTCAATTCTCAGAGTCGGCTACTTTCGAGGGGCTAATCAAGGTATTACTAGCGAAGTACACTACTTACAATCAACATTTGGTTTTTATTCAAGTGTAGGTGTAGAGGCCCTCCTTAGCCGTGCGGTAAGACGCGCGGCTACAAAGCAAGACCATGCTGAGGGTGGCTGGGTTCGATTCCCGGTGCCGGTCTAGGCAATTTTCGGATTGGAAATTGTCTCGACTTCCCTGGGCATAAAAGTATCATCGTGCTAGCCTCATGATATACGAATGCAAAAATGGTAACCTGGCTAAGAAACCTCGCAGTTAATAATTGTGGAAGTGCTTAATGAACACTAAGCTGCGAGGCGGCTCTGTCCCAGTGTGGGGATGTAATGCCAATAAGAAGAAGAAGAAGAAGTAGGTGTAACTTACAGAATAGTTTGGTGTATGTGTGTGGAGCCGGCCGGCTCCGAATCGACTGGGGCAAAGTTGGGAAAGACCTCATGGGTTGCGGCTGGGTCTAACGTGCGGGGTAACTAGCGTCAGGAGGTTTTGGACGGTGTGTTCAGCTGACCGAGAGACACTCGGTGAAGCTGACTTCAAGGGTTCGACGTAACGGGGGTTCGAAAAGCCTTCCGATGTGGGTCAAACGGTTGTCTGTAACCCGGATTCGTCCTCTGTACGGGCTTCACTTCCGTAAACAACTAGGAAGGCTTAGTTGGAAGTGCTCGATTCCTTGGACCTTGACTCGGCGTCCGTTTCAGGTTACGGTTAATGGGTCCTGATTTGATATGGGGTTTTCTCGCAGGTCAATTTTTCCACTCTCAAATACGTGCGTATTATAGCTCACAGCACAAACTGTATAAATAAACTTTTAGCTCTACTACGTATTGCTTGATCGGCGTACGATGTGGAAAAGAGCGCTATCATCGTACAGTACCCAGTAGCTTACCCTTTCTTTACGAAATTCCCTTTTGCTCATAGTCCTATTCCCAACTCGCGACAAGACGTGTTCTGTCCTCTGCAGCAGTTTTTCTATGTTTTGTGTAGTGTTCATGTTATACAAACTTTGTTTTTAATTCTATTTGACGGTATATTATTTATTGGATTCCATTCAAATATTCTAATTTTATCAAACGTGCATGTTTTTTTTATTATTTTTAACTTGTATATATATCTTTTATTTTAGCATAGATTATTTTTAAACAATATTTATTATTTACCCATGCTTAATGTTTATTCGGTATGCAATATAGGATTTTATGTCACAACTGTAACAATTTTACGACAATTTAGTCCAAATATACATTTGAACAACGAAGTACCTATTTATTTTTGAAGTGAATCTTTAAACAATCGAAGTTTCAACTTTAATCTTTAATCAACAACTATCCTCCATGCACTGTTCTTGCTGTTGAACATTGCTAAGATATCCCTCAGTAAGCAATGTGTTATCGAACAATATTCAAAATCAATACACTTCATCTTATTCCACCATATTCCTTTTCCTGGAAAGAATGCCAATTTATGCACCATTAGTAGCATCTCTCCATTCAAGACTCAGTCAATGATTAATGACCAAAAATGAACAACATTCTGCTGGCATTGGCAAAGCTTTTATCAAACTCTTGTTCATTTTTTGAAAAGGGCCGAATATACGTTCAAAGTTCAATAAATCAGTTCTTTTCCTTCGAAAAATTACAACTTGCAATTGAAGTTTATCAAACATTTATTATTCAGACATGTCAGATTTGTGAAATCTATCGCTTTGAAAGACAATCATCTCATTGTTACTTATGCTCTCTTGAAAAGTTAAGCGACTATGCTCCCAATCTTGATATCGTCCAACAAAGAACACCAGTGAATCGTCCGTTTAATCGTTTCGAAGAACTACACTCAGAAGAAACAAGAATACTTGCC
Source organism: Armigeres subalbatus (assembly GCF_024139115.2). Classification (NCBI taxonomy): domain Eukaryota; kingdom Metazoa; phylum Arthropoda; class Insecta; order Diptera; family Culicidae; genus Armigeres; species Armigeres subalbatus. The sequence continues at coordinate 392,753,878 of NC_085141.1, forward strand.
GAATCGATGCCTCGTGTTCATCGTAGGTACATAGGTGGATCATTTGCAATTTAAAAATAATGATGAGATCCGTTACCGCAGACAGAAGAGATTCTCCATGCTGAGCAACCGATTCTATTTAAGACGACTGTGATGATGGTGATGACGATGATGATTATCGTCATCATCACCACCGGCATCATCTGCGGTTTTAGGTGGCTTGATTCGTGATTCGCTTATTTCGCTGGTTTCATCCAAATTCGACGTTGCCTCATTGAGCTATCATCTCGGTCGTTTCAATGCTCCAGCAATGTTTGGTGGCCTCCACGTCGTCGTCGACGGAAGAGCACCGGAAAACATGCAAAATCCATCTGTGCCTTTTGAATTATTGAGCATTCATCTAGAGAACGGTCGAGTAGGCAAACAGATGGAACTCACTCATCTTTTCTAATTTGATTGGAGTTTAATTTCAAGGAAAAATGATACCATCAACGAACGTCAATTCCATTTCACAGTTGAAACGACTGAGCAGTATAGTTCACTACTAGTTTACAAGTCTTGTATCGAATTTCCGGTGGATTCCAAAAATGTGTTTTCCTCTGATGTGCACTTTCATAGTTTTTAATTGAAAGCTTCTTTCTCAAAGGGAACATTTCTGCGTTCGACATTTAACCAATGATGCTTTGTTGATATGTCGTTTGAAAGAGATTCTTGGACTTCACAAAGTTTGGACCTTTACAATTTGGAAGGCCTCTCATACAGTTTGTTATCTTCTTATTGGCATTACATCCCCCACTGGGACAATGCCGCCTTCCACAGTTATTAACTGCGAGGTTTCTAAGTCAAGTTACCATTGTTGCACTTGTATATCATAAGGCTAATACGATGATACTTTTATGTCCACGGAAGTCGAGACAATTTCCACTATGAAAATTTCCGGGACCGAGAATCGAACCCAGCCACGCTCAGCATGGTTTTGCTTTGTAGCCGCGCGTCTAACCGCTAGGCTAATGGGGTATAGTTACTCGACCAGTTAGTCATAACAAAATTTTATCACAATTATATCAATATGTGTTAAAAATAACAGAACTTGTAATAATTTTGTTATAAATTCCCTGTCAAAGTTGGAGGAAAGAAAATTTCATGGTCGTCATAACATGATTATAACATAATGTGTTGAGTTTTTTTTTCCGAAAAAAGAATTGCCTACATTTTTGGCAGATAGGAATTGGAAAAAAAAAGAAGGTACCACCTTCAGTATAACTTGAAACTACATTCAAAGTTGAAGCAGCAGGACAAAGTTAATTGCCTACATTATGGATATTCTTTTTCAATAACATAATTTGTTATAGTATAAGATATTTTCACCGCTTTTTATGTAACACATCGAGTTATATTTTTGTTCGAATCATAACATATTTAGTAATATTTTTGTTAAAACTAGAAGAGATTTTGTTACAATTTTTGTTATTTTAACTACTAATGGTACATGTTTTATAACAACCGCTGTTATGAAAAACGGCTGTAACAGAATAACAAGTTCTGATATAAATCTGTTACTATCTACTGGTCGGGTAAATTCAGCTTCATCGCCCGTTCATTGGCAGCAACATTGGACAATTCGCACTATTTTGTGAAGAGTACAAACCTACACTATTTACTTTCTTCTATGACCACAAAACATGCTAATTCCTCAATAGTCCAAATCTGCTCAGGCCACGTCACGTGTTTTCCACCCACTATTCACAATAAATTAATTTGTATGAAAAAATTCTGCGGGCGAGGATCAATTTGGAATAAAAATTACTCGAATTGAGTCGAGTCAAGTACAAGACACTGAAGACGACCACACAGTTGTGGTCGAAATACGTATCTGCAAAGATAACGCAAATTAACTGGTGGAATTAAATGGACAGTACTTAATTCGTCTTAGACGGCTATTTTTCATAATATTGAAGAAATAAACAAAAACATTCTCATAATAATTGAGCTAATACAATTTAAGACAAAAGTTGGCAGTCAGATGATTCCGTTGCTTCGGTTTACATATCTTCTTGGGAAACTTTGCGCAACACAAAGAATCCAATAGAACAAGAATTTCGGTTTGTTGATTTTAATTTCTTCATTATTTATGGTTTTTCCTCCAATAACAAACTGCCTATAAAACGTAACAAATTTAGAAACCATTTCATACAATTCCCAGGTAGCTTGGCTAATTGCAAATACAGCGTCCCGAACCCAACGGTCTAGCAAAATAATTTATGATTGTTTTATTGTTTAATTTCCTCCCATTATATAACTCGGAAGGGAACGTATTTCACTAACGAAAACTCGTTTATGACCCCTCTTAAAAACTCGTTCACAGCTCTCCGGAGGAATCTTGATTCAATTTGTCCATTTAGTTCAGTGAGCCCGCGCCGCGGTCAGAAGTGAGAGTTTTGCTTTCTGCCGAGGCCACAGAATATACTCTTTTTTAGCACACTTCAGAACAATATGAAGAGCGGTGTCCGCCGCCGGGGATCATATCAAACAAAATGTGTACAACATGCGAATCAAAAGCGGGCCCAGGCTTACCCGAATAAACACTGCCCGGCCGTGTGTGTGCGGAGAAATATTGTAGTCCCTTGATAAATGCCTGAAATTTCATCCCGCACGGTGCAGCGGCGCTATAATCATCCACAACCTGATGTAATAAACGACTTACATGGCAAACACACACACACTTCACATACCCCCCAAAGTGGGACCCAGGAGTTCATACATATTTTGTCGGTTTCGTACATATGGGTGGATATGTGCGACCCGGAAAATTAGAACACGAATATTTCACCGTGCGAGCCAGTCTGCTGGGCTGGAGGGAGGCTCGGCGCTGCTGGTCTTTTCATGCCATTGTCGGTTGGGGATATACATATGAGAGGCAATTTCACGACCCGTCAACCAACTAAGAGGGACTTCGCAGAATTTGGCCAACAGTAGCACTGCACTAGAGTAGCGGTAGAAATGAGTGCAAAATTAACGAGGAATGTTATATTAAATAAAAACGAAAATTTTTGTATTCATCTATGAGTGCAATGAAATTAACTTATCGGCATGCTACAACTCGGAATGGATTGAATATCATTCAAACCCCAAAACATGGTGTATCTTCTATCTCAATTATTCCAATTTATAATTATAATTATATATGTGGAATTCTAATTAACTTCGAAAACATGGGTGTACATGTTCATGATAGAATCAGAGGATAAAGCAGACATGAAGATATTCAAAGGTATAGAAGTAGATTTAAAGGCGAGCGGAGGGCAAGTTCTCGCGGATACTTTTCGTTTTCTGCTAAAAAGCAACGAAAGTGAGATGAAGATCTCATCCTGGAAACAATTATCTTAAACAACCTGTACTACACTGGCGGAACAGCGATGTGAGTGATCTTGTCGAAGATCCAAATGAGCAGCAACAACTACAGCGTGTGCCAGTCCAAAAATCTCCACTGACGGTGAATTCGGCCAGCTTGGCCAAGATGCAAATCATAATGAAAACCATTGACATCAAGGCAGTGTATAAGCTCTGACGAAGCCCTCCTTAGTCGTGCGGTAAGATGCGCGGCTACAAAGCAAGACCATGATGAGGGTCGCTGGGTTCGATTCCCGGTGCCGGTCTAGACAATTTTCGGATTGGAAATTGTCCCGACTTCACTGGGCATAAAAGTATCATCGTGTTAGCCCTTATGATATACGAATGCAGTAATGGTAACTTGGCTTAGAAACCTCGGAGTTAATAACTGTGGAAGTGCTTAATGAACACGAGGCTGCAAGGCGGCAATGTACCAGGGGATTTAATGCCAATATGAAGATAAGAAACTGTATGAGAGGCCTTCCAAAATTGTAAAGGCCCTAACATTGTGAAGTCCAAGAATCTCTTTCAAACGACAAAGCATCAATGGTTAAATGTTGAACACAGAAATGTTCCCTTGGAAAAAGAAGCTTTTAATTAAAAACTATGAAAGTGCACATCAGACGTAAACAATTTTTTTTTAACCCGCGTGAAATTCGATAGAAGACTTATAAGCTGCGAGGCGACAATATCCCAGTGAAGGATGTAATGCCAATGAAGAAGAAAAAGAAGAAGATAAGCTTCAAAGCGGTCATTCGCGGTCTGCAGGTTATGGATACCAACGAAGTGAAGGAGGACCTATAGGTAGAACGTTGCTACTAGCTACATCCTCTGGAGGTGTTTCCAATGTCACGACACGACAAACAAAAAGAGTGCCGGGACGCCTGTATCTGGTTCATTTCAGTAAAGGTACTCGACATTATTATCTTCTGGGAAGTGTACCGTGACGCCAACTGGGACGTTACCCAATGCATGCGATTTTTTGCTTTTTGGTCATGGAGCACCCAGCAGTATGAAACGAAGGAATGTCCCATTCAAGAGTTGCGGTGGGAACACCGTACGGCCGATCGCTCATGTGCAAAACGAGCGGAGTACAAGCGCATTCGACCTTAAGCAGCAAGTCGGAATCAGTCTCGTCCTCGCCCCAACAGCTCTCGCTTCAACATAGAAAATTTTTCAAGCAATTCTCCAAACTCGGCTCACTCAATCGAGGCCCCTGGACTAAGTGCTCCTCCTCCAGGACTTTCCTACCGGGATCAACTACGCCAGGACGCAACTGCTCAGCAATAAAAAACGTGGCACAAAAATCGTTAACGGTTGATGATGACCCTCTTCTCACCCCAGAGCAACTACTACCTATTTTCTGGTCTACGACTACCTATCCTCAAATGTGGTCTCAACTACAACTGTCATACGCGTGCTGACTAAATACTTTGTCTTAAAGAGTTCATCATTCGCCATGGCTAATTGAGTGGCCTTGCTTCTCTGGAACGCCCACGCCGTCAAAGACAGGCCCGTGGAACTGCCTGATTTAGTCATGTGAGAGGAAACTGATGTAATTGTGTTAACGGAGACACATCTGAAGCCTAGAATCAACTTTTTTCTTCTCGGCTATGATGTTGTGGGACTGAATCGAATGCTTGCAAAAGGAGGAGAGGTAGCCATCGCGATCAAAAAATCAATCAAGATCTCGGCGCTACCACACTTTCGAACAACAATAATTGAAGCAATTGGAATCGACCTGAAAACAAATAATGGACCTGTTCTGGCGATTGCTGCTTTTTGCCCGCAACCGCAACAGTGCTAGGAAGAAGGATCGAAGCAAACCTTGGCGCAAGATTGACGTCTAAACTTTTGCTGCAGTAAAATTTCTCGAACTTTTTATCATTTGGAAGAATGAAAAAAAGGAATCCATGTATGGTTCGTAGTATCGAAATGAAACAACTTGGGAAATTGCCAGTACCATCCGAAGGGAGACCAGCGACTTAAGGATCAGCTCTCGCAAGAACCATCACAAGTACTGCGATGGTGACACTTCAAAGAGCCTCTGCTTCGTCTTCGGCAAGACGCGTCCAGGAATCATCCCAGCATCAACGACAACAGCAGATCTCGACGGACCAATCCAGCTTGCGGAACATCTTACCAATATACCGAAAATTACACCAAACTACCTAGCACGCTGATTCGAAAACTTCCACCAGTGGCAGCGAGTGAGGCTTTCAAGAATTTTCCAGATATTGGACCAGATGATTGAATCGTCTACATCAGTGTATTCATTCGTCTCGGACGAGGTTTCCAACTTTGAGGACTGCTCATGTAAGTAGAAAATTCACGACGGAAATGAGCGCAACTACCAAAGAAGCTTTGGTTAGTAGATGATTTGTGCTTATTTTACATAGAACTGGTGGATTTTTAGTCTTTGGTAAGTAAGGAACGATGGTTTGATGGATTGGTAAATGGTTTTTTTACCAAATACTTTTCCGATAAAATGCATCCAATTATTTTGTATTCCTCTATATGTATACCGAGTTGTGTCCCGCGATTTCAAATGCTATTTATATACTTGATTCGTATGTCATGTCTGAAATGCTCTATTGACCTAAAAAGTTTTGAAAACGATATTTTATACAGGACTACTTTAATCATTATCATATCAGGGGGGAAGGGGAATTTAATTTCTTTTTGCTCTTTTTTCGTTTCAGAGAGCGAGCAAAGGCGCTTAAACCTAGGCTATTAGCCAGGGCAAGGCTAATACCTTCGCCCCATCCGAGGAAAATCATCGGCAAGGATAATGGAGTGACATAAATTTCTTAGCAAAGTCACTCCCAACGTATTTCCACAAATTTTCTATCATTTGCTTATAATGATACTCCTAAACCACATACCCTACCCACCATCCAATTCCTTGACATCTATGAGGGCGTCGGTGAGTCGCTGGCCTCTCGTTAAGTAGATGTCATATCATCATTTCCTTCCCTTTCCTAGTAACGGAGAAGATGGGCGTGGCCGGCAATGATAGCTTTCATGTTTTATCATTTTGGACCCCAATTGGATTTCCATTGAATCCCAAATGGAAATCCATAAGCAATTGGGGTAAGAAAGGTAAAGAATATACATGACAACTATCAGTATGCAATCTACGAAATACTCCGTTACAACGCAATGCAACGCAACGCAACGCAACGCAACCGCAACAGTGCTAGGAAGGTCAAGGCAAGGTACGCCAAATCAAAAACGACTTGGTGAAGCTGACTCGTCAACACAAAAAGTTCATCATGACATGTGACTTAAATGTAAAGCAAGAAGCATGGCTCAACCATTGGCGAAACAAAAATGGCAACTCGTTATTCGACGAGGCACACTTAAGATAGTTTTCAGTGCATGCCCCGAAAGATACAACATACCTATCGCCGGCTGATGTTCCATCCTATCTGGATCTCTTTATGACGAACATGAACGTATCATCACCGATGACAATCAACGACTTGAGCACTTCGGCCACTTCCCTGTTAGCATACGGGTTGATCATGAAATCGTGTGTGGGCAGCGCCGCACTAGGGAGGATTATCACCATGTCAACTGGGTGGAGTTCCAGCGAAGAGTCTACAGACGCATCCAAACAGAAGGGTCTCTGGAGTCCAGGAAAGATATCGACCGGTGCGGTGGCCAACCTGCAGCAAGCAATTACGACAGCGGAAGATGAATTCATCCTTAGAGTATCGATTGTAAGTAATCAACTTCAATTAGACCCAGAATAGAAAAGTGTTATTAGCGCTAGGAACGTGTTTAGGTGACAAATCCAACGTACAGGAGATTTGTCAAAGAAGCGTAAGATGAGTTACCTAACCAGTACATTGCTTTCCATGTTCAACAAATCAAGTAGCAAAGTAGCTAATATCCTGAAGACTAAAACACATCAAATACCTCCCCTTAAGTGTAACGACAATCTGCTTGTTTCTCCTAATGAAAAGGCAAATGCAACTGCTTCACATTGTTAGGCAGCAACATGGATAGTCCTAAGGAGCAGCCGGTCTCAGATACACTTTCCACCACCGCGTATCACCCCATGCTATGTCCCTGAAAATAAAAAGATCCAGGTTGAAGAAGTCACGCAGCTCTCAAAAGTGCTAAAAAATATGAAAACTACAGGTTTTGACTCAATATTCAACTTGGTCCCTAAAAACCTGAGCATAACCGCTTTGCCCCAATTCACAAAAGTCTTCAACTGTACCCTCAATATCAACTATTTCCCATCCTGCTGGAAGGTGGTAAAGGTCGTATGATACTCGGGTCAACATGACCCCAAGCGCACTTTCAATTTGTATATGTACACTTTTTAACGCAAAGATGTGAAGCTCTGAAATGTCTTGACTCTCCTATTTCGTGGAAAGCTATGTTTCTGAACGTTGATAAGCATTAAAGAAAACTCTTTTTATCATTCCCAATATATCGGTGTACTCGGGAGTCTACCAAGTTCATATCACTATGATTTTGAAGTACGATTTATATATCGGGAATAGTGTCATTATATGATTCATGAAATTCATAATTTCATACATAAATGTTCGGGGTTCTGCCAAATCACACCAAGTGCCAATGAAAAATTTCCAATTTTTTGCCAAAGTTATCGGGTAACAAATTCAATTAATCACAGATCGCATCAGACATCGTTCAACGCCATAACTGAGGAAATGTTACAACAAATCTACGTTGACATAAAAATATCACAAGTCAGTCAAAAAGCCGCTTGGTGCGGTTTGGCTGAACCCCGACCAAATATATTTCGATGTTATCGCCTCGTGTTATGATAATATCAAATTTGTATTTCCCAGCTCCGTAATAGGAATACTTTTATTTTCAAAATAAGTAAGGTCTTAGGGAAATTGAACGGAAATTTTGCTGGATTACTACCTTCAGAAAATAGGTCAACCTTTAACAATAGGTTCTGTTGAGTATATTTTTCGAATTCTTTTCAGTATTGCAAACAGATTCTGTTGAAAACTTTCAAACGGATTCTGTTCGGAATCTTATATTTTCTGCCAACTTTACCGAAAAAATGATATGGTGAAAAAATAATTTATCGTGTCGTGTTGCTACTGGAAAAACGGTACTATAGACTAAAAACCAACTACAGCGAAAAAATCTGTAGAATAAAATGTCCTTATAAGTACGTATTTTATTTGAAAATGATTCACAAGAATTTTGTTTAAATATACAATATTCTGTAATATGCGATATGAACTGAAAAACCCAGATTAATCCACCTAGCGGTGATGGTGCCTTTCTCGTTCGTTCAAAAGGTTTGGAAAAATCTCAAATAACACCAATATGTGGATTGGTCTTATTCTTCATATTTATTTATATGCATAAAAAAATTCTCGCCAGACGCAAATTGTTGCAAACAAATCGGATGAGCATAAGAGCAAAAAATGGCATTTTATTTTGTAGTTTTAAAATTAGTATTTTTGCCATAACTTTTGACCCAATTGTACGATCCGGCCAAGTTTCTATAGGAAACAATGGGACAAGATTCTGCGTCGAATGCAATCTGTTGCGAGCGACCTGAGAAGCACACATCTTGCACATCAATCACAGTAACTTATATATGACCGGATTCAGTTACTATATGGTTACTGCAACCAGATTTGTTGAACTTGTGTTGGTTGGGGGGGAATAGATGAAGTCTAAGTGCTGAAAAAATGAGCTAGACTTTTTTGAACTCTTTTTCACAATAAATAGTTATTTGACCATAATATCTAAGCCCATAGCCCGATCTGGCTAATTTTCATTAAGAAAATATGAGACATTCTGCGTCGAATGCATTTTAATGCGAGTAAATCGGTTAAGAATAAGTGCCCGAAAAATGAGTGACATTTTTTTAGCGATTTTTCCATAAAAAATGGTATAATTTTCGATCCCATAGTCCGATATGGCCAATTTTCAATAGGAAACAACGGGACAGGATTCTACGTCGAATGCAACTTGTTGTGAGCAAATCGGTTGAGGATAAGTGCCCGAAAAATGAGTGACATTTTTTACGCGATTTTTTCGTAGGATTTTGTATTTTGGCCATAACTTTCGATCCCATAGTCCGATGTGGCCAATTTCAAATAGGAAACAATGGGACAGGATTCTGCGTCGAATGCAACTTGTTGCGAGCAGATCGGTTGAGGATAAGTGCCCGAAAAATGAGTGACATTTTTCACGCGATTTTTTCGTATGATTTTGTATTTTGGCCATAACTTTCGATCCCATAGTTCGATCTGGCCAATTTGAAAAAGGAGACAGTGGGACAGAATTCTGCGTCGAATGCAACTTGAGGCGAGCAAATCGGTTGAGGATAAGTGCCCGAAAAATGAGTGACATTTTTTACATGATTTTTTCGTATGATTTTGTGTTTTGGCCATAACTTTCGATCCCATAGTCCGATCTGGCCAATTTAAAAAAGGAGACAGTGGGACAGGATTCTGCGTCGAATGCAACTTGAGGCGAGCAAATCGGTTGAGGATAAGTGCCCGAAAAATGAGTGACATTTTTTACATGATTTTTTCGTATGATTTTGTGTTTTGGCCATAACTTTCGATCCCATAGTCCGATCTGGCCAATTTCAAATAGGAAACAATGGGACAGGATTCTGCGTCGAATGCAATTTGTTGCGAGCAAATCGGTTGAGGATAAGTGCCCGAAAAATGAGTGACATTTTTCACGCGATTTTTTCGTAAGAGTTTGTATTTTGGCCATAACTTTCGATCCCATAGTTCGATCTGGCCAATTTAAAAAAGGAGACAGTGGGACAGGATTCTGCGTCGAATGCAACTTGAGGCGAGCAAATCGGTTGAGGATAAGTGCCCGAAAAATGAGTGACATTTTCTACGCGATTTTTTCGTAGGATTTTGTATTTTGGCCATAACTTTCGATCCCATAGTCCGATGTGGCCAATTTCAAATAGGAAACAATGGGACAGGATTCTGCGTCGAATGCAACTTGTTGCGAGCAAATCGGTTGAGGATAAGTGCCCGAAAAATGAGTGACATTTTTTACGCGATTTTTTCGTAGGATTTTGTATTTTGGCCATAACTTTCGATCCCATAGTTCGATCTAGCCAATTTCAAATAGGAAACAATGGGACAGGATTCTGCGTTGAATGCACTTTGTTGCGAGCAAATCGGTTGAGAATAAGTGCCCGAAAAATGAGTGACATTTTTTACGCGATTTTTTCGTATGATTTTGTATTTTGTCCATAACTTTCGATCCCATAGTTCGATCTGGCCAATTTCAAATAGGAATCAATGGGACAGGATTCTGCGTCGAATGCAACTTGTTGCGAGCAAATCGGTTGAGGATAAGTGCCCGAAAAATGAGTGACATTTTGTCGAGTAGTTTTGCGCACACACACACACACACACACACACACACACACACACACACTTAGGCGAGAACGTAGTAAGGACCAGGCGCACTCAAACCGGAGAGATGCTCTTCGAGCTAAAGAAGGACCCTACGGTTGATAGCTCGGTTATGCAAGAGCGTATTGCAAAATCGCTGGGCGCAGAGGCGGAAGTTAAATCCCTGACTCCAGAGATGGTAATAATGTGCAGGGATCTAGATGAGATCACGTCAGAAGAGGAGCTCAAGGATGCACTAAAGTCACAGTGTAATCTGGGTGAGGTGCAAATGACTATCCGAATAAGGAAAGCATACGGAGGCACACAAACAGCGATGATTCGTCTGCCAGTAACCGCTGCTAAAAAGTTCTGGAGGTAGGGAAACTGACAGTTGGATGGTCAAAATGCCCATTGAAAGCCGCCCCGCCAGTGAACAAACAAATGGAGAGATGCTTCAAATGTTTGGGCTATGGACACCGGGCAGGAGCTTGCAAAGGTCCGGACAGATCCAACAAGTGTTGGAAATGCGGAGAAGCAGGTCATTTTGCGAAAGACTGCACGCAAAGACCCAAGTGCATGCTTTGCACACCAGAGGACGGAAATGACCATCAGACGGGTGGCTACAAATGCCCTGTATATCAGAAGGCGATCGCAGGTCATCAGTAGTGGACATAATTCAGATTAATCTGAATCACTGCGATACCGCACAGCAACTGTTATGGCAGTCAACAACAGAAACGATGTGTGACGTAGCGATAATTGCAGAGCCGTATCGAGTTCCTCCTGATAACGGAAACTGGGTGGCTGATAGAACGGGAATGGCTGCAATACAAGTTATGGGCAGATTTCCTATCCAAGAAGTGGTAGAGAGTTCATGTGAGGGATTCGTGATCGTCAAAATCAGCGGCGTTTACGTATGCAGTTGCTATGCGCCTCCAAGATGGACAGTGGATCAGTTTAGCCAGATGCTAGAGCGGTTAACCGACAACCTGATCGGACGAAGGCCGGTAATTTTGGGGGGTGATTTCAATGCCTGGGCTGTGGAGTGGGGCAGCAGAGTCACCAATACGAGAGGGTATATTCTCCTGGAAGCTCTGGCGAAGCTAGATGTACGACTGTGCAATGAAGGCTCCGTAAGCACATTTCGGAGAGACGGGATTATCGATGTCACGTTCTGCAGTCCTTCGTTGATGGCGAACATGAACTGGAGAGTTAGCGAAGAGTACACCCATAGCGATCACCAGGCGATTCGCTATTGTATTGGGCAACGAAACCATGCGACAACACAGAGAAGAGTGACCGCTGAGCAGAAGTGGAAGACGAAAGCCTTCGACAAGGACCTCTTTATAGAGGCACTTCGACCGGACAACAGTTTCGAGAACGACGATGCGGCCGAACTAATAAGAAGGATGGTAGCGGCTTGTGATGCCGCAATGCCGCGAAAACTGGAGCCTAGGAGCAATCGGCGTCCAGCCTACTGGTGGAACGAGAGGCTCAGTGCACTACGCGCTGCTTGTCTTAGATCCAGGAGGCGGGCACAGAGAGCGAGGACGGAACCAGAGAGAGAGGAGCGCAAGGCGGCGTTCCGGGAAGCTAGAACCGCATTGAAACGGGCAATCAAGATTAGCAAGTCAGATTGCTACAAAGAGCTATGCCGAGAAGCAGACGCCAATCCCTGGGGCGACGCGTACCGCGTTGTAATGGCGAAGATTAAAGGCCCGTCGACGCCAGCTGAAACGTGCCCATACATGCTGAAGGAAATCGTGGAGGGTCTCTTCCCGAAACACAAACCGACTACGTGGCCACCGATACCGTACGGAGAAGAAGAAGCGATTTCCGAGGGTCGGCAAGTGTCCAATGATGAGCTGGCAGATGCTGCGAAGCGCCTGAAAATGAAGAAAGCACCCGGTCCAGATGGAATACCAAACGTGGCCCTGGAAGCTGCAATTTTGGCATATCCGGATATGTTCAGAACGGTACTCCAGAAGTGCCTAGACTCCACGTAACTTTCCAGAAATGTGGAAGACCCAGAAGCTGGTACTGCTGCCAAAACCAGGAAAGCCGCCGGGACATACGGCCTCGTACAGGCCTATTTGCCTGATAGACACAGTTGGGAAACTTCTGGAGAGGATCATCCTAAACAGACTGACGAAGTGTATGGAGGGTGAGCGTGGACTGTCAAACATGCAGTTTGGATTCCGCAAAGGAGTATCGACAGTGGATGCAATTCGCACTGTGCTCGAGAGTGCTGACAAAGCATCTAAACAGAAGCGAAGAGGAGATCGATACTGCGCAGTGGTTACGATAGACGTAAAGAACGCGTTCAACAGTGCCAGCTTTGAAGCCATTGTCGCTGCGCTGCATAGAATGCGGGTTCCTGAATATCTTTGTCGCATCCTGAAGAGCTACTTTGAGAGCAGAGTCCTGGTGTACGACACGAACGAAGGGAAAAAGTCGATGCGTGTTACAGCGGGTGTTCCTCAGGGCTCCATACTCGGCCCAACCCTCTGGAACGGAATGTATGATGGAGTCCTGACATTGCGGCTGCCCAGGAAAGTGAAAATCGTGGGTTTTGCGGACGACGTGTCATTAACAGTGATGGGCGAGACACTCGAAGAAGTGGAGGCGTCTGTGACAGAGGCAATAGCCACGATCGAGAGCTGGATGAATGGAGTTAAGCTACAAATAGCTCACCACAAAACGGAGGTGCTATTAGTCAGCAACTGCAAGGCTATCCAGCGGATGGAAATCGTCGTCGGAGGACATGCGATTGCTTCGAAGCGATCACTGAAGCACCTGGGAGTGATGATCGACGACCGGCTAAATTTCAACAGCCACGTTGACTACGCCTGTGAAAAGTCGGCGAAGGCAATGAACGCAATAGCGAGGATCATGCCAAACGTTGGCGGCCCACGAAGCAGCACGAGGCGTCTGCTAGTTAGTGTCTCGTCATCGATACTGCGGTATGGGGTTCCTGCCTGGGGCAAAGCACTGCAAACCAAGCGGAACCGGGAAAAGCTGAAAAGTGTGTTCCGGCTGATGGCCATACGAGTTGCAAGTGCGTATAGAACGATATCGTCGGAGGCAGTATGCGTTATCGCCGGGATGGTACCCATTTGCATCACCCTGGCGGAAGACATCGAGTGCTACCAGTGCAGAGACACCGGAAGCATGAGAAAGGTGGCGAAAATTCGCTCGATGGCGATGTGGCAGCAGAAGTGGGACAGTACTGAGAAAGGAAGGTGGACCCACCGGCTCATTCCAAATCTGTCGACGTGGATGAATAGAAAGCATGGCGAAGTAAACTTCTACATGACGCAGTTCCTGTCGGGCCACGGATGCTTTCGGAAGTATTTACATCGGTTCGGACACACCAATTCCCCGCTATGTCCAGAATGTGAGAATGTTGAAGAGACGCCGGAGCACGTGGTGTTCTATTGTCCGCGGTTTGCGGAAATTCGTAGAGAAATGCCTGTCTCAAGGGCGGATAATATCGCAGAGCAAATGTGTCACGAGGAAAACACGTGGAATTCGGTAAGCAGAGTCGTGACGCACATACTGTCGGAGCTGCAGCGTAGATGGAGGCGAGATCAGCGAATAAGTGCCAATTCTGGGGAGTATTCAGCGCAGTGAGCAGTGTTTGGCTTCGGGTCGTCGCGGCGCCGGTGAACCGGAAGTTTTCTGCCAACCGAAATCCTCGGACCGACCTCGGCACTCGAACAGCCAACCTGCAGAAGAAAGAAGAAGAAAGCGATTGGGGTACGTAGGGCACCGGAGGACGATGTCGAGAAAATGCGTGAAAGCGTCCCCTGCGATAGCCGCCGGTAGTCGGGGCACCACCAGTGCGGAAGTTTCCTTCACCGGAACTGGTGGACCACCCTCGACGCCGGGGGGAGTCAGGAGGATTCGAGTCAGGAAGTTCGGTGCATGACCGTCGAGGGATCGAGACTACGTTGCAGTGGAGCAGTGGATTAGCCAGCCAATCGGCGAACTAGCCTAAGCTAGGGGCCGGAATTTTAGAAGAAGTGCATGAGCACAGCCCCCCCCGAAGTAGTCGCAGCATCCCGTGGTCCCGGGGGGATCGAGGCAAGGAGGATAAGGGACCCGGTTTATCCGGGAGGCACATTTTTAGCAGGTCGGGAGGAGCCCATCCCTGTTCGCCTTCGAGCATAGTGTGGATGCTCGAGGTGTCTGTCGCGCAGATTTTTGATGGCCTTTAACCCTTGTAAAAAAAAAAAAAAAAAAAAAAAAAAACACACACACACACACACACACACACACACACACACACACACACACACACACACACACACACACATCACCTCAGGGCAGCAGGGACTTTGTCCAAGGGCTTGACGACCCCTCCCCATGGCCACTGCGAGTTAGGGGGCCTGTCTAGGATGTGGTGGGGTTTGACAGTGGGCTCTGTTGAACCTCTATAAAAAGCTGCATGTGTCTGCAAGCAGGCCCTATCACAGCGACCGTGCGCCGCTCAAAGCACACAAGCCCAAGAGGAGTGCCAACCGGCACATCAGGATTCACACCAGTAAGATCCTGATTATGGTATATTGGTCACGGCAAACGACATTGGACGATTCTCGGTTTATGGATAGGAGTAGGCGTATATGGGCTGACAGTCGAGCTATTCTGTTTCGTGAGTAAAAAGAGTGACATCTTCTTGAAATGGCAAGCAGGCTAATGGTTCGTCTGCCTCCGTCCCGATAAACAACCTGGCAGGCCTCCGGTAACGCTCAAAACCTGTCACCTATCCCGGTGGGTAGTAGGTTCAGATGCACCATTCCTGACTTACACCGATCCGGCTCTGAACACGGTGTTATAAGGCACCGGAGTCAACCCTTGCATGGACCTCACTGTTTACAAAGGCACCCATGGGATCATAAGAGGCGACTATCTACAACAGGTAGAGATAACGGCCCGGAGGGGACCCTTTAACATGGAAACAAATTCTACAAACAACGAAGGAGCAGGCGGGGCGAATGTTTTCGCAAAGAGTGGGAAGCTGCAGCGATCTCCAGTGATGTCGCAGGCAGCAGTAGCGAGTACCAGTAGTACGGCCAAGACTGCTGAGTACCAGGCAGGCCAACAGGAGCTAGGATCCGGGAATAGGGTGTCCACCCAAAAATCGGAAAGTAGTGCGACTCAGGAGGAGCTACAATTCGGGAGGTCCAACCTGATGGAGGTGCGGAAGCGAGTCAACGAGCTTTATGACTTCGTGAAGGACAAGCACAATGTTCACACGAAGATCAAGCTTCTAGTGACAAGCATTAAGTCCGCCGTAAAAGCAGCCGAACACGAACAGATCGCGCTGAAAAAGAAAGCCGAAGCAGCTGAAAAGGTGCTGAAAGATGCGGCGGAGCATACAGCAGTTGAGACACAGCAGGCACCCAAAAGTCCCCGAACCACTCGCACGGAAAAACGAGGAAGGGATTCGCCTGGAGAGCAGGAAGGCACGAAAAAGCAACGGAACGTGCAAGACTTTGCCAGCGTTCTGAAGGAACGTGTCAAGGATGGTGAGTGGCAGACCGTGGAAAACCAGCGGGAGAAGAGGAAGCAGCAGAAGGAGAATGTGGAAAAGAGGAAGGAACAGAAGAAACAAGAAAAACGTCGTTCTCCTCGGGAGAGAGTTAAAGGTGATGCCCTGATCGTAGAAGCGAGCGATAAAACGTCGTATGCAGCGATCCTGAAGAAAGTGAGAGAGGACCCGGAGCTAAAAGACTTGGGTGAGAAAGTGGTGAGAACTAGGCGTACCCAGAAGGGGGAGTTGCTGTTCGAGCTGAAGAAGGATCCCACGATCAAGAGCTCGGCCTTCCGGGAGCTCATTGCCAATTCATTGGGCAGTGACGGTAACGTAAGAGCTCTAACGCAGGAAGCAGTGGTCGAGTGCAGAGACCTGGACGAGATCACGACGGAAGACGAACTGAGGGATGCACTGGTCTCACAATGCAAGCTGGGGAAGTGCAAATGACGGTTCGACTGAGGAGAGCGTATGGTGGCACACAAGTAGCAGCGATACGACTACCAGCAGAGGCTGCCAACCAAATGGTGGAGGCGGGCAAGGTAAAAGTAGGATGGTCGGTGTGCACGTTGAGATTCGCCCCACGAGTCACCAAGCAGATGGAGCGATGCTTCAAATGCATGGCGTTTGGCCACCAGGCGCGAAACTGCAAAGGCCCGGATAGATCCGGTCTATGTAGGCAATGTGGTGAAGAAGGACACGTTGCTAGGGACTGCACGAAGCAACCAAGATGCCTGCTCTGCAAACCGGAGGACGGAAACGACCATACGACGGGTGGCTTCCAATGCCCTGCATACAAGAAGGCGATGGCGGGCCGGGATTAATGGAGATCATCCAGTTGAATCTCAATCATTGCGACACCGCACAGCAACTGTTGTGGCAGTCGACAACAGAAGCAATGTGTGACGTGGCAATTATTGCTGAACCGTATCGGATCCCTCCTGACAACGGCAACTGGGTGGCGGACTCATCGGGGATTGCAGCTATCCAAGTGGTGGGCAAATTCTGTATACTAGAGATAGTAGACAGCTTAAGCGAAGGTTTAGTTATGTCCAAAATCAATGGGATCTTCGTGTGTAGCTGCTACGCACCCCAAGATGGACTTTGGAGCAGTATAACCGGATGCTGAACTCACTCACGGAGAAGCTGATCGGCCGAAAACCGGTAATCATAGGAGGCGACTTCAACGCTTGGGCAGTGGAGTGGGGAAGCAGGCTGACTAACCCCAGAGGTTACAGTTTGCTGGAGTCGTTGGCAAAGCTGGACGTCAGGCTGTGCAACGAGGGTACCGTGAGTACTTTTCGCAGAGAGGGAGGGGAGCCCTTCACCGCCGCCACGTTCTGCAGTCCGTCGCTGGGGGGGAACAGGAACGGGAGAGTTAGGGAGGATTATACACCTAGTGATCATCAGGCGTTCCGGTATAGTGTTGGAACACGAATGCCGACGGTACGAAGAGGTATAAGGACTAGCGGGCGAAAATGGAAGACGAAGGACTTCGACAAGGATCTTTTTATCGAAGCACTTCGAGCAGACAGCGGCGCTACAAATCTCGATGCAGATGAGCTGACAGAAACTCTTGCGAGGGCATGCGATGCGACGATGCCAAGGAGACTGGAGCCAAGGAAAAGCCGGCGGCTAAATTACTGGTGGAACGAAACTCTTGCTAGTCTTCGTGCTGCGTGTCTCAGAGCCAGAAGACGCTTTCAGAGAGCAAGGTCTGAAACAGTCAGAGAGGAGCGTAAGATAATCTTCCGTGAAGCTAGATCGGCCTTCAAAC
The DNA here is from genome assembly GCF_024139115.2 of Armigeres subalbatus. Lineage (NCBI taxonomy): Eukaryota > Metazoa > Arthropoda > Insecta > Diptera > Culicidae > Armigeres > Armigeres subalbatus. The sequence continues at coordinate 392,771,945 of NC_085141.1, forward strand.
GGGAGATTAAAGTCAGCCAATCCAACTGCTTCAAGGAGTTGTGCCGGGAAGCTGACGCTGATCCTTGGGGCAACGCTTATCGGGTCGTAACAGCGAGGATCAGGGGTCCAGCGACGCCAGCGGAAATGTGTCCGGACAAGCTGAAGATCATAGTTGACAGGCTTCTCCCGCAGCATGATACTACAACGTGGCCCCCTACACCATACGCGCAGATGAAAACGGAATAACCATTGCAGATGCAAGTCTCCATCGACAAGCTGACATCATCAGTGGCGAAAGGCCTAAAGATGGAGAAAGCTCGGGGTCCGGATGGAATTCCAAACGTGGTTCTAAAAACTGCGATACTGGCGTTTTCAGATATGTTCATGATGATGCTACGGAAATGCCTAGCACATGGCTACTTTCCGAATAAGTGGAAGATCCAGAAACTAGTGCTGCTGCCGAAACCAGGGTAATAGGCGGGAAATCCAGCATCGTATAGGCCCATATGCCTGCTGGATACACTGGGGAAGCTTCTGGAAAGGATTATCCTTAATCGGCTGACGCAGTTCACTGAAGGCGAGACTGGCTTATCGGAAATGCAGTTCGGATTCCGAAAAGGCAGATCGACGGTGGACGCAATCAGGACGGTCATTGAAGTTTTAGAGAAAGCGGCCAAGAAGAAGAGGCGCGGCAATCGATTCTGCGCTGTAGTAACGATTGACGTCAAAAACGCTTTTAACAGTGCCAGCTGGGAGGCTATCGCCGCAGCGCTGCACGGTATGCAGGTTCCTGACTACTTGTGTAGAATCATTGAAAGTTACTTCCAGAACCGGATCCTGGTTTACGAAACGAATTCGGGGCAGAAGTCGATTAGGGTTACCGCAGGTGTTCCGCAAGGTTCCATTCTAGGCCCGACGCTGTGGAACATTATGTATAACGGAGTTCTAAAACTGAAGTTGCCCAAAGGCGTGAAGATTTTCGGATTCGCGGATGATGTCGTTCTAACGATAACCGGAGAGTCGCTGGAAGAGGTAGAAATGCTGGTGGCGGAGACGACCGACGCAGTTGAAAACTGGATGAATGGAGTCAAACTGCAGCTTGCTCACCACAAAACAGAAGTGATGCTGGTAAGCAACTGCCGCGTGATCCAGCGGATCCAGCTTACCATAGGAGGGCACAACATACCGTCCGTGCGGGCTTTGAGGCATCTAGGAGTGATGATCGACGACCGGTTGAATTTCAACACCCATGTAGACTATTCCTGCGAAAAGGCATCTAAAATGGTCAGTGCGTTTGCAAGGATCATGCCGAACGTGGGAGGTCCTAAAAGCAGCAGTAGGCGTCTTCTGGCAGCAGTAGCATCCTCGATACTGAGGTACGGAGCTCCAGCCTGGGGAGCTGCGCTCAAGACGAAACGTAACCGCAGAAAGTTGAACAGCGTGTTTCGCCTAATGGCCGTTCGAGTCGCGAGTGCGTACCGAACCATTTCCTCGGAGGCAGTTTGCGTTATCGCAGGGATGATTCCAATCTGCATAACCCTAGCAGAGGATATCGAGTGTTACCAACGGAGAGATACCAGAAATGTGAGGAAGACGGTGAGACTGGACTCTATGGTGAAGTGGCAGCAGGAGTGGGACAATGCGGATAATGGAAGGTGGACCCACCGGCTCATCCCCAATGTGTCGACGTGGGTGTATAGGGAGCATGGAGAGGTGAACTTTTACCTCACACAGTTCCTTTCCGGACATGGCTGTTTCCGTCACTATCTGCATCGGTGTGGCCATGCGTCATCGCCATCCTGCCCGGCGTGTATCAACATAGAGGAGACTCCAGAACACGTGGTATTCGATTGCCCAAGGTTTGCGGAAGTACGTAGAGGAATGCCTGCCCTACGGGCGGACAACATCGCAGAGCGAATGTGTCGCGATGAGGGTACGTGGAATGCAGTAAGCAGAGTCGTGACGCAAATACTGTCAGAGCTGCAGCGTCAATGGAGAAGGGACCAGCAAATAAGCGTCGGTTTGGAGCGAAATCCAGCACAGTGAGCAGTGTTTGGTTTCGGGTCGTCAGGGCGCCAGCGAACCGGAAGTCTTCTGCCAACCGGAATCGTTGGACCGACCTCGGCACTTGAATTGCCAACCTGCTGAAGAAAGAAGAAAGAAGAAGGAAGTGCTTCGGGTATGTAGGGCACCGCCAGTGCGGACGTCATCCACCACCGGAACTGTCGGACCACCTCTGCAACCCGAAGACGAAGACGGCGCAATGCGCGAAAGCGTCCCCTGCGATAGCCGCCGGTAGTCGGGGCACCATCAGTGCGGAAGTTTCCTTCACCGGAACTGGTGGACCACCCTCGACGCCGGGGAAGTCAGGAGGATTCGAGTGAGGAAGTTTGCGGTACGACCGCCGAGGATCGAGACAACGTAGCAGTGGATCTCAGCAAGCCAGTCGGCGAACTAGCCTAAGCTAGGGGCCGGAATTTTAGAAGAAGTGCATGAGCACAGCCCCCGAAGTAGTCGCAGCATCCCGTGGTCCCGGGGGATCGAGGCAAGGAGGATAAGGGACCCGGTTTATCCGGAGGCACATTTTAGCAGGTCGGGAGGAGCCCATCCCTGTTCGCCTTCGAGCATAGTGTGGATGCTCAAGGTGTCTGTCGCGCAGTTTTTGATGGCCTTTTAACCCTTGTAAAAAAAACATCACCTCAATTCGTCGAACTGAGTCGATTGGTATATAACACTATGGGTCTCCGGGCCTTCTATAAAAAGTTTGTTTTTGGAGCGATCATATAGCCTTTACCGTATACTTAGTATACGAGAAAGGCAAAAATGGTATAATTTTCGATCCCATAGTCCGATATGGCCAATTTTCAATAAGAAACAACGGGACAGGATTCTACGTCGAATGCAACTTGTTGTGAGCAAATCGGTTGAGGATAAGTGCTCGAAAAATGAGTGACATTTTTTACGCGATTTTTTCGTAGGATTTTGTATTTTGGCCATAACTTTCGATCCCATAGTCCGATCTGGCCAATTTCAAATAGGAAACAATGAGACAGGATTCTGCGTCGAATGCAATTTGTTGCGAGCAAATCGGTTGAGGATAAGTGCCCGAAAAATGAGTGACATTTTTCACGCGATTTTTTCGTAAGAGTTTGTATTTTGGCCATAACTTTCGATCCCATAGTTCGATCTGGCCAATTTAAAAAAGGAGACAGTGGGACAGGATTCTGCGTCGAATGCAACTTGAGGCGAGCAAATCGGTTGAGGATAAGTGCCCGAAAAATGAGTGACATTTTTTACGCGATTTTTTCGTAGGATTTTGTATTTTGGCCATAACTTTCGATCCCATAGTTCGATCTGGCCAATTTCAAATAGGAAACAATGGGACAGGATTCTGCGTCGAATGCAACTTGTTGCGAGCAAATCGGTTGAGGATAAGTGCCCGAAAAATGAGTGACATTTTTTACGCGATTTTTTCGTAGGATTTTGTATTTTGGCCATAACTTTCGATCCCATAGTTCGATCTGGCCAATTTCAAATAGGAAACAATGGGACAGGATTCTGCGTTGAATGCAATTTGTTGCGAGCAAATCGGTTGAGAATAAGTGCCCGAAAAATGAGTGACATTTTTTACGCGATTTTTTCGTATGATTTTGTATTTTGGCCATAACTTTCGATCCCATAGTTCGATCTGGCCAATTTCAAATAGGAATCAATGGGACAGGATTCTGCGTCGAATGCAACTTGTTGCGAGCAAATCGGTTGAGGATAAGTGCCCGAAAAATGAGTGACATTTTGTCGAGTAGTTTTGCGCACACACACACACACATACACACACACACACACACACACACACACACACACACACACACACACACACACACACAGAGACATCACCTCAATTCGTCGAACTGAGTCGATTGGTATATAACACTATGGGTCTCCGGGCCTTCTATAAAAAGTTTGTTTTTGGAGCGATCATATAGCCTTTACCGTATACTTAGTATACGAGAAAGGCAAAAAAGTTGTATGTATACTGTATACTGTATATTCAACAGCTCAAAACTGCTGTGCGGCCCTTAGTAGTAAGCATGCTGAGGAGCACTGTTCTAGACCACATGCTGGAGACCACTGCCTTGGTCTAACATGTGTGCTCACTGCTGAGAAAAATATCAAAAATTAGAAACGAATCAAATTCTTTTTCATTGCTTCGTTTTTCATGCGATGAACATCGGAGCTATGAGATGAAATCCAGGAGCAGTAACTCTATGTCCAAACCGAATGTTCTAAGTTCTCCAAATCATTCTGGAGTGCAGATTTGCACAGCGCGATGTGGAATGCCATTCTCCAAATAATATTGAAAAATTTATATGATATGTATTAGAACAGCGGTTCTCAACCAAGTTCTCTCAACCGGTTCTCTCAAAAACAATACCTAGCCCTTAGAAGGGAAGCTCCTTTCAGCTTTTGAATCCCTTTGAAGTAGATTTCGCCTCTTCGTTAGAGGCTTCTGAGCCTCTTGTAGAGAGGCTTCCGAGCCTCTTGAAGGCGGTTTTTGAGCCACTAAAAGGAGGCTTCCTTTGCAGCTTCAATCGACGCTTCCAAGCCTCTTGAAAGAAGGCATCCGAAACACTTGAAAGAAGACTTCTGAGCCTCTTGAAAGAAGGATTCTGATCCACTTGAATGGGGGCTTCCGAGCTTCTTGAAAGAAGGCTTCCGAGCCTCTTGAAAGGAGGAGGCTTCTGAGCCTCTTGCAAGGACGTTTCCGAGCCTCTTAGAAGGAAGCTTTTTAGTTTCTTAAAGGGATGCTTTTCAGTCTCTTGAAATGTGGCTTCCTACCCTTCTTGAAAAAAGCTTCCGAGCCTCTTGGAAGGAGGCTTTTGAGCCTATTGAAAGGAGGCTTATGAGCCTGGAAGGATGTTTTTGAGCCTCTTGAAAGGATCTTGAAAGGAGACTTCCAAACCTTTTGAAAAGAGACTTCCAAGCCTTTTGATAGAAGGCTTCCGAGCCTTTTGGAAGAAGGCTTCCGAGCCTTTTGGAAGAAGGCTTCCGAGCCTTTTGGAAGAAGGCTTTCGAGCCTTTTGGAAGAAGGCTTTCGAGCCTTTTGGAAGAAGGCTTTCGAGCCTTTTGGAAGTAGGCTTCCGAGCCTTTTGGAAGAAGGCTTCTGAAACTTTTGGAAGAAGGCTTCCAGGCCTTTTGGAAGTCGGCTTCAAGCCTTTTTGGAAGAAGGCTTCCAAGCCTTTTGGAAGAAGGCTTGAGCCTTTTGGAAGAAGGCTTCCGAGCCTTTGAAAGAAGGCTTCCAGCCTTTGAAAGAAGGCTTCCGAGCCTTTGAAAGAAGGCTTCCGAGCCTTTTGAAAGAAGGCGTCTGAGCCTTTGGAAGAATTCTTCCGAGCCTTTTGAAAGAAGGCTTTCGATCCTTTGGAAGAAGGCTTCTGAGCCTTTGGAAGAAGGCTTCCGAGCCTTTGGAAGAAGGCTTCCGAGCCTTTGGAAGAAGGCTTTGAGCCTTTGGAAGAAGGCTTCCGAGCCTTTGGAAGAAGGCTTTGAGCCTTTGGAAGAAGGCTTCCGAGCCTTTTGGAAGAAGGCTTTGAGCCTTTTTTAAGAAGGCTTCGAGCCTTTTGGAAGAAGGCTTTGAGCCTTTGGAAGAAGGCTTCCGAGCCTTTTGGAAGGAAGTTTCCGAGCCTCTCGAAGAAGGCTTCCGAGCCTTTTGGAAGAAGGCTTTGAGCCTTTGGAAGAAGGCTTCCAGGCCTTTGGAAGAAGGCTTCCAGCCTTTGGAAGAAGGCTTCCGAGCCTTTTGGAAGAAGGCTTCCGAGCCTTTTGGAAGAAGGCTTCCGAGCCTTTTGGAAGAAGGCTTTCGAGCCTTTTGGAAGAAGGCTTCCGAGCCTTTTGGAAGAAGGCTTCCGAGCCTTTTGGAAGAAGGCTTCCGAGCCTTTTGGAAGAAGGCTTCCGAGCCTTTTGGAAGAAGGCTTCCCAGCCTCTTAAAATGATGTTGAAATGAGTCTTCCGAGCCCCTTGATAGGAGCCTCTTAGAAGGAGGCTTTTGAGCCTCTTGAAAGAAGGCTTATAAGCCTGGAAGGAAGCTTTTGAGCCTCTTGAAAAGAGCCTCTTGAAAGAATATTGAAAGGAGGCTTCCTAGCCTCTTGAAAGGAGGCTTTTGAGCCTCTAGAAAAGGAGGCTTTCGAGCCTCTAGAAAATAAGTCTTTTGAGCCTGTTGAAAGGGAGGCTTTGGAGCCTCTTGAAAGGAGGCTTTTAGGCCACTTAAAAGGGATTTTTGAGCCTCTTGAAAAAGGCTTCCGAGCCTCTTGAAAGGAGGCTACCGCATCTCTTGAAAGGAGGTTTCCATGCCTCTTATAAAAGGCTTCCGAGCCTCCTCAAGGAAGGCTTCCGAGCCTCTTGAAAGGAGGCAACCCAATCACTTGAAAGGAGGCTTCTGAGCCTCTTGTAAGAAGGCCTTCAAGCTGCTTGGAAGAAGGCTTCTGAGATGCGTAGAAGGATGCTTCTAATCCTCTCGCAACGAAGCAACCGAGCATTAGTGAAAAAAAAATCATTTTGCTCATTCGATGTTTTGCTCGTTCGATCTTTTGTTCCGCAGCCCTTTATACATTGTGCTGGTTGGGAAAGGCAGAATTCAATCGGGATTCATTGATCGCATTGCAAATTATGTACAATATAAATTTTTGAAATAAAAATACATAATTATCAAAACTATATCAATGAGTTTTGATTGGAATTGTAATACGTCCGCCATTACGCATTTTTGTCCGAGGTACCTCTTAGGGCCAGCGAAGGTACCCCCAGGGGTACATGTACCCCAGGTTGAGAACCGCTGTATTAGAAAATGATTCAGAGAACGAGATTAGACATTTGATTATCCACATTGTACATATATTTATTTGAGGGCCCTCCTTAGCCGTGCGGTAAGACGCGCGGCTACAAAGCAAGACCATGCTGAGGGTGGCTGGGTTCGATTCCCGGTGCCGGTCTAGGCAATTTTCGGATTGGAAATTGTCTCGACTTCCCTGGGCATAAAAGTATCATCGTGTTAGCCTCATGATATACAAATGCAAAATGGTGACTTGGCTTAGAAACCTCGCAGTTAATAACTGTGGAAGTGCTTAATGAACACTAAGCTGCGAGGCGGCTCTGTCCCAGTGTGTGGGGATGTAATGCCAGTAAGAAGAAAAGAAGAATAAGATATATTTATTTGTTTGTAATGATAATCCATTTTTTCTCCAATTGATCACGAAAAAGGTACTGTTTTTGATGATTATCGAATTTCTAATCTCGTGTCATAAACCATTTGAAAAAAAAACAGTTCGTAATTTTTTTAAATTATTTTGAGCTCCGTTGCTTATATACCTTGCCGTGGTAAATTTTTGTGATTCTATTTTTTCTCTGGTTCTGGCATTCATCCGATTCTCTAACCCCATTGCTACCTCACGGCTTTGGTGGTGATTTATAATGAATAGTGCACCAACAGAGCCTGAAATATTCATCTTCATGAAGCAACTTCAGTCCGAATTTTGACAAACATCGCATTAATATTCAAAACATAGAATGACATAGTCAGACGACTACTCCACCAACTCATTCATTCGACTGTCACTGAGTGTGTTTACTATGTGCAGAAAAAACATTATTAGCATTGTTTATGTTGATGTTTACCGTTGAAAGTGCCTCGCGGATGAAAATCGGATTCAGTCCTGTGTGATAAATCACTTTACTCATTTGAACGTGTTTAGATTTCACATAATTTATCAATTTGTAAAATGTGCATACATATTCAATGACTAATGTTCAACTGAATATTGACTGTCCAGAGCCGACTATGAATGTGTCTGGAAGTGAACTGCCAATTGAAGAAAGGTGGACTTCACCAAAAAATTTCGATTATTTTACACTCTGGCACCAACGTTTCATGGGCTGAAAAAGCATCCACCACCAAAGCTGAGATTAGGGAAATTAGCCGAACATGTTATTTGAGAATTTTGATGGCTTAAATTAGAGATTATGCCGTCTGGTGGCTTACTTTTGGTTAGAGCTTCAGTATATGAAGACTTACAACGATAAATGTTCCCAAGTATTTATTTCTTTATTTCTTTATTTACTGTTTGATTCAACTGACTTTTTATAGTCTTATTGAATATCTTACTATTCTAAATACAAAATTATCTAAGATATAAACATCATAACATAGAATATAAACAACGGAGCATTATTCATTTGCACTTATCACATCAAAAACAAAAAATACAAAACTCTACTACAATACACTTTACATAAAAACTAAATAGTAGTTTTTTTGCCTTTCTCGTATTTACAAATTAGGTTTCCACGAATAATTTTTCTGGACAAACTCCCTGAACTTTATATTCCTAGGCCATGTAGTAGGATCCATTGCACGGTTTTTAAATTTTATTTCAAGTACGACCTTAAATGAAATGTAATCCAATTTACGCTTATTCCATTTCGATACCAATTTTTTCAAGTATGGGCGTAGCTCCATTTACTTCAATCTTCCGGGACTCGCACCGTTGTAAAAAGTACACTTTCGAAAAAAAAAGCTCACTTGCTTGTTGTTTACATGTGGGGCGGGACTGCATGAATTATCCAGGACTATGCGAGTCCCGGATAGTTAGGCCTAGTATGATGCTCTCAAGGAGAGCGGCCAAGGAAAATTTGCTTCAATTATTGAATTAAATTTGACAGCTGCTCAAGTATGGCAGAACTGTCACTTCTCCTTGTGGAATAATGAGAAGGAATATTTTCCCGCAAGGATAAGTAAAGCTCCATTTACATTGCATGCGTTATTAGCGCTACCAAATTTTGTCTAATTATCAGCTCCGTACTACTCATGAAATATCCAAAGCGGAATCATTTTTTGATCCTTGACCATATTTTCACTCAACCCGCGACTGTTAGATATTCTAACAATTCTGTATTAGAACCATCCAACCAAGAACTGGACATATGCAAAATTGTTAGATACTTATACAAAAAATCCAATATAATATATTAACAATATGGCTCACTTAATGAATCTCCATTAGGCATTACAGCACAATCACCCCTAGTAGCACAGTTCAGATCGATTTGGTTGCGGCAAGGCAACTCCATTGCGACTTGATTTGGTCGCATGTAAGTCACAGTGACTGATATGTGACAAGCGTGCTACTCGGGACACCATCTTGCGTCACAAAGGGTAACTAACGCCTGAAAACGATGGCCAAGGGGTGCCACAATTACAAAAATAACACTAGTTTTACAATGTTCAACTATTTGAATTAAATTTTTCAAATTTTTATTTTCAAACTGAGATATCAAAATGAAGCCAAAGTATAATTTCTAGCATATTATTTCGACATGCTACACTGCATATTGCATTATACTTTTAAACTCCTATCGGAATGTCTCTTCATTACATTGTTTGCCCTTGGTGACACCGCGTCGCTACTATGTTGTCCGTTGGAATCAGCCATAGTGAACTATAAAGTTAATATTGTAGGTTTATGTAATATATATAACACAGAAAAAAATAATGAAAAATTAACAGCGCGTAAACTGCAGAAATTTACGCTTTTCTACGCTGAAATGATCTTCTTCCTAACAAGATTGCTTGCAACTTGTATGCAATATTTACGATTCACGTCAAATATTGTATACATTTAGGCTATATCCCATGAGCAATTACGCTAATAATGGCGTTCCATTTATGTGTATGATTTTTAGCGTAAATTTCAGTGTATTTTTCTATCTGTGAAGCTCACAAACAAATATTGTTAGACAAGCTTGCAAAATTGTAATGTCTCATACATTATTTGTATAAGAATTTAGCTTTTTCGCATATTCTCAGTTCTTATGCTGGTTTTGGTAGGTTCTTATATCAAATTGTTAGAAAATCTAACAATCGCCGGTTGGGTGTTGGTCTATCTACAGTACTTTTGAAGTGCGTACTACCCTTTAAAAAAATTGCTCCAAGAAAAAATATTTTTCAATTCATTACATTCAAACAAACAAGTACATTCAAATGACCGCAAATAGATATGAATTGGTGGAAATAGTGGAATATCTCTAATATCTCTATAATATTTTTTTCTCGACCTCATTCTCATTTTTAAAAAGTGCCAGAATAAACGGCTTTATAGAAGGTAAAACCTTTCCTTGATGAAACAATAGTAAATTGAGTCATTTCTAGCAAAGTAAGGTATAGAGAATAAACTTGAGAAACTTGAAGTTTTGGAAGGCAAGACTTTTTTCCTGTTGGTTGAGTGGACAGAAAACTTTAATTGGGTTTCTTTTACTGCTTGCAGCTAGCTAACGGAATGAATTTTTCCATACGATTTGAAAAAGAGATATCCAGCAGCCGATATCGATTTTGATTAGCACATCCTCAAAAATGCTGCTGAGAAAGCGCCACGACCATGTTTCACGTAAGGCTTATTAGAACTATTTTGAAACTAATTTTTTTTTCAATTTTCAACGTCACATTTTGGTTTCCATGTACCTATATACACAATTGAATTTAGCAGCTTCACTGTTAACGCATTACATATATGATTTATTTGGCCTGATGCCTGAGATGTGCACAAAATTTTGTAGTTTGATTTGATCTTCATTCGACTTACCTGCGGACAAACCGGACCAAAGGTGTCCGCCAATTTTGTTCCCTTCCAAGGTGTCAATTTTTTCGGTGCTTCAAACCGTAGATCCCCTACTGGGGGAGCGGCGTATGGGACCGCTTTGAAAACCTGTCCAAAAGAAAAATAAAACATGAAAACACGTGTTATTGACAGGTCATAGATAATCTGATTACTGCCGCCTCACCTCCACCGGTTCCAGGTACTTCGAATTGAGCTCGAGTATCACACCGCGAATCGCCCCCGATTTGGTTTCCACAATTCTGGAACTGTACCTCGGTCCAGCCCCAGTCGGCACCGCCACTAATCCAATCAGTATCACAATCGCCAGCCAAAAGTGACAGCACTGGATTAAACCTCCTAATCGTGATGCCTCGTGCCTTCGGTGCCGTTGCTGTTGCTGTTGCTTTTCCTGTCGTTGGTTCCGCCAGTGCTCAGTCTGGTGGTCGTTAATAATTGTTGGCCCATTGTGGGCCCGCATTGTACACTGAGTGGAAGCGGTTGGGGAACATTACCGGTCCCCGACATGAGGATCGGCCATCACCTCCCAACACTCCCCTTCTTGAGATGAATTGCCTGTTCCAATTCCTTTCCACTTTTTAGGTATTAATGTACAAAACTTGTTTTCCCGTTATTGGATTGAGTCGTGATGGAAAGAGCAAATCTATTCACCTTCAAAAAAATGGCACGTGACCAAATCGAACGTATCGATTCCACCGGGGTACACTAGAACAGTCAATCCGATAACATGGCCAAAATCTGTAACACCTTGGATAGATATCCTGGTTTAGGTCACGCGGCTGCTTCAGTGTACAACAATGATGGCAGAAGCAGCGCCAATTTTGTTCGCATTTGCTCTCAAATATTCTATACCCGGTTCAATTTCAAATTGTCGTTTGGTAGTCGAGCAGCAAAAAAAAAATAAACCTCTTTGTTCACTCTACAACCTACTTTTTCGCAAATCACTTGCGCTGCTTTGGTTGGTTCACTCAATCCCTTGCCATACGTACTCCCGAGCCGTACGGTTACTGCACAAGGACACACTCCGAAATGAATCCGTTGGATCCAGGATTGGCCATGGTTCAATTATTCCGTAAATCCGTTCGGAATTTTGAGTTTGAACATCACCGGTCGACCGACACAAAAAAATCACACTTTTTTCCGGCGTTGGCCAGGTTAAAATAGTTTTTACCTCCCCCGAACACGAATCACTTCACTTGGTTTCCGCTGCTTCGCTGGTTAGTTTGTTCACTTTTTTTTTGCTCAACGAAATCGATGTAAATTTCACAATGGCAGCGCATATTTTAATAGGCTTCGTTGGTCGAAAATCCGACAGAATTTAGTGCGGGGTGCACTCTACTGGACACAGTCACAAAGTTGGTTTGGGACTTTTTCTCCGTTGATTTTCCACGACGGTGTGGCGGTGAGCAGAAAATGGAAAATATGACTCCGTGTTGTTGTCACATGTGGTATTCACACGAAGGCTTCACGATGAGCCTGAAATTCAATTCCGATGCAAGCTGGGCTGAATATTCGGGTTTTTTTTTTCTTCCGTCACCGTCCGACCGTCGCCATTTGGAGTTCGAACTGAGTTGTTTATGAATCTCTGAAAATGAAACGAGAAGATGGGAATACAGTCAATGGGAAAATGTCGTTTCATGGTTATGCGGGTTTTGCATTGATATGGTGGTTGGCAAAAGCGGATTTTCGTAGCGTACGTCGGGATTGGTTGCATCGGGTGGGGTAATGTGGAATGGATAGTTATTGTAGTAGGATTTACAATTGTTCAGGTTTTGCCTTACTCGTCAATAAAGTCAAACCAGATAGCTTACTCATGTGAGTTATACCTGAGTGCTCTTTTCACTCTAAAACATGTTTCATACAGATAAAATTGATTGATTCAAGCGGGATTGATTCATTTATTTAGTCTACATCTGAACAGATAACACAACATAATCAACAATTTGACGCCACAATACACGGTTCGAGGCCGCATCTCTCCATCCTCGAGTACGCCCCACGCACGCCAAGTCGTTTTGCACCTGGTCTGCCCATCTCGCTCGCTGCGCTCCACGACGTCTCATACCTGCCGGATCGAAAGCGAACACCATCTTTGCAGGGTTGCTGTCCGGCATTCTTGCATCATGTCCTGCCCATCGTACCCGGCTGTTACACCCGGCTCTCCGCATAACACCTTCTAGCGCAGCGGTTCTCAACCTTTTCCTTCAGTGGTACCCCTTCAGACGTTTGCATAGCTTGAGGTACCCCCTGGATTTTTTTTTTGAAAATTTATCTGGAGGCATGTAAAAGTAATAATTTCGTATTCGATCCTCACGTGGCTTCTATCAAACCGATTGAATTTTCAAAAATAATTTTGGGCTTCCGAAGCATTTATGCACTTCGACTTCGCTATTTTAAACTTTGCTAACACTAATAATCGCATTAAATTGAGTTAATTTCAAACTGTTTAGGTTTAATTATAACACAAATGCGAAATTTTAAACACTACCAATGAAAGGTTTTTGATGTTGGAAATCAAATAGTTCCCAAAACTTTTAGTCTTCTGATGCAATATCATAGTGAAGGAGGCTAGGTTTTATTCCCGGTCTAGTCTATACCCAAGTAATCATTAGCACTATATTACGCAAAATTATAATAAATTCTGGAAGGATATTGAAATTATGATCTTTTTATTAGTTCAAGATTTGAATATTTCAGAATATTTTTAAAATGTGGATTTCTGAGTAAAACATTGCAATTCTGATGAAAATCTAGGATATTAAAGGTTATTACTTGGTGTCAGCTGCTAAGAAATTTGATTTCCTGTTCTCAGAAATTTGATAGAAGTTTTTGATAGAACTTTTGAGAATTGAGGATCTTGGAATTTCAATTAAGAAACAGAGATTATAATGCTGTGATGTGCATCCAGGGCTTCCATAGCTCAGCTAAATTATACATTGCCATAAAGCCGATAATGCTGAAGTTGACTGGTTTCGAGATTAGACTCGGTTTGGGCTAGTCATTTTGCCTAGAAAAGAGTCAAGTATGTACAATTGTACAGGGGTTGAACAAAAAAGTTTAAATAGGCAAAAATTTGACGAAACTCAATGCTTAAAATAATCCGAATTTAAAATTCCGAAACCATTAGACAAAGAATTTCTTCTAGTTTTCTATCCTTTACCTAAATCATAGATTTACGAACATTTGAGATTTTCCGGTTTTTTAGGGTATTTTAAAAATGCATTTTTTTTTTGCTTATCATTGTTTGTGACGTGAACCTTCATAGTAATTTATGAATAACCAAGAATCTAGAACTAGTTTTTAGACCAACGGTAAAATCCGTTCTCGAAAATGTTTCTGTAATCAGCCTCTCGGAAAGCCACGAGCTTTGATATTCGAGCCCATATTCGGACTAGAGGAATTCCTGCGTTCGAATATTCCAGCTTCATCAAAATCGGATTATCAGCCTTTTTGTCTTTTTCCTGTACATCGATTGCTTATTGTTTTGCCTTGACAAACCGATGTGGCTAGTAGAATTCGTAGTTAGTGTGCAACCTCTGAGAAGCTCTTGGGCTACTATGAACTTTTTGAAAACCGTCATCCATGTGGCCAAATGTGACGATGTTTCAATTTTGAAGAAAACTCGCACTGCAATCCTCTCTAATAATATGTTTAAATCTACGCCTGGTTTGTCACAAGCAGTCCCGTAGCAAGTTCTTTTTGGTCATGAGGACGTAATGCATGTTATAGAATCTGTCTCAAACTCTACTGATCAAAAGTAGTTCTTGCCAATTACGAAGTAGCAATTATGATTAGGTAAAAATGCTTATTACGTTTGAAAATAAATGGTCAATACATATCAATGGGCGTAATACATATTGACCATAGGCTTTTGAACAGCGGTTCTAGAATCTCTCCGAAACCTAAACAATAGGATTGTGGTCGTTATTCAGGTCGACAAATTTCCTCAATAGAATAAAAAGATTCCATTATCTCTGGTAGTCAAATGAACAAAATATACTGAATAAAGGAGTACTAGTCGTTTAAATTTCGATGTCAATCACAATATTAGATTTTTTGCAATTATAATGTAACATCCGCCATTACGCATCTTTGTCACAGGTACCCCCAGAGACCAGATAAGGTACCCCCAGGGGTACATGTACCCCAGGTTGAGAACCACTGTTCTAGCGCAATGTTGAACAACAGGCACGAAAGTCCATCACCTTGTCTTAGTACCCGAAATCTTCACACAGTTTTGCACACCATCCATCGTTGTTTTGATTAGTCTTGTCCATATTTTTCCATAGCTCTACGCGGTTTATACTGTCGTATGCCGCCTTGAAATCAAAGAACAGATGGTGCGTTGGGACCTGGTATTCACGGCATTTTGAAGGATTTGCCGTACAGTAAAGATCTGGTTCGTTGTCGAGCGGCCGTCAACGAAGCCGTCTTGATAACTTCCCACGAACTCATTCACTAATGGTGACAGACGACGAAAGATGATCTGGGAAATCATTTTGTAGGCGGCATTATGGATGGTGATCGCTCGAAAGTTCTCACACTCCAGCTTGTCGCCTTTCTTGTAAACGGGGCAAATAACCCTTCCTTCCACTCCTTCGGTAGCTGTTAATTTTCCTAGATAATAACCAGGGATCGTAATGCTCACTCAATCTCAGGAGTATGATTTTCCCTCACGAAAGTTTTCGGGGAGAAATCGCTTTTCGGGAAAGAAAAACAGCCTGGAGAGTGATAACAATTTTTCGCTCACTTCGATTGCCGCTAAACGTTGGTTTGCTCTTTTTCTTTCATATTCGAGTCTTTTCGTGGCATCATCAATGCAAATGATAGTAGCTTATGTGGAACAAATAACTTAACGCTTTCATACAGATAGCGTGGTGGTGTGGCTAAAGTAAGCGCATCCCCACAGCTATTATTGTTACTATTCTGGGTTCGAATCCCGGCGCTGCCATACAATTTTGTAATTGTTCTGCGATAATTCTCGCGAAAAGTGAGTGAGAGGTGAAAGTAATGAAACGAAAAAGGATTTTCATCTAATAGGCAAGATTTTCGTTCATCTTCCAATGCTAATTCTAGAGAAAAGATTGATGGTTGAAAGATGATCCTCAACATAAACAACGAAACAAGATTTTCTCTTGGTCCGAAAAACGCTTGCTTTGGTCTCATTGAAACGAAAAGTCGAAACCCTGATAATAACTAATAATTTGTGCCGGTAAGTGGCTGCTTTTCCGGACTCATCTTGATGAGCTCAGCTCCGATACCATCCTTACCAGCTGCTTGTATGGTATCCTTAACTTCCCTCAAGGTGGGGGCTGGTTGGCTTCCATCGTCCGCTGAACTGACGTAGTCATCTCCTCCGCTTCCATCTATAGCGTTCCACGTTTTGCCGGGTCTTTTGCTGTAGCGCGATCGCCCGCGCTGCGTCCTTCTCATCCAGAATCTGTCTGCACTCTTCGTCGAATCAATCGTTCCGTCGACTTCGTCGCATATACCCGACGTTGTTCTCCGCTGTATCGTTAATTGCTGCTTTGACCGTATTCCAGCAGTCCTCAAGAAAGGGCCCATCGAGCTCACCCTCTTCCGGCAATGCTGCCTCGAGATACTGGGCGTATGCAGTGGCGACATTAGGTTGCTTCAGTCGCTCTAGGTCGTACTACGACGGTCGTCGGTACCGAAGATTGTTGATGACGGATAGTTTTGGGCGCAGTTTAACCATCACCAGATAGTGGTCAGAGTCGACGTTAGCGCCATGAAATGTCCTGACGTAGATAATATCGGAGAAGTGCCGTCCATCAATCAGAACGTGGTCGATTTGTGATTTTGTCTGCAGTGGTGATCTCCAGGTGTAATGATACGGAAGGCTGTGTTGAAAGTAGGTGCTGCAAGTGGCCATATTCTTGCCGTTCGAAATCAATTAGCCGTATGCCGTTTTCGTTCGTCAGTTCCATCGCACTGAACTTTCTAATAGTCGATCTAAACTCTTCCTCTTGGCCAACCTGAGTGTTCAAATCCTATGATGATTTTGACACATCACCTATAAGACGCATATAGAAGAGTTGAAAGCAACATGTATCCAAAGAATCCAGTTTCTAAGATTCATCGCTTCCAGATCTTGGGGTGGAGATTGTCAAACACTCATAAAAATTTACAAAGCAACTATACTTTTAAAAAATGCTATATTCCGGTAGCTTCATCAATCAGCGACGCAATAATTGGAGGACTCGAAAGTGTGCACAACAAAGGACTGCGAATCATCACTGGTGCGTTCCATACTAGTCCGAAAGTGAGCATACGGGCTGAAACAGGTATCCCCAGCATAAGATTCTTTTTGAGCCAGAGACTGGCGATATTTGAAGCAAAGGAAAACAACAATAATCGATGCCCCTCTAACGAAGAAACAGAAGAAGTAAGCAGCAACAGTTCAGGAGAATTATGGAACCAGACTTTAACAATTGAACCGAATTCAATAAGATCCAGAAGCAGCAAAATAATTTAAGACATCGAAGCCAACATCCCGGAAACTAGACCTCTCTACACTCCGATCAGTGCACCATGGCAAAAAAATATAATAGTGGATAATACCATCCTGAGCGCTAGCAGAAATGGGAAGAACAATATCGAACTGAGGAAATTACTTACGCAACGACTTCACACTATTGGTTCCACTCAGCAATTTATACCGATGGATCAAAAACTGACTCCAGAACGAGTTTTAGTGTTATCATAGACGGAAACATAATACGTTAAAGAACTCATAACCAAATAAGCATTTACAGTGTCGAAAGCTGTTACTGCCATATAGAAGCCTGCGCTGGATATCTAACCAAAAGAGAGTAGGTTCTTACATTGTGCATGCTGGCAGCCCTGCTTCGACAGATCTACCACCAGTGTTGGTAAAAACATTAGGTTTTGAGTGATTTGAATCGTTCATGTGTTTTGACATTTCGAGTTTTTCCCAACACTGTCTACCACAGCGCCAGGCGAACAATCCTTGACAACCGGTGATTTCGGAAACCGTCCGCGTCGAATGACGTCTCCAAATCCATCTTTCATGTCATTTCGTCATTTCGTGCCAATGAGCAGCGAGAAAAGACGCGCCGTTGGAGTGAAATAGAGTTCGATAGGCATAGGCATTATGAATTAAATTTGTTGCTACCTAAATTCACAATTATTCCTACCTAAAATTATTGGAAGACCGATTTCGTAAGTGAAAAAAAAAAACTAAAAATGTAAGCTTGAAAGTTACTAAAACTAAAATATTTCTAGCTTGAAGCTTGACACACCATAACCACATTTGTGCATGCTGTTAAGAATCGGTTGGAATCCGTTAATAGGAACAGTTTCTTCAAGAAAATAGTACCGATGGCATCAGCAACAACACCACCGTCAGGAGAGAGTACCCGAGCAGCACACATGTTGTTCTCAAGTTTCTTTTCCTCATATACGATCAAATTTTGTCATATATAAGTTACTGCAACCAAATCGGTCAGAACTGTGTTGCTAGGGTAGTTGCGTAAAATGTGACCAACCGAATACTTTAGACGATCTGGCGCAATGTGATTGTTATGGGGCATTGTGGCATATGTCGTGCGCAGGCGTCACTTATCGCACATGGAACTGCAGTAAATGTGTCCCTTCCATCGATACTTCCGGATCAGTACATTCCGTCGCTACCAGCTCCAGTTCCCGATCATCAACCGCATCGAAACGGGCCCAGTTAGGTCTATAGAAACTACAAGAAGAGCAAGAATTGAAAATGCGTCAGCAGTGAGAACAACAGAATATGGAGAAAAGATTCTTGGAGAAAAATTATGCCTTGATGGATGCTGCCTTGGAAGAAGGGGGTGACGAAGATCGTGGTAGTGTCAAAAGTCGCTCTAGCAATGCGAAGAAAACTCAAGAGTGGGTAAATACAATTGATAAGGAAAAGAAGGCCGCAGTAGCTCATCCATGGTGCCATCTTAAAGCAACCCAGGAGACCACTGTTTCCGGAATCCACTCCCAAAACCGTCCAGGAAGGGGAGACCACATCACTGAAAAACCTTTCGAGTTTACCGAATCCTCTTCGAACATTCGTCACGATGTGGAGCAAATTACCATATTTCCGAAGCTGAAAGAGACTAACGATGCGACTTTCAAGCAGTTTGGTCATCAGGCGGAGTACGAAGGAGTGTTTTTGAAATCGGTACCGGAAGTAAGATTCAGGTAAACTAGACCCTAAGCCGCCACATCCACGTAAGTACGATCATCCAAACTCAACATCTTTATCGCATGCTAACCAAGAGACACAACCAAGTACCCTCGAGCACCTCACCAAGCAATTTGGGCAGGTTGCCATTGATAATTTGAACCTAACGCACAATAGAAACGCTTTTGCCCCATCGGCCCCCCAATTGGCGGCCAGACAAGTAATGCCCCGAGACCTCCCAATCTTCTCGGGTAGTCCTACTGACTGGCTACATTAGTAGCTTTATGAATTCTACGTTGGTATGTGGCTACAGTCCCGCCGAAAACTTGATCCGACTACAACGCTCTCTGAAAGGTCCTTGGAAGCAGTAAGTAGTCGCCTTCTCCTTCCCGAATCTGTCCCACATATGAGCAATACGCTTCGTCTGTTTTACGGGCGTCCGGAGCTGTTGATAAGCAAAGAAAGCAGAGAAATTAGAATCTCTCATCGACTTTGGGGTGGCAGTTCAAAGTTATGCGACCACCTTGTCAAATCCGTCGCTCATCTGTCAAATCCGTCGCTGTTAATCGAGTTATATGGGAGACACACTTGTGGTATTCATACATGGTACAAACATCTTGAAATGAGTGCCATTACAATTATTGTATACATTAAAGATAGTCTTGAAATTATTTTCTTGTCGCCTTGTACCATGGTACGAATACCACAAGTGTGTGCCCCATATTAGTCGTTAATGGAGTGGGTGAAGTATATGGAGAACAACCAAAAGGTGGATTTAAAAGTGTTTGGTGAATTCATGCGTGGTGTAAGGAAGTCAGCTAGTCAAGTTATGCTTTACTCGGGTATGGCGAACAAAGTGAAGAAAGGAGAAGTTGAAGAAAAGTGGAAACAAAAACGTGCAATAGTAAATTCCCATACCATATACGGCCGAGCGGCGGAGAATGCACCGAGAGGCCGTGTGCGGCATGCCGTCAGATGAATCATCGATTGAAGGAATGCGGAGTGTTCAAGTCTTATTCGGTCGAAGGAAGATGTCGATTCGTTCAGCAGCATGGAATCTGTCGTAACTGTTTGAACGTTCATGCCGTAACCCTGGAGTTTGTGGCGTAAATGGATGCCAATACCGGCACCACCCTCTCTTGCACTTTGCTCGCGCTAACGTACCTAGAATGCCAATGGTGGAAAACCACGTACATCCCGAAGCGGAGCCGTCGCTCTACTTCAGAATCATTCCGGTTACAATTTGTGGAGGTGGAAACAGCATAGCAACCTTTGCTTTCTTAGACGATGGGTCGCAACTAACTCTAGTTGAAGAAGGGCTGGTGCGTCAGCTGGGCGTAGAAGGTTTGGAGTCACTATTGTGTCAAGTGGACGGGGCATATGGCGCGGACTGAGAATGGTTCTCAAACAGTAAGATTATCAATAGTTGCGGAAAATCATCGTCACTTCCCGTTGAACGAGGTACGTGCTCCCCTGTCAAAGCCTAAACGCTAGTCGACTGGCTAACAAGTATCCAGTATTTTGCTCTCGCTAATGGCGGCCAGTGAGTACCTTCTTGACAGCCAAGAGGTAGAAAATATTTACATATTTCAATCACAGTAGGCCTTGATTCATTGAAAACATTGGCACTCATCCGGTGTCAACAAGCAAATAAAATTTGTTTTTATGTCAAACAATTCCTCTACGTTATTCAAGAATTTGGAACTTTTCTCATGGATGTTTTTGTAATAATTTTAACTTCTTTTCTAGGAATGAAGTCACAAGGAATCGACAATTCAATGATGTTTTCAATCGTGGAAAAGAAATTTGCGACCAGACGCCTGAGTGAGGCGATAACCAGGTTGGTAGTGTCAAGCTGGATTCAATACACTGGACGCATAAAAATCAACTTCGTTTGCCCTATCCAGCTGCCTCCGGCCCCAATCAAACAATACTTAGAGGGTACTGTTAAGCATTGCGCTCAAAGCTCTACGTGCTCATTCGACACCTCGTGTACCCTATTTACCACTGACTGCACAATAACGTCCCGGCAGCATCTGTGCCACCACAATACTTCGCAAGCGGAAGTATCCTTACAGCTACTGGAGTTGATTTTGATGCGTCCAGCGTAGTGAATCCAGCCTGACACTACCAACCTGGTTATCGCCTCACCCAGGTGCCCGGTTGCAAATTTCCTTTCCATGATAATAATCCTCATTGATTTATCGTTAGTTTGTGGCCTTATTCCTATAAAATCAAATGCAATTTTTACAAAACAAATCATGACAAAAGTACCAAATACTTGAATAACGTTGAAGAAATGTTTGACATTTGTTTGTTTGTTGATACCGGATG
This sequence comes from Armigeres subalbatus, assembly GCF_024139115.2. Taxonomy (NCBI): domain Eukaryota; kingdom Metazoa; phylum Arthropoda; class Insecta; order Diptera; family Culicidae; genus Armigeres; species Armigeres subalbatus. The sequence continues at coordinate 392,793,100 of NC_085141.1, forward strand.
AGTGCCAATGTTTTTCAATGAATCAAAGCCTACTTTGATTGAAATATGTAAATATTTTCTACCTCTTGGATGTCAAGAAGGTACTCACTCGGCCGCCATTAGCAAGCGCAAAATACTGGATACGCATTTGCGTCGAATTCCAATAAGCAGCTATTCAGGAGCGGTACCGCGATTGCTGGTAGGAGTTGATAACCTTCGATTGACTGTCCCATTGAAATCCAAGGGAGGTCGAGTGAACGAACCCATAGCGAACCTCGAAAAAACCGAATAAAATCCGTATGATATGGGATGCAGCTGCCAAATCACACGTATCGCTAAACGACATGCTCCTGAAAGGCCCTGACCATATAACTTCGTTACCTGGAGTGTTGTTCCGATTCCGGCAATTCGCCGTGGCCGTTTCTATGGATATTGCTGAAATGTTCCATCAGATCATAATTAGAGCGGAAGATCGTCATGCCCAGCGGTTTCTCTACAGAAACAACTCCACTGCTGTCCCAGAAGTCTTTCTGATGAACTTAACGACCTTCGGTTCGACATGTTCACCGACCTCAGCACAATTCATTATAAATAAAAATAAAATGCCATGGAATTTGCTCAGGAGTATCCACGCGCGGTTCAAAGCATAATAAAAAAATATTATGTTGACAACCTGTTGGACAGTTTCGAAGATGCTGAAGATGCTGCTAAAGTTTTGCAAGAAGTACAGATGATTCATGCCAATGGTGGGTTTAATAACCCAAGTTCCCGTCAAACAAATGCCTAGTAATGGACAGTGTGGGAGAAGATAGAGCTTCTGATGTACGTAGCTTTGACTTGCCACAAAGCGACAATTCCGAACGAGTTCTGGGACTAATATGGAACTTATTTGAAGATCTACTATCTTAACGAAAGTTTGCAAGTGCCTTATGAGCTTCTACGACCCTCTAGGACAGTTGGCCATATTCACAGTTCAGAGTAAGATTATACTTCAAAGCATCTGGCGCAGCAGTATCCAATGGGACCACCAAATCAACGCAAACCTCCAACCTCGCTGGCAAGCATGGGTAGAATTGCTGAAAATAATACAACAGTTACGTATAACACGATGCTACTTCCTGCGAGCTACATGCCAGCACTGCTACCGTGTGCAGCTTCATATATTTGTTGACGCAAGCGAAGAGGCGTATGCAGCGGTCGCCTATTTCAGAATAGTAAATCAACGAAAGCAAGTGGATTTTCCCTTGTGGCTGCCAAAACTAAGGTGGCTCCTATTAAACCAATATCTGTCCCTCGTCTGGAGCTTCAAGCAGCCGTGTTAGGTGTGCGCCTGATGTAAATGGTCGTTGATGGTCATTCCATACAGATAGATCGAAAAGTTTTGGTGTTTTGGTCGGTGCTAGCCTGGACTAACTCCGATAACCGAAGGTACAAACAGTTTGTAGCGGAGCGTATCGGCGAGATATTTACTGAAACGAATGCGGTGGAATGGAGATATGTACCATCAAAGAAGAACATAGCTGATGCTGCTACTAAGTGGGGCAACGGACCTGATTTCGGCCCGAACAGTGCTTAGTTCAATGGCCCAGGGTTTTTGCGAAATAGTTAGGAAGAATGGCCAATAGCTCAATGCTTAAAAAAATATAACTAAGAAGTTTGTGCTGTTTATATTCATCAGGAGCTATCCATGCCGAAGCTAGTGCTCAATTTGGAGAGGTTTTCTAACTGGAATCGGCTACTACGGACTACAGCATACTTATATCGATTTCTAAATGGGACTCGCAAATTAGTAGGAGCTTGGCAATATTTGATCGAAGCCACACAATGGGAGGTTTACCTAGATGAGCTTGCAATGCTAACGCACAAACTGCACCAGCCCAGCGACGTGCTCAGTTCAGTGGACAAATCCAGCAGCCTGCATCAACTATCACCAATGATTGATGAACTGGGAATCCTTCGAGTTGACAACAGAATACAAGCGGCGGAAAATGTGAGCAACAACACAAGACCCAGAGAACATAAACTGACCCATCTGATCATCGACTCCATCCATCGAAAGTTTCACCATAGAAGTCCGGAAACAGTCGTCAACGAGATAAGGCAACAATACCATATCTCAAATCTACGTACTGTTGACAAAATGATTGTCAGGAAATGCCAGTTCTGCAAAGTTAAGCGAGCACATCCGCGAATACCCCGAATGGCTCCATTACCTTACGCTTGTGTAGCTTCATTCACAAGACCATTTCGCTACGTAGGGTTGGATTTGTTTGGTCCACTTTTCGTCAAAGTAGGCAGAAGCAATTTCAAAGGGTGGATTGCCTTCACGGTATACAGGATCAAGGTAGGCTCGTAAAGAAAATGACAGTTCAAAACTTACGTGATTGCTATCGCAGTATGAACGAATGCAAAAGAAGGCTAGACTCAATCGTAGAACGTTGGCTTGCTTCGTCCCGAGCAGCGATACCAATGACGTCAATTGTTTACTATGAAAATTGATGTTTACATACGTGATGATAGTGCCTTGTTTTTGTATGCCGTGGATTGCCTTATTCACCTGCTTGGCAGTTCGGGCCGTGCATGTGGAAGTAGTGTACAGTCTTTCAACTGAGTCCTGCGTTATGAGCGTTCGCCGATTCGTTAGCCGTAGAGATGCGCCTATAGAAATGCATTCGGATAACGGAACGAATTTCCGAGGAGTTGACAGATTGTTGAAAGAACAAATTCAGAACATCAGTGAAGCTATGGCCGAGACATTCACCAACGCAACAACCAAGTGGGTATTTATTCCTCCCAGTGCCCCACACATGGGCGGATCGTGGGAGCGAATGGTCAGTTCCGTTAAATTGGCCATGGAAGCAGCTAACGGGGGACGGAGATTGGACGACGAAGGTGTGCTAACGTCAGCGCAAGAAGCTGAAAGTATGGTAAATTCGAGACCATTAACCTACCTCCCTCTGGACTCTGAGGAGGCAGAGGCTCTTACACCGAATCATTTTATACTAGGCAGTTCAAGCGGTGTACGACAAACAGCGAATGAAGCTGCCGCTTTACAGTTTCAAATGGACGTTTTCTGGAAACGATGGACACGTGAGTATCTGCCCACACTTACTCGACGTGGTAAATGGTTCGGGGAGGTAAAACCAATTTTTGTTGGGGACGTAGTCTTCATCGTAGAAGAAGCGAGAAGGAATTGTTGGAGAGGAGGTCGTATTTGCAAAGTTTTTCAAACGCAGGATGGCCGTATTCGGCAAGCGTTGGTTCAAACTAATGGGGGTATTATTCGTAGACCAAGGTTAGCTATATTGGATGAGGCGCCGGTTGGTAAAACTGGACCTGGATCATCTGCAGACCAGTGTAACGGGAGGAGGATGTGCATGCTTGCAGCCCTGCTTCGACAGATCTACCACAGCGCCAGGCGAACAATCCTTGACAACCGGTGATTACGGAAACCGTCCACGTCGAATGACGTCTCCAATTCCATCTTTCATGTCATTTCGTCATTTCGTGCCAATGAGCAGCGAGAAAAGACGCATTATGAACTAAATTTGTTGCTACCTAAATTCACAATTATTCCTACCTAAAATTATTGGAAGACCGATTTTGTAAGTGCAAAAAAACTAAAAATGTAAACATGAAAGTTACTAGAAATAAAATATTTCTAGCTTGAAGCTTGATACATCATAACCACATTTGTGCACGCTGTTAAGAATCGGTTGGAATCCGAAAGAAATTCGTTAATAGGAACATACAAAATATGCGCTTATTCTTTAAGTGTGATCAACAGCCGAGAAAGAAGATAACATCCATTCTCAAGGATAAAATCATCAATTTGTACAACGACTTGATGTCAAATGGAACATTCATCACTTTCTGCTGGAGCCCAAGTCACATAGGCATTCCGGGAAACGAAAAAGCTGACAAGAAAGCCAAGCAGGCCTCAAAATTGAACACTGTCACGCATGAAGTAGTGGATCAGAAAGAAATAAAAGGATCATCAAATCCAATATGACCAAAATATGACAAATGGAATGGGAATCTACCGGAGACAACAAACTAAGGGAATGCAAAAACACAATCATTCCATACAGAGATGTTTGTTGTTTGTTTGTTTATTACTGACACGTTACACCAGAGGGGTGCATTTGTGTCAAAAAATAAGTTCTGTTACAATTCTAAAGTTTTTCGTACAATTGTGTTTGGTGCAAATAATTCAATAGGCTTTCAGTTGAAGTTTCTGCATTACCCAGGGCCTCGCGTAAACTATCGCCGATGTTATTTTCACGTCTTTCCTTTTCGTGCTTCTTGCATTCTAAAATAAGGTGCCGAACATCCAGCACGGTTCCGCAGCATTCGCAGATTGGCGGGGGTTCCTTTTTCAGAAGAAACGAGTGAGTGTACCGGGTATGGCCGATTCTCAACCGCGTTAAAACGCGCTGATCCATCGTGATATTGTGGTCTGTCCATCTATAGGTGTCGTTTTTCACTTCTCTTAATTTTGCATCTCTGGATTCGTACCATTGGTTGTCCCAGTGACGACGTATGGCATCCTTCAGAACTTTCAGTGAGTCCTTGCTTGAAATGGGTATATTCATAGGATGTTGACTTCTTGCCTCGTTAGCTAGGCGATCGGCTTCCATGTTTCCAGTGATGCCAGCATGCACTGGAATCCAGCAAAATCGTACAGCTTTATATTTCATGACGTTTTCAATATCGTGGATCCACGGGTGTCGGGATCTACCTGCTTCTAAAGCCAGCAAGTAACTAGCCGAATCCGTAAGGATCACTACATCTTCAATATTTGGGATCGAAACGGCCTTCTTAATGGTGTATGCTTCCGCAGAGAAAACGCTGCACTATTTCGGGAGGCTATACGTCCATGTGAACCCAGTGTTGTATAATGCGGCTCCTACGGCATCTTCACCCTTGGAACCGTCGGTGTATATAATTGTCGAGTGGTGGAACCTGGAAGCTAGTAGCTGTTGAACAACTGGTCGCACTTTCTCCGGGGGGTCACCTGCCCGAACAGTTTTCTTCACATCCCCACATCCCACACAATCGTCGGTTTTCGTGAATTCCACTCACGGTCACCATGCCTAGTAAGGCGACCGATTACGGGGAGCGCTGTATCCGTCAATTCAGTCAAACGATCGAATATTCGTCGAACTATAGGGTATCGTTATTTTGGTTTTTAGCTTGTATTCGGATAGCAGTACGCGCTATAAACTGCGCCGCCAGTAATTCGAAGGGGAGAGTTCCCGCTTCAGCCACGATCGAGTTTACCGGGCTAGTCACGAAGGCTCCGGAAGCAAACCAAACCATTTTGTTGAGCAAGTGTTTGTAATGTTCCTGGACCTCCTAAGCTCACCAGGCCAATCCCGTAGGTAAGGTTCGAGGTCACTAAGGCGGAGACGACCTGCAGCAAAGTCGTTCGATTGCCACGCGGAAGCTTGGCGCCGATTATTTGCAGAATCCGTAGTCGAGACTCGCATGATTTCTTCATCATCTGGCAGTGTGGCTTGAAGGTAAGGGTTCGATCCAAAGTTACGCACAGGATCCTCAGTCTGTTTGTCCTTGGTATGGCTTTCCGGTCAATGGTGATATTCTGCGCTGGTTCACGACGCGCATTCGGGCTGCGGTAGAATATTTGAGACTTCGTTGCTGACACCGCGAATCCGACACTCTTGGCCCATTTGTCGACGGCCTTGACGGCAGCCTGCAGTTTACGTTGTAGACCTTCGATTTTTTGTCTACGCACAATGAGAAGAATGTCATCCGCATACAGGAGAATGTCAACGCCACTCGGCAGTATTCGATAGATGGGCTGCATCGCAACGAGAAAATAGCGTTACGGAGAGAACATATACCTGCGGCACTCCGTTTTCCAGTTGGTGCTCACGAGACAGATGTCCTCCCACGGACACTTGGAACGTTCGCTCCGAAAGAAAGCTTCGCAGCATGTTCATCATCCGATCACGTATCCGCCTTGACTTAAGAGTACGCAGTATGCCATGCCGCCAGGTGGTATCATATGCCTTTGACAGGTCCGGCGAGGCTATCAGGCAGTGCTCGTCAACGATTGGTAGTGATCTCTCCAGTTCGGCAAAGTAGGTATCGGTGCCAAGGCCTGAGCGGAAAGCGTGTTGGCGCTTATCAAGCCGTCCAGCCGATTCCAGCTCAGTTATCATTCGGCGGTTGATTCTCCGCTCCAGCAGCTTCGCCATGCAGCTAGTGAACGATATTGGTCGGAATGAATCGGGTCCGGGCTCGTGGCAGTGTGGTTTTGGAATGGGAACAACAATGGCGTTTCGCCAGCTGTCAGGAAACTCACCGTTATGCCAGATTTTATTGAGCAATTTAAGGAGTGTTATCTTCACGGATAGGGGTAGACGTTGAAGCAGGGGATATCCTATCGAATCGGAACCTGAAGAGACACTTCGCCCTTTGTCGAGGGCCCACAATAGTTCATTCAGGGTGATGTCTATATTGTACTCATCATCATCGGTATTGGGCGAAATGTCTATAGACCTTCGTTCTGCCACTGCCTTTGTCTTCTGGAATGATGAAGGGTAGCTGGAGGTTGCCGATCTCTGGCTGTAGAACGTCGCTAGTTCTTCCGCTACTTCTTCAGGGTTATTCGTGAACCCGTCAACTTGCTTGAGTACTACAGTTCGCTGTTGCATACTGCCAAGTAAGGTATTCACTGTTCTCCATAGCTCCGTCGTCGTACTACTCGGTGATATTGTCGACACGAAATTCTCCCACGACTGCTGCTTTGCTTGCCTAATCGCCTTTCGTGCTGCCGACCTGGCTTCCTGGAACATCGCCAGCGCTTCGGGTTGATCAGGAGCGTTTTTTTGTAGGCGTCGAAGGGATCTTAGGCACTTCCTTCGCCACCGAATTGCTTTCTTTGCTTCAGGGCACCACCATGGTACCGAATTTGATCCAATACGGCCGCTAGTTCGTGGTATGGATTTAGTCACTGCTGCTATTATGTGCTCTGAGAAGTTGTCGACATCCCAATCGACATCTGGGTGAATAGTTTCGGCGGCGATACGTTCGTACAATGATCAGTCTGTTTGGTCGTAGAGCCATTTACGTCGCGTCATTTGCGAGTATGACCATCCCGGGATAGATACCACTATAGGGAAGTAATCACTGTTATGCGTGTCCGTCAGAGTTCGCCAGGTGAATTGGTAAGCTACTCTTTCTGAGCAGAGCGTGACGTCGATTGCCGAAGTTCTACCCGTTGCCAGGTCTATTCTAGATGGGTAGCCGTCATTCAGGATAACCAACTGTTTGTTCAACGAAGTTCCAGCGATGAAACGACCAAGCGTCCTACACGACTGGCAGCCCCATGCGAGATGGCGGGCATTGAAATCACCCGGGAATATTACCGGACCTTCTAGCTCTTCAAACAGTTCACCCAAAGCTGTCTGACACTGAACAGAGCTCGGCGGAATATATATTGTTTAGTAGGGTTTTGGTCACCGTGAATTTTTATACCTTTAGATTGTTGATTTTTTTCGGTGAAAAACGACACACACAATTCCCGTTTTGTAATAACGTTTCGGCTTACTCCAATCAGTCATCATCAGATCTGCGAAAATGTTTTATTCATTACTTTTAGTTAAATACAATTTTCTTTTTCACCCACTTACATTGAAAAAAAAAAACGTTTACATCCCACCAGTGTGGTCTAATAACTAACCCCCGAGTAAAGGCCAGGCCAGTGCCAGCCGCTTTCGAAACCATTACAGAGAGGTATTCACAGTAAATCGCAGAGACGACATCGTAGTTACTAGGCCACACACAACTAACTCACACATATATTTTGAAAAAAAAAACAGACCCACCAAAATGGTCAAAATGCAACCAAATGCTAACTATACAATAATTAACAAACTCTGTATGTGTCAGAAATTACCCAGCCTCGAAAAGTTTAATTTATTTATTTATTACCAGACTAAGGCACTTCGCCAACCACGCAGTCTGCGGAGGGTCCGCAAATCGTCCTCCACCTGATCGATCCACCTTGCCCGCTGTGCACCTCGCCTTCTTGTTCCCGTCGGATCGTTGTCGAGAACCATTTTCACCGGATTACTGTCCGACATTCTGGCTATGTGCCCGGCCCACCGCAGTTTTCCGATTTTCGCGGTGTGAACGATGGATGGTTCTCCCAACAGCTGATGCAACTCGTGGTTCATTCGCCTCCTCCACGTACCGTCCGCCATCTGCACCCCACCATAGTACCATCTAGCAACACTTTCCCTTCGAAAACTCTCAGTGAGCATTGGTCCTCCACGAGCATCGTTCAGGTTTCGTGTCCGTAGAGAACTACCGGTCTAATAAGCGTTTTGTAAATAGTCAGTTTGGTACGGCGGCGAACTCTATTCGATCGGAGAGTCTTGCGGAGTTCAAAGTACGTACGATTTTCAGCCACTATGCGTCTTGGATTTTCTCTGCTGGTATCGGCGGTCACCAGTGTGCCCAAGTACACGAATTCTTCAACCACCTCGATAGAAACTCGTGGTGGGTAGCTAACATTGACCACATACACAGCCTCTTCCTATCATGTACTTCGTCTTCGACGTGTTGATGACTAGTCCAATCCGTTTAGCTTCGCTTTTCAGTCTGATGTAGGCTTCCTCCATCCTCTCAAAGTTACGTGCCATGATATCAATGTCGTCGGCGAAACCAAATAACTGGACGGACTTCGTGAAAATCGTACCACTCGTGTCAATCCCTGCCCTTCGTATTACTCCCTCCAAAGCGATGTTGAATAGCAGACACGAGAGACCATCACCTTACCGTAACCCTCTGCGCGTTTCGAAGGGACTCGAGAATGCCCCTGAAACTCGAACTACGCACATCACCCGATCCATCGTCGCCTTGATCAACCGTATCAGTTTATCCGGAAATCCGTTCTCGTGCATTAGCTGCCATAGCTGGTCTCGATCGATTGAATATCAATTTAAAGAGTCTTTAATTAAATAATAAAAAAAAACTCTTGGGGTGCAACAACCCTTGTAATATGAGTTTTCTAGAAATCCTGGAGAAGAAATTTCGCGGATACCTGGGGAAGGATTTTCCAAAATTAAAGAAGAAGGAAGTCTCCAAAATGCTTAAAGGAGCAATTCCTTTAAATTTTTCTAGTGGAAATTCTCCAAAGGCCAAAAGTCTTGGAAAAGTAATTCCCCAGAATTCCTGCTGTAAAAATTGCTGGAGGTGGAGCTCCCAAAATCCGCGGCGCGACACGGCGGCGCACAGCAGTATGCACAGGCCACTCCGTTCTTATTTTGAAATAAATGAATAAATCATCATTAAAACAGTAGTTGGATATTTGGGTATAGCAAAAAGAAAAGAACTTACGCATTTAGGGTAGAATAGATGCCTGCTTTTTTAATGTGGCAAACATTCTATCAAATCAATACAAAATTCCTAAGAAATTTCACAAAATAGTAGCACATATTACCGTTAAACATGCTTGAAGAAATCGAGTAAGCCTTTATATACTCTTCCGTATTGCCTTTATTGAATATTCCGGGAACCAATCGTGAACGGTTTTCCGAAAGCCTTCCAGCCTTCCCAGATCCACTATAAAATGTTTCAACGAGAAACGCACCACCACCCCCAACCCACCCAATGTCAAAATGTCGGTACACCAACAGCAGAACCGGAATGCCGAAAATGCGGTCGGTTTCCATTTCAGTGATGTAACGGATCGCTCTTGGTAGGGACAAAGGCGTGCATTTTATCCTCTGCTACAAAGAAGCGACCCGTCGCCGCTGTCGAGCGATGGATTTCGGATTTAACGGGTGCCAGTCGGCATGTAATCCGCAGCATTGCGCACCTGCAGCCCATTCGAAGAGAAAGCACATCAGGCTGAGGACGATAAAGTTTACTCACTGGCACTGTTTGTTTATCGCCGTGGTAAACTCTTCAACAGTGATTGAAATTATGCACTTGCGGAAATGCGGCCGAAATAGTGAGAAAATTAATTAAATTTGCTAAGTTGAGTGCGACTGCCTTATCCGCAACGAAGTGAAGCGTGTCACTCAGCACTGAGTTGAAGTAGCAGCATAACTGACACGCTTCGCGTGATGCTTCATACTCTGTCGCGTGGTTAGTCTATCATGATAGGAACATTTTTTTAATAGCGTTTGAGTGAACGGTCATTTTTTCGCTTCAAATATTATGTGCCACATGAAAGGTTCGTATATCATTCGTCATTTGATGAATACAGTTACAAAGTTCTATTTGTAAAAAGACGAGTTTTTAATCATTGCAGGATAAATCGCAATATTCACAATCAATGAAAACAGACGGGGGAAATCGATTCCTCATTTGAATGTTGATTAAGAAAAATTGATCACATTGTGCGACATAATTTGCATACGTGAATAGTCACGTAGCACAATCTCCGAAAGGGGCATCAGAGCGGACAGCAGTCACCGAGCCTGTCATTTTGTCATGTAAATTGGGATCGCACTAAAGGGGGACACACTTCACTCGCCACTTCAACTGGTCCCCATTTGCGCTTAGTGCCGCAACTCCTTCACCCCTTGGCTTCCACGAGTTTTAAATGAAACAGAAAATTAAACTTTTGCTTGAATGAGCTTTATATCAAAAAACCGGTCAATCGCGGACACTGACAGACAACCGGCAAAAAAAACGATCCACTGTACGGAAAAGCTGCTCAATCTCCGCACAACCACCGAAAACAATATCCCATCACCACGACCAATAACCTTTGGGCTTTAGGAGTATGCGATACCCTACCCGATTAGAGTTGGCCAATGGAATATTTTTAAGTACTCCAACTCGATTGTTTGGTCGAATAATGTTTCATAAAAACATACCCAACTTCCAGGGGATTTCAAAATTCGCCTCAAATAATAAATTGGACAAAAATCCATTTAAAAAAATCGTTTTGAAAAAGGAAGTGCCACATTGCCACATACCCACGCTACTGCTACTGCTGCGGCCGTACACTGCCGCGAGGCAATAATGCGACAAAATCCGAGCAAAATAGAAGAAAAACACTCGCCACGCAACCCGATGGAGCGGAATAAACGTTCGACAGCGGACAGATTTATGTGTTTTCCTATTGGTTCCAGTAATTTGCAGCCGCTCGACACCGCGCACGGCAGGCTTTTCCGGTGTGGTGCGCCGTCAATGGAAAACCCGGAAGCCAGCAGGATGGGGAGCGAAATATTGGAATTGATACACACGCCACGCTTGACACAGGCAGTGTTTCGTGCTTACTGGAGTCCAGTAGATAAAAAAATGCCTTTTCTACTGGCATCTGGCGAAACGACGGAAATAAAAACGCTTCGTGGAATATAAGATTTTTTCATTGGAACGTTTGAAAATTCTCAATAAAGTAGTAAGAATAAATTTAATTCCATTGAAATTAGTCATAAACTTCACGTCATAATACTTTCCAGGGATATCTCAAATTATTATAAAAGTCCTTTCAAACACGAAAAAGTTGCTTGAAAAAAATTATAATTATATGAGATTGTTTTGTAAAAAATGAGGGATTAAAATGAGGAAATAATTTCTAACAAATAAATGTTTTGCATAATATTTTGCAATTTTTATTGCAGCTTTTTTTAAGTCATATCAAAACTCGAATTATTTGATTAAATCTGAAATTTAGTTATTGCCTGTCCCTATTCTATTTATAAGCGATTTTTCATTTTTCATAAAGTGGTTTTTACTTCCCGCATAAAATTGGTAAACAAAGTATAAATTCTTCCTTTGTGAGCCTCGATCGTTTCAGATCCTGTTTGTTAATGTTGGCTGTCGGTGATACAAATTCCGGGAAGTGGGAAGTTTTCAAATTGCGTTAAATTGAGTGGATGCTGTCGGCGAGGGAGGGTGCAGAGCATCTGCCTGGTCAGTGAATCATTCAATGTCAAATCAACCAAAACTGGGTAAATTTATGCTCTGCACCTTAAATTTTGTCATAGCCAAAGGAAAAACTTGTTATTTAATGATATAAATAATCATTTTAGTAACTTTATAGAAAATAATTTCATCATTCGCATATTTAATACAAGCTTCGAGATGTACTTTTGAAAAAATATTTTAACGACAAAACTTTTATTCAAAATTGTTTAAAACAAAATGAATGTGTCTTCGAATGCTATTTTTTATTGTATCATAACTACAATGCAATATAGAATAGTAAATACAATCCAAAATTTAAGTTCTTCATTAAAGTTAGTCAACCTTGAATTCATCTTCCGAGCATTCCCAGACGTTCGTTCTCTGAAACCATCACTGAGAAGCATCATAATATGCACTCAAAAATATGCATTGCAGTGCCGAAAAGTGCTCATCATTATTTTAATCAGAAAACCAGGTTCCATGTAGGTAAAGCAAGGCTGTGGTCGGCCCACCATTTAAAACATTCGCCTATAATTGAATGGCCCTCTTTTTTATGTGTGTTCGCCGTCACGAAAACCCGTCTCATATTGAAATTCCACGCACAGTCGTGCGGTGTGTTAATTGCTCTTCGTATATTTGTGTTCGTACAAGAGAAAATTTGTGTTCGAGTGAAGCCCTGATAATTACCGGCTGCATTTTATTTTTGATGGGAAATTGATTGCTACGGTAATTCAAAATTGATGCAAATTATTGAGCTTTCAGTGATTGGTTCGAGGTTTGTTGGAGAAATATCAAGTAAATTAATCACAAGTATTTTATATTTAATTTAACCACAGAGAACAGAAATACAACTCCAGCAACATATAAAAGGATTCGTGATGGCACTGTTATTGTAATATGCCTTTAATCAACATTTGAATTCGATTTTGTCTGGCCACATAATTTTGTTTTGTTCCGATGTCTATTGCCTTTTAATCATAGATAGAGATCGAAGTAGGACGTGGAAGAAATCGGACGCGAAAATTTTCTCATGCGTCATTTTTTCCGGTTTTTGGATGAAAAAGTTAAAATTGAAATTGTTTTTCGTGAATCAGTTACCTCGACTTAGAATAACCATCGGTGACTGCTGATAGAGGATACCAACAACATCGAAAACGAAATGGCCGAGATTTTGAAGAATGAAGTAATTCTATGTATGACAACGACGACGACTATGAAGAAAGGAAACGAATTTCAGAGAACGCTGGCTCACAAGAATAACCTCCTCTCGTCGATGTCACATTGCCACATGTCGCTCTCCAAACCAACGTCTGCCCGGAGTTATGATTGTATGGACAATTCCAGTAAGTCCGTAAGTGGGCGGTAAGTACCTTGACGGAATAAGGTGAGTACAATTTACTTTCACAAATTCAAGAAATGTTGATCTTTAGGTTGAGATTTGACATTTTGATTCTTGAGAAAAAAAAATGCAAAATGGTAGAAAAATAATTATGTAGAACTACGCCGGAAAGGGGTTAATGTATTTTATTATTTATCTTACAAGCGACCGAATTTTTAAAATTTTATTTATGAGTGATACACTGTTTATATCCAATATATTGATCGTTTTCGATATACGTACCAATACATAAATTTGTCTCTATTCACTCTCATAACTGTATTATAACTCAGATCAATAATAATCATTGCATTAATTACATTAGTAACGAAATACTCCTAAGTGTGCTTCTATCATTTGTTCTTTACTTTATGATTTTTGCCTTTCTCGTATACAAAGTATACGTAAAGGCTATATGTTCGCTCAAAACGAACTTTTATAGGAGGCCCGGAGACCCATAGTGTTATATACCGATCAACTCGGCTTGACGAATTGGAGTGATGTCTGTGTGCGTGTGTGTGTGCGTGTGGGTGTGTGTGTGTGTGTGCGCAAAAAGTCTAGCTAACTTTTTCGGGACTCATCCTCAACCTATTTGCTTGCAACAAGTTGCATTCGACGTAGAGTCCTGTCCCATTGTTTCCTATTGAAAATTGACTCGATTGGACTACGGGCTTGGAAGTTATGGCCAAAATACTTTTTTCATAAAAAAGCACATTAAAAAGTCTTGCTCATTTTTCAGGAACTTACCCTTGACCGATTTGCTCGCATCAAGTTGCATTCGACGCAGAAGCCTGTCTCATTGTTTCCTATTAAAAATAGACTCGATCGAACCATGAACTTAGCAGTTATGGTCAAAATACTTTTTCATAAAAAGCACAATAAAAGTCTAGCTCACTTTTTGTGCATTTATCCTCAACCGATTTGCTCGCAACAAATTGCATTCGACGCAAAATCCTGTCCTATTGTTTCCTATTGAAAATTGACTCGATCGAACTATGGGCTTAGAAGTTATGGCCAAAATACTTTTTTTTTTATAAAAAAGCACATTAAAAAGTCTAGCTCACTTTTTGGGCACTTATCCTTAACCGATTTGCTCGCAACAAGTTGCATTCGACGCAGAATCCTGTCCCATTGTTTCCTATTGAAAATTGACTCGATCGAACTATGAACTTAGAAGTTATGGCCAAAATACTTTTTTTCATAAAAAAGCACATTAAAAAGTCTAGCTCACGTTTTGGGCCTTTATTCTCAACCGATTTGCTCGCAACAAGTTGCATTCGACGCAGAAGCCTGTTCCATTGTTTCCTGTTAAAAATTGACTCGATCGAACCATGAACTTAGCAGTTATGGTCAAAATACTTTTTTTCATATTAAAACACGTTAAAAAGTCTAGCTCATTTTTTACGCACTTATTATTAACCGATTTGCTCGCAACATTTGACACAGAATCCTGTCCCATTGTTTCCTATTGAAAATTGACTCGATCGAACTATGGGCTTGGAAGTTATGGCCAAAATACTTTTTTCATATTAAAGCTCGTTAAAAGTCTAGCTCATTTTTAGGCACTTATCTTTAACCGATTGGCTCGCAACAAGTTGCATTCGACGCAGAGTCCTGTCCCATTATTTGTTGAAAATTGACCCGATCAGACTATGGGCTTAGAAGTTATGACCAAATTTTTTTTGCCTTTCTCGTATACAAAGTATACTCAAAGGCTATATGTTCGCTCAAAACGAACTTTTATAGGACCCCCGTAGACCCATAGTGTTATATACCGATCGACTCAGCTCGACGAATTGAAGTGATGTCTGTGTGTGTATGTGTGTGCGCAAAATAATCTCTCTCACTCACTGACTGACACTCACTTATCCTTAACCTCTATCTAAATCTTGTCCCATTGTTTCGTATCAAAAACCGGCCCAATCGGACTATGGGCTTCGGAGTTATGGCCAGTTTTTACAAAAAAATAATCTTACTCTCTATTTAGGCCCTTCAAGACAAAATTTTCAAAACGACTTATCTGCTTTTGTAAACAGAGATTCAAACGTCGATTGCACGAATCTCATAGCACTTCGACACAAACCAACGCCATCATCAGGTAGCCGAGACCTTCACCTGCCTATTGGTAGTGTTTGTTTGCGTGGGAGTGTTATCAGATTCGTCGAATCGACGTTCGAATCTTTGTTTACAAAAGCAGATAGCCGATTTGCTCGCAACATTCGACGCAGAATCATGTCCCATTGTTTCCTATTAAAAATTGGCCGGATCGGACTATTGGCTCAGAAGTTATGGTCAAAATACTTTTTTCATACCAAAAGTGCGAAGAAATTACTCCCTCGCAAGAAACGAGAAAGGCACTATCACCGCTAGGTGGATTAATCTGGGTTTTTTTACTTAGATTCGTAGTAGGATAAAAATTTATAAACATTTATTTTTGTCTTCGCCGTCGGGACGATTCTGATAGCTGAGATCACTAATGGAAGTATACGCACAATCGGTTTCAATTCTTCCGCCATGTCCTGGTAATACTTCAGAATCTTGTAGCTGAACATTGTTTGGAAAATGTAGTCTATAATTGGTACACAATAATATCGCTACAAAGTTTTTCCCTTCCACTAAAATAGTTTCATTCGATTTTCAATGTTTTGGCTGAATCTGAAGCACCTGCAATAATAGAAATGTAACGACCCATGCTGTTGTTCTTACACATTATTTTACGTGAATATCAGCTAATACAAAATTGTTCATGACTTAATTGGTTCAAGCAGGTGGTTGTCTATATTGTTATCTTAAATCATCTTTTTTTTCATGTTTATATGTAGTATTATATTCATACATAAATGAAAGTTGATGTGTACACCTTACCAACGGACGGCAGATTTTAATACACTGTATTCTGTTTTTAAACGATTTACATTTTCTCAATTTTGCACTCATCCTAAATTTTTACCACATTTTAGTTACCATGCATGTGATTTTTGTTTGATTTATTGAGGATTGTTTGAAACATGTTGCAAAGATTTTGGTGGCAATTTGAATTCACAGGATCAAAAACATGAGCTAAAAAAAACGTGTAGAAACAGAATCCTATGTACATTGGCTAGCTTTTCATCTTAGTGTTGTATTAGCCTTTTTACAATCATTAAACACCCGAAAAAAAGCTTACACTGGACTGATACTTGAACTCGACATTTGTGGATTACCAGTCCTACGCCTTTGATCGCTGGTAAACTGGAGATCCCTCACTCAATTATTTCATTTATATTTTTTACTTTTTGCCTTTCGCGTATACGTCGGAGCTATGGGAGGGCTCCAGAATCGAACTTTTGATAGAAGGCTTGGAGACCCGTGGTGTTGTATACCGATCGAATTAGCTCGACCTCTCTTATATGCTTTTCTTGTAACTCACGTTACTAGAAAGCACGAGAAAGGCACCATCACCGCTGGTTGGATTATTCTGGGTTTTTATATTCATCATTCCTTTGAATAGTCATAGATGAAAATAAAGAATGCGTAGAGTAATATTTATTATACGCTGAAGGTGGGTGAGGGTAAGATTTACACGGTTAGATGACTTTACCCATTAATGGGTACTGTGTTATTGTTGAAATTATTCCCACCGTGAAAAATTCACCCATTTTCTTCAAAAACCGCCACTACTCATTAAAATGGGTAGTGGCACTTTTTCAAGAAAACGGGCGAATTCCTCACGGTGGGAACAATATCAACAATAACACAGTACCCATTAATGGGTAAAGTCATCTAACCGTGTAGGAGAAATCGTTGCGATACAAAATGTACAGTGCTTGATAGATCGTGTTGAAGTGCGCGTCGGTTTGTGAGATTTTTTCTTCGTCGCGGGATAATCCACGGAATAAAAATAAGTTGATACATCGTTAAGAGTGCAAGTGTGTTCGTATTTTGTGTTGGACGTAGTACGGTCGCGCGGTTTTCAAGATATCTGATTCTGCTGTGTGGGCGAGTAAAATGGAAAGTGAAACAATCAGTTCAGTGCAGATTTGATCGTGTTTTGTATTAGACGTAAAACGATCGGAGATCGCGTCCAGATGTGTTTTCTTCAGTAAGCAGAACGATCGGCCGGTAATCGAAATTTTGTTCTGCTTTGTGCGTGTGTGTAAATTTATTAGAAAGTAAAAGTTTAAATCGCGTTTAGACATTTTATCTTCAGTAAGCAGAACGATCGGCCGGTCATCATAGTTTGATTCTGCTTTGTGCGGTAAGCAGAACGATCAGCCGATCACCGAAATTTTGTTCTGCTTTGTGCGGCCATAAAAAATGAGTGTTGTTATCATCGATCAAACGCTTTACACGGCATACCGTTTACCAAAACGAACCCTGCCACACTCCCTACCCCATCTATCCAACATCCCAGCGATCTCTCGTGGAAGTGCAGATGACTCGTCGGCTTCTATCAAAGCGAGTATCACGTCAACAATTTCCTACTAAAGGTCAATGAAGTGTATAATCGTTGCGGAATACCCTACGAATCGATAAAATTTAAGTTATTGACGTGTTAATACTATTCCATTAATTTCCACCACTTGATATCCTTTACAGAAAGTTTAGTATGTGTCTTGTCTTTGCGCATGCACAGCCAGTATTGGAAAGCACCCTGGAAATGTAAATTTTATTTCCGAGCATGTTCTTACCAACATCAATATTTGCAGCATATTATAGATATGACACAGATAATAAAACGGCTAGGCCCACCGTGCAGACTTGAAATTAAGAGATAACTCATTACTCACCGGCAAAAATTCATTAGAATTTCCATCGGAAGTTCATTCGATCCTCCATCGGAAATTCATTAGAATATCTATCGGAAATTCATTCGAATTTCCATCGGAAATTCATTCGAATTTCCATCGGAAATTCATTCGAATTTCCATCGGAAATTCATTGGAATTTTCATCGGAAATTCATTCGAATTTCCATAGGAAATTCATTCAAATTTTCATAGGAAATTCATTCTAATTTCCATAGCAAATTCATTCGAATTTCCATCGGAAATTCATTCGAATTTCCATCGTAAATTCATTCGAGTTTCCATCGGAATTTCATTCGAGTTTCCGTCGGAAATTCATTCAAATTTCCATAGGAAATTCATTCAAATTTCCATAGGAAATGCATTCGAATTTCCATAGGAAATTCATTCGAATTTCCATCGGAAATTCATTCGAATTTCAATCGGAAATTCATTCGAATTTCCATCGGAAATTCATTCGAGTTTCTATCGGAATTTCATTCGAGTTTCCAGCGTAAAGTCATTCTAATTTCCATAGGAAATTCATTCAAATTTCCATAGGGAATTCATTAAAATTTCCATCGAAAATTCATTCACGTTTCCATCGGAAATTCATTCACATTTCCATTGGAAATTCATTCAAATTTCGATCGGAAATTTATTCGAATTTCGATCGGATTTTCATTTGAATTTCGAACGGAAATTCATTCGAACCTCCATCGAAAATTCATTCGAACTTCCCTCGGAAATTCATTCAAATTTTCATCGGAAATTCATTCACATTTCCATTAAAAAATCATTCGAATTACCATCGGAAATTCAATCGAATTTCCATCGGAAATTCATTCAATTTCCATCGAAAATTAATTCTATTTACCAGCGGAAATTCATTCGAATTTCCATCGGAAATTCATTCGAATTTCCATCGGAAATTCATTCGAATTTCCATCGGAAATTCATTCGAATTTCCATCGGAAATTCATTCGAATTTCCATCGGAAATTCATTCGATCTTCTATCGGAAATTCATTCGATCTTCTATCGGAAATTCATTCGAATTTCCATCGGAAATTCATTCGAATTTCCATCGGAAATTCATTCGAATTTCCATCGGAAATTCATTCGAATTTCCATCGGAAATTCATTCGAATTTCCATCGGAAATTCATTCGAATTTCCATCGGAAAAACATTCGAATTTCCATCGGAAATTCATTAAAAATTCCATCGGAAATTCATTCCAAATTCAAATTTCCACTGGAAATTCATTCAAATTTTCATCGAAAATTCATTCAAATTTACATTGGAAATTCATTTGCATTTCCATCGGAAATTCATTAAAATTTCCATCGAAAATTCATTCACGTTTCCATCGGAAATTCATTCACATTTCCATTGGAAATTCATTCGAATTTCGATCGGAAATTTATTCGAATTTCCATCGCAAATTCATTCGAATTTCCATCGGAAATTCATTCCTATTTCCATCGGAAATGCATTCCAATTTCCATCGGAAATTCATTTGAAATACCATCGGTGATTCCTTCGAATTTCCATCGGAAATTCATTCGAATTTCCAACGGAAATTCATTCAAGTTTCCAACGGAAATTCATTCGAATTTCCAGCAGAAATTCATTCGAATTTCCATCGGAAATTCATTATAATATCCATCGAAAATTCATTCGAATTTCCATCGAAAATTCATTCGAATCTCCGTCGAAAATTCATTCGAATTTCCTATGGAAATTCATTCGAATTTCCATCGGAAATTCATTTGAATTTCCATCGGAAATTCATTCGAATTTCCATTGGAAATTCATTCGAGTTGCCATCGGGAATTCATTCGAGTTTCCTTCGGAAATTCATTCGAATTTCCATCGGAAATTCATTCGATTTTCCATCGGAAATTCATTCGAATTTCCATCGGAAATTCATTCGACTTTCCATCGGAAATTCATTATAATATCCATCGAAAATTCATTCGAATTTCCATCGAAAATTCATTCGAATCTCCATCGAAAATTCATTCGAATTTCCATCGGAAATTCATTCGAATTTCCATCGGAAATTCATTTGAATTTCCATCGGAAATTCATTCGAATTTCCGTCGGAAATTCATTCGAATTTCCATCGGAAATTCATTCGAATTTCCATCGGAAATTCTTTCGAATTTCCATCGGAAATTCATTCAATTTCCATCGGAAATTCATTCAATTTCCATCGGAAATTCATTCAATTTCCATCGGAAATTCATTCAATTTCCATCGGAAATTCATTCAATTTCCATCGGAAATTCATTCAATTCCATCTGAAATTCATTCGATTTTTCCATCGGAAATTCATTCGAATTTCCATAGGAAATTCATTCGAAATTCCATCGGAAATTCATTCGATTTTCAATCGGAAATTCATTCGATTTTCCATCGGAAATTCATTCGATTTTCCATCGGAAATTCATTCGAATTTCCATCGCAAATTCATTCGAATTTCCGTCGGAAATTCATTCGAGTTTCCATCGGAAATTCATTCAAATTTCCATCGGAAATTCATTCAAATTTCCATCGGAAATTCATTCGAATTTCCATCGCAAATTCATTCGAATTTCCATCGGAAATTCATTCGAGTTTCCATCGGAAATTCATTCAAATTTCCATCGGAAATTCATTCGAATTTCCATCGGAAATTCATTAGAATTTCCATCGGAAATTCATTAGAATTTCCATCGGAAATTCATTAGAATTTCCATCGGAAATTCATTAGAATTTCCATCGGAAATTCATTCGAATTTCATTCGAATTTCCATCGGAAATTCATTCAATTTCCATCGGAAATTCATTCAAATTTCCATCGGAAATTCATTCAATTTCCATCGGAAATTCATTCAATTTCCATCGGAAATTCATTCAATTTCCATCCGAAATTCATTCAATTTCCATCCGAAATTCATTCAATTTCCATTGAAATTCATTCAATTTCCATTGGAAATTCATTCAATTTCCATCGGAAATTCATTCGAATTTCCATCGGAAATTCATTCAATTTCCATCGGAAATTCATTCAATTTCCATCGGAAATTCATTCAATTTCCATCGGAAATTCATTCAATTTCCATCGGAAATTCATTCGAATTTCCATCGGAAATTCATTCAATTTCCATCGGAAATTCATTCAATTTCCATCGGAAATTCATTCAATTTCCATCGGAAATTCATTCGAATTTCCATCGGAAATTCATTCAATTTCCATCGGAAATTCATTCAATTCCATTGGAAATACATTCCAATTTCCATCGGAACTTCATTCAAATTTCAATCGGAACTTCATCAGAACTTCATTCGAATTTCCATCGGAACTTCATTCGATTTTCCATCAAATATTCATTCTGATTTCCATCGGAAATTCATTCAATTTCCATCGGAAATTCATTCAATTTCCATCGGAAATTCATTCAATTTCCATCGGAAATTCATTCGAATTTCCATCGGAAATTCATTCAATTTCCATCGGAAATTCATTCAATTTCCATCGAAATTCATTCAATTTCCATCGGAAATTCATTCGAATTTCCATCGGAAATTCATTCAATTTCCATCGGAAATTCATTCAATTTCCATCGGAAATTCATTCGAATTTTCATCGGAAATTCATTCAATTTCCATCGGAAATTCATTCAATTTCCATCGGAAATTCATTCAATTTCCATCGGAAATTCATTTGAATTACCATCAGAAATTCATTCGACTTCCTATCGGAAATTCATTTCAGTTTCCATCGGAAATTCATTCAAATTTCTATCGGAAATTCATTTGATTTTCTATCAGAAATTCATTCGAATTTCCATCGGGAAATTATTCGAATTTCCATGGGAAATTCATTTGCATTTCCATCGAAAATTCATTCGAATTCCCATCGGAAATTCATTCGAATTTCCATCAGAAATTCATCCGAATTTCCATCGGAATTCATTCGAATTTCTATCGGAAATTTATTTGCATTCATTCAATTTATTTTCCATCGAAAATTCATTCGAATTCCCATCGGAAATTCATTCGAATTTTCATCCGAAATTCATTCGAATTTCCATAGGAAATTTATTCGGATTTCCATCGCAAATTCATTAGAATTTCCATCGGAAATTCATTCGAATTTCCATCGGAAATTCATTCGAATTTCCATCGGAAATTCATTCGAATTTCATTCGAATTTCCATCGGAAATTCATTCGAATTTCCATCGGAAATTCATTCGAATTTCCATCGGAAATTCATTCGAATTTCCATCGGAAATTCATTCAATTTCCATCGGAAATTCATTCGAATTTCCATCGGAAATTCATTGAATTTCCATCGGAAATTCATTCGAATTTCCATCGGAAATTCATTCAATTTCCATCGGAAATTCATTCAATTTCCATTGGAAATTCATTCAATTTCCATCGGAAATTCATTCAATTTCCATCGGAAATTCATTCAATTTCCATCGGAAATTCATTCAATTTCCATCGGAAATTCATTCAATTTCCATCGGAAATTCATTAAATTCCATCGGAAATTCATTCGAATTTCCATCGGAAATTCATTCAATTTCCATCGGAAATTCATTCAATTTCCATCGGAAATTCATTCGAATTTCCATCGGAAATTCATTCAATTTCCATCGGAAATTCATTCAATTTCCATCGGAAATTCATTCAATTTCCATCGGAAATTCATTCGAATTTCCATCGGAAATTCATTTCAATTTCCATCGGAAATTCATTCAATTTCCATCGGAAATTCATTCGAATTTCCATCGGAAATTCATTCAATTTCCATCGGAAATTCATTCAATTCCATCGGAAATTTATTCGAATTTCCATCGGAAATTCATTCGAATTTCCATCGGAAATTCATTCGAATTTCCATCGGAAATTCATTCGAATTTCCATCTGAAATTCATTCGAATTCTCATCGGAAATTCATTCGATTTTCCATCGGAAATTCATTCGATTTTCCATCGGAAATTCATTCGATTTTCCATCGGAAATTCATTCGAATTTCCATCGGAAACTCATTCGAATTTCCATCGGAAATTCATTTGTATTTCTATCGAAAATTCATTCGAATGCCCATCGGAAATTCATTCGAGTTTCCATCGTAAATTCATACAAACTTCTATCGGAAATTCATTCGAATTTCCATCGGAAATTCATTAGAATTTCCATCGGAAATTAATTCGAATTTCCAACGAAAATTCATTCGAATTTGCATCGGAAATTCATTAGAATTTCCATTGGAAATTCATTCGAATTTCCATGGGAAACTCATTCGAATTTCCATTGGAAATTCATTCGAATTTCCATGAGAGATTCATTCAAATTTACATCGGAAGTTGATTCCAATTTCCATCGGAAGTACATTCGAATTTTCATCGTAAATTCATTCAAATTTCCATCGGAAATTCATCCGAAAATCATTCGAATTTCCATTGGAAAATCATTCGAATTTCCATCGGAAATTCATTCGAATTTTCATCGGAAATTCATTCGAATTTCCATCGGAAATTCATTCGAATTTCCATCGGAAATTCATTCGAATTTCCATCGGAATTTCATTCGAATTTTCATCGGAAATTCATTCGAATTACGATCGGAAATTTATTCAATTTCCATCGGAAATTCATTCAATTTCCATCGGAAATTCATTCGAATTTTCAACGGAAATTCATTCGAATTTCCATCGAAAACTCATTTGAATTTCCATCGAAAAATCATTTGATTTTCCATCGAAAATACATTCAATTTCCATCGGAAATTCATTCAATTTCCATCGGAAATTCATTCAATTTCCATCGGAAATTCATTCAATTTCCATCGGAAATTCATTCAATTTCCATCGGAAATTCATTCAATTTCCATCGGAAATTCATTCAATTTCCATCGGAAATTCATTCGAATTTCCATCGGAAATTCATTCAATTTCCATCGGAAATTCATTCAATTTCCATCGGAAATTTATTTCAATTTCCATCGGAAATTCATACCAATTCCCATCGGAAATACATTCAATTTCCATCGGAAATTCATTCAATTTCCATCGGAAATTCATTCAATTTCCATCGGAAATTCATTCAATTTCCATCGGAAATTCATTCAATTTCCATCGGAAATTTATTTGAATTACCATCGGAAATTCATTCAAATTTCCATCGGAAATTCATTCAATTTCCATCGGAAATTCATTCAATTTCCATCGGAAATTCATTCGAATTTCCATCGGAAATTTATCGAATTTCCATCGGAAATTCATTCGAATTTCCATCGGAAATTCATTCAATTTCCATCGGAAATTCATTCAATTCCATCGGAAATTATTTCGAATTTCCATCGAATTTCATTCAATTTCCATCGGAAATTCATTCAATTTCCATGGGAATTTCATTCGAATTTCCATGGTTAAATCATCCGAATTTCCATGGGAAATTCATTCAAATTTCTATCGGAAAATCATTCGAATTTCCATCAGAAATGCATTCGAATTTCAATCAGAAATTCATTCGAATTTCAATCAGAAATTCATTAAAATTTTCATGGGATATTTATTTGCATTTCCTTCGAAATTCATTCAAATTTCTATCGGAAATTCATCCAAATTTCTATCGGAAATTCATTCGAATTTCCATCGGAAATTCATTCGAATTTCCAACGGAAGTTTACTTTAATTTCCATCGGAAATACATTCGAATTTTCATCGGAAAATCGTTAGAATTTCCATCGGGTAATCGTTCGAATTTCCATAGGAAATTCATTCGAATTTCTATCGGAAATTCATTCGAATTTCTATCGAAAATTCATTCGAATTTGCATCGGAAATTCATTCGAATTTGCATCGTAAATTCATTCGAATTTGCATCGTAAATTCATTCGAATTTGCATCGTAAATTCATTAGAATTTTCATCTTAAAATCATTCGAATTTCTATCGGAAATTCATTCGAATTTTCATCGAGAATTCATTCGAATTTCCATCGAGAATACATTCGAATTTCCATCGGGAAGTCATTCGAATATCCATCGGAAATTTATTTGAATTTCCATCGGAAATTCATTCGATTTTCCATCGGAAATTCATTCGAATTTCCATCGGAAATTCATTCGAATTTCCATCGGAAATTCATTCAAATTTCCATCGGAAATTCATTAAAATTCCATCGGAAATTTATTTGAATTTCCATCGGAAATTCATTCGAATTCCCATCGGAAATTCATTCAAATTTCTATCGGAAATTCATTCGAATTTCCATCGGAAATTCATTCGAATTTCCAACGGAAGTTTATTTGAATTTCCATCGGAAATACATTCGAATTTTCATCGGAAAATCGTTCGAATTTCCATCGGGTAATCGTTCGAACTTCCATCGGAAATTCATTCGAATTTCCATCGGAAATTCATTCGAATTTCCATCGGAAATTCATTCGAATTTGCATCGGAAATTCATTCGAATTTGCATCGGAAATTCATTCGAATTTCCATCTTAAAATCATTCGAATTTCTATAGGAGTTGATAAGAAAATTATTTTGAGCTTTTTAGTGGAATGTCTTCACTTGTCCTAAGACGAGTTTATACCATCCCATTGAATTCCACCACTTAATTGTATCTTGACAGATACATATTTCGACCTCAACAGTAAGGCCGTCTTCAGTGTCTCGTACTTGACTCGACTTGAAGAAAGGAGGAGATTCATTCGAAATTCCATCGAGAATTCATTCGAATTTCCATCGAAAATACATTCGAATTTCCATTGGGAATTCATTCGAATATCCACCGGAAATTTATTTGAATTTCCATCGGAAATTCATTCGATTTTCCAACGGAAATTTATTCAAATTTTCTTCGAAATTCATTCGAATTTTCATCGGAAATTCATTCGAATTTTCATCGGAAATTCATCCGAATTTTCTTCGAAAATTCATTCGAATTTTCATCAGAAATTCATTACAATTTTCATCTGTAATTCATTTGAATTTGCATCGAAATTTATTTTCAAATTTCCATCGGAAGTTTATTCGAATTTCCATCAATCGGTAATCTCCGATGAATGAATGAATGAATTTACGATGAAAATTCGAAAATATTTCTGTTGGAAATTTGAATGAATTTGTTCAGGCCCTATTTGCTGCTTTTAAAAACCATCTAATTTCGACGATAAACAAAAGCCAATCAATTTGTTAAACCTGGTTGTACAAATCTACTTCCACTAAATCAATTGAACGTACGAGAAGGCGTGGGCAAACTTTTCGGCCTTGGAATAATCCCGAAAACCCCAGTTATGTTGCACACACCGGAGCCAGTCCCGACGCTTAGATTCCATATGTGGCAGAGTGCGCTGCAACCCACTACAGTAGAAAACTTTGCAAGCACGCACGACGATCTGTGACGGCTTCCATATACCTCCGACGGTACGACACGGGATCCATCTGGGAAATCACGTGAACAAATGTACACGCGGGTGAGGTCCGGGGAAACGCAACGAACTCCATCCTCTCGTTCGCCAGATGTTACAGCATCTTCAAACGCTCGTTCGGGGCTTAATTTGTACTAAAACTATTTAATCTTCTAATAGTTTCAGTGGTGCCCCCTTCTGCCCTTGCGAACCGAGGAATCGAACCAACTTGGAATTTGTTCAAGCTAAGCAAACTCCGTACTTTCCAGCAATGAATGGTGTTCGATTCCACCCCACGGCAGTTTCCCTCGGTTCGGTTGAAAAGTGCAGGGGAAAGTGATTGCACTGTGGCACCGCACCCGTTGAAAAGCTCACAAACTGCTTGGCTCGTAGTTTAGTTTGAAAGTGCTCGGCGCATCAGAGCAGTTTGTCGAGAAGAAAGGTTCGAATTCTAAACTAATTTCCCAATTGTGGGTTAGAGGTGGATCTAAAGATTATGCATACGATCTCTCCCATCAATGTAAGGATTAGCGTGATTTTCGGATATATGCTTAAAGATAATTTCCCTAATGGTGACGATGGTGTTTCGTTTGTGTTATCTCTGGTTATGCGATGCCAGGCAGTAGACAATTATTTGCTAAGGAAAGTTTATTGCATATTTTGATGGTAGATAAATAAAGTCATATCTACAGATTTTATTTGATATACATAATATGTCGATTAATACACCTAACACCGTAGAAATTTTGGCATAGGTAACTGCTGCGGATATTGCTATTGAATCTGGATACTTTTTTGAATCATTAAAGCTAAAACAAAAATTATCTCGTATTATTTGAAGCAGCAATATTTTCCCCGGATTGTGGTACGCTTTGAGCTTACTTTGCAAAAGTTAGCTTCACTCATGATGTAATTCAACTTGATTAATTATAGATATAACAAGAAAAATCATTAATTATCTCTACGTTTGTGTGGCAACGCCAATAAAACGTTGCCAAGTTCAAAAACAACAAACACATCGTTGTATATGTATGGGGAGAAACTTTTCCATAAGCCTTTGAAAGCGATCTCTTAATTCATGAAGCTCATTTATTTCACGGATTCTCGACATGCATCCCTACCCAGAGAAGCAAAACATGTTTTCGCCGCTCTCTTAACGGATTTTTATTGCCCAAACGTGACTGGAAGTCGAATAGTGTGGAGTTTTGTTCGGCAAAAATTGATTTCATCACGCGTGAGGTTGCCTTAATTTTCACCAAAATATATTTACTGACAGCGAAACCGAAGTGAGTGGATCACCTTTGGTGAAGATGAATATTCGCAGCAGGAGGCATGTGGATGGTTGAAACGTGATGCAGCTGCGAAACAACCTGACTGTGTTGATGTTATTGAAGAAGAGAATGCTCTGTGCTTTTCCCAAATTTTGTCCAACGGCGAACATGGATGGAAAGACGTACCATCTGGAATTGTCATTGATGTCATCTAACTTCACAATATAGCTTAACAAAATTCTACAAATCAATATTCTTCAGATGTGCTGCTGCTCAACCAAAACCATCAAGATCGTCCTAATCTCCATAAATCGTTGATATTGCTTACCATTTCGGAATGTTTCGCAAACTCGTTGCTGAGGAAAATCTATTGTGCAAATATTTGTGTTTGCCTATCTTTGGCATCCATCTCACTTCCCTTTTCGGCCAGACCGCTTCAGCTTTTGTCGTCACCCCTTATCGCCAAAAGCCATAATTTCTTAAGCAATGGATAAGAGCACAAACAAAGCTGGAATTTACTGCAAATTTATAAGTTACCAAACAAAAAAAAAAGTTCATCGCAATCCGTTTCGCAAACAGCGGAAACCTTGCCATGAATGAGACCTCCATAATACCCCAAGGCCGCGAACAACAATGCGGTGCCGCTGATGTACGACCATATTGAAAACCATTAAATTACGATTTCCTCTCCCACATGATTAATGAAACGTGGCGACCTTGTGGGGTTTCGTGGATGGAAGCCACCGTTGTCGTCCGTGGTGCTGGACTTGCATGAATGGCACTCACACAAACACCGGATGCCGGCTGAAAAATGTTATGAACACTAACCGACTATCGGGGATGGCTTAATCGAAAACGTGTACATACTGATGCGGAGAGTGAATAGGGCTTTCTCGGCGGAAAAGCGGAAGCGTTGCACATAACTTGACAATTTAATTTCAGCAAAATTATGGCTGCGGTGATGGCGGCGATTTGTAGTATGAAAATTGACACTTTTTGTCTGAGCAGGGTGTGAGATAGAGTGGTGGAAAATAAATGTACAAAAGAACTTGTAGTTAAAAACAAAGGGTCGAATGGATGAGTTTCGAAAATCATACTTGACTGACTAATATACAAATAACAATCTCTTTTTAATTTTCTTCTTCATCCAGTTCCTCGCCGCTATGCAACAGCGGACCGATGTGAAGTGTTTCGAGCTGCACAACTGGCCTTAACAAGGTCATTAAGATTAGCAAGAGAGAGTGTTTCGACAACCTGTGCGAAGATGCCAGCGCGAATCCGTGGGGTGACGCCTACAAGACTAAAGGGGACTCTTCACCCCCGTACAGTTCCCGGATGGGTTGGCGAGGATTATCGAGGTACTCTTCCCGTCCTGAGCCTTAAGTCACTGGCCTTCAGCACCACACGATGCGGCCGAAATGGTGGCACCGGTGACGAAAGAAGAGTTACTCGCGGTGGCTAATACCTGACAACGAACAAAGCTCCAGGGCCTGATGGAGTTCCGAATAGCGCTCTCAGGACAGCAATCATAGCAAATCCGAGCATTTTTAGACTAACTAAGCAGAGATGCCTCGATGAGTGTAGTTTCTCCGATAGATGGAAAAGGCAGAACCCCTCGGCGTACAGATCAATCTATCTAACTGATACGACGGCCAATGTTGATGGAGAGGATCATCCTCAACAGGCTATCCCCTGTCAAGCCATCAGTTCGGTTTTCGTAAGGGTAAGTCCACGTTGGACGCTATCAGCTCAGTGGTAAAGGCTGCTAAAAGTCGATGTATTCGATAAACTGTGCGTTATTGACACTTGATGTGAAGCTGGCATGCAATCGCGTTCTCGTTGCGTCGGCTTAGCCTACCGGTGAGCCTCTACCGGCTTTTGGGACGCTAATTCCAGAACCGCGTACTATTACACGAGATCGATACCGGTCAGAGAAGCTTTCCTATTACTGCAGAAGTTTCGCAAGGTTCAATACTTGGCTTGGTATTATGAAACTTTATGTACGACGGGGTTCTGAGACTCAAGTTCCCTCATGGTATCAAGATCGTCGGCTGCGACGATGACGTAACTAGGAAGAATTGACTGCAGCACACGCGAATTGGATGAGCACTAGAAGCCTGAAGCTCGCTCAACGTAAAACAAAGGTGGTTATCGTCAACAACCACAAGTCGGCACAAGATGCAGTGATTTATGTGGGAGAAGCCGAGATAACGTCAACGAGAAGTTTAAAGCTCCGCAGGGTCATAATCGACGACAAGCTGACGTACCGCTTGATGTGTCGCAGAGCGATATCTGCCTACCGCACTGTAGCACACAATGCATCGTGCATGGCAGCGAGCATGATGCCAGTCGGACTGGTCATGCAGGAAGACGAGGAATGTTTCGAGCTACGTGAAACTAGAGGATCCCGCGAATGCATCAGGGTGACTTTGGTTGCCAGATGGCAGCGCGTGTGGAATAATTCCTGGAAAGGTGTGTGGACCCACGGGCTGATACCTAACATATCGAGCTGGATGGGGAAATTAACTTTCATCTAACACAATTCCTGTCAGGCTAAGACTGCTTCCGACAGTACCTCCACAGGTTTGGGCACGTGCGAATCCCTGATTGACATGACTGCAGAGATGGTTACAAAACTGCTAAGCAAATACTGTTCGTATGTCCTCGTTTCGACGTCGAAAGAAGAGCAATGCTGGACGTTTGCGATCGGGACACAACTTCGGATATCATTATCCAGCAGTTCTGCCAAGTGGTGGGGAAGTGGAACGCAGTTTCGACTGCAACCACTCAGATTGCCTGCAGTCTGCAGAAAATCTGACGTGCGAAGCAACAATCGACAAGCATGCTTAACTTGTGATTGGTTAGTTAGAGCGGAAAGGCTAGCGCGGGAAAGTGAGTGAGTGGTCTGCACGTGCTGAGGTAAGAGTGTCGTAGCGGGTGGCAACCGCTGTCGTCACCTCGAGGCATGGCAGAAGAGTGAGTACGTAGATTTGAGTATGGACTGCTCATGACGAGACAGGAGGTTCGTAGTGTAGAATTGTTGGTACCTACCGCTATCGAGACCTCGAAGCATGACAGTGGGATTTCAGCGAGAGCTTCCAAGTAAGCCTCACATGGGGTGAGCGCCTGTGTGAGTGGGCGAGTATCCTCCAGAAGTAATGCTGGAAAGCAGTCCCGGAGGGAAATGACGGCGGAAGCCCAAGGTGAGTTTAGTGGGTATGGCCAGTCACGACTGGAGGAGTCCCACACTCTAACACAGTACCATGTGGAAGTTTGCCCACTACTAAGCACGTGTGCTAGGTTGTGTGTAAATGCATCTCTTATCAAAAAGCAGTCAATCCTTCCTTCATCACGAGGTGAAACAAATATGGTGGATGATTCATATGTGCGATGTTAAATTGCATGGCAATCCTCGTGAAATCATCCATCATATAGTGTAGAAGTTTATGAGGAGAAACAGTTTCAAACGCATTTCACGGGGAGCCGGCCGAGTTGTAAGGCGAAACGCCTTCGGCGATCCCTATCGTCGTTATCTGCGCCATCTTTCTTCGGCGCGAGCTTCAGTATCAGCTGGGGGCCAATCACTGACTGGGAATTTCCGTTGCGCATCAATTGACGCCACTTGGAGCGGTCTTCGCTAATATCCAGATCGAAACTCCAACATCGCCGATTTGGCACGGTTCCCGCAATACCGTTCTGTCGGCGGCCCGCCAGTGAAAATCTACACTAAAAAACGGGAACTTCAATACTTTTCTATGAGAACATTTATGCTTTCAGAGCGATTCCAAGCAACAGCATCAAAATTTAAGAAAATTTTTAATTCATGATTTTCTATTAAGTTGAAACTTTGCACAGTTTTTCAATTTCATCTAAATCGTCATTTTTCGATATCAAATCTTCATATTGAGTCACGACTAACTTTTCAAAAGGGTGTATGTGAAAATGGTTCAAAAATATTTAAAAAGCTGCACAGCAAAAACGGAATGTTCGATTGTTATGATTTTTTCAGCAAAGTTAGACAACTAAATGGTGATTCTTAAGAAAATGTGCACAGTAAAAAAAATTTTTTTGCCTTTAAAATATCATTTTGTCACAAAAACTCAAATATCTCAAAACCCTATCTTTTTCGAACGTAATTTTTTAGGAAAACGGTCCATTATATTAGATATCTACCATAAAAATTTGGTGATGGTAAACTAATAAACAAAAAAGTTATGACATTTCAAACATTTCACAATTTTCACACATAGTAAACAAAAAATTTCCGTGTATTTTTTTTTCAAGAGTCGCAGATTTGATGCTGATTTTATTGTTAAGGGCCTTGCGTGAGTTAAACAAGTTGTTTGTATGATATTCCATATTTATGTATTCATCGATATTATGTATATTATATGTATAAATATTATATGTATAAATAAATAAAAATGAATTAATATTATCCTAAGTATTAAATTAAATGTGGCAGTTACACAATGTTGTTATAGAAACTCTAAGAGTTTTGGGTTTGAATTTTGGTATGGGTTATGATATCATGAAAACAGTT
This sequence comes from Armigeres subalbatus, assembly GCF_024139115.2. Classification (NCBI taxonomy): domain Eukaryota; kingdom Metazoa; phylum Arthropoda; class Insecta; order Diptera; family Culicidae; genus Armigeres; species Armigeres subalbatus. The sequence goes on from NC_085141.1 coordinate 392,825,352, forward strand.
TATTAATACTTATTTTTATTTATTTTTATTCAAATTTTTAAAATATCGAACACTTTTGAATTATTATCAGCACAGTTTGAGTATAGTTTTGCTTTAATTTTATTTTCCGACAATGGAATGAAACAGTGAAATTTTTGGGTTCCTTGGGTCGTTTTCGCGTTATTAAATTGCTCGCTGAGCTCTGAAGCCTTTATTTCGTACTCTTCAGTAGTAGTAAAACAAAATGATAATTTGGTTAAATCTTTTCTTTTCTACGATTTGCCCAATCAAAAGTTCTTTCGCAGTTTTAATTGGATGCTCACGTTCTTTGGCTAAACTTGCTCTTGTGGCCATGCGCTTTATTGTTCCTCCAATAGCATCACAAGGACCTTTGCCATGTGATGTAGCAAAAAAATGCCATTCTGCATCAATTCCGTACATTGATTTAAATTGACATAGGCTCGAAAAATTCTTACGATTTTTGTACTGCGACGCTGCTCCATCAGACATGAAATATATCTTTTTGACTTCTTTATGCTTATCAACGCGTAAAAAGCTAATCATTTTTTCAATGAACAAGTTTACGGATACTGAATCGTGTCTTAAATCTTCGGAAATTATAATAAAACTTAAGTGTTCAATTTGCGTACTTCCATTAAAATAAATAACGAATGGATGAATTGTAGCTTGTGAGGGATTAAACTTTCTAATTTCAAGCAAAAATATGACACAAACTCATCTACAGGTTTTACAATAGTTTCTATGTCACACCTATCCGTGGTCACCCAGTGCGCAAAGTATAACTGATCAATATATTTTGCTGCAAACTCAGCGAAGAAAGGATTTTCCAATGATGAAGAATCTGGACAATCCGAACAATAGCGTAGATAGCAATTTGATGGTGTATTTTCACACAAAAGACTACCAGTTAACATTTTAATATCCTTTGTTAAATTGATTCTTTTCAAACTCTGTAAAATAAGATTAATATTCTCATGGGTTGTGCACACACACATTATGTGTTCCTGAATTGGAAAGAAGCTTGCATTGCCTTGGCCGAAGGCTTGCAAATGAGGAAAAACCTACTTTAATATTATCGTGAATTTCCTTGAAACGTGTGTACGCTTCTTTCAAAGTCGTCATCAATCATCGTTTTTGAATTGCTTGACGCTTTCCATCTTTTTTACTGATACATAATCTTTTTGACCAGGCATAGCTCGACTTACTTCATCATCTTCAAAATATTGAACTACTATTTCTTTTGTCTCATCTGTTAATGCAGTACTAGACCTAGTATTTTTGGTTGAAAGACAGTTATTCTTCAATTGTTTTGCCTCTTTTACTGTATTTCTATTGGCTTTGAACTCATCAATGGCATCCTGAATAGACCACGAACTTGGCAGCATCGACAAAATCAATAATTTTTCTTTCCTTGTCGTGGCTGCATTCGAGAACCTTTCCTTCATATTTATAATTACCTCATCGTAGTCTGTATTTTCCACATCATCAGGTCCTAATTTGAAGAGGTTTCTTCGTACAGCTTCGTTTATTTCACGGTATTTTTCTCCGGGTAATAAACGTAGTCCATCTTACTCCATTTAATCAGGTCACTTTTATCCCAGCTATGCCCTCGTTAAAGCGTTCGATGTTGACCTTTTGGATACACTCATCTTCCGATTGATTTGTTGAAACAGATTTCGCTGATGGTACGGTGGCAAGGCTCTCAGCACTTAATACTTCTGGTAATTCCTCAGTTGTTGTCGATACATCTGGAAATTCCTCAGTTGCTGTCGTTTTCGAACTTCCTGCGCTCTGCTCAACCGATGATATACAGATTGCTCTTTTGTCAACGTTTAGACGGCAGGACGTGCAAATGCGTAAATTTGTATTCAATGTGGACATTGGAGCATAACCAGTCGCTTTCAGTTTATCTATGGTGCTTTCGGTGAGATTTCGTAACTCTTTTGAACACTTTTTCCATCAAACGGCCTACAACAGTTGAAAGCGGCTACTCATGTTGTTCGTAATATTTCAATAAACAAAATCACTTTTAAGTTTTTACTGACTAGTTTGGTGTCATTTGCTTGACTGAAGAAAAAAATACTATAAGATCTTTAACAACCTTAGTAGTAGTAATTTTTTACTTTTTCGTGAGCATTGTCATGGTATGTACCTATCATGCATTTGTTGTTGTTGAAGATACCCGTTTCCTCCCGATCATAAAGTCTATTCTCTAAGAGGTATATTTTTGCAGGTAAACTATAGACGTACACGTGTATATAAATCTTTGATTTTGCAGCTTTTGTCTTAAAAATAACATTTCTGATATGTTTCTATCAACGTTATTATCAACAGGTTTCAACACTATTAAAAGAATTTTTCGCCAGTCACGTGCAATGAAAATTATGACACTATCAATACTTTTGATCACTACACTGGATCGTGTCTAAGTTTCTTATAGATGCTATGAATAATTAAATCAAAATATCATGAAAACAACTTGTTTAAATCACGTCCCTTAACAATAAAATCTGCATCAAACTGCAATTCTCGAAATAACTTACACAGAAAAAATTTTTTTTTACTAAATGTGAAAATTGTGAAATGTTTGAAATGTCATAACTTTTTTGTTTATTAGTTTACCATCACCAAATTTTTATGGTAGATAGTATATTAGCTGGACCGTTTTCCCTAAAAAAATTACGTTCGAAAAAAGATAGGGTTTTGAGATATTTGAGTTTTTGTGACAAAAATGATATTTTTAAAGGCAAAAAAATTTTTTTTTCTACTGTGCACATTTTCTTAAGAATCACCATTTAGTTGTTTAACTTTGCTGAAAAAATCATAACAATCGAACATTCCGTTTTTGCTGTGCAGCTTTTTAAATATTTTTGAACCATTTTCACATACACCCTTTTGAAAAGTTAGTCGTGACTCAATATGAAGATTTGATATCGAAAAATGACGATTTAGATGAAATTGAAAAACTGTGCAGAGTTTCAAATATTTTCGAAATGGTCGCTCAGGATCGACTGACATGCCCCCGTGGAATGCCTCTTCAGAGAAATATTTCCTTATGTGAAGGAATCCTTAAAATATTCAGAAAATTGTCGCTCACACACTTTTACTCCAACATGTTTAGTTGTTTAAAACATGCCGCCAAACAGGAAGTACTGCGGCGCACATTGTACATTTTTTCAAGCGAACAAAGATTGTTGGAAAAGTTTATTGAACTGTACTTCTTTGTAGTTTTCTTTCAAGCCATTTTTTCCATTCCCGCTATTTAGTGGCCACCCGTTATTAAATTTGGGAAATATGCACCTAAGAAGTTCCAAGTGTGTTGTGAAAATCTTCAGACTATTTCCTATTTCATGTCTGGTATACCTAATCTTTTTCTTCACAAATGGAATTTGTTAAAATGCGAAAGGTCAACCTCAAGTAAAGAGTACAAAATTGAGAAGGATTGGAACCAGAACCGCGTCCTTGGAGTACACATCTGGGCTTCGTATCATTCCATTTATGTTTACCGCATCGAGAGATTACAGAACGTCGAACAAGAAGTCTGTGCAATCTATAAATTGAAGACGGTTTTCAAATAAATTATAAATATGCAAATTAGTATCTCCTCTCTCGTACAATAGCACTTAAAATGACAGTTAAGTTAAAGTTAATTACACCTAAATAAAAAATGTTGGTAAAACAGAATCTTTATTGCGTTTCTTTATGTAACTCTAAGTACCATATATGTTTATACTTTGCATTTTTTTTATATTTTGCGATTCATCGGTATCTGTTTGGAAATGCTTTCAAAGTAATGGCCTTCCGGGGTAATAGATTGACGGGTAGTGTCCCATGCGAGGTCATGGCTTTCGGTGTACTGTACCGTTCGGGATAGTGGCCTTCGGGGTAATGGAATTCGGGGTACTGTCATTCGGCATAGTGGGGTGGAGCAGAAATATCTTGATAGGACAGTCGAAGCATTGTGCTACCCATGATTATGGTAAGAGCAAACCATTTAAGTAACTAAAAGATCTAATATTATCAACACTGTTTCAATTTCTAGATATCAAAAAAAATCTTTCAAACATTTCAAAGTTAATCAGATGTTTGAAACTGGCAATCGTGGAGGTCTCCGCAAAGAAAACATCTTCAGGCACCTCGGTGTCCGAAAGGAGTTCTTACTATTCCAAAAAGTGCCCAATTTTCTAATAATTTTTACTCTTGTGTAAAATTATTGAAAACTGTTGGAAGTGCGTAATTATTTCTGCTAGCTCAAGAAAGGTCAGATGTTTTCTGAAAATTTATAAAAATTGACGGAACGCCATGTGAATTAAATGTTTATAATGAGCAATTCTCTGTGAAATCGAAGGTCAATTTATATTTGTATTTTTTGATTACCCTGAAATTTTGAATACACATCCTTTATGGCCAAAAAACATTATCTGCATCATTGGTTTGCCATTTTAACTCTGATGTAACTTTTGACAAGAGCCTAAGCAAAAACACATTGAACACTTTAAAAAAATATAACTTGAAAACGGCTTGACCGATCATTCTGGTGTCTTTGGCAAAGTTTTAGGTAGGGGAAGAGGCCCCAAAACGACCCCCCCCCCCCCCCCCCGTAACAAAACGCTTTTTGTGGTTTCCCTCATATTTACCGTCATTAAGATGTTCGTAACAAAACTAGATCTAAAATTATGTAGGATAGGCGAAGAAAGTTTCAAAATAGTGCATGGGAAGGTCGGAAAAACCGAAAATTTCCACATTTTGAAGAAACATCTAACATTTTGGCGAGGCAAAACACCCTAGTGGCAATAACCTACAAAGTACTTGCGTCTCCACGGACTATCCATACTAGAATGCTGATTCGCCGACGCGTGGTACTTTGTTCCCTAGGAGCTGCCAGCTAAAAGGCGTTTTGCCTCATGAGTTTTCCAGCAACAGAATATTACCACTTTTTTGAATTGTGAATATTCACTTGTCATAAGACGAGTTTGTACAATCCCATTGAATTCCACCACTTAATTGTATCTTGACAGATACGTATTTCGACCTCAACAGTAAGGCCGTCTTCAGTGTCTCGTACTTGACTCGACTCGAGTCGAGTCGACTTCTTTTTTGATATGTTGTAGCGGATAATATATGTATTATTTTGCACTATGGTTCATGATGGAGAAATGATGGACAAAAAAGTTATATATTTTTTTTAATAATTTGGGTTTCAAAAATGGTTGAAATATTATTTTTACGTTTTTATCAATTCGATTGTATGAAAGTACGTTAAATTTCCAATGGAAAAGGAATACGCCAATTTTTTTCTAAGTGCAGCCGAAAAAAATCATTTTTTTTATGGCTGGATATAATCTAACATAGAATCAAAATTTACTGCTATCGTCGAAACTTATTGATTAAAATGTAAGTATTGTAGCAGTGGTTGGTCATTTTCATGGGGAAATTATATGTGATTCAAATTACTTTGTAAAAACTAAATATATTGTTTTTTGAAACACACACTTCAGACATATTTTTTATGAAATAATGAGTCAACCATAATTCAATATATGTTAGAGCGGAAGATTAGTATGAATCTCTGCTTAGTGAGCCAAGATGAGCAAAAATGAAAAAAAAAAAACAAAAAAATAGGAAAAGGCAGGTATTTCCCGGAACGTAAATAAATTGATTTCAGATAGTGATATGTAATATTCCAACCAAACATAAATATTCGTGCAACGATCGCGTGTTATAGTTAGCAAGTAGCATAGAAAAAGAAGAGAATGATTTAACATTGCCTGGAGACAATACAATTCAAATCAACATCAATTGTAAATTAAAATGTTCTAAAAAACTCCAGTAATTCTGAAAATGTTGTGAGTTAAGGGGTAATTCAAGTATGACGTCTACTACTTCTCAAAGTTTTTCAACCCTTCTTTCCCCTTTGTCACTATTTTTGGTATACCCAATGTACACGCTGTCACAAAATGTTAGACCCCCTGCTCCTTAAACTTTAGACGTGTTGAAATCAAAAGATAGATTTGAGAAATACAAAATCGGCTGAAGTTTTCAAGAAAATTCACTGTTACGACTTAACAATTGTAACTCCTGGCTAAATATCTTAATTCATGTAAGCCCAAAACATAGTAAATACAAGTTCACATACTGCAACCAATACCAAAAGGTTGAAAAATGCAAGGATTTTTGAATTTTATTTCAATATCTGTCCATCCTGATGTGCAATATTGAATAAAAGCCTTCCGCTGTAACATATGTCAAATATTAGTATGGTTGAAAGATTCTCTCCCAAAATAGTTGACCCTGAAGTTGTACTTCGGAGAATAAATTATTTGATATTGTCTATGATTAGAATAAATTATTTGATGTTGTCTCTGTATGTGTGTGTATGTGTACAAAAATGTGAGTTACACTTTTTGGTACTTAGCATTATTTGTTCGCAACAGGATTCAATCGACGCGGATTGCGGTCTAGTTGTTCCCTATTAAAAATTGGCCCGATCGGTCATTGCGTTCCAAAGTTATTAAAAAAACATTGTTTTTGCCAAGGGTAACCCTAGGGAAAAAAGATTCAAAAACGAAAAAAAAATGTTTTTTTCATAGATTGCAGAAATGCATTCAAATGACCGCAAATGGGTGTGAATTGGAAGAAAAAGTTAAATCTATCTCGCTAAAGTGCTATTTCGACCTCTCTTATGTGTTTTCCAATTTCTTTAATGCACGAGAAAGGCACCACTAATGCTAGGTGGATTGTTCTGGGTTTTTATTTGAGATCCACGTATTTAACAGGAAGATTCACTTTTAAAAAATTGCTTTATTTTGTGTTTTGCCACTTCATTCCACCATCTGCTTCTGTCAGTAACATAAACGATGACGACATTTCCATCTTTTATGTTCCTCAGTCAAACGAGCGCAAACTGTATAGTCTTCAACCATTGAGCTATTTACTTTCCAATAACCCAATAACCCCGATTGAAGCAATATCATAAAAAAATACAACAACTGTCTTCACTATACCAAAATGGTCAGAAAAAGCTAAAGGGATAGTCGAGAAGTTCGTTACATTCCGGAGGAATGTAGAACTACTATAGAATCGGTCTAATCTTGATGAGCTGAAATGAAAAGTAAAAACATTTTTCTTGAGCTCCAAAGCTATATCTTTTAAATTGAACAAATTTACAAGTTGTTTCAAACCGGTGTCATAATCATAGTTTTTTAAAATGCAGTTAAGATCACCACCAATAAAATCGATCTTTTTCCATCCTTTGCCAAAATGAAGAGATAAATCATTAACGAACAATTGGCCCTTTCTTTTGTCTTATTACTCTTCAAAAAGACATAGATGTTGATGATGATCCCGACGAATAAAACACGCACTGCACTTACTTGCTCGATGGCTACTGCAAACTATTGAAGATCGCGCTTGTTTTGACTAGAGCAAAGCGCAATACATGCGCATTGCGCATGAGCGACCGACACCATTTTTTTTTAATTATTTTCCCGACGAATAAAACACGCACTGCACTGAGTAGCTGTAACACCTAAAACCTCAATCCCTACCTTGTCCGTCCTGAAATTACGCAATCTAACTTTGAGTCTCCACGAGTATCTTGGTATCTTGGTTTCCCCTTACTAACTGTTTATAATAAGATGTTATCGATTGTAAGTATCATAAAGTCTCGGCTCTGTTAAGTGTTACACACGCCTGAGCCTGTCAAATAAATGCATTAAAAATCACGATAATAAAGACCAAAAAACGCAATAAATAAAAAAAAAGCCGTAGCTTCATTTTATCCCGCATAAAGGTGAATATGTCCGTATCACTAGGTCCATCATGAGGGTTCGAACCGCACACGCACTGACTTGACCTTGAGCTCAGCGATTTCGAATTTGACTGTCCTACTGTAACGTATATCTATTTTCTAACTAATATCAAAGAAAAATGGTCACTACCGGATTTAATAGACTACCAGTACTAGAAAGACGTCTGTTTCACACGGCGTCTGAATTAGAGATGGGTGATCAGATCCTGAACCGGTAAAACGATCCGGATCTTTGAAGTGAGTGAATGATTCGCAGCTCACTTTTTCAAAGATTCGGTTCACCAGATCAGCAAATTATCCAATAATTTGTAAGGAAATGACAAAATAAAATTTTGTTTATCTATACAATATACATGTAACAAGCATATGTGAGTGCGAGAGGGGTAAAAATATTGAATGTACGGGTCAAAAATGTAGTCCTGAATGACAATCGTTTTACCATTTTGCATTCTGCTTACGTTTTAATCCAAAGATCCGATCCGTTTGGAAGATCCGGATCATTAGACTGAATGACCCAGATCTGATCCGTTCAATGATGTGATCCGTTTTGCCCATCTCTAGTCTGAATACAAATTGCCAGATTCGGATTCTTATGATCCAATTATAGCAAACAGACTAATAATATCAGACATAAAAAAAAAGTTGTCAACGGTTTGAAAAAATTTCCTGTTTTGGACCTTACATGACCCATCCCCCAATATCAAATCCGACTTTATGGTTACCATCGTCAAATCAATGCATGTGACCCGTAATGCTGGGTAGATACCTTTACGTGGTGTGTTACGGGGTAAGATCTACCACGGTTACTTTGCCAGCTACAGGCAAATCCTGACCCAACGATTACCTTCCTCATTATCCAACTCCGTGGTACTTATGAGGGTGTCGCTAAGTCGGTGGCCTCTCGTTAAGTAAGTACTACATCAACACTTCTTTCCTCTCCCTAGTTACGGTGAAGATGAGCGTGGCTAGGTGTAGTAATCCTCATGCCTTTGTTTTTTTTGTTTGAGACTGAAATCAAGGACCACTCCCCTTCTTGATTTCTGATAGCATTCTAGATAAGGATCTCAAAAGTAACACATGTCACATGTGTAACTATCGTCAAATCAATGCATGTTCCGAAAAACGACATGCTGGCGTTTCGTCTCTGAAAGTTTCGTAGAGATTGGGCAAAAAATGAGCCATCAAAGTTTATTTCAATTTCTAGCATAGATCGAAAGGGGCTAAGAAAAGTGGATTCAAGCAACGGAATGAATCCCATTTTTCCTTTTCTGTAAGTGTAACGAATCTTTTTATCGGTTAATTGAATCGCAGACCATCAAGCCGCCAGATAACTTCATCGGGCTTATCGTTTGTTTTGGAGTAGATGATGCTGATCTGGCGTAGTTGAAGATTTTGCCCCGAATAACTCACTTCATTTGCTTCTAGATCGCCATGAAGCCAACCAATGTCAATGTGATATTATCATCAAGTGGTTAAAATGGGATTCACAAAGCGTATTTCTCGGATTGTTGCCATGCTCGTGTCAACTTTTTTTTGGTTCATTCAGAGTTCTCACGTTCCAAGATCGTTATTGTCTTTTATTGTCCGATATGAGCCGGCCTTGGGCCGAAAATCTCGTTAATAAAGACAAATAATAATGTCTTTTATTCTTAGTTGATTAAAGTACCAGTCTAGCGTACTGAGGGTCGTGAGTTTGAGTCCCATCGAAAGGAAAGTTGTTACCTGCAATACATTTTGAAAATCAAAATCTTTAACATAATATACATATTCACATCTGAGTTTTCAGAACATTGTAAATGGAATAAGTTATTTTTAGGCAATTGATTGCCAAATTCCAAATTCCACCTAAATAAAAACATTCAACCAGGTTGTGCAAGATTTTATCAAAACTCTGCATAATACGTTACAAACAAGGTGTAAAATCATGGCATATAGGGGAGCTGTTCGGCACTTCATCCCAGCAAAAACAAAGCAATGAAAGGAATTTGATATTTTTCTTATCTTAGTGATTTTTTCAGCATTGAGCACGCATGTTAGCAAAAAGAAGAAAGGAAATTGGTGTTATATATTTTTTGTTTTGCAATGATATGAATATATGTTCAATAAGATGAAAAACTGAGCCGTTCCCCTTTATTTTATTTTTTTTTAAACTTTATTAAGGTGTTTTTTTAATTCTAGATTAAGTTCAACACCGGCCGTTCCCCTTTAGAAATTCTTAGATTCTTTCAAAAACATTGTATAAAAAGTATGCAGAGAAACATTGACAGAAGTTGGTGGCACTGTTTGCCATTCTTTGATGCACCTTTTTGCCCACGATACGGCATTATCACCGCATAGCGGATACTCAATCACCACCAACTGATACATTTTATGGCTTCTCTCGCACAGTTCCGATCCTTTAGTAACTGATATACCAGGAGGACTGGCAATCCATAAATAAACCGCACGAAAGGAATGGTAAAAATGGAGCATTCAAATGTTTCATCCACCGATGCATGGAAATCTGGATATTGTGGAAAAATATCTGTCGGGGTAGGATTTCATAAAAAGGGAATTATTTATTTCCCAACATGATGATGGCCTTGGAAATCTGGGGTGGCATGTGCTGTCACGATTGTGAGCGATTTCACGATTCGGATTTATGAATTGTTTTCTTGGCACATGAAAAGCGGAAACGTATTTGTGAAAAAGGGAAAGCGTTAAATTATTTGATAAAAAAAATTCTACAATCCATGAAGATTATCTTCTTAGGACACTTTTTCGATTTTTATTGTTCAAAACTAATGCTTCAATTGGAAACGATTCACTAGAATAATTTAGTTCAGTTATTGTTTCTTAGCGGAATAAAGTGAGTTAAGATCTAAAATTAAATCGTCTAAGACGAGTTAAGTAACTCCATTTAATTCCACCAATTTTTTTTCATTTAAAATTAATTCTTTTCTGCGATTCGACGAAACACTGAAGACGTTTTCAAGTAAATTACTGTTTGCGTATGTTTATAACTTATTCAAAAGCATTGAAAATATGATGGTCTAGAGATTTTATAATCGATATACTATGTTTAAGGAAAATGCGGTTCACATTGTTTGTCATAAGACAACATGCGAAAGTTGAAACAAATTCAACTAATGTTCTACTTGAATAAAACATATTTTAAATTTAAAAGATTATGTTTACTTATTTGTTATTCTTTATTATTTTGCATTATGTTTATTAATTATCATCATATTATTAAACATGATAACTCACGTTTTAAAAAACAATAATAGAAAAGTGAATTGTTCGCTGGTGCGTCTTCTCATGCATGAGTTCAGAACAATTTGCCTTCCCCCATTCTGCTCTATCAGTAGAACAGCACTGACCTACCCCATGATTATCAATTTCATAATTGTCCTAATTCAAAATGTTTATCACTACCCCAACCATTAAAACCGCATAAAAAAAAGGTTGGTCACGACCCGACGATTAACCTCATGCCACACATTGAGACAATAAAATGGATGAGTTGTGTGTGATCCGTGCATTCCCGTTGCGGAACGAACCAGGCAAAAACCGACGGCAAAATCCCGCAAAACATGATTTCCACTCCCACCAACATTGTATCCTGGGGCCATAAAAGCGACAACTTGCCCATTCCGCGATATGATGGGTGTCGTCATATATTACCCCTGTGACAGAAACATCGGACTATGATGGCGCACGAGACCGGGGACGCAATATCTGTCATAAATGTGTGCTCAAACCGTTGATAGATCTGACTACTGACAGCACGACTATCAGAACCGCAGCCACGTGGTCGTCAAGTAATAGATTGGAGCTCTTTGAAACCTTTGAATGGGGAGATTATTGAAACATGGACCCGCAAAAAATCACGGAGCCGCGCAAAAATACGATGATGTAAAAGCCTAAACAGACACCGGATTGACGGTGCACAAACATGTCTTCAGATGTGCTGCGGGATCGTAAAACGCAGCCGGCCCAAACAGGGAGAATAATTTCGGGGTTGAGCGATAAAATGGGTAACTGTCGCGTTGTTTGTCCTACGGCACTGATGGAGTTCTTTGTATAGGCCAACGCTCGACATATTGACTGCCGGAATGACAAAACATCTGCCGGGCCGGGTGGTGGTGGTGGTGGTTCATCCATTCGGTAATCAAAGAGTTCATCAATGGAACCACGAATGGTCGACCGTTGTCGTAAAAGCTCTTAGAACAAATTGCTAAGTAGGATTAGATGATACGACGGACATAGCACTGGGTTGCACATCTGTGAAAATAAAGTAGGTGGAAACAGACTGCGGTCAGCGAAATACGGTTCCGTGGACGTTCTCTTGGGAGAAAATAGAAAAGGGCTCCTGCCGTTAAGCTGATTCTATCCGGATTAACGATTTGAGGTGTACGTGACGAAGACTTCCGACTGACTTTTGTCGGTAATAATCATTGTTCGATTGTTATCATGGTTGTAGTTGATTTTTTTTTGACGGAATAAAGCCCTATATGATCCGTGCAATATTGCCTTTTAAGATTCAAAATTGATACGGTTTGATCTTCTATGGCTTAGACTGCCAATTAATTGAAAACGATTGAACTCATGAACCCATTTGGGTAGAAGAAGTTTCTTCTTTCATGGGTCATACACTTTGATATCGTGTCAACAATAGTGGAGTTTTGGATACGGGAATTTCCATTTTGTAAAGATAATGGGAAGAAATAGGATTACATTGTTTTAATGATTTCCTAACACGTAATTTCCTACTGGATTCACATCACGAGATGAGGGGTCATCAGGAAATTTGAAGCATTGTACAACGAACGCCATGAAGATTGAGGATAACGGGTGTGTCTCCTAATTTCACGAGAAGTACTTTAGAATTTCCGAGAAAAAATATTCCGAAATTTAAGGAAACATCGGATCGAATTCGGAAAAGTTTCATGACAATTTACCAATAGAAAAAATACCCTCGAGGAAATTCTAAAAAAAATTCAGAAGAATTTCTCCAAAATATAATAATTAGTTTCATTAGGGAGAATAGAAAAAAAAAATCCCGGGTAAATTCGGAAGAATTTCACAAGGACTTAGTAAGCTAACAAACTACTATTTCAGATGTGCTAATCGCCTATAAATTGTCATTTGCACTAGGAATAACGCAAGGTGAGGGCTAGGACGGCCATTGTGGTTGCCATTTTTGGACTCTGTCGTGATTAGCTTTAAAAGTTTCAACCACCACTCGCATGGTCGCATGGGAACAGGTGCACTTCACATTGTTTGTGATATTTTATTTTTCCGGCAGATGAACACATCACCGGCTGTTTATTTTGCGCCCAAGTCTTTTCCACTTCACTTAACTTACATTCAACAGAAAACAAAAATCGTGTAATTACGGATAATCTAATGTAGGAGTTCGTGACGAAACTTTGTCTTTCCCCTCGTTTTTTTGTGTTGTCCGTCATGCAAATCCCAGCTGCAACGGTGTGGCTCTTTCCTATGGCTTCGCTGGAAATGCCATGAAATTCCTTCATGCTTCATTCACTTTCCCCGATGTTCTTTTTTTATGTTTCATCAAAACGTTATGGGGAAATTAAACTAAATTGATTTACTCGCTCACGTTCGGTGCCAGCCGTCGATCCCCTCCCAGTTCACAGTTTATTTCGTGCTTATGTTGCCAGCTTCTCGGTATAGCTACTTGGAATTTTCAGTTGCAGCATATGGCTTACTGCAGCGACATGTCAGAGCTAAGGCTGAACTAAACCGCCGAGTGGTGACGAGAACGAGTGAGAATGGTAAATGCTTGGAAATTTCGCGCTTTGGCTCCGACTCAATTGGTGAATTAAACTGAAATCAAGCTTTGAGGTGACAGTTGAAAAATTCCGAGTAATCATGCAAATGTATATGCTTTAGAAAAATCATTTCGATCATCCGATTTAGTATCTTACGTTTTATATATAATTAGTTATATCAAAAACTGTGGGAAAAAAACAGCGGTAACAGTTTACGCGAAAAAACAAACATTCCTGAATATAGAAGCACAAGATGAGAAATGAAACAGTCCCCAATTTCAGAAATAATCTAGATCCGCTGTCAATTTTTAACTGTCACAAATCAGAAATTGGAACAGATCCTTCGGAATCATTCTTAAGAGGACGTGGATGGGAAAAGGAGAGTTGTGAAACACGTTCGCTGAAATAAGTTTTCATTTCCGAAACGAGTCGAGTGCAGGAGAAAAATCTAGGCTGCAGCGAGCTAGGGATGATCCTGGATTTTGATACACAATATTCAAGTCTATCTATTGGAAATTAAGTCAGAGAACGTGTTTTTTGCAAAAAAAGAGCGATTGAAAGACATTTTTACCTACAAAAATAATTGTTGGCCTTTTTTGATTTATAATTCTTAAGCTCAATTTTCACTTCGGAGGTCTCTATGGTATATGAATTAAAATATATTTAAAACAAATAAAATTTTCCCATCGAGTAGCGGCAGAATAGAACTTTCATAAAAGTATTTGATAATCAGATTCTATTGATTGTAATTGTTAATACTGAGTAATATTATTCTGCCAAACTTTGTCTCAAATGCCGAACACGCATTATAAAAATTGTCTCAAATTCTGAACATTTGAATTCAAATTATGGACACCACATAAAATGCAAAATTTTAACGTTATCTCATTGTTGGACAATTATGATGTTCTTGATCTGTACGTCTGCCGATAAAATTATATTATTAATGCAATAATAGCGAATTATTTCAGATAAATCTCCAATCTCCATGCAACAAGTGTTCGGAATATAAGTCTGTTCGGGATTTGAGTCAAAGTGGTAGGTATCTGATAAGAAAATTATTTTGAGCTTTTTAGTGGAATGTCTTCACTTGTCATAAGACGAGTTAATACAATCCCATTGAATTCCACCACTTAATTGTATCTTGACAGATACGTATTTCGACCTCAACGGTAAGGCTGTCTTCAGTGTCTCGTACTTGACTCGACCAAGTCGACCAAGTCGAGACACTGAAGACGGCCTTACCGTTGAAGTCTAAATACGTATCTGTCACGATACAATTAAGTGGTGGAATTCAATGGGATTGTATTAACTCGTCTTATGACAAGTGGTAGGTATCTGTTTTTTCCCGAGGGAAGCCTAAATTTCAATATATATAATAAACATGAGTTGAGATTTCCTTTCTGACGATTTAACTCGCGAACGGGTTGACCGATTTGCAATATTTTTTCCCTAACGATTCGTTTTCAGATTCGCATGGTTTGTTTATACAAAAGGTTGGTGCCACGGTGTAAAAAAATGGAATATTATCGAAGTTTCATGTACCTCTGATTTTTTTTCACAGAAAGTTAGGCAAGGTCATTAGAAATGAGGTACGGGGTGTTTTAAAATATTTCATCGGCGATTTTTTGAAAAAAGTAATTTTTATTGTTTTCTTCTCGAATATACCGTACAAAAAGTCAATTTATAAACCAGCAATGGATCAATCATTGTAATTAATCCTCAAAATTGAAAATGTACGCATTTGTAGACATTTTTGAGTAGAAAACCTATCTTGAAATAGATCTAAATTTTTGAAAAATATCAATTTCTGTAATTCAAGCCTTCCTAAACTATGTTTTATTTTCATTTTTTTGCGTTATTTTCATTTTTTTTCTGCAATTATCATCTTTTTCCAGCCCAAATATGGTTCTCTATTGAATGTTGTATTCACATTTCTTTCTTCCGACATTCGCACAATAAGACCAGCCCATTGTCAGTCTGCCATATTTTAAAGGGTTCATATTTTCCTCTAGATACAGTGTCTCATCATTTGTGGGGTACATACCATGTACAATAACTTTACCAAATATTGTTTGCAGCACTTTTTGCTTGAAACTTCAAAACCTTACTGGCCTGCTTCCTATAAATACCACGCTTCATGTCTGAAATAGGCTATTGGATGGAGTTATACAGAGCAAATTCCATTTCCGGGTGCATGTTAAGGAAGCTATATTGTTGCTATAAGCACAACTGTCTCACATTTGATTGATTCCATATTTGTGTGGATCCATACTTTTATGAGCAGTAAGCTGGTAAGCTATAAAAACCGTTTTTGCACCCAAGTAATAATTATGGTTTTATAATGTTTTTGAAGATAGCGATTTACTCTTCAGGATAGCACACCTGACCATTATACATAAGTACAACGATGTTACTAGGGATCATTATCCCATTTCACAAGCATTCCAAGGTAAACTATTTCTTTAACGCCTCCAATCATCTCCTGTACATCCTCTTATTTCTATGTCTATCCGTAACAATGTACTTCATACTGGTAGTGTGAATGGATATGTCCTTTCTCACCATCTCAATCTTCAGTGAGACAAAAGTCTCCACCACTACTCTGCGATCGTTTCATAAGGAGCTTGACTTCATCTGCAAAACCTAGGAGCATATGCATAAGCTCTGCCAAGATGACGTACATGGTTACATGCAGAGACAGAGATAAGCTTAGTGTTGTTTGTGCTAAGAAAGTAAAAAGGATGTGTTTGAAGATGTAGAAATAAAATGTACCTTTGAAATGCTGACAAACACTAACAATGCTGTAAACACTGGCAATGACTTTTCCTATGAAGAATGTCTGCTTTAGATAGGATTACCTCTGGCGTACATAACCAGTTTTAGGTCTAAGTTAGGTCTCGTACAATACAGGTGAAGAAAAAGAATTCAGATGGAAATGAAATTCGCTTTTTATAATTCCTCAATTCTTCGGGTGGGCAATTACGGACATGAAACGTTAAAAGCAGTCTAGGATACTTTCAGATTTTTCTAGCAAAAGATGTTGCGTACAATATTCAGAGAGAGGCCAGAAAAAAAGACATGTGGCTCATACGCAAAATCCATCCTCAAAGGAGAAAACATTCTGAATCTCATAAAATACGGCACACTTCGGCGGGCAGGTTATCTAGCAAAAATATCAGAAGATAGAATTGCAAAAACAATATTCATCAGAGAACAATATAGATGCCAGAGATAGATTATTGTTTCAGCAAAGATTTCAAAACATACAAAATAACACTAAAAAAAACTTTAGGAATGCTTGAACTTTAAAAATGTTTTTCAAAATTTTATACCCGTGATACGAGAATGTCAAAAGGCTACAAATGTGTATATAATCAATTTTGAGGGGTAAATTACAAAAATTGATCCTATGTTAAGTTATCAATTGACTTTTTGTACGGTATATTAGAGAAGAAAACAATAAAAATCACTTTTTTCAAAAAATCGCCGATGAAATATTTTAAAACACCCCGTACCTCATTTCTAATGACCTTGCCTAACTTTCTGTGAAAAAAAATCAGAGGTACATGAAACTTCGATAATAATCCATTTTTTTACACCGTGTGGTGAATTTATCGGGGAAATGTAAAAAAATCATTAGAACACAATTTTGGGTCAGCTGTTGAGAAAAACAAAAGCAAAACATTGATCTTGAGTGCGGTGCTGCAAATAGTTCATTGTGACCTGATTGTGACATTTGCAACACCCGGACAAAGCTGGGTTTCTTTCGCTAGTCTTCAATAAATTCAAGTGCCTACTTTGCTTATTATTTCCAGTCACGACTACTATCTACGCTGAACTGGACTGGACACAGGGGCTCGTGGCGGACGTAACCTCAACAAGGAAATAAAATAAGTCGACAGGAATCTGACCTGGGCCCAAGTCAAGGCTAAAGCGAGCAGCCGCCCAGGATGGAGGTATTTTATGTTGGCCCTATGTGCCCTTAACCTTTTGTCTGTGCCCTGGGGTCATTATGACCCCAGGCCACTTTGAAAGGCTGCTTTTTTTAGTTTTAAACCGATTCTCCTAATTTGGTAGTTTGGTGAACTCGCCGAGATCTGTCCCCTAGGTGAAAATTCGCTTGAAAAATCTTGAAATCAAGCGCTACAGGATATTTTTATAAAAAAAAACTTACGTTGTCTGTGCTCTGGGTCATATTAACTCCTAATTGAAATCGCCATAACTTTTTTAATGTTTGGCCAATTTTGGATTTTTGGGACTGTTTCGAAAAATAATTTAATCATCTTTCAGGTCATTACCAAAGATTGACTATAGGTGGGCGGGTACATCACGGGGAGGGGTTTTCGTAAAAAAGGGTACAAAAACAGTAATTTTTCATGCTTATTTTACTTATATCTGAAAATCCTACCCATTTTGAACTGCACCTTTTCAAAAAGGTTATGCAGGAAGGCGTGTGCTTTGACATGAGGCATTGATTAGTTTAGAGCTTGGTCGTTAGGTGGCGGTATATTTGAATTCATTATTTTAGACTACTTAAGTTATTACGGTATATGGAATTTTCCTCATTGTAAATATTCTTATCGCACAAATTTGAAATTTGTAAAGATGACGTCTTTAACAAAGTTAGTCTGGTTGGAATAAGCTGTCTTGTGACAGAAAAATAATTAGGAAATTTACGAATAGGCGGTGCAAGTGTACTTGCAATATTCTTGCATTTATGAAATATTGATTTAGCTTGAGATCTCTCATACCTACACCCAAGTTGTATTCGGCAACATTGTTCAGGATGTCTAATACTACAAAGCGGTGCTCAATATAATGAGCACTTCTTCCAATTTTTCAAATTTGTGTGATAAGAATATTTACGCTGAAGAGAATTCCATTTATCGGAATATCTTGAGTAGTCTAAAATAATGAATTCAAATATACCACCACCTGGTGGCCGAGTTCTAAACTTATCAACGCCTCATGCCAAAGCACATGCCTTCCTGCATAACCTTTTTAAAAAAGGTGCAGGATTTTCGGATATAAGTAAAATAATCATGAGAAATCACTGTTTTTGTACCCTTGTTCACTAAAACCCCTCCCCGCGATGTACCCGTGCACCAATAGTCAAGCTTTGGTAATGACCTGAAAGATGATTAAATTATCTTTCGAAACAGCCCCAAAAATCCAAAATTCGCCAAACATCAAAAAAGTTATAGCAATTTCAATTTGGGGTCAATTTGACCCCAGAGCACAGACAACGTAAGTTTTTTTTAAGCACAGACAGAAGGTTAAAGGGGTGCTCAGGATACATGAGCGAGTGAGTGATTACTATTTATTGTAGTAAGGCCCTGCCTATAGCATAGATTAATTCAGTTTGTATTATCCTGTATTATCGTTTGTAAAATAAACATATGTTTTTCCTGGTAGTTAGTTCTTACGAATTGCAACAAAATCAAGCGCACAAGTGCCAAAAAGACCCAATAGAAATGTTGGCTTTTTTAAAGAAAAAATTATCAATAGGAAGTTGGCAGACCCACTCTTTCTATCCACTACTCTGGAATCGGGTGTCCTGATTGTCTCTCCTAATTCTCAGTTATAATTGATTTACTTAATCACGATTAAAGAGTTTTTACAATTCTACGAAAATACTGACTTACCACTAAACGATCATTGATAACAAACACAAACGTGTTTGCTCTTCCTTTCAGCTTTCATCCTTTACCAAGAAAATGTTCCATCGGGAAGGGTTTCAGTGGTGCCACTTTGAGGCAGAAAGTTTTCAATTGGAAAGGGGAGTTTTTGTCAAGTTTCGCCCTAGAAAAAACGCAAAGCTTGGTCAATTGAAAATACGTCTTCTCAGCTGCAATCCGTTCTAGTTATTTCTGCTGATATATTTTTTGTAAATAAATATTTGACAATATCAGTTTGATTACTATTTTTTATCGGTGATGAGGAAATCACGGTTGGAGAGCCATTCCAAAAGGCAGCAGTGAGGCTAAGAACGGCCAAGCAATGCATTGAAGCACAATGTTTATTACGGGTTATATCTATTTTATACATGAAATCGTCGAGTGAACAATGTGAACCCGTATATCTACGGAGATTTTATGATACTTTGACGAAGAATAAGGGATATAAGGGATATTATGACCATTGCTTGTCCTGAACCTGAATTAATTGATCTGGTTTGACTGACTTGTTGCTTTCGGGTTCATTTGGAACAAGCAAAGGATATGGTCTTCCGTACCTGCTTTGAGCAGAACGAGCTCACCCATGACGGATTTGGATTGTTGGTAACGAAATCGAGGTGCTCGAACATGAACGTATTTTTAATCTCACTTGTGACCGACAAAAAAGATCACTCACTTAGCCATGGATCCGTTAAAAGATCTCCAACCTGGGCAGCTGCTCGCTTTAGATTTGATCAGGCTGGACCCAGCCTAGGGCTGCCTTTGCGAGTATTTCCTAACTTGATTCTCCAATTTGTCCAATTTCTGTTCATTTTGTCCAATTTGTCACTAATTTGTCACTTGTCATAAGACGAGTTTGTACCATCCCATTAAATTCCACCACTTGATTGTAAGATCATCTTCAGTGTCTTGTACTTGACTCGACCAAGTACAAGACACTGAAGACGACCTTATGACAAGTGAAGAAATTCCACTAAAAAGCTCAAAATAATTTTCCTAACTAATTTGTCTCCAATTTGTCAAACTTGTTACCAATGTGTCTCAAAATTGTCTTAAATTTGACTCTTATTTCACCCAGTTGTCCAATATGTCTCCAATTTGTTTCCATCTTGTCCAAACAATCCCCAAGTTGTTAAGTTTGTCTCTAATTAGGTCTCCAATTTGTTCAATTTGATTTCAATTTGTCAAATTTGTTTCCAATTTGCCCAATTTGTCTCCAATTTATCCCATTTGTCTAAAATGTGTCTTCTAATTGTCTATATTAAGTATCCAGAACAACTTTGTTTTTTTTTGTCTATAAATTATACTTAAGGCCGAAAATGCATCTTTTCTCGTTAATCTTGCAATACGGTGATAATGATAAAACTTATAAAAAGTGTTGAAGCTGTAGATTTTTTATTTTTCATTTTTCACGAATGTCACTTTCTGAAGACTTTTGGAGCTATAATAACATCGTCTATACTAACTTTTGCTATAATAACATCGTCTGTATTTTCTTCCGTTGTCGAGTAATATCAATTTACTTGAAAAAACATTACTTCAGTAAAATTAGTAAAACTTGAGACAAAAAAATAACATATCTCCAATTTTTTTAACATAATAAAGAATATGAATTGCTCTTTCAAATGCTGTGTAAACATATTTTTTTGGTCTGCCTTAACCGGAGAAATCAACATTTGACTAACTAATTTTCTGTTTCCTAACTATTTCTTACAATTTTGTAGAATAACATTTTTTTCTAAAAAATATAGCTATACTGTAAAAAAATATACTAAAACTGTATCCTGGACCATAGTGCAATGTGTCCAATTTGTTCAATCAATCCAATTTTCCCAATCTATCTCATTTGTCTAACTTGTCCAATTCATTAAATTTGCCCAATTTTTCTCCATTTTGTTCAATTTGTCTACAACAGAGGTTCCCAAACTGTGGGTCGCGACCCCCAGGGGGGTCGTGGGCTGTTCAGTGGTGGGTCGCGAAAGACAAATCTTAATTCATAATTTTGTTACTATTTTGTCCCACAAATCTATTCCATATTTTGAATTAGGATCTAACTAATGATTGGATTATTAAAGAACAACAAACCTGACGAGGTCAACGGCCTTTTTTTGTTATACGATATTTGGGCAAGTAGAAAGAAGTATTGTTTGATTTAATCACCGCGGGATTTTATTTATTTTTTTATGTGTTATAAAAAAGCGAATAAAAAAGTCTAGCTGACTTTTAATGGACTTACCCTGAACCGAATTGCTCACAACAAATTGCATTAGACGCGGAATCCTGTTCTATTATTTTCTATTGAAAGTTGGCCAACAAAGTTGAACCGAAAGGCTATAATTCCTTTCCGAAAACGAACTATCGGATGCTTCCACACTGATACACTTCCCTCCCTCTTCATACGGGAGTTTGGCAGAAAGACGGTCATGAGATTTATATCATAATCATAACAAATATTGCCCTCCGCTCGCTTGATGGGAATGACATTTTCGTTTTCTTTTTGTGTAGTCGGAGCTTCAGTTCAACTAACATCCAAAAGTGATATCCTTAAAATATATGACTGGGTAAAATAAAACAGGGGTATGTACGTAAAAAGATTGGAAAAGGAAACAAAAATGTCAAAATTCTTATTAGCATATTGTAGATCAAGCTTAAAACCGAACCGAGGTCTCGCGACAATCGCATTTTCTCGCATTTCCGGATGTTGCAACTGCATCGCGAGTAGTGCGCAACTGTGCCATAGTCGGGCACCACTCGCGATGCAGTTGCGACTTCTGGGAATGGGACAAAATATGATTTTCGATTTTCAACTGGATCTACAATATCTTTGCCATAAATAATCTGATTTTCATAGAACGGACAAAGAAATTTGTCTTTTTTACTCTTAGCTACTAGCTCATCTATTTTCAAGCACACACATTTTACGAAGGTCGAGAAAGGCACCATCACCGCTAGGTGGATTAATCTGGGTTTTTAATTTGTCTCCAATTTGTTTAAAATTTGTCTACTATTTGTCGTCAATTCATTTCATCTAAAATTTATTGTCAATTTGTCTCAAATTCGTTAAATTTGTTCAAATAGTCCTATTTGTCAGCAATTTGTTCAGTTTGTCTAGAATGTGTACCCAATTTGTCTTCAATTGTTCAATTTGTTTCCAAATTGTCTCCAATTTGTTTTTAATTTGTTATACTAATTTGCGTCTAATATGTCTCCTATTTGCCCAATTTGTTTTCCGTTTATAATTTTTCTATTCAATTTGTTTGTTCAATTTGTCTCCAATTGTAGTCGACTTGTGTCCGATTAGACCTATTTGTTTCCAATTTGTCCAACTTGTCTGAAATTTTCCGGCAATGTATCTCCTATTTGTCTCCAATTTGACCAATTTGTCTAATTTATTCCCATTTTGTTCAATTTGTCTATAATTAGACCAATTAGTCCCAGGCTTTCAATTGTCTACAATTTGTCTTCTACCTTTCTCCAATTTGTCCGATTTGTTCCATTTGTTCAAATTGTCTCCAATTTGTTCCCAATTCGACTCCAATTTGTCTCCAGTTTACTATGGCGCAAACAAACAAGAAAATGTTGCTAAGAAACATTTTCAGTCATTTCGCGACTTACTTTTAAAAAAGGCCTAGTGTATTGACACTTTTTATATAATAAAAATTAATTTAAAAAATAAAGTTTATTGTGAAAGCTAGAATAACCCATCCAGCGATTATAGTGCCTTTCTCGTTTATCATAAAATCAGAATGTAAAAAAGGGGACGAGAAAGGTATAAATAGCACTTTAGGGATTGTTTCCATCAGTTCAATTTTATGTGCATAGGACAAGCAAAGCTTTGTCAATAACCCTAGTAGCACAATTCAGTTCGATTTTGTTACAGCAACTCCAATGTGACTGGCTCAATTTTCAAGAGTGAATTGTTGGCAATTAAATTTTCATAGTGGCATATAAAGAAGAATTGGTAGAGAGTTGCGAGTAAGATTTGAATGTGGTGGAATATAGATACCAAATAAGAGCTTCTTCAGGAACATTTTCATTTGAAATTTCACCGTAGCCGAGCATTGCAATTTTTTTTCTAATTTTGAGTTTCTAATCGGTTTTTGCTATAAAACAAAAAAAAAAGATTATTCTTATATTTTCTGCATAATGCCTTACTAGTCCCTTAAAATTCGTTCTCAGATAGTTTTTTTCATACATTCAACAGTTTCCGAGATAACATGTAGACTAAACTAGACTAGACTAAAGACTTCTACTAAAAGAACTTAAATAATTTTTCTGAAACTATTTAATGTAATCGAGAGTAAATCAAAGACTAGTACCTAGAAACTGAATTTTGATGTAGTTTATGAAAAAAAATCATAAAACATTGTTATTTTGCTATGGTTTGGTAATGCTAATCAGGAGAGTAGTCGAAGGTTTTTTTGTATTCAAAAAGATTTTCAGCCCTAGGTTGGCTCATCTCTTGAGTTGTCGAAGCTCATTATCGCGTAAAAAAACAGATTATGCTTGCATATAAATGACGAATGAATTATTGGCAGTGGCTGATTTTCTACCCGTCGCTGTCACATCCAGGCGCTATAGTATATGCGCAAAATAGCCAGCATGAGTTAACCGCCAGAAATTTGTATGGCGAAAGACATCTAACGCGGGTTTTCTCAAATTTAGAAACTTTTCATGAAAAACTATTTGGTACCGGTTATGTAGGAAGGTGTCCGCTACTACGCCTACCAAATATTTTTTCGATGAAGGTGCTTGATTTTGAGAAATCGAGCCTTAGATGCCTTTCGCCATACTGATTTCAGAAAGTTAACTCCTAGTGTGCCGCTGTAAGCACGCTCAAAGCGGGCGATTCATTATTGGCAGTGGCTGATTTTCGACCCGCCGCTATCACATCCAGGCGCCATAGTATATGCGCAAAATAGCCAGCATGAGTTAACCGCCAGAAATTTGTATGGCGAAAGACATCTAAAGCGGGTTTTCTCAAAATTAGAAACTTTTCATGAAAAACTATTTGGTACCTGTTATGTAGGAAGATGTCCGCTACTACGCCTACCAAATATTTTTTCGATGGAGGTGCTTAATTTTGAGAAATTTAACCTTAGATGCCTTTCGCCATACTGATTTCAGAAAGTTAACTCCTAGTGTGCCGCTGTAAGCACGCTCAAAGTAGGCGATTAGACAAAGTAGTATTTTTTTTTTTCAAATTGCTTTCTCAAAATGGAGCAAGTTCGGGAGAGATTTTTCATCACAATCAAAAAGTATACAACTCAAATATACCGCCGGAAATAAGTATAAAGACAAGCATGATTTTCATACATTTTCATCATGATTGAGGATCGATATCTCGATTCGTAGCGATTCGATTTAGCTGAAATTTTACTAGGCACCTGGTTTAACTTGATCTTTCGATCTTTGAGTAAATTGTATACATCTCTGTTGATTTTGACTCAAAATCTGGAAATAATTATAAAGACACCACTTTTTTATATGGATCTCCATACAACGGAACTGTCTCTATAATTATTTCCAACAGAAACGCGTATAACCAGAATATATGCAGAAATGTAACTATCATTGAATAAAAATTCAAGTCATTTTAGGCTTGTTGGCAAAAAAATCAGCCCAATCGAATCGCTAAGAATCGAGATATTGACTTCCCAATATGGCCATTATGTATGGAAATCAAGCTTGTCGTTATATTTATTTCCACCAGAGTATAATTCCCAATTAAATATCTTTGCGAGGAAGTGCGGAGAAAAAGGTGGCTGGCTGTCAAATTTAAAATTACAACAATTTTTAAGGGATTTGCTTCTAATTTTAATTTTTAAATTTTTAAATTGTTTCTACTATTGTTGCCAAACTCTTTTAATAATCATCACGATCCTATATATAGGCCTTGGTGTTTTCTCAGAGAAAGCTTTTATAAAACTGGCGTTTCCTCACCTTTTCTCAACATTGATACCTAATATCTGAATGACCACAACTCGTAGGGCCCTTATACTTTGGGATACTCTCATCTTATCTATCTCTCATTTTCCAAAGAAAATTGATAATTTTTTTTAGGATAAAGTCGATTTTTCGATTAATGATCGCTCAATTCCTCATAGTGCAATTTGTCCAATTTGTCTTCAATTAGTTTCTTAATTGTCCAATTTGTCCAGTTTTCCCTCACTTAGCCCATTTTTTCAATTTGTCCAATTCCATTTTGTCCAATTTGTCTCTGATTAGTCCAATCTGTCTTCACTTAGTCCAATTGTCCAACTTATCTACAATTTGTCTATAATTAGACCAATTAGTCCCTTGTCTCCAATTTGTTTTCAATTTGTCGCCAATTGTCTCCAATTTGTCCAAATTGTCTTGAATTTGTCTCCAATTTGATCAATTTGTCTCCAATTTGTTTCAAATTCGACTCAAGTTTGATCAATTTGTCTCTTATTTGTCTTTAATTTAATTTCCAATTTGTATAATTTTGAGACAAATTTGTCTCCAGTGTACTATGGCGCGAACAAACAGGAAAATGTTCTCAAGAAACATTTTCAGTCATTTCACGACTTAATTTTGAAAAAGGTCTAATATATTGACACTTTTTATATAACATTAATTAATTTAAAAAAAGAAAAAAAAGTGTATTATGAAAGCCAGAATAACAATTTGTTCAACTTGTCTACAATTTGTCTGCAATTTGCCTGCTATATGTCTCCTATATGTGTTCAACTTGTCTAATTTTACCAAATTGTCTCCAATTTGCCTAAAATGTCTTCAACTTGACTTCCATTCATCTCCAACGTGTCTGCAATGTGTCTTCTATTTGAATCATTTGTTTGAGAAACTGCATAAGTCCATTTTACACTATTTTGAGAAAACAACAAAAAACTGTTTTTTAACTAATTTGCACCGAATCTTTCGATTTCTTCGATACAGATCAATAATTTTTGGAAAAACTCAACACCCTGGGGCACTTTCAGTGCAAAAAATGTAAACAGTACTCCACAATTGCTCTTCAAAGTACGTGGACATATGTAGTTTCTCAAACAAACGAAATTTTTTTCATACATTCCTGAACAAAAATTTTTTTTCCGTATTTTTTGCCAGAATATGTATTTTTGGGCGAGGATTCAGAATATATAAAAATCTCATTTTGGCCAAAAATGTTACATATGCAGTTTCTCAAACAAACGATTCATTTGTTTCCAATTTGTTATTTTTGGTTTGTTCAATTTGTTCAATTATTTTAATTTGTCTCCAATTTGTGCAAATCGTCTTAAATTTGTCCTATTTGTCTCCAATTTTTTCAATTTGTCAAACTTGTATGATCTGTTTATGTTTTCCAATCTGTCCAATTTGTCTAATTTGTACCATTTGCCCAATTCGTCAAAATGTTCCAATTGGTCTACAATTTGATTAATTCATCTCCAATATGTCCAATTCACCACCGATTGGTCCGATTTGTCTCCATTTCGACCAATATGTCTCAATTTGCTTCCAATTTTCTAACATGTTTTAAACTCGTCTCCAATTCATCCAATTTGTCTCCCAATTGTGTCTCATTTGTCCAATTTGTCCTTTTTTTCTTCAATAAGTCCATATGGCTTCAATTAGTTCAATTTGTCTTCATTTTGCCCAATTTGTCTCCAATTTGCATTTGTTTGTCTATTGTTTTTTTGGCTTGCAGGCCTGGGCTGGCTCACTTCTAAACTCTCCAATTTGTTTCCAATTTGTCACCATTTTCTCTCCAAATTGGCCAAATTTGCAAGATTTGTCAAATTTGTTCAATTTATCTCGGATTTGTCTCTTACTTGTCTCCAATTTGTCTTATCTGCCCATTCGACCCTATTTGTCCAATAAATCCAATTTTTACAGTTTGTCCAATTTATCTGCAATTTGTCTCTAATTTGTAATCAATTCGTCTCATATTCGTCTCCAATTTGTCCATTTTGTTCAATTTGCTCCCCTCTTACCTCTAACTTTTCTTGAAATTGTTCAATTTGCCCAAGCGATCCAATTTGTCCGATTTATAAAATTTGTCCAATCAGCCCAACTTGTCCAAATTGTCCAATTAGTCTCCTATTTATCTCCTAGTTGTCTCCCTTTTTTCGATTTTATCAATATTTGCAAATTGTTCCATTTGCCCTATTTTGGAGAAGATGAATTGCAAGAGTTCGGCTGTTTCCCTTGTTGGAAGTTTAAGCTCATAAATACCCGTTGAGCTGCAGAGGACGTTCATTTGTAGGGAAAGCTCCTGTAAAGCACACTGGGTTGGTGGGTTCAAACCCCACCGAAAGAAGTGGTTACCTCCAATATATTTTACGAACTAAATATTTCACAAGTTGTGCATATGCACAAACCGAGTGTCAAACATAATAATTAATTTTCAATCCGGTTGGCCAATATCCGGAAATATAGACAAAAAACTTTATTTGAACTTGTCTAATTTTTCCAAATTGTCCAAATTGTTTACTTAGTCCAATTTGTTGTTTGCCGAATGCCATCTGGCCGAAAGTCATTTAGCTAAACGAGTCATCTGGCCGAATAGATCATTTGGCCGAAAAGGACATTTGGCCGAATAGGACATTTGGCCAAACACGTCTCATTTCTCACTCCTCATTTCTTACTTCGCACTGTAAAAATGAAAAGCGCGAAGTGAGTAGGTAGACGTCTCACTTCTCATTTGTCACTCATCATTTCTCACTGCGTAAAATGAGAAGAGCAAAGTTATAAGGAAGACGCCTCTCTTCTCACTCATCACTTCTAACTTCTTATTTCTCACTTTACACAGTGAGAGGAGAGATATGAAATGTCAAATGACCTATTCGGCCAAATGAACTATTCGGCCAAATGAACTATTCGGCCAAATGACCTATTCGGCCAAATGACCTATTCGGACAAATGACGTATTCGGCCAAATGAACAATTCGACCTAATGACTTATTCGGCTAAATGCCCTATTCGGCCATATGACCTTTTCAGCCAAATGACCTGTTCGATCAAATGACCTATTCGGCCAAATGACTTTTTCGGTCAAATGGCTATTCGGCCAAATGTCCTTTTCGGTCAATTGGCCTTTTCGGTCAATTGACCTTTTCGGTCAAATGACCTATTCGGTCAAATGATTTAATAGGTCAAACGGCTATTCGGCCAAATGAACTTTTCGGCCAAATGACTTAATAGGTCAAATGGCTATTCGGCCAAATGAACTTTTCGGCCAAATGACCTATTCGGCCAAATGACTTAATAGGTCAAATGGCTATTCGGCCAAATGAACTTTTCGGCCAAATGGCCTATTCGGCCAAATGACCTATTCGTTCAAATAATTTTTTCGGTCAAATGGCATTCGGCCGAACGATATTCGGCCAAACGACCCTTCATACATACACATAGACAAACATCACTTCAATTCGTCAATTTGTGTCAATGAGTTGTCTACTTTATAAGTTAACTTTTTGAAAACACTTTATTCGTAAACGTATTTAGTGAGCGTAGTGGCGGACATATTCCTGCATAAACGGCACATTTTTTTTCGGGGAATGTTCCTACTTTCGAGGAGATCCGCGTTAGATATTCTTCGCCATACCAAGTTCGCGCATACAGTTAGCGCCTGGATGCTGGCAGCGGCGGGTAGGGAACCATGTTAATAATTCATTTCTATATAATTGGTACTCTCCGACCCTATTGCATTGGTTTCGTATCGCATTCGTTTTTGTATTGTTTCGATAGCCGTACATTAAGTGAGCAAGAAAGGCAAACATTTGATTCATATTCAATCGAAAATTGACAACGTTTATTCGACTATGAATGTGTTTTCACAATAAAAATATTTCTTAAGCTCTGTGAACCATTAGGATGAAAAACTCATTTAGAATATTGACCAACCCCACAAGCCCACATCGACCGGACATCATCGCCCGGTAGCAGCAGAAACGTCACTTATCCGTCCACCCTTTTTTTCCAACCCCTACCCACACTCCGATAGCTAAACTTTATTTACATTTTATCTGCAATTTAAAATTCATTTAAAAAAGATTGCATTTACGTGTTTGCACAAACACCGACCATCCGTTTCGTGTTTTCCCCTTTCCCGTCCGACATCCGGGAAGGTGGGTGGGTCACCTAGCGCCATATTCTTCGTGTTCCGTCCAACTTGTTGTTGCCGCTTCTGATCCAACGACGACGACGACGACGACGGAGAAAAGAACGGTCCACTGGCTCGTCCTTGCTGCAACCCGAAACCCGATATCGAAACACTTTGACGTAGAAATAAGTGGGAAAATATCCGGATCTTGCTTGTCGCCGGACCGGACAGAAGGTGCACCACGTTGATAGGAGGGCTTGTAAGACGTCGGACTAACTAAGAATAAATAAATATAGCTTCCAATGTGACCTGGCTAAGTGTACGATGACAAGATTTGTCCCACAAGTTTTTCTCCCATGAGATGCTGTAAGAAATATTTTCATTTCATTTTCCTCAATACCCACTGAAGAATGCGCAGCAATGAACTGCTGAAGAAGGTGTAGGGTAAGCGCTCTTGCTACGGACTTCACATCAGCCTACATTGTCACGAAGGCAATTGCAAGTCAGGAACATTCCATTTCCCCCATAAAACTGGGAAGGAATTTGGTTTGTCACTATGATGCAATTCCAAAACGCCAAGAAAACGGGAAATTCCATTTATTTCATTCACTTTCCCGGTAACTTTCTTCCCTTGCTGATGGTGCACCATTTCAAGTAGATTTGTAACAATATTGCTTCTGCCGGCACTGACTGCTTGTCTTCGTTAAACGGGCAGACAATTTGGTTCCAATCAAGAGTCCGGTGCCACTTCAGGACTGTAGGATTCTCGAAGAAACCACCGACAAATGGAGGGAAAAATGAAAATTTGCAACCGGGTGGTTGAAGTGCACCAAGAAACCTCTACAAGGCCATCATAGATTTGAAGGGACATCTTTCATCAAACTATAATTGTCTTGTTCGAATTCTTTATTGTTTTCGCAAGACGAATTGTGTCACAACTTGTGAAAAAATTTGGGCTTATCTTGTAGTACTCATATAGAACTAAGGGAAAATCCATAAAGTACGTCACGCAAAAATCGGCGATTTTCCCTCCCCCCTTCGTCACACTTTTTGTATTAAACCTCTAAAATTTTTGTATGAGTCGTCACGCTGCTCGGAACCCCCCCTCCCCCCTAGGAGCGTGACGTACTTTGTGGATGGTCCCTAATGACCAGAATCCTGTAAAGGGGGTAATCGTGGTGAAGACACGAAAACATACACGAGAACGTACATCCATCCATGTTTTCCTCGGGAATACAATAGGAAGTGAAAGTTGTTCCTCACTTTGGTACAAAAATAATACCTTAATCGTAAATAGTCTAATTTTGCTTTTATAACAAGAAAAGTTGGCCTGTAATGTTGTCTTAAAAAAAAAAATAATGCATATTTATTATTTCTAGCATCATTTCAGAGTGTAACGGCAAATAAATTTTCATTGACTTCAAAATGTTAGTGACAGCCAATTTTTTTGCATAATGTTTATATTTCAACCTAAGAATACATTCCCCCCAGTTTGTTGACAAGCGGAAATCCTGATTTGAAAGCGCCCGTCGTAAATTTCCGGGTTTTCATTTTCACATGCCATCCCGCATCTTGCGGGCTGCGATTGCTGTCATAAAGCACGGTGAGCAGCAGAAGACAATCTCATGAATCAGCAGCCATTTTCCGGTGGCCTTTTTTGCATGTGATGAGCATATCGCACACTTGGCCCAGTTCATGCCGCCGCGCCACTGTGTCGTGATGCCGTGTCGCGGTTACCGAGGCATTAAAGGAAGTTGTGAGGATGCGAACGTGAGTCATATGTGTCCCTCGGTACCCGTCGTCCTATAGTTGAGTGCTCTCAGGAGGGGAGATTTGCTGGAAACGTTTGAAAATTTCCTCCCGCTGTTCGAGTGGGGCCTCCTAGACGGCATAACGACGTATGAAAATTGTACACGGTTCCGACAACCGTAACATAAGTGTTTGGTTCACGGAAAACAATCTCAACACCTGATGATGTATGGCCGTAGATTGCAGATAGATAATACCTTGAGGTGAAATTCTAATGAATTTTAATGAATTGATGGTTCCAAGAAAGTTCAAGAGGCAGCTGTTATGAATGTTCAATTTTGTTTTTGAATAATCTATCAAAATTATCTCTTCTACGTTGAAATGTCGGTTTCACTGATTTAAAGCGGCTTAGGAGCAAATTAGAGGTTATCGTGTGAAACCCTGCCAAAATAGTAATCAGCTTGAATCATGACATATCATGACTTATAACTTTGACTGAAAAATGCAAACATCACAATTATGTTGACGCTAATCTATTTATTTCGTGCTATCCTTTTTCTCATTTTTATCTAGCAACAAATCATCCAACATCAAAGTCTTAATTTCATACCCCCACAGCAAACGAGCCCTAATGAGCGAGGCTTTCCGCCGCAAATCCCTCAACTCATCATCCAAAAATGCCTGACGAAAAACATTCCCATTTTGTCACCCGCCAGCATTCCATCAGACAGCGCTAACGAATTTTCGCACCCATTTACGTCCTCATTTTCATCCTTGTTCCCATTATCGTCACCATTATACTATCGCCATAACCACATCGCAGGCATCGTTACCGTTGCCAGTGCTGCTCTGGTGTGCGCTAGGTAGGTGCCCACAAACCGCCTAAGGCCAACCAGGCCAAAGCTTTTCAATTAAATTCATCTACGGAGGTATTTCCCACCGGCTATCGTTACTTATCTCGCGTCATTACACACCGCCACACTTGGATGGTAGTTTGTAAAAGCAGGACATAATTGCTCATAATTAGAAATTAAAATTTACACTATATTTTGTTTTTTTTTTTTTGGAAAAAAAGTAAACAAAAAAAAGTTTTCGTTTGAGTTTTCTGACTATTATTTTAGATGAATTTAGCATTGAACACAATCTAAATCTTGGATAGAAAATACTCCTACGCTGTTGAGCTTGGAATTTTAGAATTTTTAATTTTATCGGGGCTGGGTTTGCAAGTTCGAAATAATTGTCACTAAAACACTCCCAGATTTCCCAAGTTCGATCCCACTATGCAACATAGTGGCAGACAAGGCTGTAGGTATTGAGATGATTAAATCTGTCCTACGCGGATTCTATTCAGACAGATGATGAACGGTGCAATGGAAAATCCAGCCCCTAATCATATGGACCATTACGTTGCCACTAACGGCGGTCGTCGGTAGCCGCTTCTACGATTACAATACCTGTAACTAGATTGTATAATGGAGGGGAAAAAGTTACAAAGCATACAGGTGAGGTGAGCTTTCTGACTGCACCTTCATCATCTACAGCGGCCACACCACTGAAACGTTAATCTGAGTTGAGTTCAGGGCTCATAATTATTACTTCAATATTGATGCTTTAAGCACATACAAATAGGCACAACAATCTGAGCTTTCTATTTTGCATTGTTAAGGTCACTCCTGACGGAATCTGTTTAAAGTGCTCGCGTTTTGGGGCACACCACTCGATTCAGAGGCGGCGCACAATTGTCATTTTGTGGATTTAGCTTTGCTGCGTCGCAGCATGCGTGAAATAATAAAAATGACAGTTGTGCGTTGCTTCCGTATCGAGTGGTGTGCCCCCGAAAACGCGAGCACTTTTAAACTTGGATTCCGTCAGGAGTGACCCTAAAAAGAATAATTTCTTAGCTGGTTTTATTTGCATTGTTTGCAGCTATCTACGTTTATCCCTCGAATTCTTATCGGACTGTTTTTTTTCACTTGGGATGAGTATTGAATATTGTAATGACTGATGTGCAAGGAACTGAAAGCCGTTTTGAACGAGCTAATGGTTGTTGCTCAAGCTTTGCGAGGGTTACGTTATAGAGCTCTCCTATTTTTTAAAAGAACCTAAGTAACATTTTTTTGTTAATAAATTTGAGTACAGCAATCAAAAGCTTTCATATTGGTCTGTTGATATATAATATTCAAATAAATTCATGAAAAAAAGTTATTTAGGTCCTTTTGAAAAGTTATACGAGAAGTGTTTGAACATGACTTTCAAAAAGTACATAAACAAAATTAACCGAGTAATATGGCCACTGCTTGTTCATTCATTTATTTAGTCTACATCTTAACAGATAACACTGAATTAACAATTTGACGCCACAATACACGGTTCGAGGCCGCATATCTCCATCCTCGAATACGCCCACGATCGCCAAGGCCACTGCTTGTTATTGTGCCAAATTAGAAGTCTTTCGAGCCTCTTGAAAGGAGGCTTCCGAGCCTCTTGAGAGGAGGCTTCCGAGACTCTTGAGAGGAGGCTTCCGAGCCTCTTGAAAGGAGGCTTCCGAGCCTCTTGAAAGGAGGCTTCCGAGCCTCTTGAAAGATGGCTTCTGAGCCTCTTGAAAGGAGGCTTCCGAGCCTCTTGAAAGGAAGCTTCCGAGCCTCTTGAAAGGAGGCTTCTGCGCCTCTTGAAAGGGAGGCTTCCTGAGCTCTCTTGAAAGGAGGCCTGAGCCTCTTGAAAGGAGGCTTCTGAGCCTCTTGAAAGGAGGCTTGAGCCTCTTGAAAGGAGGCTTCCAGCCTCTTGAAAGGAGGCTTCTGAGCCTCTTGAAAGGAGGCTTCCGAGCCTCTTGAAAGGAGGCTTGAGCCTCTTGAAAGGAGGCTTCCAGGCCTCTTGAAAGGAGGCTGAGCCTCTTGAAAGGAGGCTTCTGAGCCTCTTGAAAGGAGGCTTCCGAGCCTCTTGAAAGGAGGCTTCCAGGCCTCTTGAAAGGAGGCTTCTGAGCCTCTTGAAAGGAGGCTTCTGAGCCTCTTGAAAGGAGGCTTCCAGGCCTCTTGAAAGGAGGCTTCTGAGCCTCTTGAAAGGAGGCTTGAGCCTCTTGAAAGGAGGCTTCCAGGCCTCTTGAAAGGAGGCTTCCGAGCCTCTTGAAAGGAGGCTTCTGAGCCTCTTGAAAGGAGGCTTCTGAGCCTCTTGAAAGGAGGCTTCTGAGCCTCTTGAAAGGAGGCTTCTGAGCCTCTTGAAAGGAGGCTTCCAGGCCTCTTGAAAGGAGGCTTCTGAGGCCTCTTGAAAGGAGGCTTCCAGGCCTCTTGAAAGGAGGCTTCCGAGCCTCTTGAAGGAGGCTCTGAGCTCTTGAAAGGAGGCTTCCAGGCCTCTTGAAAGGAGGCTTCCGAGCTCTTGAAAGGAGGCTTCTGAGCCTCTTGAAAGGAGGCCTGAGCCTCTTGAAAGGAGGCTTCTGAGCCTCTTGAAAGGAGGCTCTGAGCCTCTTGAAAGGAGGCTTCTGTGCCTCTTGAAAGGAGGCTTCCAGCTCTTGAAAGGAGGCTTCCTGAGCCTCTTGAAAGGAGGCTTCTGAGCCTCTTGAAAGGAGGCTTCCAGCCTCTTGAAAGGAGGCTTCCTGAGCCTCTTGAAAGGAGGCCTGAGCCTCTTGAAAGGAGGCTTCTGAGCCTCTTGAAAGGAGGCTTCCTGAGCCTCTTGAAAGGAGGCCTGAGCCTCTTGAAAGGAGGCTTCCGAGCCTCTTGAAAGGAGGCTTCCTGAGCCTCTTGAAAGGAGGCTTCCTGAGCCTCTTGAAAGGAGGCTTCCGAGCCTCTTGAAAGGAGGCTCTGCGCCTCTTGAAAGGAGGCTTCCGAACCTCTTTAAAAGAGGCTTCCGAGCCTCTTGGAAGGAGGCTTTTGAGCCCCTTGAAAGGACGCTTCTGAGCCCCTTGAGAGGGGGCTTCTGAGCCTTTTGAAAGGAGGCTTCTGAACCTCTTGAAAGGAGGCTTGAGCCTCTTGAAAGGAGGCTTCCTGAGCTCTTGAAAGGAGGCTTCCTGAGCCTCTTGAAAGGAGGCTTCCTGAGCCTCTTGAAAGGAGGCTTCTGAGCCTCTTGAAAGGAGGCTTCCTGAGCCTCTTGAAAGGAGGCTTCCAGCCTCTTGAAAGGAGGCTTCCGAGCCTCTTGAAAGGAGGCTTCTGAGCCTCTTGAAAGGAGGCTTCCGAGCCTCTTGAAAGGAGGCTTCGAGCCTCTTGAAAGGAGGCTTCGAGCCTCTTGAAAGGAGGCTTCCTGAGCCTCTTGAAAGGAGGCTCTGAGCCTCTTGAAAGGAAGCTTGAGCCACTTGAAAGGAGGCTTCTGAGCCTCTTGAAAGGAGGCTTCCGAGCCTCTTGAAAGGAGGCTTCCGAGCCTCTTGAAAGGAGGCTTCCTGAGCCTCTTGAAAGGAGGCTTCCTGAGCCTCTTGAAAGGAGGCTTCCTGAGCCTCTTGAAAGGAGGCTTGAGCCTCTTGAAAGGAGGCTTCCGAGCCTCTTGAAAGGAGGCTTCCGAGCCTCTTGAAAGGAGGCTTCCGAGCCTCTTGAAAGGAGGCTTCCGAGCACATAACATAAGTGGATCTTCGAACGAAATCGCCATCAAAAAGTTGACCCCCTTTCGGTGGGCCAAAACTGTTATAACGAGCGTCGGGAACATCGTTCTGTCATTCTCAAATGTAAACAAATACCATATGATCAGAAAATTAGAACACTTAGTTTCAAAGAGTACAAAGGTCAGGATAGACAACCCATGTGTGGAGAAATTCAGTTTTAGCATGCATATATTTCAAACATTATCGAGATATGGGAGATAATATCCGATAACAAATCTCTTCTGCGCTTCTCACAACAATGGATAAGATATAAAATCAATATCGATATTTTCTTTATCTAGAACAGTTATTTTCAGGCGATTTTATAACAATATCTTTTTTCTACCGATTACTAGTATCGAAAATGAAATGATCCTAAATCCGGTTCAATAAGTTTGTGAATGAATTGAAGAAAATTGAAGTTTTTCAAAAGTTTTAATTAAGATGTCGTTTAAAACTGTACTACATTAGAAACTAATCTGTAAATATGCAGTTTTCGGTTTTTTCAAAAGGATGGCGAGGGGTACATCAATGTTGGTTTTCAAGTTGCAAAACACTGATATTGTGAATCAATATTGCAATACTTCATTCAAAAGTTTGGTGTTATTGTAGTATGATAAATCGAAGTTTCATGTTCAAAATATTTCAAAGTTAATTACAGAGTTTCAAAAGATTAATCTTATAATTATGTTTTAATTAGTTTTAGGAGAACTGTTCCGATCTCCATCTCACTGTACATTAGGGTGGTTCAAAAAATCGATTTTGCTCCACAGTGCTTATCTGATTCTTTACCATGTTCTGAGAGTCCTCTGAAAATTTGAGCTCATTTGGATTAAAACTGATTTAGCACAAGCCGTTTCAAGTTTGTATGCAAATTAGTATGGGGAAATTTATTTTTTCATTATACTGTTAATGACGCTTCCCAATCAAGCCCAGGTTAAAAGAAAACCTACATAACTAAAAGGAATACTCAACAGCTTTCACTCAGTGAAAACCGCATCTCAATTAATCGTTCCAATAATTAGTAATCGAATTTAATCTATACCGCGATTTTCTGGAGCTAATTGCATAACTCATCAACAGGCAACATTGCTGCTCGTGGCGCGAAAGATAGCACACACAAATTCAGGCTACTATGTTGCACTGCATATTTCAGTGATGCCCTCAAAGAAGTTTAACGATCATGACTAAAGATTCGCAACCTGCCTTAAAATCGATTACTAATTACTGGGGCGATTAATCAACATCCGGTTTTCGTTGGGTGGAAGCTGTTGAGTATTCCTTTTAGCTATGTAGGTTTTCTTTCAACCTGCGCTTAATGGGGAAACGTCATTTACAGTATAATGAAAAAATAAATTTACCCATACTAATTTGCATGCAAAATTGAAACGGCTTGTGCTAAATCAGTTTTAATCCAAATGAGCTCAAATTTTCAGAGGACACTCAGAACATGGTAAAGAATCAGATGAGCACTGTGGAGCAAAATCGATTTTTTGAACCACCCTACTGTACATATATCCATCTCATCGCTAAACAAAGAAATACGGCACCAAATTCGTCGCTTCTTTTTGTCAACAGGCGTGCTCACTGCTGAAAAAAATCACAAAAATAGTAAACAAACCAAATTCATTTCCATTGCTTTGTTTTTGATGGGATGGAAATAGGAGCTATGAGATCAAGTGGCGAACCGTTCCCCTATAATAATCATATAATTTTATAATGATTGTGACTGACCTTAATGAGTCTATATTGAAAGGAACAGTCGATTCATGGAAATATCGAGATGTGGAATAGAAAATCATTGGAAAGCTCTTTGAAGGGACCTTCACAGTAACCCAGAAGTTCGATTCTTTTATTTGACATTTTTTGCATAGTTATGCAGAAAGAGAGATTTTGGCTCTATAATACTATGTGCATCTTCTTCTTCTGTATCTCGTGGGCTTGGTAGTCATATTGTTACCGCTTCTGTCTCATACGCCATGTCGTTTCCATTTATATCCTATATCTCCATCTTGATATTCTAGCAGTAATTGCTAGAACTATAGATAAACGAGAAGATAGTTTCCTACAACAAAATAAAATGCAATCAATTGCTTTCTCCTGCCACTTTACCAACTCGTTTACTAAGACGAACCTGTGCAACTCGAACATTATCCAAAAATGTCAATAAATTCCGCATGAACTCGTGGCAAGTGCAATGTATATTTGGCTTCGGCTTGCAATGGTTGACTATTTAGAGTTGCATTGCTGCTTACTTTTCTACTGCATAATAGGCGAAAGTGAGCGTTGTGAACTGCCCATGTGAAATTTCCCTACGAATCTCATTATTTTCGCATGCGGATATATCATACAAGCTAGTCGGTAACGACAACGAATTTGCTGAAGGAATGAAGAAAATCCATCCAGCTGTTTTCGAGTAATTTTTATTATTCAGAGATATTATTTACATCAACATAAGCACTTTAAACCATCAATATGAAAGAATTGGATTACAAAACTGTAAAACAGTAAGAAAATTATTAAGCCTTTTTTGTGGAATGTCTTTACCTGTCATAAGACGAGTTTAGTACTATTCAATTTTATTCCACCACGTAATAATCTAAAAAATATTTAGCTAATTTTGGTGTGAATAATAATCAGATAAACAGTAAAAATCACGCGACCCCTTGCTAATTCAATACTGTTATACCATATCTTTTGACGTTTCGATGTTCCGTATAACAAATAAAAAGTGTTATAAGGGTACAACTTTTGCTACCCGAGTTACACATATGTTATGTGCTTCCGAGCCTCTTGAAAGGAGGCTTCCGAGCCTCTTGAAAGGAGGCTTCCGAGCCTCTTGAAAGGAGGCTTCCGAGCCTCTTGAAAGGAGGCTTCCGAGCCTCTTGAAAGGAGGCTTCCAAGGCTCTTGAAAGGAGGCTTCCGAGCCTCTTGAGAGGAGTCTTCTGAGCTTCTTGAAAGAAAGCTTCCGAGCCTCTTGAAGAGAGACTTACCGGCTTCTTGAAAGGAGGCTTCCGAGCCTCTTGAAAGGAGGGTTGCGGTCCTCTTGAGAGGAGGGTGCCGGGCCTCTTGAAAGGAGGCTTCCGAGCCTCTTGAAAGGAGGCTTCCGAGCCTCTTGAAAGGAGGCTTCCGAGCCTCTTGAAAGGAGGCTTCCGAGCCTCTTGAAAGGAGGCTTCCGAGCCTCTTGAAGGAGGCTTCCGAGCCTCTTGAAAGGAGGCTTGAGCCTCTTGAAAGGAGGCTTCCTGAGCCTCTTGAAAGGAGGCTTCTGAGCCTCTTGAAGGAGGCTTCCAGGCCTCTTGAAAGGAGGCTTCCAGGCCTCTTGAAAGGAGGCTTCCGAGCCTCTTGAAAGGAGGCTTCCGAGCCTCTTGAAAGGAGGCTTCCGGGCCTCGTGGGAGGAGGCTTCCAGGCCTCTTGAAAGGAGGCTGCCAGGCCGCTGAAAAGGAGGCTTCCGAGCCTCTTGAAGGAGGCTTCCGGGCCTCTTGAAAGGAGGCCTGAGCCTCTTGAAAGGAGGCTTCCAGGCCTCTTGAAAGGAGGCCTGAGCCTCTTGAAAGGAGGCTTCCTGAGCCTCTTGAAAGGAGGCCTGGAGCTCTTGAAAGGAGGCTTCTGAGCCTCTTGAAAGGAGGCTTCTGAGCCTCTTGAAAGGAGGCTTCCTGAGCCTCTTGAAAGGAGGCTTCCGGGCCTCTTGAAAAGAGGTTTTCGAGCCTCTTGAAAGGAGGCTTCCGAGCCTCTTGAAAGGAGCCTTTCGAGCCTCTTGAAAGGAGGCTTCCAGCCTCTTGAAGGAGGCTTCCGGGCCTCTTGAAAAGAGGTTTTCGAGCCTCTTGAAAGGAGGCTTCCGAGCCTCTTGAAAGGAGGCTTCCTAGCCACTTGAAAGAAGGCTTCCGAGCCTCTTGAAAAGAGGTTTTCGAGCCTCTTGAAAGGAGGCTTCCTAGCCACTTGAAAGAAGGCTTCCGAGCCTCTTAAAAGGAGGCTTCCGAGCCTCTTGAGAGGAGGCTTCCGAGCCTCTTGAAAGGAGGCTTCCGAGGCTCTTGAAAGGAGGTTTCCGAGCCTCTTGAAAGGAGGCTTCCGAGCCTCTTGAAAGGAGGCTCTGAGCCTCTTGAAAGGAGGCTTCCAGCCTCTTGAAAGGAGGCTTCCGGGCCTCTTGAAAGGAGGCTTCCGAGCCTTTTGAAAGGAGGCTTCTGAGCCTCTTGAAAGGAGGCTTCTGAGCCTCTTGAAAGGAGGCTCTGAGCCTCTTGAAAGGAGGCTTCTGAGCCTCTTGAAAGGAGGCTTCTGAGCCTCTTGAAAGGAGGCTTCTGAGCCTCTTGAAAGGAGGCTTCCGAGGCCTCTTGAAAGGAGGCTTCCAGGCCTCTTGAAAGGAGGCTCTGAGCCTCTTGAAAGGAGGCTCTGAGCCTCTTGAAAGGAGGCTTGAGCCTCTTGAAAGGATGCTTCCAGGCCTCTTGAAAGGAGGCTTCCGAGCCTCTTGAAAGGAGGCTTCCGAGCCTCTTGAAAGGAGGCTTCCGAGCCTTTTGAAAGGAGGCTTCCGAGCCTCTTGAAAGGAGGCTTCCGAGCCTCTTGAAAGGAGGCTTCCGAATCTCTTGAAAGAAGACTTCCGAGCCTCTTGAAAGAAGACTTCCGAGCCTCTTGAAAGCAGGCTTCCGAGCCTTCTTGAAAGCAGGCTTCCGAGCCTTCTTGAAAGGAGGCTTTCCATACGCTTAACATGAGTAGGTCACCTC
This sequence comes from Armigeres subalbatus, assembly GCF_024139115.2. Taxonomy (NCBI): domain Eukaryota; kingdom Metazoa; phylum Arthropoda; class Insecta; order Diptera; family Culicidae; genus Armigeres; species Armigeres subalbatus. The sequence goes on from NC_085141.1 coordinate 392,865,705, forward strand.
GCTGCTTAGTAGAGTGATTCAAATTTTGACTTTTTTGCTCCCCGATGCTTAAACGATTGCATTTGCCATTTTAAGAATCCTCCTAAATTTTTAGCAATTTTGGATGTAATTTGACTGTGCACGCGTCATTTGAAGTTTGTATGGAAATTACTATGAAAACTGACCCTTATGTGGAAGACCGTTCCGTGAGGTGGCCCATGAACTATTTAAATATAATCAACACATTGCCTACACAGAATACTTCTCAAGCTGAAAAGCAGTTGTTGTTGCGAAGCGATTTCTCGTTTGGAAGCAAAGTTATGAAGAAAACAAAAATGCTCATTATTGATATTGATGTTATTCTTTTACGTGTTAAATTGAATTTCCCACGATTCAGTATTTCCCTAATAACTTTTCTTGTGATCATCAAATCGTTTCGCAACAAAGACGGCCTGTTTCCTTGTAAAATTTCTTATGTTGCCGATGTACTCATATGTTTTTAGAGCTTAAAGGGAAGCGTTGGGGAACGGTTTTCCATGAAAGTTACTGTTTTCATAGCAATTTTCATACAAACTTCAAACCGCGCGTGCTCACTCAATTTACTTCCAAATTAGCTAAAATTTAGGTGGGTTACTAAAAGGCAAATGCAATCGTTGAGGCATCGGGATAAAAAAAGTCAAAATTTGAATCACTCTACTGCTTAGTGTTCATTAAGCACTTCCACAGTTATTAACTGCGAAGCTTCTAAGCCAAGTTATCATTTCTGCATTCGTATATCATGAGGCTAGCACGATGATATTTTTATGCCCAGGGAAGTCGAGACAATTTCCAAAGCAAAAATAGCCCAGACCGGCACCAGGAATCGAACCCAGCCACCCTCAGCATGGTCATGCTTTGTAGCCGCGCATCTTACCACACGGGTAAATTTCTGAGTAACGTAATTAATGGATCTTTCCTTAGGTTTCGTTCAATGAAGACTCTGGAATGTGGCTTCTAGATATGTGGGTTCACTTTTCGACAGTGCTGTAGTCAGTGTAATGAAAAGTTTAGTTTCCCATACGGATTTCATACAAACTTGAACGGCTTGTGCTCAGTCAGTTTTTGTTCAAATCGGCTCAGGATCGAGTGGGCGTGGTTGAGCTGGATCTTTTTTGGAACACACTACTAATAATCTTTGTTTTTACAAATACGACCCCAATACTACTACAGTATAAACCTCCGATATGCGCAGGTTTTACGCAAATGTCGATGGCGTGCAGCATAATACTGCGCCAGTTCCCGCCCTGTGCAATGACCGAGAGGGTAATTTGCTGACAGACAAGACTATGGTGGCAGCCAGGTGGAAAGAGCACTTCGAGGATTTGTTGAACGGTGAAAATGAAGGTGTATTAAGGAGCATGATGGACATAGTCGGTGGACAAAATTCTGTCGCGTATCCTGTTTAACAGACTGAGACCGCTTGAGGAGTCCTTCGTCGGCGAATACCAGGCAGGTTTTCGTGAGGTCCGGTCAACGACGGTTCAGATGTTTAACCTGCGGATGATCCTTGATAAATTCCGGGAGTTCAACTTGTAGACTCAACATCTGTGCATTGATTTCAAAGCAGCGTACGATTCAGTGAAAAGAAATGAGCTGAGGCAGATAATGTCCGAACATGGATTTCCGGCTGATTAGACAGATACGTGCAACACAGATTGGCTTGAAATCAAGTATTCGGATTGCAGACGCAATGTCAACCTCGTTTGTGACCTTTGATGGACTTGTTTGAATTCCACTAGTTACGAAGATGCACTTTCGAATTTATTGTTCAACAATGCACTCGAAGCCGCTATTAAGAATCTGGCGTGCAGACGAACGACACTATCATCACATGGTCGCATATGCTCCTGGGCTTTGCGGACGACATCGACCTTATTGGAATCGATCGCAGAGCAGTAGTGGAGGCTTTTGTCCCACTGAAGAGGGAGACGGCGAGGATAGGCTTAACCATTAACTCTACCAAGACAAAGTACATGGTGGCAGGTAGAGATAGGGGAAGACCTAGTGGTGTTGGTGCTGAGGTAGTGCTTGATGGGGATGTGTTTGAAGTTGTTGAAGAATTTGTTTACCTTGGAACGCTTGTGACATGTGACAATGATGTTTCCCGTGTAGTGGACGGACGTATTGCTGCTGCGAATAGGGCCTTTTACGGATTACGTAACCAGCTTAGGTCCCGCAGCATGCAGACGGAAACGTAATTTGCTCTATACAAAACTCTGATTCTACCAGTGGTTCTTTATGGACATGAAGCATAGACTACTAAGAGGCGGACCGGAGAGCTTTCGGGGTTTTCGAGCGAAATGTGCTGCGTACAATACTCGGAGGGAAACTAGAAAATGGTGTGGTGCAGACGCATGAATCATGAGCTGTATCAAGTATACAAAGAAGAAAATATTGTGAATCGTGTAGAATACGCCATACTTCAGTGGGCTGTTCACTTAGTGCGAATGTCAGAAGAAAGAAAAGCGAAAACAATGTGCAACTGAGAACTAGATAGGGGCCGGCAACTTCGTGGAAGGCCACGAACACGTTGGCAGCACGCGATGGAATCGGACCTGGGGACCCCAAACGTTCGGGGAAACTGGAGGAACATCGACCAAGACCGACGATTATGGAGTATCCAGGTAGGTATATGAAATTTTTCATTGAACCTGTATTGTCAAAGTTTTGGTTTGGGTGTTCAATCAACCTTTACCTTAAATTAATCTCAATTTAATTACTTAATAATGTGCATTAAAATAAACGTAACCCGAGTAGATAAAAATAGCTCAATAATATCAATTGTTGATAAGATAGCAAAATGAGATATGGACATGATTGATATAAGAGATAAAAGATCAGACGACAATATCAGTAATTTGCACTAAAATATCATGAGGAGATCAAGTTATGCTATTTGTAAGAAGTGATCAATATCATGTGCCATTAGTTTGTTCTTATCCATAGCATATCTTGATATTTGAATGATATTTCGGTGCAAATTTTTGATATTGTTGCCTGTTCTTTTATCTCTTATATCAATCAAATCCATATCATGTTTTGTTATTCTGTTTATGGCTTCTGCCCGGGAAGTTTACAAAACATATCTAGCTGTATGCAATCATCTAATAATTTGTCAATGAATCATTTGAATTGCTAAATCTAAATGTGTCGTAAGATCCACTTTCAGAACGCAGTTTTTCTACAACTATGTCTTATATCACATGATACAGCATATGTTATAACGTAAAGGCACATTGATCCAAACCGTTTTTTTTTCGGAAGTCATGTACTGGACAGCTTATTTGGTATTCTTTTGGAAATCAACATATGATTAAGGGCTGATCCTGTCTTGAGCTTAAATCTGAATGTAAATGTAATCATGAATTCGTTAATAAACTCAATGTCCGCCTACCACTTTCGAGCATATTGAACTATACTAGGATACATTTGCGATTCATTTGACAGATTTCCCATAGGAAAACTGTCAAACGCGAACGTATCTCATGTGCGCTCTAAACGAGTCAGCTATACCAGCCACTAAAGATTAAATGGAATGGGTCATCAGACCTTCTTTGAAACTACCAAAATTATGCTTCAGTAAAACTGACTGCCACTCATAACCAGACATGGCGGGTAGTGCATCGTTTTATTTTTACCAGCAAAATTATGGCAAAGGGCACTAAACTGTTCTTGACAGCTTAATTCTTGCAACCGCTATGAAACTATACAAAACTTGAACCCATTTCCGAGGAGCACAGTAACGCATAAAACTATGAGATTTACGGCTGTTTCATCGACGTCAACGGTGCAGTGGCGTTCCCTGGCCACACGCATCCGGGAGCTCCCATTCGTGTCATTTTTAATTCAATTTCTGTCACTTTGGCAAAGCGAGCGCAAAACTTAACGCAAACAAGTTCTCCGTTCCCTTGGACCGAAAGTGAAAAAGTCCTCGTGCTTTGTTTATTATTTTTGCTCACGCCCTGAATCGCTCGTTCCAAAAGCTTTTCGCCTTGACACAACCTCAACGTGTTGTCGCTGGCTGCCGCGCCGCTTGCCACCACACTTTCACCGTTTTTAATTTGGTCGAGAAAATCTTCTTGAACTTTACGACACTTTTGCCAGAGACGGCAAACCGAAGCCAAGTGGCACAAAGGGTTCGCGCGCTTGCCGATTCCAGCCCAGCCAACACCACCGTCAGTGATCCCCAAATTTGGCTCAAAGAACCGTGGGCGTCAAACTTCCCAGAAATTCATTCAATCAAAATTAAAACGTGTAACAGTATGTTACCTTACTCCGAAATTTTTTAATCAAATCAGCTAATTACACAGAACATAACGAAAACGTTCTAACTATTCGAAGATGGTGGGCCGCAACTTGACGACCGCTGACCCATTCAAGGCTTATTCTCGGTTCGGTGCAGCGTGCAAATGATGAGGACAACGTTGAAGGCGACACCCGGGCACATTTCCGTTAGTTGGTGGTGAGCACTATTAGTGCAAAGCACAAGGACGCCGCCGCCGACCGACGACGATGAAGACGATGAAGATGGTTGAAACATGGCTTCATGGCATCATGCTAACCGACGAACCAGCGCAGCGGCGCGGCGGCGGCTGGGAGACGACCTAAGCGATGAAGACGACGATGACGTTGTCGCCCTATATATGAATTTTAAGCCATGAAAAGAGAATATGGTGCTATGGCTAAAAGGGAGTTGTGGAAAAATATTCGCAGGATGCTTCGGGTGGATGTTACAGTGGGTTGATGGCGGATGCAGCATAGTGCTTTATTATTGTTGTGTTGGCTGTTAAAGCTCGATAGGCTCTTGCTGGAAATGAGTAACTATGGTTCATACTGATGTGAAGCGGATTCTTAGTTGAATTGCTTTTTAAATTTATCACGCTACACGCTAATTGCTTCGAATCCGTCCGAGGAAAGGAGGATTTTATAGAAAATGAATCCAAACCACGAGATGGGAAAGTGGCTAGTATTTCAATCAAGGAAAGTAAATGGTTGCAGGGGCCGGATTTTCTTCGCCACGGTCGAAGAAGTGGTTTGGTCGAATAGGTCATTTACCACGACCGTCCAAAACGTGAAGTGATTGATGATAATTGAGAAGTGAGAAGTATGAAAAAGAAGTGAGACGTGTACCTCCACATTGTGCACTTCTCACTTCTTACAAGGTGAAATGAGAAGTGTGAAGTGCGGAATGAAGGGTAAGGAGTGGGAAGTAAGAAGTTAAAAGTGAGAAGTGAGGTATCACTACTCACGTATCATCTTTCACTTTTAATTTCTCATGCCTCATTTCTCACTTCTCACTATGAAACATGAAAACTGCGAAGAGAGAAATGGTAAGCTAGAAACGAAGAGTGTGAAAGTAAGACGTTCAATTACTACGGCCTAATTATCACGTCTCACTCCTTATTTCTCAGTTCTCACTGTGAAAATGAGGAGCGAGACACCAAATTAGAAATTCGCAGTGAGAAATAAGCAGTGATATGTGAGAAGTGAGACGACTCATTCCTCAATCCTGACTACTCATTTCACACTTCTCACTTCGAACTGCTCACTTTTCGTAGTGTGAAGTGAGAAATGATGAGCGAGAAGTGAGACATCTCATTTCTCACTATGTTTTTCCCACTTTGTAATGGTTTTCACTGTCTAAATTTACGTAAACATTCGTAGATGCAGACGTTTTTATTTTTTAAACAAAATCAAGTGTAAACAAATTTTTAAAGTAAATTTTTATTATTGTTAATAAGTTAAATAGTATTTACATATAGTCGTCTGTTTTAATTGAATTTAATATTTGAAGCTTTCGACGTTTTTTTAATTTAAGTTAAATAATTTTCAATTACAAAATTAACTTAGGTAAAAGCAAGCCTTCGACATGGTTTGTGTCTCGACTAAATGTTATGACGATTGAGTACTATAACGACAGCCATACTCAATATGGCAACGATACTTTGTAATGTTCTATGTTGTAAAGTACGCTCGATGTTTCCAACAGCGCGAACTCTGTGTCGACATTTGAAATTTAAATTGGCGCAATTTCTTAATAATAAATAAGCTAATTGTTCAAGGAGGTTTCATATGGAAGAACAACCGTAAACTCGGTCATTTCCTTTCAATAACGGCTGGCATCTAGAAGTTTTGCGAGTTTCAAGAATTTCTATGGGAGAATTTGAGTAAATTTAAGTTTGCGAGGTAACTAAAGTGACTGGATTGATTTTGTACGTGATTGTGATTAGTTTTTTTCGTTTGTCTTTTAGATTTTTTCTGCTGTCGGTGTTGCCGAGACTTGCAAGTTTCTAATTTAATAAAACACTGAAAAGGTAATTTTGTACTGAGCTACTCGTTTTCTGTGTAAATGTTAATTATTGTTGATTTCCCCTTGGACTGCCGGCGCGTGGCACTTTTTATTGGTACGGGCTGGAATTTTCGGAGTCGACGAAAAGGGTTCCACGAGTATTTTTTGAAGGCGTTTTTGTAGAGTCCCGCCCTACGGGGTAGCAAATCGTGTACTGGAGTTTCGTGAGTACAGGGGAGCGAAAGTGTACCATTGATCGCCAATGAATCGACGGTGGTCTAAATAGATCTGTGTGCCGCCACGCCATGCCACCGCCGCCGTCAAAAATTGAATCGGCACGCCGCCGCATGAAAATTTTCTACGCCGACGCCGAATATTTACTGAATATATACTGAAGCCATTAAACCTGTAATTATTCAGTAGAAGTTTGTAATGGCGTTACCGACTGGATTTGCTTCACTTATTCAAATTTCGACCCTTGAGAAAGGCCAAAATCAATCGGCCGAAACGTCGGGAACGTATACAATTAATCGTTCTTAATTCAACAGACTGAGAAAGCCAAAATTTGAATAAGTGATTCAGTAGAAGTTATTGGAGAGTTCTTGGATGGAAGGATTTCAGGAGAAACTCATTGAGGACATTCTAGGGGTCTATCCGTGAAAAATCTAATTTATCCACAGGTAAGTTTCTGGAGGAAATAAGTTCTAATAAGTTCTATTGTAATAAGTTCTATAGAATTTCTTTACTTTAGAGAATTTAAAGGAATTTTTCCAGAAACTTTTGGAAGAATTTCTGCAGGAATCTCCAGATGAGCTACCTGAAGGAATTCCGGACGAGCTCCCTTAGGAATTTCCAAAGAAATTCTTGAAGAGCTTCCTGAGGCATGCCTAGAGGAATTTTGATGGACATTTTGTAGGAACTCCGGGAAAAATTCCAAGGAATTCTAGAAGAAACTTCCCGAAGAATTCCTAGAGGAACTTCTCAACTAATTTTTGTTGGAAACTTTGGAAGAATATCTGGAGCAACTTCTAAAGGAAATCATGGTGGACTTCCGGAGGAATTCTTCGATGAGGAGGAATTCCTAAAGGATTCTGGCTGGTACTTTGCAGGAATTTCAGAAAGAATTTTTGGAGGAACTTTCTGATGATTTCTTGGAGGAGTTTCCCGAAGAATTTCTGGAGAAACGTCCGAAAAAAAATACTGGAGGAACTACCGGAAGAATTCCAGGAAGAACTTCCGGAAGAGTTCGAGAAGGAACTTCTATAGGAATTTTTGCAGGTACTTCCTGAAGAGCTCGTGGATGGACTTCTAGAAGAATTGCTAGAGGAACTCCAGGAGGAATTCATGGAGGAACTTCTCTACGAATTCCTGGAAAAACCTTCGGCAGAATTTCATGAAGAACTTCTTCAAGACCTCTTGGAGGAACGCCCTGAAGAAATCGTGGAGGAGCTTCCAGAAGAATTCTTGAAGGAACTTCCGGAGAAATTCGTGGAGGTACTTACGAAGAAATAAGTGGAGAGACTTCCGGATGAATTCTTAAAGAAATTTCCGGAAGAATTCCTGGATGAACTTCCGGAAGAACTTCCCGTGGAGTTTCTGGATGAACCTTCGGAAGAATTTCTGGAAGAACTTCGGTAGGAACTCCTGGAGGAACTTTCAGAGATTTTTTTGGAAATAGTAAAATGTACCTTAAAGTGCTATTTTGACCTCTCTTATGTGTTTTTCACATTTTTATAATCCGGTGTTGAACCTAATCTGGAATTAAAAAAACACCTTAATTAAAAAAAAACTTTTTTATAATCGCGAGAAAGGTTTATTAATTCATAATATGGAATTTCTAGAGAAACGTCCGGAGGAACTTCCGGAAGAATTTCAGGAAGACTTCCGAAGGAATTCGTGGAGGAGTTTCTGCAGCAATTCGTGCAGGTACTTCCGGGAGAGTTCGTTGATGGACTTCCAGAGGAATTCCTAAAAGAACTTCGGGAGGAATTTCTGGAGGAACCTTCGGCAGAATTTCTTGAAGAACTTCCGCAAGACCTCCTGGAGGAACTACCTGAAAAAATCGTGGAAGAACTTCCAGAGAAATTCGTGGAGGAGCTTCCGAAGGAATTAGTGGAGAGTCTTCCAGATGAATTCTCAAAGAAATTTCCGGAAGTATCCCTGGATGAACCTCCCGTCGAGTTCCTGGAGGAATATTCGGAAGAATTTCTGGAAGAACTTCTGCAAGTACTCCTGGAGGAACTCCCGAAGGAATTCATGGAACAACTTCCAGAGAAATTTGTGGAGGAACTTTCGGAGGAATTCGTGATGGTTAATCCATAGGAATTCGTGGACGGACCTCCGGAGGAAGTCATAGAGGAACTTCTGTAGGAACTCCTGGAGAAACTTTCGGATAAAATTGCTGGAGGAACTTCTGGAGAAATTCCTAAAGAACTTTCTTGAAGAATTCCTAGAGGAACTTCCCGTGTAATTCCTGAAAGAACCTTCGGAAGAATTTCTGGAAGAACTTCCGTAGGAACTCCTGGAGGAGTTTTCAGATAAATTGTTGGAAATAGTCAGCCCCTGAAATTGCTATTTTGACCTCTGTTATGTGTTTTTCACATTTAAATATGGCGCGAGAAACGCACCACCAACGCTAGGTGAATTAATCTTGGCTTTTTTAATTCATAATATTGAATTCCTGGAGGTACTTTCGGAGGAAATCCTGGAGGAATTTCTGGAAGAATATGTCCAGTGTAATTTTGTTATGAACTCTCCAACGATCTCGTGGAGGAACTTTAGGAGGAATTGGCAAAATTTGTTGACGGTTGAAATAAGTTGACGCAAACCACGCCGCCGCCGCTGTCCTACAAACCGTTCGGAGAGCTTGGCGCGTGGAATACGCGCAGGTATGTGACTAGTGTGTACACATGGCCACGACCAATGTTTCTAGATTCATTACCGTCCCAAGCAGCTCAAATGGTTTCACTACTGAACATTTCACTGTGTTGCAACTATTCGGAAAGAAACAATCTTTGCGTATGTGCCATCACATAAAACTCTCTTGCAATCTAAAAAGCACAAGAGGTGGAGCCTACGGAAACATCCTTCGATTGCGGTAAAATTACAAAAATGTTGCAAAATACTACAGCGGAAAAAAATAAAATAAAAATATAAAACTGGATTCGATTTATGGATCTTGTGATTGATAGTCCTTCACTCTACCACAGCACCATTCAACACTTCGAAGGGGCTGCATGTTGATTCACCATAAAAACCATACGATTATAAAGTTTTGTACTCGGGTTTCCTGTTACTTGATTGCACCATCATAGGAAACAAAATGTGAGTTGTCAAAACGTTGAACGATGCTGAAATAAACATGAAGACACACTCAACTTATCTGCAACTTAATTTAAACAAACAATAAAATTTTGAAAGAGGCATTGAAGATACATGGTAAAAAATATGCAACATCATGATTTTGTTTCGTGTTTGCAACATGAAGTGCAGTATTCTTTGGTTGTTTGTTTCCAAATGTCTAACACGTACTGCATTGCAATTAAAATGAAACATTGATCACAATTCGAACGTTTTTGACATCTTGATGCAACTTTTTCGTGCTTTGATATTTTCAATGCCTTTAATGAAACTGAATAGAAACAAGGTGCTTTTAGGAAGATGTTGCGTGTGCTACTTGGGGTACCAACCCAAAACTCTGTTCAACCTGAAGCGAACGCCCCTAACGAGTAATTGAGAAAGAAGATCGAGTAGTTAGTTTTTTTAGATGGAGCAATCGCTGCAAGGTCATTCCGTCGCTTTCCGTTTCGTTCCATTTTTTTTCTTCGATTATTCGTTCCGCAGGATTTTTGCCAGAACTTGTTGGAAGATTTTGAGAGTTCTAAAAAGAGTAAAGTAACTTGGGATGTGGCCCAGTTGGGGAAGTCGAGAATGCAAAAACAACTCGACCGGTGGTCTTCCGGATTCCGGAAGTGGCGCTTAAGCCACCTGTTATAATAAAACCTCGAGCAGAAGCTACGAAAGGCTACAACTTCCCATTTCTCATTGCTCACTCCTCATTTCATATTCACTTTTCACTTTTTACATTCTGCTAAACAACCAGTTTAGCCAAACAGTTATTTCAGTCCAATCAAAGTTAATTCTCGGGTACTTATTCATAAGGGCGTATGTGATATTGTAAACAAAGATTCAAACTTTGATTTTTCCAATCTAAAAGCAAACCCATCCCATGCAAACCATCACCACCGACATATAGGGGGAGACTTCGACTTGGTTTACGTGGGAGTATCATAAAATTGAAAGACCGACGCATGAATCTTTCTTTACAAAATCACATACGTCCTTTTGAATAAGTACCCGAGAATTCTATTTTCCAGGTATTGGACCACCCGACTTAGACATTAATTCAAATGTTATGAAAACTCATATGTGAATATGTACATTATGTGGAAGATATTGATTTGAAAAATGTATTGGAGGTAATCACTTCCCTTCGATGGGACTCGAACCCACGACCCTCAGTACGCTTTTAACCAACTAAGCCACGAAGGACCTCCGTCGCAACTTAGCGGCTACTGAATGAGCCTAAGATTCCCAAATCGGTCTCATAGTCAAATTACTCACAATCCATTTCCCAAGCCAACACTTCACAGTTAAAATTATGCAAAATGTCCTTTTGTCCTAAATGACCTTTTGTTGCAGCTCAAAATTATGTCAATAGTCTACTAAGCCAAATTACTTCATCTCAACCCACACTGCCTTTTTCATATTTGAGATTTATCTACACGTACGCACTGGCATGGAAACTGTTACATTCAGGGAATTGTTATTCGGGGAAAGTGCATTCGGGGAATTGTTGTACTACCCAATTGACCAACTCGATCCTATGTTTCTTTCGGTTATATGACCTTTAAGGCATTTTCGACCTAATTGTTTTTGGTCTCATAACCATTTCGGTATTTTGTTATCATCAATGAGAAAATCTGTCCCATTGTAATTCACTCCGAAACATTCCATCGATTACAAACGACGCTCTCGTTGGGAGCCGAGTATGCATGTTCCGTACTGCAACTCATTTGTGACCAGATTCAGTCACAATCAAGTTACTGTAACCATGCTTGGTGAGCTGTGCATTATTTGTTGTTTCTCGGCCAATCACGACTAGCAACAACGATGGGTACAGTCAATCAAGCTTATTATAGTTTTTGCTAGAAATGTTTTCGGAAACTGAGTAATGAACCGATTAGATCAAAATTCACGGCAATGATGACTTTAAAAAATCCCAGAAATTTCTTTCGAAGCTCAATAATCTATTTTGGAGTAGAGGCAATTTGCGCAGCACACCCGAAATAGCACATCATTCTACATAATCATGTGTAGATTATCGGTGAAGCCCAAAAAGCGATGATACTCAGAAATGGTTGTGCCCCATTCATTTCCATTACTATGATAAGCAATGACAATGCGATATCTGTTGCATGTTGCGGTCTTCACTGATGGTTTATTTGTACTATATTTTTTCTACTTCATTGTACCTATGTTGCTAGCAGAATACCCAATAGTAACAAGAATATCTTTAATGATTTAAATTTCAAACCATTACAATAGCAGTAACTCGAAAAATAATATTTTCAAATCAGGATTCAATCCCAGCCACTGAGTAGTTGCGTGCCTTACTTGTGAGATACGGAAGACTTTATTGAAAAAAGAAAAGAACTACCTCAGTATTTTTTTAATACTTTATTAAAGTGATTTTCATCACTAACTACCTGGAAAAGTACAATTCGTTCACTGTATGTTATGGCTCCACACCCAAGATTATAACCAGTGTCCATAAAGCTTTTAATGGCGAGTTTCTGAAACTAGATTGAAGAGCGCATACTTCACTATGTTCAATCCTTGTCCGGTACTGCAGACCAACAGTCAAAAGCTCGATACGGTTGTAGCTACGATGCATTCCTTTGCAAGTGAAATTTGATTCACTACCGCGCCAATAGTGCAGTGCCGTCTCGTGTTTCATCGGAACGGAAACCTTATCCGAAGAGCGCAATGTGCAACTTCCGTTTGTGCTATTCTGCAGCGGTTCGGTAATTAATCGAAAATTTTCCCAATTTGACAACTGTCACCGTCATAGGCGATGAACTAGGCACGGGGTGGTTTTCCTTTCCGGATTGAGTGGCAGCAACCGCACGGATTCTCCAACGGTTAAATGGGCAAAAACGCGCCAACAGATGATCCCAATCGGTCGATCGGTAGTTTAACTCAAGCCAAGCGACATGCATGCGAGTGAGTAAGTGCGGTAAATATTTGAACGGGCGTACCTCCACTACAGTCAGTGCGGGGGTTTTCGTTCGCCGACCGAACGAGAAACTTCTCCGAAGCATGCAGCAGGCGCTCAGCTGCAGAAGCAGCCCGGCGGTCGGTCGTCGGTTCGAGTGGTTCCGATATGGCGTTCCTTGGTGTTGAGATTCAGACAGGAAGAACGATTAGAGGGAAATGGTTGGTGATTTGATTTAAACTTTTTTCGCTATTGGAATTTGTTTGGAATGGATGGTGGTTAGGCATGGGAGTGAAGTTGGGCTTGCAGCTGGAAGAGATTCCATGTGGGTTGAATAGTTTTTGTAAATGCAGCATAAAACTTTTCCGGGCAAATATATATTTCTATAAAACAATCGGAGGGCAATCTGGTGTGAGAATCGTTTAGTTGAATGGTATTAAATTTTCGACTAGATTGGAGTTTGTACAAATTGCCTCAGGAGCATATTCCAAGCGCTTCAGAAGAAGAAGAAGACTACTCTTTATTTAAACAACAGTTGATGTTATTTACCTCTTGACGCCGCCCAATCTCGACTACATCTGAAATGAGAAGAACAAATATTTTCATTAGTACAGCGTCACATGGTAGAAGAGGAGGAAAATTAAATTGCATTACAAACGGCTTTCGCAACTTCTTCGGATTCGTTACAGCCACCTCTTTAGTTTAGGCTGCCGCGTAGAGTGCTTCGTTTCGCATTAGCTTCGTCGACACGCATCGTTCATGAAGTCAAAGGGAAAATTCTAATGTACATCCCACGCCTAATGGCTTCGTAAAACAAATTGTGGCTCGTAAGGAAAAATATCCTAAAATCCTAACATGGTTGCCAAAATAGCAGACATTGTCAATCTTTTCGAGCGCTGGTGTCTAAAATGCTGAGGTTTTGTACAGTTAAAAGCACTTCACCTTAATGTTAACGTAATTAGGCTACTTCCAGTTGACGTTGGTGCTTTGCTTCATTTGTGTGCCCACATGAAACGTTTTTACGTGAGTAGCTTGACAAAACACGAGAATGGAAAAGTAATTGTTGAACGAGATCTGTGGTGATCAGCGATTTTGAAGAAAATAGCGAGAGCGTTGCGGTATATATTTAATTGACGATTTTAAAATGGCTTTTGAAAATGTGATTTATTCTATGTATGACACCATAAAAGCTTGAATGCTATTCGGAATCAATTCTCAGCTAATCTATACATAAAGTATTAAAACAAAACTCATCATCGAATTATGATTTTTTTTATTTGTTTTTTTTTCCGTGAATATCAAAACAATCTATTTGCGAGGTTTCGGCATTTTTTAGAACAACCGTTTAAGATCTATCCCAACGTTTCAGCAAGCTTTTTGTCGTCTCATTTTCTCGTTGTGAACGATTAATGATTCTCCAGATAGCTGATGCAATCCATGGCTCATTCAGACATTCACCTCCCCTATGTGCTGTTATTTCGTAGACAATGCTTGCCCGAATAAGCTTAAATGTTTAGAAAACACTCTGATCTCGAGCCCTTGCTTTCTACCTCCCCAATTGGAAGTTAAACAACAAGGATTTTAATTTTCATTTCCTCCTTAAAGCTCGGCCATTTCTCACATTCATTCCAATGGAAAGATAAATTCGTTTGATGTTGTTGCCCATCTCCGTTTCTGCGCTTGCTGACCAACCAGCATTTCCCAGTGCCAGTGCCCAGTGTTTGAATCGAATACACCGAGCCCGAAGCCCAAACGGAAGAGGGGGAGCCCTGTTTGATTTCGGCATCTATCGGAGTACAATTTAGCCGAGTAGTTCTGCATTGTCCTTTCGATGATACCGACGACGATGTGGGTGGAGTAGGTGAGCTGCTTTGTGGATTTGAAGGTCCGCTCTTGAACACGACATGAACTACAACAAGCAATTGGTAAAGAGCACAGACATGCCCAAGCGACCGGAACGGTTTCATTATCAAAACGATTGCTCATTCCACAGAAAAATAACTCCTATGAGGGAGTGATAAATGTTTGGTAGGTTTATTGTTAAGTGTTTGGAACATGATTTCGTCAAAATTATAAACAGGATTTCATCAATCCTGAACAGGATCCTGAACAGGATTCTGCTCGAATCCTGAGCAGGATTTTGCTCGAATCCTGAACAGGATTCTGCTCGAATCCTGAACAGGATTCTGCTCGAATCCTGAACAGGATTCTGCTCGAATCCTGAAAAGGATTCTGCTCGAATCCTGAACAGGATTCTGCTCGAATCCTGAACAGGATTCTGCTCGAATCCTGAACAGGATTCTGCTCGAATCCTGAACAAGATTCTGCTCGAATCCTGAACAGGATTCTGCTCGAATCCTGAACAGGATTCTGCTCGAATCCTGAACAGGATTCTGCTCGAATCCTGAACAGGATTCTGCTCGAATCCTGAACAGGATTCTGCTCGAATCCTGAACAGGATTCTGCTCGAATCCTGAACAGGATTCTGCTCGAATCCTGAACAGGATTCTGCTCGAATCCTGAACAGGATTCTGCTCGAATCCTGAACAGGATTCTGCTCGAATCCTGAACAGGATTCTGCTCGAATCCTGAACAGGATTCTGCTCGAATCCTGAACAGGATTCTGCTCGAATCCTGAACAGGATTCTGCTCGAATCCTGAACAGGATTCTGCTCGAATCCTGAACAGGATTCTGCTCGAATCCTGAACAGGATTCTGCTCGAATCCTGAACAGGATTCTGCTCGAATCCTGAACAGGATTCTGCTCGAATCCTGAACAGGATTCTGCTCGAATCCTGAACAGGATTCTGCTCGAATCCTGAACAGGATTCTGCTCGAATCCTGAACAGGATTCTGCTCGAATCCTGAACAGGATTCTGCTCGAATCCTGAACAGGATTCTGTTCGAATCCTGAACAGGATTCTGTTCGAATCCTGAACAGGATTCTGCTCGAATCCTGAACAGGATTCTGTTCGAATCCTGAACAGGATTCTGTTCGAATCCTGAACAGGATTCTGTTCGAATCCTGAACAGGATTCTGTTCGAATCCTGAACAGGATTCTGTTCGAATCTGTTCGAATCCTGAACAGGATTCTGTTCGAATCCTGAACAGGATTCTGTTCGAATCCTGAACAGGATTCTGTTCGAATCCTGAACAGGATTCTGTTCGAATCCTGAACAGGATTCTGTTCGAATCCTGAACAGGATTCTGTTCGAATCCTGAACAGGATTCTGTTCGAATCCTGAACAGGATTCTGTTCGAATCCTGAACAGGATTCTGTTCGAATCCTGAACAGGATTCTGTTCGAATCCTGAACAGGATTCTGTTCGAATCCTGAACAGGATTGTGTTCGAATCCTGAACAGGATTCTGTTCGAATCCTGAACAGGATTCTGTTCGAATCCTGAACAGGATTCTGTTCGAATCCTGAACAGGATTCTGTTCGAATCCTGAACAGGATTCTGTTCGAATCCTGAACAGGATTCTGTTCGAATCCTGAACAGGATTCTGTTCGAATCCTGAATAGGATTCTGCTCGAATCCTGAACAGGATTCTGCTCGAATCCTGAACAGGATTCTGCTCGAATCCTGAACAGGATTCTGCTCGAATCCTGAACAGGATTCTGCTCGAATCCTGAACAGGATTCTGCTCGAATCCTGAACAGGATTCTGCTCGAATCCTGAACAGGATTCTGCTCGAATCCTGAGCATGGTTCTGCTAGAATCCTGAACAGGATCATGCTCGAATCCTGAACAGGATTGTGCTCGAATCTCGAACAGAATTGTGCTCGAATCTTGAACAGGATTGTGCTCGAATCCTGAAAAGGATTGTGCTCGAATCCGGAACAGGATACTGTTCCAATTCTGAACAGGATTCTGTTCGAATTCTAAACAGGATTCTGCTCGAATCCCGGAAAAGATTCGGCTCGAATCCTGAACAGGATTCTGCTTGAATCCTGAACAGGATTCTGCTCGAGTCCTGAATAGGATTCTGCTCGAATCCTAAACAGTTCTGTTCGAGTCCTGAACAGGATTCTGCTCGAATCCAGAACAGGATTGTGCTTGAATCCAGAACAGTATTGTACTCGAATCATGAACAGGATTTTGCTCGAATCCTGAACAGGATTCTGTTCGAATTCTGAACAGGATTCTGCTCGAATCCTGAACAGGATTCTGCTCGAATCCTGAATAGGATTCTGTCAAAATCTTGAACAGGATTCTGCTCGAATCCTGAACAGGATTCTGCTCGAATCCTGAACAGGATTCTGCTCGAATCCTCAACAGGATTCTGCTCGAATCCTAAACAGGATTTTGCTCGAATCCTAAACAGGATTCTGCTCGAATCCTGAACAAAATGGTTTATGCGATTCGAGCAGCAGAATCCTGTTCGTGATTCGTGCAGAATCCTGTTCAGGATTCGTGCAGAATCTTGTTCAGGATTCGTGCAGAATCTTGTTCAGGATTCGAACAGCATCTGGTTCCGGATTCGAACAGAATCCCGTTCCGGATTCGAACAGAATCCTGTTCCGGATTCTAACAGAATCCTGTTCAGGATTCGAATAGAAGATTCGGTCTAAGTCGTGTCCATTATTCGAACATTATGCCATTCAGGATCCGAACAGGATCCAGTATTCTAACAAAATCGTGTCTAGGATTCGAACAGAATCCTGTTTGGGATTCGATCAGAGTCCTGTTAAGGATTCGATCAGATTCCTGTTCAGGATACGAATAGAGTGCTGTCTAGAATTCGAACAGAATCCTTGATGGTATTCGAACAAAATCCTTTATGCGATTCGAGCAGCAGAATCCTGTTCAGGATTCGAGGAGAATCCTCTTCAGGATTTGAGCAGAATCCTGTTCAGGATTCGAGCAGAATCATGTTCAGGATTCGAGAAGTATCCTGTTCAGGATTCGAGCAGTATACTGTTCAGGAATCGAACAGAATCCTGCTCAGGATTCGTGTAGAATTCTGTTCAGGATTCGTGTAGAATCCTGTTCAGGATTCGTGTAGAATCCTGTTCCGGATTCGAACAGAAGCCTGTTCCGGATTCGAATAGAATCCTGTTCCGGATTCGAACAGAATCCTGTTCCGGATTCGAACAGAATCCTGTTCCGGATTCGAACAGAATCCTGTTCTGGATTCGAACACAATCCTGTTCCGGATTCGAACAGAATCCTGTTCCGGATTCAAACAGAATCCCGTTCCGGATTCGAACAGAATCTTGTTCCGGATTCAAACAGAATCCTGTTCCGGATTCGAACAGAATCCTATTCCGTATTCGAACAAAAGCCTGTTCCGGATTCGAACAGAATCCTGCTCCGGATTCGAACAGAATCCTGTTTCGGATTCGAACAGTATCCGGTTCCGAATTTGAGCAGAATCCTTTTGCGGATTGGAATATAATCCTGTTCCGAACCTGAACAGGATTCTGCTCGAATCCTGAACAGGATTCTGCTCGAATCCTGAACAGGATTCTGCTCGAATCCTGAACAGGATTCTGCTCGATTCCTGAACAGGATTCTGCTCGAATCCTGAACAAGATTCTGCTCAAATCCTGAACAGAATTCTACTCAAATCCAGAACAGGATTCTGCTCGAATCCGAAACAGGATCATGTTCGAATCCGGAACAGGATTGTGTTCGAATCATGAACAGGAATCTGATCGAATCCTTAACAGGATTCTGTTCGAATCCTAGACACGATTTTGATAGAATTCTGGATAGGATTCTGTTCGGATCCTGGATGGCATAATGTTCGAATAATGGACACGACTCAGACCGAATCTTCTGTTCGAATCCTGAACAGGATTCTGTTCGAATCATGAACAGGATTCTGTTCGAATCCTGAATAGGATTCTGTTCGAATCCTGAACAGGATTCTGTTGGAATCCTGAACAGGATTCTGTTCAAACCCTGAACAGGATTCTATTCGAATCATAAACAGGTTTCTGTTCGAATTCTGAACAGGATTCTGTTCGAATCCTGAACAGGATTATGTTCGAATTCTGAACAGGATTCTGTTCGAATCCGGAACAGGATTCTGTTCGAATCCGGAACAGGATTCTGTTCGAACAGATTTCTGTTAGAATCCGGAACAGAGTTCTGTTCGAATTCTGAACAGGATGCTGTTCGAATCCGAAACAGGATTTTGCTCGAATCCTGAACAGGATTCTGCTCGATTCCTGAACAGGATTCTGCTCGAAACCTGAACAGGATTTTGCTCGAATCCTGAACAGGATTCTGCTCGAATCCTGAACAGGATTCTGCTCGAGTCCTGTACAGGATTCTGCTCGAATCCTGAACATGATTCTGGTCGAATCCTGAACAAGATTCTGTTCGAATCCTGAACAAGATTCTGTTCGAATCCTGAACAAGATTCTGCTCGAATCCTGAACATGCTTCTGGTCTAATCCTGAACAGGATTCTGCTCGAATCCTGAACAGGATTCTGCTGGAATCCTAACCAGGATTCTGCTCGAATCCTGTACATGATTCTGCTCGAATCCTGAACAGTTTTTCTCTCGAATCCTGAACAGGATTCTGCTCGAATCCTGAACAGGATTCTGCTCAAATCTTGAACAAAATTCTGTTCGAATACTGAACAAGATTCTGTTTGAATCCTGAACAGGATTCTGTTCGAATCCTAACCAGGATTCTGCTCGAATCCTGTACTGGATTCTGCTGGAATCCTGAACAGGATTTTATTCGAACACTGAACAGGATTCTGCTCGAATCCTGAACAGGATTCTGCTCAAATCCTGAACAGGATTCTGCTCAAATCTTGAACAGGATTCTGTTCGAATCCTGAACAAGATTCTGCTCGAATCCTGAACAAGATTCTGTTCGAATCCTGAGCAAGATTCTGTTCGAATCCTGAACAGGATTCTGTTTGAATCCTGAACAGGATTCTGTTCGAATCATGAACAGGATTCTGCTCGAATCATGAACAGGATTCTGCTCGAATCCTGAACAGGATCCTGCTCGAATCATGATTAATCTGAATCCTGAATAGGCTAGGGTTTGAATCCTGGATAGGATTTAGTCCGAATCTTGGAAAGGAGTCAGTCCGAGTTATTATCAGGGTTCTTAACAAAATTCTTGAGAGAGTTCATTCCATATCCTGGACAGGATTTAATACGAATTCTAGGGAGAAATCAGTCCGAATCCTGAACAGGATTTCTTTCGAACCTTGGACAGAATTCAGTTCGAATCTGGGATAGATAGATAGAATTCGAAATCTTGAATAGGATTCCGTCTGAATCTAGGATCAAATTATAAGGATTTGGGTGAGCATTATATTATGATTCTGAATTCTGTACAAGAAAATTTTGGAGGAGGAAGTGAAATACTTAGGTTACGAGGGAGCAACATTTGATAATCGTGGATAACGCATTCGCATCCCATAGAAAAATGATGCGAATATATTTTTTCCAGAACTATCATTCAGAATAATGTTTATCTACGAATTACATAAAATAAGAAGATAAATGATTTATCACATAATGTTGCGATTGTAAGCCAAAAAAAACTTTGAAAAACAAAAAGGTTGTGAAGTAATTGCAGAATTTATGAGCCTGGTGGCGAGCCTTCAATTCGGATGATGAAGGATGAAAGCCATAAAGTTTGTGAAACGTTTGACGATAATTATTTCCTTTTTGAGAAGGACTGAAATAAAAATTATGGTTCCGTCCCGTTCTTTACTTGAGCTTTTACCTTACCAAAAAAAAACCGACACCACCGGAGAATAAAAAATTATTTTCTTGGCACGTGGGCTCGGGCTTCTCATTCCCTTTCAAGAAGGTTAACTTCAGGAAGAAGGAGGCTTCAAATAAGCTTCCCACTCGAATGCGCTGCTTCCCATTAAGTCAGTGTTTGCTTTTCTCGTACGCCAAGCTGTACAGAATGGATTTTTGTTCTTTTTGATAGAAGGTTGAAATAATGGTGCTATTTTTTCCCTTGCCCTGGCAGTGGGGGTTTTCTAAACCTATTGAAATCATGAAATATTATCCTAACCTTCAGTTTTACTCCCGTACGAGACAGTTACCATCACCGCAAGATGGATTAACCTGAGGTTTTCAGCGAGTCTTCGCTTTGGAGAAAACTTTTCTCATCTTGCCACGGCATTCCAAGTGGCCCGCAAGCAAATGAGAATACCTTTAGTGGGATGCCTCGACGAAGAGCACTACCGACAAGCTAGCGCCATTTAGAGCAGCGTTGGGGTCTAAAATTCAACTTTCATCCATCATCTATAGACCAGCTTTTTATCGAGGTGATGTGCACAACCGTGGTTTTATATTGGAATGGAGAATTTTCATAAATCATAATTTCTCCTTCTACGAAGACAGCATTACGGCTTGAGGGTTTTCCTTTTTCTCGATGAAAAGTCTTCATTCTTCTTTTTTCTTGTGGAGAAAGGGATAACCTACTTTCATCCTTCGGTACTACTCGTATTTACTTTTCTCGAAGTGAAACACTTCAAAATTACGCTGCTTCCTTGGTCTTGCACTCTACTGCTGTCGATCTTGATCACGAAACCGGTCACCGTAATTTTAAAAACTGTTTAATGAAGAACGTTGGTTAGAAGAGATTTGCAAACACGACAATGTTACGTGAATAATATCTGGTGGAGCTCACATAGAGTAAGGGCAGGTATTTGCAACAGGGGTACCGATTCCAGCATTGGAATGCCGCCTTAGTTTCTTCAATGCAATAAGGAATTGACTTCAATCACCTGATGTGCCCAACTAATTAAAAATAACTTATTCTATCGTGTAGTCACATCAACACACCAGGCAGTGGCATTTAAAACCCACTTTCCTCTTTGAAACCTTTTGTTCATTTTTTTGTCTTTTCTAAAGTGTAATCTTTTCTAACCGATTTCAAAATTCTGCATGCTTTTTCTACAATACCTGTATCTACCGATTTTGCATAACCCAAGTTTTAGCCACATTTTGGTAGGCTCTTAAACATTATGTTAAGAATCAACCGACGAACAATGGCTGTCTAGTTTCGAACTTAAGAAGTTATCGGCAATTGAATGAATCGATTTTCATCGAAAATTTGACGATTTTTTTACGCTATGTCATAAAATCGACAGTTTTACTCGGCATTTAATAATATCATATTCTGCCGCTCTAGCTCCTATGCAACTAGCACTATATTTTACCACCCATCGCGTAGGTACCCCGGAAAAAATCTCTCTTGAAAAATTCCAAATCGCTGAAATTCTCGAACCGAACGGTGGATGGAAGCAAATCGAAAATATGAGCTGGGGAAAAAAGTTTGACGATTCAATTAGCATTTTTATCGTTCGTCCCTGTTGCGATCGTCATCGTTTACCTCTACGTCGTCGTCGTTGTCGCTCCGGATCAGGGTACGGTTCTTTCTCGCCGAGTTTATTTCCCCGGGCTGGCAGGGCGCAATAGTGAAGTTCATGAGTTATTCCTCCACGGAAGGCATCGGCGACGAGTGGAACTTTTTTTTCCGAGCTCCATGAGGGGGTTTTAGCCTGAGGCCAATTATTGACCGCTTGGGATCCGCATTATGTACGCGCCGAATAAATGAATACTAAGCAATCGTTTGCAGCGTACGAGGCCAGCCGAAAAGTATAAGACGGATTGTTTAGGGAAAGTTTCCACAGGGGAACGATTATGGGGCAGGTGAGAATTCGCTCACCTTTTAACGATGCATAGTAATTGAATGCTGAAAAATATGGTAAGGAGAGACACTGTTTGTGGCAATTTATTTTCTCATTTAGGAAATCCGAGGTCCGTTGATCTCACGGTAATCCCGAGAACATTAACTTACCTTACCCCTGTTTAACGATTTATTACCAATATACGGGATTGGGATTAAACTTGAATAATTCATGAATTTGAGTACTTTATTGTACTTAGAAGAAAATTGCGTCAAATAAATTTAAGCTGGAGAAAAGAAGTTTTCGAAGCAGTCATCTTGTGGCCCACAGCTAAGAATTAAAATTTTTGCCA